>NC_053391.1:145363559-146814816 GCF_905171765.1 Bufo bufo | reverse complement strand
GTATGAGTGGAAAGTGGACGTGGTTAGGCTACTTTCACATCTGTGTTTTTCTTTTCCGGTATTGAGATTCGGCAGAGGATCTCAATACCGGAGGAAAAAGATTCTGTTTTGTCCCCATTCATTGTCAATGGGGACAAAACTGAATTGAATAGAACGGAATGCACCAGAATGCATTCCATTCCATTTGGTTGCGTTCCCATAACGAACAGAAAACCGCTGCAAGTGATGCGGAGCAAAACGGACACAATAGACTTACAATTGACTTACAATGGTTTTAACCCCTTAAGGACTCAGCCCTATTTCACCTTAAGGACTTGGCCATTTTTTGCAAATCTGACCAGTGTCACTTTAAGTGCTCATAACTTTAAAACGCTTTGACTTACCCAGGCCGTTCTGAGATTGTTTTTTCGTCACATATTGTACTTCATGACACTGCTAAAATTGGGTCAAAAAAGTTAATTTTTTTGCATAAAAAAATTAACTTTTTACCGAAAATTTTTAAAAATTAGCAAATTTCAAAGTTTCAGTTTCTCTACCTCTGTAATACATAGTAATACCCCCAAAAATTGTGATGACTTTACATTCCCCATATGTCTACTTCATGTTTGTAGCATTTTGGGAATGATATTTTATTTTTTGGGGATGTTACAAGGCTTAGAAGTTTAGAAGCAAATTTTTAAATTTTCAGAAATCTTCAAAATCCCTTTTTATGGACCAGTTCAGGTTTGAAGTCATATTGTGAGGCTTAGATAATAGAAACCTCCCAAAAATGACCCCATTCTAGAAACTACACCCCTCAAGGTATTCAAAACTGTTTTTTCAAACTTTATTAACCCTTTAGGTCTTCCACAAGAGTTAATGGCAGATGGAGAAACAATTTTGAAATTTCTATTTTTTGGAAAATTTTCCAATATAATCAATTTTTTCCAGGAGTAAAACAAGGGTTAACTGCCAAACAAAACTCAAAATGGGTTGCCCCGATTCTGTAGTTTGCAGAAACACCCCAAATGTGGTCGTAAACTACTGTTTGGCCAAACGGGAGCACATAGAAGGAGGGGAACACCATATGGGTTTTGGAAGGCAGATTTTGCAGGACTGGTTTTGTTTATACCATGTCCCATTTGAAGCCCCCTGTTGCACCCCTAGAATAGAAATTTCAAAAAAGTGACTCCATCTAAGAAAGTACACCCTTCAAGGTATTCAAAACTGGGTTTACAAACTTTGTTAACCCTTTAGGTGTTCCACAAGAGTTGATGGCAGATGGAGAAACAATTTAGAAATTTCTATTTTTTGGAAAATTTTCCAATATAATCAATTTTTTCCAGGAGTAAAACAAGGGTTAACTGCCAAACAAAACTCAAAATGGGTTGCCCCGATTCTTTAGTTTGCAGAAACACCCCATATGCGGTCGTAAACTACTGTTTGGCCGAACGGGAGCACATAGAAGGAGGGGAACACCATATGGGTTTTGGAAGGCAGATTTTGCAGGACTGGTTTTGTTTATACCATGTCCCATTTGAAGCCCCCTGTTGCACCCCTAGAATAGAAATTTCAAAAAAGTGACTCCATCTAAGAAAGTACACCCCTCAAGGTATTCAAAACTGGGTTTACAAACTTTGTTAACCCTTTAGGTGTTCCACAAGAGTTAATGGCAGATGGAGAAACAATTTTGAAATTTCTATTTTTTGGAAAATTTTCCAATATAATCAATTTTTTCCAGGAGTAAAACAAGGGTTAACTGCCAAACAAAACTCAAAATGGGTTGCCCCGATTCTGTAGTTTGCAGAAACACCCCAAATGTGGTCGTAAACTACTGTTTGGCCGAACGGGAGCACGTAGAAGGAGGGGAACACCATATGGGTTTTGGAAGGCAGATTTTGCAGGACTGGTTTTGTTTATACCATGTCCCATTTGAAGCCCCCTGTTGCACCCCTAGAATAGAAATTTCAAAAAAGTGACTCCATCTAAGAAAGTACACCCCTCAAGGTATTCAAAACTGGGTTTACAAACTTTGTTAACCCTTTAGGTGTTCCACAAGAGTTTATGGCAGATGGAGAAACAATTTTGAAATTTCTATTTTTTGGAAAATTTTCCAATATAATCAATTTTTTCCAGGAGTAAAACAAGGGTTAACTGCCAAACAAAACTCAAAATGGGTTGCCCCGATTCTGTAGTTTGCAGAAACACCCCATATGTGGTCGTAAACTACTGTTTGGCCGAACGGGAGCACGTAGAGGGAGGGGAACACCATATGGGTTTTGGAAGGCAGATTTTACAGGACTGGTTTTGTTTATACCATGTCCCATTTGAAGCCCCCTGTTGCACCCCTAGAATAGAAATTTCAAAAAAGTGACTCCATCTAAGAAAGTACACCCCTCAAGGTATTCAAAACTGGGTTTACAAACTTTGTTAACCCTTTAGGTGTTCCACAAGAGTTAATGGCAGATGGAGAAACAATTTTGAAATTTCTATTTTTTGGAAAATTTTCCAATATAATCAATTTTTTCCAGGAGTAAAACAAGTGTTAACTGCCAAACAAAACTCAAAATGGGTTGCCCCAATTCTGTAGTTTGCAGAAACACCCCATATGTGATCGTAAACTACTATTTGGCTAAACGGCAGGACATAGAAGAAGGGGAACGTCATATGGTTTTTGGAAGGCAGATTTTGCTGGACTGGTTTATTTACACCATGTACCCTTTCAAGCCCCCTGATGAACCCCTAGAGTAGAAACTCCACAAAAGTGACCCCATCTAGGAAACTACGGGATAAGGTGGTTGTTGTTTTGGGACTATTTTAGGGGTAAATATGATTTTTGGTTGCTCTAAATTACTCTTTTTTGAGGCAATGTAACAAAAAAAAAATCTAAAATTGTTTCTACATTCGCTATTTAGTTTTGTGGAACACCTAAAGGGTTAACATAGTTTGTAAAGTAACTTTTGAATACCTTGAGGGGTGTAGTTTCTTAGATGGGGTGACTTTTTTGGAGTTTCTAGTCTAGGCTACATCAGGGGGGGCTTCTAATGGGACATGGTGTCAAAAAAAAAACTGTCCATCAAAATCTGCCTTCTAGAAACCATATGGAGTTCCCTTCGTTCTATGCCCTGCCGTGCGGCTATATAGCCATTTACGACCACATATGGGGTGTTTCTGCAAACTACAGAATCAGGGCCATAAATATTGAGTTTTGTTTGGCTGTTAACCCTTGCTTTATTACCGGCAAAAAGGATTCAAATGGAAATTTTGCCCAAAAATGGGTGTTTTGGCACCGTTTTTATTTTATATTTTTAACACCGTTCATCTGAGGCATTTGGGCAAAAGTTGTTTTTATAGCGACGACTTTTACGCACGCGACGATGTCCAATATGTTTGGTTCTCAGACTTTGGAGACACTAAGCAGGCATCCTAAAAACTGCGGCCCTCCAGATGTTGTAAAACTACAATTCCCACCATGCCCTGCTGATGGCTGTAGGTTGTCTGGGCATGCTGGGAGTTATAGTTTTACAACATCTGGAGGGCCACAGTTTGAGGATGCCTGCACTAAAACTAATATTTTTTTGGGGAAAAAAAAATGTTTCCGTGTCTCCAAAGTCTGAGAGCCATAGTTTTTTATGTTCTCTAGTGGACTGTTGGGGATTATAAAAATTTAGTACTCCATGGAAGTGTGATACTCCCTGAAGCAATCGATAACGCAGAGGCCCGGATGATCGGGGCAAGTGTCGCACTGAGTGGTGGTGTCCTTCCGTATCCCCCTCCTGCGACACACTCTGCACTTTTTTTGGGTTCGTCCCTTCTTTCCAGTATGGGGGACCACACCTGGAAAGTGTTGGCCAGGGACGATCCGGGCGCCTCCAATTCCCGAGGTACTCCGGCCTGCTCTTTCCCGGTCCGAAAAGATCAGGTCCTTGAGGACTGCCTCATAGAATTGGAGGAATGTCCCTGTGCTGCCAGCGCTTCGGGATAGTACAAAAGAGTTGTACATGGCAACCTGCACCAAGTAGACCGCAACTTTTTTGTACCATGCCCGGGTTTTGCGCATGGCGTTATATGGCGTGAGGACTTGATCAGAGAGATCAACTCCTCCCATATACCGATTGTAGTCGACGATACAATCGGGCTTGAGGACCGTTGCCGCGGTACCTCGCACAGGGACAGGGGTGGTGCTGTTACCGTGGATTGTGGACAGCATAAGGACATCCCTCTTGTCCTTATACCTGACCAGCAACAGGTTTCCACTAGTAAGTGCACGGGTCTCACCCCTGGGGATAGGTACCTGGAGGGGGTAGGCAGGGAGGCTGCGTTGATTTTTCTGCACGGTCCCACAAGCGAACGTGGATCTGGCGGCAAGGGACCTGAACAAGGGAATGCTGGTATAAAAGTTGTCCACGTACAAGTGGTAACGGTTATCCAGCAGTGGGTACATAAGGTCCCACACGAGTTTCCCGGTAACACCCAGAGTGGGGGGACATTCTGGGGGTTGAATCCGGGAATCTCGCCCCTCGTACACACGAAATTTGTAAGTGTACCCTGAGGTACTCTCACAAATTTTGTATAGCTTCACGCCATAACTCGCCCGCTTTGTGGGAATATATTGGCGGAAACTGAGTCTCCCGTTGAACGCAACGAGAGACTCATCAACCGCGACCTCCCTTCCAGGTACGTAGGCCTGCTGAAATGTGGCCCCAAAGTGATCGATGACCGGCCGTATCTTATACAGCCGGTCATAGGCAGGATCACCTTGGGGTGGACATGCTGCATTATCGGAATAATGCAGACATTTCCGGATGGCCTCAAACCGGGGACGTGTCATGACCATACTGTACAGTGGGGTCTGGTATAGGACGTCCCCACTCCAGTATTGCCTGACACTGGGTTTTTGGACTAGACCCATATGCAGCACGAGGCCCCAAAATGTCCTCATCTCGGCTGCACTGACCGGCGTCCAGCCACCGGGTCTAGCCAAAAATGAGCCTGGGTTTTGAGCGACGAACTGTTGGGCGTACAGATTCGTCTGCTCCACCATCAGATTCACCAGTGGGTTACTGAAAAAAAAACTAAAATAGTCAATTTCAGTAAACCCCACTGTGGGAATCTGGATTCCAGGATTGCCAGCAAAATCCGGAATCTCAGGCTCAAAGTCCACTGGGGGACACCAGCTAAGTTCATCGGCAGGGGGCTCCGGTGGACTTATTTGGTGGGCCGGGAAACCAGTACGAACCCCAGGGCGGCTCGTACCAGGGTGGGCCACAGGATCCCTAGCATGTGGGGCCCCTGGCTCCGCCTGGCGGCGTCTCCGCCGCCTTTGTGGCTCATCGGCATCAGATGATGATGAGGAGGATGCGGATGATAAAAGGAACGTGGGGTCATCCTCATCCTCACTGGGGCTCTCAGAGTCGGAAGCAATCTGGGCGTATGCCTCCTCGGCCGAAAACATCCGGCGGGCCATGGGTGTGTGTGCGTGTAGGTGTGCGTGTGTGTAAACCTTTATTATATGTGCGTGTGTGTGGGGGCAACGGGTGTTCGCATACTAAAAAAGGCAAAAAAAGAAAGGGCAAGTGTTAGGAAAAAAAAAAGTTCAAACTTGCTGATCAACGGTACAACGCTGATCAGCGGACGGTGGGGTGCGATGCGCTAACAGTGGACGGACGCTAAAAAGTGACGGCCAGTCAGCGCACGCAGAAAAAAAAAAAAAGTGGTGGTAAGGGGGCTGGTGGTCAGGGGAGAGGGGGGGCTGGTGGTCGGGGCTGGTGGTGGGGAAGGGGGGTGGGGTGGGGGTCTGGTGGTAGGGGGGTCTGGTGGTAGGGGGGTCTGGTGGGGGGGGCAAGTGGCAGGGGGGGATCTGGGGTCTGATGGATGGATCAAAGAAAGTTTGGAAATAAAAGTGTTTTTTTTTTCCTAACTAACTTTTCCCTTCTTTCCCTGCCTAACGGTGCCTCTCCCTCACTGACCCTAACCTACCTGGGTGGCGATGGGTGCAGGAGGGTGATGGATGCCGATTAGGGGGACACAGGAGCTGGTTCTGGACGGTGCTGCACGGTCAGGGTGCTGGACAGGAAGAGGAGGGGAGAGAGGAGAGCAGGAAGTTTGAATCTCGCGCCTCTCTCCCCTGCACCAATCAGCACCCTGGACAGCAGGCATCAGCACCAGGGCCAGCACCGCCTCTTCAAATCCTCGGACTGCGATAGGTGGTGTATAATTACGCCACCGATCGCAGTCTTTTTCCGGTTCATCGGGTCACAGGACACCCGAATAGACCGGAAACGCAGAAAACCACAGGTCTGAATTGACCTGCGGTTTTCTGCGATCGTCGATGCGGGGGGGGTCAAATGACCCCCCCCCTGCATTGTTACGGGATGCCGGCTGAATGATTTCAGCCTAAATTCCGTTCCGATTAACCCTTGGGGCGCCGTAATGCCGATTTCAAGTTAGGACGTACCGGTACGCCCTGAGTCCTTAAGGACTCGGGAAATAGGGCGTACCGATACGCCCTGCGTCCTTAAGGGGTTAATGCTGGATCCGTAATTGCTATTTTAAAGATAATACAACCGGATCAGCAAAAACGCAAAAGTGAATGTAGCCCTAGCTATGTTAATGAGTTTCACTACAGATTTATCATTGAGACTTGTTTAACCACCTCAGCCCCCAGTGCTTAAACACCCTGAAAGACCAGGCCACTTTTTACACTTCTGACCTACACTACTTTCACCATTTATTGCTCGGTCATGCAACTTACCACCCAAATGAATTTTACCTCCTTTTCTTCTCACTAATAGAGCTTTCATTTGGTGGTATTTCATTGCTGCTGACATTTTTACTTTTTTTGTTATTAATCGAAATTTAACGATTTTTTTGCAAAAAAATGACATTTTTCACTTTCAGTTGTAAAATTTTGCAAAAAAAATGACATCCATATATAAATTTTGCTCTAAATTTATTGTTCTACATGTCTTTGATAAAAAAAAAATGTTTGGGTAAAAAAAAAATGGTTTGGGTAAAAGTTATAGCGTTTACAAACTATGGTACAAAAATGTGAATTTCCGCTTTTTGAAGCAGCTCTGACTTTCTGAGCACCTGTCATGTTTCCTGAGGTTCTACAATGCCCAGACAGTACAAACACCCCACAAATGACCCCATTTCGGAAAGTACACACCCTAAGGTATTCGCTGATGGGCATAGTGAGTTCATAGAACTTTTTATTTTTTGTCACAAGTTAGCGGAAAATGATGATTTTTTTTTTTTTTTCTTACAAAGTCTCATATTCCACTAACTTGTGACAAAAAATAAAAACTTCCATGAACTCACTATGCCCATCACGAAATACCTTGGGGTCTCTTCTTTCCAAAATGGGGTCACTTGTGGGGTAGTTATACTGCCCTGGCATTCTAGGGGCCCAAATGTGTGGTAAGGAGTTTGAAATCAAATTCTGTAAAAACTGACCAGTGAAATCCGAAAGGTGCTCTTTGGAATGTGGGCCCCTTTGCCCACCTAGGCTGCAAAAAAGTGTCACACATCTGGTATCTCCGTATTCAGTAGAAGTTGGGGAATGTGTTTTGGGGTGTCATTTTACATATACCCATGCTGGGTGAGATAAATATCTTGGTCAAATGCCAACTTTGTATAAAAAAATGGGAAAAGTTGTCTTTTGCCAAGATATTTCTCTCACCCAGCATGGGTATATGTAAAAAGACACCCCAAAACACATTCCCCACCTTCTCCTGAGTACGGAGATACCACATGTGTGACACTTTTTTGCAGCCTAGGTGGGCAAAGGGGCCCATATTCCAAAGAGCACCTTTCGGATTTCACTCGTCATTTTTTACAGAATTTGATTTCAAACTCCTTACCACACATTTGGGCCCCTAGAATGCCAGGGCAGTATAACTACCCCACAAGTGACCCCATTTTGGAAAGAAGAGACCCCAAGGTATTCGCTGATGGGCATAGTGAGTTCATGGAAGTTTTTATTTTTTGTCACAAGTTAGTGGAATATGAGACTTTGTATGAAAAAAAAAAAAATATAAAAAAAATCATCATTTTCCACTAACTTGTGACAAAAAATAAAAAATTCTAGGAACTCGCCATGCCCCTCACGGAATACCTTGGGGTGTCTTCTTTCCAAAATGGGGTCACTTGTGGGGTAGTTATACTGCCCTGGCATTTTCCAGGGGCCCTAATGTGTGGTAAGTAGGTAAATGACCAGTGAAATCCAAAAGGTGCTCTTTGGAATATGGGCCCCTTTGCCCACCTAGGCTGCAAAAAAGTGCCACACATGTGGTATCTCCGTACTCAGGAGAAGTTGGGGAATGTGTTTTGGGGTGTCTTTTTACATATACCCATGCTGGGTGAGAGAAATATCTTGGCAAAAGACAACTTTTCCCATTTTTTTTATACAAAGTTGGCATTTGACCAAGATATTTATCTCACCCAGCATGGGTATATGTAAAATGACACCCCAAAACACATTCCCCACCTTCTCCTGAGTACGGAGATACCAGATGTGTGACACTTTTTTGCAGCCTAGGTGGGCAAAGGGGCCCATATTCCAAAGAGCACCTTTCGGATTTCACTCGTCATTTTTTACAGAATTTGATTTCAAACTCCTTACCACACATTTGGGCCCCTAAAATACCAGGGCATTATACCTACCCCACAAGTGACCCCATTTTGGAAAGAATAGACCCCAAGGTATTCGCTGATGGGCATAGTGAGTTCATGGAAGTTTTTATTTTTTGTCACAAGTTAGTGGAATATGAGACTTTGTATGAAAAAAAATAAAAAAAAAAAATCATCATTTTCCACTAACTTGTGACAAAAAATAAAAAATTCTAGGAACTCGCCATGCCCCTCACGGAATACCTTGGGGTGTCTTCTTTCCAAAATGGGGTCACTTGTGGGGTAGTTATACTGCCCTGGCATTTTCCAGGGGCCCTAATGTGTGGTAAGTAGGTAAATGACCAGTGAAATCCGAAAGGTGCTCTTTGGAATATGGGCCCCTTTGCCCACCTAGGCTGCAAAAAAGTGCCACACATGTGGTATCTCCGTACTCAGGAGAAGTTGGGGAATGTGTTTTGGGGTGTCTTTTTACATATACCCATGCTGGGTGAGAGAAATATCTTGGCAAAAGACAACTTTTCCCATTTTTTTTATACAAAGTTGGCATTTGACCAAGATATTTATCTCACCCAGCATGGGTATATGTAAAATGACACCCCAAAACACATTCCCCACCTTCTCCTGAGTACGGAGATACCAGATGTGTGACACTTTTTTGCAGCCTAGGTGGGCAAAGGGGCCCATATTCCAAAGAGCACCTTTCGGATTTCACTCGTCATTTTTTACAGAATTTGATTTCAAACTCCTTACCACACATTTGGGCCCCTAAAATACCAGGGCATTATACCTACCCCACAAGTGACCCCATTTTGGAAAGAATAGACCCCAAGGTATTCGCTGATGGGCATAGTGAGTTCATGGAAGTTTTTATTTTTTGTCACAAGTTAGTGGAATATGAGACTTTGTATGAAAAAAAAAAAAAAAAAAAAATCATCATTTTCCACTAACTTGTGACAAAAAATAAAAAATTCTAGGAACTCGCCATGCCCCTCACGGAATACCTTGGGGTGTCTTCTTTCCAAAATGGGGTCACTTGTGGGGTAGTTATACTGCCCTGGCATTTTCCAGGGGCCCTAATGTGTGGTAAGTAGGTAAATGACCAGTGAAATCCGAAAGGTGCTCTTTGGAATGTGGGCCCCTTTGCCCACCTAGGCTGCAAAAAAGTGTCACACATCTGGTATCTCCGTACTCGGGAGAAGTTGGGGAATGTGTTTTGGGGTGTCTTTTTACATATACCCATGCTGGGTGAGAGAAATATCTTGGCAAAAGACAACTTTTCCCATTTTTTTATACAAAGTTGGCATTTGACCAAGATATTTATCTCACCCAGCATGGGTATATGTAAAATGACACCCCAAAACACATTCCCCAACTTCTCCTGAGTACGGCGATACCAGATGTGTGACACTTTTTTGCAGCCTAGATGCGCAAAGGGGCCCAAATTCCTTTTAGGAGGGCATTTTTAGACATTTGGATACCAGACTTCTTCTCACGCTTTGGGGCCCCTAGAATGCCAGGGCAGTATAAATACCCCACATGTGACCCCATTTTGGAAAGAAGACACCCCAAGGTATTCAATGAGGGGCATGGCGAGTTCATAGAAATTTTTTTTTTTTTGGCACAAGTTAGCGGAAATTGATATTTTTTATTTTTTTCTCACAAAGTCTCCCGTTCCGCTAACTTGGGACAAAAATTTCAATCTTTCATGGACTCAATATGCCCCTCACGGAATACCTGGGGGTGTCTTCTTTCCGAAATGGGGTCACATGTGGGGTATTTATACTGCCCTGGCATTCTAGGGGCCCTAAAGCGTGAGAAGAAGTCTGGAATATAAATGTCTAAAAAATTTTACGCATTTGGATTCCGTGAGGGGTATGGTGAGTTCATGTGAGATTTTATTTTTTGTCACAAGTTAGTGGAATATGAGACTTTGTAAGAAAAAAAAATAATAATTCCGCTAACTTGGGCCAAAAAAATGTCTGAATGGAGCCTTACAGGGGGGTGATCAATGACAGGGGGGTGATCAATGACAGGGGGGTTGATCAATGACAGGGGGGTTGATCAATGACAGGGGGTTGATCAATGACAGGGGGGTGATCAATGACAGGGGGGTTGATCAATGACAGGGGGTTGATCAATGACAGGGGGGTGATCAATGACAGGGGGGTGATCAATGACAGGGGGGGTGATCAATGACAGGGGGGGTGATCAATGACAGGGGTGGTGATCAATGACAGGGGGGTGATCAGGGAGTCTATATGGGGTGATAACCACAGTCATTGATCACGCCCGTGTAAGGCTTCATTCAGACGTCCGGATGCGTTTTGCGGATCCGATCCATCTATCAGTGGATCCGTAAAAATCATGCGGACGTCTGAATGGAGCTTTACAGGGGGGTGATCAATGACAGGGGGGTAATCAATGACAGGGGGGTGATCAGGGAGTCTATATGGGGTGATCACCACAGTCATTGATCATGCCCCTGTAAGGCTTCATTCAGACGTCCGGATGCGTTTTGCGGATCCGATCCATCTATCAGTGGATCCGTAAAAATCATGCGGACGTCTGAATGGAGCTTTACAGGGGGGTGATCAATGACAGGGGGGTAATCAATGACAGGGGGGTGATCAGGGAGTCTATATGGGGTGATCACCACAGTCATTGATCATGCCCCTGTAAGGCTTCATTCAGACGTCCGGATGCGTTTTGCGGATCCGATCCATCTATCAGTGGATCCGTAAAAATCATGCGGACGTCTGAATGGAGCTTTACAGGGGGGTAATCAATGACAGGGGGGTGATCAATGACAGGGGGGTGATCAGGGAGTCTATATGGGGTGATAACCACAGTCATTGATCATGCCCCTGTAAGGCTTCATTCAGACGTCCGGATGCGTTTTGCGGATCCGATCCATCTATCAGTGCATCCGTAAAAATCATGCGGACATCTGAATGGAGCTTTACAGGGGGTTGATCAATGACAGGGGGGTAATCAATGACAGGGGGGTGATCAGGGAGTCTATATGGGGTGATCAGGGGCTAATAAGGGGTTAATAAGTGACGGGGGGGGGGTGTAGTGTAGTGTAGTGGTGCTTGGTGGGACTTTACTGAGCTACCTGTGTCCTCTGGTGGTCGATCCAAACAAATGGGACCACCAGAGGACCAGGTAGCAGGTATATTAGACGCTGTTATCAAAACAGCGTCTAATATACCTGTTAGGGGTTAAAAAAAACACATCTCCAGCCTGCCAGCGAACGATCGCCGCTGGCAGGCTGGAGATCAACTCTCTTACCTTCCGTTCCTGTGAGCGCGCGCGCCTGTGTGCGCGCGTTCACAGGAAATCTCGCGTCTCGCGAGAGGACGCGCCGGCGCGTCCAGGAGGAATGAATCAACCACCTCCAGGACGCGTCTGTGCGTACAGCGGTCCGGAGGTGGTTAAAGAGTCGCAAAAAAGTTGCAATCTCACTGCAGTGGGAGGGCTGAGTAGGAAAAGTGAAGTAGCTTCTCTATATAAAAGTGTTAGGATGTGGCATAAAGTACTCCAATACAGGTAGCTGGCCAGCTAAGACCTGTCCTAGGTTGCTAATATAGCTTGTGTGTTTATACAGTGTAGGAAGGCGCAAGGGTCCGTCATTGACGGAAGGTACGTGTCACCGAGGTTCCTGGCCTCGGTGAGATAAGAACCGGTAATTTTGTGTGTCAGCGGCAGCTAGTGCTCGCTGACACTGTTTTACTTAGTATGGCTGTAAAGCCAATCTGGGCCGGTTCTTATTGGGAGCAGCCAAAGAGCAGGGTGGGTGGCTGTTCCCCACGTCCAGGCCAGGTTTTGGGCTGGGGTTTAAAAACCCAGCCAGCAGCTCAGCTGGGTGTGGTATGTTCCTCCAAGAGATAGTGGAGCTGTGGAAGCGCTGTGTTTTTGGGAGCTGAGGAGATCTGCCATACTGCAAGGCTGAGAGCTGCATGAGAGCCGCCTGCTGGGAGTCAGGCGCCCTAAAGCCTGCTGTGGTCTGCCAGGTGATTTGTTATTTTGGGAGCTCTTGCTGTGTGAACTAACACCAGGACTCTGTAAAGCATTGTTTTTTTTTCTTTTCTGCCTTTTCTGTGTGAATAAACACTGGACTTTTGTTTTTTCAACCGTGGTCTTGCCTCTGTATTGTGTCCGCTTACCCTGCCTACCAGAGCAGATCCCTACAATAGGTGGCTTGGAACGGGCAAGCGCAGTGATGCTGGCGTGACGCCGAAATATTTTTGGTTTGCACATGGGTGTATGTCGTTTATTAAACCTGTTGGATTTAAACCTGTGTCACGTGACAAAATGGAGGCTGTTTTGAAGGTCCTCATGGAGGGTAATCTGCAGCATCAAGAGACCAACCTGCAGCAACGCGAGGCTAATAAGCAGCAGCAAGAGACCAACCGGTTGCTGCTACAACACATGATGGCTTTGCAAACAGCAGGAGCAACCCCAAGCATCCACGATGCCCGGAAAGCAGTCCGTGCAGCGATCCCTAAGATGACACCCGCAGATGACATCGAAACATACCTGGCGATGTATGAGAAAGTGGCCACCAGGGAAAGGCTGCCCCCGGACCAGTGGGCTGGGGTCATTGCTCATTTCCTGGCATCAGAGTCTCAGTGCGTGTACTTCGATTTGCCGGACGATCAAGCGGCCGACTACCCAAAGGTACAGGGGGAGATTTTGGCAAGACTGGGGGTGAATGTGCTGGTCCGGGCCCAGTGGGTGCATCAGTGGGAGTTCAACCCGGCTGAGCCCGTGAGACCCCAGAATTCTAACCTGCTCAACCTGTTGCAAAAGTGGCTACAACCTGACGTGCTGAGCCCCACTACTATGCTGGACCGGTTGCTAGCAGACAGGTTCTGGAGGGCTCTGCCACCCCCTCTCCAGCAATGGATTGGTCAGGTCTCTCCAGGTAATGCGCTGGAGATGGTCGACCTGGTGGAGCGCTATGAGGCTCCTTGGAAATTACAGGGGGGTTCTTTTGAGAGGGGGTCACTCAAATCCCGTGTCCCTCTGCCCCGGACCCGGCGACTGGTACCCACCAAACCTGCCAGGGATGAGGCCCCTGTGGACCCCGCTCCAATGGTCTGCTGGCGGTTTTGGGAGCCTGGCCATGTTCGAGCGGACTGTCCACAGCAGGGGGAACCCATCGACACGAACTATGGCTTCCGTCAATCATTGTATGCCAGGAAACTGTGTGCCATGGGTGCTCCGGAGTCTCTGAATCACCTGTGTCAGGTGGAGGTGGGAGACACTCTAGCGGAAGCTCTGTTGGATTCAGGGAGTCTGGTGACCCTGGTAAGAGCGTCCCTGGTACGCTCCGCTGAGTAAACCGGCCGTAAGGTCGGAGTCATGTGTATACATGGAGATTTAAAAGACTACCCCACTGCTATGGTGTCTCTGATCCACGAGGTGGCTGTCGCAACCAACCTTCACTATGAACTTATAATAGGGAGAGACTTCCCGGGCTTCCCGGCACTGTGGCCGGCTACGAGAGTGACTGATACCCATGTGACAGGGGTAACCCTAGAAGAGTGGCCCATCTCAGGGAGGAGACCAGAACCCTGGGAACCTGAGTCCAAAGGGCCAGCAGTAGGGATGACCGCCACTTTGGTGGAAGAGGGGGAAACAATCCTGCTAAGTGTAATGGTGGGAGACATGGAGGACTTGCTGCCGGGGCCTGAGCTGGCAGACCTCAATGTCTCCAGAGATAATTTTGGTACTGCACAACACCGGGATCCAACCTTATCCCGAGCCTTGGAAAATGTACTAATAATAGATGGTGAACCACAACAACCCGGGGCAGAGTCGGTGTTCCCCCGTTTTGTGGTTCATCAGGATATGTTGTATCGGGTAAATCAGCTGCGAGGTAAATCCATTGAAAAGTTGGTGGTGCCCCAGGCTTATCGCAAACTCGTGTCAGAGTTATAAGATATATATATATATCGTGGCTCACCCGTATCTGTTAATATGGTTAAGGTGCTCTGTTTTTTGGATGATTCACCTATTCATCCTGTGCAACAAATATAATAAAATAAAAATAAAAACAGGCATTCACCAGCTGGTATGTCTATAGTTGGTATCTTTATATAATAAAATCACACATAAAATATACATAAAATACAATATAGCATAAAATCAATATGCACTGAGATCTCTAGAATTGGTACATATAGGTCGATTCCCATTCACTATATACAGTTGCAAGAAAAAGTATGTGAACCCTTTGGAATGATACGGATTTCTGCACAAATTGGTCATAAAATGTGATCTGATCTTCATCTAATTCACAAAAATAGACAATCACAATCTGCTTAAACTAATAACACACAAAGAATTAAATGTTACCATGTTTTTATTGAACACCACCATGTAAACATTCACAGTGCAGGTGGAAAAAGTATGTGAACCCTTGGATTTAATAACTGTTTGAACCTCCTTTGGCAGCAATAACTTCAACCAAACGTTTCCTGTAGTTGCAGATCAGACGTGCACAACAGTCAGGAGTAATTCTTGACCATTCCTCTTTACAAAACTGTTTCAGTTCAGCAATATTCTTGGGATGTCTGGTGTGAATCGCTTTCTTGAGGTCATGCCACAGCATCTCAATTGGGTTGAGGTCAGGACTCTGACTGGGCCACTCCAGAAGGCGTATTTTCTTCTGTTTAAGCCATTCTGTTGTTAATTTACTTCTATGCTTTGGGTCGTTGTCCTGTTTCAACACCCATCTTCTGTTGAGCTTCAGCTGGTGGACAGATGGCCTTAAGTTCTCCTGCAAAATGTCTTGATAAACTTGGGAATTCATTTTTCCTTCGATGATAGCAATCCGTCCAGGCCCTAACGCAGCAAAGCAGCCCCAAACCATGATGCCCCCACATCCATACTTCACAGTTGGGATGAGGTTTTGATGTTGGTGTGCTGTGCCTCTTTTTCTCCACACATAGTTGTGCAAACAACTCAACTTTGGTTTTATCTGTCTACAGAATATTTTGCCAGTACTGCTGTGGAACATCCAGGTGCTCTTGTGCAAACTGTAAACGCGCAGCAATGTTTTTTTTGGACAGCAGTGGCTTCCTCTGTAGTATCCTCACAATAAATCCATTCTTGTTTAGTGTTTTGCGTATCGTAGATTCGCTAACAGGGATGTTAGCATATGCCAGAGACTTTTGTAAGTCTTTAGCTGACACTCTAGGATTCTTCTTCACCTCATTGAGCAGTCTGCTCTGTGCTCTTGCAGTCATCTTTACAGGATGGCCACTCCTAGGGAGAGTAGCAGCAGTGCTGAACTTTCTCCATCTATAGACAATTTGTCTCACCGTGGACTGATGAACAGCAAGGCTTTTGGAGATACTTTTATAACCCTTTCCAGCTTTATGCAAGTCAACAATTCTTAATCGTAGGTCTTCTGAGAGCTCTTTTGTGCGAGGCATCATTCACATCAGGCAATGCTTCTTGTGAAAAGCAAACCCAGAACTTGTGTGTGTTTTTTATAGGGCAGGGCAGCTGTAACCAACACCTCCAATCTCATCTCATTGATTGGACCCCAGTTGGCTGACACCTCACTCCAATTAGCTCTTGGAGATGTCATTAGTTTAGGGGTTCACATACTTTTTCCACCTGCTCTGTGAATGTTCACATGAAGTGTTCAATAAAAACATGGTAACATTTAATTCTTTGTGTGTTTTTAGTTTAAGCAGACTGTGATTGTCTATTGTTGTGACTTAGATGAAGATCAGATCACATTTTATGACCAATTTGTGCAGAAATCCATATAATTCCAAAGGGTTCACATACTTTTTCTTGCAACTGTATATAGCTATCAGGATGGATATAGTGCTCTTAGCAATATATGATTGTATAAATGAGTATCCTATCCGGAAACAATTGGTGTTATAGTGTGCATACAAATAACTTGTGGTACAAATAAAGTCCAATATCCTGTAAATGAAATCAAAATAAAACACTTCAAATAACACAATACGTGTCCTGTGAAAAAAAAATATATAAGTGTCCTGTGAAAAATCCTGTGTAGTTGTGTCCTGTGAAAGGAATCTTGTAGAAACCTAATGACAACTTCTTGTGTAAGAATATTGAAACTGTGTCCATCCAATGTAGCAATATAGATCAATTCCTCTGTTGATATTCTATGTTTCAATACCACACAGAGTCCGCAATCAGGGTTGGGTAAGATATATGCGTTAAGATATGAAAGGTGGTCGGGTTTTATGAAAGGTAGACGGGTTTTATAACTGGTGCGTCCCCCTATTTTCAAACCCTCTTACCTTGCCCTTTAAAGTGACTGTCCTTTATGAGGTTGCTGCTCCGGTGATAGCTGGGTCCTTTGTATCTCCCGGGATAACACATGGGATCCGATACTTTAAGGTTTCCTGCTTGCTGCTCGCTGGTCTCGGCGTTCCACGTGGTTTCCTCTTTGCGTGTCACCGACCAGGAAGCACTCTGCAGGATTCGCGTAATCTTGCGATAGGTTGAACCAGCTTCTCTTTCACTGGCGTTTAGATCTATATGGAGATCTTACGATGACCAATTCTGTATTAGGTAGCTACCAACATGACATTGTCACTGCGTCTCAGGCCAAAGTCCGGTTAAAGCCCGAGGCTCGGCGAAAAGCCATCTCGTAGAAAGTGCAGCTCATGCTGCGGCTAGACTTCATTGAGGAATCTAAAAGTGAGTGGGCTAGTCCTATAGTCTTGATTCCTAAGCCAGATGGGACGTTACGATTTTGTAACGATTTTAGAAAGTTGAATGAAATATCTAAATTCAATGCATATCCCATGCCTCGGGTAGATGAACTAATTGAGAAGTTAGGCCAAGCCAGGTATTTTTCTGTTTTGGACATCACCAAAGTGTACTGGCAGGTACCCTTAACGGAGGCTGCCAAAGAGAAAACTGCCTTCATCACACCAGAGGGGCTGTACCAATATAAGGTATTACCCTTTGGCCTGCATGGTGCCCCGCCACTTTTCAGTGGCTAATGGATATTATACTTCGTCCACATCGGCCGTACGCCTCGGCTTAGCTGGACGATATTATCATTCACAGTACCGACTGGGAAAGTCACCTGCCCAAAGTACAGGCCATAGTGGACTCCCTTTGAAAGGCGGGACTAACAGCTAACCCAAAGAAATGCGGGATAGGGTTAGAGGAGACTAAATACCTTGGGTATGTCATTGGGCGCGGAGTCATCAAACCCCAAGTAAACAAAATAGAGGTGATACGGAATTGGCCCCGACCTGCCACCTCTAGACAAGTAAAGTTGTTCCTGGGAATAGTGGGCTATTATATGAGGTTCGTCCCCCGGCTCCGTTGACGGGGCTCTTAAAGGGACGGAAGTCCGTGATAGTCCCCTGGAATGACCAGGTGGAAGAGGCTTTCTCCGCTTTGAAGTCGGCCCTGTGTGGGTCCCCGATTTTGGTGACACCCGACTTCAAGAGGGAATTTGTGGTACAGGCTGATGCCTCCAAAGTAGGTCTCGGTGCGGTACTGTCTCAGGAAGTCAATGGGGAGGAGCATCCCATTGTCTTCCTCAGCCATAAGCTCACTCCAGCAGAGACCCGGTACAGTATAGTGGAGAGAGAGTGCCTGGCCATCAAGTGGGCACTCGAGTCTCTCCGCTATTATCTGTTGGGGAGGAAGTTCCGTCTGGTGACTGACCACTCCCCTCTCAAGTGGATGAGCCAGGCCAAGGAGAGGAATGCTCGTGTCACCAAGTGGTGCTTGTCTCTTAAAAATTTTAAGTTTACGGTAGAACACAGGGCAGGCCGGTTACAGGGAAACGCGGATGCCCTGTCCCGAGTACACTGTCTGGCGTGTGTTCACCCCCCAGGGTTGAACAAAGGGGGGAGGTATGTAGGAAGGCCCAAGGGTCCATCATTGACAGAAGGTACGTGTCACCGAGGTTCCTGGCCTCGGTGAGATAAGAACCAGTAATTTTGTGTGTCAGCGGCAGCTAGTGCTCGCTGACACTGTTTTACTTAGTGTGGCAGTAGAGCCAATCCGGGCCGGTTCTTATTGGGAGCAGCCAAAGAGCAGGGTGGGTGGCTGTTCACCACGTCCAGGCTAGGTTTTGGGCTGGGGTTTAAAAACCCAGCCAGCAGCTCATCTGGGTGTGGTATGTTCCTCCAAGATATAGTGGAGCTGTGGAAGCTCTGTGTTTTTGAGAGCTGAGGAGATCCGCCATACTGCAAGGCTGAGAGCTGCATGAGAGCCGCCTGCTGGGAGTCAGGCGCCCTAAAGCCTGCTGTGGTCTGCCAGGTGATTTATGTTATTTTGGGAGATCTTGCTGTGTGAACTAACACCAGGACTCTGTAAAGCATTGTTTTTTTCTTTTCTGCCTTTTCTGTGTGAATAAACACTGGACTTTTGTTTTTTCAACCGTGGCCTTGCCTCTGTATTGCGTCCGCTTACCCTGCCTACCAGAGAAAATGCCTACAACAGCTACACCTGCCAATGACTTTAATACAGTTCCTATGTTTGTGTGTTAAAGACAAAAGCAGAGTTATTTACAGTGACTTTATGTTTGGATGTCATATAACTGTTATATATTGTGTTCACAGAAGCAGAAAAGATAATATGCCTTTAATATTCATTATATTAATGTGAGGTAAGCTCAATGACACAGCAGAAGCAACAGAAAGCATAGGGTTAAACTGTTGTTGGTGGGCAGGAGTCTTGAGCAATCCTAGTCAGCCTCACACAGCCCAGGAGTTTTGACCAATTACAGCCAGCGAAGGTGGGAGGGAGACTGGAAAATGCATTGTTACCTAGCACACTCTACCTTCACAAGATTGATTATTGATCACTACCACAACATATCCTTGCATCAAGGAAAAAGCTTTAGCCAAAGCTGTTTGAGAGAAGGGGGTTACTGGATAGTGAAGGGAAGCAAAGTTATAGCAAAGTATATAAGTAAATTTGTAGTGTGCAGAAAGGCACATAGACCTACCGAAGAGCAAAGAATGGCAGATTTACAGGCAGATTGTGTAAACCCATCACCACCATTTCTTTATAGCGGAATGGATTGTTTTGGCCCATTCATCACTAAACAGAACTGCAAGGAATACAAGAGATATGGACCAATATTTACATGTCTGAGCTCCAGAGCAATTCATCTGGAAATGTTAGAGGATATGTCAACTGACGCATTCATCAATGCTTTGAGATTTTTCATAGCCATTAGAGGTACTGTCAGAGAGCTTAAATCTGACCAAGGATCTAATTGTGTCGGGGCTAAGAATGAATTGAAGAAAGCTCTAAAAGAGATTGATAAAGAAATAGTAACTGAGTATTTGTTAGAGAAACAGTGTGATTTTCACATCAATGCTCCACATGCAAGCCATACAGGAAGAGTTTCGGAAAGACAAATCAGAACTGTGAGAAATGTGTTAAGTTCGGTGTTGAAAAAGAACGCCGGAAGAATAGATGATGCTTCATTTAGGACCCTATTCTATGAAGTAATGTCTATTGTTAACAGTTGTCCACTTACAGTTGATAACATCAAGGATCCAACAAGTTTGGACCCTTTAACTCCCAACCATCTACTTCACCTTAAGTCTGATTATATACAGCCACCGCCTGGCAAGTTCACCAAAGAGGATTTATATGCCAAAAGGAGATGGCGAAGAGTTCAATATCTATCAGAACAGTTTTGGAATAGATGGAGAAAAGAGTACTTAGCCAATCTGATGCTAAGAAGTAAATGGCAAAGTTGGTGACATAGTGTTAGTGAAAGAACAAGATTTAACTAGAAGTCAATGGAAATTGGCCAAAGTTCTAGAAGTTCAAAAGGATGAAGACAAAGTAGTAAGAAGAGTGTTGTTATAAATATGAGACTCAAAACTTGACAAAAAAGGAAAATGTCTCACTACTCCACTCAAGTTGGAACATCCTATAAAAAAGTTAGTTGTTCTTATTTTATCACTAAAAGACACTTGGAAGTTGAGAACC
This sequence comes from Bufo bufo, assembly GCF_905171765.1. Classification (NCBI taxonomy): domain Eukaryota; kingdom Metazoa; phylum Chordata; class Amphibia; order Anura; family Bufonidae; genus Bufo; species Bufo bufo. The sequence continues at coordinate 146,794,224 of NC_053391.1, read as the reverse complement.
TGATGGAAAATTCCTCAAATTCATGTTCAAGTCCTACCACTAAGAACATAGAATTATAGGTAATTTTGGTGGGAGTGTAGCTGGCCAGCTAAGACCTGTCCTAGGTTGCTATACCTGCCAATAACCTTAATACAGTTCCTATGTTTGTGTGTTAAAGACAAAAGCAGAGTTATTTACAGTGACTTTATGTTTGGATGTCATATAACTGTTATATATTGTGTTCACAGAAGCAGAAAAGATAATATGCCTTTAAGATTCATTATATTAATGTGAGGTAAGCTCAATGACACAGCAGAAACAACAGAAAGCATAGGGTTAAACTGTTGTTGCTGGGCAGGAGTCTTGACCAATCCTAGCCAGCCTCACACAGCCCAGAAGTTTTGACCAATTACAGCCAGCCTCACACACAGCTTGTTTGGGAAATTCCCTAGCAGGAGCTGCTGGAATCATTATTCACCAGAGAGAGAGAAGCTGAACAGACATTCACTTCACTAAGACATGTGTTTCATGGAAGCAGAGAGGCCAAAATAGGTATTTAAAACCGTTATATAATGTTCCTACTGTTAATATAGTGATTAGAACTGTATACTGAACTAGTTCCACCAATTGCAAACTACAAATTCAATTGCAAACTACAAATTCAATTGCAAACTACAAAGTTCACAATCCAAATTGCATACAACCAAATGGTTACTGCTAACTGCATATTGCAAATTCAGCAAGTAGAACTATTAGTTAGACCTCAGATATACCTCTCAGAGATCATAAAGTGCTTAAATAACTTAAAGTGAGAGTACAGATACTCAAGAGAGACATATATCCACCATTTTATGTTGAATGACAAGATTGAACAGTTGAACCACCATCTTATGCATACCGCCATTTTTGATATCTTTTCAACAAGTGTTTTGTACATGGACTATCTGCTGCAGAGGAGGCAGTGTTATATGAAGAAAAGTTGAAGTTAATAAAAAAGTTATTTCAAGCATTTGGTGTGCTCTTTAAACCTACTATTTCCATAGAACGGCGCTAGAGGAATTACAGAGTAAACGACAGTCTGATTAGACTAAAAGGTCAGAGATATCAAAATTCTTCTAATGCCACAGCGCAAAAGGCACTTCATAGTGCTGCGCATGGGCGTCCGCAGGGGGGGCAAGGGGGGGCAAGTGCCCCCCCCTGGCGCCGCAACTAACCCAGTACTATTAAGTAAGAAAGTTACTACTAATTAGTTGCGGGCAGGGGCGTAGCGTGGGGGGGGCAGGGGGGCCGTTGCCCCGGGCGCCAAACTGCAAGGGGGCGCTCCGGCGTCAGCTGAAAAGTTATTATATTGTGCGTTTTTTTCAGGACGCGCAACGGCCGGCCGCTAGAGTCTGAGGCAGAGAGCTGTTTAGTGCGTGCGCCCGCCCAGCCCTGATAATTCATTTGTGCGGTCGTCGCGGCGGGCGCACAACTGTGTTAGTTAGTTAACTGTTAACAACTAGACAGTCTGACTAATTAACATACGATACATGGTTGGCGCCGCCTCCTGCTCCTAGTGGCAATCATTAGGCTGGCCGCTGGCCTGGCTCCCTCCGGCTCCGCCCACTTTCCAGGCGGGAAACACAGTGCGGAGCGCGGGAGCCAGAGCCAGCAGAAGATTGCCAGGAGCAGGAGGCGGCGCAGCGGCAGAAGACAGACTGAGTCCACTAGTCAGTGTGCACTGTGTCACTTCAGACTCCAGTTCAGACAGAGAACTGTTGAGTCAGAGACTGACCAGGCCCTGAGTCTGAGTGAGCCCTGAGCCAGTGAGCCGCCCTAGAAGAGTCCAGAGTGACATTGTCCAGTCCAGACTGTCCTGAGACTACTACAGAGCAGAGGTAGAAAGGGAGTTAGTGGCACTAGCAGTGTAGTGATTAAGTTAGGTGGCCATGTCAGATGTCACAATGATGACCTCCCTCCCTGTCCCTGAGTCTGTGTGTGGGGGGATGGTGGCTCAGCTGGTTTACAGTGTGCACCACTGTCTGAGCCAGGCTGAGCAGCATGCAATAATAATGGTAATAAATTAATGAGTGAAGTGCCAGATCTCTGCCAGGCCAAATAGGTGGCGTGGCAGTCTGGCATTTATGGTTCTGATGTGGCAGCTTATAGGTATACATTGGGGCCATAATATATAATAATTATATAAGGGGGCCATCATTAATTATACATAGGGGCCATTATATATTATAATTATACAGAGAGGCTATTAATAATGGGCCCTCTGTATAATTCTAATATATAATGGCCCCACTGTATAATTATTACCGTAAATATTATGGCCCCACTGTATAACTATAATTTATAGTTATACTGTGGGGCCATAATATATAATAATTATACAAGGGGCCGTTATATATTATACAGAGGGGCCATTATATATAATAATTATACAGAGGGGCCATTATATATAATAATTATACAGGGGGGCCATTATACAGTATATTAGAATTATACAGAGGGCCCATTATCAATAGCCTCTCTGTAAAATTATAATATCTAATGGCCCCTATGTATAATATCTAATGGCCCCTTGTATAATTATTATATATAATGGCCCCTCTGTATAATATATAATGGCACCTTTGTATAATTATCATTTATTATGGCCCCTCTGTATAACTATAATATATAATGGCCCCCTGTAGAATATATTATGGCCCCCTTGTATAATTATTATATATTATGGTCCCTCTGTATAACTATAATATATAATGCCCCCCTTGTATATTATATATAGTGACCCCTCTGTAATATTAGGATATATAATGGCCCCCTCTGTATTATTATTATTATATATATAATGGACCCTCTGTATAATTACTATATATAATGACCCCCCCCCCGTATTATTATAATATATAATGGCCCCCTCCGTATTATTAGGATATATAATGGCCCATTATATATCCTAATATTACAGGGGGGCCATTATATATAATAATAACTAATAATAATAAAACTCTGCAGAGATGAGACGCGGCTGAAAGAAGGTATCATGGCTGTCTTATCTCCGAATGAAGACGCTGAGGAAAGTCTACATCACAGGAGATGTCATTAGATGGATGAGGTATGTGGTGCTGTATTATACTGTATATTTTGTAGTGATGTATGTAATGTCCAAACACATATTTGTTTCACGGTAGGGTTGGGGGGTGGATTGAGGATTTGGCCCACCCTGCCGCATCCTGGCCCCAGACTTCAGGTCACACTGTGTGTGTGTTCTGAATTCTGGGGCCTTATACCCATCTACTAAATCATCTGTACTTAGAGAGTTACCACCATGTTATCTGTGGTGTTACATAGGACTACTACATTATCTGTAAAAGGGTCGTGTCCACAGGTTGGGAGGGGGGGGGGCGCAATAAATGGCTTGCCCCGGGTGCTGGCAACCCACACTACGCCACTGGCTGCGGGGTGCGGGCGGCCGCCGGCCAGCTAACAACAGCTGACAGCACACTGACTGAGCGCACGCCCGGCCTGAGAGAGTGAGCCGCTCTGAGCTCCGCTGCCTGGCCTGCCTGTCTAGACTCTAGACAGTGGCTGCTGGAGCAGCTGTCGCACAGCACAGGCACTGAACGTGATGTTGCCAGTGAGCTCCGCCCCCAGAAGAGAGCTGCCTGTCACTGACCCTGAGCCAAGTTCAGTAACGGCTCCAACAAGTTCCAAGACAAGTGAAGAAGTTTCCTATTCCAACTGTCCAACAGTCACAGAAGTAGTAAGTTAACATTATTACAGCCTTTATATTGTACAAAGAAAAAGAAAGATAAATCAGATTCACAACATAAGTACATCATAACAACAAGTGGATGGATGATGGATCATCATGATGACATGGTGGATGATGGCAGTGTCAGCAGCACATCTCCCCCCCCCCCCCTTCCCCCAGGCACATTTCTCCCACTCCATCTCATGGGCCAGACCAGTGGCAGACATGGGTCCCATGTCTGCCACTGGTCTGGCCCATGTGATGGAGTGTGGGAGAAATGTGCCTGGGGGGGGGGGGGGGGAGATGTGCTGCTGACACTGGCCCATGGAGGGGCCCGAGCCTGAGGGGGAGAAATGTGCCATGGAGGGGGGGGGTGGGGGGGAGGTTTGTGGAGGGTCACGGGTGGGAAGTGTGCTGCCATGATGGAGAGGGGGAGAAATAATGTGACGTGACATGGAGGGGGAGAAATGTGACATTAAGGCCGGGGCCCGGGGGGGCATCATTGGGGGCACTTTTTACTGGCACATTATTAGGTTGCACTATGGGGTCACTTCTTACTGGCACATTATTGGGGGGCACTATGGGGGCACTTCTTGCCAACACATTATTGGTGGGCACTATAGGGGCATCTACTGAGGGCAAAGCTACAAAGAAGAGGTATGTTATATGGAGGTCTCTGTACAGTAGTATTTTATACTGGGACACATTATGGTGGGTACTATGGGGAAGGGGGAGAGGAATACTATGAAGGGCACTAAGAAGGGGTATTTTATGCTTGCAAATTATGGGGGACACTGAGGGCATCTACTGGGGCACTATATATGGGCCATTTTATACTGGTACATTATGGGGGCACTAGGAGGAAGGGGGGAGAGGAGCACTATGCAGCATTTACTGGGGGCACTATATAGGGGTATTTTATACTGGTACATTATGGGAGCACTATTGGGACATTAGCTCACCTGGGGGCATTACAAGGGGGTATTTTTTGCACATTATAAGGAGAATTATTTCTACTGGGGGGTATTATGGTGGGCTTTATTACTCCCCCATGGTATGACCCCCTAGTGGCAGCACCAGCCTCTCCCTGCTCTGTTATCCCTCTGCCCCTTCTCCAAATCCTTATTATGAAATCTTTCTCATTAGGATAAAACCCATCAGCTCCGCCGAGCCCCCGGCCAAAGTGTGGAAGTGGCGTCCGAGATCCCCAAGGGCCAAGCCAAGTAACTGTAAGTTTTCATGTAAAATATATTTATGTTATACACATATAGCATCCACTGTGCCACACAATATACAGTTTCTTCTGTATGAACGTCCACAAATTGAATCTCCAAACTGATTGATGAACCAGATGTCTGGGCCAGCCACGATTAAACCTATTATTGTTTTTATTGATGACAGTACTCCCTGAGTGTTAGGTGTGGGGTGACCAGGCGGTATATGAAGGGGCAATACTGGTATTATATGGACAGCAGAAATGGCATCCTCTGGGCAGTACTGTCTATGGTCAATTCATCCTTCAGAAGCTCCCTGACTGCCACCTGCTTGGCTATCAGTGAGTGACAGTCAGTCAGTGTCACAGTCCCTGACCCTGAGTGTTAGGTGTGGGGTGAGTCACTGATAGCCAAGCAGCAGACAGTGAAGTGCCATGAGAGCCAGGCCAAGCAGGTGGCAGTCAGGGTGCTGGTGAAGGATGACCATAGACAGTACTGCCCAGAGGATGCCATCTCTGCTGTCCATATACCAGGCAGTATTGCCCCTTCAATCATATACCGCCTGCCCGCCTGGTCAGGGTGTCCAGGCAGGCAGTAGGCCTGGTATTCTGCAGACCATCTGCTTGTAAGTTACATATGACAAAAGCCTGGAAGCGTTCAGGTACAGAACACAACATTTCATTTGTTGGCGACAAAATGCAAATTAACATATTGCTGAGACTATAACAAAGGGTGCAAAAATAATATAGAATTAATAGACATTCAAGTGAAATAAGAAGAATTGGTCTTTCCTTTTGTGGTGGCTTCCTATTTTAAAGTTTAGTCCCTGTACACAAACGGGGTTCCGTTCCACCCTCTTATATCTGCAGTTAGGCTTCATACACAAGCCCGTTTCAGTGTCAATAAAATTATGCCCCCCCCTGAAAAAATTTCTGCGGACGCCCATGGTGCTGCGCCTGTCACAATGCAGACTCAAGCAAAACTGACTTCAGATATTACCCTCATGATAAATTCCCTCCATAATCTCTATGTTCATTACTATGGGAGTTCCAAAAATAGCTGTGTAAGAGAGCTTGGCTATTTTTGAATCTCCCACAGAAGTGAATGTCTATTCCCAGTGGTGCAAGGCAGGGCCCCATTCTCAAGATAGGTGTGAGTCCCATAAGTGCAACCCACACCTATCAGACATTTGAAACATATTTTGTGAATATGCCATAAACGTCCAGATGGGATCTAGATTCCAGATTATGTAGGAGTTAAAGCACAACATAAGAGAACACCTAGGGTTCCGTGCAAGAAGCTGAAATAGGAGAAGAGCTTTTTGCAGTACAACCCTTCTATCTATATATAGAACATATTTACTTCTAATTGTATTTTTTGCCTAAACAGACCAAATCTTCAATAACAATGCAGATTTTTTTTTTTTATAAATTAACCGAAAAGAAGCAATAACCCCCTAAAGTATCTAATCAACAGGTGGGATTTTCTTCTGTTGAAACTGACACTTAATAGGACGGTATCATCAGAAAATGACCTATTGTTTAAGGGTACTTTCACACTTGCATTGTTGGATTCCGTCAGGAAGTTCCGTCGCCAGAACTGCCTGCCTGATCCGGCAATCTGTATGCAAACAGCTACCATTTGTAGACAAATCCGGATGCGGATCCGTCTCACAAATGCATTGCAATACCGGATCCGTCTCTCCGGTTGTCATCCGGAAAAACGGATCCGGTATTTATCTTTTCACATTGTTAAAGGTCTGCGCATGCGCAGAAAGCAAAACTGGGGCCGGGGCCAGCATTAATACATTTCAATGGAAAATAATGCCAGATCCGGCATTCCGGCAAGTGTTCCGGAATTTTGGACAGGGAAAATACCATAATACGGTATTTTCTCCATCCAAAAACCGTACAGTGACTGAACTGAAGACATCCTGATGCATACTGAATGGATTGCTCTTCATTCAGAAAGCATTAGGATAAGTCTCTTTCCGGTATTGAGCCCCTAGGATGGAACTCAACACCGGAAAACTTTAACGCAAGTGTGAAAGCATCCTTATACACATTTCTATGTTAAACATATTTTAAAATAATTTTTGATGGCATTTTTAATTTTCCACTTCAATATCCATATAAAAAAACACATAAAATCCTGCAGTTATCTGCTTATCATTACAGGGTGGATTAGAATAACAGAAATTATATATATATATATATATATATATATATATATATACACTCACCTAAAGAATTATTAGGAACACCATACTAATACGGTGTTGGACCCCCTTTTGCCTTCAGAACTGCCTTAATTCTACGTGGCATTGATTCAACAAGGTGCTGATAGCATTCTTTAGAAATGTTGGCCCATATTGATAGGATAGCATCTTGCAGTTGATGGAGATTTGAGGGATGCACATCCAGGGCACGAAGCTCCCGTTCCACCACATCCCAAAGATGCTCTATTGGGTTGACATCTGGTGACTGTGGGGGCCATTTTAGTACAGTGAACTCATTCACATGTTCAAGAAACCAATTTGAAATGATTCAAGCTTTGTGACATGGTGCATTATCCTGCTGAAAGTAGCCATCAGAGGATGGATACATGTTCTCATTCTACTTACGCCAAATTCGGACTCTACCATTTGAATGTCTCAACAGAAATCGAGACTCATCAGACCCGGCAACATTTTTCCAGTCTTCAACAGTCCAATTTTGGTGAGCTCGTGCAAATTGTAGCCTCTTTTTCCTATTTGTAGTGGAGATGAGTGTTACCCGGTGGGGTCTTCTGCTGTTGTAGCCCATCCGCCTCAAGAATTTGCGTGTTGTGGCTTCACAAATGCTTTGCTGCATACCTCGGTTGTAACGAGTGGTTATTTCAGTCAACGTTGCTCTTCTATCAGCTTGAATCAGTCGGCCCATTCTCCTCTGACCTCTAGCATCCACAAGGCATTTTTGCCTACAGGACTGCCGCATACTGGATGTTTTTCCCTTTTCACACCATTCTTTGTAAACCCTAGAAATGGTTGTGCGTGAAAATCCCAGTAACTGAGCAGATTGTGAAATACTCAGACCGGCCCGTCTGGCACCAACAACCATGCCACGCTCAAAATTGCTTAAATCACCTTTCTTTCCCATTCTGACATTCAGTTTGGAGTTCAGGAGATTGTCTTGACCAGGACCACACCCCTAAATGCATTGAAGCAACTGCCATGTGATTTGGTTGACTAGATAATTGCATTAATGAGAAATAGAACAGGTGTTCCTAATAATTCTTTAGGTGAGTGTATATATATATATATATATATATATATATATATATATATATATATAAAACAGAGGATCCACCATTCACAATAACCTTTGTTCCTGATAATCCTGATAATCTGCCCCAATATCTGGCCATGTAAATGCACCTTAAGGCTAGTTGCACACTAGCATTTAGGATCTGGCAGGCTGTTCCAGTAGGGAACAGCCTGCCATATCACTCTGCATTCCAGTATTGCCAGAAGCTTGAACGTCTCCGTCCGGTCTCATTAACTATAATAGGGACTGGTGGAAATCCGTCCGCAACCCAACAAATATGCCAAGATATTCCTGGCACAATCAGCTAGAGAGTTTCTCATTAGAGATGTCGCGAACATAAAATTTTCCATTCGCGAACGGCGAACGCGAATTTCTGCAAATGTTCGCGAATGGGCGAACCCGCGAACCGCCATAGACTTCAATAGGCAGGTTCTCTGTAGTTCTCTCTTCTCATCAGTTTAATCCCTGTTACGTCCCCAATCTGGGGTCCATTTATTAAATAGATATTTCGAAGGCGGAGTTGGTTAAAAAAACGCTGGCTCCCTCCCCTTTGTTTGAATCCACGCCACGGTCACTGCGTCTGCGCCGTGCAATTTACTGTCAACCCGATATGAGTGGTATTTTCTGTAGTTCTCTCTTCTCATCAATTTAATCCCTGTTACGTCCCCAATCTGGGGTCCATTTATTAAATTGATTTTTCGAACGGGGAGATGGTTAAAAAAACGCTGGCTCCCTCCCCTTTGTTTGAATCCATGCCACGGTCACTGCGTCTGCGCCGTGCAATTTACTCTCACACCTGATATGAGTGGTATTTTCTGTAGTACTATTCTCATCAGTTTAATCCCTGTTACGTCCCATATCAGGGATTGCCTTTTGTGAAAAAAAATTTAGGCCGGGTACCTTCGACTGCCTTCACAGTGACAGATCAAACTCTGATACACCAAAATGAATTGATTTTAGGAACTGGGAGATGGAAAAAGCAGCTTGGTCGGTCCTCTTACTCCCAAGTTGGGGCACTGCGCGTGCACGGAGCAATGTGCTGTGACACCCTATATGAGTGGTGTCTTTAGTACTATTCCTATCAGTTTAATCCCTGTTATGTCCCCTATCCGGGGACGTGTGTAGAATTGATTAACCATTGTCGAATTAACGAACCATTACGACATCCTGCAATAATTTAGTTCTGAGCTTTGTACTTGCTTTGTATTGGAATTGATGGGGATTTTTTTAATTGTCTGCATTATTTCTAATAAACTATTAAGAGACTTTATTATGATTTTTTTATTTTATGTATTAAAAACCCATACAAAAATAAAAAATTAAAATGTTTTTTATATGAAAAATTATCCAGCCGATCGCTTTTGGTCTGATCATAATGAAGCAACGGCCTTATCATCTGGCGTGTGGCAACATTGCCAACACACTCATAGAGGTGATGATCGCTTCATTGTGATACGCAAGACCCTTCACCACAACAAGGTAACGATCACGAAGGGGAATTGACACTTGTATGTGCCTTTTTTTTTTTTGTTTTGTTTTTGCAGCCACAGTGCAGCACCAGAGGCCAGAAAAATTAGGCATGTACACATGCCTGAAAAATAATGGTATTTGTTGCAGCAGCGGCCGGAAAAATTAATGTTTTCAAGGCAGAAAGGTGATTAAAACATTGTGGCTTGAACCCTAGTTGGTGGCGGAGAATTCACGAAAGTCATCCGGTATGCAGACATTAAATACAGCAGCGTGGGGACCATTTTGAGGCCAAGGCATGTCATCAGGCCTTTTGTTAGTCAAACGTATCCCCCACTGTCAGTCCCTTCGGGATCCATGCCTCATTCATCCTAATGAAGGTGAGGTAATCAACACTTTTTTGACCGAGGCAACTTCTTTTGTCAGTGATAATGCCTCCTGCTGCACTGAAGGTCTTTTCTGACAGGACACTTGAAGCGGGGCAGGCCAGAAGTTCTATCGCAAACTGGGATAGCTCAGGCCACAGGTCAAGCCTGCACACCCAGTAACCCCTTTCATCGCTCCTCAGAGTGTCGATATCTGCAGTTAAGGCGGGGTAGTCTGCTACCTGTCGGTCGAGTCGTTCTCTAAGGCTGGATCCCGAAGGGCTGTGGCGATGTGTAGGACTGAAAAAGCTTCGCATGTCCTCCATCAACAACACATCTGTAAAGCGTCCTGTCCTTGCCGCCGTGGTCGTGGTAGGAGGAGGATTACTTTCACCTCTTCCCCAGTTAGATTCCCGTTGTGCTGTGACATCCCCCTTATAAGCTGTGTAAAGCATATTTTTTCGTTTGGTTTTGAACTGCTGCATCCTTTCTGACTTTCGGTAATTTGGTAACTCCTTCATCCTTTTTATACGAGGGTCCCTCAACAGACATGACAGCATGAAAGACCCCATTTGCACAAGGTTGGATGCCCAGCTACTCATTTCCCGTTCCTTGTCCTCACTGATGTCATTGACTGTCTGTTCTTCCCCCTAGCCACGTACAACACCACGGGTCCCAGATAGGTGACAACAATGAGCACCCTGGGATGCCTGCTGTGGTTGGTCTTCCTCCTCCTCAAAGCCACATTCCTCCTCTGACTTCTCTTCCTCATACTCCTCTTGCAGCGTTGCCGCAGGTCCAGCAAGCGATGATGACAAGGCTGTTTCTGGTGGTGATGGTGACCACAACTCTTCCTCTTCCTCTCCACGCTCATCTACAGCCTGATCCAGCACTCTTCGCAGGGCACGCTCCAGGAAGAAAACAAATGGGATGAGGTCGCTGAGGGTGCCTTCGGTGCGACTGACTAGGTTTGTCGCTTCCTCAAAAGGACGCATGAGCCTACAGGCATTGCGCATGAGCGTCCAGTAACGTGGCAAAAAAATTCCCAGCTCCGCAGAGGCTGTCCTAGCACCCCGGTCATACAAATACTCGTTGACTGCTTTTTCTTGTTGGAGCAGGCGGTCGAACATTAGGAGTGTTGAATTCCAACGTGTCGGGCTGTCGCAAATCAAGCACCTCACTGGCATGTTGTTTCGGCGCTGAATGTCTGAAAAGTGCGCCATGGCCGTGTAGGAACGCCTGAAATGGCCACACACCTTCCTGGCCTGCTTGAGGACGTCCTGTAAGCCTGGGTACTTAGACACAAAGCGTTGTACGATGAGATTCAACACATGTGCCATGCACGGCACATGTGACAACTTGCCCAAATTCAATGCCGCCAACAAATTGCTTCCATTGTCACACACCACTTTGCCGATCTCCAGTTGGTGCGGGTCAGCCACTGATCCACCTGTGCATTCAGGGCGGACAGGAGTGCTGGTCCGGTGTGGCTCTCTGCTTTCAGGCAAGTCAACCCCAAGACAGCGTGACACTGTCGTATCCGGGATGTGGAATAGCCCCTGGGGAGCTGGGGGGATTCAGTTGATGTGCAGCCAGACGCCGCAGCAGAAGAGGACTCAGCCGAGGAGGTTATCAAAGAGGATGGAGTAGGAGGAGTAGAGGAGGTGGCAGTAGGCCTGCCTGCAAGTCGTGGCGGTGTCACCAACTCCGCTGCAGAGCCACGCATTCCATGCTTGGCAGCCGTCAGCAGGTTGACCCAATGCGCAGTGTACGTGATATACAGTACAGACCAAAAGTTTGGACACACCTTCTCATTCAAAGAGTTTTCTTTATTTTCATGACTATGAAGGCATCAAAACTATGAATTAACACATGTGGAATTATATACATAACAAACAAGTGTGAAACAACTGAAAATATGTCATATTCTAGGTTCTTCAAAGTAGCCACCTTTTGATTTGATTACTGCTTTGCACACTCTTGGCATTCTCTTGATGAGCTTCAAGAGGTAGTCCCCTGAAATGGTCTTCCAACAGTCTTGAAGGAGTTCCCAGAGATGCTTAGCACTTGTTGGCCCTTTTGCCTTCACTCTGCGGTCCAGCTCACCCCAAACCATCTCGATTGGGTTCAGGTCCGGTGACTGTGGAGGCCAGGTCATCTGGCGCAGCACCCCATCACTCTCTTTCATGGTCAAATAGCCCTTACTTTCAAAGTTTTCCCCAATTTTCGGCTGACTGACTGACCTTCATTTCCTAAAGTAATGATAGCCACTAGTTTTTCTTTACTTAGCTGCTTTTTTCTTGCCATAATACAAATTCTAACAGTCTATTCAGTAGGACTATCAGCTGTGTATCCACCTGACTTCTCCTCAACGCAACTGATGGTCCCAACCCCATTTATAAGGCAAGAAATCCCACTTATTAAACCTGACAGGGCACACCTGTGAAGTGAAAACCATTTCAGGGGACTACCTCTTGAAGCTCATCAAGAGAATGCCAAGAGTGTGCAAAGCAGTAATCAAAGCAAAAGGTGGCTACTTTGAAGAACCTAGAATATGACATATTTTCAGTTGTTTTACACTTGTTTGTTATGTATATAATTCCACATGTGTTAATTCATAGTTTTGAAACCTTCGGTGTGAATCTACAATTTTCATAGTCATGAAAATAAAGAAAACTCTTTGAATGAGAAGGTGTGTCCAAACTTTTTGGTCTGTACTGTACCTGCCCTGACCGTGCTTTGCAGACCAGGTATCAGTGGTCAGATGGACCCTTGCCCCAACACTGTATGCCAGAGATGCCATGACTTTCTTTTCAATCACTGAGTAGAGGTTTGGGATTGCCTTTTTTGAAAAAAAAAAATTTGTCAGGGTACCTTCCACTGTGGTGTCCCAATAGCGACAAATTTTTTGAAGGCCTCAGACTCCACCAGCTGGTATTGTAAAAGCTTGCGGGCTAAGAGTTCCGTCAAGCCAGCTGTCAGACGCCAGGCAAGGGGGTGACTCTGTGACATTGGCTTCTTATGCTCAAACATTTCCTTGACAGACACCTGACTGTGGGCAGATGAGATGGAACTGCTGAAGGTGAGAGGCGGAGTGGCGGGTGGTTGAGAGGGGGCAAGGAGGACAGCAGTGGTTGACGTTGCTGAAGATGCTGGACCAGGAGGAGGATGGTGGCTTTGAGTTTGTGTGCTGCTTGTACTCATGTGTTGATCCCATAGGCGTTTGTGATGTGCGATCATGTGCCTTCGCAAAGCAGTTGTACCGAGGTGGGTGTTGGACTTCCCACGACTCAGTTTCTTTTGGCACAGGTTGAAAATGGCATTGCTGTTATCAGAGGCAGACACACAAAAAAAATGCCACACTGCTGAGCTTTGCAATGACGGCATTCTGGTGGTGGCAACAGCATGGGTTAATTGGCGTGCTGTCTGGCTGACCCCGGGTGCCGATACATGCTGTCTGACTGTGCCACTAGCTCCTTGCGACGACCTCCCCCTGCTTCCAACTCGTCTCCTCCTTCTCTTTGTCTCCCCTTCTGAACTTTCCCCCTCTTCTTCTTCTCTTTGAGCAGGCACCCACGTGGCATCCACGGACACATTGTCATCATCAACCACTTCACTTGTATCTGACACCTCAGCAAAGGAAGCAGCAGCGGGTACAACATCATCATCATCATCACACTGTATGTCTATGTGTGTAATGCTGCCTGACTGAGACATATCCCTGTTATCTACATCCTCTGGTAATAATGGTTGCGCATCACTAATTTCATCCAACTGATGTGTAAATAACTCCTCTGAAGGATCCATTGAAGCGGCTGTGGTGGCTGTGGTGGTAGTAGTGGTGGTGTTGGCGGCGGCCGGGAGAGTGGTAACTTGAGAGCAGGTGACCAAAGCTGAGCTGGAGGAGGATGGTGCGTCAAGGTTCTTAGCGGAAGCTGTTGAAGATTGGGTGTCCTGTGTAAGTCAGTCAACTATTTTCTCCGAATTTTTGGGGTTCAGGGTACGTGGCCTCTGAACACTGGGCATTATTCCAGGACCAGTGGAAATCACAGCACCGCGACCACGACGGCCCCTGCGGGGTGGCCTGCCTCTGCCTGTCATTTATTTTTAGATAAGTGGTACTATGAGTGCAAGGTACTGTGCCACCCTATATAAGTGGTGGGCAGTGGGCACAGTACAGTCTGTGTGGGCCTGACACACACTGGCTTGCAACTGGAATTATATCACAGAAAATTATTAAATTACATTTTTTTTATCTGCAAGGTATTTGTGAGTGAGTGAAACCCTGTAACGGTATAAGTGGTGGGCTAGCCAGTAGCCAAAGTACAGTCTGTGGGCCAGACACACACTGGCTTGCAACTGGGATTATATCACAGAAAATTATTAAATAGATTTTTTTTTATCTAAAAGGTATGTGTGAGTGACACCCTGTATGAATGGTGTGCACACAGTACTGTCTGTAGGCCAGACAGTCACTCACTGGCTTGCAACTGCTATTATATCACAGAGAAATAATAAATTGAATTTTTTTTATCTGCAAGGTATTTTCTGTCACACCCTGTATAATTGGTCTGCACACAGTACTGTCTGTGACTGAGCCTGCAGCCTCTCACACAACACGGGCAGGAAGTATGACAACGGAGCGAGGCGCAGATGTAGCGCAGTGGAAATTGACTGAAAGGGGGAAGTTTCTAGGCCAGGTTAGGGTTAAGGTGGTTGGGAAGGGGTGTAGTGTTTCAGGGGAGGGTTCGTGGGGGTGGCAGGGCAGTTCGCGCGCCGTATATAGTCTGGGGTTAGGGGCGGGAACGGCACCAGTGTCCGTTGCGCCTTGGCGAGTTGCCCACCCGCCCTGTTTTGAGTTATTTTGTAGCACTTTCATGTCATAGCAGGGGGCAGGTTAACGGGGGTCCTGGAAGGCAATTCTACGTTTTATTAGGTGCATGACACGTTGGAACGTGCATCTTATGTGGTTTGGTAAGCTGAAAGCTGGGGGGCTCCTGTTGGGCTAAAAGGCCTACAGGGGTAGAGGAAGATATTGATTCTGGAGGATTCGGTGCCCTTGGGTCGGAGAGTGCGGCCGAGGGTAAAAGATAAGATGTGTGGAGTGAAGATAGCAGCTTGCTTGGGTTGCCTTCTAGGATCCTTCCGCAAAGTGATTGTTGGTACATTGTATTTTGATGTTTTCATATATATCTCATGTTTGCATTATAATGATGTTGGATAATATTGTTGTTTAATAAACGGCTGCTATGGCCTTTTCCACCAAGAATTCGGGTTCTGTGTGTTTACTGGGGGAAGGGAGGAGTTGGTGGTGGGAAGGGTCTGGGATGATCTTACCTCCTTAAGTCAACTGCAATATATATAAATATAAAAAAATAAAAAAAAGCTGACTGATGTACCAGCCCTGAAAAGGGCTTTTTGGGGTGCTGTCAGTACGCTGTCCTTACAGCAGATGAGTCTGTGGACACAGAACACTGCCCTAGCTAACGCTTTCCCTATTAGATCAGCAGCAGCAGCACTCTCCCTCCTCTCACTAAGAATGCAGCTTCCGAATGAATCTAAAATGGATGCTGTCCAGGAGGTGGGAGGGTCTGCTGCTGATTGGCTGGAATGTGTCTGCTGACTGTGAGGTACAGGGTCAAAGTTTACTCAATGATGATGTATAGGGGGCGGACCAAACATCGTATATGTTCGTCCGCCGCGGCGAACAAGCTATGTTCGCCGGGAACTACTCGCCGGCGAACTATTCGGGACATCTTTATTTCTCATGTGCATCACCCATACTCTGGAACTCTCTACACATCAGACTCTTCCCCGACATCCAAACCTTCCAGAGTAACCTGAAAACCCACCGCATCAGGAAAGCCTACAACCTGCAATAAGCATGCTGCCACCACACAGCCCGATGAGCAGCAGTGACCCTCATCTACTGTGTTCTTCCCCTTTCCCTTGTAGATTGTAAGCCCTCATGGACAGGGTCCTCACCCCCTCTGTACCAGTCTGTTAATATGTTTTTGCTTACTGTACTTATTTTTTTAAAATATTATGTATGTATACCCCCTTTTATAAGTACAGCGCCTTGTAATTAATAGTGCATTAAAATAAATAATAATAGGATTGACATTTACTTTGAGAGCACATTTAATGGAGTTTTACAACTGTTAATATCTGATGACCTATCCTCTGGATATTTGCAGTATAAAGGGAGATGACTGAGAAATTTATAGACAGAGGCTATCCGCCCTATCTATTACACCAACAGCTGGATAAGATAAAAAATCCCACAGAAAGGAAAGACAAGGGACAAAGAATACCGTTAGTGGTAAAATACCATCCTTGGATGGACCGAGTTAAGGCTGTCATCTATAAACACTGGAATATCTTACAAAAATCATATCCTGAGATACAGGAATTTAGGGACCGCCCCATGATGTGTTTCAAGCGAAATAAAAATATTAGGGACATGATTGTCCGAGCAGATATAGGGAGTGACAGGATGCCTCAGCGACAGCTCACTTTCTCTACAGTTAGGAAGGGAACATTTCCCTGTCTTAACTGTGTTCACTGCTCCAATGTGATTAAAGGCTCCAACATAGCACACCCACAGACAGGACAGCAAATCCCCATTCGGGGTCACTTCACATGTGACAGCAGCTTTGTGATTTATTTACTTAAATGTCCCTGTGGGTTGTGCTATGTTGGAGAGACGACAATGCGTATGAAGGACCGGGTAGCAAAACATAAGTCCACAATTAGGAAAGAAAATATTTTGCTACCTATTCCCCAACATTTTAAAGAAAAAAATCACCGCATCTCACAATTGCGTTTTCAAATTCTAGAAGAAGTGACCTTACCTCGACGTGGAGGAAATCGGATCCAGATGCTCCACCAGCGTGAAGCATATTGGATCCATCGACTTGAGACGCTTGCGCCCAAAGGCCTAAATAAGGAATATTCACTTAATTGTTTTCTCTGATCCTATATATGTGTGATAGATAATTGTGGTCTGTCATTTTGTATCTATGCATGCTATTGTTTTGTAATCAAATATTGATACCGCGGTTCTCTACATATGTTTGAACCTGACATGAATCTTTTTGAATACTGCAGTACAACCTATTTCCTGTGATATGTGATATTCTTTTAATAACATTTTTTGTAATTGAGACAACGGTGCTATGTCATATGATGTATCGTGTGACTGACATCATTGTCTCCGTGACCATATATCCGTTCTTGTATGAGGGGGTGATGTTTTAATTATAATGTATCGTTATCCATGGAGTATATATATGAGATGTGTAAGGGATCAAAAATTGCCTCGATAAAATAATAACATATGGATTAGATACTTATCTTACCGCACTCCACTCTTGATTAGTTTGTTTGGTTGGGTTGCTTAGCAGTATGACGCACTGGCCACGTGACTGGTCACATGGCCGGGGACGGTTCAGCCCGCCCCTCGCCATGTGACTGCCTACGTGGTCAAGAGGCGGGTTATTTGAATTGTATATAATGATGCCATTTGTAAATTATGATGAGCTGTTATCACCTGTACTTTGATAAAGACACAAACTAGTGTCGAAACGCGCGTCACACATGGGTGACGAATAAAAAGAAAACTTTTTTTCATCATTGGAATTACGGAGTGCTGGTCTTTATACTGCAAATATTCAGGTATCTACCTCTTGACCGCGCACCTGGACCGCGACTGATGCGCAGTGCCGCCCATTCATTTATTTCATTGCTATCCTCTGGATAGTCTGCAAAGAAAAGGGGGTTAGTCAGCACCTCCCAATGCGCAGGTGCACTCTGCCATGGCTGAAAACAGAGAGAAAAAAAACTATGCAGCAGCACCCTGCAAACCAGATAAAGTACAATAATGCCATAGTCACAAAAAATATTATAGTGCTGACTAACCCCCTTTTCTTTGCAGATTTAAAGCGCTGGAGGTGGGGCACTCCGGCGAGTCGTGCACTCCTGATTAGCCTGTCTGCCCTATAGGCTGATTTTAATTTGTTTCAGTATAAAGCTGTGGCCTGCTCTCACTACATTCATTGGTAGCTGTCTGGCACAAGGAAAGGTATGGAGTGGGCTCGGCAGTGTGTTATTGTAAACAAAAGAGCCTGTGCCCTGCGCGATCTAGCGCAGGGCAAGGGAGCGCATTGGAGCATGAGATGCTCCGATGATAGCCTCAGGGGGGCTTCCTGGGTGAAAATAAGGGTATGTCCGGGTTCAGCTCTAAACCTGTACAACCCCTTTAATAAAAGTTAATAATTATATGTACAACAAAATGGTGCCATTAATCACTCCCACTTGCCCTGCAAAAAGCAAGCCGTCATATGGCTACATTGAGGGGAAAATAAAAGTTATAGCTCTTGGAATGTGATGATCTAAACATAAAACTGCTTGGTCACTAAAGTGCAAAATGCATAAGGGGGAAGGGGTTAAACTATAAACTGGGTTAAACCCCGAGTCCTTCCTTTCTGGAATGGGCAGATTCATTTACTAGAATGTTATCCATGTAATAGTACAATCACGGGTGGGAGAAAGAGCTGCGGTTATCATCTGAAAAGGGGTGATCTTTTTAATAAAAAGTCCATTAAGGGTGTTCTCCACCTAAATTTTTTTTTAGAAGGGTTTCTGTTTAGTATATTGTAATTTTGTATACAGTGTACATTTAAATCTTTCACTCTAAAATCATTGTGCTTTAAGAAGCAAAAAAAAAATTAAAAAATTAAAAAGCATATTTCCAATGATATCACATTGTCCCTCATTATAACGTGACCTATCCTTCTGTTATCTGAACACCTGTATGACTGATCTCCAGCTCGGAGGCTGCATCAGAGAAAGTTACATCAAGATAACAGGATAAAAGTAGATATGCTACGTGTACTATTACACAGCTGAAAAGGATTTGTAACTAGTCATATTCGAGGCAGCATATAGCCTTAAGATTTGGCTAATTGTAACAGGATCTGCCGAAAAAGGGGGTTATTTACTAAACTGAAATACACCTAAATTAGGCGTATTTCTGGCGCAGATGGCGGCACAACTGTTAGTTGCACCACTGTCTGCGACTTTTTCCGGCTCACACCAGTTCGAAAACTGTGGTTGTGGTGTGGTCGGGGAAGGGACGGGCTGGCAGGCCCGTCTCATTCATCATTTTCTACGCCTATTTTAGACTTAGAAAATGGTCTTAATGTAAGCCAGCTCGGAACATGTCTTACATTTAGAACTGGCCCTGGATGTGCCGAAGTTATGGAGAGTCCTGCGCCTCTTCATACCTTCGACAGATCCACCACCAGCTATGGGTCTCTATAAATGTGCCAGTCTTAATAAATGTGCGTCAAAGTGACTAGTGACCTTTCCTCGATGGTTGCTATAAGGGGGAAAGATAGATATGAAAAGTTGCAATTTTAGCTTTGATCCCTTCAAAGATAAGCAACACTAGAGGTAACTGGTAGCTGATTATACCCTTGTCTCCCACTGAAATAAAATTAAAAGGAGCAGAAGTTTACTAAGGCCTCATGCACACGACCGTATTTTTTTGCGGTCCGCAAAACGGGGTTCCGTTTTCCGTGATCCGTGACCGTTTTTTCGTCCGTGGGTCTTCCTTGATTTTTGGAGGATCCACGGACATGAAAAAAAAGTCGTTTTGGTGTCCGCCTGGCCGTGCGGAGCCAAACGGATCCGTCCTGAATTACAATGCAAGTCAATGGGGACGGATCCGTTTGACGTTGACACAATATGGTGCCATTTCAAACGGATCCGTCCCCGTTGACTTTCAATGTAAAGTCTGGAGTCCCTTTTATACCATCGGATCAGAGTTTTCTCCAATCCGATGGTATATTTTAACTTGAAGCGTCCCCATCACCATGGGAACGCCTCTATGTTAGAATATACTGTCGGATATGAGTTAGATCGTGAAACCTCATTTCCGACAGTATATTCTAACACAGAGGCGTTCCCATGGTGATGGGGACGCTTCTAGTTAGAATATACTACAAACTGTGTACATGACTGCCCCCTGCTGCCTAGCAGCATCCGATCTCTTACAGGGGGCCGTGATCAGCACAATTAACCCCTCAGGTGCCGCACCTGAAGGGGTTAATTGTACTATCATATCCCCCTGTAAGAGATCAGGGCTGCCAGGCAGCAGGGGGCAGACCCCCCCCTCCCCAGTTTGAATATCATTGGTGGCCAGTGCGGCCCCCCCCCTTCCTCCCTCTATTGTAATAATTCGTTGGTGGCACAGTGTGCGCCCCCCATCGGCCCCCCCTCCCTCTATAGCATTAACAACATTGGTGGCCAGTGTGCGGCCTCCCATCTACCCCCCCCCCCCCGATCATTGGTGGCAGCAGGTTACTAGCAATAGTACAATAGTAAAAGATTCATACTTACCTGGGAGCTGCGATCTCTGCGTCCGGCCGGGAGCTCCTCCTACTGGTAAGTGACAGTTCATTTAGCAATGCGCCGCACAGACCTGTCACTTACAAGTAGGTGGAGCTCCTGGCCGGACACGAACAGCAGCCGGTAAGTATGAATCTTCTACTATTGTACTATTGCTAAGTAACCATGGCAACCAGGACTGTAGTAGCGTCCTGGTTGCCATGGTTACCGATCGGAGCCCCAGCGATTAAACTGGGACTCCGATCGGAACTCCGCTGCCACCAATGATGGGCGGGGGGGGAGATGGGAGGCCGCACACTGGCCACCAATGTTGTTAATGCTATAGAGGGAGGGGGGGCCGATGGGGGGCGCACACTGTGCCACCAACGAATTATTACAATAGAGGGAGGGAGGGGGGGGGCGCACACTGTGCCACCAACGAATTATTACAATAGAGGGAGGGAGGGGGGGGCGCACACTGTGCCACCAACGAATTATTACAATAGAGGGAGGGGGGGGGGGCCGCACTGGCCACCAACCTATTATTACAATAGAGGGGGGGGGGCCGCACTGGCCACCAATGATATTCAAACTGGGGAGGGGGGGAGGGTCTGCCCCCTGCTGCCTGGCAGCCCTGATCTCTTACAGGGGGCCGTGATCAGCAAAATTAACCCCTTCAGGTGCCGCACCTGAAGGGGTTAATTGTGCTGATCACGGCCCCCTGTAAGAGATCGGGTGCTGCCAGGCAGCAGGGGGCAGTCTTGTACACAGTTTGTAGTGTATTCTAACTAGAAGCGTCCCCATCACCATGGGAACGCTTCTGTGTTAGAATATACTGTCGGTTCTGAGTTTTCACGAAGTGAAAACTCAGCTTTGAAAAAGCTTTTATGCAGACGGATCTTCGGATCCGTCTGTATAAAAACTAACCTACGGCCACGGATCACGGACACGGATGCCAATCTTGTGTGCATCCGTGTTCTTTCACGGACCCATTGACTTGAATGGGTCCGTGAACCGTTGGCCGTGAAAAAAATAGGACAGGTCATATTTTTTTTTCACGGCCAGGAAACACGGATCACGGATGCGGCTGCAAAACGGTGCATTTTCCGATTTTTCCACGGACCCATTGAAAGTCAATGGGTCCGCGAAAAAAAACGGAAAACGGCACAACGGCCACGGGTGCACACAACGGTCGTGTGCATGAGGCCTAAAGGGGTTGTCTTGGATTACCAAAAATTATTTTATGTACAGGCAGAGGATGGTGAGATATAACAAAATAAACAACCCTGACAACACATGACTACTGCAGCCAATGATACCAGTCGATGCAAAAAAGCTTTACTTGCTGTCTCAGTGCATACTGAGTATAGAAGTTCAACTTAATTTTTGGACATGACTGTCTACGTGCTTGTTGACTGTTTGACTGTTAATAACAATAACCAGCAACACTGTAAATGTAGGGTCAGTACAAGATAAGCAATGGAATGTTATTACAAACCTACTTAAGGCTCCATTCACACGTCCGCATCGTGTTTTGCGGATCCACGGAGCCGCGGATCCGCAAAACACGGACAACTGTAATGTGCGTTCTGCATTTTGCGGACCACACATTGCCGGCACTATAGAATATGCCTATTCTTGTCCGCAATTGCGGACAAGAATAGGACATGTTCTATTTTTTTGCGGAAACGGAAGCACGGATGCGGAAGTGCGGATCCACAAATGCGGGTGCGGACAGAACATTCCGGCCCCATTGAAAATTAATGGGGCTGCACCAGTTCCGCAAAATTGCGGAACGGATGCGGACCCATTTTGCGGACGTGTGAATGGACCCTTAAGGGGTTCTCCGGAAATTAAAGTTAGAATATCGTGCAAAAGTCCATTTATTTCAGTAATGCAAATTAAAAGGAATTGCATTAATGTAGCTTAAAATTAGAATTTTGTGAAAAGATTCAATATTTTAGGCTCAATGGGTCACACTCTAGTCAGCTAATTAATCCATACCCCCTGAGCAAAGGGTACCTCAAAATTGTGACTTTGGGGTTTCATAAGCTATAAGCCATAATCATCCAATTTGTAACAAATAAAGGCTTGAAATATCTTGCTTTACATGTAATGAGTATCTCATATGTTAGTTTCACCTTTTAAGTTGCATTACTGAAATAAATGAACTTTGCACGATATTCAAATTTTTCAAGTTTCACCTGTATATTCTCAAATACCTTTTATTATTTAGAATGGCTCGTTTTGTCTGGGGAGCAATCATCATGGGAAACAAAATGGCCGCTGTCCCATTAGTTCACACAAAACCTGTCCTGATCACACAGGAGGACAAGTTACTTTACAACACTGAGGTAAAGAGCTGCCTCAGCCTCCTCTCTGCTTGTCAGGGATTATGATCCTAAATACAGATGATAAGAACTTTAGCTGAATCTCTGGTGAATTTAGTTCATGAGAAAACATGAAGTACAAAGAGGACGGACAGGACAGGCTGTGGTAATGTGTTACTGTGGAAATGGAGACTGTAAACAAATGCTGCTGCTCATTAGCCACACCTCACCCTCCTCTCATGTCTCCTCATCATCTCCATTCCCACAGAGATTCACCTGTATTCAGGATCAGGATTCCTGACAAGCAGAGCAGAGAGGAGGATGAGGCAGCCGTATGGCTCACTGTGGTGAAGTAACTTGTCCTCCTGTGTGATTAGGACAGATTTTGTGTGTACTGATAGGACGGTGGCCATTTTATTTCTCCTAATGATTGCTTCCTAGACAAAACAAGCCATTCTAAGTAATGAAAGGTATTTGTGAATATATTTATTAGGCCTCATGCACACGACCGTTGTGTGCACCCGTGGCTTTTGTTCCGTTTTCCGTGATTTTCTGCGGACCCATTGACTTTCAATGGGTCCGTTGAAAACTCGGTAAATGCACCGTTTGTCATCCGCCTCCGTGATCCGTGTATCCTGTCCGTCAAAAAAATATAACCTGTCCTATTTTTTTGACGGACAACGGTTCACGGACCCATTTAAGTCAATGGGTCCGTGAAAAAACACGGATGCACACAAGATTGGCATGCGTGTACGTGGTCCGTGTCAGTAGGCTACTTTCATACAGACGGATCCGAAGATCCGTCTGCATAAAAGCTTTTTCAGAGCTGAGTTTTCACTTCGCAGTGCGTCCCCCCCGGCCCCCCCTCCCTCTATTGTAATAATATCATTGGTGGCCAGTGCGGCCCCCCCGGCCACCCCTCCCTCTATTGTATTAATATCATTGGTGGCCAGTGCGGCCCCCCCCGGCCCCCCTCTATTGTATTAATATCATTGGTGGCCAGTGTGTGGCCCCCCCGGCCCCCCCTCCCTCTATTGAATAAAGGAACTGCTCTTACTAATTAGAGTGCTGAAAGGGTTAACCTGCGTCCTGTGAGCAGAGGTGGAGAACGAAGGGCGGAGTGGAGCTCGTCTGAGGAGGTGGCTTACCTGCTGCGCTGTCTGTGACCAGCCGGGAGCTCCTCCTACTGGTAAGTGACAGATCATTAAGCAATGCGCCGCACAGACCTGTCACTTACCAGTAGGAGGAGCTCCCGGCCGGTCACAGACAGCGCAGCAGGTAAGTATGATGCTTCTAATATTGCTAAGTAACCATGGCAACCAGGACTGCAGTAGCGTCCTGGTTGCCATGGTTACTGATCGGAGCCCCAGCGATTAAACTGGGACTCCGATCGGAACTCTCCGCTGCCACCAATGATCGGGGGGGAGGGGGGGAGGGGAGGCCGCACACTAGCCACCAATGATATTAATACAATAGAGAGGGGGCCGGGGGGGGCCGCACACTGGCCACCAATGATAATACAATAGAGGGGGGGGGGGGCGGGGGGGGGGCGCACACTGGCCACCAATGATATTCAAACTGGGGAGGGAGGGGGGTGTGCCCCCTGCTGCCTGGCAGCCCCTGATCTCTTACAGGGGGGCTATGATACGCACAATTAACCCCTTCAGGTGCGGCACCTGAGGGGTTAATTGTGCTGATCACAGCCCCCTGTAAGAGATCGGGTGCTGCCAGGCAGCAGGGAGCAGTCATGTACACAGTTCGTAGTATATTCTAACTTGAAGCATCCCCATCACTATGGGAACGCCTCTGTGTTAGAATATACTGTCGGATCTGAGTTTCACGATGTAACTCAAATCCGATGGTATATTCTAACATAGAGGCGTTCCCATGGTGATGGGGACGCTTCAAGTTAAAATATATCATCGGATTGGAGAAAACTCCGATCCTATGGTATATTAACTCCTGACTTTACATTGAAAGTCAATAGGGGACGGATCCGGTTGCAATTGCACCATATTGTGTCAACCTCAAACGGATCCGTCCACATTGACTTGCATTGTAAGTCAGGACGGATCCGTTTGGCTCCGCACGGCCAGGCGGACACCAAAACGACTTTTTTTTCATGTCCGTGGATCCTCCAAAAATAAAGGAAGACCCACGGACGAAAAAACGGTCACGGATCACGGAAAAACGGAACCCGTTTTTGCGGACCGCAAAAAAAAAACGGTTGTGTGCATGAGGCCTTATAAAATAATATTCAAGTATTTTCATTTTTTTAATTCCTGGAGAATCCCTTTAACCTTTTTTTTTACATTATATAGTAGCTTGATGCAGTGGTGTACATACCATATAGGCAGACCACGCAGCTGCTATGGGGCCCGTGAGAAAGAGGGGCCCGAAGTGGAGGAGAGTCCCCGCCCCCTAATTGGTCCTGTCTATCTTTCATAAGCTAAAGGACCTTTGATGATGTCATCACAGGTCCTGTAAGGGAACTGCACAGTGTAAAGTGTAGTTCCCAGGTTAGAACAGTGCATCTGCCAGGACCTGTGATGACATCATCACAGGTCCTTCAACCCCTAACAGCAAGTATTAGAAGTTCACAATTAGCTCTGCATTTATCCATACAGACTGGAATGGAGTCTCCACTTCTCATCGTCGCCCCCCCCCCCATGCCATGTTTTTACTTATTGCTCACTCATATGCATAATACTTCAGACGTGACAACTACCTCATGTACCTCACACACACAGTGACCATAATGTATAACTGACCACATATTTCTGTAAACACTGCATCTACAGTATTATACCTTGTATGTCTCA
The DNA here is from genome assembly GCF_905171765.1 of Bufo bufo. Classification (NCBI taxonomy): domain Eukaryota; kingdom Metazoa; phylum Chordata; class Amphibia; order Anura; family Bufonidae; genus Bufo; species Bufo bufo. Next base: position 146,768,605 of record NC_053391.1, on the reverse strand, counting down.
CATCAATACACTGCTCTGTATATATATATATATATATATATATATATATATATACTGCATATCTTACACAGTATTATAGATGCCATATGTACAGATATATAGTATATACAGCAGTGTACTAATATGTGAGGTATGAGGTATAATAGATGGTGTGTACAGATATATTGTATATACAGCAGTGTACTGATATGTGAGTTACGAGCTGTCAATACCCTGCTGTATTTACTATATACCTGTAAACACTGCATCTATTATACCTCATACCTCACATGTCAGTACAGGCTATATATACAATATATCTGTACACACTGCATCCATTATACCTCGTACCTAACATATTACACTACTGTATACACTATATACCTGTACACACTGCATATATTATACCCCGTACCTCACATATCAGTACACTGCTGTATATACTATATACCTATACACACTGCATATATTATACCCTGTAATTCATATATCAGTACACTAGGGAATACACTATATACCTGTACACACTGCATATATTATACCGCGTACCTCACATAACTGTACACTGCTGTATATACTATACATCTGTACACACTGCATCTATTATAGCTCTTTTGTGTGTCAGGGATGTTTTGTAATCCCAATCCGGCCCTGATGGCATAAATTATAAAACGCAGCAGCAAGAATAGTTCATGGAACAAAGGGAGAGGCCTGGAATAGGTAGTGGGATGGGCTATAAAATGGGAATGGGGGCCAAATTTAGATTCTTGCTATGGGACCCAGTGATTTTTATGTACGCCCCTGGCTTGGTGTATGCATTTTTGGCCGAAGCGTGGCCCTCACTCATAGCCATTGACTAAGGGCCATGCTCAGGCCAGAAATGCATAAGTGGTTTGTAGTATTGCTTTTAACATGTTTTTGCAATAAAAGGTTGGTTTTATTTCAGTTTTTGGATTACGATGTGGATGCTGGTGTTTCACTGATCCTCTGCACAAGAACCCAAAAGGAAGAGTAGGGGACCATCCCAACCACATTATTCTAGGGAGTGTACAGTCGTGGCCAAAAGTTTTGAGAATTACATAAATATTGGAAATTGGAAAAGTTGCTGCTTAAGTTTTTATAATAGCAATTTGCATATACACCAGAATATTATGAAGAGTGATCAGATGAATTGCATAGTCCTTCTTTGCCATGAAAAGTAACTTAATCCCAAAAAAAACTTTCCACTGCATTTCATTGCTGTCATTAAAGGACCTGCTGAGATCATTTCAGTAATCGTCTTGTTAACTCAGGTGAGAATGTTGACGAGCACAAGGCTGGAGATCATTATGTCAGGCTGATTGGGTTAAAATGGCAGACTTGACATGTTAAAAGGAGCGTGATGCTTGAAATCATTGTTCTTCCATTGTTAACCATGGTGACCTGCAAAAAAACGCGTGCAGCCATCATTGCATTGCATAAAAATGGCTTCACAGGCAAGGATATTGTGGCTACTAAGATTGCACCTCAATCAACAATTTATAGGATCATCAAGAACTTCAAGGAAAGAGGTTCAATTCTTGTTAAGAAGGCTTCAGGGCATCCAAGAAAGTCCAGCAAGCGCCAGGATTGTCTCCTAAAGAGGATTCAGCTGCGGGATTGGTGTGCCACCAGTGCAGAGCTTGCTCAGGAATGGAAGCAGGCAGGTGTGAGCGCATCTGCACGCACAGTGAGGCAAAAACTTTTGGAAGATGGCCTAGTGTCAAGAAGGCCAGCAAAGAAGCCACTTCTCTCCAGAAAAAACATCAGGGACAGATTGATCTTCTGCAGAAAGTATGGTGAATGGACTGCTGAGGACTGGGGCAAAGTCATATTCTCCGATGAAGCCTCTTTCCGATTGTTTGGGGCATCTGGAAAAAGGCTTGTCCGGAGAAGAAAAGGTGAGCGCTACCATCAGTCCTGTGTCATGCCAACAGTAAAGCATCCTGAGACCATTCATGTGTGGGGTTGCTTCTCATCCAAGGGAGTGGGCTCACTCACAATTTTGCCCAAAAACACAGCCATGAATAAAGAATGGTACCAAAACACCCTCCAACAGCAACTTCTTCCAACAATCCAACAACAGTTTGGTGAAGAACAATGCATTTTCCAGCACGATGGAGCACCGTGCCATAAGGCAAAAGTGATAACTAAGTGGCTCGGGGACCAAAACGTTGACATTTTGGGTCCATGGCCTGGAAACTCCCCAGATCTTAATCCCATTGAGAACTTGTGGTCAATCCTCAAGAGGCGGGTGGACAAACAAAAACCCACTAATTCTGACAAGCTCCAAGAAGTGATTATAAAAGAATGGGTTGCTATCAGTCAGGAATTGGCCCAGAAGTTGATTGAGAGCATGCCCAGTCGAATTGCAGAGGTCCTGAAAAAGAAGGGCCAACACTGCAAATACTGACTCTTTGTATAAATGTCATGCAATTGTCGATAAAAGCCTTTGAAACGTATCAAGTGCATGTAATTATATTTCACTACATCACAGAAACAACTGAAACAAAGATCTAAAAGCAGTTTAGCAGCAAACTTTGTGAAAACTAATATTTGTGTCATTCTCAACACTTTTGACCACGACTGTAGAGTGCAGCACGGGACATTAAGGGAGAAGAGATGGCCTTGCGGTTCGCCCAGCGGTCGTTTCGCGGCGAACTTTGCGTGTTCGCGATTCGCCGAACATGCGAACATATGGAGAAATTCGCGCCCACCATATTCTTTTACATTGTGAAGAACTTTGACCCATGACACATCCATCAGGGGGTACAGGACAGCCAATTGAGACATTTCAGCACATGGACATACCCCCTACCTTATAAATAAACCTGATCTGGCTGCCATTTTACATTCAGTGTTTTGCCAGTGTAGGGAGAGGTTGCTGTGTGGAGCAGGGACAGGCTGTTAGGGACACCAAACGCTAGCTAAAAAGTCATTTTAAGCACTAGTATAGGTGTGCTATCGGTAAGTGTGATACACAGAGTGGTGCGATATACTTATAATATACTTTTATAATGAGTCAAAAACACATAGATCTATATAGCGATCACCTGGAAGTCAGGGGCCTAGGGGCTAGGGGCTTACTAGGGCCATTTTTATATAGGGTAAGGTTCCGGACGGGGCTGCTCTTATCAGGGCGGGTGGTCTGTGGTTAGGCTATCAGGGCCAGAATAGCACCCCCCTGTAGGGCAATATCAGGGACAGTTCTTTGCCCACCCTGTCCTTCAATACCACATCATCATCTAGCCCAGGGATAGATGGTTTTTGGTGTAACTATAAACTGGATTTTACGTATATATGTGAAAAATATGTTTAACTGCCTGAATACACGCTTAAAGGAATTTTTATTAGTCATATATTAAAAATCGTGGCGAACTTGCCACATATTGAATTCGTCAGGCTAAGCCTGGATGGGTGGCTCACTCCACAATTGTATGGGTATAGCCACTCAATCCACGCCTATAAAACTGGAATATCAGTGTGGTTTGCTATATATGCGTCTCCTGTTATATTCCCAGATGCACTACCAATTGCTCACTAGATGTGCTGGATATACTTATGGTTTATCAAGAGCACCAGCTATGAACATTAGTAGCAGCTACAATCAATAAGCCGCAACAATGTATTACAGGTAGTGAGTATGGACCGATAGTAGATGGGATAGATGAACTGCGGGTGAGAGCTTTATGTTTGAGCTCTACTTACAACCCAGCTAGTCTTAGTCTCTATTATCCCATCGCTATCTTACAAAAGGACCGTCTCTGCCTATTCATGCGTCTGCTCGACGCGTTTCTATGTTACTTTATAACTAGTAACATGTCCTCAGGAGCAGAGTAGCAGTGGCATAGGTGCAGTTTCTTTAATCTCTGATAACTTGCACTGTGCACACTGATAGAGAGAACGCTGCACGCTTCTGTTTGCGCGCGTGCAACTCAAAGAGATACAGCCTCCGGCACTATGTTTGCAGCCGTCTCGCGGCCGCTCAGCTGCCGATCTCACATCAAAGTCGCCACTCCCACTGGGCGGAGCTTCATCGGCAGGCGGTGACGTCACCCAGAAGAGGTGAAACGTTCTGCTGATTCGCTCTGTCTGATCTCCTATGCTGACCGCTGTTGTGGGTATGTTTATTATGGGCAAAGATTGCCTACCATCGTAGGGGGACACTGGAGATTGGTATCCTTTCATAGGTAATGGTTGGACAGTAAAAACCAGGAAAACTTGTATTTATTTACACTTCTGAGTCCCATATATCAAGCCTTTAGGACAATGGATACATGGGATAGATTTGCATCACCATGTCTACACATCCAGAGCACGAACATGCTCTTGAGATGGTATGGGGTATCTCATATATTCCGGTATCTATATGGTGTGGTGACCAATGTGTCACTCACATGTATTTCTCATAACACATGGTGTGAATGGAAATTTGAAGGGGGGGGGGGGGGGAGAGAATTTACATCAGATGAAACAGGTGTATGATATATGGTCATTAAGAACGAATGGTTTCACTGTGCGCAATGTAAAGGTCCATTGAGCCTCTTTTTTCAGTAATAAATTATCTATATCTCCACCTCTTGGAGATGCTCTGACATGTTCTATGCTCTGAAAAGAGATGCATTGTTGTACTCCTGGATGGCATTCCGCCACATGTTGGGCAATGGGCGTATCATCCTCGTTCGTGATGTTTAACAGATGCTCACCAATACGTCTCCTAAACTCCCTCTTTGTTTTGCCTACATATTGTTTAAGGCAGATACATGTGGCCACATAGATCACCCCTACTGTTTTACAATTTAAAAATGATCTGATAGTAAACTCTCGTCCTGTGGTTGTGCATTTTTCCACGTTGCCCTTTTTGATGGCTTTACAGGCAATGCACTTGCCACATTTGAACGTACCGGGTGGTCTATTTGGAAGCCACGTAGATTGTATTGAGGGACTGTACAGGCTGTGCACCAATTGATCTCGCAGGTTGCTTCCTCTTCTTTAAGTGATCAATGGAGAATCACTTATGAGGTGTCCGACTATCGGATCAGATTTGAGGATGCTCCAGTTCTCCCTGATGATGTTTCTCACCTCCTTATTGGCCTGGTCATAAGTGCCGATAATTCTTATTTTATTATCTGTAGCTCTTGTTTTGGGGACCAGGAGGTCATCCCTGTTGCTGGCTGAGGCATGTTGATATGCCTCAGTGAGACAGGGGCCAGGGTATCCTCTCTGACTAAACCGTTGTTGTAGATCAGAGGATGCTCTCTTGAAATCAATCCATTCGGAGCAATTTCGTCGAGCTCTCAGATATTGCCCCTTAGGTATCCCAGATTTTAGTTTGGTAGGATGTGCACTCTCCCATCTAAGTAAGGTGTTTGTGGACGTAGGTTTCCGAAATGCTAATGCATAAGTCCAGGAATTTCAGTTGCATATTGTTGATCTCGCTCGTGAAGAATAGGCCTAAATCATTTTGGTTGAGTTCCTTAACAAAGTAACTGAAGGCCGTGCTGGTGCCGTTCCACAGAATGAACACGTCGTCTATGAATCTTATCCACAGAATAATAGACGACGTCCATTGTTTCATAGCCTCACTGAAGACGCATTCCCTCTCCCACCAGCCCAGGTAGAGGTTGGCATAAGTCGGGGCACACAGACTTCCCATGGCCACTCCCCTGAGCTGGTGGTAGAACTTGCGATCAAAGGTGAATACGTTGTGATTCAAGATGAAATCGAGTAACTCGATCACAAAGCCATTGTGGTTGGCCAAATGTGATCCTCTTTCAGTGAGGAAAGCGCCCACTGCCTGGCAGCCCCTATCATGGGGTATTAAACTATATAATGCCTCTACATCGAGGCTTGCCAGTAAGGTGCCTGGATCACAATAGATGTAATTTAGTCGTCTCAGGACATCCATAGAGTCTCTAACATAGGATGGAAAGTTTAGGACAAAGGTTCTCAACACCTCATCTACATACAGACTGATTTTTTCTGTTAAGCCATTAATGCCAGACACAATGGGCCTGCCCTTCAACGGGCTCAGCCCCTTGTGAACCTTAGGCAGGCTATAGAATGCTGCTGTAACCGGATGTTCTGGTAACAAAAAAGCAAATTCATTCTTGTCTATGAGGTGTTTTTGCATACCTTTATTAAGGATACCCCTTAATTCATTTTTGAACACTTCCATCGGATTATGCTCTAGTCGCCTGTAGCAGGACTTATCATCTAGGATCCGCATGCACATCTCCACATATTTACAGTCATCTAGAACCACCACATTACCCCCTTTATCCGAGGGCTTGATCACTATGGTGGTGTCCTTTTTTAGTATGTCTAATGCAGTCTTTTCTTCTACTGTAACATTAGATATGTGAGATTTGTGCATACAGAGTGATCTACATTTTTCTGTGTTTATGGTGAGGAATGCATCCAGTGGAGAGTATTCATTTATGGGTGGAGGCCTACGTGAGGGTAGGCGAAGATTTGTGAACGGGCCCTCGCCAATTTCTCTTTCACCCTCCTCAATAAGGCCCGCTAAGAGTCTTACATCCTGTAGGAATGCCATCCAGGAGTATAACAATGCATCTCTTTTCAGGGCATAGAACATGTCAGAGCATCTCCAAGAGGTGGAGATATAGATAATTTATTACTGAAAAAAGAGGCTCAATGGACCTTTACATTGCGCACAGTGAACCATTCGGTCTTAATGACCATATATCATACACCTGTTTCATCTGATGTAAACTCTCCCCCCCCCCCCCCCCAACCAAAATTTCCATTCACACCATGTGTTATGAGAAATACATGTGAGTGACACATTGGTCACCACACCATATAGATACCGGAATATATGAGATACCCCATACCATCTCAAGAGCATGTTTGTGCTCTGGATGTGTAGACATGGTGATTCAAATCTATCCCATGTATCCATTGTCCTAAAGGCTTGATATATGGGACTCAGAAGTGTAAATAAATACAAGTTTTCCTATGTGCTGGTTTTTACTGTCAAACCATTACCTATGAAAGGATACCAATCTCCAGTGTCCCCCTACGATGGTAGGCAATCTTTGCCCATAATAAACATACCCACAACAGCGGTCAGCATAGGAGATCAGACAGAGCGGATCAGCAGAACGTTTCACCTCTTCTGGGTGACGTCACCGCCTGCCGATGAAGCTCCGCCCAGTGGGAGTGGCGACTTTGATGTGAGATCGGCGGCTGAGCGGCCGCGAGACGGCTGCAAACATAGTGCCGGAGGCTGTATCTCTTTGAGCTGCACGCGCGCAAACAGAAGCGTGCAGCGTTCTCTCTATCAGTGTGCACAGTTCAAGTTATCAGAGATTAAAGAAACTGCACCTATGCCACTGCTACTCTGCTCCTGAGGACATGTTACTAGTTATACAGTAACATAGAAACGCGTCGAGCAGACGCATGAATAGGCAGAGACGGTCCTTTTGTAAGATAGCGATGGGATAATAGAGACTAAGACTAGCTGGGTTGTAAGTAGAGCTCAAACATAAAGCTCTCACCCGCAGTTCATCTATCCCATCTACTATCTGTCCATACTCACTACCTGTAATACATTGTTGCGGCTTATTGATTGTAGCTGCTACTAATGTTCATAGCTGGTGCTCTTGATAAACCATAAGTATATCCAGCACATCTAGTGAGCAATTGGTAGTGCATCTGGGAATATAACAGGAGACGCATATATAGCAAACCACACTGATATTCCAGTTTTGCACGTATTATAGGCGTGGATTGAGTGGCTATACCCATACAATTGTGGAGTGAGCCACCCATCCAAGCTTAGCCTGACGAATTCAATATGTGGCAAGTTCGCCACGATTTTTAATATATGACTAATAAAAATTCCTTTAAGCGTGTATTCAGGCAGTTAAACATAGATGGTTTTTGCTTTACCTCCTGGATTCATCGATGTGCACTGGAACCCCCCGGATTGTAGTAGGACATATGGTTTCTGATTTCGTGCCGCCGAGCACCTGATTTCGTGCCGCCGAGCACTTGTTATTGCCTACCACATCTATACTTTTTGCTTAACTTTAATAATTTAATTTATTTTCATTTTGAGGGATATCTTTTCCATTCACACGTTCGCAAAATGGGTCCGCATCCGTTCCGCAATTTTGCGGAACAGGTGCAGACCCATTCATTTTCAATGGGTCCGGAATGTGCTGTCCGCATCCACATTTGCGGATCCGCACTTCCGCATCTGTGCTTCCAAAAAAATAGAACATGTCCTATTCTTGTCCGCAATTGCAGACAAGATTAGGCATTTTCTATTATAGTGCCGGTGATGTGCGGTCCACAAATTGCGGAATTCACATTGCCGGTGTCTGTGTTTTGCGGATCCGCAAAACACTTACGGATGTGTGAATGGACCCTCATAGTAAAATTATTAAAGGTTACGTTTTATCTTCATGTATATTCTAATGGATTGCCTTTCTTGTACAATGTTATAATATACTTTCTATGTTAGAAAGTATATTATAGTGCATTTGTATTGTGCGGCAGTTGTGTGCGGTTCTGCTGCGATACTGCAGGTATATAGAGGGACAAGCGTTATTGGAACAAATTATTTCTACTGGTGTGATATACCAGTCGTCCCCCCAAAAAACTGATTGAAGCGGGGTGTTATATACCAATATACTTTCTTTATAGTGCATTTGGGTACTGTATAGTGCATTTGCGCATGCGTGTACGCGAAAATTATATTGCCGATATTTCGCGTAAAAAAATTATGAATGGAGATCGCAAATTCGAATATTACATCTGGTATGTCACTGTCCATGTTGTGGGACTATTTGTGCACTTCTAGTAATTATTTCTTGGCTGCAAATATGAGCTGAAGGTTTTTCAGGTTCGCCTGCCATTAAAATGAATGGGACCCACCGCGAACTTGCGGTTCGCGAACATTTGATCGCGTTCGCGAACCGTCCAGGCAGATGTTCATCCATCACTATAAGGGAGTATAAGAGGAGTGGAATTGAGTTTGTTTGGCTGTCTTCTGGTGGGTACAAGGTTAAGTGATGCTGGTGGGCATAGTTTAGTGTGACATATAAACCATGTGTGTTGCATGTATCCAATGTGTGTGTGGCATGTCTTCAATATACAGTCGTGATCAAAAGTTTAAGACCACTTGAAAAATGGCAAAAAATCATATTTAGCATGGCTGGATCTTAACAAGGTTCCAAGTAGAGCTTCAACATGCAACAAGAAGAAATGGGAGTGAGACAAAACATTTTTTGAGCATTCAATTTAATGTAAACAACGAATAAACTGAGACAGGCTGTTTTTCAGCTGATCAAAAGTTTAGGACCACATGAAAAACAGCCTGCTTCAGTTTATTCGTTGTTTTCATTAAATTGAATGCTCAAAAAATGTTTTGTCTCACTCCCATTTCTTCTTGTAACATGTTGAAGCTCTACTTGGAACCTTGTTAAGATCCAGCCATGCTAAATATGATTTTTTGCCATTTTTCAAGTGGTCTTAAACTTTTGATCACGACGGTATGTGATGTAATTGACCATTTTGTGTGCAGAGCATGTACAGCATGTGAACAAAGTCTTTGGCTTGTGTCATGAAGATTGGTGAGCCCACACGGTACTTAGCTAGGGGCCCTTGCTTACAATATATTTACACTTTAATGGAGAATACGAGCTGCTCTAGCAGCTGTAGGATTACATTTTGCAAGAAGAGCTGTTCCTCTACATATTTACCAGCTCTTGCACTTAGGTTACAACCACACAACATGGTCATGTCACAACTGTGACGTGGCTGCGCTATGGTTGAGTACCACGCGGCCATACAGGCCACATCTGGCTCTTGTTAACTAATAAAGACAGGACTGTTAATTGTTAATAGCTATGTGGTATTGAAGGGTGCTGCCTGGCCATTAGCAATGCAGACCGACTTAGGCTGGGTTCACATCACGATTTCATTTTCTGTTCTACTAATCCGTCAGAAGAGCAGGAAAAAAAAAACAGATCCTGTATTTTAGGCATCCGTTATGCACATTTTCATCTGTTTTAGCCATTTTTTTTGCATGTAAGACTTTCTCTGTCTAAAAAAATAGATCTCAGATGGAAATGGCTAAAATGGATGCAAAATGTGCATAATGGATGCTCAGGATCCGTTTATTCTCGCTCTTCTGATGGATCAGAAGAACGGATAATAATACTTTGATGTAAACACAGCCTGAGCAGTGTGATCTTCATTAGTTAACAGGAGCCAGCTGCGGGCCATATGGCCACGTGGTACTCGATTGCAGCGCAGCCTTGTCACAGCCGTGACATGACCATGCCGTGTGGTCGTACCCCTGTCATATTCCGTCCGTGTTTGTTCTCTACTATACTCCTAAGAATACTTTTATTGTTAACACTGTACATGGAAAATTCCTACGGATGTAGCCCATGATAAGAAATGTATCCTTGAACTGCAGGTTATTGGCCTTGAGTGATGTTTATCTCAGGAAAGATCCCAAGAAAGATATGAGATCTCACCGCAAAATCTCCATCAGAACAGCGATCGTAATTAAGTTATAAAACAACTTCACTGTAATTGGACATATCACACAGCAAATACAGCACCTCATAAAACTAAGAGATATTTGTGTTATCTGATCGATCAGATAGATGAATTTTGTAATTCTATGTAAAACAAGTAATGGTGTCGTCCAATGAGCGCCTCACACCACCCAATTCTCCGAATACCACACAGAATTATAGCTGTAAATACTGATGTATTTCAAAAGCAGCAATGCACGTTGTCCTAGATGTGAAACCTGAAAGGTAGGTTCAGAAGACGTTATAGGGAAAGAGGTACCTGGTACGGAACGACCTGATTATCTCAATGGTTTCATACTCATATAGTTTATGGGTTGTTCGATAGCTACAGCTTGATACACAGGCCACCCTCTTTCAAAAGCTCCAGCTATTGGCTTAAAGGGGTATTCCCATCTCAGACATTGATGGTCTATCGCTAGGAGATGCCTTCAATGTCAGATAAGTGCACGCCCAACCTTTACAAAACAGGCCCCCTCAAGAGGAGAGTGCACAGCGCAAGCGAGGCCACCCTCCATTCACAGCTACAGGAGTTCCAAAAATAGCATGGCTTAGTTATTTTCAGCAATTCCATAGTGGTAAACGGAGAGATGGCCATGCATGTGCGGTGCGCTCTCTATTTACTGCTATCGGACTTCCGAACTCCTATAGAACTAAATGGAGAACACACTGTGCTCTCCACTTTCGGGCCCTGTTCAGGGGGTGGGTCAGAGATGGGTATAAACCTTCAAAGAAAGTTTGCACAATTAACCCTTATCTCTCTCTCTCAGTGTAGCACATTCTATTTTTCAGGAAGCAATATTACATTAATATCATACAATGAAATGCTGAATGAAATCATGTGATCGGACGCCAGTATCAGTGCACAGCAGATTCCAGTTCAGATCTAAGGAGGGCTTGTATCTGGTCATACGTCACTCATACACTGCAATAGCCACATCCCTTCTTCATTCAGATTGTACTACTCAAAGGGACAATAATAAAACTTGATTAAAGTAGAAATTATACAGTTTACTACCGGCACATCACATTCTGTCACAATCAAACCATTGCATCACATTCACCTGCAAACAGATGAGGTGTAATTTGACGGCAGCACAAAAGGACATAAGGGTGCCTTCACACGTGTTGGAATGCATTTGCAGAAAAAATGCACATAAATAGTTCCCCATGTATTCCTATTGTGTTTAAATGGGTTTTCCTGGATTTTAATATTGATGACCTATCCTCAGGATAGGTCATCAATATCAGATTGGCAGGGATCTGACACCCAGGACCACCGCTGATCAGCTGGTTGAACAGGAGGCGGCGCTCTGTGCAAGCGCAGCCTTCCCTTCATTGTTTATCTGCTCGTTGTCAACATCACAGTGGTGAGCAGGTGTAATGACAAGAAGCCATCCCATTCACTTCAATCGGAAGGCTCCTTCCTATACAAGTGTATAGGAACGAGCCGTCCCATTGAAGTAAATGGGACAGCTTGCAATTACACCTTCTCACCACTGATGTTGACGGCGAGCAGGAAAACAATGAAGGGAAGGCTGCGCTCGCACAGAGCGCGGCCTCCTGTCCAACCAGCTGATCGGCGCAGGTGCTGGGTGACGGAGCCCCACTGATTTGATATTGATGTTTAGAGTTAATTGGACGGCACTCCTCTGGTTCTTTAGTACGGTGCTCAATGGTAATTATGATCAATATAGTGGGAATAGTGGGAATAAACCACGGCACTCGTTATATATAGTTGAATCAATTATATTTTTTTATTTTTTATCCATCCAGGAATTAATTGTATAAACTGGCCAACGTTTTGGTCTTATAACAAGACACGGCCTGAGATAGAATTAGAAATATGGTACACATGAGTATTTATGCATAAGAAATGGAATATTCCTAGATATATTTTTGGTCAACATGAATATTCAATTTCTTATGCATAAATACTCATGTGTACCATATTTCTAATTCTAATAATATGTGTACCATATTTCTAATTCTATCTCAGGCCGTGAGCAAGGTCTTGTGATAAGACCGAAACGTTGGCCAGTTTATACAATTCATTCCTGGATGGATAAAAAATAAAAAAGCATAATTGATTCAACTATATATAACGAGTGCCGTGATCTGATATTGATGACCTATCCATCAATTTCTTAGCAAATTTCAATAGGGAATTGACATCCACATCAAAATCTGCATGAACCCAAAAATACACATATGCAGATTTCAGTGCATATTTTTCCACGATGCATGAAGGCTCCCGGATAGAGTTGAGCGAACCCGAACTGTAAAGTTCGGGTTTGCACCGAACTTTAGGTTTTTCGGCACCCGGACCCGAACCCGAACATTTACGTAAAAGTTCGGGTCCGGGTTCGGTGTTTGACGCTTTCTTGGCGCTTTTTGAAAAGCTGCACAGCAGCCAATCAACAAGCGTCATACTACTTGCCCCAAAAGGCCATCACAGCCATGCCTACTATTGGCATGGCTGTGATTGGCCAACTGCAGCATGTGACCCAGCCTCTATTTAAGCTGGAGTCATGTAGCGCCCCCCGTCACTCTGCTCGGATTAGTGTAGGGAGAGGCTGCAGCTGCTGTGAGGGAGAGATCAGGGAGAAATCTTATGAAGATTCAGAACTGCTTTTTTACTCAGCGTTCTACAGCAAATGTGTTTTGTGGGTGCAGTGCACAATTTTTTTAAGCCTGCCCTGAGCCAACTACTGCTGAAAACAAACTTTTTTTACTTCAGTTTGTCAATATCAATACATAATCGGCAGCCATTTTATGCAACGATAGTGCACCAGCACAGGATATCTGCATGTCTGCAAGTCCAGAAATACAGCTTTTTGCTTACTGGGGTTAAAAAAAACTTTTTTTCATATAGTGCACATCTAGGATTAGACGTGCATAAGTGAGTGTCACATTTAGGCCAGAAATACAGCTTTTTGCTTACTGGGGTGAAAAAAAACATCTGTATCATATAGTGCACATCTAGGATTAGACGTGCATAAGTGAGGGTCACATTTTGGCCAGAAATACAGCTTTTTGCTTACTGGGGTGAAAAAACCCTCTGATATACTGCACATCTGGGATTAGACGTGCATAAGTGACTGTGAAATTATTCACTCTAATTCTTGCAGTAGGAGATACATATAGTAGTTGTACCCAGGACAAGAATGTTTGCCAGAATCCCATGTACCTTAGTATGGTCCACAGGTACCCCCACTCGACGCTATCAGCATCTAATGACATCACGGCTTTGCCAAGGGGGCCACCCGGGACCGCCTGCAAGTTCAGACATAACCTCCTCAGATTGACTGCCATGGATTTGGATGGCATAAATCCGGATTGATCTTGGTGTACCACAGACGTGATGACATTCGCCAACCAGTTTGTCAAAACGTTCGCCAGAGCTTTTACATCAGCTGTTAGCAGAGAGATCGGCCGATAAGACTCGGGGAAAGTCGGGTGCTTTCCTGGTTTAGGGAGGACAACTATAATATCCTCATAGAATGAAGCAGGTAAACGGTCCAACTCTTGCGCTTCAAGCACTTCCAATAGTTTGGGTAGCAGATCATCTGCCATGTGTTTGTATACCTCTACTGGCAACCCATCAGGGCCTGGTGCTTTATCATTCGCCGTGCCTCCCACTGCTACTTTCAATTCCTCCAATGTGATAGGCGACTCGAGCCAATCTCTCTTCTTCCCCGATAGCTTCTGCAAATGAATATGACTCAGATAGTTATACATATCCTCAGCTCTATACGTCTCTCTTGGTTTATATAGGTAGGTATAAAATGTGAGAACACCTTCAGAATGTCAGGGATCTCAGTAACTAAAGAACCGTTTTCTTCTCTTACTACATGTACATATGATGATTCCTGTTGCACTCTAGCCCTTCTTCAAAGTAGCTTTGTCTCAGAAAAAAACTATAATTGGGTGCTTGTTCCATACTATGGGTATTTAGGGCCTCCTGCGCTTCTTTCCAGTTTGCAAGGGACACTGGAGATGGGGCAGTTATATGAAGCATCTCAGTTTCCTCTAACCTACGTTTAAGCTTCTCTCCTAAGGCTCTAGTTCATGTTTTAACCTTGGAAATCTGCCTGATAAAAGTACCTCTCAAGAATGCTTTCAGCGTATCCCATACTACTCCCAGTGTGGCCGAACCCTCATTAAACTGCAGAAATTCCCTCACCTGTTCCCGAACTTCTACCATGTTTACAAGACTGATCCAGATTGGATTTAACATCCAGCTTCTATTTCCCTGTCTTCGTGCCCCTCCCACACACAAACTGATGGATAGGATAGAATGGTCTGATATCATTCTGGGAATGTAGGAAGCCTGGGAGACCCATGGTAACCCTGCCTGGGTGCCCGCGCTAAATCAACGCGGGAGAGCGAAGCATACGTTCCAGAGGCACAAGAGTAACATCATTCGTTCGGATTTCTTACCCGCCACAAGTCCACCAATCCCAGCTCCTCCAACAGCCTCACAAATGGAGTCTGAGGATCAGTCGGGAGAGGCTGCCTCACAGGGAACTTATCTAATACAACATCTGCATAATTGTTATAATCCCCCAAAAGCATTATAGGCAAATGTCATTAACTCAGCAGTGAACGCCAGTGCCTTGATTAGTACCGAGCTAGAGAACGGCGGGGGTATATACAAAAACATAACAACACACTCTACATTAAATATAGTGCAATGAAGCCCTACAAAGCATCCCTCCCTATCAACCTGAGACTTATGCAGTCGGAAAGGTACATCGTTGTGAATCAGGACACTTACCCCCCTAGAGTACGCTGAATAGACTCAGTGATACTCCCATCCCACCCATCTTCTACCCAACCATTGTAAAGTATCTAGACTCATATGGGTTTTTTGCAGACGCACAATAGAGGGCAGTAGTAATTTAAACTTATCAAATATTGCCGTAAGTTTGGTGGACTCCCACAGACCCCTGACATTCCAGGAAACCAGGTTTATAGTCCCCATGATACCAATATAGACATCTCCTGACCTATGAAGTGATACCCCTCCTTACTCAACGAGACGTCATGATGTCCATATAACCAGTATGAAGCCACACAGAGAGCACCTCCCCTCACCCCCCAAACCCCACCCCCAAAAAAATACAGATAGCTATATCCAGCTTTTTTGCGAGAGGTGGGGCAATTACTTATCACCCAGCAAACAGTGATGAAAGAGATATAGAACAGTATAGCATAGTAAAGCAGTATTGCGTACATACATAAAGAAGTTTCACATAATCAGTGAGAAGCGGTCTCCGGTCCCGCCACAGGCAGGGTGATGAACCCCTATTACCCACATTTTAACAAATACTAAACCAGACCCACAACCAGTGTGAACTCTCAGCCGCATCATAACTGCTGCTGACTTGTAAAATACAAACTGTCAGATGAACTCTTTACCGCTATATAAATGTGTAGGCAACATGTCTGTCCAAGGAACTATGTCTTCCCCACACCATGTCCACCATGTATACCAAGCACACAGACTATGCATAATCACCACTCAGCCCCAGGTCAGTCAGGAACAGCTTGGCGAATGTGCTTTTCATGGGCATCCAGCCACCTCAGGGCCTCTTTTGGTGTTTCCAGAAACATAGTAGTCCCAAGTGCCACAACCTGAAGTCTGGCCAGGTACTGTAGACCGTAGAATAAGGGACATGCAATTGGCACAGTCTTTTTTTAATGTCCAGGAACAACACCCTCCTCTTCTGGACTTCCACTGAGTAGTCCGGAAACAGCGATATTCCCTCTTCTATCGGAGGTGAAAATGTTGCCACTACTCTACCCTCTAAAGCAGGCAACCTCAAACTGCAGCCCTCCAGCTGTTGCAAAACTACAACTCCCAGCATGCCCGAACAGCCTACAGCAGGGCATTGTGGGAGTTGTAGTTTTACAACAGCTGGAGGGCCGCAGTTTAAGGATGCCTGCTCTAAAGGAACAACTTTTAGCAAATGAGGCAGTGAAAAAATAGCCCAAGGGTCAATGAAAGGGGTTTAGGCGGAAACCCTTCTGTCCTGTGTGGGAGGCCTGGTTTGATCCTTGCTATGAGGCCCTTACTTCTCTATGTATGCCACTGCCTCTGGCACTACAACTCCCAGAATGTACACTTGCTTGGCTGTTCTCTGAACTCGCAGAGAAGTGAACGGAGCATGCTGGAGGTTGCAGTTTCACAACAGAGGTTGCTGACCTCTGGCCCAGAGAACTCCTTTTACAAGTACACCCATATTTTATGTAATATTTTGATGACCACTGAAGATTCCATAAATCCGTATTTTACCAATTCCTTCACCTCAATGAGTTGTAACAGGCAAGCAGCATAAACCAATCAAAAATACTGTTAAAGAAGAGCGGTTAACATTTAACCCTGCGCTGAACGTGGTAAAGCTGCTCTCCAACCTGGAGAAAAACAGCAGAAACAATGACGGCAATTATTTGTAGACCATCTTTTCTATCAACTGAGCCATATGAAATTAAAAAAAAACCTGTTCAGTGGATATGTCCTTTAAGCAAACCCATAGCTGCTGCCACTAGTGTAATAATACCATAATAGGTCTATTTAGAGCATTTTCTGGCATGAAAAGAGTGATCTCTGTTATTAAACAGCACTAGTGATATAATTACACAGCTTACGCTCGGAAAGATTAATGATCCCATCTAAGCAGTTTTGGAATAGCTTCTTGAATGGTGATTGAAGTGCTCTAGTGTATCATAAGCAAGCAATTTAAAGGGAAAATGGCAGTCATTTTGTAAACTATTGATTCTTAAAATGTAAGTGTAGTCCTGTCCGCTTTCTATGTGTTTTAAATTGTGCTATGATTGCTGTAGTCCTGTCAATTGTAATTCTAACTGAAATCCAGTAAAAAAAAAAATGGCTGTAGCTGTAACAAAAATTAAATCACTTAAATTAAGAGAGACAATTTCACAAACTTATCTAACTGGGCGTCCTTTATAGGCTGGTATGTGTCGTCTTTGAATTTGCCATTGTGCTTTTTTAACACTACAAAACCACCATAGAAACAACTCTTGGAGTTTTTATACTGGTGGGTTTTTTTTTCTAAATGACTGTGTAGACCATGTTTTTTTCTGTCATTTTTCCCTGTGGAGAAGATGTCAAAATGCCATAAAAAAAATCCAAATGTTTAAAAAATAAAAAAAGATGCCCAAAAACACCACCTAATTAACAAAAACGACAGTAGAAAAAAAAAACACTTTCATATTTCACCTAGACTTTCAGCTAACATGTTGAGCTGACATTTTTCCTGCAAAAAAACCATAAAAATGCAGGGCATAAAAACGCAGCTAAAACCCCAAAATTGCACAAAAATAGCACTAAAACATATGTGTGAATCTAGCCTTACCACTGTTTATTTGTTCCTATTATTTCTATCGGACATGATAGAATCGATTTGCGAGGTTTGATTTGCAGCAGTTTGGAGAATCACTGGAAAAGTTGCTCATCTGTCATTCTTTTTAATTGACAACATTGTAAAAAAAAACAAGAACAGTATATCCAGTGCAAAAGTTGTAGCCACAACTGGGCCCTTATGATTAAGGGGTCCATAACGCCTCCTTTCTAAAAGTTCAACAGCCACATATGCAGAAGTTTATACCACGCAACTTCTTCAGTGACATAATTTCCATAGGTTCTATACAGTATGATGTAATATCACTGGAACATGAATTAAACATTTTTATTTTTTATTCCTAGCCTTCCCAAAGCCATAACTTTTTTTATTTTTCATTCACATAGCCATATGAGGGCTTGTTTTTTGCGGGACAAGATGCACTTTCTAATTGCACCATTTACGGTTGCACAAATTTTTATTTTTATTTTGAGTGGAATTATAAAAAAAACATTTTGCCCCGTTTTTTTTTTTTTTGGTGTATAAAATGACTTAAACTTATGCAAGGGAGCTGGCATAGATTTTATATTGTCGCACGTCCTGCTGGAGGAAGTTATTTAGAGGCCTGCGCCTCCACATAATTTTGGCCCTTCCTTCAGCAGTGCAGGCACAATAAAGACTGGCGTCTAAAATGCCAGTCTTAGTAAATGTGGCCCTCTGTGTCTGATACTTGTTTGGTTTGTGGTGCACATTTACTAAAGTGTTGCCGCCGGTTTACATGAGTAAAAACCCTTTTTCCGACTGTCTTATTATTTAAGTCTCATTTACCAACTGTTTTCCTACCTGTTTTGGAGGTATTTGCACCGCCTATTTAGAGTTTTCGCCTATTTTGAGTTTTCAATACAAATTCTTTTTTTTTATTTTTTACTTTTGCGCCTAATTTCTGTCCTGTTTGTGTATGTGCATCTTATTTTGTGCCAGAATTTGTTGTAAACAGTGTAATTTCAACGCCACCCCAGGGCTGGTGTACTTTTCTGTCTCTGTTTTGAGTGGTGAGTAGAGCCACAATTTGCCTTCTTTCATAGAGAAATGTGCCAAAATTCAGCTCACTTGCGCCACATTTTCATGTACATACTATGTAGACCAGTTTAGTGAATTTAAATCTGTCTCAAAAGAAAATCTTCACTAAATGTCAAACATAAACCAAAAAAGACAAATCAGATTTATTAAAGGATAATAAATGATGCACAAATTGAAGACAGACTTTGCCAATACGCCTGTTTTTTATTTATTTTTACTCCAAAATAAAGGCGAGCTTAGTAAATGTTCCCCTGCGTGTCCAACTTTTGTCCTCCATGTTTTATCCTTTTAGCACTGACACTGCTAGGCTGAAAAGAGGAATTCTAGAGCATCTCCTACCAATGGTCTGAGAAAACCACTGACAGAACACGGATTCCATCCATGCTTCCATTGTTCTTCCACTGACCTATGGTAGCAGAACTAAATCTACCTCTCATTGTTTTCAGGCTACATGCACACAAACGTTGTTTGTTTCCGTGTCCGTTCAGTTTTCTTTGCGGATAGGATGTGGACCCATTCATTTCAATGGGTCCGCAAAAAATGCGGACAGCATACCGCGTGCTCTCCGCATCAGTATGTCCGTTTCGTAGCTCCGCAAAAAAAATTGAACATATCCTATTCTTGTCCGTTTTAGGCATTGTCATCCGTTTTTTTTTGTGGATCCGCAATTTGCGGACCGCAAAACACATACGGTCGTGTGCATGTAGCCTCAATGGGAGGCTGTGCTGTACTTAATAGGGCACACTTATTAATCTTGCCTGTTTTTAGGCTCTCTATTAGACAGGTGTATTTGCTTTGTCTGTCTTTCATTTGCCAACTATCAAAAGTCTCACAGCACTTCATAAATTAGACTAGGTGTATTCGCTCCTCCCCATGCCACGGAGGAAATCGCTGCATGTAATAGCAGCGGTGTCCTCTGCTAGCTATCTCAACGCTTCCCTCCCGACAATCGTCTGCTGCATCGGGGTCTCTAATACACCCTTTAGTGTTCTGCACTAAGACAATTATGCTATCGAGATCTGACCCAACAATAGAATTTCACAGTGAACTAGGACAAATACTTCACACTGCACTTAAAAAGAGGCTTATTGATAAGGAATTAGAGTTTCTACTTCCATCACATCCACAAATTGCAACATTCTACAGGCTACCTATGGTCCATAAAGGTTTTAACCCACTCAAACACAGGCCTTTTGCAAAAACTGGAGGGTATAACTATAGAACCGGATCTGTGGTTGGCAAGAGAAGATGTGGAGGCACTGTATTCCTCCATCCCACATGACATTGGCATACGGGCAGTTGAACACTTTCTTGAAAGTATGTCTAACTTTTTGAGGGAACACAATGGTGGACATTTACTAAGCATGTTGCGCTAGAATTATGGTGTAAAATGCACCACGCCAGAAATGAATTCTAAGGGGGACATTTATCAATAATGGAGTAATTTGTGCCAAAAAATACTAAAGTTACAAATCAAAAGTGGTGATTTGTTTCACCTCCAGGGCCAGAGGTGTGGTCTTGGGCAAAATCAAAATGTGGCCCTGGGCCCACATCTTGTAAAAATGTGCTAAAAACACAGTCCGACGTCCGACACCCCCGCCGATCAGCGGTTTGAGGAGACAGCGCGTGCTGTTCACTGCTTTTGTCCCATAGACAAACAGTAGCACAGACGGCACAGCGCACGCCGTCTCCTCAAACAGCTGATCAGCGGGGATGCAGGGTGTCGTGCCCCCCCCTCATGTCCACAAACACTATACTATACACCAGGGGTACTCAAGTACTTTTTGTGAAGGTCCACATACTTGAGTCTGCTGTAGGATGAAGGTCTGAGCTGCAAAACAAAAATAATCCACACCTCCAAGCCCACCTAATCTCCTTTCTGCTGACCAAACAGTAAGAATGTCCTTTCATTGCCCCCTAACAATAATGATGGCCCTTTAATGCCCCTCTGACAGTATGATATCCCTTTAGTGCTCCACAGAGTATGATACCCCAAAGTGCACCCTCACAGCAGGGTGATCCCTTGGTGCCCCCACACATTTTGATGCCCCTTCACAGTTGTAATGCCCTCTTTGTGCCCTCTTCACACTCGGGCATGGACCGAGGGCCCGCCGACACTAGGGGGCCCCATCAGGCCCCGCTGGCCACTGCCTCCGCCCAGCCGGCTCCGTGTGTGTCCCGATCCTATCCTTCACTATGCGAGCGGCGTGAGTCGCTCTGTGACGTCACGCTGTGCGCGCCAGCTGACAGCATGAGGAAGAAGATTGCGGTGCCGGTGAGGAGCGGCGGAGTCCAGGAGCAGGAGAGGTAAGTGTTTTGTGAGGCATAATGGCTGTCTGAGAGGCATAATGGGGGATAAGAGGCATAATGGGGGCTGAGACATAATGGGGGGCCTGAGAGGCAGAATGGGGCGCATGAGAGGCATAATGGGGGTCGAAGAATGCATAATGGGGCTGAGAGGCGCATAATGGGGGCTGAGAGGCATAATGGGCACTGGCTGAGAGGCATAATGGGGGCTGAGGCATAATGGGGGGCCTGAGAGGCATAATGGGGGCTGAGAGCTGCATAATGGGGGCTGAAAGGCATAATGGGGGCTGGCTGAGAGGCATAATGGGGCCTGAGATGTATAATAGGGGGCCTGAGATGCATAATGGGGGGGCCTGAGAGGCATAATGGGGGTTGAGAGCGGCATAATGGGGGCTGGGAGGCATAATGGGGGCTGATGAGAGGCATAAGGGCTGATAATGGGGGCTGATGAGAGGCATAAGGGCTGATTATGGGGGCTAATGAGAGGCATGGGGGCTGATATGGGGGTGATGAGAGGCATGTGGCTCTAATCTGAGGTCTGATTGGGGGTCATTTACATTGGGGTCTGAGCTGAGGTCTTATTAACATTGGGGTTCTGATTGGGGCTGTCAGCTTAGGTCTGATTAACATTGGGGGTCTGATTGGTGGTCTGACCTGAGGTGTAATGGAAAATATAATTGTTCCTATTGTCCCCCTCTAAAACCTAGGGGCGTCTTATAGGTCTCCTTCCTGAACTCCAGCCCTGAGCCCAGCTGCCCCCTGCCCAGACCACTGATCCTGAGCCTGCTGGAGTCTTCAGAACTGTAAGTATTTACAGTCATTCATTGTAAGCTATATTATATATATTACTTGTTTTATGTGAGTAAGGGTGCTGGGTGGTTGGAGAAGGGGGCGCAGGGATGGAGAAGGGGGGAAAAAAGTAATCTGCAAAATACTATATATTTGTGTCAGAAGTTTTGCTTTTTTAATTTTTAGAATAATAATACAGCCATTTTATTTGATACTTTTGTGCTGATTCTTTTTAATTCTCTATATTAAGGGACACTATAGTCACCAGAACCACAACAGCTAAACGTAGTAGTTCTGGTGGATATAATGGTCTCTGCAAGCTTTTTAATGTAAACACTGCCTTTTCAGAAAAAAGGCAGTATTTACCTTACTGCCAAGGAACACCTCTAGTGGCCACTGATCAGACGGCCACTAGAGGTGCTTCCTAGTCCAGTGTTGCACAACATGCAAGACTGGCATTCACGCTAAACACTCCTCATAGAAATGCATTGATTCAAAGCATCTCTATGAAGCCACGCATGCGCAATAGCCTCCCAATGCTTCCCTATGGGAAAGAAGTGGGTTGGCTATGATATACTTACACACTGCACATTCCTGTGCATTTTATTGATGAGGTGATCTGTAATACACTCACAAACTGCACATTCCTGTGACTTATATTGCTGTAGAGCTTGCGATACTCACACACTGCACTTTTCTATGCATTTTATTGCTGAGGTGATCTGTGATGTACTTGCATATCGCACATTACTGTGAGTTGTATTGCTGTGGAGCTATGCGATACAGTGAGTCTAAGATACGCTTGTGTTGTGGTGGAGGGTGTGATTTCTTTTTAACCCCCTTGTACCCCAGGCCAGTTTTCACCTTCCTGCTCAGGCCATTTTTTGCAAATCTGACATGTCACTTTATGTGGTAATAACTTTGGAATGCTTTTACTTATCCAAGCCATTCTGAGAATGTTTTCTCGTGACACATTGTACTTTATGACAGTCATACATTTTAGTCAATATATTTCACCTTTATTTATGAAAAAATCCCAAATTTACCCAAAATTATAAAAAAAATTCGCAATTTATGAAATTTCAATTTCTCTGCTTTTAAAACAGAAAGTGATACCTCAAAAATATTTATTACTTAACATTCCCCATATGTCTATTATGTTTGCATCATTTTGTAAATGTAATTTTATTTTTTGGGGACGTTAGAAGTCTTATAATTTTAGAAGCAATTCCCAAAAATTTTAAGAAAATTTCCAAAACCCACTTTTTAAGGACCAGTTCAGGTCTGAAGTCACCTTGTGGGGCTTACATAATCTAAAACCCCCCATAAAATACCATATTGTAGAAACTACACTCCTCAAGTTACTCAAAATTGATTTTACAAACTTTGTTAACCCTTTAGGTGTTCCATAAGAATTACAGGAGAATGTAGATAAAATGTCAAAATTTCACATTTTTGGCAGATTTTCCATTTTAATCAATTTTTTTCTTTAACACATCGAGGGTTAACAGCCAAACAAAACTCAACATTTAGTACTCTGATTCTGAGGTTTACAGAAACACCCCACATCTAAACTGATGTAAGGGCACACGGCAGGGCGCAGAAGGAAAGGACTGCCGCATGGTTTTTGGAAGGCAGATTTTGCAGGACTAGTTTTTAGACAACATGACACATTTGAAGCCCCCCTGATGCACCCCTACAGTAGAAACTCCCAAAAGTGACCCCATTTTGGAAACTAGAGGATAAGGTGCCAGTTTTATTAGTAATATTTTAGGATACATATGATTTTTAAGTGCTCTATATTAATTTTTTGTGAGGCAAGGTAACCAAAAAATGGCTGTTTTGGCACTGTTTTTATTTTTTACAACATTTATCTGACAGGGTAGATCTATTTTTATAGAGCAGGTCTTTACGGATGCAATGATATCAAAATGTCTACTTTCTTTGTTTGTTTCAGTTTTACATAATAAAGAATTTTTGAAAAAAAAATTTTTTGGTGTCTCCATTTTTGAACGCCATATTTATTTTATTTTTCTGCCAATCATCTTGTGCCTTTTTGATTGCTTGGTGTTGCACTTTAAATGATGTTAGGTGACAAAAAATAGCTTTTTTTGGCACTTTTTTTTTTTTACGGTGTTCATCTGAGGAGTTAGGTCATGTGATATTTTTATAGAGCAGGTTGTTATGGACACGCCGATATCTAACATATCTTTTTTTTATTTATTTCACTTTATATACAATAATAGTATTTGTGAAGCAAAAAAATCATATTTTAGTGTCTCTGTCTGAGAGTCCGTTTTTTTTATTTTTTGGGCGATTGTTTTAGGTACGATCTAATTTTTTGTGGGATGAGGTGACGATTTGATTGGTACTATTTTGGGGGGGCATACGCCTTTTTGATCACTTGGTGTTGCAATATTTGTGATGTAAGGTGACAAAAAATAGCTTTTTTGGCACAGTTTTTATTTTTTATTTTTTTACTGTGTTCACCTGAGGGGTCAAGTCATGTGATATTTTTATAGAGCTGGTTGTTACGGACGCGACGATACCTAATATGTATACTTTTTTATTTATTTTGCTTTAGCACAATAATTGCATTTTTTAAACCAAAAAAATGATGTTTTAGTGTCTCCATGCTCTGGGAGCTATAGTTTTTTTTATTTTTTGGGGCGATTGTCTTATGTAGGAGCTTTTTTGTTGCGGGATGAGGTGACGGTTTTATTGGTACCATTTTGGGGGGCATACGCCTTTTTGATCGCTTAGTGTTGCACTTTTTGTGATGTAAGGTGACAAAAATGACTTTTATTAAAAGTTGTTTTTTTTACAGTGTTTATCAGATGGGGTGGATCATGTGATATGTTTATAGAGCCGGTCGTTACAGACGCGGCAATACCTAATATGTGCGTGTTTTGTTTTTTTTTTCTAATATTTTCTATAATATCAGGGGAAAGGGCCGTTTTTTTCTTTTTTTACTTGAAACGTTATTTTTTTTAAATTAAAAACTATTTTTTGACTTTTTTTTTAACTTTATTTCTGTCCCACTCTGGGACTTTACTTTTGGGGGTCTGATCCTCTCTGCAATACATTACAATACATCTGCATTGTAATGCATTGCCTAGTATTGTATTACACTGAGTAATACACTAACAGGTTGCCTAGGAGACCCAGCCTGAGGCTGGATCTCCTCGGCACCCGTAGAAGGCAGGTCTTGATGCCGTGCAAGGCATTGAGCAGCCTTTGCACGGCATCGGGCTCCCTTCTCACCCATCGGGTCCTCACCACAGCAGCTCAGGGACTCGATGGGCTCCCTCACACGCCGCAAATCCCTTCTATGCCACGGTCAGCTTATTTGTAATTGCATATAATTGTTTGTACAGATGAACAAGACACCTTCAGGTATCTTGAAATTGCACCCAAGGTTGAGCCAGACTTGTGCAAGTCCACAATTCTCTTTCTGACATCTTGGCTGATTTCTTTAGACTTTCCCACGATGCTACACAAAGACGCAGTGTGTTTCAGGTGTGCATTTAAATACATCCACAGATGTGTCTCTAATTAATTCAGATTTTGCCAATAAACCTAACAGAAGCTTCCAAACACATGACATGATCAAATGGGCAGGCCAGAATTGTTTAAAGGCATAGTAATCTTAGTGTACAGTATGTAAACTGTTGACATTGCAGAAAGTAATAAAAACGCCTTAAAACATTCTCTCTCTCTCTCTCATTATTCTAGCATTTGGCAAATAATAATAATTATGGTAATCCTAATTGACCAAAAACAGGAAAGGTTTATTCTGATTTCATGTCAGATATTGAGAAAAACATGCATAGGTGTCTTTTTATATAGTGCATGTAAACTTCTGGTTTCAACTGTATATGTGAGGGAGGGGACCTTACACTGCATTGTAAAGTTCAGCTGTCCGCCCGTTTGCTTCCTCGGACGTTCAGCTGAACAGCAGCACTCAAGCAGGGAGCCCCTTAGACAATGGGGGCCCTGGGCACTTGCCCAGTTTGCCCCCCCCCCCCCAATGCCACCCCTGTTCACCTCATATATCAAAAGATGCACACCACTTGTAAAATGTGGCTTTTTGAAATGTCAACTTGATTATCCACCTATTTCTCTTGATTTTCCATATTTTAACAACAATAGCACTAAAATGCGACTTTTTTTAAACTGAAATGCGCCATTTCAGCAACCTCCCTGCCCAGAACAAACTTGCGACTTTTGAAATTTTTTGGCGACTTTTGAAGCATATTTGCGACATTTTCACAGGTAAATTGCGACATTTGTCTCAGACTCGGGACGCTTTTGTCATTGTTTTGTTTTTGTCAAAATGCAACTTTTTACACAAAACACCACCACATAAGCTGGCTTAATTGTCTGCAACAATTTGTGCTATTTCTGCTGATAAGAGAATGATAAATGAGGCGTAATATGCACCAATTTGATAGCCCCACCCACTTTGACATTTATAACTTTTTTCTAGCGTGATGGATTTTTTGTGGTCAAAATTCTAGAGAAAACAGTTGATATATTTGGTGCAAATCAAAACACCATTCTTTTTGGTGCATTTTACACCATAATTCCGGCGCAACATGCTTAATGAATGTCCCCCTAAATGTCACGGTGGGCGGGGCTATCAAATTGGCGCTTATTACTCCTCATTTATCATCCTCTTATCTGCAGAAATGGCTCAAATTGTTGCAGACAAGTAAGCCAACTTATGTGGTGGTGTTTTGTGTAAAAAGTCGCATCTAAGGCATAAAGATTAGAGATGAGCGAGTCGACTTCGGATGAAACATCCGAAGTTGATTTGCATAATACTTAGTTTGAATACTGTACGGAGCGAGCGCTCCGTACAGTATTAGAATGTATTGGCTCCTATGAGCCAAAGTTATTACTTTGCGAAGTCTCGCAGACTTCATATACTAACTTCATACATTGATTTCTACTGTAAAAAAACATTTCCCGAACTCGGTTCCAAGTGGTAATAACTTTGGCTTATCTGAGCCAATACATTCTAATACTGTATGGAGCGCTCGCTCTGCAAAGTATTTAAACAAAATATTATGCGTATCAATTTTGGATGTTTCATCCAAAGTCGAATCGCTCATCCCTAATAAAGATGCGACTTTTTGTCAAAAAGTCGCATTTATGAAAAGAAAACCAACTCGTGGGAACAAGTGACAGGTAAGTATTAAAACAGGATAATATAAATGAACTAAACAACAGGGTTTTGTCAGTAAATTGACATTCAACAAAAACAAAACAATAACAAAAATGTCCTGAATCAGAGACAAAAGTCACAATTTACCACTGTAAATGTCGCAAATATCCACAAAAGTCACAAATATTTTTCAAATGTCTCAAGTGTGGTCTGGCAGGGGGCTGAAATGGGGCATTTTAGTTTTAAAAAGTCGCATTTTAGTGCCATTGGTGTTAAAATGTCGCAAATAGAGAGAAATAGGCGGATAATCAGGTTTATATTTTGAAAAGTCACATTTTAAAAGTGGTGTGTGGCTTTTGACACCAAGACAGATGAAGTATTATGGAATGTTGGTACACTCTATACTCAGGCTGCAAAGGTCCATAAAATAATCTTAAAATAATTGGCTCTACTTAAAACTGATCCGGAATTAGCTGACCTACTATCCGAACAATTTGCCATCACATTTAGGAGAGTTGACACTTACGTGATCGCTTAGTGAAAAGCCACTTTGAGCCTGGTAGGGTATTTAAACACCCAAGAACTGGACAATCGTATGAAAGTAGAGCCTTCACCACTCTGTACCAGAATTCTGGAACATGTAGGTGATATTACTAACAAAAGAGATATGCCCCAGGCTAGACAAGTGAAGGAGAGTCAGAACAATAATCCAGAGGAGATAATGTTTTTAGCCCTTGAAGTGATTGAAGAACCTGTATGAAGGGGAGATTGGGACAAAAAGGTTCTAATGAAAGAGGCCCATTGGATATATAGGATGCACGCTGTGCACCCATTAGGTCTAAATGATCAAATTAATTATATGTGTTTTATTTAATCTGCATTTAGAATAGGTGCACTACTGTGGTGGATGCAATCAACAAAATATGATTAAACCCTCACACTGATGTTAAAATTAGACTTTAGCCAATATGTCCTTATGAATGATATACAGTCAGGTCTATAAATATTGGTACATCGACACAATTCTAACGTTTTTGGCTCTATACACCACCACAATGGATTTGAAATGAAATGAACAAGATGTCCTCTAACTGCAGACTGTCAGCTTTAGTTGGAGGATATTTACATCCAAATCAGGTGAACGGTGTAGGAATTACAACAGTTTGCATATGTGCCTCCCACTTGTTAAGGGATCAAAAGTAATGGGACATAATAATAATAATCATAGATCAAACTTTCAATTTTTAATACTTGGTTGCAAATCCTTTGCAGTTAATTACAGCCTGAAGTCTGGAACGCATAGACATCACCAGACGCTGGGTTTCATCCCTGGTGATGCTCTGCCAGGCCTCTACTGCAACTGTCTTCAGTTCCTGCTTGTTCTTGGGGCACTTTCCCTTCAGTTTTGTCTTCAGCAAGTGAAATGCATGCTCAATCGGATTCAGGTCAGGTGATTGACTTGGCCATTGCATAACATTCCACTTCTTTCCCTTAAAAAACTCTTTGATTGCTTTTGCAGTATGCTTTGGGTCATTGTCCATCTGCACTGTGAAGCGCCGTCCAATGAGTTCTGAAGCATTTGGCTCAATATGAGCAAATAATATTGGCCGAAACACTTCAGAATTCATCCTGCTGCGTTTATCAGCAGTCACATCATCAATAAATACAAGAGAACCAGTTCCATTGGCAGCCATACATGCCCACACCATGACACCACCACCACCATGCTTCACTGATGAGGTGGTATGCTTAGGATCATGAGCAGTTCCTTTCCTTTTCCATACTCTTCTCTTCCCATCACTCTGGTACAAATCCATGCTGGCCACAATGCGCGAACACCAACCGTGGGGCAGCGGATCGTGGACACATTCACTTTAAAGGGTCCGCAATCCGCCCGTTCCGCAAAAAGATAGGTCACGTAAAAAAAATGTGCGGAACGGAAGTACGGGTCGATACCACACGGAAGCACTTTGTAGTGCATCCGTAGGGTTCTGTTCCATGCTTCTGTTCCGTACCATTCCGCATCTCCGGATTTTTCGATCTAAGTGAATGGGTCCGCATCCGTGATGCGGAATGCCCACGGAACGGCGTCTATGTATTGCGGATCTGCAAATGCGGTCCGCAATATGGCCACGGAGCGCACACATTGGTGTGAAAGAGGCCTAAGCTACTTATCCACCATACAGCAAGCCTGTACATTGTAAGAATCTATCCAGTATATAGCAAGTCAACTTAGCTTCTTTTTTTTTTTATCCCATGTCTATACCTGGAGACCCCAGTAAGAATGGGGTTTTATAGGGTCAACAAAGAAGACAGTGGGATCGGCCTTATCAGGGCGGCAGTTCCAACCTTAGGTAGGGTTATAAAGGGACAGTGCAGGTTTTGCTGGTGTTTTCTTTGGTATTTATTACTTAGGATTTTTGGGGGGAATTTTTAATTGTCGCATTAAAGGTTACGTTTTACAGAGTGAGGATAAGTAAACCTACTACACAAGAGCTCATGTGCAAACTATGCATGGGAGGCCAAAGAATTAGGATGTGGCTGCATACACCCAGCTCAATGACATTCAAATGGCTTGCCATTATAAGATATTCTTCCTTTTGCTTAGGGCTCTTTCACACCTGCGTTCTTGTCTTCCGGCATAGAGTTCCGTCGTCGGGGCTCTATGCCGGAAGAATCCTGATCAGGATTATCCCAATGCATTCTGAATGGAGTGAAATCCGTTCAGGATGCATCAGGATGTCTTCAGTTCCGGAACGGAACGTTTTTTGGCCGGAGAAAATACTGCAGCATGCTGCGCTTTTTGCTCCGGCCAAAAATCCGGAACACTTGCCGCAAGGCCGGATCCGGAATTAATGCCCATTGAAAGGCATTGATCCGGATCCGGCCTTAAGCTAAACGTTGTTTCGGTGCATTGCCGGAGCCGACATTTAGCTTTTTCTGAATGGTTACCATGGCTGCCGGGACGCTAAAGTCCTGGCAGCCATGGTAAAGTGTAGAGGGGAGCGGGGGAGCAGTGTACTTACCGTCCGTGCGGCTCCCGGGACGCTCCAGAGTGACGTCAGGGCGCCCCAAGCGCATGGATCATGTGATCGCATTGGACACGTCATCCATGCGCATGGGGCGCTCTGACGTCATTCTGGAGCGCCCCGGGAGCCGCACGGACTGTAAGTATACCGCTCCCCCGCTCCCCGCTCCTACTATGGCAACCAGGACTTTAATAGCGTCCTGGGTGCCATAGTAACACTGAAAGCATTTTGAAGACGGTTCCGTCTTCAAATGCTTTCAGTACACTTGCGTTTTTCCGGATCCGGAGTGTAATTCCGGTAAGTGGAGTACACGCCGGATCCGGACAACGCAAGTGTGAAAGAGGCCCTAGTACTATAATTTGATTTATCATGTGCAGCTTGGAAATCTCTAATCTTCTGTAATAATGTGTTCCTTTAATGGTGTCCAAAGACACCAGCGGCGGGCAGGTATTTTTAGTTGCACCAGATGTAACACAATGGACCCCAGTGGCGGGCAGGTATTTTTAATTGCACCAGATGTAACACAATGGAAAATCTCCAACTATATAAGTATTGAATGACCAGGGTGCTCTGATACCCGGGGGATCCTAGGAACTCACACATGGGTTCCCTGCCAGCGAGCTTCAACTCATTTAAAGGTGCTTGACACGAGGTTGACAGAGTATCCAAATAGAATGAGCCATTTCATGCTTTCTTTGTCACTGGTGATGCTGAGACAAATGCAGTCTACATTGTGTTGCATTTGACTGTATCGTATTTCACACAAAAATACAGGAAGAAACTTTTTGGTTTTCAGAATGTTAGAGGGTATACAAGTGTATAATATTCCACTGACGTTAGGTGAGTACCACTCATTAAAATGACCCAATATATTATCTGAAACAGAGGCACATTAAATAATGCAAAAAAAAAAAAAGTATGTCAAAAATAAAGTGAAAAAAGTCAGCATCAAAAACTAGGCACACAGCCTAAGGCCTCATTCAGACGTCCATAACATGGCAGTTAGGTCTATATGTCTTTGGAGGATATTGACCTGGTGAAAGGTCAGGTTCAGTTGTCTCCAATGGTCTCCAGTCTGTGTAATGTGTGGCTCTGATTTTTTTTTAGAGGTATGAACAGCACCACTTTACTTCTATGGGTCCATGTGCTGTGTGTGTGGCACCTGACAGCGGAGGGCAGGGACCGGCTAAATCAGTGGCACATGATGAAGGATGCGTCATCATACTTCCTGCCCACAGGGAATCAGAAGCAGCAGGGACAGGACTGTTGCCCCTGGAATGGAGCTGCTTGGAAGAAGTGAGTGTTTCCTTTTAAAAGTTGTAATGATATGTTCTGATTAAAAGGTGTGCATGCAAGCACAACTTATTATCAAGCTGCAGAGTACCACCTTTTGCAATACCCTGAAATTTTGTGCACTGTAGATGGCGCTAGTGTTTATTAGGAACACAGACTTTCGGAATTCACCCCTGAAACCTTTATATTTATATATTTAATTTAGATTAAGTAAATCTGTCATCAACCTTCATGCTCCTTGAAAAAGGTAGCAGTGAAGTTCCTTCACAAAAGAGTTAAACGCCCTCCTAAGAGTACTTGGATACTATTATGTAGAATAAATGTTTTGTATATTAACAAACTAGCTGCTCCTATATGATACATATTCAAGTGGATTCTCCATAATACAAGCAATTAGATGCAACACAGCTTCTCCTACAATACTCATTTTTCTTTTTGATTGTAGTACGAACACTCTAGCTGTATAACCACCTCACCGCCATTCTCGCAAAGTAAATACAAGCTAAACTTCCATTATTCTGTAAAGAAAATAATCTTTGATCTCAATCATTGGAATAATATTCTTTTTTTTTTTTTTTTTTCAAGAGTCAGAAGCAAATCGATCTTTCACAGTTTCAATTTTGCCACAGGAAAAAGTGATAAAGTGTAGCGTGCTTTCAAGTTACAAATGTAATTGGGACCACATAAGAATTGTACATTTAACCATCATATAGATACTTATCTCAAGATCACTATCTCAATGCCCTTCAGGGTAATAACTGTAACAGCTGAGAATGTGATAGAGAGCTTAAATGTTATGACTCATTTGTGTCTACCAACTCAAAAACTCTCTTAAGAAAAAATATATTGAATAACACAAGGGTCTCTCAGGCAGGCTGCAAATGACGAGCTATTAGCATAAAATGTCACCTATTACAGCTGCTCGCTTCAGAAAGCATCTAAGTCACAAATGTAGCCAAGCTTTCAAAAGAATTAAACGATCATCTCATCAGAGAAGTAATAGAATTCATGTCTGAATGTACAATTCTGTGACACAGAATGTAGAAACATTTGCCCACTTTAACCATTAAAGATTTGTCCATGAGCTTGAGAGCCTGAGTGTGTATGGCTCTCTCTCTCTACCTAGCTGGCCATACATGGTGAGATGTCTATCAACTATCAAAGGTATTGAGACATCTTCCTGGTCTCACTACTGACTCAGTAGGAGCCACGGGTGTTGCATGTTATCATGGGCCCTCATACCATAACTTGGCATGAGGCCTAACTCCACTATGAGACCTTCAGCAATGAGTTTAAAATATGTTCCCTGTGTCTTTCTGTACTGCACAGGGGTCAATGCCAGCCACAAAGCCCATTGGCACATATATGTTATTGCGTAAAGATAGTGGCGTGTAATGCATGCTGCAGCAGATTTTGCGTTACTTGTCCATGCCCCTAGCCTAGGCAAACCATCAGTACAAGAAAGGAAATAAAAGTGCAACACAGAAATACCTAACCATATGGTCAGGGACATATGTTACCTCACCAATGGCAACACATACCATAATAAAGTTTAAAATACCTCCCCATAAGCGTGAGATACCACTGTGCAGCACAAATTAACTCCTCCACAACCGCAAATAAATGCCACAATGCAGCACATAATACCTCCCTAACCACGCCAAATAACTACTACAATGCAGCACAAAATAGCATCCCATCGGCACCAAATAAATACCAGAGTGAAGCATAAAATACTTCAAAAGCATTAGATACCACAGTGCAACACAAAATACCTCCATAACAGCACCAAATAAAAAACACTGCAGCACAAAGTAGCTCCCAGTAACATTGTCCCCTGACCACCTCTCCACCACTAGCAGCAGTATTGTCCCCAGAGCCACTCCTCCCCCTGGCAGTAACATTGGCCTCCTAACCACCTCTTTCCTACTGGCAGTAACATTGTCCCCCTAACTACTCCTCCCCATTGGGCAGTAACATTGTCTCTCTAACCAACCCTCCGTCCCCGACTAGCAGTACCACTGTCCCCATTTCAAATTACCTCTTTCACAGATTGGCAGGAGCAGTGACTCTGGAGGTAAAGTTAGAGTGCTTCTCCTGCAGTTCTCCTCTGTACCCTCAGGGGGTGAAGGACCTGTGATGATATTATTACAGCCAAGTCCTTCAGTCCTCCTAACCTCGGAACTGCACTGATACAGTAGGGATTGCATTATCAGTGCAGTTCTTGTACTCTCAGGGGGTGATGTACCTACAATGATGTCATCACAGCCAGGTCCTTGGGCCCTTCTAACCTCAGAACTGCACTGATACAGCAGGACTTGCAGTTCCTGTTTAATTGTGTCAGGTGCCCCCTGACAGATCTGCCCACTATGAAGGATGACATAGTGTTCCAGCAGGACAACAACCCTAAGCATGTGTCGAGATTGCCGAAGAAATGTTTCAATGACAATGAAGTAGAGGTGCTGGATTGGCCCCCACAGTCCTCTGACCTCAACCCAAATAAACAGTTGTGGGTAGAGTTGAAGAAAAAGTTGTATTTGTACCCAAATGAGTCGACCAGTATGCACCAACATTGGGAACGTGTAGAAGAGACCTGGGAACAGATCTTAGTCAAGACATGCTTGAATCTGATCAAGAGCATGTCCAGAAGGATTCAGGCAATGTTGGAAGCCAAAGAGGGATTTACAAAATAATTCAAATTTAGAATTTCAGGTGCAAAACAGTAACAATGCAGTTACATGACAAGAATCTGCATAACTAATCATATGCTAAATAGTTGCAAGTCCAACTTACGTATGAGATAGCCAAGGTGATTGTCTATAAAATGATGGTAGTCTCACGTTTGAAGCTGTAGTGGATGGTGAGATATGGAGCCTGAAAGTCAAAAGTACAAAACATTGTTGCCCTTTTGCTCGTCACTGTATATATACAGTACAGACCAAAAGTTTGGACACACCTTCTCATTCAAAGAGTTTTCTTTATTTTCATGACTACGAAGGCATCAAAACTATGAATTAACACAAGTGGAATTATATATATATAACAAACAAGTGTGAAACAACTGAAAATATGTCATATTCTAGATTCTTCAAAGTAGCCACCTTTTGCTTTGATTACTGCTTTGCACACTCTTGGCATTCTCTTGATGAGTTTCAAGTGGTAGTCCCCTGAAATGGTCTTCCAACAGTCTTGAAGGAGTTCCCAGAGATGCTTAGCACTTGTTGGCCCTTTTGCCTTCACTCTGCGGTCCAGCTCACCCCAAACCATCTCGATTGGGTTCAGGTCCGGTGACTGTGGAGGCCAGGTCATCTGGCGCAGCACCCCATCACTCTCCTTCATGGTCAAATAGCCCTTACTTTCAAAGTTTTCCCAATTTTTCGGCTGACTGACTGACCTTCATTTCTTAAAGTAATGATGGCCACTCGTTTTTCTTTACTTAGCTGCTTTTTTCTTGCCATAATACCACTTCTAACAGTCTATTCAGTAGGACTATCAGCTGTGTATCCACCTGACTTCTCTTCAACGCAACTGATGGTCCCAACCCCATTTATAAGGCAAGAAATCCCACTTATTAAACCTGACAGGGCACACCTGTGAAGTGAAAACCATTTCAGGGGACTACCTCTTGAAGCTCATCAAGAGAATGCTAAGAGTGTGCAAAGCAGTAATCAAAGCAAAAGGTGGCTACTTTGAAGAACCTAGAATATGACATATTTTCAGTTGTTTCACACTGTTTGTTATGTATATAATTCCACATGTGTTAATTCATAGTTTTGATGCCTTCAGTGTGAATCTACAATTTTCATAGTCATGAAAATAAAGAAAACTCTTTGAATGAGAAGGTGTGTCCAAACTTTTGGTCTGTACTGTATATATATATA
This sequence comes from Bufo bufo, assembly GCF_905171765.1. Classification (NCBI taxonomy): domain Eukaryota; kingdom Metazoa; phylum Chordata; class Amphibia; order Anura; family Bufonidae; genus Bufo; species Bufo bufo. The sequence continues at coordinate 146,733,115 of NC_053391.1, read as the reverse complement.
TATATATATATATATATATATATATATATATATAAATTTAAATATACACTGACGAGCAAAAGGGTAACAATGGTTTGAATTTTTGACTTTAAGGCTCTATATTTCACCATCCACTACAGCTTTGAATGTGAGACTACCATCATTTTATAGACAATCATGTTGGCTATCTCATACATAAATTGGACTTGCAACTATTTAGCGACCTCTTCATCGGCTCTTTACATGGCACAAAGATGTATCATGTAACACTGGGAGTGCGCACAGAAGGCGCAATTTTTAAAAGACGCTGTATGTGCAGAAACAGTATACTCCAAATCCTGGAGACGGACAACGACCCCCACATTTTACAGTCCACTGACTGGCCAAATAAAGACTTATAGGGGGTAGTGAGGCTATAGATATGACACTTCTCTACTTCTTGTTTTCCTCTATTTTTTGTACATAGCAATATCATTAGTAAGGTAATAGGTCCCCTGAAGAGTCCAGCCATTTGGATAGAAACATAGCATGTCAGGCATTGCTAGGGTTAAGGACCATATCTAAGGTGTGGTTTCGGACAGGGTTGTTCTTGTCAGAGTGGGTGCATAGTTAGGCTTATAGGTAGAGAAGAGCAAATTTTTCAAAAATTCAATTTGGGCGCTCTGACAAATTTCACCAAGAATTCCGAATTAATTTGTCATGCAACGCGTGAAATCAGCAATATCCTGGTCTGCAGGTAAAGTCAGTGTATCTCGGTGTAGATCACTGTGCATTGCAGCAACATGTATAGCTAATGAAACAGTTACTGTGCGTCAGTATGACATGGAGGTCTCATACTGTCACAGTCACTTCTGTGACAGATGTCAGGAGATCAAGGAGACTGGAGCGTGGAGGAATCTAACAGTCTCTTTGATTACTCTTTATTCAGTGTTTTTTTGTGACCTCATTCCCTGTTTCAGGTGTAGCTTATTAATCATTACTCTACCCTATTTAGTATGGCCCCACCCTTCTCACTGTGCGGTAGATAGCTTCATTTGGGTTTGGCTGAGCTGGTGTGAGGTCGTCTCTGGGGTTTCTGTTCGTCCATCACTACAGAAGTTAAGTGTCGCCTTTGTTTGTGTTTTGTTTTCCCTTCCTAGCTTGTTGTTAGTAGGCCTCAGGGAGACGCCTGTTCCTTCATCGGGGAAGGAATGGGTTGCCTTAGCCCTGAAAATATTCTTAGGGCTCTCTAGGGTCTTCAGGGTACCAGGTTCCAGGGTATGGGAATTTCTACCTTTAAGGGGTGCCCATATGGTTAGGAGTCAGGGCCAGGAGAAGGGTTACTAGGAGGTGACCTTTTCCTGTCCCTAGCGTTGAGGCCTAGTGGTTTTCCTTTCCCTCCTGGTTGTCAGTTTGGTGTTTCCTCCTATACCTCATCCGTGACACATACATTAAATGGACATGCGCATCGTAGTCCAGGCCACCAACAGTCCTAACTAATCCCTTGCTAAACAAAAATAAAAGCACATGCCACGAGAAGCGAGTGATGCCGGCCGCTTCGGCGTCTCACGTAGCAAATCTCGGGCTGCTGACGTCACAATAACGCGGGATCACAAGATTCGGCTAATGGGAATGGTAAATCGCTGGTGGAACCTGTAGTTGTCTCCTATATCCTAGAGCGGTATTGGTGCAGTTAGTTATCGCATGGCCATGCAATATCTTTCATCCGGATCCAGTGGGTTAGGTGGGCGCTTCTCTTCCAGTCACCAGAATCTTGTGATCCCGCGTTATCGTGACGTCAGCAGCCCGAGATTTGCTACGTGAGACGCCGAAGCGGCTGGCATCACTCGCTTCTCGTGGCAGGACGGCTCAGCGTGGCGATTTGGAACAACTGGGGATAAGGTAGGAACCTGAACTTTATATTGAGTGGTCTTATTTATAGCCCTGTGCGGCTATACCGGATCAACTGTGGAGAGACTTTTACATCGGAAGGTATATTAATATTTATGAGGACACTCGAGTATTAACTTGGAGTCATATTTACTTCTGATTGGGACATTCGAACTGCTGACCGCGGTCTGCGGTCCAAGTGCTATTACCAAGCACGCAAAGATTGTGCAACTTCCATCTGCCAGTGTTTAATTAATTATATTTGCCAGTGTGATTTTATGTTGGCGCCAACCATCATTTTATGAAATTTTATATTTGAATGTATTGAGATTTATTTGCATACCATTTATTAAATATTGTATCCTATGGTCCAGATGGTGTGAGTGCTCACTCCTTTCTTTTTCTGAAATCTATTTTTCTAATATACCCTATGCACAAAAAGTTAGAGATGTTTAGCTTTCTGGTGAAATTTATGGAAAATGTAAAAAGTTCACACTACAGTGATATTATATCATGAAAGTAGGGCATTTAAGTAGAAGCATGCAATGGTGATTTCCTCATCTCAAACAATGTATTGAAACAAAAGCCAACAGTGATGGGTATACCCACACAAAAAATGTCAATGTCTCAATAACTTATCATGTGGCCTTGAGCATCAATTACAGCTTGACAATGATGTCTCATGCTGTTCACAAGTCGTCTTATTGTCTGCTAAGGCATGGCATCCCACTCTTCTTGAATGGCGGTCATTAGGTCATTGAGGTTCTGGGGTATAGAGTTACAAGACTCTACAAAGTGACTCAGCTGATCCCTTAGGGTTTTGAATGGGATTCAGGTCTGGAGAAATTGCAGGCCACTCCATTTGAGGTACCCCAGTCTACAGCAGCCGTTCCCTAATGATGCGACGTCGATGAGCTGGTGCATTGTCATCCATGAAGATGAAATTAGGCCTGTGTTGTTCATGTAGAGGCATAATGACCGGATTAATGTTACTCAAGTAGTATAGGCTTGTCACTGTCCCATTCAAAAAGTGTAGGGCAGTTCTGTATTGACTAGGCACACCAGCCCACACTGTAACACCACCACCAGCAAAGGCTCATCTGGTGACAACAGTGGCTAATGCATAACGCTCTCCTTGATGTCTCCAACATCGTTAGAAGCCATCATTTCTGCTCAGCGTGAATCAACTTTCATTAGTAAAAAGCACTGAGGCCCACTGGTTCTTCATCCAGCATAGATGCTCCCTGGCCCATGCAAGACAATGACTTCTGTGCCTGGTGGTGTGGTCAGGTACCCTTGCAGGTCGTCTAGCATGCAGGCAATGCTGATGTAAACGGTTTTGAATGGTCTGACGTGACACTTGGGTGCCTGTCACCATGCTTAAATGTGCCTGGAGTTGTGTGGCATTCATCATCCGGTTCCGCAGGGCATTGTTCACAATGAAGCAGTCATCAGTGTGGGATGCGGCCAAAGGATGTCCACTTCTATGCCTTTCTGTGACTCGTCCAGTCTCTCTGTATCTCTGTTGCAACCTGCTCATGACACTCTGTGACACTCTGAGCTCAGTAGCCACTTCCGTCTGAGAACGTCCTGCTTGAAGCCTCGCAATGGCGAGGTACTGTTGATCAATTGTTAGGTGTTGTCTTGGTCTCATGATATCAAAATGTGAACAGCATGATGATGAGGACTGTTTAAATACTGATTCTCATTGAACCAGGGAATTTATTGGGCGATTTATGGATCAAACACCTGTTGTGAATTTTGCCATTAAGCACAACAGCAAGTTGTGCAAAAAGTACTGAAAAATTAAACAGTTGGACATGTGCATTCAAAAGTTTAATAGAGAAGGTCACATTAAGCTTGCCTATAAAGGTATAAAGGTAAGAGTGCATTTTAGGTTCATTCTGAAATTTCACCCACAAGCCAAATAGCCCTAACTTTTTGTGAGTAATGTATATTTTGTGCTAGTTTTAATACTGATTAATAAAAGTTATATTTTAATATACCCCTAATATTGTACTTTGCAATAATTGGGGGAAATAATCCCATCCAAGAACAATGCAGTCACCCTTTACCTGGCAAAAAAGCAGAAATAGTAGGGAACAAAAGATTATGTCACTTCTATTCCCCTCTCCAATGGGTGTCTCATAAATGATTTTACATGACTTTTATGTACCTTGAAAATGGCACTTATGAATGTCTATAGGCATGCCATGGACAAGAGATAAATTGTTATAAATATCTACTTTCTGGTTGTACCATTCTCAAAAGCGCAGTCTGACCTCCAAATAGCCGTGTTGAATTTGCCAGGTAGCTGCATTATGATATGGCATTACAATTTATTAAAACCAAATTGACCTGTAGTGCAATATTCAATTATTATCTACGTCTTTGCAATTCACTATCTCATAGTGGAAGGCACCTTAGAAGATTTGTTTCTGTGGTTAAAGTCTCTTTGTAAACTGCTAATCAGCGACAATGATTTTTTAATATCAAGGAAGTGAACAAAATGTATTTCCGCTTATTTACAAGCAGTGATTGATTGCAAAACCAGATCGTAAAGCGCTATAATTCAGCTTATTTTAGTGATAGTTTCCGTAAATTCAACTCTGTAAATGTAGAATTTTGGAAACATTGAAATATTTTGAAAGCATTTTTGAGCATTTTGCTTAACACTTCAGCAGCAAGGCCTTCCGGTGCCTGAATGCTCACATCAAAATTTCACCTTTTAGGTTGAACTATTGTAAGGGTAAATAATAATTCTTATTATCATGACTATGCTGATGATGATTATTACTATTATTTTATACTTTACACACATATTGATGATTTGCTAATGCACACGGCCGTATTTTCTTTCCGTGTCCGTTCCGTTTTTTTGCGGACCGTATGCGGAACCATATATTTCAATGGGTCCGCAAAACAGACGGAAGTTACTCCATGTGCATTCTGTTTCCATATGTCCGTATTTCCATTCCGCAAAAAAATAGAACATGTCCTATTATTGTCCGCATTACGGACAAGGATATAACTGTTCTATTAGGGGCCAGCTGTTCCGTTCTGCAAAATACGGAATGCACATGGACGTCATCTGTATTTTTTGCGGATCCGCTTTTTGCGGACGGCAAAATACATACGGTCGTGTGAATGAGCCATTCCTCTGGATGTTTTAAGCACTGTAGGACACTATGTAGATATGTGGACAAAGTGTAGAACATGCCAAAAATGATTTCACTCTATGTGGGCAAAGGTCGGCACCAAAGATGGAAAGAGAAGTATCAGATGAAAAAAATAAATAATAATAATGCAGATCTATGGCTACATTCAGTGAACCATATTTTCAGATAACGTCCGAACTTATTTTTTTGGATTGCACACGGAGACCATTCATTTCTATGGGCTCGCAAAAAATACAGTCAGCACCCGGATGTCATCCGCGTGTTGTCTGCATCCGTGCAGCCGTGCTGCAAACGATAGAGCATGTCCTGCTCTTTTCAATTCTATGGACAAGAATAGGCATTTTTACAGTGGGGCCTGCAAAAATTGCAAGATGCACAGGGAGAGACCTCACCCGTATTTTGCAGATCCGCAGTTTGCGGACCACAAAGCGGATATGGTCGTGTGATTGTAGCCTTATTGTTGCAATAATGCCTGAAGTAAATGGGGGTATGCTTTAAAGCGCCTGTTAGATATAGTACATACTGTATGCATGCAGTATAATGATAACATCATTGGTGGGTAATAAAAATCCCCCTTGCCCAAAGTTCTTCGTCCCATGCTGTCAGAAATAAGTGGGTAGACACTGTAAATGACATCATCAGCTTGAAAGTCTAGAATAAGAAACGTTACCTTATGCCCTTCATTGGAGAATGCAGATTTCCGATTATGGCTACACTTGCAAAGGGTCTTGTACTTTTAGCCTATAGAGCCTGTGAACAAGCCTCTAATACACCCTTAGCATATAGCACTTACCCAAAGGGCATATTCATTAATGCATACACATGTCTTTCAAGTGTGATTATGGGGGGCAGTCATTTTATGGTCTTTCACTCAGTAACTCCTGAAAACACTAGAGTTAAAATCTTCCCAGCATGAAAAGGTTGCTAACAGGGAACAGCACAGCAAATTATATTAATATAGTCTTTATTGCTCATTTAAAACCATATCCAATGTGCAAATATACAAGTATTGATCATGTTTCAATACATTGGCACTGTCATTTTTTGGGTGAAGCTAAAGATAAATATTAAACTGGATGGGGGCACTCTAAATTCGGCCACACATGTATATAGTATTAAAATAATATAATTACATTTATTGTCACAGATAAAAATCAGCAAAAAATAATAATATGCAATCAGGGGCGTAGCTAGAAATGACTGGGCCCCATAGCAAAAAAAAATTATGGGCCCCCCCTCCCGGATCTCCCACCCCCACATACCTCTCGGACCTCGCCGCCACATCCGCAGCTCCTCATGCATTTGCGACGGTTACGCGTAGGACTGAGCACAGACAGTTGGTCACTGGCAACGCATTTGTGCCAGTGTAGGAAATGTATGAATCTAAATGTCTGTGTATTAAAGGGAACCTGTCACCGGGATTTTGTGTATAGAGCTGAGGACATGGGTTGCTAGATGGCCGCTAGCACATCCGCAATACCCAGTCCCCATAGCTCTGTGTGCTTTTATTGTGGAAAAAAAACCAATATGATACATATGCAAATTAACCTGAGATGAGTCCTGTACGTGAGATGAGTCAGGGACAGGACACATCTCAGGTTAATTTGCATATGTATCAAATCGTTTTTTTTACACAATAAAAGCACACAGAGCTATGGGGACTGGGTATTGCGGATGTGCTAGCGGCCATCTAGCAGCCCATGTCCTCAGCTCTACACTGCGTGCAGAATTATTAGGCAAATGAGTATTTTGACCACATCATCCTCTTTATGCATGTTGTCTTACTCCAAGCTGTATAGGCTCGAAAGCCTACTACCAATTAAGCATATTAGGTGATGTGCATCTCTGTAATGAGAAGGGGTGTGGTCTAATGACATCAACACCCTATATTAGGTGTGCATAATTATTAGGCAACTTCCTTTCCTTTGGCAAAATGGGTCAAAAGAAGGACTTGACAGGCTCAGAAAAGTCAAAAATAGTGAGATATCTTACAGAGGGATGCAGCACTCTTAAAATTGCAAAGCTTCTGAAGCGTGATCATCGAACAATCAAGCGTTTCATTCAAAATAGTCAACAGGGTCGCAAGAAGCGTGTGGAAAAACCAAGGCGCAAAATAACTGCCCATGAACTGAGAAAAGTCAAGCGTGCAGCTGCCAAGATGCCACTTGCCACCAGTTTGGCCATATTTCAGAGCTGCAACATCACTGGAGTGCCCAAAAGCACAAGGTGTGCAATACTCAGAGACATGGCCAAGGTAAGAAAGGCTGAAAGACGACCACCACTGAACAAGACACACAAGCTGAAACGTCAAGACTGATTTTTCTAAGGTTTTATCGACTGATGAAATGAGAGTGAGTCTTGATGGGCCAGATGGATGGGCCCATGGCTGGATTGGTAAAGGGCAGAGAGCTCCAGTCCGACTCAGACGCCAGCAAGGTGGAGGTGGAGTACTGGTTTGGGCTGGTATCATCAAAGATGAGCTTGTGGGGCCTTTTCGGGTTGAGGATGGAGTCAAGCTCAACTCCCAGTCCTACTGCCAGTTTCTGGAAGACACCTTCTTCAAGCAGTGGTACAGGAAGAAGTCTGCATCCTTCAAGAAAAACATGATTTTCATGCAGGACAATGCTCCATCACACGCGTCCAAGTACTCCACAGCGTGGCTGGCAAGAAAGGGTATAAAAGAAGAAAATCTAATGACATGGCCTCCTTGTTCACCTGATCTGAACCCCATTGAGAACCTGTGGTCCATCATCAAATGTGAGATTTACAAGGAGGGAAAACAGTACACCTCTCTGAACAGTGTCTGGGAGGCTGTGGTTGCTGCTGCACGCAATGTTGATGGTGAACAGATCAAAACACTGACAGAATCCATGGATGGCAGGCTTTTGAGTGTCCTTGCAAAGAAAGGTGGCTATATTGGTCACTGATTTGTTTTTGTTTTGTTTTTGAATGTCAGAAATGAATATTTGTGAATGTTGAGATGTTATATTGGTTTCACTGGTAAAAATAAATAATTGAAATGGGTATATATTTGTTTTTTGTTAAGTTGCCTAATAATTATGCACAGTAATAGTCACCTGCACACACAGATATCCCCCTAAAATAGCTAAAACTAAAAACTACTTCCAAAAATATTCAGCTTTGATATTAATGAGTTTTTTGGGTTCATTGAGAACATGGTTGTTGTTCAATAATAAAATTAATCCTCAAAAATACAACTTGCCTAATAATTCTGCACTCCCTGTATACCCAAAATCCTGGTGACAGATTCCCTTTAAAGAAGATTGTAAAATTGTACAGGGGTCTGTAACACAAGAAGGTGAAAGTACATATCGTGGGGTGTGTATGTGTATTAGACAGAAGGTAGAGATATGTATCTTGTGTAGTTTGGGTATTAGGGAGAGTAAGGGGTATATATCTAGTGCTGATACACGTGTAGGTGAAGAGCCGCTCTGTATCAGCACTAGATATATAGGTGGCTGTGTAATAGGGATTAGGGAAGATGCTGAGATCCGGCTGTACTTCACTGTGAGCTACCGCCGGATCTCAGCATCTTCCCTATTCACACATATACCTGCTCAAGCCTGGCAGGCGCAGCTGCATTATTTAATAGTGTGGTGTGGTAATGGTTAATGGCATTTTGGCGAAGACACAGCCACCTAATCCTATCTGAGGGGTTTATAATAGTACGGAACCACGGAACGGAGCACTACGGAGTGCTTCCGTGGGGTTTCGTCCCGTACTTCCGTTCCGCAAAAAGATAGAACATGTCCTATCTTTTTGCAGAACGGCCGGATCGCGGACCCATTCAAGTGAATGGGTCCGCGATCCACTGCGGCTGCCCCACGCACGTGTATTTTGCGGGCCGCAATACGGCAACGGGCTGCACACGCCCATGTGTAAAAGAGGCCTTAAACAAAAGAAAAAACATCCCAAAAAATAAAACCTCCAGAGACAAATAGATTAATATGCCTTCTGCTGATAGATTTTCAGAAGCTTGTAGTTGTAGTAGCTGAAAGGAGAATCATGGAAAGCCAACCGCGCCGACCTTACAGGAGTCATCATATGGACCCCTTGAAATTATATATTTTGTGTGAGAAGAAAGAAATGGAATTACACAGAGACATTGATTATTATTATACAGTGCAGCATGTTCCTTTTTAGAGGGGGAAAGATTTTTCCATTCAAACATGAAATGCTGTTTTAAAGAGTCAGGCTTAAAGGTTATGTAATTATACCTATTTAATATGTGGGCAGGGGGCTTTCAGAATCTCCTCCGGGAACTCCTCGTCCCCAGCATGTACACTGCACGATGAAAGTACCTTTTCAGGCACTACAGCGCAATTCAGGCTGTCACACGGCAGGGAAAAAAAATCAGAATCAGGGTCTATTCTTTAATAGAAAGCAATACTGTAGTTTAAATTAGCAAGCAGCTGCTGAACTGCTATTTAAATCAGCGTTTGCACTGACATCCCCAAAAAAACTGTTTTTTTTCTCCCCTTTTTAATTATACTGTCAGTGCAGCACGCTGCTCCTCAAAATCCTTCTGATTTAGACCTTTTAATAGAAAGTGACAATTTAAACTGCCACGTTAGCAGCATACATGGTGCTTAGAGTTACTACTCCACTGACGCCATGGCTGGCTGAAGACCAAGTTGTTAAGCGGAAAAAAAAGGTGCATGAGGGGGGTAAGAAGCAGTCAAATCACTGTTCAAGACCGAAGCACTTAATATAATGACCTTTATCATGATGAACTGATTAGCTGTTGATACAGAGGAAATATATCATTTCCAGCCAGCTACATTGCAACTTAACAATTAATGTCCATTTACCGTTAAGTGAAACCAAATAATTAAGCCGTAGTAACCCATTCGGTGCCAGGGAGCGACGGCGCAAACAAACACTTTAATAGTGTTGACCTCTCTCGGTCCACGGGGGCTGGGAAATAGGTTGCTGAAAATGGTTAATGCTGTTAATTGCAGAGTTAATTCATATCTGGCAACTCGATTTTGTAGCACTGCAAAAGAGGGGGAAAAAAAGCAGGGAAGGTAAAATGTCAAGTGCATAGTTCCAAAGCTGGAAAGGTTGGCAGCAGATCAGACCCGGGCACATAAGTGATGTAGATAGAAGAGAAAATTACCCACCTCCTGAAAATGATATTCATGTTCCTTGTTTTCTTTACTTGGAAGGGACTTATTTAAAATAATCGTGACATTTGCAGTAAAATATGCAGAGAGGGTTGATTTATCCTGGTTCTCCCTTGTATATCTGCATGCAAAAAACCTGTTTGTGATGTTATAGTGGACTACGGATTATTATTTTTTATTTTTTTTGCATCTGCTATTAAATATGGAAGACATAGGGGGTCATTTATTAAACAAAAATACGCCTATATTAGGCATATTTCTGGCAAAGATTGTGGTGCAAAGGTCCTGCGACCTTTCCCCGCTAACGCCAGGTCATTTTCTACAACTGTTTTAGGCTTATAAAATGGTCTAAATGTAAGACAGTTAGGAAGCTATCTTACATTTAGAAGTGGCGGTGGATCCGCCAAAGTTAAGTAGAGGCCAGCGCCTGTTCATAACTTCAGCGGATCCACTGCCAGCACAGGGCCTTATTAATTATTTATTAAAAAATGTGCCCCATAATGTCATAATATTCTGACAGTATACACAATGGTTCATAGTCCTTGAACACTGTGCATAACAGACCCTATTGTGATGGTTAACATATCCAAGTGCATCCCAATAAATTAAAATATCATCGAAATTTGAATTTATTTCAGTAATTCAATTCAAAAAGTGAAACTCATGGGTTATATATATTCATTACACACAGAGTGATCTATTTGAAGAGTTTATTTATTTTAATGTTGATGATTAAGGCTTACAGCTAATGAAAACCCCAAATTCAGTATCTCAAAAATTTAGAATATTATACAGTATAAGACCAATTAAATTTTTTTTTTTTATTACAGAAAAGTTGGCCTACTGAAAAGTATGTACTGTATATGCACTCAATACTTGGTCGGGGCTCCTTTTGCATGAATTATTGCATCGATGGGGTATGACATGGAGGTTATCAGCCTGTGGCACTTCTAAGGTGTTATGGAAGCCCAGGTTACTTTGATAGAGGCCTTCAGCTTGCCTGCATTGTTGGTTCTGGTGTCCTCTGATCTTTCTCTTGACAATACCTCATAGATTCTCTATGTCGATTAGGTCAGGCAAATTTGCTGGCTAATCAAACACAGTGATACCATGGTTATTAAGCCAGGAATTGATACTTTTGACAGTGTGGGCAGGTGCCAAGTCCTGCTGGAAAATTAAATCACCATCTCCATAAAGCTTGTCAGCAGAGAGAAGCATGAAGTGCTCTAAAATCTTGACACTGAACCTCAAACAACTGGGATTGTGTGCCTTTCCACTCTTCCTACAGACTCTGGGACCTTGATTTCCAAATGAAATGCGCAATATTCTTTCATCTAAAAAACAGGACTTTGGACCACTAAGCAACAATCCAGTCCTTTTTCTCCTTAGCCCAGGTAAGACGCCTCTGACATCATCTCTGGGTCCACTCCTTCCAAAATTCTTGAATGGCCTTTTCATGACATTCCTTTCAAGGCTGCGGTTATCCCTGTTGCTTGTGCACCTTTTTCTACAACACTTTTTCCTTTCACTCAACTTTCCATTAATATGCTTGGATACAGCACTCTGTGAACAGCCAGCTTCTTTAGCAATTACCTTTTGTGGCTTTGCCTCCTTCTGGAGGGTGTCAATGTCTTCTGGACAACTGCCAAGTCAGCAGTCTTCCCAATGATTGTGTAGCCTTCTGAACGAAATGGAAGGACCATTGAAAAGCTTAGGAAACCTTTGCAGGTGTTGCATGTTGATTATTTAATTAGAGTAGAACACCATGAGTAGAGATGGCCTTGCTGTTCGCCCGGCGGTCGTTTCGCGGCGAACTTTGCTTGTTCGCAATTCGCCAAACATGAGAAAATATGGCAATATTCGAACTCGCCATATTTTTTTGCATAGCACCGAACTTTGACCTCTCTCCTCTAATTTGTCCTTCACGCCACCTTCCACCGTGCCGTCGTCGCGTTCATCTGGCACAAGGCAGGCTTCCATGGCCCAAATGTTCGAGCGTAAAAAAAATGATGACAGCGGATAATCCTCTTGCCCAACAGTTGACAGCTGGCTTGTCGGAACTGCTAGCCTGCCAACTACTGTCATATAAATTAGTGCTTTTGGAGACCTTTAGAAAATTTGTGGCCATTGGCACACCACAATGGAAGGTCCCCGGAAGGAAATATTTCTCCCAGAAGGGCATCCCAGAGCTATATGGCCACATTCAGCGGCAAGTGAATGTATCTCTGGCACACAGTGTCGCTGCCAAGATAAATCTGACCACAGACACAGGTACATAACTTTTACTGCCCACTGGGTGAACCTTCTGACGGCCGTCAAGCATATAACCCATGGCACCCATGTAGATTTGGTGTTACCGCCACGGATTGCATGCAGGCCTTCCTGTTCTTCTCCTCCTCCTACTCCATCCTCCATCTCCTCCTCAGCTGACTCCTCCTTTTCCACTGCTACCGCCTCTTCTGCTGCACCCCTCAAGCTCCCCAGAACCTATTCGACGTGCCAGGTGAGACGTTGCCATGCTGTGCTGCGGCTGTTGTGCCTGGAAGCCAAGAGCCACACGGGTCCTGCACTCCTTTTAGCTCTGTGGTCACAGGCCGATCAGTGGCTAACCCCGCTCAATTTGACAGTTGGTAAAGTGGTGTGCGTCAACGGTGCCAATCTGCTGAGCGTGCTTAAACAGGGCAAAATGGCACACGTCCTGAACTTAGTCGTGCAGCGATTCGTTGCCAAATAGCCTGGGGTCCATGACGTCTTGCGGGAGGCCAGGAAAATCTCTGCCCATTTTAGAAGATCTTACACGGTCATGGCTCGCCTTGCTGACATTTAGCAGTGACACCACCTGCCCATCAGACGTCTGATTTGTGACTGCCCGACGCGCTGGAACTCCACCTTGTATATGCTTGATAGGCTTCTCCAGCAGAAATGTGCCATTAATGACTACCTGTACGAACTCTGCGGCAGGACAGGTTCTGGAGAGCTTGTTTTTTTTTCACCGCGCCAGTGGCTGCTCATGCGCGACACATGCAGACTTCTGCGGCCATTTGATGAAATCACCAAACTGGTCAGTTGCAGCCAGGGCGCCATCAGTGACATCGTACCTTACGCCTTCTTTCTGGAGCGTGCATTGCGTTGTGTCATTGATCAAGCCGTCGAGGAGCAGGAGCAGGAAGATGAGGAAGTCGCAATGCTGAATGAATTCTCAGGGGGGCTACTCTATCTGAGACAAGTCAGCAGGTGTCTGAAGAGGAGTCAGAGGAGGATGGTACCTGGGGGGAGGAGGAGGAGCAAGAAGAGCAGGCTTTAAACTTTTTTGGGATCCCTAGTGTTGTCCGTGGATGGGGGAAGGAGACCGAGGATGACATTCTCCTGGGCGATGAGCAGGAGCCAGGCCGCTCCAACGCTTCAAATTTAGTTCAAATGGGGGCCTTCATGCTCCAGTGTTTAAAGAGGGACCCCCGTATAAAAAGCATAAAGGGAAAGGACCAGTACTGGGTGGCAACGTACTTAGACCCCCGGTACAAACACAAAATGGCAGACATGTTACCAGCATCACAGAGGGCTGTCAGAATTCAGCATTTCCAGGCCTTGCTGCGAGAGATGCTGCATTCTGCTGTTGCGGACGCAGGCAGAGGAATTTCCACCCACAGAGAAACAGTTGTGAGTACCAATCCTACAGCGAGAAGAGGGCGGTTTGAAGATGTGTTAGTCACTTCAGATATGAGATCATTATTGAAGCCAACCTATCGATAGCCGCCCTCCGGATCCAGCCTCAGGAAACGCCTAGACCGACAGGTGTCCGACTACATCGGGTTAACGGTCGATGTGGACGCTCTGAGAAGCGGGGAACCCCTGGACTACTGGGTGCGCAGGCTTGACGTGTGGCCAGAGCTAGCACAATTTGCCATGGAACTCTTGGCTTGCCCCTCGTCGAGTGTCCTGTCCGAAAGGACGTTCAGCACAGCAGGGGTGATTGTGACCGATAAGCACACTCGCCTAGCTCACAACAGTGTGGACTACCTCACATTTCTAAAAATGAATGAGGCATGGATCTCGGAGGAATTCAACACCTGTGACGACCATGTTTAATTGAATTTCCTCATGACTGCCCACAAATATACGCCACCACACAGAACAAATAATGGTCTCTGTCTTAGGTAAATACAGCGGCATAAAAGGCCTTTTCTGTAAGGTGAATGCCTAATGTTTGGGACCTCGGAGGAATTCAACACCTGTGACGACCACGTGTTATTGAATTTCAACTATTATTTTTTTTTTTTTCAAGAGGGGTGATTTCGTTAGCCATGTTTTTAATCCAATTTTATATTTTTTGTGTTCTTTTAAACATATGTATTTGACATCTATTTGTACTGACCGTCTAATGTACCATCAGCCACATAATCACTTGATGTTTTCTGTCAGGTGAATGCCTAATTTTTGGGGCCTGTACTCCCGTGGCCTAAAATAAAATTTTTATAGGCTCCAGCAGGCCACATTTTTGAGAGTTTCCCGTTAAGACACATAAAAATGGCCCCTGATTAAAATACATATTTTTTGTGCGAATTTTTGCCATTGATCCCGCTCTGGTATGTCACTGTCCATGTTGTGGGACGATTTGTGCACTTCTTGTAAGTATTTGGTGGCTGCAATAATGACCTGAAGGTTTTTCAGGTTCACCTGCCATTAAAGAGAACATTTGATTACGTTCGCGAATCGTCCCGGCCGATGTTCGTCCATCACTAACTATGGGTCTACAATATTGAACTTTTACACAACATTAACAGAAATAAACACTTGAAGTAGATCACTCTGTGCGTAATTAATGTATATAATATATGAGATTCACTTTTTGAATTTAATTCTTAAAATAAATTTACTTTTCAATGATATTCCAATTTATTGAGATGCACCTGTATTGCAGCATTCTTATATTCAGTGCAGAGCATGTATGCTTATGACTAGTAAACTTAAGAGATTCTGTTTTTTGTACTTGCTATATGTTACAGGCAGTCTGTGAAATGCAGGTGTTCTACAGAAGAAAGCAAGATATTAAACAAATTAATACATACACATTTCCTAACCCTAACCAAAATAATCTGTTCACATTTCATATCCCTAATGGCTTATCAATCAGTGATTCATGTACAGGCTTGGACTGGCCCACCGGGGAATCCTCCTTGCTTAGAAGGTGTCTGTGATAAGCTCCGCCCCCTGTCCACAGTTGGATGCATGCTGCCTGCGATTCATCCTAAATGAGAAGGAAAGGCTCCACACCAGCGCTGATGCATGGGAACTGACAAGTTTTGTGTAATCAGCACTCCTGGTCAGAGTAAGGCTGCTTCAACATGATCTGATTTTCATAAAATCGCGGCAAAAAAAACAAGGCATTTTGCCATGATTTTATGTAAATTAGTTAATGTGGAAACAGCCTTACTGTGACCAAGAGAGCTGATTGGACTAAAACCTGTCAGTCAATAGCACTGACAGGATCTCCTCCACTGAGGCAGCTGTGTTAGAAGGACTGCTTCCTGTGTGATCAGTCTGGAGCCCTGCTGCTGCTGCGAGGGGGAGGAGCCTGGCTCAGGACCTGGGGACACAAATAGCAACACAGAGGGCCATGAGGTGAGGAAGGAATCTACATGTATTGTAATTGGTCTAAAAGAGTGCCTGCATGTATGGCAGTGTGTGTTTGCATACCCACACTGTGTGCATATAGGAGTACCTTCATGTATGACAGTTTGTGTATGAAAGGGTGCCTGCATGTATGACAGTGTGTGTATATAAGAGTACCTGCATGTATGACAGTTTGTGTATGAAAGGGTGCCTGCATGTATGACAGTGTGTGTATGTAAGAGTACCTTCATGTATGACAGTTTGTGTATGAAAGGGTGCCTGCATGTATGACAGTGTGTGTATGTAAGAGTACATGCATGTATGACAGTGTGTGTATGAAAGGGTGCCTGCATGTATGACAGTGTGTGTATGATAGGGTGACTGCATGTATGGCAGTGTGTGTATGATAGGGGGCCTGCATGTATGACAGTGTGTGTATGTAAGTGTATATGCATGTATGAAAATGTGTGTATGTAAGAGAATATGCATGTATGACAGTGTGTGTATGTAAGAGTACATGCATGTATGACAGTGTGTGTATCAAAGGGTGCCTGCATGTATGATAGTGTGTGTGTGTGTGTGTGTGTGTATGTATGAAAGGGGACCTGCATGTATAACAGTGTGTGTGTGTGTGTGTGTGTGTGTGTGTGTATGAAAGGGTACCTGCATGTATGACAGTGTGTGTATGAAAGGGTGCCTGCATGTATGACAGTGTGTGTCTGAAAGGGTGCCTGCATGTATGACAGTGTATATGAAAGGCTCCCTGCATGTATGACAGTGTGTGTGTGAGTGTGTGTGTGTGTATGAAAGGGTGCCTGCATGTATGACAGTGTGCGTATGAAAGGGTGCCTGCATGTATGACAGTGTGTATATGAAAGGGTGTCTGCTTGTATGACAGTGTGTGTGTGTATGAAAGGGTGCCTGCATGTATGACAGTGTGTGTGTATGTAAGAGTACATGCATGTATGACAGTGTGTGTATGAAATTGTGCCGACATGTGTAGAAGTATGTGTGTAACAGAGTTCTGTTGCTGTATCTATGCACACAGCTTGGTTCTGTTACCTTATCTAAGCACAAAGCTTGGTATTGTTATGGTATCTAAGTACTAAGCTTGAAGAGGGCGCCTAAGTTCACATTTTTGAGGCCAAACTACAGGGAGGCTGTTAAAATGAAGGGAAAAAAATAACTTAAACTCACCATCCTGATCAATGTTTGATCCATCACCAATACCCTGTTCTGTCCGTCGGGCTGTAGCTGGGACATAATTTTTCGGCTGCCGCAGTAAAATGCCCCTGTACCGCACCTGACTGCTGTCACTAATCAGTGATCTCAGTGGTGTACAGCACCACAGCCAGTGATTGGCTGCAGCGGTCATGTGCGCTATTACACTACAGCTTCCTATATAAAGGATTATTTTAACCACTTCCCATCTGGGCCATTTGCCCCCTTCCTGACTAGGCCTAATTTTGCAAAACTGACATATCTCAATTTATGTGGTAATAACTTTGGAACGCCTTTATTTATCCAAGTCATTCAGAGATTGTTTTCTCGTGACACATTGTACTTCATTATAGTCATAAATTTGAGTCGATATATTTCACCTTTATTTATGAAAAAATCCCAAACTTCCCAAAAATTTTGAAAAATTTGAAATTTTCTAAATTTCTATTTCTCTGCTTTTAAAACAGAAAGTGATACCTCATAAAATATTTATTACTTAACATTTCCCATATGTCTACTTTATGTTGGCATCATTTTGAAAATGTCATTTTATTTTTTAAGGACGTTAGAAGGCTTAGAAGTTTAGAAGCAATTCTTCAAATTTTTAAGAAAATTGCCAAAACCCACTTTTTAAGGACCAGTTCAGGTCTGAAGTCACTTTGTGGGGCCTACACAGTGGATACCCACATAAATGACCCCATTGTAGAAACTACACCCCTCAAGTTACTTAAAACCGATTTTACAAACGTTGTTAACCCTTTAGGCGTTCCACAAGAATTAAAGGAAAATGGAGATCAAATTTTTAAATTTCACTTTTTTGGCAGATTTTCCATTTTAATCCAATTTTTCTTTAACACATGGATGGTTAACAGCCAAACAAAACTCAATATTTATTACCCAGATTCAGCGGTTTACAGAAACACCCCACATGTGGTCATAAACTGCTGTATGGGCACATGGCAGGGCGCAGAAGAAATGGAACTCCATATGGTTTTTAGATGCCATGTCCCATTTGAAGCCCCCCTGATGCACCCTTACAGTAGAAACTCCCAAGAAGCGATCCCATTTTGTAAACTAGGGGATAAGTTGCCAGTTTTATTGGTACTATTTGATTTTACATATGATTTTTTAACACTTTATGGGGCAAGGTGACCAAAAAATTGGTTGTTTTAGCACAGTTTTTATTTATTTATTTTTACAGCGTTCACCTGAGGGGTTCGGTCAAGTGACATTTTTATAGAGCAGATTGTTATGGACATGGTGATACCTAATATGTATACTTTATCTTATTTATTTAAGTTTTACACAATAATAGCATTTTTTAAACCAAAAAAATGATGTTTTAGTGTCTCCATGTTCTAAGGGCATCTTATGTAGGTGCTCATTTTTTGCGGGATGCGGTGACGGTTTTATTGGTACCATTTTGTGGGACATACACCGTTTTGATCACTTGGTGTTGCACTTTTTGTGATGTGAGGTGCTTTTTTTGACAGTTATTTATTTATTTATTTTTATGGTGTTTATCAGACTGGGTCGATTATGTGATATATTTATAGAGCCGACCGTCAAGGACGCGGCAATACCTTTTATGTCTATTTTATTTTTTCTATTTTTAACATTTTTTTTTTATTCCTTACTTGGGGAATTTTTTTTTTTTACATGTGAAACATTTATTTTTATTTTTTTACACTTTCTTTTTTTATTTTTTATTTTACACTTTTCGTCCCCCATAAGGACATACAAGACCTCTGGGGGACATTTACTTCACTTTTTCTTTTTTTTTTCACTGTTGATTTCTCCTGTAACTGGGGCTGACATAGTAGCCCCAGTTACAGGAGAAATACACCCCCCAAGAGAGGCTGTACAGCACTGTACAGCACACAGCTCCTGCACTCTCCGGTCCCGGCGGTCACATGACCATCCGGGCCGGAACAGGAAGCGCATAGCGCTGTGTATGCAGCGATCCAGAAGGCAGGGACACCTGGGCACTGTCCCTGTCTTCTCTCTGGGTAGCCCTGCTGTCACTGGCAGCGGGCAACCCGATCAGCAGCTGCACGATTAGCGTGCAGCTGCAGTTTCTGAACGGACGTTCTAGAACGTCCATTTAGAAATAGAGAACCACCTCCCAGACGTTTATAGTCAACGTGCGGACGGGAGGTGGTTAAAGAATGCTGATGCAAATCGGAAAACCCCCTTAGGTGTCAATATTTGCATGAAACTATACGGTGGGCCCCTAGAGTCACTTCTACTGGTGGGCCCTTGGCACCCCAGTCTGACACTGTTCATGTACATGTACTATCCATGTTCTACGTACAATGAAAGCACACAAATCCATTGGATCTTATATGTGTATTCAGATGTTCATTTATGTGTATTCTGACTATTTTTATAGGGACAATTTGATAACTATCTTTCTGTGCCATTCTTTGGACAAAACACATGCAGGAAAAATACGAGAGACTACTATGGACAACTATGGTCAGTTGTGCAGACAGAATGGGCCATTCTATTCAATGAGTACCATCAATGACACATGGATGACAACTAGTGTGGTCCATGTTCACTGATCCATGGCATAGAACATTGATGCAAAGTTTATAGAAATAAAAAGACTGTCTTTTTTGAGGATTCAAAAAACAGATTCACCATGGTGAAAAAACATATATGCCCTGATCTTGACCTTTGCAGATGCAAAACTCAGATGCAAAACAGTTATACGATTTGCATCCACAAAATGGACATGGATGTGTAAATAAGGTCTAATCCTAATAAATAAGAGATTAAAGTGTTACAAATGGCCAATCTGCAGCCTAAGGCCTCATGCACACGACCGTTGTGTGCACCCGTGGCCGTTGTTCCGTTTGACGTGTTTTTCTGCGGTCCCATTGACTTTCAATGGGTCCGTTGAAAACTCGGCTGCTGCACCCGTTTTGTCACCCGCGCCCGTGACCCGTGTTTCCTGCCGTGAAAAAAATATAACCTGCCCTATTTTTTTCACGGCTAACGGTTCGCGGCCCCATTCAAGTCAATGGGGCCGTGAAAAACGCGTTTGCACACCCGTTTGACAGCCGTGCCCGCGTCCGCGTCCGCGTCCGCGCCCGTTTTATTTATTTCTTTTGCCATGTTCAAACTGTTTGCCAAACTTTGTGCCAATAAAATAAAATAAAAATATGTACAGGAAGTTTAAGGTCACAGGTTATGCTAATTTCTAGCCACTTGTGCCTGGAAGCTTCTCTGTGTGGTGAGGCAGACGTTTCTGATAGTTTCCTGGCACCATGCCTCGCTGGAATGTGGAGAGGCTGATCACCCTGGTCCAGGAGAGGCCAGTGATTTGGGATTCACGCTCCAATGACTATTCGGACCGCCTAAAAAAGGATGCTGCGTGGGAGCAAGTTGCCCGGAGCCTGCGAAAAAATGAATGGGCCAAGGCGGATAGCCGAGGCCGGGCCGATTTACGTAAGTGCTAGCAATGCAGTTGTGCAGTCCTTGCCCTGTGTGTGCCCAAAATATAATGTTTCAAACTCCCTCTGGTCCCATTTTTTTAATTGAGGTGGTCCTGCTTTTTTTGGCAGGAAGGCCTGGACTTGGTTTACCAAAGTGACGACTATTAAATTGCATCCCCCCCCCCCCTTTTTTATCTTCAAATGGCTTTGCCTCCTTTTGCACAGTATACAGTACTCATGTATAATCACATGTCTATGTCCTTTTTTTGGCCTGCGCCATGTGCCATTGTAATTGAACATCTTACAGTTGTCACCTTCACATATATTGCAAATTGGTTTGGACCAAATGGCTTGCACGACTAGTCTCCTCCACCTTGTTCTTCTTCATTAGTATCCACACACCAGCTGCACTGTTCCATGTGCTGTTTAATCTCTCCATTTTATATATTTTGTTCATAGTTCCTCTTTTTTTACCATTTTTGTAAAGTTAATGGAGAATTGGTTTGGCAAATTTGGGACTCACAATTGTTTGTTATGTCATTTTTTTTACAGTAAAACTAACTAAAACCCGCTGGGCCAGTTGCCGGGACCAATTCCGGCGGGAGGTCACTAAAAAAGGACGGAGTGGAGAGGGGACATCAGGGAAGCGCCCCTACATCTACACTGCCCAGTTGCAGTTCTTAAGACCGGTAATGGATATGAGGACGTAAGTTTCATTTTTTGGTTTATATGCATCACAAATTTGAATTATACACTTGCATTTAAATCTTGGTGCCCGAAAGTGTACACAAAAGTAATGGGTTGAGTGGAGTTGGAGAATGGAAGACAGATACTTACAGTAGGCCTGGCATGTCATAACTGACTGCTCCTAGCTCTTTTAAAATTTCAACACCAAGCATGCCAGAATAGCTGTAAGCTAACCAGTCCTGCTTGGAGTTGTAGTTGGGCATCAGATGGTGGGCAATAGTTTGTACATGCCTGGTGTTGGTTGTCTACATGACTGTTTGACAACTAGTGTGCCTCCAGCAGTTGCAAATCTCAAACTCCCAGCATGCCCACACAGCCAAAGGCTGTCGGGGCATGCTGGGAGTTGTAGTTTTGCAACAGATGGAGCCATACTGGTTGTGAAACACTGAGTCTCTACATCATTTGGGGGGTGGAGTCACACCAGGCTCCACCGCTGAAGAGCTGTCTGATGAGACGACACGTGCCGTGCGCAGACAGCGCCTACCCTCTCTGTTTTGTTCCTGATGAATCAATTCTTTGATGGTTCGGGAACATTGATGTTTGCAATCTGACCAAGAATAGAGATGCGAGATGACATGTGTGCACTGCATGCATTATCTCTGCAGACAGATGTTCAGTGTGTTGGACGGCTGTTGCTCCCACACCAATTTCTGATTATTTTTGGTTTTTGTCGTTTTGGTTTTAGAATTTTGAGAAATGTGTGTCCAACTACCTTTTTAATGGTAGTTTGGAAAAATATGATTCGTTAAGGGTTTCATAGGGTGTCCATATTTTGGCCATGTAATATACAGATTTTTGCCCTTTTGAAAGCTTGGGAAAATGGGACACATTCGGGATTTGCACAGTCAACTTTAATGGTTTAATGTAATAGCACCAACCACGACAGGGATGCCTTACTTAGCACATATAAAATGTCAATACCATAATCCATGGAAAATGGGTATAAAAGATGGTCCACCAATGCTTGCCCAGCCGCATTAAAACTACTACTCACCATGCTCAAGTGTGGCCTAGTTTTTTTTTTTATTCGGAAGAAACTGAGGTGCTCCAAGGGTTAAACCTTACAACATGTATGTTTGGATGGTTGAAGCAGGCCACAGACTATTGAGTTGGCCAGAATATCCACACTGGTTTTATCCCTTGAATGATTGTTCCTCTACTGGCGCAGGACAGCTTCAAACGGCAAACAATGGTTTACCATGACATTAACATTAGCCCTTGACAAGACTTGGCCATTCGTTGCATTTAAAAGGTAATTTTTTTTGGAATTGCACTATTCCACAAAAAGAGGACGGTCATTGTGTTCCGTCAAATATCTGATGTATGATGCTACTCTCTCTACATTATTTTAAGAACACGCCTGGTTACACCTAATATAAATGATGTACTTTAGAAATGTTGAAAGCAAATGATCTAATTTTTACTTTTGGTTATTTCAAATACAGTACTGTGGACAGTCTGGATCCTACGGAAGATTCCGACACAGGTGGGAGTGAAAGCCCAGCCGTATTTTCACCAGAAACAAGTCCAGCACCTACGCCGGCGGAGGACCTGGACGACTCCACACTGGCCCAGGCCCCCCTACCACTAGCCAGTCCATCGCGGAATCCTCAGCCGCAGCCAAGACGTCGCCGCCAAGTCCCTCCTGCCACCTCTGAGCAAGAGAGTCGTGCGGCAATTGATGCACGCCTCATTGAATTTCTTGCCCAGAGGCGGAGTGATGGTGTGGAGGACAAGATGCTTAGGGGACTTGGGCCCCTATTGAAGCTTGTTTCGCCAAATGACCAACACCAGTGCCTGGCTTCTTTGATCGTGATCCTCAAAATGTTCACCCTTCCTAATCATGGTGACATTCTAGAGAAATTAAATAACATGAGGAGGGAATTAGAGGATGCCGCACAGCCCCCACCTCCTGACCCCTTTCAATTTGCTCCACAACACACCCAGCCACCTTCTTTCCACCCACACCACCAGTATGGCCTACCCCAGGGCCAAAGGCAAGGTGTGGCTCAGCCCCTTTACCCGGGCAGTTTGCCACCTGGACCACCACAGCAGGCCCATGGAAGGCCACGGTCCTCTTATCCAGTGGGTTCCTTCACGCAGGACCTGCTGGATATGTGATTTGTTTCTTTTATAATTTTGTTTATGTTTGTAAAATGTTTGGCCCTTAATTTGGGCAACTTAGTATATCATTCTTGAACGTGAAGGCCATTTTTTTTATAAAACTGTGTTTTTGGCCCAAAATTGTGGTCTGTTTTGTTTTATTGCACAATACACCACACAGTTTCCATGAACAAATGTAATATTTTGAAAAATTACACGCACAGGAGCTCACAAAACAACACTTTATTTGTATTGACAAAAACTTTATTTAGGTCAACTTTGAAGTTGAGGTATTAGAAGATTTTTCGGACAATATACTACACCAAAAATGATGTTTTAATCAATTTGACAAAAGCATAGTTTCCAAATAGTTAGATGCAGAATTCAATATGATCTGTCCAAAAAATCTCAGCCCGCAAGCCCACGTCAAGGGTCCTCTTTATCTTGCGAGTCCCTACACTCAACTATCACAATATTTTTACGTAATCTATCTATACAAAAAATAAAAAATAAAGAGCCCAGAAGATTTCAAATACTGCCACGAATAGCGTCCCTCTGCCATGGCACGGACCCCTCTGGGCTGAAAAAGTAGTCTGCATAGAGTTCCCGAACTGCAATGCCAGCAGTCCCAGGTCGTCTATGCAGGGTCCTTTCCAAACCCAAATCTGAAGACGTAGGAAGATCTTCCAGGTCAACAGAAGAGGAAGCCTCGTGAATCCTGGTGAAGTTGTGGAGAACAATACAAGCTTGAATCACCAGGGTAACATTCTCCGGATCCATCTGTATGGATGACAAAAACACCCTCCACTTGCTAGAGAGAATCCCAAAAGCGCACTCCACATACCGACGGGCACGAGTCAACCGGTAGTTGAATATACGCCTCCTGACATCCAAACCACGCTTTGGAAAGGGCCGCATAACATGGGGAGTCAATGCAAACCCTTCATCCGCCACGATGACAAATGGAGCCGGCGGACCTGCATATCCGGGCAGTCTTCTGGACTCGGGCAGGGCAAGCTGGTTGTCACGAAGCCGCTCACCCATTCTAGAAGCACTAAAGATGCGAGCATCCGCAGTGCTTCCATAGGCCCCGATATCAACCATTATAAACCGGTAATGACTGTCAGCAACAGCCATCAGCACTACCGAAAAATATTGCTTATAATTGAAGTAACGGCTCCCTGAGTGAGGCGGCTTCTTCACACGGATGTGCTTGCCATCCATTGCCCCGATGCAGTTTGGAAACTGCGATGAAATTTGGAAGCCCGCAGCGATCCGAACCCAATCGTCCGCCTTGGGCTGCGGCATCACCGTCTCTCGGAGTTGCTGCCAGATGACATGGCAAGTGTGTCGTACAATCCGAGATATCGTCGAGGTTCCTAACAGAAACTCAAAATGCAGGGATGCAAAAGAGTTCCCAGAGGCAAGGAATCTGTTGACAAAGGAGAAAGGCATCAGTAAATGCAAGGAAACCACAGATTCATGATTCTAATCGAATGTTGTATACACTACATGATTGTAAACACCCTATGTGTAGAGAAGCGGAAACCTATGGGACAGGTTCCAGAGGCCCTCTTTGTGGGCACCCACAACCATTGAAAAGTCTAGGGTTTTCCAAAAAACTCCATAGACTTTCCAAAGCATTCATCAGCACAGGGCACACTATGAAAACGACAGGCAGCCTGTAATTACACTAGGCATTTAGGGCACAATGCGAAAAGGCTTAATCGCTAAACTATATTGGACTACAGTATTCATGCAAATTGGCCGTGTGTACATTTTGCATTAAACTGGAAGGATCGGGATTGATATTTCGCATCCCGGTCTCAAAACGGCTCGCCATCACTGCCCCTTGACCATGGTTGCTTAAACTCCCTTTACGGTTTAAAATGCAAAGTGCAAACCCAAATCAGCAAATGGGGTGTGGCCAGGACTACCACAAGTAAGTTCCAACAACTGTGTTTAGCCCCTTTGAAATGCAGATAGTCATGCGTAAGTCCAAAAAGATGAGAACATTAGGCCTAAAGAGTACAATAGCAGACAATCGCAGGTGTTGACAGCAGCACAATCCTCAAAAATATGGAACAGACTGGTATCTAGACTTCAAATAGGGTGGTGCACGCAGCTACAGATCCTGACCGAGGAACCCAATTCTTATAGACACTACAAAAATCCAAGGCACCCAACAGCATTTGTAAAAAAAAAAAAAAAGCCAGGTTACAGCCTGCTGGAACATGGCTGACTGACTGACTAAAGCAACCTTTTACAAAACCTACTGGCGAGTGCAGAGGATTCATGGAGTGTCTGGAGGCCGTTAGCTGAACACACGTTTAAAACTTGCCCAAAATAAAATAAAAACTTCAATAATGGATTCTTATGTGGCAGGGAATAAAGGGGTAAAGCAAAAAACAGCTCTAAAAAGTTTTAAACAAAAAATAGAAACGTTATAAAAGCAAACAGTAGCACATGTTTCACAGCAGCCATTTTCAAGCACATGTTACTCCTGACACAAGCACTGCACATTACTGGGTAAAGTTTAAATGTTCAATATTGCTTACCTCAACGTGACAATGAGCCTTTCCTTAGGAGAAATGCTGCGCCTCATATTGGTGTCCATAAAGGTAAGGACAGTACGTAGAGACGCCAGCAAGCGATCAAATGTACCCACTGACATCCGACAGAAGGAATAGAACTTCTCAGGATGCTGCCGCAGATCATTGTAGAGGGTATGGAAGTGTCCTTTCCGGTAGCGTTGGGAAACAATCGGATGGACCCAAAATCGTCGCCTTCTAACAGGTTGCTCATTCAACAAAGGAGTGCGCGGTCCCCATTGCCGACAAACAACCCAATGCAGTAAGAACTCTTCCTCTGAATCCGACATGGTGATACAGCAAAGAGAAGCAGCAAAAATAACCTCTGTACTCTGGAAAGACTACAGAAAATGGCCACAAAACCAAACTCAGGTGCCCTTCATTTATACCAGTATCCAGGGTGGAGCTATTAAAATCACATTCTTTAAACCATCCCATGTTTTATGACGGGCCGCAAAAAAAACGGGAACACGGACACACGGAAGCACAGCGGTTGCAAAAACGGTCACGGATCACGGACCAACGGAACCCCGTTTTGCGGCCCGCAAAAAAATACTGT
Organism: Bufo bufo; assembly: GCF_905171765.1. NCBI lineage: Eukaryota > Metazoa > Chordata > Amphibia > Anura > Bufonidae > Bufo > Bufo bufo. The sequence goes on along the minus strand of NC_053391.1, from coordinate 146,706,667 downwards.
CGTGTGCATGAGGCCTAAAACTTGAAGGCAATGAAATAAATTAACTTGTATACATTTCCTAAGGTCTAATTTCAATAAATAAACTACTAAAACGATGGAATGTTAGCTTTCAGATACAAGTTTGTTAATTAAAATATTCCTATTGTTCTATTCCATTCTCGAACATTGTATTCTATCTTTAATTATTCAGCAACATATATAACTTATATAAGTACAATAGACCCCATTATAATGACAACACTATAGAAATAGTCTATCTACACGTTCGGCCTGGGACAGCTCATAGAGTCCCATGGCTTTCAGTATCAATTTTATGCTGACGACACACAAATCTACCTTTCTGGTTCAGACATCACCACCTTACTATCCAGAATCCCACAATGCCTATCTTCCATATCCTCCTTCTTCTCCTCTCGCTTTCATCTTTCCCCCATCTTTCCCAGAATTCATCATCTTTCCCCCATCTTGCTCAATCCCCCCAACAGACCTATCTATCACGATCAATGGCTGCACATTCTCCCCGGTCAACCAAGTCCGCTGCCTTGGAGTGACCTTGAATTCTGCCCTCTCCTTCCGACCGCACATCCAAGCCCTTTCCATCACCTGCCGCCTCCAACTCAAAAACATCTCCCGCATCTGCACTTTCCCTTAAAGGATAACTGTCACATTTAGACCCTAATTTCAATTTTCATATATGTAGTTACTAATAACATGATATTCCAGAATCAGTTACCATTAGACTGACTTACCCCATATTTAATAAGATTCAGCCCTTAGCAACCAGTCTGCATAAAACTGCAATTTCACTATTTAGTTAAGATGGCCGCCACTCAGTGGCGTCGCCAGGGGGGGGGGCAGAGGGGGCCACGGCCCCCCCTACATCATGCTGTGCCCCCCCCCATGTGCCCCCCAACTAAAATGCCCCCCCCCCCCCCCTAAGTGAGCCGCTCAGCCGCCCAGCCGCCGCGGCCGGGCACAGGGAGATGAGAGCTTCCATTGCTCTCATCTCCATTGTAATCTGTGCCTGTGCCAGCGGAGGTGCAGGGGAGGGAGAGGCGTGTCCCTTCCCCTTCCTCTGATAGGCTGCAGGCACTAGGCCGGCAGCCTATCAGAGGCCGGCGCAGGCGGAGCGATGACGTCATCGCGCCGCCTGAGCCTTACAGCGCGGGACACAGGAAGAGTCTGCATCGCATCGCTGACACTGAGGTAAGTATAAGTGTTTTTTTTTTTATTACAATAGTGTTACTGGCACATTGGGGGGGCTTATTACAATGGGGGGGGCTTATTACAATGGGGGGGGGACTTAATACTGGCACATGATGATGGGGGGGACTTAATACTGCCACATGATGGGGGGGGGGCTTAATACTGCCACATGATGAGGGGGGCTTAATACTGGCACATGATGATGGGGGGGACTTAATACTGCCACATGATGGGGGGGACTTAATACTGCCACATGATGGGGGGGGGCTTAATACTGGCACATGATGGGGGGCTTAATACTGGCACGATGGGGGGCTTAATACTGGCACGATGGGGGCTTAATACTGGCACATAATGGGGGGGACTTAATACTGGCACATGATGGGGGGGCTTAATACTGGCACGTTAAGGGGCTTAATACTGGCACATGATGGGGGCTTATTACTGGCATGTAATGGGGGGGCTTATTATTAGCACGTAATGGGGGTCTTATTATTGGCACGTGATGGGGGGCTTATTACTGGCACGTGATGGGGGGCTTATTACTGGCAAGTGATGGGGGGCTTATTACTGGCACGTAATGGGGGGCTTATTATTAGCGCGTAATGGGGGGCTTATTACTGGCACGTGATGGGGGGCTTATTACTGGCACTTGATGGGGGGCTTATTACTGACACGTGATGGGGGGCTTATTACTGGCACGTGATGGGGGGCTTATTACTGGCACGTGATGGGGGGCTTATTACTGGCACGTAATGGGGGGCTTATTACTGGCACGTGATGGGGGGCTTATTACTGGCACGTGATGGGGGGCTTATTACTGGCACGTAATGGGGGGCTTATTACTGGCACGTGATGGGGGCTTATTACTGGCACGTGATGGGGGGCTTATTACTGGCACGTGATGGGGGGCTTATTACTGGCAAGTGATGGGGGGCTTATTACTGGCACGTAATGGGGGGCTTATTATTAGCGCGTAATGGGGGGCTTATTACTGGCACGTGATGGGGGGCTTATTACTGGCACTTGATGGGGGGCTTATTACTGGCATGTAATGGGGGGGCTTATTATTAGCACGTAATGGGGGTCTTATTACTGGCACGTGATGGGGGGCTTATTACTGGCACGTGATGGGGGGCTTATTACTGGCAAGTGATGGGGGGCTTATTACTGGCACGTAATGGGGGGCTTATTATTAGCGCGTAATGGGGGGCTTATTACTGGCACGTGATGGGGGGCTTATTACTGGCACTTGATGGGGGGCTTATTACTGACACGTGATGGGGGGCTTATTACTGGCACGTGATGGGGGGCTTATTACTGGCACGTGATGGGGGGCTTATTACTGGCACGTGATGGGGGGCTTATTACTGGCACGTAATGGGGGGCTTATTACTGGCACGTGATGGGGGGCTTATTACTGGCAAGTGATGGGGGGCTTATTACTGGCACGTAATGGGGGGCTTATTATTAGCGCGTAATGGGGGGCTTATTACTGGCACGTGATGGGGGGCTTATTACTGGCACTTGATGGGGGGCTTATTACTGACACGTGATGGGGGGCTTATTACTGGCACGTGATGGGGGGCTTATTACTGGCACGTGATGGGGGGCTTATTACTGGCACGTAATGGGGGGCTTATTACTGGCACGTGATGGGGGGCTTATTACTGGCACGTGATGGGGGGCTTATTACTGGCACGTAATGGGGGGCTTATTACTGGCACGTGATGGGGGCTTATTACTGGCACGTGATGGGGGGCTTATTACTGGCACGTGATGGGGGGCTTATTACTAGCACGTAATGGGGGGGCTTATTACTGGCACGTGATGGGGGCTCTTGTTACTGGCATGTGATGGGGGCTTATTACTGGCACATTGGGGGGCTCTTGTTACTGGCAGTGGCACGTTATTGAGGGCACTTATTACTGGTACATTATTGGTGGGCACTATAGGGGCATCTACTGAGGCCACAAAGAAGGGGTGTTTTATATGGGGGGATCTGTACAGTAGCATTTTATACTGGGACACATTATGGTGGGTACTATGGAGAAGGGGAGACAGGAGTACTATGGAGTCATCTACGGGGGGCACTAAGAAGGGGTATTTTATACTTGCAAATTATGGGGTACTCTGAGGGCATCTACTGGGGCACGATATATGGGGCATTTTATACTGGTACATCATGGGGGGCACTAGCAGGAAGGGGGGAGAGGAGCACTATGGAGGAATTTACTGGGGCACTATATAGGGGTATTTTATACTGGCACATTATAGGGGAACATTAGCTCAACTGCGGGCATAAGGGGGTATGTTTTGCACATTATAAGGAGAATTATTTCTACTGGGGGGGGCTTTATTACTCCCCCATGGTATGACCCCCTAGTAGCAGCACCAGCCTCTCCCTGCTCTGCTATCCCTCTGCCCCTTCTCCAAATCCTTATTATGAAATCTTTCTCATTAGGATAAAGCACAACATCAGCTCCGAGCCCCCGGCCAAAGTGTGGAAGTGGCGTACGAGATCCCCAAGGGCCAAGCCAAGTAACTGTAAGTTTTCATGTGAAATATGTTTATTTTATTTTATATATGTACACTCCTGTGAGAGGTGGGGAGGGAGATCTGTGGATGACACTGTTATGGAGGGGGAAATGGGGATGACACTGTCATGGGGTGGATCTGTGGATGACACATATAGCATAAGATGCTATATACGGTATGTGGCATCCACAGATCCCCCCCATAGCAGTGTCATCCACAGATCCCCCTCTCTATAAAAGTGTCATCCACAGACAGCTGGACTTTTCTTCCCTGTTGCGGTTTTAGGTATTGGGTAAAGTATTGCAGCATTTCTAAGCGTACTTGTGTAAATGTATCGTTGTTATAGCTGCCCCCCCCCCCTACTTTTGTCCTGGCCCCCAGTGTGCCCCCCCAAAATTTGAAAGCTAGAGACGCCACTGCCGCCACTGCCCTCACCCTGAGGCTAATCCCACCTGCCCTCACTAGCCAGTAACAATAGCCCCCCAAAAGTGTCAGTAACCAAAGCCCTCCCCCTAAAGGGTTAATCTCCTGCAGCACAAAGAGATCCTCTTACCACATGTTGCTTTCATTTATACACTGAGTAGATGGCAGATCTCCCTTCCCTGGTCTGCGCTGATTCAACTCTGCATTCTCCAAGTCTGCTGAGTGAGGAACAGGGAGAGGTGCATACAGCGCAGGCATTGTTATCAGCTGCTGGGGAGGAACTGGCTTTAATCATTTACTTATAGTCCCTGGCTGTCAGTAATGTGAGCCTGCACGCTGCGTGCTCCGTCCTTCAACAGATAGACGGACCATGCCTAGCAACCCTATTTTAAGAAGAGGTAAAAGTAGGCAGTACAGGGGACAAAAATGTGGAATTAAGGGGTAATTAAATACACAGTGAAAAGTTTAAATAGGGCCACCAAGGTGATATTAATCACCACAATCCAATACTTCCAAAAAAAAATATGACAGTTATACTTTAACTTTGAGTCTGCGAAAATGCTTGTACGCGTACATGCCCTCATCTCCTGCCTAGACTACTGCAACATCCTCCTCTGTGGCCTTCCATCTAGCACTCTTGCACTCCTCCAATCTATCCTCAACTCTGCTGCCCGACTAATCCACTTCTCACCCTGTTACTCCTCTGCCTCTTCCCTCTGCCAATCCCTTCACTGGATCCCCATTGCCCAGCGAATTCAGTTCAAAATACTAACAAATACATACAATGCTGTCCACAACCTGTCCCCTCCCTACATCTCTGAGCTACTTTCCCGATACACCCCCACACGCAATCTCCGATCCTCACAAGACCTCCTTCTCTCCTCTCCTCTTATCACCTCTTCCCACAATCGCCTCCAAGATTTCTCCCGTGCACCCCCCATACTCTGGAACTCGCTACACCAACATATCAAACTCTCACCTACAGTGGAATCCTTCAAAAGAAACCTAAAAAACCCACCTCTTCAGACAAGCTTACAACCAGTGACCCTGCTGCCTCCATACCGCCATGACCAACCTCACCCGCACCTACTGTGTATTTCTCCCATACCATGTAGATTGTGAGCCCTCACGGGCAGGGCCCTCTCTCCTTCTGTACCAGTTTGTAACTCGTCTTGTTAATGCTTAGTGCAATTGTCTGTATTATGTATGTATACCCCTTTTCATATGTACAGCGCTATGGAATGAATGGCGCTTTAATAATAAATAATAATAATAATAAAAAATACTCTCTATTCTGATGACTGAGCTACATAGAGGAACATGATGACTAAGATAAATATGACAGATCCTATTCTGCTGGTGTAGACACAACTTTGACTAGAATATACATTAGACTCAAAGGGGTTGTTCAGGTCTCTTCCATGTTACAAGCCACGAGTGTGGAACAACTGCGCCAACCAACCAGTATGACTTTGGGTTTGACCTAAGGGTGTTATCCTGGCAGTATTCTCCCTTTAACCTCTATACAGGGATGTGTACTTCACTGCAGGGGACCCACCAGGCCACTATATCTTGGAATAGTCCCAGTGTGGTCACAGAGTCGGTAAACTGACAGAGGTCGGTATATGGGCAGACAGAACAGCACACCTTCAAAGGTAATTAGCAAGCCAAGTAACCTAAAGTTCAGGCACTATCCCCTAGGGGAAGGTGCCAAAAGTACTCAGCAGTGCCCAACCATTGCCTGGAGAAAACTAGGATGTGCATGCACTGGCCCTTGAATGATCAGGCAGAGAGTGCAAGCCCTGGAGACAGACCCACGGGACCCAGTGGACAGGTGCAGGCCACAGCCTGCAGCAGGAGAACATATAGAACGCTGGTGGCTGGGCTGCTGCCAGCAGCCAGGAGGAGTAACCGGGTCCAGACTGTCAGGCATCAGAGGAACCAGCCTGGTGAGTGATGAGGCTCCCATGCCTGCTCAGAAAACCGGGCAGTGGCAGGCACAGACCACCAGTATAACACTCCAGTCCCGCAATCATGGCATCACATACATCAGTCATATGATTAAGTAGTGTAGTGTATGATGTACATGGCAACATTGCTGTAGGACCTAGGGGGGCCAACAAAGTGGAGAAGATGGACAAGATGGATAAATGAGTATAGGTTATTTACGTATTTCTTTTATACCATTTCTGTCTCATACAAGTGTCTACAACCCCTTTAATTCTGATAATTATTATACAAAGCAGAGGCAATTCTGAAAGCTAGTGTTCACTGCAGACTTGAGTTAAATGGCCGGATACTGCCATTCAGAGCTGGACCCCATTGACTCTAATGAGATCCGGCAAGGATCCGACCACTTTCCGGTGAAATGGCAACTTTCGGACGGACAAAAAGCATTTTTTGTCTGTCCATAAAATGATAGAAATCACAAAAAAAAAAAGATAAAAACATCCTGTATGATATGACAAGTGGATATGCGGATGTGCATGGCTACATTATATATGGACAAAGCCCTCATTCTGATATGATAAAACCTGAGACTCTCAGCCAATATACTTTGATCAAAACACATTTGTGACCGCCTACCAGCACCAAGGTGGTCTCAGCCAGGCAGTTCCTACTCGGCCTAGATAGGTTGAGAGTAGGACCTGCATGACTGAGACCACCTTGGCGCTGGTAGGCGGGCACAGATGTGTTTTGATCAAAATATATTGGCTGAGAGTCTCAGATTTTATCATATCAGAATGAGGCCTTAGTCCATACATAATGTTTGTATCTATTGTGTTAGTTTATTATTTTCTGCGATTTGTGTCCAAAAAACGATACCTATGGCGGAAAGCAGCAGGATCCCCACCAGATCCCATTATAATCAATGGAGTCCGGCGGTGAACAGCAGTATCAGGTAAACTTCAACAGGCTGTTCCAGCAGAGCCCAGTTGAATGGAGGTGTGAACTTACCTTTAGGTTGTTAGAAAATGGGCAACTGACTAGTTAGTGTTGAGAATAATCTAAAACAGCTTGGAGGGAAGACGTGTCTGTTCAACTTCCTGCACAACTAGGCCCAAGTTCAGAGAACCTTAATCTCTGACCATACAACTGCCTAGAAAGCAGCCATACTACCAAAGTTCTCCAGAGAAAAAGAGAGACCAGACATTTAGGAAGGTCTAGAACTTAAAAGGTGTGCATTGGACTCAAACAGTAAGTTATTGTGCTCATTTATGACAGAAAGGCTTTGCTGATATGGAAGGTACTACTGCTAAAGCATTCCCCACACTTTCAGACAGATTGACTATCCATTTCTCAGTTCTACACCATTCAGTGCGATAATTACCGAAGGATTTAACAAGAACTTTGTGTCTGTGGTTCTGCTGAGAGAAGGGAGTATTACAACTACTACCATTGTTTCTCTCTATATGCTGCTATCGAGCGAATATTGTACATCGATATGCTTTGGGACTGTGCCTTTTACTGCTATTTATACTACAATCCCTATAATCGACTTAGGCCTATATTAGACCTGCTGATCATCTAGACGTTTGTCAGGAAGGAAGCGTTCCTTCCTTGAAATCGCCTGCTCGTCAGCGGAGGAGAATGCTGTTTGCTGGCCGCAGACTATGATTAGACAGCATGATCTGCCTCTGACAAACGATGCTAAAAGATTCCAATTACCCGATGAACGAGCATCAGGTAATCGGCGGCAGTATTACACTGCCAGATCATCGCTAACGAGCATTCATACTAACGCTTGTTAGTGATGATCTTCAGTATTATCTACCCATCTAATATAAGCTTTAGTAAAGAGAGACTTTATCTATTGCAAAATGCCTGATCATTGTCTCCATTATTCACCAGTTTTGCGTTCCATCCAGCATATCATCCAACATCAAGGGCACCTCAATCAACACCAGGTAGGAGCCCCAATATTAGGGTGTGCCTCCAGGGAAGGAAGCGTGCACCCTCCATTCACTGCATGGCCCTGGGGAGCACAAGAGTGGGGATCACCACCGTAATCTGTGAGTACTACTAACTTTATCTATTGCAAAGGGCCTGATCATTGTCTCCATTATTCACAAGTCCTGCGTTCCACCCAGGATATCATCCAACATCAAGGGCACTCCAATCAACACAAGGTAGGAACCCCAATAATAGAGTGTGCCTCAAGGGAAGAAAGGGTGCACCCTCCATTCACTGCACGGCCCTGGGAAGCACAAGAGAGGGGTTCACCACCATAAGCTGTGAGTACTACTGCCACCCTCAGAGTCACATCTATCACTCCCATCCTCCGCTTATTCTCCAGAGGTCCCCTGCACCTGTGTGTGGTGTACACAGGACAGTCAATTCTACACAATAGACCATGTTTTATTAACTAGTTAACGTAACAGAGCCTATTCTGATGACTGCTATATAAAGAAGACCTTATTTGGTGACTATTCTACACAAAAGATCAAATGGCAGATTAGGTTTGTTTTGGGTGGCTGCCTGGGGCCCCACACTTTTGAGGGGCCCATGGCTGCCCAAAATGCCCAAAAATTCCTGGGCAAACATCCATGGCTTGAGCACCAGATGTTTTGCCCAGTGCCCTGTGATTGAATACTGCAGCCTATTAGGCATTTAAAGCAAAGCAGGGGGTCACAAAATGATATTGTCGCACCGACTGCCCCAGGGATTTGGCAGCACAATTAAGGTATTGTGTCTGCCTACATCAGTACACAGGTGGCACAATGATGTAATTGAAAGTGCCCACACCAGGATCAGCCCTTTGGCCTGCATCGCAGACTGTAAGGTGAGTATTAAATTTTTTTTATTTTGTCACTACTACTAGGGACATACTCAGGGTCAAACTGACCCACCAGAGTATCAGAGGATCCTCTGGTGGGCCCGAACTCTAATGTCTTAGTAGGCCCAAAAGGTCCAGGAGAAAAAAAAACATTTGGCTGCCTTTGGAGCCAATCACCTGCCACTAGGCTCTAGTTCTGTTATTCAAAATCTATTTGACTTTATTGATATAATTTTCTCTGGTGAGCCCAATGTATCGCAGTCTGACACTATGTGGAAAAACCCATCAGGCTAGCCATGATCTGTAGCCTAGACTAGGCTTCAGCTGATGGAATACAGTAGATCTTTCATTCAGAATTAGCAACTTTGTAAGTTTTAAGTACCAAAAAGATGCAACACGGCAGATCACCTCTTCAACAAATATCTACCATTTGTCAGCATCTGTCCTGCTTGTTCAAAACATTAAACAACAAGAAAAAGGGGGGGGGGGGTCAGCAGAAAAAGGTGTAAATTGGACTCCCAAAATCTGTAGTGTATGGCCATCTTTAAGCTGGGTTTCCACATTAAGGTTATTTAATGCAGTTTTTTAATTAAAAAAACTAAACTAGATTATAGGTGTGCAGCGGCCTAGAAGGAGTGAGTGGAGGATGAGAGTAGATTTGTCTTCCTAGGGCTGTGCAGTGACTGGTATTGGTGCACATGCCTGTTGTTGGTTGGGGACTGGGGTGCCCTTGATTATTTGCTGGGTGCAAGGCAGAACCAGTGGACAGTGGAGACAATGATCAGGCACATTGCTGTCATAAATAAATTATCTCTTTACTAAGTGGATGATGGGGTAGTAGTACAAATAGCATTATTATTAGTAGACACAACATGGAGGGCACTACTACTAATGAGGGCACTCTGGGAGATAATTATTAGTAATGTTGGGACTTTTGAGGGCACTTAGGGGACAATATGTATGATACTGTTATTTCTTAAGTATAGTATTTGAGGGCATTGGGAACACAGTGGGCACGGTATTGGGGAAAGCAGCAGGATAACAATGTTGGGGCACCAGGAGGAGAGGATGATGGAAAAGTGTCTGTGTGGTTAACTTTGCAGAAACAGGACACGGCTGAAAGATGTAATCATCGAGGTCTGCTTACAATTGAAGAAAGAGAACGTCTACATCAGAGGAGACCTCACTGGATGTAAAATGTATGTAGTGCTATATTACTCTGTATGCGCGGAATGTAATGTACATCTAAATATGTCTTTAGCATTAGGGCTGGGGAGTATACTGTGCAGTATACTTCTTTTTTTCTTTTTTACTCATGGGACCCAAGCTTGAAAAACAGCCCAGGGCCTTTGGGCCACTTAATCTGCCCCTAAAAAGACCCCATTCTAGTGACTAGTATATGCAGTACCGTATTTGAATACTATACATATATAAAAGGGTCTATTGCAATGACTTGCATGCATAGTAGCTCAAATTAATAACATGGGCAGATTGGGAACTTGAAAAAAATGACCCTATTTTGTAAGTGGTTCCTAATTGCAAGGAGGAGGTGTACCAATTACTGTGTGTGTGCAAATGAATTATGAAAATTAGCAGTAATTGAAGAGATTATCTGACATAAATGAAAGATGAATGACAGGCAGGAGGCTGTATTAAAAAAATACAGTACTTTCCCCATCTTAAGCTCAATCTCATTAAGTTTTTCAGGTGTTCGGTCTTTTTTCATTTTCCAGTAGCATATATCACTCACATTTTGAAAGTCTCGACGTCCTAGTGCCGTGGTTTCCATCTCTGCCATTTTGACTTCTACTGGATCACAAGTGATAATGTCCCGTCTATGGTCACATGACTGCTGTGGCAGGCACAGCACTATGAAGTGCCTTTTGCGCTGTGGCATTAGAAGAATTCTGATATCTCTGACTTTTAGTCTAACCAGACTATCTATTACTCTGTAATTTCTCTAGCGCCGTTCTATGGAAACAGGTTTAAAGGGAACCTGTCACCATGATTTTGCGCATAGAGCTGGGGACATGGGCTGCTAGATGGCCACTAGCACATCTGCAGTACCCAGGTCCCACAGCTCTCCGCACTTTTATTGTGTTAAAAAAACGTGACCTGATATGAGTCCTGTAGCCGGAGATGAGTCAAGCGTCAAGGAGCCCAGCACCGCCCCGCGTCCTCGGAATCTCCTCCTTGCCGGCTGACGTCACAGAGCTGGAGGGCCGAAATCTCGCGAAGCGCGAGCTAGCGCATGCGCAGTGCCGGCATCATGTTCATTCCCTGTGCTGGCATCAGCACAGGGAACGAACTACGCATGAACTAGCTCGCGCATCGCGAGATTTCGGCGCTCCAGCTCTGTGATGTCAGCCGGCAAGGAGGAGATTCGGAGGACGCGGGGCGGTGCTGGGCTCCTTGACGCTTGACTCATCTCCGGCTACAGGACTCATATCAGCTAATTTGCATATCACTCAAAACGTTTTTTTAACACAATAAAAGCGCGGAGAGCTGTGGGACCTGGGTACTGCAGATGTGCTAGTGGCCATCTAGCAGCCCATGTCCCCAGCTCTGTGTGCAAAATCATGGTGACAGGTTCGCTTTAACCTCTTCAGGACAGATGATGTCCTGGTACTTAAGGACATATGACGTACCGGTACGTCATGTGTATTTCCGATCACCGCCACCTGTCGTTGAGCAGGTACCTTGGCTAAATGCGCGGGGGGGTCCAGCGACCCCCCGTGTCGGCGATCGCCGCAAACCACAATTCAGAACTGCGGTTTGTGGCTTTTTATGCGGCGGTGCCATCGGGTCCCCGTGGGGCTGTAGGGGGGACCCGATGGCATGGAAGGCAGCGCGATGCCTAAGGAAGGCATCGCGCTGCCTTCCGGTGACGAGCCTGTGAGATCCAGCCCCGGGGATCTCACAAGCCGGAAGCTGTATGAGTAAGGCCGAATGCACACGGCCGTGTTCCGCGGCCGAGAGCGGTCCGTGGTATGCCGGGCTGGATTCCTGTTCAGAGCAGGAGTGCACGGCGTCATTGGTTGCTATGACGCTGTGCGCTTCATGCCGCCGCTGCACTACAGTAATACACTATACGAGTGTATTACTGTACTGCAGCGGCGGCATGAAGCGCACGGCGTCATAGCAACCAATGACGCCGTGCGCTCCTGCTCTGAACAGGAATCCAGCCCGGCATACCACGGACCGCTCTCGGCCGCGGAACACGGCCATGTGCATTCGGCCTAATGCACACAGTATTACTCATACAGCCAATGCATTCCAATACAGAAGTATTGGAATGCATTGTAAAGGATTAGACCCCCAAAAGTTGAAGTCCCAAAGTGGGACAAAAAATAAAGTGAAAAAAAATGTTTAAAAAATAAAGTTTTCCCCCCAAAAAATTAAAAGTTTCAAGTAAAAATAAACAAAAACATCATTTTCCCCATATAAAGTAAAAAAAAATTGGTAAAAAATAGGGGGGGGGGGGAAAGTTGACATATTAGGTATCGCAGCGTTCGTATCGACCGGCTATATAAACATATCCCATGACCTAACCCCTTAGATGAACACCGTAAAAAGTAAAAAATAAAAACTGTTCTAAATAAACAATTTTTTTATCCCTTTACATCACAAAAAGTAAAATAGCAAGCGATCAAAAAGGCGTATGCCCACCAAAATAGTACCAATCTAACCGTCACCTCATCCCGCAAAAAATAAGCCCCTACCTGAGACAATCGCCCAAAAAAAAACAAACATATGGCTCAGAATATGGAGACACTAAAACAATTTTTTTTGTTTTAAAAAAGCTGTTGATATGTAAAACTTACATAAATAAATAAAAAAGTATACATATTAGGTATCGCCGCGTCCGTATCGACCGGCTCTATAAAAATATCACATGAGCTTAGATGAACACCTTAAAAAAAAAAAAAAGATGTTAAATACATTTTTTTTGTCACCTTACATCACAAAAAGTGGAATAGGAAGCTATCAAAAAGTCATATGCACCCCAAAATAGTGCCAACCAAACCGTCATCTCATCCCGCAAAAATCATACCCTACCCAAGATAATCGCCCAAAAACTGAAAAGACTATGGCTCTCAGACTATAGAAACACTAAAACATGATTTTTTTGTTTCAAAAATGAAATCATTGTGTAAAACTTACATAAATAAATAAAAATTATACATATTAGGTATCGCCTTGCTATATAAAAATATCACATGACCTAACCCCTCAGGTAAATACCATAAATTTTTTTTTTTTAAAAACGGTGTAAAAAAAAATATTTTTTGTTACCTTACATCACAAAAAGTGTAATAGCAAGCGATCAAAAAGTCACACGCACACAAAAATAGTGCCAATCAAACTGTCATCTCATCCCGCAAAAATCATACCCTACCCAAGATAATCGCCCAAAAACTGAAAAAACTATGGCTCTCAGACTAGGGAAACACTAAAACATGATTTTTTTGTTTCAAAATGAAATCATTGTGTAAAACTTACATAAATAAAAAAAAAGTATACATATTAGGTATCACCGCGTCCGTGACAACCTGGTCTATAAAAAAAACCACATGATCTAACCTGTCAGATGAATGTTTTAAATAACTAAAAATAAAAACGGTGCCAAAACAGCTATTTCTTGTTATCTTGCCTCACAAAAAGTTTAATATAGAGCAACCAAAAATCATATGTACCCTAAAATAGTACCAACAAAGCTGCCACCCTATCCCGTAGTTTCTAAAATGGGGTCACTTTTTTGGAGTTTCTACTCTAGGGGTGCATCAGGGGGGCTTCAAATGGGACATGGTGTCAAAAAAACAGTCCAGCAAAATCTGCCTTCCAAAAACCGTACGGCATTCGTTGCCTTCTGCGCCCTGCCGTGTGCCGTACAGCGGTTTACGACCACATATGGGGTGTTTCTGTAAACTACAGAATCAGAGCCATAAATATTGAGTTTTGTTTGGCTCTGTGCCCGTACAGAGTTTCTACTCTAGGGGTGCATCAGGGGGGCTTCAAATGGGACATGGTGTCAAAAAAACAGTCCAGCAAAATTTGCCTTCCAAAAACATAGTAACATAGTAACATAGTAACATAGTACATAAGGCCGAAAAAAGACATTTGTCCATCCAGTTCGGCCTGTTATCATGCAAGTTGATCCAGAGGAAGGCAAAAAACCCTGTGAGGCAGAAGCCAATTTTCTCCACTTTAGGGGAATAAAAAATTCCTTCCCGACTCCAATCATGCAATCAGAATAACTCCCTGGATCAACGACCCCTCTCTAGTAGCTATTGCCTGTAATATTATTAAGCTCCAGAAATACGTCCAGGCCCCTCTTGAATTCCTTTATTGTACTCACCATCACCACCTCCTCAGGCAGAGAGTTCCATAGTCTCACTGCTCTTACCGTAAAGAATCCTCTTCTATGTTTGTGTACAAACCTTCTTTCCTCCAGACGCAGAGGATGTCCCCTCGTCACAGTCACAGTCCTGGGGATAAATAGCTGATGGGATAGATCTCTGTACTGACCCCTGATATATTTATACATATTAATTAGATCTCCCCTCAGTCGTCTTTTTCTAAAGTGAATAACCCTAATTTTGATAATCTTTCAGGGTACTGTAGTTGCCCCATTCCAGTTATTACTTTAGTTGCCCTCCTCTGAACCCTCTCCAGCTCTGCTATGTCTGCCTTGTTTACAGGCGCCCAGAACTGTACACAGTACTCCATGTGTGGTCTGACTAGCGATTTGTAAAGTGGTAGGACTATGTTCATATCACGGGAATCTATGCCCCTTTTGATGCAACCCATTATCTTGTTGGCCTTAGCAGCAGCTGCCTGACACTGGTTTTTGCTGCTTAGTTTGCTGTTTATTAAAATTCCTAGATCCTTTTCCATGTCAGTGTTACCGAGTGTTTTACCATTTAGTATGTACGGGTGACTTGCATTTTTCCTTCCCATGTGCATAACCTTACATTTATCAGTGTTAAACCTCATCTGCCACTTATCTGCCCAAGCCTCCAATCTATCCAGATCCCTCTGTAGTAGTATACTGTCCTCATCAGTGTAAATTACTTTACACAGTTTAGTGTCATCTGCGAAAATTGATACTTTACTATGCAAGCCTTCTACAAGATCATTAATAAATATATTGAAGAGAATAGGGCCCAATACTGACCCCTGAGGTACTCCGCTAGTGATAGTGACCCAATCTGAGTGTGTACCGTTAATAACCACCCTCTGTTTTCTATCACTCAGCCAGTTACTTATCCACTTACAGACGTTTTCTCCCAGTCCGAGCATTCTCATTTTATATACTAACCTTTTATGTGGTACAGTGTCAAATGCTTTGGAGAAGTCCAGATACACAACATCCATTGATTCGCCGCTGTCAAGTCTAGAACTTACCTCCTCATAGAAACTGATTAAATTAGTTTGACATGACCGATCCCTCACGAAGCCATGCTGATATGGCGTTATTTGCGTATTTCCGTTGAGATGCTCTAATATAGCATCTCTCAGAAAACCTTCAAACAGTTTACCCACAACAGATGTTAAACTTACTGGCCTATAGTTTCCAGGCTCTGTTTTTGGCCCCTTTTTGAATATTGGCACCACATATGCCACGCACCAATCCTGTGGGACATTCCCTGTCAGTATAGAGTCTGCAAATATCAGAAATAAGGGTCTGGCTATGACATTACTTAATTACTTTAGGATACGGGGGTGTATGCCATCCGGTCCTGGCGATTTGTCTATTTTAATCTTTTTAAGTCGCTGATGTACTTCTTCCTGGGTCAGACAGGACACTTTTAATGGGGAATTTATTTTTGCATTCTGCATGTCATCTGACAATTTATTTTCCTCAGTGAATACATTGGAGAAAAAAATATTTAACAGCTTTGCTTTCTCCTCGTCGCTCTCTGCGACTCCACCCTCATTACTCTTTAAAGGGCCAACACCTTCAGATTTATACTTTTTAACATTTATATAATTGAAGAACATTTTAGGGTTAGTTTTACTCTCTTTGGCAATTAATCTCTCGGTCTCTAGTTTGGCCGCTTTTATTTGTTTTTTACATGTTCTATTTTTTTCCTTATAGTTTTTCAGTGCTTCCGTGCAACCCTCCTGTTTGTCACGGGGTTCCGAAGGTGCACTCGGTCCCCCATTGCCCGCAGAACTGTTGCTTAGCTTTTGGAATGAGGTTCTGTGTTTGACCTCATTCCCAGGGCGGCTTTACTAGCTGGGTGGCTCCCTGCTCCTAGTCTGCCTTGAGCGCCGAGCTGATCACTCGGTGCTCGACTGGTTGGTCTGTCGGTCATGTGACGCTGGCCACGTCACATGACCCTCACTCCCCACTATAAATACAGGCAGCCTGCTGGCTACAGGTTGCCTGTTAATTTCTAGGTTCCTGGCTATTTGTTGGACTACTGAATATTTACCTGATCCTGTTCCCTGACGATCCTCTGCCTGCTCCTCCTGTACTGCGCATACATCCTGGTATTGTGACCTCGGCTCCCACCTGACTACTCTCTTAGGACTCCTCTTGTAGTTAGCTACTCTCCTGGTATTTGACCCCGGCTTCTCCTGACCATTCTTTGCTTTATCCGTTGTACTGCATAGCTCTCTTGGTTCTGACCCGGTCCGTTCATGTTCCGTATTTTGTCTTGTCTGTCTTCCCTGCACATATCCTAAGTTAGGGACTGCCGTCCAGTTGTCCCCTGTCATCAGGACTCGTGAGGCAAGTAGGCAGGGCCAGGGGTGAGGGTGGAGCGCAGTGGTCACTACCCTTCCCCCTGTGTGTGTGTGGACGTGACCGTTACAGATTAACAGGCCCAATAACCACTGTATCATGAATCCTCTTACTACCCTGACTGACCATGTCTCTAACTTGACACAGAGGGTGCAGGAGCTAGGAGAGGAACTCCGTTCTTGTGAGTTAGGGCAAGGTTCTTCCACTCCTCTGTCCTCCAGTCCATATTTTGAACCCCAGATCAAGCTCCCAGAACCCTTTTCTGGAGACCGGAAGAGGTTTCTCTCCTTTAAGGAGAATTGCAAACTCTACTTCCGTTTGCGCCCCGTGTCCTCCGGTCCCGAGAGCCAACGCGTGGGGATTATCATTTCTCTACTACAGGGTGTTCCCCAGGACTGGGCATTTTCGTTACCTCCTGGGGCCAGTTGTCTAACTTCTGTGGAGGTTTTTTTTCAGGCCCTGGGTACCCTCTATGATGAACCAGACAGGGCCCTGGTAGCCGAGACAGCTCTTAGGGCACTGGTTCAGGGCCATCTCCCTGCGGAGGAGTATTGCACCCAATTCAGACGGTGGTGTGTCCCCTCAGGATAAAATGAACCAGCCCTGAAGAGTCAGTTTAGGTCTGGTCTATCTGATAATTTAAAAGATCTATTGGTCAATTACCAAATTCCTGAGACCTTAGACGAGATGATGACCCTAGTTGTCCGACTTGACAGACGAGTTAGAGAGAGACGACAAGAACGACAGTTCTGTTCTCAGATGGTGGTCCAGCCAGAGACCTTTTCCAGGGACAACACTGAGGTCTCCACCGAGGAACCCATGCAGGTTGGCATGACCAGGGGTAATCTTCGTCACAGACGCGGAGAGTGCTTCTACTGTGGAGATCCTGGCCATTGGATCAACAAGTGTCCTAAGAGGGACCTCTCTGACAAGTCTTCTAAGGCAAGACAACCTAAAGACCATGTACACCCTGATTTTTTTAAAGGTAAGCTTTTGGTACCCATAACAATTTCTCTGGGGGTTAATAAGTGGCCGGGTAAGGCCTTTATTGACTCCGGTTCAGCGGCCAGCTTTATTGACTTTGAGTTTGCTTGTAAATTGGGTATTCCAATGTTTGCTTTACCTACACCTATCCATGTCATGGCTATTGATGTTACTCCCCTGATTGTTGGTACGGTGAGGTCATGTACCTCTGAAATTTCTCTGTCCGTGGGTGTGTGCCACTCTGAGAGATGTTCTCTTCTAGTCCTGGAGAACCTACCGGTTGAGGTGGTACTAGGGTTGCCTTGGCTCCGTTTACATAACCCCACCATTGCTTGGTCCAAAGGAGAGTTGGTGAAATGGGGACCTAAGTGTGACTCATGCTTGTCCGTGGTCCAGGCTGGGGTTTCAGTAAGGTCTAATACATTACCCTCTGTTATTAAGGAATATTCTGATGTGTTCTCGTCCCTTACTCCAGAGGTTCTACCCCCCCATAGACCTTATGATTGCTCCATAGAGCTAATTGAGGGTGCCGAATTTCATAAAGGTCGAATTTATAATCTTTCAGGGCCCGAACGCAAGGCTATGGAAGATTATATTAAGGAGAGCCTTGCTAAAGGGCATATTAGACCTTCAGTCTCTCCTATGGGAGCAGGGTTTTTCTTTGTTAAAAAGAAGGATGGTGGTCTTAGGCCTTGTATTGATTACCGGAGATTAAATAAAATCACTGTCCAAAATAGATACTCTCTCCCATTGATTCCGGATTTATTTAACCAGGTTTTGGGGGCAACCTGGTTTTCCAAGATTGACCTGAAAGGGGCATACAATCTAATCCAAATCAAGGAGGGAGACGAATGGAAGACAGCGTTCAATACTCCGATAGGACACTTTGAATATCAGGTGATGCCTTTTGGACTCAGCAATGCCCCAGCTGTGTTCAAAAACTTAATGAACGATATTCTCAGGGAGTTCTTAGGTAAATTTATTATTGTCTATCTTGACGACATTTTGATATTCTCTCCTGATTTCGAATCTCATGTGTCCCATGTCAAACAAGTATTAGAGGTGTGGAGGGAGAACCAGCTATCCGCTAAGCAAGAGAAATGTTTCTTTGGTGTACAGGAGATACTGTTTCTAGGGCATGTTTTGACTCCTCACGCCTTTAAGATGGATCCTGGTAAGGTTTTAGCAATTAAGGAATGGGTAAGGCCTTCATCCTTAAAGGCTTTACAACGGTTTTTGGGTTTCGCAAATTACTACCGTAAATTTATCATGAATTTTTCTGTAATTGCTAAGCCATTGACCGACCTTACTAAGAAAGGGGCGGATTTGGAGAATTGGTCTACCAAGGCCATTTCTTCATTTGAAACATTAAAAAAGGCATTTAGTAGCGCTCCCATTCTGATCCAGCCTGATCAGGAGAGACCCTTTATTGTGGAGGTGGATGCGTCCGAGGACGGCGTAGGAGCAGTCCTTTCACAAGGTCCTGCTAGCCTCACTAACCTGAGACCGTGTGCCTTCTTCTCTAGGAAATTCTCTCCCACGGAGAGAAACTACGACATAGGGAATAGGGAGCTGCTGGCCATTAAATGGGCATTTGAGGAGTGGAGACATTTTTTGGAGGGGGCAAGGCATCGAGTAACTGTTGTCACTGACCATAAAAACCTAATGTTTCTCGAGTCCGCTAAGAGGTTGAATCCCCGACAAGCCCGATGGGCTCTGTTTTTTACCCGTTTTGATTTCTCCATTACGTTCAGGCCGGGAAGTAAAAATGTGAAGGCAGACGCATTATCTCGGAGCTTCCATGCTTTTCAACCCACTGAGACGCCGCCTGAATCCATCCTACCAGCAAACATCTTCTTAGCGGCTCTAACCCAGGATATCTCGGCTCGCATTAAGGCTGAACAACATCTGGCACCGGCATCCACCCCAACAGATAAGTTGTTTGTTCCCGTACAATTTCGTCTCCAGCTGTTGGGTGAGTGTCACGATTCTGCCTTTTGTGGACATCCGGGTATTGAGGGCACTAAGGATCTGGTTTCTAGATCTTATTGGTGGCCCACTCTGACCAGGGATGTCAAGTCCTACGTGTCAGCCTGTGAGGTTTGTGCCAGGTCTAAGACACCTAGGACTCGCCCTGCTGGTAACCTACGACCCCTACCCATTCCCAGTAGACCCTGGTCCCATATCTCGATGGACTTTATAACTGACCTACCGCTGGCGGAGGGGTAAGACTGTGGTTTGGGTAGTGGTCGATAGGTTTAGCAAGATGGTTCATTTCATTCCCCTGTCTAAACTTCCGAATGCTAAAACCCTGGCGTCTATTTTTGTGAGAGAGATTGTTCGTTTACATGGCATCCCGGAAAATATTGTTTCGGACAGGGGTGTGCAGTTTGTGTCTAAATTCTGGAGGGCCTTCTGTCAAAGATGTAAAATTTCGTTGTCTTTTTCTTCCGCCTACCATCCTGAGAGTAATGGGCAGACTGAACGCCTTAATCAGTCTGTGGAACAATTCCTGAGGTTGTATGTTGCTGAGGACCAGCAATTATGGGTCAAATTCCTTCCGTTGGCTGAATTTGCTCTAAATAACCGTGTCAATTCTTCTGCTGGGGTCTCCCC
Organism: Bufo bufo; assembly: GCF_905171765.1. Taxonomy (NCBI): domain Eukaryota; kingdom Metazoa; phylum Chordata; class Amphibia; order Anura; family Bufonidae; genus Bufo; species Bufo bufo. The sequence goes on along the minus strand of NC_053391.1, from coordinate 146,686,370 downwards.
TTTCTTTTGTAACCATGGTTTTCATCCCCGTTTTCATTCTGGGTCGTCCGTCTCCTCCTCTAACCCTGAAGCTGATAAACTCTCCTCCGAACTGTGCACAGTTTGGGCCCGGGTTCAGTCGAACCTAGAAAAGGCTCAAAGTTCTCAAAAACTCAAGGCCGATAGGAGACGTTCAAGGGGGGTGAACTTTCAGGTTGGGGATAAAGTATGGTTGTCCTCCAAGAATCTATCTCTCAAGGTAGCTTCTAGAAAATTTGCTCCTCGTTTTTTTGGACCATATAAGATCACGGAGGTGATTAACCCGGTATCATTTAGGTTGGAGCTGCCCGAGTCATTCCACATTCATAATGTGTTCCATAAATCTCTATTTAAAAAATATTTTGAACCGGTAGTACCATCGAAAGCCTCACCTCCGCCGGTTCTTGTTAATGATGCTGTCGAGTATGTCGTGTCTAAAATAGTGGATGTCAGGAAGGTGCGTAACTCCTTGCAGTATCTGATTCACTGGAAGGGGTATGGACCTGAAGAGAGATCTTGGGTACCTGCCAGGGAGGTTCATGCTCCTAGACTGGTTCGTAAATTTCATTTAGAACACCCTGAAAAGCCATCGCCTGAAGTCTTGGGTCCGGTGGCCCCTCGTAAAAGGGGGGGTACTGTCACGGTGTTCCGAAGGTGCACTCGGTCCCCCATTGCCCGCAGAACTGTTGCTTAGCTTTTGGAATGAGGTTCTGTGTTTGACCTCATTCCCAGGGCGGCTTTACTAGCTGGGTGGCTCCCTGCTCCTAGTCTGCCTTGAGCGCCGAGCTGATCACTCGGTGCTCGACTGGTTGGTCTGTCGGTCATGTGACGCTGGCCACGTCACATGACCCTCACTCCCCACTATAAATACAGGCAGCCTGCTGGCTACAGGTTGCCTGTTAATTTCTAGGTTCCTGGCTATTTGTTGGACTACTGAATATTTACCTGATCCTGTTCCCTGACGATCCTCTGCCTGCTCCTCCTGTACTGCGCATACATCCTGGTATTGTGACCTCGGCTCCCACCTGACTACTCTCTTAGGACTCCTCTTGTAGTTAGCTACTCTCCTGGTATTTGACCCCGGCTTCTCCTGACCATTCTTTGCTTTATCCGTTGTACTGCATAGCTCTCTTGGTTCTGACCCGGTCCGTTCATGTTCCGTATTTTGTCTTGTCTGTCTTCCCTGCACATATCCTAAGTTAGGGACTGCCGTCCAGTTGTCCCCTTCTTTATGTTCCTTAACCTTTTATTACCATACGGTATATACCTCTCACAATGAGTTTTTAGGATGTTTTTAAAGATATCCCATTTTGTGTCTGTATTTGTGGGGACTTTGTCCCAGTTAGTTAGGCCTATGGCCTCTCTTAGTTGGCTAAATTTAGCTTTTTTGAAGTTTGGTATTTTTGTTCCTCCCTGTAGAAACGCTCTTTTGAATGATAATTGGAAGGTTATTACTTTATGGTCACTATTTCTAAGGTGTCCCCCGACCTGCACGTCTGTTGTTCTGTCAGGTCTATTGGTTAATACTAAGTCCAGTATGGCCGTCCCTCTAGTCGGGTCCTGAACCAGTTGGGAGAGGTAATTGTCTTTGGTTATTGCCACGAACCTGTTTCCCTTATGAGATATACAAGATTCAGTTTCCCAGTCTATATCTGGGTAGTTGAAGTCCCCCATAATAACCACCTCATTATGATTTGCCGCCTCGTCTATCTCGTTTAGTAGTAGAAAACCGTACGGCATTCGTTGCCCCCTGCGCCCTGCCGTGTGCCGTACGGCGGTTTACGACCACATATGGAGTGTTTCTGTAAACTACAGAATCAGAGCCATAAATATTGAGTTTTGTTTGGCTGTTAACCCTTGCTTTGTAACTGGAAAAAAATTATTAAAATGGAAAATCTGCCAAAAAAGTGAAATTTTGAAATTTTATCTCTATTTTCCATTAATTCTTGTGGAACACCTAAAGGGTTAACAAAGTTTGTAAAATCAGTTTTGAACACCTTGAGGGGTGTAGTTTCTAGAGAGGGGTCAATTTTTGGAGTTTCTACTCTAGGGGTGCATCAGGGGGGCTTCAAATATGACATGGTGTGAAAAAACCAGTCCAGCAAAATCTGCCTTCCAAAAACCGTATGGCATTCGTTTCCTTCTGCGCCCTGCCGTGTGCCTGTACAGCGGTTTACGACCACATATGGGGTGTTTCTGTAAACTACAGAATCAGAGCCATAAATATTGAGTTTTGTTTGGCTGTTAACCCTTGATTTGTAACTGGAAAAAAAATATAAAAAATCTGCCAAAAAATTTAATTTTGAAATTGTATCTCTATTTTCCACTAATTCTTGTGGAACACCTAAAGGGTTAACAATGTTTGTAAAACCAGTTTTGAATACCTTGAGGGGTGTAGTTTTTTAGAATGGGGTAACTTTTTTGGAGTTTCTACTCTAGGGGTGCATCAGGGGGGCTTCAAATGGGACATGGTGTCAAAAAACCAGTCCAGCAAAATCTGCCTTCCAAAAACCGTATGGCATTCCTTTCCTTCTGCACACTTCCGTGTGCCCGTACAGCGGTTTACGACCACATATGGGGTGTTTCTATAAATTACAGAATCAGAGCCATAAATATTGAGTTTTGCTTGGCTGTTAACCAGGGCCGGCGCCACCAGTAAGGCGACTTAGGCAGTCGCCTAGGGCACCATTTAGCAGGGGGCGCCCGTTGCGGTGTAAGAAAAATTAAATTGGTTATATAAGTTTGGCCGGCCAGCGGCGCCCCTCATTCTGCGCCTCCTGAGCGGCTGAGCGCTTGCCGCACTAAAGAATCTCCGGCCGCCGGCTCATTGCTGCGCAGCCTGCCTGCGCCTGCTGTGTCTGCTCTGTGCTTTTGTTAATGTAGCGTGGCCGAGCTCTGTTCGGTCCGCGGTACAGGAGCTTTTGTTTCCTGTACCCGGCCGGACTGGCAGGAAGTCCTCACTTAGTGTGCACTTCCTTTCAGTCCGGCCAGGTATAGGAAACAAATGCTCCTGTACCGCGGACCGAACAGAGCTCGGCCATGCTACACTAGAGGTGGGGGTATAATGAGAGTGAGAAGGAAGGGGGGGGAATAATGAGAGTGACAAGGGAGGGGGGGGATAATGAGAGTGACAAGGGGGGGGGAATAATGAGAGTGACAAGGGAGGGGGGGAATAATGAGAGTGACAAGGGAGGGGGGGATAATGAGAGTGACAAGGGAGGGGGGAATAATGAGAGTGACAAGGGAGGAGGATGGAATATTGAGAGTGACAAGGGAGGGGGGGAATAATGAGAGTGACAAGGGAGGGGGGGAATAATGAGAGTGACAAGGGAGGGGGGGAAATAATGAGAGTGACAAGGGAGGGGGGGATAATGAGAGTGACAAGGGAGGGGGGAATAATGAGAGTGACAAGGGAGGGGGGATAATGAGAGTGACAAGGAGGGGGGGAATAATGAGAGTGACAAGGGAGGGGGGGAATAATGAGAGTGACAAGGGAGGGGGGGATAATGAGAGTGACAAGGGAGGGGGGAGGAATAATGAGAGTGACAAGGGAGGGGGGGAATAATGAGAGTGACAAGGGAGGGGGGGAATAATGAGAGTGACAAGGGAGGGGGGGGGGGGAATAATGAGAGTGACAAGGGAGGGAATAATGAGAGTGACAAGGGAGGGTGGGAGGGAATATGGAGAGTGACAAGGGAGGGGGGATGGAATAATGAGAGTGACAAGGGAGGGGGGGAATAGTGAGAGTGACAAGGGAGGGGGGATAATGAGAGTGACAAGGGAGGGGGGGAATGAGAGTGACAAGGGAGGGGCGGGAGAGAGTGACAAAGGAGGGAGTGGGGGAGAAGAGAGTGACAAGGGAGGGGGGAGGGAGGGAGAGAGTGACAAGGGAGTCTGCAGAGCCAGATCAAGAGCCAGACTGCAGCCAGAGACCAGATCATCTTATTGTCCTGGTGGTAAGTAGACGATGCAATATGTTTATTATGTAATTGTTTAGTTATTAATACTACATTGGAAACTAATTTACCTCACATTTAGGGTCCATTCACACATCCGTTTGTGTTTTGCGGATTCACAAAACACGGACAGCGGCAATGTGCATTCCACATTTTGCGGACCGCACATTGCCGGCACTAAGAGAATATGCCTATTCTTGTCCGCTATTGTGGACAAGAATAGGACATGTTCTATTTTTTTCAGGATCGGAATTGCGGATCCGGGTCCGCAATTCCGGATCGGGGCCGCACGTCGTGCGCCCCATAGAAATGTATGGGTCCGCAATTCCGTTCCGCAAAAAGAGAGAGCTACAAGAAGCTGGATTAACCCTAAGGGAAACATAGCAGTTCTTTTCATTTAAAAGCTGAGAAAGGGGTGGAACATGATATGGGCAGATCATCTGATAAGGGGGGAGGGGGGGCGGCAATTTTTATCTTGCCTAGGGCGGCAAAAATCCTTGCACTGGCCCTGCTGTTAACCCTTGCTTTGTAACTGGAAAATAATATTAAAATGGAAAATCTGCCAAAAAAGTGAAATTGTATCTCTATTTTCCATTAATTCTTGTGGAACACCTAAAGGGTTAACAAAGTTTGTAAAATCAGTTTTGAATACCTTGAGGGGTGTAGTTTCTAGAATGGGCTCACTTTTTTGGTGTTTCTACTCTAGGGCTGCATCAGGGGGGCTTCAAATGGGACATGGTGTCAAAAAAACAGTCCAGCAAAATCTGCCTTCCAAAAACCGTATGGCATTCCTTTCCTTCTGCGCCCTGCCGTTTCCCCCTACAGCGGTTTATGACCACATATGGGGTGTTTCTGTAAACTACAGAATCAGAGCCATAAATATTGAGTTTTGTTTGGCTGTTAACCCTTGCTTTGTAACTGGAAAAAAATTATTAAAATGGAAAAAGTGAAATTCTGAATTTGTATCTCTATTTTCCATTAATTCTTGTGGAACACCTAAAGGGTTAACACAGTTTGTAAAATCAGTTTTGAATACCTCGAGGGGTGTAGTTTCTAGAATGGGGTAATTTTTGGGTGGTTTCTATTATGTAAGCCTCACAAAGTGACTTCAGACCTGAACTGGTCCTTGAAAAGTGGGTTTTTGTAAATTTCTGAAAAATTTCAAGATTTGCTTCTAAACTTCCAAGCCTTGTAACATCCCCAAAAAAATAAAATGTAATTCCCAAAATGAAGTGAAGTAGACATATGGGGAATGTAAAGTAATAACTATTTTTGTAGGTATTACTATGTATTATAGAATTAGAGAAATTAAACTTGGAAATTTGCAATTTTTTTCAAATTTTTGGTAAATTTGTTATTTTTTTAATAAATTAAAATTCATTTTTTTTTACTTCATTTTACCAGTGTCATGAAGTACAATATGTGACGAAAAAACAATCTTAGAATGGCCTGGATAAGTCAAAGTGTTTTAAAGTTAGCACCACTTAAAGTGACACTGGTCAGATTTGCAAAAAATGGCCTGGTCCTTAAGGTGAAATAAGGCTGTGTCCTAAAGGGGTTAAAGAGCACACCAAATGTTTGAAATAACTTCTTTATTAACTTCAACTTTTCTTCATATATAACACTGCTGCCTCCGCAGCAGATAGTCCATGTACATAACACGTGTTGAAAATATATCACAAAATTGCAGTATGCATAAGATGGTTGTTCAACTGTTCAATCTTGTCATTCAACATAAAATGGTGGATATATTTCTCTTGAGTATCTGTACTCTTTAAGTTATTTAAGCACTTTATGATCTCTCTGAGAGGTATATCTGAGGTCTAACTAATAGTTCACTTGCTGAATTTGGTTGCAATTTTCAGTATGCAGTTAGCAGCAGGGCTTTTTTTCTCAGAGAAAAGGTGGTGGAACTCACCCCCCTCCCCTGGCCACGCCCCTACCCAACCCTAGGACCGCCCCCTACCCGACCCTCTACCCAACCCTAGGACCGCCCCCTACCCGCCCCTCTACCCACCCCTAGGACCGCCCCCTAAAACCGCCCCTTTAGAGAACAGGGATGCAAGTAAAATTTGGGGGGGGGCTATAAAAGTCCAGCCCAGCAAAGAAACCCCCCAGATGGGGATGGCACTGTTAATGGGGGATCTGGGGATGGCACTGTTAATGGGGGATCTGGGGATGGCACTGTTAATGGGGGATCTGGGGATGGCACTGTTATGGGGTGGAGGATCTGGGGATGGCATCCACAGATCCCCCATCCTATAACAGTGCCATCCACAGACCCCCCCCCATCCTATAACAGTTCCATCCACAGACCCCCCCACCCCATAACAGTGCCATCCACAGACCCCCCACCCCATAACAGTGCCATCCACAGACCCCCCACCCCATAACAGTGCCATCCACAGACCCCCCACCCCATAACAGTGCCATCCACAGACCCCCCCACCCCATACCATAACAGTGCCATCCACAGACCCCCCCACCCCATAAAAGTGCCATCCACAGACCCCCCCCCCACCCCATAACAGTGCCATCCACAAACCCCCCCACCCCATAACAGTGCCTTCCACAAACCCCCCTCCACCCCATAACAGTGCCATCCACAGACCCCCCCATCCTATAACAGTGCCATCCACAGACCCCCCCCCCCCATAACAGTGCCATCCACAAACCCCCCCACCCCATAACAGTGCCATCCACAGACCCCCCTCCACCCCATAACAGTGCCATCCACAGACCCCCACCCCATAACAGTGTCATCCACAGACCCCCCATTGCCGCTCCAGTACAGTTATAAAATGTGTAATTAAATGAATAATGATTCATGCAGCCCCTCAGTAGTATAACTTTCAATATATTGTACTCACAGGGCTACTGTTATCGTAATGCATGCCGGCCGGGCAGACGGCCGGGCACACTCCCCACTATAAATACAGGCAGCCTGCTGGCTACAGGTTGCCTGTTAATTTCTAGGTTCCTGGCTATTTGTTGGACTACTGAATATTTACCTGATCCTGTTCCCTGACGATCCTCTGCCTGCTCCTCCTGTACTGCGCATACATCCTGGTATTGTGACCTCGGCTCCCACCTGACTACTCTCTTAGGACTCCTCTTGTAGTTAGCTACTCTCCTGGTATTTGACCCCGGCTTCTCCTGACCATTCTTTGCTTTATCCGTTGTACTGCATAGCTCTCTTGGTTCTGACCCGGTCCGTTCATGTTCCGTATTTTGTCTTGTCTGTCTTCCCTGCACATATCCTAAGTTAGGGACTGCCGTCCAGTTGTCCCCTTCTTTTTGTTCCTTAACCTTTTATTACCATACGGTATATACCTCTCACAATGAGTTTTTAGGATGTTTTTAAAGATATCCCATTTTGTGTCTGTATTTGTGGGGACTTTGTCCCAGTTAGTTAGGCCTATGGCCTCTCTTAGTTGGCTAAATTTAGCTTTTTTGAAGTTTGGTATTTTTGTTCCTCCCTGTAGAAACGCTCTTTTGAATGATAATTGGAAGGTTATTACTTTATGGTCACTATTTCTAAGGTGTCCCCCGACCTGCACGTCTGTTGTTCTGTCAGGTCTATTGGTTAATACTAAGTCCAGTATGGCCGTCCCTCTAGTCGGGTCCTGAACCAGTTGGGAGAGGTAATTGTCTTTGGTTATTGCCACGAACCTGTTTCCCTTATGAGATATACAAGATTCAGTTTCCCAGTCTATATCTGGGTAGTTGAAGTCCCCCATAATAACCACCTCATTATGATTTGCCGCCTCGTCTATCTCGTTTAGTAGTAGAAAACCGTACGGCATTCGTTGCCCCCTGCGCCCTGCCGTGTGCCGTACGGCGGTTTACGACCACATATGGAGTGTTTCTGTAAACTACAGAATCAGAGCCATAAATATTGAGTTTTGTTTGGCTGTTAACCCTTGCTTTGTAACTGGAAAAAAATTATTAAAATGGAAAATCTGCCAAAAAAGTGAAATTTTGAAATTTTATCTCTATTTTCCATTAATTCTTGTGGAACACCTAAAGGGTTAACAAAGTTTGTAAAATCAGTTTTGAACACCTTGAGGGGTGTAGTTTCTAGAGAGGGGTCAATTTTTGGAGTTTCTACTCTAGGGGTGCATCAGGGGGGCTTCAAATATGACATGGTGTGAAAAAACCAGTCCAGCAAAATCTGCCTTCCAAAAACCGTATGGCATTCGTTTCCTTCTGCGCCCTGCCGTGTGCCTGTACAGCGGTTTACGACCACATATGGGGTGTTTCTGTAAACTACAGAATCAGAGCCATAAATATTGAGTTTTGTTTGGCTGTTAACCCTTGATTTGTAACTGGAAAAAAAATATAAAAAATCTGCCAAAAAATTTAATTTTGAAATTGTATCTCTATTTTCCACTAATTCTTGTGGAACACCTAAAGGGTTAACAATGTTTGTAAAACCAGTTTTGAATACCTTGAGGGGTGTAGTTTTTTAGAATGGGGTAACTTTTTTGGAGTTTCTACTCTAGGGGTGCATCAGGGGGGCTTCAAATGGGACATGGTGTCAAAAAACCAGTCCAGCAAAATCTGCCTTCCAAAAACCGTATGGCATTCCTTTCCTTCTGCACACTTCCGTGTGCCCGTACAGCGGTTTACGACCACATATGGGGTGTTTCTATAAATTACAGAATCAGAGCCATAAATATTGAGTTTTGCTTGGCTGTTAACCAGGGCCGGCGCCACCAGTAAGGCGACTTAGGCAGTCGCCTAGGGCACCATTTAGCAGGGGGCGCCCGTTGCGGTGTAAGAAAAATTAAATTGGTTATATAAGTTTGGCCGGCCAGCGGCGCCCCTCATTCTGCGCCTCCTGAGCGGCTGAGCGCTTGCCGCACTAAAGAATCTCCGGCCGCCGGCTCATTGCTGCGCAGCCTGCCTGCGCCTGCTGTGTCTGCTCTGTGCTTTTGTTAATGTAGCGTGGCCGAGCTCTGTTCGGTCCGCGGTACAGGAGCTTTTGTTTCCTGTACCCGGCCGGACTGGCAGGAAGTCCTCACTTAGTGTGCACTTCCTTTCAGTCCGGCCAGGTATAGGAAACAAATGCTCCTGTACCGCGGACCGAACAGAGCTCGGCCATGCTACACTAGAGGTGGGGGTATAATGAGAGTGAGAAGGAAGGGGGGGGAATAATGAGAGTGACAAGCAAGGGGGGGGATAATGAGAGTGACAAGGGGGGGGGAATAATGAGAGTGACAAGGGAGGGGGGGAATAATGAGAGTGACAAGGGAGGGGGGGATAATGAGAGTGACAAGGGAGGGGGGAATAATGAGAGTGACAAGGGAGGAGGATGGAATATTGAGAGTGACAAGGGAGGGGGGGAATAATGAGAGTGACAAGGGAGGGGGGGAATAATGAGAGTGACAAGGGAGGGGGGGAAATAATGAGAGTGACAAGGGAGGGGGGGATAATGAGAGTGACAAGGGAGGGGGGAATAATGAGAGTGACAAGGGAGGGGGGATAATTAGAGTGACAAGGAGGGGGGGAATAATGAGAGTGACAAGGGAGGGGGGGAATAATGAGAGTGACAAGGGAGGGGGGGATAATGAGAGTGACAAGGGAGGGGGGAGGAATAATGAGAGTGACAAGGGAGGGGGGGAATAATGAGAGTGACAAGGGAGGGGGGGAATAATGAGAGTGACAAGGGAGGGGGGGGAGGGAATAATGAGAGTGACAAGGGAGGGAATAATGAGAGTGACAAGGGAGGGTGGGAGGGAATATGGAGAGTGACAAGGGAGGGGGGATGGAATAATGAGAGTGACAAGGGAGGGGGGGAATAGTGAGAGTGACAAGGGAGGGGGGATAATGAGAGTGACAAGGGAGGGGGGGGATGAGAGTGACAAGGGAGGGGCGGGAGAGAGTGACAAAGGAGGGAGTGGGGGAGAAGAGAGTGACAAGGGAGGGGGGGAGGGAGGGAGAGAGTGACAAGGGAGTCTGCAGAGCCAGATCAAGAGCCAGACTGCAGCCAGAGACCAGATCATCTTATTGTCCTGGTGGTAAGTAGACGATGCAATATGTTTATTATGTAATTGTTTAGTTATTAATACTACATTGGAAACTAATTTACCTCACATTTAGGGTCCATTCACACATCCGTTTGTGTTTTGCGGATTCACAAAACACGGACAGCGGCAATGTGCATTCCACATTTTGCGGACCGCACATTGCCGGCACTAAGAGAATATGCCTATTCTTGTCCGCTATTGTGGACAAGAATAGGACATGTTCTATTTTTTTCAGGATCGGAATTGCGGATCCGGGTCCGCAATTCCGGATCGGGGCCGCACGTCGTGCGCCCCATAGAAATGTATGGGTCCGCAATTCCGTTCCGCAAAAAGAGAGAGCTACAAGAAGCTGGATTAACCCTAAGGGAAACATAGCAGTTCTTTTCATTTAAAAGCTGAGAAAGGGGTGGAACATGATATGGGCAGATCATCTGATAAGGGGGGAGGGGGGGCGGCAATTTTTATCTTGCCTAGGGCGGCAAAAATCCTTGCACTGGCCCTGCTGTTAACCCTTGCTTTGTAACTGGAAAATAATATTAAAATGGAAAATCTGCCAAAAAAGTGAAATTGTATCTCTATTTTCCATTAATTCTTGTGGAACACCTAAAGGGTTAACAAAGTTTGTAAAATCAGTTTTGAATACCTTGAGGGGTGTAGTTTCTAGAATGGGCTCACTTTTTTGGTGTTTCTACTCTAGGGCTGCATCAGGGGGGCTTCAAATGGGACATGGTGTCAAAAAAACAGTCCAGCAAAATCTGCCTTCCAAAAACCGTATGGCATTCCTTTCCTTCTGCGCCCTGCCGTTTCCCCCTACAGCGGTTTATGACCACATATGGGGTGTTTCTGTAAACTACAGAATCAGAGCCATAAATATTGAGTTTTGTTTGGCTGTTAACCCTTGCTTTGTAACTGGAAAAAAATTATTAAAATGGAAAAAGTGAAATTCTGAATTTGTATCTCTATTTTCCATTAATTCTTGTGGAACACCTAAAGGGTTAACACAGTTTGTAAAATCAGTTTTGAATACCTCGAGGGGTGTAGTTTCTAGAATGGGGTAATTTTTGGGTGGTTTCTATTATGTAAGCCTCACAAAGTGACTTCAGACCTGAACTGGTCCTTGAAAAGTGGGTTTTTGTAAATTTCTGAAAAATTTCAAGATTTGCTTCTAAACTTCCAAGCCTTGTAACATCCCCAAAAAAATAAAATGTAATTCCCAAAATGAAGTGAAGTAGACATATGGGGAATGTAAAGTAATAACTATTTTTGTAGGTATTACTATGTATTATAGAATTAGAGAAATTAAACTTGGAAATTTGCAATTTTTTTCAAATTTTTGGTAAATTTGTTATTTTTTTAATAAATTAAAATTCATTTTTTTTTACTTCATTTTACCAGTGTCATGAAGTACAATATGTGACGAAAAAACAATCTTAGAATGGCCTGGATAAGTCAAAGTGTTTTAAAGTTAGCACCACTTAAAGTGACACTGGTCAGATTTGCAAAAAATGGCCTGGTCCTTAAGGTGAAATAAGGCTGTGTCCTAAAGGGGTTAAAGAGCACACCAAATGTTTGAAATAACTTCTTTATTAACTTCAACTTTTCTTCATATATAACACTGCTGCCTCCGCAGCAGATAGTCCATGTACATAACACGTGTTGAAAATATATCACAAAATTGCAGTATGCATAAGATGGTTGTTCAACTGTTCAATCTTGTCATTCAACATAAAATGGTGGATATATTTCTCTTGAGTATCTGTACTCTTTAAGTTATTTAAGCACTTTATGATCTCTCTGAGAGGTATATCTGAGGTCTAACTAATAGTTCACTTGCTGAATTTGGTTGCAATTTTCAGTATGCAGTTAGCAGCAGGGCTTTTTTTCTCAGAGAAAAGGTGGTGGAACTCACCCCCCTCCCCTGGCCACGCCCCTACCCAACCCTAGGACCGCCCCCTACCCGACCCTCTACCCAACCCTAGGACCGCCCCCTACCCGCCCCTCTACCCACCCCTAGGACCGCCCCCTAAAACCGCCCCTTTAGAGAACAGGGATGCAAGTAAAATTTGGGGGGGGGCTATAAAAGTCCAGCCCAGCAAAGAAACCCCCCAGATGGGGATGGCACTGTTAATGGGGGATCTGGGGATGGCACTGTTAATGGGGGATCTGGGGATGGCACTGTTAATGGGGGATCTGGGGATGGCACTGTTATGGGGTGGAGGATCTGGGGATGGCATCCACAGATCCCCCATCCTATAACAGTGCCATCCACAGACCCCCCCCCATCCTATAACAGTTCCATCCACAGACCCCCCCACCCCATAACAGTGCCATCCACAGACCCCCCACCCCATAACAGTGCCATCCACAGACCCCCCACCCCATAACAGTGCCATCCACAGACCCCCCACCCCATAACAGTGCCATCCACAGACCCCCCCACCCCATACCATAACAGTGCCATCCACAGACCCCCCCACCCCATAAAAGTGCCATCCACAGACCCCCCCCACCCCATAACAGTGCCATCCACAAACCCCCCCACCCCATAACAGTGCCTTCCACAAACCCCCCTCCACCCCATAACAGTGCCATCCACAGACCCCCCCATCCTATAACAGTGCCATCCACAGACCCCCCCACCCCATAACAGTGCCATCCACAAACCCCCCCACCCCATAACAGTGCCATCCACAGACCCCCCTCCACCCCATAACAGTGCCATCCACAGACCCCCACCCCATAACAGTGTCATCCACAGACCCCCCATTGCCGCTCCAGTACAGTTATAAAATGTGTAATTAAATGAATAATGATTCATGCAGCCCCTCAGTAGTATAACTTTCAATATATTGTACTCACAGGGCTACTGTTATCGTAATGCATGCCGGCCGGGCAGACGAGCGGCAGCGTCACTGACTGACGTCACGTGCCTGCGCCGCCTACTTTATGAATGAAGCAGGCGGCTCAGGCACGTGACGTCAGTCAGTGACGCTGCCGCTCGTCTGCCCGGCCGGCCTGCATTACGATAACAGAAGCCCTGTGAGTAAAATATATTGAAAGTTATGCTACTGAGGGGCAGCATGAATCATTATTCATTTAATTACACATTTTATAAGTCTCTACTGGAGCTGCGGGGCCGGAGCACAGTGAACGTACCGGCCCCCAGCTCCTCCTCCCAGTCCCTCCCAGCTGATACATTGCAGGCTGCGATGTCAAAAGGTGGCGGAACGCCGTTCCGGTGCGTTCCGCCAGTAAAAAAGCCCTGGTTAGCAGTAACTATTTGCAGATTGGTTGAGTATGATCTGGTATGGTTGTATGCAATTTAGATTTCAATATGGAATTTGAATTTGGATTGTGAACTTTGTAGCTTGCAATTGGTGGAACTGTAAGTAAACACACATATAACTGGTTCAGTATACAGTTCTAATCACTATATTAACAGTAGGAACATTATATAACTGTTTTAAATACCTATTTTGGCCTCTCTGCTTCCATAAAACACAGCTCTTAGTGGAGTGAATGTCTGTTCAGCTTCTCTCCTCTGGTGTCATGATTTTAGCAGCTCCTGCTAGGGGAATTTCCCAAATAGGCTGTGAGTGAGGCTGGCTGTGATTGGTCAAAACTCTTGCTGTGTGTGAGGCTGGCTGTGATTGGTCAAGACTCCTGCCCAGCAACAACAGTTTAACTCTATGCTTTCTGTTGTTTCTGCTGTGTCACTGAGCTTACCTTACATTATATAATGAATCTTAAAGGCACATTATCTTTTTCTGCTTCTGTGGACACAAAATATAACTATTACATGACATCCAAACATTAAGTCACTGTAAATAACTCTGCTTTTGTCTTTAACACACTAACATAGGAACTGTATTAAGGTTATTGGGAGGTCTAGTTGTATAAACATATAAGCTATGTTAGCAACCTAGGACAGGTCTTGTGCGGTCTGAGCAGTGTGCAGTACTCAGGTCACCAGCACTTGGGATAGCAAAATCAATAGAAGTAAACAGGGCATCTCATCAGAGTATCGGAAGCCCACTGAATACGGCCTTCCTGACCTGACCAGCCTATAGGGATTTATCCTGGTAGAGGCAACCAGGGCCGTTTCTAGAGCCGGGTGAGGGGTGCCACCGCACTGGGTGCATCACATCAACAAGCAAAAGGGGGCGCTGGTCACTGGTGTTTACAGCTGATCAGCAGCAGGGCAAGGATCCAACTAATGAGCACTTCCATTGTGGAAGCGCTCATTAGTAAAGAGGCTGAAGGAACAGTGAGTACAGCGCTCCCAGCACTAGCTGTACTCACCGCTGTCTCTCTTCTCTATGGCTGCAGTATTTTCGGGGATAGTGCAGCCTGTGCAGTGTGTGTGAGGGAGGAGGAAGGGCCTGTGGGAGTGTGTCAGGCAAGGAGGCGAGGCCAGTGTGAGAAGAGGACAAGGCACTGAAGGCGGTGTGAAGCTGCATGAGGGGGGAGGAGCTTATCTGGGGAGGAGTCAGGCAGCTGACCTGTGAGGAACTTTCTTCAAAGTGAATACAAACCATAATGTACATGTGCTGGAGCCTGTGCATGAGGGATGTTCAGTGTATGGGGGGAAGGGGGCTCTGTACATGAGGGGGGGATGCTGGGGCGGTGCTCAGTACATAAGGGGACTAGGGGAGATACTGGGGGAGGTGCTCAGTACATGAGGGGAGATGCTGGGGGGTGCTCAGTACATAAGGGGAGTGTCACAGCCACTATCTCTGGCTGTGACCTTCTGTTCTTGCTCGTTTGGCGCTCCTCGCTGAAGTTCTGTTCCTTTGTGTTATTTGTGGTTCTGTATGGGTTAACTCCCCTGTGTGCCTATTAGGAGTTAATCCTCTGTCTGCTCCATGGGTGTGGCTTCTCTGCTGCACCCATGGAACCTGTATATAAGGCTGAGGTTTCCTCAGTTCTGTGTCAGCTCTCCTGGTGTGTTTGTTGTCTGTCCTGCTCCTGGTTTGTGCTCTCTCTCCCATGCTGCTGACCCATGGGATCTGTGTCTGTCTGTCTGTGCTCTGTGGGTTTCCCTACTTGTTCATTTACGTTCTCTCCCGTCTTCTTTAACGTCCTCTTTCCTGTCTTTGTTATCTGTTCTGCCAGTTATGTTTTAGTTACTTTGTGTTTGTATTCATATGTCTGTGTTCAGCAAGCCTTTGCAGCAGAGTGGCATGACAAGGCCATGCAGTTTACTACTGGTGGAGCAAGTCCTTCTCTGCTCATTGCCACTCCTGCTCCCTTGCGTGAACTCCTGCTTGTATTATTAGTTGCTCTGTTTTGTATTTGCCTGTATGTTATGTATGCCTATGTGCCGTCGGTACCTTCTGGTACCTGTTGTCCATTCGCTCCTGCTGTCACTGTCTAGTTCACGCTCCAGAGTGGACCCTGGCAACTTCCTGCGGCTAAGTCTAACCCTACCATCTAGGGCTCTAGTGAAAACCAGGAGTTGCTTAGTTACTCCCCTCTGGAGTATTACTAGACAGTGGCGCAGTGGGGGTTTTCTCCCACTGTGCTGACGGTACATAGAGCTCATGTTTTATCTGTGCTGCTTTCCATGTTTCTGTTTGTGCAATAAACTCTTATGTGTCTGTACCTGATTTCCTTTTATTGCTTGACGACGCGGTGGTCTCTCCTGGGACCTCCAACTCGTGACAGGGAGATGATGTGGAGGATGGGGGTGTTCAGTGTATGAGGGGAGATACTGTAGAGGATGGGGGTGCTCAGTGTATGAGGGGAGATGCTGTGGAGGATGGGGGTGCTCAGTGTATGAGGGGAGATACTGTGTGGAGGATGGGGGTGCTCAGTGTATGACGGGAGATACTGTGTGGAGGATGGGGGTGCTCAGTGTATGAGGGGAGATACTGTGTGGAAGATGTGGGTGTTCAGTGTATGATGAGAGATACTGTGGAGGATGGGGGTGTTCAGTGTATGAGAGTATATGCTGTGGAAGATGTGGGTGTTCAGTGTATGAGGGGATATGCTGTGGAGGATGGGGGTCGTGTGGGGTGTTCAGTGTATGAGGGGAGATACTGTAGAGGATGGGGGTGTTCAGTGTATGAGGGGAGATGCTTTGGAAGATGGGGGTTCTCAGTGTATGAGGGGAGATACTGTGTGGAGGATGGGGGTGCTCAATGTATGACGGGAGATACTGTGTGGAGGATGGGGGTGCTCAGTGTATGAGGGGAGATACTGTGGAGGATGGGGGTGCTCAGTGTATGAGGGGAGATGCTGTGGAGGATGGGGGTGCTTAATGTATGAGAGGAGATACTGTGGAGGATGGGGGTGCTCAGTGTATGACGGGAGATACTGTGTGGAGGATGGGGGTGTTCAGTGTATGAGGGGAGATACTGTACAGGATGGGGGTGTTCAGTGTATGAGGAGAGATACTGTGGAGGATGGGGGTGTTCAGTGTATGAGAGTATATGCTGTGGAAGATGTGGGTGTTCAGTGTATGAGGGGATATGCTGTGGAGGATGGGGGTGTTCAGTGTATGAGGGGAGATACTGTAGAGGATGGGGGTGTTCAGTGTATGAGGGGAGATGCTGTGGAGGATGGGGGGTGCTCAGTGTATGAGGGGAGATACTGTGGAGGATGGGGTGTTCAGTGTATGAGGGGAGATGCTTTGGAGGATGGGGGTTCTCAGTGTATGAGGGGAGATACTGTGTGGAGGATGGGGGTGCTCAATGTATGATGGGAGATACTGTGTGGAGGATGGGGGTGCTCAGTGTATGAGGGGAGATACTGTGGAGGATGGGGGGTGCTCAGTGTATGAGGGGAGATGCTGTGGAGGATGGGGGTGCTTAATGTATGACGGGAGATACTGTGTAGAGGATGGGGGTGCTCAGTGTATGAGGGGAGATACTGTAGAGGATGGGGGTGTTCAGTGTATGAGGAGAGATACTGTGGAGGATGGGGGTGCTCAGTGTATGAGGGGAGATGCTGTGGAGGATAGGGGTGCTTAATGTATGAGAGGAGATACTGTGGAGGATGGGGGTGCTCAATGTATGACGGGAGATACTGTGTGGAGGATGGGGGTGCTCAGTGTATGAGGGGAGATACTGTAGAGGATGGGGGTGTTCAGTGTATGAGGGGAGATACTGTAGAGGATGGGGGTGTTCAGTGTATGAGGGGAGATACTGTAGAGGATGGGGGTGTTCAGTGTATGAGGGGAGATACTGTAGAGGATGGGGGTGTTCAGTGTATGAGGGGAGATGTTGTGGAGGATGGGGGTTCTCAGTGTATGAGGGGAGATACTGTGTGGAGGATGGGGGTGCTCAATTTATGACGGGAGATACTGTGTGGAGGATGGGGGTGCTCAGTGTATGAGGGGAGATACTGTGGAGGATGGGGGTGCTCAGTGTATGAGGGGAGATGCTGTGGAGGATGGGGGTGCTTAATGTATGAGAGGAGATACTGTGGAGGATGGGGGTGCTCAGTGTATGAGGGGTGATGCTGTGTAAAGATGGGTGTGCTCAATGTATGAGGGGAGAAGCTGTGGAGGATGGGGGTGCTCAGTTTATGAGAGGAGATACTGTGGAGGATGGGGGTGCTCAGTGTATGAGGGGTGATGCTGTGTAAAGATGTGGGTGCTCAATGTATGAGGGGAGAAGCTGTGGAGGATGGGGGTGCTCAGTGTATGAGGGGAGATGCTGTGGAGGATGGCGGTGCTCAGTGTATGAGGGGAGATACTGTGGAGGATGGGGGTGCTCAATGTATGAGGGGTGATGCTGTGTAAAGATGGGGGTGCTCAATGTATGAGGGGAGAAGCTGTGGAGGATGGGGGTGCTCAGTGTATGAGGGGAGATGCTGTGGAGGATGGGTTGCTCAATGTATGAGGGGAGATGCTGTGGAGGATGGGTTGCTCAATGTATTAGGGGAGATGCTGTGGAGGATGGGGGTACTCAAAGTATGAGGGGTGATGCTGTGTAAAGATGGGGGTGCTCAATGTATGAGGGGAGAAGCTGTGGAGGATGGGGGTGCTCAGTGTATGAGGGGAGATGCTGTGGAGGATGGGGGTGCTCAGTGTATGAGGGGAGATGCTGTGGAGGATGGGTTGCTCAGTGTATTAGGGGAGATGCTATGGAGGATGGGGGTACTCAATGTATGAGGGGAGATGCTGTGGAGGATGGGGGTGCTCAGTGTATGAGGGGAGATGCTGTGGAGGATGGGGGTGCTCAATGTGTGAGGGGAGATACTGTGTGGAGGATGGGGGTGCTCAATGTATGATGGGCGATACTGTGTGGAGGATGGGCGTGCTCAGTGTATGAGGGGAGATGCTGTGGAGGTTGGGGGTGCTCAATGTATGAGGGGAGATGCTGTGGAGGATGGGGGTGCTCAATGTATGAGGGGTGATGCTGTGGAGGATGGGGGTGCTCAGTGTATGAGGGGAGATGCTGTGGAGGATGGGGGTGCTCTGTGTATGAGGGGAGATGCTGTGGAGGATGGGTTGCTCAATGTATTAGGGGAGATGCTGTGGAGGATGGGGGTGCTCAATGTATGAGTGGAGATGCTGTGGAGGATGGGGGTGCTCAGTGTATGAGGGGAGATGCTGTGGAGGATGGGGTTGCTCAGTGTATTAGAGGAGATGCTGTGGAGGATGGGGGTGCTCAATGTATGAGGGGAGATGCTGTGGAGGATGGGGGTGCTCAGTGTATGAGGGGAGATGCTGTGGAGGATGGGGGTGCTCAATGTATGAGGGGAGATGCTGTGGAGGATGGGGGTGCTCAGTGTATGAGGAGAGATACTGTGGATGAAGGGGGTGCTCAGTGTATGAGGGGAGATACTGTGGTGGCACTAGTGCTGCACTATGTCTTGGCAGCGCACATCTCCAGGACGTATTGCACATACGGTAGGAGCACACTATGACCTGGCGCTGTGTGATGTCAGTTAGTGCAGCACTGACGACAGGACACAGCGCTAAACCAAGAGCGATGGCATCTGGAGGAGAAGCAGAGAGGGGAGTATACACCATATATATATATATATATATATATTATTATTTATTTTTTTTCTAGTCTGATGGCTGCATTTAATGTATGTACTAAGGAGTGAGGTGGAGGTGATAGGGGGCGAGAGGGGTCTGAATAAATTTTAGGCCTGTATACATTTGTGGGCTGATCTGTATGAATTTGGGGGTTGTTCTGGAATCTTAATAAATTTTGAGATCTGGTCTGGAGGTCTGCATCATTCATTTTGGGATCTCATGTAGGCTCTGTGTTAAGAAGGGTTTATCCAGCCATGTCAAATTCATTTTCTAAAACTGATTTGAATGTGATAATAAAAGTAGTGATGCATCTCTGAGCCCTGGCGCACTCCTTCCACTACTTCCTGTATCTTCGCTGTCCTATGTACTTCTATGTCCCTCTCCAATGAGACATGAGACCACTGCAGCCAGTGATTGAGAAGTGAGCGGTGGGTTAAAAAAAGTTTCACTACTCAGCAGTTTTAAAGTAAACTAATGTAGGCACATGTGGCACCACTGGGCATAGTATTTGTGGACACTACAGAGTGGCAGTGTTAAAAGGGGCAACTATATAGGGAGGTTATTTGCTATAGAGGGTCGGGGTGGACTGCAGAAACAACAAGCCAAAGTCAAAGGTAAAAGCTGAATTTCCTGGTCCCTAATGCAAAATCGGTAACAGACCTCATCTATCCTGTGCCATTTATTAATACTGGTGTCTTTTTATAAAACGTATAGAGAAGTGAGGGGGCACACACAAGAGGGAAACACTGAGTGGATGAATAAATTGGTAGTTTAATACTCTAAAAACAAACCCCTAAAATTATACATAAAACATACATCAAATAGCATATATAGTATGTAACAACCTAAAATTCATATACACACTATCCCAATTATGATTATGGTATATAGTAGCAACTTGCACAAAGCTGTAAGTGCAATGTGATAGCACAAAGTTCCTGCAGACACTGTCCCAATTGTGGTTATGATGTGTTTAGCAACCTGTACAGTGCTGTAAATACGGTGTAACAGCACAGAATCACTATAAACGTTGTCCCGATTGCAGTGGTGGTACTAAATATCCGGATAATACAGTACCATTAAGTAGATAGGGCACTGCAGCTGTTTGGGGCAGTGATGTAGTGAACGCACTATGTCCAAATCAATTGGGGCAATAGTGGTGACTGTATGTCAATGTCCGGTATTATAGATATGTAGAGATGCGTACAAATGATGCACGTTGGAACTAGCCTCCAGATTACTTACGATATCTTGCCGCTTGTAATCTCCCGGTCTCTCCCTCCTTGCTGCCTGACCGCAGCGCTGGTTTCCCAGGTGGCCGAACACGGCCGACTGTGGCGTCCCACGTGACCTGGTAGTCTGGGGTTCCGGGCGGACGCTTAGATGACGTCACTGCTGTGCGGCTGTAACTTCAATTCTAGAGGTAGATCTCTTGCGCTTAAAACTTTTGATGTCCAGCTTCTTTGTACTTTTCTTTGAATCCACGCTCACTCTGTAATGCCAGACGCGTTTCAGGGTCTTACGCCCCGTCCTCAGTGGCCACCGAGTGAGTGGATTCTCACTCCTTATAAATGGTGTTATCCCACCAATTAAATGAATAATGATTCATGCAGCCCCTCAGTAGTATAACTTTCAATATATTGTACTCACAGGGCTACTGTTATCGTAATGCAGGCCGGCCGGGCAGACGAGCGGCAGCGTCACTGACTGACGTCACGTGCCTGCGCCGCCTACTTTATGAATGAAGCAGGCGGCTCAGGCACGTGACGTCAGTCAGTGACGCTGCCGCTCGTCTGCCCGGCCGGCCTGCATTACGATAACAGTAGCCCTGTGAGTAAAATATATTGAAAGTTATGCTACTGAGGGGCAGCATGAATCATTATTCATTTAATTACACATTTTATAAGTCTCTACTGGAGCTGCGGGGCCGGAGCACAGTGAACGTACCGGCCCCCAGCTCCTCCTCCCAGTCCCTCCCAGCTGATACATCGCAGGCTGCGATGTCAAAAGGTGGCGGAACGCCGTTCCGGTGCATTCCGCCAGAAAAAAAGCCCTGGTTAGCAGTAACTATTTGCAGATTGGTTGAGTATGATCTGGTATGGTTGTATGCAATTTGGATTGCAATATGGAATTTGAATTTGGATTGTGAACTTTGTAGCTTGCAGTAGGAACATTATATAATTGTTTTAAATACCTATTTTGGCCTCTCTGCTTCCATAAAACACAGCTCTTAGTGGAGTGAATGTCTGTTCAGCTTCTCTCCTCTGGTGTCATGATTTTAGCAGCTCCTGCTAGGGGAATTTCCCAAATAGGCTGTGAGTGAGGCTGGCTGTGATTGGTCAAAACTCTTGCTGTGTGTGAGGCTGGCTGTGATTGGTCAAGACTCCTGCCCAGCAACAACAGTTTAACTCTATGCTTTCTGTTGTTTCTGCTGTGTCACTGAGCTTACCTTACATTATATAATGAATCTTAAAGGCACATTATCTTTTTCTGCTTCTGTGGACACAAAATATAACTATTACATGACATCCAAACATTAAGTCACTGTAAATAACTCTGCTTTTGTCTTTAACACACTAACATAGGAACTGTATTAAGGTTATTGGGAGGTCTAGCTGTATAAACATATAAGCTATGTTAGCAACCTAGGACAGGTCTTGTGCGGTCTGAGCAGTGTGCAGTACTCAGGTCACCAGCACTTGGGATAGCAAAATCAATAGAAGTAAACAGGGCATCTCATCAGAGTATCGGAAGCCCACTGAATACGGCCTTCCTGACCTGACCAGCCTATAGGGATTTATCCTGGTAGAGGCAACCAGGGCCGTTTCTAGAGCCGGGTGAGGGGTGCCACCGCACTGGGTGCATCACATCAACAAGCAAAAGGGGGCGCTGGTCACTGGTGTTTACAGCTGATCAGCAGCAGGGCAAGGATCCAACTAATGAGCACTTCCATTGTGGAAGCGCTCATTAGTAAAGAGGCTGAAGGAACAGTGAGTACAGCGCTCCCAGCACTAGCTGTACTCACCGCTGTCTCTCTTCTCTATGGCTGCAGTATTTTCGGGGATAGTGCAGCCTGTGCAGTGTGTGTGAGGGAGGAGGAAGGGCCTGTGGGAGTGTGTCAGGCAAGGAGGCGAGGCCAGTGTGAGAAGAGGACAAGGCACTGAAGGCTGTGTGGAGCTGCATGAGGGGGGAGGAGCTTATCTGGGGAGGAGTCAGGCAGCTGACCTGTGAGGAACTTTCTTCAAAGTGAATACAAACCATAATGTACATGTGCTGGAGCCTGTGCATGAGGGATGTTCAGTGTATGGGGGGAAGGGGGCTCTGTACATGAGGGGGGGATGCTGGGGCGGTGCTCAGTACATAAGGGGACTAGGGGAGATACTGGGGGAGGTGCTCAGTACATGAGGGGAGATGCTGGAGGGTGCTCAGTACATAAGGGGAGTGTCACAGCCACTATCTCTGGCTGTGACCTTCTGTTCTTGCTCGTTTGGCGCTCCTCGCTAAAGTTCTGTTCCTTTGTGTTATTTGTGGTTCTGTATGGGTTAACTCCCCTGTGTGCCTATTAGGAGTTAATCCTCTGTCTGCTCCATGGGTGTGGCTTCTCTGCTGCACCCATGGAACCTGTATATAAGGCTGAGGTTTCCTCAGTTCTGTGTCAGCTCTCCTGGTGTGTGTTGTCTGTCCTGCTCCTGGTTTGTGCTCTCTCTCCCATGCTGCTGACCCATGGGATCTGTGTCTGTCTGTCTGTGCTCTGTGGGTTTCCCTACTTGTTCATTTACGTTCTCTCCCGTCTTCTTTAACGTCCTCTTTCCTGTCTTTGTTATCTGTTCTGCCAGTTATGTTTTAGTTACTTTGTGTTTGTATTCATATGTCTGTGTTCAGCAAGCCTTTGCAGCAGAGTGGCATGACAAGGCCATGCAGTTTACTACTGGTGGAGCAAGTCCTTCTCTGCTCATTGCCACTCCTGCTCCCTTGCGTGAACTCCTGCTTGTATTATTAGTTGCTCTGTTTTGTATTTGCCTGTATGTTATGTATGCCTATGTGCCGTCGGTACCTTCTGGTACCTGTTGTCCATTCGCTCCTGCTGTCACTGTCTAGTTCACGCTCCAGAGTGGACCCTGGCAACTTCCTGCGGCTAAGTCTAACCCTACCATCTAGGGCTCTAGTGAAAACCAGGAGTTGCTTAGTTACTCCCCTCTGGAGTATTACTAGACAGTGGCGCAGTGGGGGTTTTCTCCCACTGTGCTGACGGTACATAGAGCTCATGTTTTATCTGTGCTGCTTTCCATGTTTCTGTTTGTGCAATAAACTCTTATGTGTCTGTACCTGATTTCCGTTTATTGCTTGACGACGCGGTGGTCTCTCCTGGGACCTCCAACTCGTGACAGGGAGATGATGTGGAGGATGGGGGTGTTCAGTGTATGAGGGGAGATACTGTAGAGGATGGGGGTGCTCAGTGTATGAGGGGAGATGCTGTGGAGGATGGGGGTGCTCAGTGTATGAGGGGAGATACTGTGTGGAGGATGGGGGTGCTCAGTGTATGACGGGAGATACTGTGTGGAGGATGGGGGTGCTCAGTGTATGACGGGAGATACTGTGTGGAGGATGGGGGTGCTCAGTGTATGAGGGGAGATACTGTGTGGAAGATGTGGGTGTTCAGTGTATGATGAGAGATACTGTGGAGGATGGGGGTGTTCAGTGTATGAGAGTATATGCTGTGGAAGATGTGGGTGTTCAGTGTATGAGGGGATATGCTGTGGAGGATGGGGGTGTTCAGTGTATGAGGGGAGATACTGTAGAGGATGGGGGTGTTCAGTGTATGAGGGGAGATGCTGTGGAGGATGGGGGTGCTCAGTGTATGAGGAGATATACTGTGGAGGATGGGGTGTTCAGTGTATGAGGGGAGATGCTTTGGAGGATGGGGGTTCTCAGTGTATGAGGGGAGATACTGTGTGGAGGATGGGGGTGCTCAATGTATGACGGGAGATACTGTGTGGAGGATGGGGGTGCTCAGTGTATGAGGGGAGATACTGTGGAGGATGGGGGTGCTCAGTGTATGAGGGGAGATGCTGTGGAGGATGGGGGTGCTCAGTGTATGACGGGAGATACTGTGTGGAGGATGGGGGTGCTCAGTGTATGAGGGGAGATACTGTGTGGAAGATGTGGGTGTTCAGTGTATGAGGGGAGATACTGTACAGGATGGGGGTGTTCAGTGTATGAGGAGAGATACTGTGGAGGATGGGGGTGTTCAGTGTATGAGAGTATATGCTGTGGAAGATGTGGGTGTTCAGTGTATGAGGGGATATGCTGTGGAGGATGGGGGTGTTCAGTGTATGAGGGGAGATACTGTAGAGGATGGGGGTGTTCAGTGTATGAGGGGAGATGCTGTGGAGGATGGGGGGTGCTCAGTGTATGAGGGGAGATACTGTGGAGGATGGGGTGTTCTCAGTGTATGCGGGGAGATGCTTTGGAGGATGGGGGTTCTCAGTGTATGAGGGGAGATACTGTGTGGAGGATGGGGGTGCTCAATGTATGACGGGAGATACTGTGTGGAGGATGGGGGTGCTCAATGTATGACGGGAGATACTGTGTGGAGGATGGGGGTGCTCAATGTATGAGGGGAGATACTGTGGAGGATGGGGGGTGCTCAGTGTATGAGGGGAGATGCTGTGGAGGATGGGGGTGCTTAATGTATTAGAGGAGATACTGTGGAGGATGGGGGTGCTCAGTGTATGACGGGAGATACTGTGTAGAGGATGGGGGTGCTCAGTGTATGAGGGGAGATACTGTAGAGGATGGGGGTGTTCAGTGTATGAGGAGAGATACTGTGAAGGATGGGGGTGCTCAGTGTATGAGGGGAGATGCTGTGGAGGATGGGGGTGCTTAATGTATGAGAGGAGATACTGTGGAGGATGGGGGTGCTTAGTGTATGACGGGAGATACTGTGTGGAGGATGGGGGTGCTCAGTGTATGAGGGGAGATACTGTAGAGGATGGGGGTGTTCAGTGTATGAGGGGAGATACTGTAGAGGATGGGAGTGTTCAGTGTATGAGAGGAGATACTGTAGAGGATGGGGGTGTTCAGTGTATGAGGGGAGATACTGTAGAGGATGGGGGTGTTCAGTGTATGAGGGGAGATGTTGTGGAGGATGGGGGTTCTCAGTGTATGAGGGGAGATACTGTGTGGAGGATGGGGGTGCTCAATTTATGACGGGAGATACTGTGTGGAGGATGGGGGTGCTCAGTGTATGAGGGGAGATACTGTGGAGGATGGGGGTGCTCAGTGTATGAGGGGAGATGCTGTGGAGGATGGGGGTGCTTAATGTATGAGAGGAGATACTGTGGAGGATGGGGGTGCTCAGTGTATGAGGGGTGATGCTGTGTAAAGATGGGTGTGCTCAATGTATGAGGGGAGAAGCTGTGGAGGATGGGGGTGCTCAGTTTATGAGAGGAGATACTGTGGAGGATGGGGGTGCTCAGTGTATGAGGGGTGATGCTGTGTAAAGATGGGGGTGCTCAATGTATGAGGGGAGAAGCTGTGGAGGATGGGGGTGCTCAGTGTATGAGGGGAGATGCTGTGGAGGATGGCGGTGCTCAGTGTATGAGGGGAGATACTGTGGAGGATGGGGGTGCTCAATGTATGAGGGGTGATGATGTGTAAAGATGGGGGTGCTTAATGTATGAGGGGAGAAGCTGTGGAGGATGGGGGTGCTCAGTGTATGAGGGGAGATGCTGTGGAGGATGGGTTGCTCAATGTATTAGGGGAGATGCTGTGGAGGATGGGGGTACTCAATGTATGAGGGGAAATGCTGTGGAGGATGGGGGTGCTCAGTGTATGAGGGGAGATGCTGTGGAGGATGGGGGTGCTCAGTGTATGAGGGGAGATGCTGTGGAGGATGGGTTGCTCAGTGTATTAGGGGAGATGCTATGGAGGATGGGGGTACTCAATGTATGAGGGGAGATGCTGTGGAGGATGGGGGTGCTCAGTGTATGAGGGGAGATGCTGTGGAGGATGGGGGTGCTCAATGTGTGAGGGGAGATACTGTGTGGAGGATGGGGTGCTCAATGTATGATGGGCGATACTGTGTGGAGGATGGGGGTGCTCAGTGTATGAGGGGAGATGCTGTGGAGGTTGGGGGTGCTCAATATATGAGGGGAGATGCTGTGGAGGATGGGGGTGCTCAATGTATGAGGGGTGATGCTGTGGAGGATGGGGGTGCTCAGTGTATGAGGGCAGATGCTGTGGAGGATGGGAGTGCTCAGTGTATGAGGGGAGATGCTGTGGAGGATGGGTTGCTCAATGTATTAGGGGAGATGCTGTGGAGGATGGGGGTGCTCAATGTATGAGGGGACATGCTGTGGAGGATGGGGGTGCTCAGTGTATGAGGGGAGATGCTGTGGAGGATGGGGTTGCTCAGTGTATTAGAGGAGATGCTGTGGAGGATGGGGGTGCTCAATGTATGAGGGGAGATGCTGTGGAGGATGGGGGTGCTCAGTGTATGAGGGGAGATGCTGTGGAGGATGGGGGTGCTCAATGTATGAGGGGAGATGCTGTGGAGGATGGGGGTGCTCAGTGTATGAGGAGAGATACTGTGGATGAAGGGGGTGCTCAGTGTATGAGGGGAGATACTGTGGTGGCACTAGTGCTGCACTATGTCTTGGCAGCGCACATCTCCAGGACGTATTGCACATACGGTAGGAGCACACTATGACCTGGCGCTGTGTGATGTCAGTTAGTGCAGCACTGACGACAGGACACAGCGCTAAACCAAGAGCGATGGCATCTGGAGGAGAAGCAGAGAGGGGAGTATACACCATATATATATATTTTTATTTTTATTTTTTTTCTAGTCTGATGGCTGCATTTAATGTATGTACTAAGGAGTGAGGTGGAGGTTATAGGGGGCGAGAGGGGTCTGAATAAATTTTAGGCCTGTATACATTTGTGGGCTGAACTGTATGAATTTGGGGGTTGTTCTGGAATCTTAACAAATTTTGAGATCTGGTCTGGAGGTCTGCATCATTCATTTTGGGATCTCATGTAGGCTCTGTGTTAAGAAGGGTTTATCCAGCCATGTAAAATTAATTTTCTAAAACTGATTTGAATGTGATAATAAAAGTAGTGATGCATCTCTGAGCCCTGGCGCACTCCTTCCACTACTTCCTGTATCTTCGCTGTCCTATGTACTTCTATGTCCCCCTCCAATGAGACATGAGACCACTGCAGCCAGTGATTGAGAAGTGAGCGGTGGGTTAAAAAAAGTTTCACTACTCAGCAGTTTTAAAGTAAACTAATGTAGGCACATGTGGCACCACTGGGCATAGTATTTGTGGACACTACAGAGTGGCAGTGTTAAAAGGGGCAACTATATAGGGAGGTTATTTGCTATAGAGGGTCGGGGTGGACTGCAGAAACAACAAGCCAAAGTCAAAGGTAAAAGCTGAATTTCCTGGTCCCTAATGCAAAATCGGTAACAGACCTCATCTATCCTGTGCCATTTATTAATACTGGTGTCTTTTTATAAAACGTATAGAGAAGTGAGGGGGCACACACAAGAGGGAAACACTGAGTGGATGAATAAATTGGTAGTTTAATACTCTAAAAACAAACCCCTAAAATTATACATAAAACATACATCAAATAGCATATATAGTATGTAACAACCTAAAATTCATATACACACTATCCCAATTATGATTATGGTATATAGTAGCAACTTGCACAAAGCTGTAAGTGCAATGTGATAGCACAAAGTTCCTGCAGACACTGTCCCAATTGTGGTTATGATGTGTTTAGCAACCTGTACAGTGCTGTAAATACGGTGTAACAGCACAGAATCACTATAAACGTTGTCCCGATTGCAGTGGTGGTACTAAATATCCGGATAATACAGTACCATTAAGTAGATAGGGCACTGCAGCTGTTTGGGGCAGTGATGTAGTGAACGCACTATGTCCAAATCAATTGGGGCAATAGTGGTGACTGTATGTCAATGTCCGGTATTATAGATATGTAGAGATGCGTACAAATGATGCACGTTGGAACTAGCCTCCAGATTACTTACGATATCTTGCCGCTTGTAATCTCCCGGTCTCTCCCTCCTTGCTGCCTGACCGCAGCGCTGGTTTTCCAGGTGGCCGAACACGGCCGACTGTGGCGTCCCACGTGACCTGGTAGTCTGGGGTTCCGGGCGGACGCTTAGATGACGTCACTGCTGTGCGGCTGTAACTTCAATTCTAGAGGTAGATCTCTTGCGCTTAAAACTTTTGATGTCCAGCTTCTTTGTACTTTTCTTTGAATCCACGCTCACTCTGTAATGCCAGACGCGTTTCAGGGTCTTACGCCCCGTCCTCAGTGGCCACCGAGTGAGTGGATTCTCACTCCTTATAAATGGTGTTATCCCACCCATAATTGTGCTTTTTTGTGCTTGCTCCAATATGTGGGGTGGATTTGGTTGCTGCTACCTTTATTTTACAATTCATAGTTCAAACATACTTAAATGGAAATGCTAATCATAAATATTACTTCCCATATAATTAATACAATGTTAATACTTTAAAAAGAGTTCTTGGAGTAGGACTGCAAGGTCAGAGCTTCATTTTCAGAAAAAACGCATCAAAACCGCAACGGTGTGTACTGCATTTTGCATGCGGTTTTTGTGTCTTTGTGATCTATAGGGTCAAATGATCCCACCAAAGGGAATTGGACCAAAACCGCATCAATATAATTTGTATTTTGTATGCGGTTTTGCGATTTGTTGGTCATATTCATCAGGACTCATTTGTAGGGTTATTGTTGTGTTATTGTGTCTGGGAGGAGCCGTCCAGTAGGGAGTGTTTCAGTGTTTCCCTCTTGTGTGTGCCCCCTCACTTCTCTATACGTTTTACAATCCTCTCTAGGTCCTGAGGGTAGGACCGGAGGGTGAGCACCTATCCATACGAGACAGGGGTGAGCCGCTGTATCCCATTTACGATATTTCACTTGGTGTCTTTTTATGTGGCAGAGGGGGCTGGCACCCCTGGCCGAAGATATGTGCGCATTTACTGTGTTTACTGCGTCACCAATAAAGTGCAATTCCAAGTATTTAGGACAAAACCTATTATTGTGCCTCATGCCTACAGTAAAGCCCCATTCTGGTGACTAAACGACATAGCTAAACATTACATGCATTGCTGCTACAAACCACTCATCTAACTATGTCTTGACAAGTTATTAATATTGTTCCTTCACTCCCACGGTGCAAGCTTCTTGACAATGAAGTGCCATAGTTATTATATAGGACTAGTGTGCACACAGTGTGCTATACAGACATCACCTTGAACTGCAAGCAATTAGCTGCAGGGCAGTTTGGAGTATGAGAGTATTTGTACTCACAGTTCGAATGCTTCCTGGGCCAAGAAGTGATAAGAAGGGCACACATTTTCTTCCCTTCAGGGGAACACCCAGATCTTGGCGCTCCTGTCTAAAGTTATGTAGGGTGCTCTTGGTGCAAGACAGGGTTCCCTAAAGTGATAGCAATGCAGTTATTGGTGCATGCAATGAGGAGACCGGGTTTAGTGCAACAAATCCACAGTTCTTTACTGAGGCAGTCCAACAGATTATTCACATGGGCACAGTACTGTACACATCAAATGCAGTCTTTACAACTGGCAAATGCAATTCTCAAGGCTGTATATGGGAGGCTGGTCTCTCTTCTTTAATCAAGCAATAGAGTCTCTTCTTTCCCGACCTAAGGGGTGTACTTAGATAGATAGATAGATAGATAGATAGAGGAATAGAGTCTCTGGACAGTGGGCCTTTTCTGTCCTTTTTGATATGAAGGGGAGCCTGAAGCTTGTTTTCTCCCACCACATGCAGAGATGTCTGTAGCTTAATCGTAGGTGCATTTCTCTGATAAATGTTCTGCAATCTCTCTTTGTGGCTGCTATACAATCTTTAAGATCCAGTATTGTCACGTTTGCTTTTGTAATCGACAGGGGGTGGGGGCTTTTCTGTTCAGCACTGCTCCCATGCTGTCTACATATATAAAAAATGAGAAAACGGTTGGGCTCACCAGATCCACTAATACGGAGCACAGTTCATTTTAGACAATATACTAATTGACTGGCTCACAAAAAATAAATTATATTGTATTTATTAAACACACTAATTAAACATATATTGTCACATGATTAATACAAAATTCATAAAAATTGATATTGCAATAAAATAAAATAAAATACACTACATGTAATAAATACTATGAGGTCTTGGTCCCATCCACTTTTATAGCATGCGGAGCTCTCGCATGTATAATACACTTATATAATACACTTACAGTCAGGTCCATAAATATTGGGACATCGACACAATTCTAACATTTTTGGCTCTATACACCACCACAATAGATTTGAAATTAAAAGATGTGCTTTAATTGCAGACTGTCAGCTTTAATTTGAGGGTATTTACATCTAAATCAGGTGAACGATGTAGGAATTACAACAGTTTGCATATGTGCCCACTTGTTAAGGGACCAAAAGTAATAGGACAATTGGCTTCTCAGCTGTTCCAAGGCCAGGTGTGTGTTATTCCCTCATTATCCCAATTACAATGAGCAGATAAAAGGTCCAGAGTTCATTTCAAGTGTGCTATTTGCATTTGAAATCTGTTGCTGTCAACTCTCAAGATGAGATCCAAAGAGCTGTCACTATCAGTGAAGCAAGCCCTCATTAGGCTGGAAAAAAAACAAAAAAAAACATCAGAGGATAGCAAAAACATTAGGCGTGGCCAAAACAACTGTTTGGAACATTCTTAAAAAGAAGGAACGCACCGGTGAGCTCAGCAACTCCAAAAGACCCCGAAGACCACGGAAAACAACTGTGGTGAATGACCGAAGAATTCTTTCCCTGGTGAAGAAAACACCCTTCACAACAGTTGGCCAGATCAAGAACACTTGGTAGGTGGTAGGTGTATGTGTGTCAAAGTCAACAATCAAGAGAAGACTTCACCAGAGTGAATACAGAGGGTTTACCACAAGATGTAAATCATAGGTGAGCCTCAAAAACAGGAAGGCCAGATTAGAGTTTGCAAAATGACATCTAAAAAAGCCTTCACAGTTCTGGAACAACATCCTATGGACAGATGAGACCAAGATCAACTTTTATCAGAATGATGGGAAGAGAAGAGTATGGAGAAGAAAAGGAACTGCTCATGATCCTAAGCATACCACCTCATCAGTGAAGCATGGTAGTGGTAGTGTCATGGCGTGGGCATGTATAGCTGCCTATGGAACTGGTTCTCTTGTATTTATTGATGATGTGACTGCTGACAAAAGCAGCAAGATTAATTCTGAAGTGTTTCGGGCAATATTATCTGCTCATATTCAGCCAAATGCTTCAGAACTCATTGGACGGCGCTTCACAGTGCAGATGGACAATGACCCAAAGCATACCGCAAAAGCAACCAAAGAGTTTTTAAGGGAAAGAAGTGGAATGTTATACAATGGCCAAGTCAATCACCTGACCTGAATCCGATTGAGCATGCATTTCACTTGCTGAAGACAAAACTGAAGGGAAAATGCCCCAAGAACAAGCAGGAACTGAAGACAGTTGCAGTAGAGGCCTGGCAGAGCATCACCAGGGATGAAACCCAGCATCTGGTGATGTCTATGCTTTCCAGACTTCAGGCTGTAATTGACTGCAAAGGATTTGCAACCAAGTATTAAAAAGTGAAAGTTTGATTTATGATTCTTATTCTGTCCCATTACTTTTGGTCCCTTAACAAGTGGGAGGCACATAAGCAAACTATTGTAATTTCTACACCGTTCACCTGATTTGGATGTAAATACCCTAAAATTAAAGCTGACAGTCTGCAGTTAAAGCACATCTTGTTCGTTTCATTTCAAATCCACTGTGGTGGTGTATAGAGCCAAAAATGTTAGAATTTGTCGATGTCCCAATATTTATGGACCTGACTGTATATTTTTGAGTGCTGTGGATTTTCTAATTATTTGTAACCTTATGGGACCCCCAGCCAGGATTCCCATCCGCGGACACCATCTAATCTATTTTTCTACTGGCAACTGTCCCCAGATTGGGACCTGGAGTGCTGCTTAACCCAATTTTTTTGTCTGTATATTTTTGAGGACATATGTTGCTGCAACACTAGAACTGTTAGTTTGTTATTTGTTCATCTGTTAGTTTCATATATTCCACGATGGTACAAAATAATATATATTAGTTACTTTAGATACATATGTTATGTTTTTCCACATATCTTATACTGTGTTAAAGTCTTTTGCGTTGTATCAAAGGAACTTATGACAAATACTTGCCGCTGTGAATGTTACAAAAATGTCTTATTTTGCATCCGAAGGGGTGTATATTACAACTGTGTGATTTCTATATATATAAGCATAAATGCCCACAAACTTTCCCTTTTATAACAAATAGACTTGCAAGTAAGTCTGTCCAAATGTGGCTTACACTGTGTTGCCGACACTGGCACTATACTGCAAACACTGGTGCTTTGAAACTGCTGCGGTGAGATTGCGTTAACACCAAATAGAAAGGCTCCACGTGGTGTATATCTACTACTGTCAGTTTCTTTTTCACTTGTGCTCTCATAGATAGTGTCAGTGCCAAGTTGGGTCTCTCTTACCGCAGTTCTCCTCGATAACAGGTAGGATCTTTCTCACTGCAAATGTCCTCGGCCGTTCGGCTGGGTCCCGTACTTGTTTTTCCTATTCAATTGGTGCGCATGCGCAGTGTGATTCTCTCCACGCTGAACCTCCGAAGGCCAGATATACAATTGGTATCGTTACATGGATATTAAAAGTACACGAGATAGTGTATTGCAGCTTAAAATTCTTTTATCTGTTGTCCTCATTAACCAGACACGTTTTGGAACGTAGTTCCTTCCTCAGTGGTATTAATAAAAATAAAATGGAACCATTGTTAACTTTATATGTGTTTTAGGCCTATAATAAAACAGGGTTGGGACACAAGATAAATCTGGATGAGACTCAAGACCTTCTGCCTAGTTCCTATTTAGCGTTTTTATAAGCTGCCATTTCACATTTTCATTTACTTATTAGATCATAATAATATCTCACTAGGGTATATTTTTATGTGCATATAGTGTTTATCATATACAGATAATCATGCTATAAACAACCATGATAAAAACAATACAGATAAATTACACTCACCTAAAGAATTATTAGGAACACCATGCTAATATGGTGTTGAACCCCCTTTTGCCTTCAGAACTGCCTTAATTCTACGTGGCATTGATTCAAAAAGGTGCTGATAGCATTCTTTAGAAATGTTGGCCCATATTGATAGGATAGCATCTTGCAGTTGATGGAGATTTGAGGGATGCACATCCAGGGCACGAAGCTCCCGTTCCACCACATCCCAAAGATGCTCTATTGGGTTGAGATTTGGTGACTGTGGGGGCCATTTTAGTACAGTGAACTCATTGTCATGTTCAAGAAACCAATTTGAAATGATTCGAGCTTTGTGACATGGTGCATTATCCTGCTGGAAGTAGCAATCAGAGGATGGATACATGTTCTCATTCTGTTTACGCCAAATTCGGACTCTACCATTTGAATGTCTCAACAGAAATCGAGACTCATCAGACCAGGCAACATTTTTCCAGTCTTCAACAGTCCAATTTTGGTGAGCTCGTCCAAATTGTAGCCTCTTTTTCCTATTTGTAGTGGAGATGAGTGGTACCCGGTGGGGTCTTCTGCTGTTGTAGCCCATCCGCCTCAAGGTTGTGCGTGTTGTGGCTTCACAAATGCTTTGCTGCATACCTCGGTTGTAACGAGTGGTTATTTCAGTCAACGTTGCTCTTCTATCAGCTTGAATCAGTCGGCCCATTCTCCTCTGACCTCTAGCATCCACAAGGCATTTTCGCCCACAGGACTGCCGCATACTGGATGTTTTTCCCTTTTCACATCATTCTTTGTAAACCCTAGAAATGGTTGTGCGGGAAAATCCCAGTAACTGAGCAGATTGTAAAATACTCAGACTGGCCCGTCTGGCACCAACAACCATGCCACGCTCAAAATTGCTTAAATCACCTTTCTTTCCCATTCTGAGATTCAGTTTGGAGTTCAGGAGATTGTCTTGACCAGGACCACACCCCTAAATGCATTGAAGCAACTGCCATGTGAGTGGTTGACAAGATAATTGCATTAATGAGAAATAGAACAGGTGTTCCTAATAATTCTTTAGCTGAGTGTATATGGATTAATTTTGATGGTAGGGAGATGAGAGAAAGCGCGCAGGTCACGTCGATGCGCTGGTAAACAGCCTGACATCGACATAACGTGTGCCTCTCCCTGCCAACCCCATTGATTATATAAAACCAAAAACTTCCAGTTCTGCATTCAGACCATATGGCATAAGGGACCCAAATTCAA
Source organism: Bufo bufo (assembly GCF_905171765.1). Lineage (NCBI taxonomy): Eukaryota > Metazoa > Chordata > Amphibia > Anura > Bufonidae > Bufo > Bufo bufo. The sequence goes on along the minus strand of NC_053391.1, from coordinate 146,651,957 downwards.
AGATCTTCCTTGATTCCTGCCTAGACATTTTGGATATAAAGTCCCCTCCCCTCCAATATCCTTTAACCGATTGTATTGCACTATATTTCAGCCCCATTGGATTGATAGCATGTGATGTTTTAAAATGATGTGATAAGGAATGTTTCTCATATCCCTTTCTGATATTATTTATATGTTCTGCAGTTCGAATCTTTAAAGCTCTTCCTGTGCAACCAATATATTGTTCGGAGCATGGGCATTCAACGATATAGATAACCCCTTTCGTATTACATGTTAAAATCTCCTTTATTTCCCAACTAAAGTTGTTAACTGTCGATTTAATTATCTTAGTTTTCATTGGGAAATTTGTTACTTTGCAATTTGCGCACATTCAACATCTATGTTACACTCATTCTTTTCCTTATCGTTGGGGCTACCTGAAGTGCCAAACTGGGCGCCCTGGTAAATACAATTGGAGGTTGGTCTGGTAATATGGGATTTAAGATTTTATCTTTTTTTAATAAATACCAATGTTTATTAATTACTTTTTTTTATAGCTTTATACTCAGTACTAAATGGTATCATTATTTTTGACACATTTTTTCTCCTTGACTGTATGGGTTTTTTATTTATTTTTTTTGAAAGAAAGTTTTTCTGTCTATATGCCTAACTTTCTCTAAGGATTCCTCAAGATGATCTATAGGATACTTCTTCTCTAAGAACTGAAGCTTCATTTGCTCTGCTTCTCTCAAATTGTGTGTTATGTGTTCAGTTTCTTTTTAAGCGTCTAAATTGACTTCCTGGTACTTCCAGTAGCCATCTGGGTAGGTGGCAGCTATTATATCTTATAAAACTATTTTTTAAGACTTCTTTCTGATAAGTGCTGCAGATAATGGAATGTTTCACCATTCTAATCTTTAGATCCAGGAACTCAACCTCTTCTGTACTAATTTATGGCACAAATTTGAGGTTTAGATCATTGCAGTTCATTTGTTTTATGAACTCCAACAATTCAAAATGGGGTCTATTCCATATCAGCAGCACGTCATCTATATAACAACGCCAGAGCACCAGGCCCATCCCCAGCCTAGAATTGATGGTGTCTTGTTCCCAGGCTGCCATAAATAAATTGGCATAACTGGGGGTAAACCTGGTGCCCATGGCTGTACCAACTAACTGTAAATAATATTTGGCATCAAAATAAAAATAATTATAAAACAAAATCAATACTTTCTACTATAAATTCTATCTGTTTCTTTCTTTCTCCAATTTTCTGTCCTGTGTCAAAAAATGTTTAACCTCTTTTATACCTTGATCATGTTTTATACTGGTGTATAATGAACTTACATCTAATGTATCTAAAATCCAATGGGGCTGACACACCAAACTTTCTAAAATTTTAATAATTGAAGTGGTATCTTTTAAATGTGATGGAGTTGTTCTCACATATGGTTGTAAGATTCTGCCCAAATATTGGGAGAGATTTGAAGTCAGGGACCCTATACCTGACACAATGGGTCTTCCTGGTGGGTTGATGGGATCTTTGTGAATCTTGGGGATGCAAAAAAATATTGGAAGTCTTGTGGGAGTTCCCAGAATAAAATCATATTCCCTTTTTTTTCAGAATACCCTTTTCAAATGCTACTTTACACAATCCAGATAATTCCTTATCAAACATTTCCACTGGGTTGTTTTGTAAAACCTTATATGTTTCGGTGACGACTAATTGCTTATTGCATTACTTCACATACTTCTCTGTATCTAAAATAACTATCGCTCCACCTTTGTCTGCGGGGCGTATAGTTATTTGCTCATTTTTCTGTAGCAGTTTAATGGCTTTTATTTCATCATTACTCACATTCTTCTCTCTATGCTGTTTCTGACATAACCTTCTAATATCTATTTCCACCGCCCCTTTAAAAGCTGCCATTTCCTTTCCGATTTCATGTCTCAAATACATCTTTGATTTAAGTTTGACATCAGTATGCACATAATTTCAGACAGACAGATTTCCAGATTGAATCAGATTTTTCATGTGATATTTCTTACAGCATAACTTTCTGATATATTTTTTAATACCTATATAGGTGCTAAATTAGTCTAGTGATTTACTTGGAGCGAATTTTAGCCCCTTACTTAATAGTTTTTTTTTTTTACTAATATCTATATTCACTGAACTCATGTTATCCCCTATTTCTTCCCAATTTTGTATTTGGGACCTTCATTTAGCTCTACCTCTTCGTGTTCTCTTTTTCGAGTGTATGTGACTGTTTGTGTTGGTGGTTGCTGTGCTAATAACTGCGTTATGTTGTGTGCCTCTGTGATTGGTGGATGTATTTGAGCTGTGGTTGTGATCACTCCATTGTGCATATAATTGACTGCCTGTGATTGTAATGTTGGTGCCAGATTGGATAAAGTTGAATAATCCATTTGTGTCAATGGGGGTATTAAACATTGATGACTTGTTTGAGTGATTGGTGAGTGGTGTTGTCTTCGTCTGAAATTGGGATGTCACTTGAGATTGAGATGTCACTTGTGCATATGTTCTTGGTTGTGCTGGTTGTGTTAAATTTGTTTTCATTTGTACCTGTGGTGTCCTGTTCATGTTCCAGTGTTGATTTGATTTCTTGTAAAATTTCTTTTTCGTGCGTGATTGTGTTCTGTGCTCTAAAAAAGGACTCGCTAATGGTTGATAACGATTATGCATTAGTACAGGTGTGTTATACTTAATTGGTTTATTTACTGATGTTTCCTCTTTAATTGCCGTTACATTATGTTTCTTAGTTTTCTTCCCCATAATTTCCTTTTCCAGCCTATGTAATTTATCTGTATTGTGCAGGAAGGCGCAAGGGTTCGTCATTGACGAAAGGTAGGTGTCACCGAGGTTCCTGGCCTTGGTGAAGTAAGAGCCGGTATTTTCAAGTGTCAGCGGCAGCTAGTGCTGGTTGACACGTTGATTTTTTAGTATGGCTGTAAGCTGATCCGGGCCGGCTCTTACTGGGGGTAGCCAAAGTGCTGGGTCGGTGGCTGCTCCCCAACGCTCCAGGCCGGGTCTTTTCTGGCCTATATCAAACCCAGCCAGCAGTCTCAGCTGGGTGTGGGTTACTCCTCTCTGACAGTGTAGCGCTGTCAGTCCCTATGTGTTTTGGGATCTGAAAACTTGTGCTGTGCAAAAGGGCTGGGAGCTGCATGCTGAGAAGCAGGCCCCTAAAGCCTGCTGTGGACCACAGATGGAGAAACTGCAAACCAAGTGAAGGTTTTTGTTCTGTGGACTTTTCATTGTGTGAACAAACACCTAGACTGCAAAATGTCACTTTTTGTTTTTCCTTATGTGTGAATAAAACACTGAACTGTTTACTTTGCGGTTGCCTCCGTTAGCTTGTCTACAAAAGCGAATCCCCACAATTGGTGGAAGATGTATGCAAACGCAGTGAGGCAGGCCTGAAGGCCGAAAAGTTTTTGTTTTTTCCGGGCACGAGTGTATGTCCTATATTAAGCCGGCAAGGTTACGACCTGTGTTTCCTGACAAAATAGAGGCGGTCGTGAAAGCTCTTGTGGAGGCTAACTTGTAGCAGCGGGAGGCTAACAAGCAGCAGCAGGAAACTAACCAGCTGCTATTACAACATGTGATGGGGTTGCAAGCGGCAGGAGCGTCCCAGAACATCCACGATGCCCGGAAAGCTGTCCGTGTGGCGATCCTTAAGATGACCCCCTTGTATGACGTCGAGACCTATCTGGTAGTGTTCGCAAAGGTGGCCGTGAGGGAGAGGTTATCCCGAGACTAGTGGGCTGAGGTCGTCGCTCCGTTCCTGGCGTCTGGAGCCCAGCAAGTGTTTTTCGATCTACCCGATGATCAAGCGGCCGACTACCCGACAGGCTGTGTGTGAGGCTGGCTGTGATTGGTCAAGACTCCTGCCCAGCAACAACAGTTTAACTCTATGCTTTCTGTTGTTTCTGCTGTGTCATTGAGCTTACTTTACATTATATAATGAATCTTAAAGGCATATTATCTTTTCTGCTTCTGTGAACAAAATATATAACAGTTTTATGACATCCAAACATGAAGTCACTGTAAATAACTCTGCTTTTGTCTTTAACACACAAACATAGGAACTGTATTAAGGCTATTGGCAGGTTTAGCTGTATAAACATATAAGCTGTATTAGCAACCTAGGGCAGGTCTTAGCTGGCCAGCTACATCACTGTAGATATGCCCAGATTGTGCCCCTTCACAGTAGTGATGCCCACATGTGCCCCTTCACAGTAGTTATGCCCACATTGTGCCCCTCAAAGTAGTTATGCCCACATGTGCTCCCTTTACAATAGTTATGCCTACATGTGCCCCCTCACAGTAATGATGCCCACATTATGCCCCCTTCACAGCAGTTATGTCTATATGTTTCCCCTCACAGTAGTTATGCCCAAGTAGTATGGCCCAAGAGAATGCCAGCATGAGTATCCATAACCTCCAGTATTGCTACTACTACTTTCTCCTCTCTCCAACTCCTGGGCTCGCTGCAATAGGGCTTGTCCAAGGTGACAGATTTTCTTCAAAGGAATATTTCAAGGATTTTTCCCATCCCCATGTGGGATATCCACAGGATTCACTTGAACAGGGGAGGAAGGTGTAATTACCCTGCACCATCGCTACAATCTAGACGGTGTGCAGGAAAACATTGAAGAGACACAGCACTCTCATGAGCACTGCAGCCTCTTCAACCAGCTGATTGGCGGATGTGCCGGGAGTCAGACCCCCATCGATCTGATATTGATGACTTCTCCTGAGGATAGGTCAGTAAAATACTGACACTGCAAATTTGTAATGGCAAAACTGTCATATAATACATGCGTGTGCAGGGTGATATATCTACCGTGTTGAACAAAGTCAAACACTTGCAGTATAGACCCCAAAGACAAAATGAGGGAAGAGAGCGCCAAACCCCGTGTCAAAGTACAGTTGGAAAATAAAAAATGGAATTGGAATTTATTTTCCAACTGTATATTATTTTCCAACTGTACTTTGACACGGGGTTTGGCACTCTCTTCCCTTATTTTGTCTTTGGGGTCTATACTGCAAGTGTTTGACTTTGTTCAACACGGTAGATATATCACCCTGCACACGCATGTATTATCTTGTTAAGTGTCTGTAACCACAAACACTTTCTGGAGCTGCCTTCCCCCTCCCTTTCCCTCCTTCTCTCTTTTTTTTCCTTATTTCTACCACCCCTGTCGGCGCCCGAATTTTTCATTCCTTTGGGATACGTCGTGATCCCTACGGGTCTGAATTAACTTCCCCTTTTTTTCTCTGTTCTTTATAAAACTGTCATATGTCACCATGTACACACTGACTCGTAGGCTATCTTCAATATGAAATTCCTGTGCAGAAAAGGGTCCATTCCTGTAATAAGCTCTGTATAGAATTTCACAAAGGTAGGCATTGGTACAATTAATGACCCAACCCCCTCTCCCACCTATCTTCTTGCTAACCGCTCTAATAAATACCATATTTTTTATTTTGCTGCCAGGTTTATGATTAAAAAATACCCTGTTATTCAAGGCTGGAATTTCCCTATTGCTAATTCTCCAATATCAGTGAAATTTAGCAGTCGCTTTAGCTTTTTAGTGGAGAAATATTTATCTCTCCTTTGTTCACACAATTAGGGGATTTCCAAACCAACAGATTAATGTTATTTCATTAGAACCAGTGTAACGTACATTAATATATTATCATCACAGGTCCTTTAGATCTTGCAGTTCATTAGATTCAATTGTATTGCTGTCCTGAGGATGGCAATACAATTGTATCTATCTGGCAGGCAGTACATTCAGGGCCTGGGACAAAACATCAGGGGCCCAGGCCCGAATGTTTTGACCTAGCAACGCCCCTGCAAAGAAGTATAATCTGGGGGGGGGGGGGGGGGGCGTGGCCTAACCGCCATGGAGTAAAGACGTGCAGCAGAGAGCTCTCCCGCAATCCTGATTAATCCTGAACTCCCCAACTTATAATTTGTCCTTCAAAACTGCCACTACACTCAGCGGAGAGCCTCCTGAGGATTATCCCCTGCTCTGCACTGACAACCGTGGCAGGAGAGGAGCTGATTCGACGGGCAGACGCTCACATGTGAAGTGGCCATTGCAGGGAGGCAGGAGGAGCGCACGGCCGGCAGACAAACTGTCATGCTGCGATCGGCTTGCTGAAGAGACTGACTGGTGGTGAGTCGGCTGGGGAAGACTACGAGCAGGCTATAGGGGGATCCCCCGGTGCGGGTCTGCAGCAGGCAGAAGGAGGGCAGAGCGGCAGTACCCTGTGGGCGCCAGCAGCCATTTTCCAGAGAAACCACGTGGCTGCATTCGCGCCGTTCTAAAGCTGAAGAGGGGAAAGCAGATCAATAACAACTATAGAACTGTATGTACTCAGCTCATATGAACCCAGCTCTGATATAATCAGTCAGCTTGTACTCAGCCTGCATGTATCCAGCAAGTCTGCCTGCATTCTGAATGTACTCAGCAGTCCTGTATCCAGCACATGTGTATTCAGTCAAATGTACTCAGCCTAAATATATTTAGCAGCCGTGTATTCAGCCTAAATAAACTCAGCAATCGTGCACTCAACCTAAATAAACTCAACAACAGTGTATTCAGCCTCACTATACTCAACAACCGTGTACTCGGCCTGTGCGTACTCAGCAGTGGTGAACTCAGTCTAAATATACCCAGCTTTTGTGTACTCAGCTAAACATAATAAGCCGTCATTTGCCCTACTTGGGCGCATCCATCTGAGTGCGCATAGTTCAGCTTTGAACGGTCAGCACAGCGTGTCCCGTACAGTCTGGACTGTATATTGGTGAGGTGGTGCAAACTGAGATTAACTAGGGGCTCAACTCATCTGCAGACCCCTGGAAGGCCGCCCTTCTGTGCAGACGGGGATCAGCTGGGTTCCCCAAGCTTCCAGTCGGCCGGCATATGGGGCGGAAAAAACAATTAGTGCCTCCTCAGACCCCAAACAAAATCTTCATGGACAACATGAGCCAAACCGAAGGGGAAGGGGCCTTGGGCAATACAGTGTCGGAACAGGCAGAAACAGACAAAATTATGTCAGCAATAGTGTCCTGTCAAGCTGCCTTAACGGCGAAAATTGATCATCTTCAAAGCGACATTCATTTTCTGCACCACGATATAGAAAAGATGAGAACACGAACAACGGAAGTGGAACGCAGAGTGGGAGAGGTGGAGGACAATGTTAGAGGCCATAATGACTTAACCACTTCACTGCTGCAGCAAGTTAAAGCTCTGCAAGCGATGGCGGAAGATGCGGAAAATAGAAACAGGCGAAACAATATCCGTATATTGGGCCTGCCGGAAAGAGTTGAAGCGGTTGAGCCCGAGACGTTTGCAGAAAATCTGATTAAAATACACTTGTCTCCGCTGCATCTATCCCAGTGCTTTGTGATAGAAAGGGCCCACAGAATTCCAACACGACCCCTGCCCCCAGGGGCACCACCGAGACCGTTCATTATGAAGGTACTAAATTACAGAGACCGTGACGAGATCCTGGTGGCAGCAAGGAAAAAAGTAACTATCTCTTATGAAAATACAAGGATCTTCTTTTATCCCGACTTCACCACTGAGGTACAGAAGAAGAGGAAGCAATTCAACCAGATCAGAGCACGGCTCAGAGAACTGGATATAAAATATGTCATGCTGTACGCTACGAGGCTACGGATCCAAGTTGATGGAGGGATAAAGTTTTTCCTAACTCCGGAAGAGACCTCGGATTGGCTGGATACTTGTCGATCACGGGAGTAGCAGCGGTGAAATATTATAATAGAACTGTTCGATATAATTGTTGGGTTCAGTTTATTGTTCCTTTTTCTATCTCCTTGTCTATTTTGACTGAAAAGAGGGGGAAGAAATAGCAAGGGGAGGGTAAGGATGCAGGAGGTGATACACTTATTCTATATTGTAGTATCAGGGAGTACATAAAAGAGCGGGAGGTGGTATGTTACTAGAGGGAGAGCTTTTCTCATAGAAAGGGGGGGGGGGTCTTCTCTATTTTACCTCTTGAACGTTGTCCTTTCTACAAAAGGATTTTTCCTGTTAAGGATTGTTTTTCAATAGTTTAGCGGTTAGGTTGGGGTTGAGTGGAGACCTACTTAGCCAGAGGTGGCGTTAGCCGCTAGTATAGGGGTCCGGGGGGGAGTATCGAGAAGGAACGTTCGCCGGGATTCTATGGTAAACATAGCAAGTTGGGTTGCGTTAGAGGCTTAGGAGCACGCCCTTAGCATTTGTTTAATTAGTAGTTCGGGATCTGAGGCCCAGACAGGTTGGGGGTGTGTGGGCAGGGTGGGACAAAGGGAATAATTATGGGATGTTCAGAAAGGTGTGAATAGATCTGTGTGTGCCACCGCAGCTCTGCAGATGTTGGTCAAGAATTATATAGTACCGAACGGAGAGTATGGCTATGATAAAAATAATCTCTTGGAATGTGAGGGGACTTAACTGTAAAATCAAACGATCACTGGTGTTTAACTATGTCAAAGTGCATGTTCCTGACATTCTTATCTTGCAGGAAATGCATCTTAAAGATCGGAAAATTCTGTCTCTTCGGCAACCATGGGTGGGACAGGCATACCATGCGACGCACACCAATGCAAGGGGGGGTTTCAATCCTGACAAGTAAAACCTTACCGTGGCAGCTGAACAAAGTCAAGGTAGATATGAATGGTAGATTTATTATCCTGCATGGAGTTGTCAGAGGTGAACCTCTGATAGTGGTGGGACTGTATGTGCCTCCACCATTTGCCAGAACCTTATTGGACAAGCTCATGGTGAAGGTTGCACTACTGCCCCCCGGCCCCATTTGTAATATTAGGGGATTTTAATGCAGTATTAGATAGCCAACTTGATAGATTGAGACCTCCACATAGACACAATGCAGCTCTAGTTCACTGGGCGCAGGCACACAATCTGACAGAAATTTGGAGATGGAGGAACCCGTCCCTTAAGCAATTCTCCTGCCAGGTGGCTTCGGGAGATAGTATGTCACGCATTGATTTGGCTTTTGGGAGTCAAGATGCTCTACCCTTGGTACGGGGGGTGACATATCTGCCACGGGGTATCTCGGACCATGCCCCTTTACAGATTGTTTTGTCTCAAGCCATAGAAAAACCAGAGAGGGTATGGAGGTTGAATCCGGTATGGCTGCAGGTGATCCCGGTAGAGTCGTCCTGTAGCACTGAGCTAGAGGAATACTGGAAGTCTAATGAGGGATCTACTGACCTGATAACAGAATGGGAGGCCTGTAAGGCAGTTCTAAGAGGAGCGTATATCGCAGCTATAGCTACGCACAGGGTGCAGTTGCAAATCACCCGGGCTGGGATAGAAAGCAGACTGGCAGAGGCAGAGGAGGCTTTCATTAGTGATCCCTCTAGGGAATGTAGAGATGAATGGTTAGCCATTCAAAGGGAGTATAAGCTACATCTTACGGAGTATACGCAGAAGAGACTTCTTGCACAAAGGCAGATAGTATTCTCTGATGGAGATAAGAACGGGAAGGCATTAGCATATTTGGCCAAGGCTGAGAATCCGCAGACTGTGGTGGCAATGATAAAAACTGACTCAGGGAGCGAGGTCTATAAACCAGAGGAGATTTGTGCTCAATTTGCTAGATATTACACAAATTTATATTCTTCCACTCTTGCGTATACTCCTGAAGAGATACAGGGTTATCTGGGTAGGCTGAAGTTTCCACAACTATCTAGGACAGATAAGGGAATGCTGGACTCTCCAATTACACCCTTAGGCTACTTTCACACTAGCGTTCGGGGCTCCGCTTGTGAGCTCCGTTTGAAGGCTCTCACAAGCGGCCCCGAACGCATCCGTACTGCCCCAATGCATTCTGAGTGGATGCGGATCCGCTCAGAATGCATCAGTCTGGCAGCGTTCAGCCTCCGCTCCGCTCAGCAAGCGGACACCCGAACGCTGCTTGCAGCGTTCGGGTGTCCGCCTGGCCATGCGGAGGCAAACGGATCCATCCAGACTCACAATGTAAGTCAATGGGGACGGATCCGTTTGAAGTTGACACAATATGGCTCAATTTTCAAATGGATCCGTCCCCCATTAACTTTCAATGTAAAGTCTGGACGGATCCGTCTGAACAACTTTCACACTTAGAATTTTTTCTAAACTATAATGCAGACGAATCCGTTCTGAACGGATCCAAACGTCTGCATTATAGGAGCGGATCCGTCTGTGCAGACACCAGACGGACCCACTCAGAACGCAAGTGTGAAAGTAGCCATAGAAATTCAGGCTGCCATAAGCTCCATGACACCACATAAAACCCCGGGTCCAGATGGGTTTCCTGCAGAATGGTACAAGTTATATGCGGAGAAGCTTAGTGAGAGATTGAGTGAATTATTTACCTACTCGCTGGAAGTCTCAAAGTTACCTCCATCGTTCTCTGAAGCTATCATAGTAGTAATCCATAAGCCTGGGAGACCAGCAGAAGAGTGTAGCTCCTATCGCCCTATTTCCCTCATAAATCTAGACGCTAAGATACTGGCGAAGGTCCTGGCATCGCGTCTGTCAGGGATTATTCTATCCTTGTTGGGCCCAGACCAGTCCGGTTTCATGCCTGGGAAGTCAACTTATATAAATCTCAGGAGACTTTATACCAACCTGCAGGTTCAACATGCCAATGTGGGAGATAGGGCGATAGTGTCTTTAGACAATGAAAAAGCATTTGATTCTGTTGAGTGGCAATTTCTATGGGAAGTATTAGCAAAGTTTGGGTTCCCAAAGAACTTCTTGAAATGGCTGCATCTGTTATATGTGGACCCCTCGGCAAGAGTGCGTGTGAACGGGACGTTATCCAGACCTTTTCATTTACGCAGAGGGACCAGACAAGGGTGCCCACTGTCGCCGTTACTCTTCGCTCTGGTGATGGAACCAATATCCATTTTGATAAATAGCAGCCCAGGGATAGAGGGTTGGAATATTGCAGGCATCATAGAAAAATTATCACTTTACGCTGATGATATGTTGGTATATTTGGGAGATATGGAGAAATCACTAGATACACTCCTAGAAGTGGTAGATGAATACGGGTGGTATTCAGGACTTAAAATTAATTGGGCCAAATCGGTGTTGTATTTAGTGGATGAAACCGAGAATACGAGAGTATCGGCAAGGTCAAAACTCTTAGTGGTTGATAAGTTCAAATATTTGGGAGTCATAGTACATAAAGAGCCTAAACAGTTCACCTCTCTCAATCTGCTTCCGACTATGGAATATATTACGCAAAAATTAAAGGCTTGGGTAGCCCTTCCTCTTTACCTGGTGGGGCTCCCCAGAGAATAGCTTATTGGGACTAGTGAATGATCTGATCCAAACTAAGCATGTTAGGATGCTGTATAGACTCTTAATGTTCTATGTCAGGAAGGTCATTTTACTGAACTAGAAACCTCCGGCGGTCCCGGCGGTACAAAAGTGGATCCAAATTATAGATACGGCTTTGCCAATGTATAAACTAACGTTTATGGCGAGAGGCAATGCGGGGAAATTTTAGAAAATTTGGGGACTCTGGCTACAAGCGAGGCCAGCGTCTGAAATAGCATGAGTAAAAATATTACCTACAGGGGGGAAATGTGGTGAGCAGTGGGCTTATTATTATTAAGATGAAAAGAAGAGTGCAGTCTTATGTTATAAGGATGGGTCTCCTCCGTACTCTTACATAGATGGTGATGCATATGGGTGGTTTGGCCGACAAATCTTTCCTTCCCTGGGGAAGGGGGGGGGGGGGGATGCTGCAGCGCTGTGGTGGGTGTGATTGTGAGTGTGAATGTGGTCTTAACCCTGGAGCTTCGGATGCGAAACAAAACAATGTGGGGTGATGTACTCTGATATTTTCCACTGTCATGAAGTAGACTCCTGTAACACTTTAATAATGTACTGTCTATGAAACTCCGATGGCACTAGTCTTGAGACCTGTGAGTCTGGTGTATGTTGTTACTCTTATTTTTCGTCTGGAAAATTAAAAAATAAAGTCTATAAAAAAAAAAGTATAATCTGTGTGTGGGCAAGCATTGTCCTGCTGAAAAATTCCAGTTGCAATCCCTGCCATGAGAGGCAACACACGTGGTCAGAGGATGTCCTGCACATACCACTGAGCTGTTAGTGTGCCTCATATCACTACGAGGAGTGACCGACTGTCATATGCAATGGCTCCCCAGATTATCACACAGCAGTTAAGGCAGTGTGTCTCTCCAAAGCAATGGCTGGATTGAAGGATTCAACGCAAGGCCTCCATACTGTAACCCAAACATCATGGGGTCCCAAACAGACTAAAGACGATACGGTTCAAGTCCGCAGAGCAATCTAGGTTTCTTGTTCATGACACCACTGCAAATGAAGGTGACAGTAGCTGGCTGTCATGTAATGGGTGCTATGACACCAAATGTCCTTCTGCTAAGTGTCTGGAACTTGTCTGTGTAATGATGGTACCACCTGTGTCTGGATGGTGGACAACAAAACTAACGGCCTGTCTGGGATGTCCAACGCCTGTTCGCTGTGTGTGTGTGCCCTCACATAATCACTGCTCCCAACACCACCTAACAGCTAGGTCAGAACAGCCTAAATGGCGAGCAATTTTTTGAAACCATCCTGCTTCTCTCAGTCCATTGATTCGCCCCCATTCAAAGTCTGTCAGGTGAGCATAATGTCTTTAAGTGCGTCATAGAGGCATGTCTACCAGTCAACGATCTTTCAACAAGAGGTACACTACCCAAAAGTAGCTCTGAGATCCTTTTTATAGAGCAGTGGGGGACGCATTTTATGCTTTCTTGTGGCAAGACCCAATGTCTAATTAGACAACACCTGTAATCATTTATATGTCTTCCTGAGACATAACTGCATGCCAACTTTTGCAGTGATCCCGTCTGGGTACGTTATGTTTTTTTTTTCGTCAATGAGTGTACATATGATTTTCATTCCTTGGACCATCTGCTGCTTAAGGTGGTCTCCATGCCAACTGTGCAGTGGGGCACTATGTTCACACATTATACCCCTGAACTAGATCAGCAATTCATGGACGCCTAATATTTTACCAATTTAACAAAACAAAAAAAAAAAAACACAACTGTGTTCTGTTTTTACATTTTTGATTAATCAGTGTTTCCCAGTACCCCCCACTCCAATGCAATGAGTTTTTATAAAACCTATTCATAAAATGTTGACCTTGAAGGTAAATATACTGTATTGCAAAGAATAACTGCATACTATATATCTAAGCATGACTTTCCTGTACTATTTACAGCAGATTTAGGACAAAATAATGTTAAGGTGTGCTCTCTTCATTAGTCAGTGCCTATGTAGCAGCGCCATCTGGTGGTTTTTAAACAAATTCAACACTGCTCTTCTTTCTATGCAGTAGGGCAGAACTGTTTATATTGTTGAAAATATATCCTATAAGGCAAAATGAGTCGATATAGCCACACAATTTTCTTGACAAAAAAAAAAGCCATATCAATACCGCATCCATTATTAAGTACTCTGTAAACTACCTTGATAGCATCATGTTGAGTGATCAGGGTAGTGGCTCAGTGCACCGCTCAGGGCCGACGCCAGCACCCGGCATACCCGGGCAAGTGTCGGGGCTCACTGCTCCTGGGGGGGCCCAATGTGCTGCTATGAGCGCTTCCATCAATACAGATTGAAGAGCTCATTGCTGGAGTGCAGGGAGTTGCTGTCATTTCATTCACTGACCACAGCTCCAGGCAGGAGCGTTGCTAGGGTCTGAAAACATCCGGGGCACAAGCCCACTGTACCACGCCCCCCTTCACAGTAGTTATAGACCCCTTTCAGCAGTCCTGCCTTCACAGTAGTTATTAACTCCTTTCAGCAGTCCCACCTTCACAGTAGTTATTAACCCCTTTCAGCAGTCCCCCCTTCAGTGAATGGAGGACTGCTGAAAGGGGTTAATAACTACTGTGACGGGCCTAGCCATCTGGGCAACCCCACAGATCATCCCCCCACCCCCCTTTTACTTGTTCCGCTACTTATCTGCTGCCCTGGCGTGAGTTCAGTCACTTCGGTGGCATCGGTGCTCAATCCCGTCCTGCGGCGTGTGATCCCGTGAGACTCGTGACCTCCCTCGGCAGGTATCGCGGGATTACACGCCGCAGGACGGGATTGAGCACTGATGCCACTGAAGTGACTGAACTCATGCTGGCGCAGCAGGAAAGTAGCGGAACAAGTACAAGAGGGGTGGGGGATGATCTGTGGGGTTGCCCAGGTCTAATCAATATAAAAGGTCCCTGGAATAGCTAAAAAATGCTACCAGCAAACCAGCATAACATTCGGGGCACTGGACAAAACATTTGGGGCTCAAGCCCCAACTGTTTTGACCGAAATTAGAAAAAGAGCAAAAAGCAGATGACACTATACTTATAGATTCTATTAAATAACTCAGTAGCTATAACACATTTTTAATTACATGCAATTAGAAAAGTATTCAGATCCAGGTGCTCGTTTGAAAAATGTACAAATTTTTTTTGTGGGACAAACTTGTAATCTATTTATTTGTTAACACCTTTGTGTATATTTGATATAAAAGCTAGAATTATGGGCGAGCACACTTCATCTGGACTTCATCTGAATTTGTAAAATTTAATTAAATCACAATATTTATAGATGAACACATGTGCAATATAATAAAAAGCAATAAAAGCAATAAAATAGAATAAAATACAATACACTTCAATAGTTTCAAAAAATCAAATGCGTTGGTGGGAATAGTTCCTTATTTCCACAATAAACGTTGCAATATCTGTCTAGCTGCACAGTAATGAAATGTTCTGCAGTTAAATGCGTTCCAATTGGGGTATGAATAAACGTACATGTAAGGATGTATATTAGAGATGTATATTAGAGATCTTGCTGTATGAGAAATCTCCAATAACACTGGTACTCCACAGAGTATTATGCGCTGGTACAGTGAGGTGGCTATTGTATTTGCTTCAGTTCCATGCCACTGGCTTATATATTCATAAGTCGAATCTTCTTACCTTCCTTGGTATTGGCGTCTTACTTCAGCGAGGGTTGAGCGGCGCGGGACACTGCCGGCGTCTCGCTACGTACTCCTCCAGCCAACTTACCCGAGATCTCACGAGAGTTCGGACGTGATTTCGGCTTAGCTTAATCCACGTTATAGCCGTCCAGCACGATAGGAAGGCAGATACCTTTTTCGGTTTGTCGATTTCAGTTATGATCGTTTCAACAGTCCTTTATTCGAATTTTACAGCATGGCCATGCTTGTGGTGCGGAGGTGCTTTCTTACAGGTGTGCGATTCAGTCCAGACGCGTTTCGGGAACTCTCCTTCCCTTCATCAGTGGGAAGGGAAGGAGAGTTCCCGAAATGCGTCTGGGATGGATCGCACACCTGTAAGAAAGCACCTCCGCACCACAAGCATGGCCATGCTGTAAAATTTGAATAAAGGACTGTTGAAACGATCATAACTGAGATCGACAAACCAATCTCTTTTTATTATATTGCACATGTGTTCATCTATAAATATTGTGATTTAATTAAATTGAAGTGTGCTCGCCCATAATTCTAGCTTTTATATCAAATATCTATTATTAGAGGGTGTCCCTCTATTTTGGGTTAGTAGCACCTGTTCCACAATTTCGCCCAGAGTGAGCCACCGCCCTGCAGTTTGAACCTTTGTGTATAGACCTATTGATTGCAGTTTGCACAGGTTACAGCGCCCAGACGATCAGTGTTAGGTACTCCTGCACCTGTAGCCAAATAATTTGAATGCTACTTATTGTATGATGTTCCCATTGCTGCTATATGAGTCCTTGCTGACCTTCCACGTGTGATTCATTTTAACCCCCAATTTTTTTTAAAGATTTTTTCTGTCATGATAAAACATTATATTTAATGTTGTGTGGTTATATCGACTTATTTCATCTAAAGTATACATATATGATCTAGAATTTTTTGCTGTTTTTAAAGTTTGATACTTTATTTGGGTACTTGTATATGTTGACACTTGGTAATCATACTTTTAGATTTTTTGGGTCCCTACCTGTTATCCCTCTTTAGTAATCTAATATTGTCTAAAAGGCAGACAGCGAAAGGCAGTGTAACCATGCATCAAATTTATCACAGTGGCTCAGGCTTGATCATAAATTTAGCGCTCACCCGGCCCCATCGTACAAAATGATAATCAACTGGTGCCCTGTAGGGTACTTTTGCAGCTATAATCTGAATATCATACCTCCCAACTTTTTGGATGGTTAAAGAAGGACAATTATGGTTCATTATGTGAAAGATCCATTTTTCCTGCATATCTATACACTTCAATGGTTTTCTTTTACACTAGCGCACCAGTTATGTAAAACCCAAATCTGATCAAACAATGAGATATTAGACAAGGCTCTAATATACAGAGATGAACTAAACACTTTCTGGATCAATATTGTAGATGTATTAATGCAAATCTATACATCAGATAAAAAAAGGGACATATATGGAGCAAAGAGGGACAAAGGGACTTTTGTCAAAAATAGGGACTGTCCCTCCAAATGAGGGACACTTGGGAGGCCTGTGGTGGTATTCAGGATTCAATTATGATGTCACAATGTATGGACAGCAGGTGATGGCACCTACAGTACTATTCCATTATGTCACAATGTATGGTCAGCGGGTGATGGAACCTAGGATTCCATTATGATGTCACAATGTATAGTCATTAGGTGATGGTAACTAGGGTTCCATTATGATGTCACAATGTATGGGCAGTTAATGATCATATCCAGGATTCCATTATGATGCATTGTTGAGGTGTATGGGTAGCATGTGAAAGAATCAATAATTTTATTATGATGTCACAAGGTATGGTCAGCAGGTGATGCCATCTAGGATTCCATTATGACATAACAATGTATAGGAAGAGGATGATGGTATCCAGGATTCCATTATGATGTCACAGTTTATAGGCAGCAGATCATTGTATCCAGGATTCCAGTCACTTCTCACAATGTATGGGTAGCATATGATGGTACCCAGGATTCCATTATGATATCACAATGTACGTTTAGCAGATGATGGTACCTAGGATTCCATTATGATATCACAATGTATGTTTAGCAGATGATGGTACCTAGGATTCCATAGTGATATTACAATCTATGGGCAGTGGATGATGGTATCCAGGACGCTATTTTGACACAATGTATGGTCACTAGGTAATGGTACCAAGGATTCCATTATGATGTCACAATGTATGGTTAGCAGGTAGTGAATCCCAAGATTTCATTATGATTAGAGATGAGCAAACTTTTCAAAAATTTGATTCGGATGGTTTGCCAATTTTAAAAAAAAGATTTGATTCAAATTTATTTGTGAGGAATCGCGTTAAAAAACAGCTGCAGAGATCCTATATATTGTAGAACACTGTGCATTGCCGAAACATGCATAGGTAGTCCGCTGTGGTAGTGAAACAGTTACTTTGCGTCTGTAAAGCAGGCAGTTGACAGGCGTCTCTCTTAGAATCTCTTCATACTTCACTTATTTAGTCAGTTACAGGGCCAAAACTGCCCAAATAATTCAAGTGTGAACTCAGTCTTATAGGTTAATGTTAGCGTCAGGTATAAAGAACTGTGCAGTGGACCAAGATTGTACTATAGAGTAAAAGAGCGCACTCCTTTTACATCTTCGTCAGCTGATTCCACATAGATTTCAACAGAACCTGTTCTGTTACACGCTAAAACAAGTAGTGGGCCCAAGACAGAGTGGAGAGGGTGTCAGCAGTAAGTGTGTGTTGATGTCACTGTTTATTTTGCCCTTCTTCTCATCTGTCATAAAAACAACCCCAAGAAAAACTATCCTGTCTTTTGAGCATCCGCCTTCACACGGTCAGCATTTGGTCAATTGTTAAGGCCAAAAAAAAGCATGAGTGGATCCAAAACAGAGATGACACGTGATTATGGGGAGGGTGGCAACCACATGAGGAGTCAACACAATGGCCCAGTCAAAGAGTGGTGAGATGGCAACCGCATGAGGAGTCAACATAGTGGTCAGTCACAGAGTGGTGAGGGTGGCAACCACATGAGAAGTCAACAAAATGGTCCAGTCACAGAGTGGTGAGGGTGTCAAAAGCATGACGAGTCAACACAATGGCCAAATCACAGAGTGGTGAGAGTGGCAACTGCATGAGGAGTCAACAAAATGGCCCAGTCACAGAGTGGTGAGGGTGTCAAAAGCATGATGAGCCATCATAGTGGTCAGTCACAGAGTGTTGAGGGTTGCAAACGCATGAGGAGTCAACACAGTGGCCTAGTCACAGAGTGTTGAGGGTCGCAAACGCATGAGGAGACAACACAGTGGCCTAGTCACAGAGTGGTGAGGTGGCAACCGCTTGAGAAGTCAAGATAGTGGTTAGTGACAGAGTGGTAAGGGTGGCAAACGCATGAGGAGTCAACATAGTTGTCAGTCACAGAGTGGTGAGGGTGGCAAATGCGGGGGATTCAATCAGCACAACCATATATGCAGGTGCACATCGCTATGGGGAAATACATATACAAAGAAAAAGACACAAATGCAATAGCACTCTGCAACCGGCATTCTGCCCTGCCTCTATGCTGGATGAGGCATTGGTGTACATTTTGGCCAAAGCGTAATAAGCCACTCACCATGTCAAGGTCGCCTCTATGGAGTGGTCCCTAACACTAGTTCCTACCTGTTGGCAAATGCATGAGGAGTCAACATAGTGGTCAGTCACAGAGTGTGAGGGTGGCAACCGCATGAGGAGTCAACAAAATGGCCCAGTCACAGAGTGGTGAGGGTGTCAAAAGCATGAGGAGTCAACACAATGGTCCAGTCACAGAGTGGTGAGGGTGTCAAAAGCATGACGAGTCAACACAATGGCCAAATCACAGAGTGGTGAGAGTGGCAACTGCATGAGGAGTCAACAAAATGGCCCAGTCACAGAGTGGTGAGGGTGTCAAAAGCATGATGAGCCATCATAGTGGTCAGTCACAGAGTGTTGAGGGTTGCAAACGCATGAGGAGTCAACACAGTGGCCTAGTCACAGAGTGTTGAGGGTCGCAAACGCATGAGGAGACAACACAGTGGCCTAGTCACAGAGTGGTGAGGTGGCAACCGCTTGAGAAGTCAAGATAGTGGTTAGTGACAGAGTGGTAAGGGTGGCAAACGCACGAGGAGTCAACATAGTTGTCAGTCACAGAGTGGTGAGGGTGGCAAATGCGGGGGATTCAATCAGCGCAACCATATATGCAGGTGCACATCGCTATGGTGAAATACATATACAAAGAAAAAGACACAAATGCAATAGCACTCTGCAACCGGCATTCTGCCCTGCCTCTATGCTGGATGAGGCATTGGTGTACATTTTGGCCAAAGCGTAATAAGCCACTCACCATGTCAAGGTCGCCTCTATGGAGTGGTCCCTAACACTAGTTCCTACCTGTTGGCAAATGCATGAGGAGTCAACATAGTGGTCAGTCACAGAGTGTGAGGGTGGCAACCGCATGAGGAGTCAACACAATGGTCCAGTCACAGAGTGGTGAGGGTGGCAACTGCATGAGGAGTCAACACAGTGGCCCAGTCACAGAGTGGTGAGAGTGGCAACTGCATGAGAAGTCAACAAAATGGCCCAGTCACAGAGTGGTGAGGGTGTCAAAAGCATGATGAGCCATCATAGCGGTCAGTCACAGAGTGTTGAGGGTCGCAAACGCATGAGGAGTCAACACAGTGGCCTAGTCACAGAGTGTTGAGGGTCGCAAACGCATGAGGAGTCAACACAGTGGCCTAGTCATAGAGTGGTGAGGTGGCAACCGCTTGAGGAGTCAAGATAGTGGTTAGTGACAGAGTGGTAAGGGTAACAAACGCATGAGGAGTCAACATAGTTGTCAATCACAGAGTGGTTAGGGTGGAAAATGCATGAGGAGTCAACACAGTGTCCAAGTCACAGAGTGGTAAGGTGGCAAATGCATGAGGAGTCAACATAGTGGTCAGTCACAGAGTGGTGAGGGTAGCAAATGCATGAGGAGTCAACATAGTGGTCAGTCACAGAGTGTGAGGGTGGCAACCGCATGAGGACTCAAGATAGTGGTTAGTCACAGAGTGGTGAGGGTGGCAACCGCATGAGGACTCAAGATAGCGGTTAGTCACAGAGTGGTGAGGGTGGAAAACGCATGAGGAGTCAACATAGTTGTCAGTCACAGAGTGGTGAGGGTGGAAAACGCATGAGGAGTCAACACAGTGGCCCAGTCACAGAGTGGTAAGGGGTGCAATCGTATGTGTCAACATAGTGGCCAGTCACAGAATGGGAAGGGGGTGGCAAACACATAAGGAGTCAACACAGTGGCCCAGTCAGAGAGTGGTAAGATGGCAACCGCAGGAGAAGTCAACACAGTGGCCCAGTCACAGTGTGGTGAGGGTGGTAAACACATGAGGAGTCAACATAGTGGTCAGTCACAAAGTGGTGATGGTGGCAAACGCATGAGGAGTCAACATAGTGGCCCAGTCACAGAGTGGTGAGTTGGCAATCACATGAGGAGTCAACACAGTGGCCCAGTTACACTATGAAGAGGGTAGCAACCGCATGAGGAGTCAACACAATGGCCTAGTCACAGAGTGGTGAGGGTGTCAAATGCATGAGGAGTCAATACAGTGGTCCAGTCACAGAGTGGTGAATTGGCAATCACATGAGGAGTCAACACAGTGGCCCAGTTACACTATGAAGAGGGTAGCAACCGCATGAGGAGTCAACACAATGGCCTAGTCACAGAGTGGTGAGGGTGTCAAATGCATGAGGAGTCAATACAGTGGTCCAGTCACAGAGTGGTGAGGTGGCAACCGCATGAGGAGTCAACCTAGTGGTCAGTCACAGAGTGGTGAGGGTGGCAAATGCATAAGGAGTCAACATAGTGGTCAGTCACAGAGTGTGTGGGTTGCAACCGCATGAGGAGTCAACAAAATGGCATAGTCACAGAGTGGTGAGGGTGGCAAAAGCATGACGAGTCATCAAAGTGGTCAGTCACACAGTGATGAGGGTGGCAAAAGCACGAAGAGTCAACACAATGGCCCAGTCACAGATTGGTGAGGGTGGCAAACGCATGAGGAGTCAACATAGTGGCCCAGTCACAGAGTGGTGAGTTGGCAATCACATGAGGAGTCAACACAGTGGCCCAGTTACACTATGGGGAGGGTGGCAACCACATGAGGAGTCAACACAATGGCCTAATCACAGAGTGGTGAGGGTGTCAAATGCATGAGGAGTCAGCACAGTGGTCCAGTCACAGAGTGGTGAGGTGGCAACCGCATGAGGAGTCAACTTAGTGGTCAGTCCCAGAGTGGTGAGGGTGTAAAAAGCATGAGGAGTCAACATAGTGGTCAGTCACAGAGTGTGTGGGTGGCAACCGCATCAGGAGTCAACAAAATGGCATAGTCACAGAGTGGTGAGGGTGTCAAAAGCATGACGAGTCATCATAGCGGTCAGTCACAGAGTGATGAGGGTGGCAAAAGCACGAGGAGTCAACACAATGGCCCAGTCACAGAGTGGTGACGGTGGCAACCACATGAAGAGTCAACACAGTGGCCCAGTCACAGAGTGGTGAGGGTTGCAACCGCATGAGGAGTCAACAAAATGGCCCAGTCACAGAGTGGTGAGGGTGTCAAAAACATGAGGAGTCATCATAGTGGTCAGTCACAGAGTGGTGAGGGTGAAAAACGCAGGATGAGTCAACACAGTGGCCCAGTCACAGAGTGGTGAGGTGGCAACTGCATGAGGACGGAGTCAAGATGGTGGTTAGTCACAGAGTGGTGAGGGTGGCAAACGCATGAGGAGTCAACATAGTTGTCAGTCACAGAGTGGTGAGGGTGGCAAGCGCATGAGGAGTCAACACAGTGGCCCAGTCACAGAGTGGTGAGGTGGCAATCGTATGCATCAACATAGTGGCCAGACACAGAATGGTGGGGGTGGCAAACACATTAGGAGTCAACATATTGGCCCAGTCAGAGAGTGGTGAGTTGGTAATCACATGAGGAGTCAACACAGTGGCCCAGTTACACTATGAAGAGGGTAGCAACCGCATGAGGAGTCAACACAATGGCCTAGTCACAGAGTGGTGAGGGTGTCAAATGCATGAGGAGTCAACATAGTGGTCAGTCACAGAGTGGTGAGGGTGGCAAACGCATGAGGAGACAACATAGTGACCCAGTCAAAAAGTGGTGAGGGTGGCAAACACATGAGTAGTCAACACAGTGGCCCAGTCACAGAGTGGGGAGGTGGCAACCGCATGAGGAGTCAACACAGTGGCCCAGTCACGGGGGGGGGAGCAACAGCAGTGGCAGTAATAGCACAAGATGGTGGGTGGTAGTCGGAGAACATGGCAGCAGGAGCAACAGGTGTGTGGCAGCATCAGAATAGTGGGTGAAGCAGGTGGCCAGAAGAAATGGGTCTCTTTTCACAAAGTTTGGGTGTGGCACCCAGAATGATCTTGTCTGATGTATCAGGTACTGGTATGTGAAAATCCTGGCTGATAAACATCTGATTCATCTTCACAAAGGTCAGTCTCTCCACATTTTGGGTGGAAAGGCGAGTTCTCCCTGGAGTAACCGTGACGAAAACCACCCCTCGTGCCCACTTGACGTCAACTACGTCGAGCTCACGAGATACGGTATGGTCACTGGTTACCAAGGCGTGACGTTACAGTCTTGGTACAGTTTTCACAGACTCCTCCTGTCCACACGGGCACAGAGAGGCAACAAGCTGAGAGAGTCTTTTTACTGCCCCAGTGAAAGCACGTTCTCAGTCCGGAAAGACTGCCACCAGTTCCTTGTTTGATATAAGCCTGGTCCGTTAACCGGATTATATAGGGTAAGAAACCAACCCACGGTAGCGTATTACTAGGCCGAAACACAGACGTGGGGATTCGTGATCGAGATACAAGACAGCACAAGATTAAATTATATAGTTAATCTCCTTATGGGCTCACTAGACAATACACTATACACACAAGGAATATATACAGTGGTCTGAGGTTACAAATACAGGTGTTATAGTACAAACAGGGTTAAGCAGAACAAAAGTCAGTTTACCAGATGGATGAATCCTTTTGGGTTGTGATGAGTTCTTAGCTGTATTCACATGGAGGGCAGTGATGTCAGCAGGTTACAGGTCCCTCTAAACACATGGCACGATGTGACCCTCCTTCAGAGAAAAGACACGCCCGTTGGCTGGCACAAGCCTTTTAAACTGTAGCTGGCCCCTCCTCTTTCCGCCTCTGGGAAGGATCCCCCCTCCCTGCTGATCCTGACAGCTCAATGACCCACAAAACCCTTTAGGGTTCATAGCTCCAGACCAGAAGGTCACAGGGAGATGGTTCTGGGACCAACAGATCCGACTTGGTTCCGGCTACAAGAAGAGTCCAAGCATGGTACCATTATTTGGTTTCTGTGGGGAGATATGTATATCTCCCTTCCCTGGCTTACCACCGCCAGACTATGACCATGGGCCTGTTCATCATGGCCACAGGGACACAAATATGTATCGGGTTTACGTCTGTGATGGACGGTCAATTCATAATTCCTTATGAACTGCCGGTTCCATGATGTCTGATAATCTAAATGAAGTGGTGAATGGCTTAGACCTCATGCTGAGAGATTCTTCCTGTCACATCAGCTTGGTTCCTGGCTGACTGGATGGAAGTGTGAAAAGTTGTAAACACTGGTGGACTGCTAGAGGTTCTCTGCCATATGCAGGCTTTGAAGCAGGGCCCCCTTGTGGAGATCACTACCTCTGCTATCTGACAGCTGATGGCTGGTGTGGGGACATGGCTGACATGGAACAATAATCCATATTCCTCACATAACTATGCCCCCAGCCGCACTAAACACCCACTCTGATGCCAGATTACTGGCTGGGCAGAAAAGCTTGTCCAGGGCAAATTGGCCAGTTACAGCCACAAATCAAGTTTGGCTGCCCAGTAGTGCAGTGGATCTTGGATGACGGGTGGCAGGGTGCAGTCCAAGTATGCCACCACCTGCTGGTTCAGGTTCTGCTCCATGTCTTGCTGCTGCTGCTGGTGGGTGATTTCTTCAGTAGGCGGGTAAAGAAAAGTGTACATTAGAGACTCCAGACTTAAGTTGCTGCTGATGGAGCTGGTGCTGCTCCTGCACCACCCCACACCTCTCCAGCAGCCAGGGCAGTGGAACGTGAGCGCAGATGGCCCCCCGGTCACAATTTCTTGAGGATGGGTGATGGCGCACATAGCCAGCGGCCAACTGACTACATCAGATATCTTGATAGTAGTTGAGTTTATCCTCCCTCTCAGCGGGTGGAAAAAAGTCTCCCATTTTGGAGTGGTAGCAAGGGTCTAACATGGTTCAGAACCAGTTGTCATTCCTCTGCCGAAAGTTGATAATACAGCTGTCACTATGCAAGCAACTCAGCATGCATCTTTCCATTTGCGTAAGGGACTCGGAGGGACTCCCTGCATCCATCTCCACTGCATACTGCCACGGTGTGTCGGGGTCATCTGCCTGGTCTTCTTCATCGCATGAGCGGCCACTGGCTAATGTCAAAGTTACGCAGGGGAGTGCTCCTATCCGCCTGCATCATCAAGAATTCGTTTACAGCCTTCCTCTCCTCATATAGTCGGTCCAATATGTGGAGGGTGGAGTTCCAACGGGTGGAAACATATCAGACGATGTTGGGGAACACTATTCTGCCTTTGCAGCTCAAGAAGGGAGTGCTTTGCAGTGTAAGTGCATGCACAGTTTCCTAGCCATTTTCAGGATGTCTTGCAGTTGAATGGAAGACTTAGGGAAACCCTTTACAGCCATATTAAAGATGTGCGCCATGCAGGGCGCATGGTTCAGCCCTCCTTGACGCAGCACCGACAGAATATTCTTCCAATTGTTGGTAACCATGGTTCCAATTTTAAGTTGGCGAGGAGACAGACAGGATTTAATTTCCTCTTGAAGCAGGCGGAGCAGTTCCTTCCAGTTGTGACTCAGTTTGCCCAGGCAAACCAAGTGCAGAACAGCGTGACACCGCTGTGCTCTGCACAGGTGGTATGCTGGAGTAGCAATTGGGACAAGGTGGAGGATGAGAAGGCAGAGGAGGACATTGGCGCAGGCCTCTCAGCTTGAGAACGTGGAGGCGGCAGTGCCGTCACCTGGCCACGTTGCTGGTGTGGCTGGGCAGGAACCACATTTACTCAGTGGGCTGTAAAGGACATATATTGTCCTTGACTGTAGTTATAGCTTCAGGGTCCACCACATGGAAAGGGAGGGACTGTAGCACCAGCAACTTGGCCAGGAGCACGTTCAGCTTCTACGCCGTTGGATGAGTGCACGCATATTGTTGTCTTTTTGCAATTGCCTCGGTAATCGATTGCTGATTACACAAGTGACGAGGAATAGGAGGAGCAGGAGCATCAGGACCAGTAGATAATGGGAAGGAAACACAGCTCCTTTTTGCTGAGGTGGTGGATCCTTGACTAAAAGAAAAGGGGTGCAGGCCACTGTGTGATGCAGCAATTGCTACATTAACGCCACAGTTTGTCCAGGCCTATTTATAGTGACGCTGCATGTGTTGATGCAGGGCTGTGGTGCCAACATTGACACCCTGGCTACGCTTCACCTTCTGCCCACAAATTCTACAAATAGCCACGCTGACGTCCTCCGGCGGCTTGATGAAAAATTCCCACACCGCTGAGTATGGCATTTTCCCCCCACTACACCGTACCGACTGCCTGCTGCCTCTGTACTGCTAGTTCTTTCCGGAAAGGTGGGCTCCAGCGTAGCAGGCGGTGTACCCCGGGCACGTTTGGCTCCAGACCTCACACTGCTGCTACTCTGCTGACTCACAGCCATGCTACCACCCTGCTGGCTCAGCCACTGCCTCACGTGCAAGCTGCCACCTTCTTCACCTAATGATGATGAAGTTCCCTCTTCACCCGGCTCCCACGTGCGAACGGCTACATCATCATCCACTACTGTCTACACATCACTGATGTCACCCTCACCAGTCTCAGGGCCATGTGCCTGATTGCCCGCAACACCAGCTCCCGCACGACTCTCATTGTCGCTACTTCAGGGCCGGTGCAACCATATACAGGGAGTGCAGAATTGTTAGGCAAGTTGTATTTTTGAGGATTAATTTTATTATTGAACAACAACCATGTTCTCAATGAACCCAAAAAACTCATTAATATCAACGCTGAATATTTTTGGAAGTAGTTTTTAGTTTGTTTTTAGTTTTAGCTATTTTAGGGGGATATCTGTGTGTGCAGGTGACTATTACTGTGCATAATTATTAGGCAACTTAACAAAAAACAAATATATACCCATTTCAATTATTTATTTTTACCAGTGAAACCAATATAACATCTCAACATTCACAAATATACATTTCTGACATTCAAAAACAAAACAAAAACAAATCAGTGACCAATATAGCCACCTTTCTTTGTAAGGACACTCAAAAGCCTGCCATCCATGGATTCTGTCAGTGTTTTGATCTGTTCACCATCAACATTGCGTGCAGCAGCAACCACAGCCTCCCAGACACTGTTCAGAGAGGTGTACTGTTTTCCCTCCTTGTAAATCTCACATTTGATGATGGACCACAGGTTCTCAATGGGGTTCAGATCAGGTGAACAAGGAGGCCATGTCATTAGATTTTCTTCTTTTATACCCTTTCTTGCCAGCCACGCTGTGGAGTACTTGGACGCGTGTGATGGAGCATTGTCCTGCATGAAAATCATGTTTTTCTTGAAGGATGCAGACTTCTTCCTGTACCACTGCTTGAAGAAGGTGTCTTCCAGAAACTGGCAGTAGGACTGGGAGTTGAGCTTGACTCCATCCTCAACCCGAAAAGGCCCCACAAGCTCATCTTTGATGATACCAGCCCAAACCAGTACTCCACCTCCACCTTGCTGGCGTCTGAGTCGGACTGGAGCTCTCTGCCCTTTACCAATCCAGCCACGGGCCCATCCATCTGGCCCATCAAGACTCACTCTCATTTCATTAGTCCATAAAACCTTAGAAAAATCAGTCTTGAGATATTTCTTGGCCCAGTCTTGACGTTTCAGCTTGTGTGTCTTGTTCAGTGGTGGTCGTCTTTCAGCCTTTCTTACCTTGGCCATGTCTCTGAGTATTGCACACCTTGTGCTTTTGGGCACACCAGTGATGTTGCAGCTCTGAAATATGGCCAAACTGGTGGCAAGTGGCATCTTGGCAGCTGCACGCTTGACTTTTCTCAGTTCATGGGCAGTTATTTTGCGCCTTGGTTTTTCCACACGCTTCTTGCGACCCTGTTGACTATTTTGAATGAAACGCTTGATTGTTCGATGATCACGCTTCAGAAGCTTTGCAATTTTAAGAGTGCTGCATCCCTCTGCAAGATATCTCACTATTTTTGACTTTTCTGAGCCTGTCAAGTCCTTCTTTTGACCCATTTTGCCAAAGGAAAGGAAGTTGCCTAATAATTATGCACACCTGATATAGGGTGTTGATGTCATTAGACCACACCCCTTCTCATTACAGAGATGCACATCACCTAATATGCTTAATTGGTAGTAGGCTTTCGAGCCTATACAGCTTGGAGTAAGACAACATGCATAAAGAGGATGATGTGGTCAAAATACTCATTTGCCTAATAATTCTGCACTCCCTGTAGGCGAACTAGGCTTTCGCCTTGGGCGCCGGCATGCTGGGGGCGCCGTGGTGGGCTCCCCCTGACTGGGGCTGCAGCCCTGGGCGACAGGGTGAGCGGCTCTTGAGCCGCCCCCAGCGCCGTTACAGGGGGGCCAGGAGGTGGAGGTCCTTCTTAAATATGGCAGAGCAGGCATCTGCTTACCCTGATGGCAGGTGCCTGCTCTGCCAGTAAATTACTGGAGGAGAGGAGGCGGGCGGCAAGGGAGGCTGTTCTAGCAGCTCCCCACTCCTCCCTCGTGCGCCCTCTGTGATGCCGAAATATGACGTCATTCCGGCCCCGGCATACTAAACGGCGCGCTGGAGGACTGAGGAGCTGCACCACACTGGACCCCAGGGAGGTGAGTGTTTAAGTGTTTGACTGAGTGAGTGTTTGCCTGTGTATTTATGTCAGTGAGTGAGTGTATGTATGTCTGTCTTTCTGTCAGTAAATGTATGCGTGTCTGTCATTGAGTGTCTGTGTGTGTATGTCAGTGAGTGAGTGTATGTCAGTGAGTGTGGATGTCTGTCGGTCAGTAAGTGTCTGTGTGTTTGTCAGTGAGTATGTGTATGTTTGTCAGTGAGTATATGTGTGTGTTTGTCTGCCAGTGAGTGAGTGTCTCTTAGTGAGTTTCTGTGTGTGTGTGTGTGTGTTTCAGTGGGTAGGTGTATGTCTGTCAGTGAGTGAGTGTGTGTCTGTCTGTCAGTGAGTGTATGTGTGTCTGTCAGTGAGTTTCTGTGTACGTCATTCAGTGAGTGTCTGAGTGCGTGTCTGTCTGTCAGTGTGTGTGTGTGTCTGTCAGTGAGTGAGTGAGATGAGGGGCCGGCAAAATGGATCTTTGCCTAGGGCGGCAAAAATCCTTGCACCGGCCCTGTGCTACTTGCCCACCTACCGGAGGAAGCAGCAGATCTCTCCTCCAGATACTTCTTAAGCAGAATGAACAGAAAAAGAAAAAAGGCAGGTTCAGGACAGGTGGGAGCACAGAGCTTGTTCCCGGGCCATGCCAACTAAGCGGGGTGTCAGAGGAACCCATCTACTCCTGGCTGGGGGTGTCTGATATCACTTGAGATGAGGTAGAAGACCGAGTCAACACGTCCGCTGGATGACACTGGCAACTCTGGCCTGTCGCTGCAGCTACACTACCCCCCCCCCCCTTCTTCTGCTGCTACTTCTGCCAGTTTCAGAAACATTTTGGCCACTGCCCATTCCCTTACAAGGACCTACTGTACTGTAACTGTAAGGGTAAAAGAGCAGTAGTGTCAGGCCGCAATTTCACCTTCGAAACAAGTATGTATTTATATATATTTAAAATAAAGTAAACACCCCAAAACCTGTAGTATCAGGCCGCAATTTCACCCCAATTATACAAGTAGGGATTAGCAGATATACTTATGTATAATAAAAAGTGAGTACCCTAAAATCTGTAGTATCAAACCGCAATTTTACCCCAATTAGAGAATCAAGGATTAACAGATTGAATTATATATAACAGAATGCGAAGACCCTAAAATCTGTAGCATCCAGCCGCAATTTTACCCCAATTAGACAATCAAGGATTAATAGATTGAATGATATATAAAATAACGTGAACCCCCCAAATTTTGTAGTATCAGACCGCAGTTTCACCCCAATAACAGAATCAAGGGTTACTGGAATTACTGATGTATCAAAGAATGCAACAGCCTAAAATCAGTAGTATTAGAACACTTTTTAACCCCAATTAGTGCAGCAAGGTGTAACAGAATAGCTCCTATTAGCCAGCCTTTACACAGTTCAATTGTGCCCTGCTCTCTCCCTATAGTGTGGATAATGCCTCCCTATTATACCGCACATCGCCGGCACTATAATAGAATATGCCTTTTCTTGTCCGCAATTGCGGACAAGAATGAGACATGTTCTATTTTTTTCGGGAATGGAATTGCGGATCCGGCAGTGTGCTGTCCACATCCGTTCCGGCCCCATTGAAAATGAATGGGTCCGCACCCATTCCGCATAATTGCGGAATGGATCCGGACCATTCATATGGACGTCTGAATGGAGCCTTAGGTGGGAATATACGTATCTTGCCACAGCGGGATGTGGCAGATCGGGACCAGGAGCGTCTGCCTTTGATATAGATACGCCCCCCTCCATGATTGGAGACATCGGTGAGCATCTACGTCCCACCTCTTTATTCACCCTAATATATTGAGAGGGAACGGGCTGTGTACGGCCACACAAGTGCCGGAGGCTGCACACCACACATGAAGCGTTACCGCCCTTCTTTATAAACAGATTTGGATAAGATAACCTGCTTCAGGGTCACGCTACAGCTCCTGATGAGGTGTCCGCAAAAAGCGACACATGAAACG
Source organism: Bufo bufo (assembly GCF_905171765.1). Taxonomy (NCBI): domain Eukaryota; kingdom Metazoa; phylum Chordata; class Amphibia; order Anura; family Bufonidae; genus Bufo; species Bufo bufo. The sequence continues at coordinate 146,621,893 of NC_053391.1, read as the reverse complement.
CATCGAGCTAGTTAGGCTACTGACGCTTACCTAGATCTTATTGTAGAAGCGGTGATATTTTTAGGGTCCCGCTAGGCGCCTGTATATACGGGACACACACTCACTATACAGTATAAGTGCGCAACAGGATTGAGTGCTTCACCACTGGTTAATTCGCTACAGAATTTAGTGTTATGGAGCCCTGGGGACTTGTTACTCAGTTACCACCGACACCATACCCAGTGGCGTTCCTAGGGCGTTTAGCACCCGGGGCAGGTCCTTTCTCTGGCACGCCCCCAATACTTTAAAACAATGGTGCCCCCTCACAGCGCTACAGAACATACAGGACAATACAGCGCCACATACCTCTTACATCCAGTGACTTCTCTTCTCTGATGTAAATATTCTATTTCCTCTTCTTCTCCTGTTAGACCAGACCACCATGGTGACTTCTTTCAGCCGCGCCTCGTCTCTGCAGAGTTTAACAAACAGACATCTAACTTTCCTACTTTTCCATCATCCTCCCACCTTCTCAACACCCCATCCTGCCACCGCCAAAACTGTGTCCACTGTGCTTTCCAATACTTTCCTGCAGAAACAGTCCCCCTGAAAATACCGGTACCACACAGATATTGTGTCAGTACAAAAACAACCCTATATATTGTGCGCTAGTACAAAAAAATCCCCCCTTCCTTTCAGATCAGACACTCATATAAAACCCTAAATGAGGTCCCCCATCTCAGACCAAACCCCCTTTAGACCTCTATGTCAGACCCCATTTAAAACCCCAGTTTTAAACCTCAGATCAGACCCCCATTAGACTTCCATGTAAGACCCCGACCCAATATCAGACCTCAGATAAGACCCCCCATTAGATCTCCAGACCCCCATATCAGACCTCCAGACCCACATATCAGACCTCCAGACCCACATATCAGACCTCAGACCAGATACCTATATCAGACCTCCAGACCCCCATTAGACCTCAGACCAGACCCCCATATCAGACCTCCAGACCCCCATTCGACCTCCAGACTCCCACTAGACCTACAGACCTCCATTAGACCTCCAGATACCCATATCTTACCCCCATAAGACCTCTAGACCCCCAGTGAGACCTCCAGACCCCCAATCAGACCCCCGTTAGACCTCCAGACTGCCCAGTCAGACCTCCAGACCCCCAATCAGACCTCCATTAGACCTCCAGACCCCCAATCAAACCCCCATTAGACTTCCAAACCCCCTAGTCAGACCTCCAGACCCCCAATCAGACCCCCATTGAACCTCCAGACCCCCTAGTCAAACCGCCTATCGGACCCCCATTAGACCTCCAGACCCCTAATCAGACCCCCATTAGACCTTCAGACCCCCAATCAGACCCCCAGTATACCTCCAGACCCCCAATCAGAGCCCCATAAGACCTCCAGACCCCCCAGTCAGACCTCCAGACCCCCGTTAGACCTCCAGACTGCCCAGTCAGAGCTCCAGACCCAAAATCAGACCCCCATTAGACCTCCAGACCCCCAGTCAGACCTCAAGACCCCCAATCAGACCCCCATTAGACCCCCAATCAGACCCACATTAGACCTCCAGACCCCCAATCAGACCCCCATTATACCTCCAGACCCCAATCAGAGCCCCATTAGACCTCCAGACCCCCCAGTCAGACCTCCAGACCCCCCATTAGACTAATCCAGACCCATGCAGTCAGACCTCCTGACCCTCCCAGTCAGACCTCCAGGCCCCCATAGACCACTCCAGACCCCCCCCATTAGACTTCCATATCAGACCTCAGATCAGACTGTAAAATAATAAAGCAACTTACCTCTCCTGTCGCCACTCTCCCTGTCCTGGCTGTCTTCTCAGGGCCCGCGCTGTAGTCACCTGACCTCCTGCAGCGTCAGGTCAGAGTGCGCTCTGTACGTCCTGACGCTGCAGGCAGCCAGGACACAGCAGGGCGGGCCCTGAGAAGAGCGAGCAGTAGGAGGGGTAAGTACTGTACAGCACTCACAGTGCTTCTCTCCCCCTCTTCCTGCAGACTAGTGAGTCTTATATTATTATTTTTCTCCGAAAAAAGGGTTAGGGCGCTTATTATCGGGGTAGGGCTTATTTTGGCTCCATGAACAACAATCACACATTAATGCTTGAACAAAAAATCTAGATTTATTAAAATACAGTATAATCACAGTGGGTGGCACAGTACTACAGTTTGATACCGGTACAGTACTCTGGCAGGCAATGCTACACTTCTTTCTGGTATTGTACGTATACTGCCCCTTAGCACCTAAGCAGCAATGTGTACGGTACGTTACCAGGGAGATCCGGCGCGAGAGATGACAGGGTGCTGATTGGTGGAGGCGGGGGAGGGAGCGGGATGCGCTCACCACCAATCAGCACCTCCAGCTCCAGGCAGCAGAGAGGAGAAGGACATCCTCCTGCTGCCTCATTCAGCTATGGTAAGGGTAAGTTAGAACGTGCGGGCTGGCGGCAGTACAGGGTAGAGAAGCCGTCCAGCCCACCCAGCGATGTACCCGTACAGTACCGTAGACGGAAGCGCGGCTGCCGGCATAATTTTGCATTTAGTGAAGCCGCGAGGTATGCGCGGGCTAGCGGCTTCACTGAAGGCTAAGTGTTGACCTGCACTGCTGTACCGTCACTCCTGCCCGCTTCCGATCAGCTGGGAGAGTGCCGAGGTCCTGCCCACCAGCCCCGGCAGCTCAGGAGCCATTAGTGAGCACTCCTGAGCTGTTGAATCCATAAATATTAAATTTATCTAGGGCTTATTTTCGGAGTAGGGCTTATATTTAAGCCCTACTCCCAAAACCCTGTAAAATAGGGCTAGGTCTTATTTTCGGGGTAGGTCTTATTTTCGGGGAAACACGGTAGTATTCCCTTTATAAGATGCACTGCACTGCATCTTATGAAGGGAAAAGCAATGAGCACTTCCATCTCTATTGATGGAAGCGCTCATTGCTTCTGTTCTGGCACCCTCCTGAGAGCATGCCACTGACCATATTATCAGGGCTTATAACAGGTTGATGATTTGAGAATCCCTAGTTTGCAACAAATGTTACTGATGATATGGTGCAGTGGATAACATTACTATTCTTGCTTAAGGGAAGCAATTGATTTAGTCTTCCCATCAGTTTGCAGGGTAATATCTTTCTGTACATTTGGCATGAGGTCCGCTACCATTTTATGGTGGCCATTATCTAGCTACGACTGAGGGTCACACACAAATATCCATATCGTGTAGTTTCCCTCCCTGTCTAGGGACCCTTATCCCATCTGTCTGTTTATACGCAGTGACAGGGGTACAACTAACAATTTATTTATTTATTTTTTTGGAATAAAATTTTATTCTTTTTGGTTCTTAACCGTCTCACTGGCAGTGAGCAAAATATAGTTTGTAACCACAAAGCATGAGGAAATTCGACTTCTGGACGAATCACATTTTTTCTGAAATTCGGATCGAATTTCACTTCGTCAACTTCGATTTGCTCATCTCTAATTATGATGTCAAAATGCATGGTCAGCAGATGATAGTATTCAGGATTCCATTATGATGTCACAATGTATGCTCATCAAGTGATGGTACTGAGTATTCCATTATTATGTCACAATGTATGATCAGGGGTGCACCTAGCCTTTTTGCTGCTTGAGGTAAAAATTGAAAAAGCGCCCCCCCCCCCCCCCATACCAAATTCTCAACCTCACCCCTTCCCTCCTAACATTACGTATATCACTACAGAACATACAGGCTAAGGCTACTTTCACACTAGCGTTCGGAGCGGATCCGTCTGATGTTTCATCAGACGGATCCGCTCCGATAATGCAGACGTTCGCATCCGTTCAGAACGGATGCGTCTGCATTAAAACTTAGAAAATTTTCTAAGTGTGAAAGTTGTCTGAGCGGATCCGTTCAGACTTTACATTGAAAGTCAATGGGGAACGGATCCGCTTGAAGATTGAGCCATATTGTGTCATCTTCAAGCGGATCCGTCCCCATTGACTTACATTGTAAGTGTGGACGGATCCGCTCGCCTCCGCACGGCCAGGCGGACACCCGAACGCTGCAAGCAGCGTTCAGGTGTCCGCTCACTGAGCGGAGCGGAGGCTGAACGCTGGCAGGCGGATGCATTCTCAGTGGATCCGCCTCCACTGAGAATGCATTGGGGCCAGACGGATGCGTTCGGGGCCGCTCGTGAGCCCCTTCAAACGGTGCGCACGAGCGGACACCCGAACGCTAGTGTGAAAGTAGCCTTATACAGCGCCACATACCTCTTACATCCAGTGATGTCTCCTTTGATGTAGATGTTCTCTTTCCTCATTTTCTCCTTTCAGACCTTCAGACTAGACCACCATTTTTTTTCAGCCATTTCTTGTCTCTGCAGTTTGACAAAAACAATCTTAGTTTACTACTTTTCCATCATCCTCCCATCTTCTGGACAAATCATCCTACCACCCCCAATACTGTGCCACTGTGCTCCCCAATATTATACTGCAGAAACAGAAAAACCCGTTGATAATACTAGTACCACTCAATAATTATTGGAACGCAGTGTCCTAAAATAACTGCGCCCAGCAAATAGTGCCCCTGACACTAATAGTGTAAATATAACGTCCCCCAAAAATAACTGTGATAAGCTGATACTGTGCCAGGGTGCCCCCACAGTAATAGTGCTCTCAAAAGTCCCACCAATACTAATAATTCTCTGCTAAAGCACACATGGTAGTAATAGTGCTCCTACAGTGCCCCCAACATGTCCCCACTGTGCCCCAGAAGTAATAATGCTCCCATAGTGCCCATACCAGTAATCATGTTTCCCATAGACCCCCTGTAGTAATAAAGCCCACCATAATGCCCCCCAGTAGTAATAATTCTCCTTATAATGTGACAGTATAAAAAATGCTCCCTTATAATGTGTGCCAGTGCAAAACATACCCCCTTTTAATACCCCTATATAGTGCCCCCAGTAAATGCCCTCAGTGTCCCCCATAATTTGCAAGTATAAAATACCCCTTCTTAGTGCCCCCATAGATGACCCCATAGTACCCAACATAATGTGTCCCAGTATAAAATGCCCCTATACAGAGCCCGCCATATAAAATATCCCGTCTTTGTGGCCTCAGTAGTTGCCCCCATAGTGTTCCTCTCCCCCCTTCCCCCATAGTGCCCCTCATATAAAATACCCCTTCTTTGTGGCCTCAGTAGATGCCCCCATAGTGCCCCCAATAATGTGCCAGTAAGAAATGCCCCCATAGGGCCACCGAATAATGTGCCAGTAAAAAGTGCCCCCATAGATGCTCCCAATCATGTGCCAGTAAGAAGTGCCCCCCATTCATGAGTGAAATTGCAGTCTGATACTATGTTGACTCCTCATGCGTTTGCCAACCTCACCAATCTGTGACTGGGCCACTGTGTTGACTCCTCATGCGTTTGCCACCCTCACCACTCTTTGACTGACCACTATGATGACTCATCATGGGGTTGTTCTTATGATGGACGAAAAGAAGGGCAAAATAATCAGTGACGTCAACACAAACTTACTGCTGACACCCTCTTCCTCTCCGTCATTGGGGCACTACTTGTTTCAGCGTGTAACAGAACAGGTTCTTTAGAAATCTACGTGGAATCAGCTGACGACAGTGTAAAAGGAATGAGCAAAGTAACTGTTTCACTGCCACAGTGGACTACCTATGCATGTTTCTGCAATGCACAGTGTTCTACACCAATTTACAGGCTTTCTGCAGCCGTGAAATAGCTGTTTTTTAACGTGATTCATCACAAATAAATTTGGATCGAATCTAATTTTTTTTGAAAATTTTGCTAACTGTCCAAATCAAATTTTTTAAAAGTTTGCTCATCTCTAGTCACAATGTTTGGTCACTAGGTGATGTTACCAAGGCTTCCATTATGATGTCACAACATATGAACATCAGGTGATGGTATCCAGGAATCTAATAAGATGTCACAATGTATTGGTAGCATGTGATGGTATCCAGTATTCCATTATGATGTCAAAATGTACTGTATGGTCAGATGGTGATGCTGTGCGAGATTCCATTATGATGTCACAATGTATGGATAGCGGATGGTGGTATCCAAAATTAAATCAAGATGTCACAATGTGTGGTCAGCAGGTGTGTTACCTAGTATTCCATTATGATGTCACAATGTGCGGTCAGCAGGTGTGTTACCTAGTATTCCATTATGATGTCACAATGTGTGGTCAGCAGGTGTGTTACCTAGTATTCCATTATGATGTCACAGTGTATGGTCAGCAGGTGATGCCACCTAGGAATCCATTATGATGTAACAATGTATAAGCAGTAGATGATGACATACAGGATTCCATTATGATGTCACAATGTATGGACATCAGGTAATGGTATCCAGGAATCTATTATGATGTCATATATCAGTAGTATGTGAAGGTATCCAGAATTCCATTATGGTGTACGGCAGAAGTGCACAACTCATGGTCTGCGGGGTTGGGGCAGCGGCCCCTATTCTGCTGGGCAGAGACACAGTTGTTCCCGTTATCAGTTGTGTTTCTGCCCGGAGCGCCACACGGCCATGGATGACAGCTCCTGCACTCTAGCAGGACCAGGTCGGGCCCCTGTCTGGCTGTGACAGCTGGGGAGTTGAGAAGAAGGCAGAAGCGGTTTATCAGCGCTTCTGCCTTCTCCTCATTGAGCGCTATGCAGGCTGGACCCTGATCACGTGATCATGTGTCTTAGGCCTTCCGCAATTTGCAGAACGGAACAGGCGGCCCATTGTAGAAATGCCTATTCTTGTCCGCAAAACGGACAAGAATAGGACATGTTATTTTTTTTTTGCGAGGCTACGTAACAGAGCAACGGATGCGGACAGCACACGGAGTGTGGCCCCATTGAAGTGAATGGGTCGGCACCCAAGCCGCAAAAACTGCAGCTCGGATGCGGACCAGAATAATGGTCGTGTGCATGAGGCCTTAGGGGCAGAGAAGTAGCAAGGTCAAAGGCAGGCTTGTTTCCCCTGTAACTGGGGCTCCTTTGGATGCTCCAGTTACAGTGGAAATAGTGCAAAATAAAAAAGTCTGTGTCCCCAATGGTCTTTCATGGACCTTTTGGGGACAAATTATGTGGCAAAAATATATTTTAAAAAATTATAAAAAATAAAACACAATAAAATATTATTATTTTTTAAATGCAAAATAAATGAAGTACAAATAAAAGCAAAAAAAGGAAAATCTGCAAAATAAAAAGTCAGTGTCCCTAAAAGTCATTTTGTAGCAAAAATATATTGAAAAAAATAAGTTGAAAAAAAAAACATTAAAAAAAGAAACACCAACACCAACTAAAACCCTCACCATTATCACCCCGTTCCACATGAAACTATACATATTTTATAATAAAACGATCCAACACAAAATAGGGAACTAATTATAATAATTTGCAGATTTAAAGAATGAGCTATAGTTTGAATAAAAATTTCTTTAAAAAAAAATTGTACAGTTTCCCCCTAATAAAATTTTAATATATACTAAAAAGCCTTGTGTCATGTAATAAAAAGCTACAAAAGTTACTTTCGTAATCCTACACAAAAAAGTTCTTAAAGGGAATCTGTCTCCTGATCCTCAAATAACCTCCCACAGCTCGGCAAACGGTTCCGCCCCCTCCCCACGTCATCGTCTACCTTATAGAAATGCCCCGTCCTTCTTCCTGTCGGCGGCCTGCGCGATCATCAACCTCCTCAGGGCAACAGCGCTCAGGTTACTTCACTGGGCTCAGCGCATGCCCAGTGAAACTTTTGAGGCTGTTGCCCTCAGGAGCTTGATGATCGCGCAGGCGGTACTGCGCCTGTGCGAGTTTTCTGGCCGCCGACAGGAAGAAGGACGGGGCATTTCTATAAGGTAGACGATGACGTGGGGAGGGGGAGGAAACGTTTGCCGTGGGAGGTTATTTGAGGATCAGGAGGCGTTCTTGGGCACTGCAGGGGGGCGTCACTGGGCACCGGAGAGGGCAAAAAACGCCCCTCTGGGCACCTTGGAGCCTCATTAGCATAACATAAAAAGAGCTTTTATATCAAAAGGACAAAACGAAATAAAGTAAAAAGAAGACTGCTGAAAATAAGGTACTTTAGTGAACATAGCGATGGGGACAGCTTAAAATGGTAAAAGCAGGTGACAGATTCCCTTTAAACCATGTGCGCTACATCACAAAAAAGTGACTGGTCATTAAGGCCTTTTCAGGCCTGGTCATTAAAGGGTTAACCAAGTGCTTTCCCTACTAGTAAGTCCTCATACAAATGACCATACCTCATGCACACGATACCAGCCATGTCTGTTCTGCCTTCTGTGGAACGAAGTAATGGATGCGGACAGCACACGGAGTGGTCTGCATCTTTTGAAGCTCCATTGAAGTGAATGGGTCCGCATCCGAGCCGCAAAACTGCAGATCGGATGCGGACCAAAGCAACGGTCGAGTGCATGAGCCCTCAGGGAAAGTGCTTACTGGTTATTGCAGGGCACCTACAGTATATCTTGGGGTGCATGAGGCGGTAATAACCAGTGAATGCCGTCCTCTGTAGTGATGTGTGGCAGGGGCTATATTCGAAATTTGCAATATTTCACGAATATTTTGGTGAATATTCGTTATATATTCGCAAATTCGCTATCTCCATTCACTTTTTTTTTCAATGCGAAAATCGCAATAAAAAATTTGCTTACTGCGCATGCGAAAAGGGGGCGTGGCCTAATTTAGCAACTCTTTTCAAACTACCCGAAGTTTGAGGAGATTGGAAAACATGGTTGGCAGCAATTTTCACGACAGTGAGGAAGAACTCCTGATCACTGTAAGCAATTTGACATTACAACAGTGTATTTGATTACATTTCACATGCATGTCAGAACAATCGCATTATATGCAGAGTGTTACGGTATAAAATATTCGTGATTGCGAAAATCATCACGTGTGATGCGAATGTTTTTTCGCAATACATACAACTTCACATTTTATCAGGTCTAAGTAGATATTACTGATTGGTGCACTAAGTATTGTTGTGACATCACAGCACTATGTCTGTAGCATGTACAGTCGTGGCCAAAGGTTTTGAGAATTACATAAATATTGGAAATTGGAAAAGTTGCTGCTTAAGTTTTTATAATAGCAATTTGCATATACTCCAGAATGTTATGAAGAGTGATCAGATGAATTGCATAGTCCTTCTTTGCCATGAAAATTAACTTAATCCCAAAAAAACCTTTCCACTGCATTTCATTGCTGTCATTAAAGGACCTGCTGAGATCATTTCAGTAATCGTCTTGTTAACTCAGGTGAGAATGTTGACGAGCACAAGGCTGGAGATCATTATGTCAGGCTGATTGGGTTAAAATGGCAGACTTGACATGTTAAAAGGTGGGTGATGCTTGAAATCGTTGTTTTTCCATTGTTAACCATGGTCACCTGCAAAGAAACGCGTGCAGCCATCACTGGGTTACATAAAAATGGCTTCACAGGCAAGGATATTGTGGCTACTAAGATTGCACATCAATCAACAATTTATAGGATCATCAAGAACTTCAAGGAAAGAGGTTCAATTCTTGCTAAAAAGGCTTCAGGGTGTCCAAGAAAGTCTGGCAAGCGCCAGGTTCATCTCCTAAAGAGGATTCAGCTGCGGGATCGGAGTGCCACCAGAGCAGAGCTTGCACAGGAATGGCGGCAGGCAGGTGTGAGCGCATCTGCATGCACAGTGAGGTGAAGACTTTTGGAAGATGGCCTGGTGTCAAGAAGGGCAGCAAAGAAGCCACTTCTCTCCAAAAAAAACATCAGGGACAGATTGATCTTCTGCAGAAAGTTTGGTGAATGGACTGCTGAGGACTGGGGCAAAGTCATATTCTCCGATGAAGCCTCTTTCCGATTGTTTGGGGCATCTGGAAAAAGGCTTGTCCGGAGAAGAAAAGGTGAGCACTACCATCAGTCCTGTGTCATGCCAACAGTAAAGCATCCTGAGACCATTCATGTGTGGGGTTGCTTCTCATCCAAGGGAGTGGACTCACTCACAATTTTGCCCAAAAACACAGCCATGAATAAAGAATGGTACCAAAACACCCTCCAACAGCAACTTCTTCCAACAATCCAACAACAGTTTGGTGAAGAACAATGAATTTTCCAGCACGATGGAGCACCGTGCCATAAGGCAAAAGTGATAACTAAGTGGCTCGGGGACCAAAACGTTGACATTTTGGGTCCATGGCCTGGAAACTTCCCAGATCTTAATCCCATTGAGAACTTGTGGTCAATCCTCAAGAGGCGGGTGGACAAACAAAAACCCACTAATTATGACAAACTCCAAGATGTGATTATGAAAGAATGGGTTAATATCAGTCAGGAATTGGCCCAGAAGTTGATTGAGAGCATGCCCAGTCGATTTGCAGAGGTCCTGAAAAAGAAGGGCCAACACTGCAAATACTGACTCTTTGCATAAATGTCATGTAATTGTCGATAAAAGCCTTTGAAACGTATGAAGTGCGTGTAATTATATTTCACTACATCACAGAAACAACTGAAACAAAGATCTAAAAGCAGTTTAGCAGCAAACTTTGTGAAAACTAATATTTGTGTCATTCTCAAAACTTTTCGCCACGACTGTAGTAGTGGAAAACACAAAGTATTATTTGCCGTTCAGTGGTGCAGTTACATATATGTTCTAAAGCCGTTTTTTGGCATGTATATAGATATAGGTGGGGAAAAAAAGGGGGCTTATTAGCCGCTGTGTGGTGAAATGAGAAAATTACAGGGTGTATTAATTTCCTTCTTATTTATTTACTAGCTGAAGGACCCGGCTTTGCACAGCAATATTTCATCTATTTAATTTCATGTTTGTGTGTGTCGTTAAAAGATATTGACACTATCCACTATAACAGTGACATTTACAGTACACCGCCCCCTTAACAGTGACCTCCACAGCCCCCCACCCCTTAACACTGACCCCCCCCCACAGTGCCGCGTCTCGTTAAAATAGGATGTCCACAGCAGTCCACCCCCTTGACCTTCACAGCAGCCTGCCCGTTTAACAGTGAGTTCCACAGCACCCCGCCCCTTAACAGTGACTTCTACAGCACCCACCCCTTAACACTGACCATAGGATACAGTACTTTTAACTGTGACCTCCACCATTCCCAACCCCCTTAACAGAGACCTCCACAGCGACTGCCCCTCTAACAGTGACTGCCACAGTACCCTGCTCCCTTAACAGTGACCTCACAGTACCCCACTGCCTTAACAGTGACCTCACAGTACCCCACTGCCTTAACAGTGACCTCACAGTACCCCCCTGCCCCTTTAATAGTGGCCTCAACAGTCCCCTCCTCCCCTAACAGTGACCTCCACAGTCCCCACCCCTTTAACATTGACCTCCACAGCAGCCTGAGCCCTTAACAGTAACATCCACAGCGCTCTCCCCTTTAACAGTGACCTCCACAGCGGCCGCCCCTTTATTAGTAACCTCCACAGCAACCTGTCTCCTTAACAGTGATTTCCACAATAACTCGCTCCCTTAACAGTGACCTCTACAGCACCCCGCCCCTTATCACTGACCTCCATAGCGGACCATCCCCTTAACTGTGACCTCCACCGTTCCCTGTCCCTTAACAGAGACCTCCACAGCGCCCACTCCTTTAACAGTGACCTCTACAGCATCCTGTCACCTTAACAGTGACCTCCACAGTGGCCACCCCTTTATTATTGACCTCCACAGTAGGCCATCTCCTTAGCAGTGATTTCCAGAACACCCCGCTCCCTTAACAGTGGCCTCTACATCATTCTGCCCCTTAACACTGACCTCCATAGCGGACTGTTCCCTTAATTGTGACCTTCACAGCAGCCTGTCCCTAGGGTGGCCAGAGGTCCGGTTTTAGGCAGGACAGTGGCTTTCAGACTCCCTGTCCTCTGTCCGGCTCAGGGCCTGGACAGACACAGGGATGTCCTTTTGAACAGCTCACTCTCAGACAGCAGCACTGTGCTGTCTGAGTGTCAGCTGCAGGGAGAAAGTCACCCTCCCTCCCACAGCTGCAAAGTTGGAGGGGGCGTGGCCTAATGGGATCAGGGCATGGCTTAGAGGGGCCTAGGGTAGAGGTTTTAAGTCTGTCTTTTGAGGGTGGCCTGAATGGCCACCCTACCTGCCCCCTGAACTGTGACTTCTACAGAACTCCGCCCCCTTAACAGTGTCATCCACAGCCCCCTGCCTCTGTAAAGGAAATCTGTCACCAGGATAATCGCTATTGAAGTAAAGCATTAGCCTAATAGCACTTAGTACTTTATTTCTACATGTGCCTTTGTTTCAGCAATAGATGTTTTCTTTTTTCTGAAAATCCAGTTAATTTGGTATGCAAATGAGCCAGTAAGGTGCCCAGAGGGGCGTCATTCTTGCAGGAAGGAGCCTAGGCATGCCCCCTGCTAGTGCCCAAGCCCGCCCTCATGCTGGGAGCAGGGAAAAGGGGGGCAGAGTTATAACTTTGATGCGATGTAGGAGTGGTGGGTGGACACATTGTGGCAGGAGGCATGCCTGGGCTCCTTCCTGCAAGAATGACGCCCCTCTGGGCACATTACTGGCTCATTTGCATACCAAATAAATTGGATTTTCAGAGGATAAAAAACATCTATTGCTGGAACAAAGGCACATCTGGAAATAAGGTACTATTAGGGAATTAGGCTATGGCTTTACTTCAATAGCGATTATCCTGGTGACAGATTTCCTTTAAGGCTGACCTACAGCAGTGAAGAAAAATGGGTGGGTTGCTATGGAAACCATAGGCGTACGCAGCCTATTGCATTAGGGTGTGCACCCTAAAGCACAAACACACACTGCGCACGTGTGTATGTGTGTGTATATATATATATATATATATATATATATATATATACACACAGTATATAGCCTTTATGCGATTAGGTAGCCCCCATTATCAGCCCTTATGCCTCATTAGCCCCAATATGCCTCTCATTAGCCCCCATTATGCCTCATTAGCCCCCATTATGCCTCTCATTAGCCCCCATTATGCTTTATTAGCCCCATTATGCCTCTCATTAGACCCCATTATGCCTCATTAGCCCCATTATGTCTCATTAGCCCCATCATCAGCCCTTATGCCTCATTAGCCCCCATCATCAGCCCTTATGCCTCATTAGCCGCATTATGCCTCTCATTAGCCCCCATTATGCCTCTCATTAACCCCCATTATGCCTCTCATTAGCCCCCATTATACCTCTCATTAGCCCCCATTATGCCTCTCATTAGCCCCCATATGCCTTATTAGCCTCCATTATGCCCCCAGTAGCCTCATTTTTTATAAAATAAAAAAACACTTACCTCTCTGCTCCTGGACACCGCCGCTCCTCGCCGCTCCTCGCCGCTCGCGATCCTCTTCCTCCTGCTGTCGGCTGTGCTCTGAACTGGCACGCACAGCGGGACGTCACAGTGCGCCTCACGCTGTGGGCAGCCCTGCACAGCCAACAGCCGAGGACCAGGAAGCGGTAAGTACATATCGTTCACCGCTTCCTGGTCCTCCGGTACTAATGAGCGCTTCTAAAATGGAAGTGCTTCATTAGTTATCGCCGGCCAGCAGGCTTGATTAGGGTGTGCCCAGGCACACCCGGTACACCCCGTGCTCACGCCTATGATGGAAACCTGGTGTAAAACTGTGTGTATGTAGAGACTAAGGGCCTGCGAGCCTCAATTGGCTGATAAGGGTCATGTGACCAGGCTTCTATTGGGTAATGCATTTTTTGGGAATATCTTAGGAACAGTACGTGCTAGAGAGCTGAGACCCAGTCTAAAACCTTCCCGGACACCTAATATACCTGTGTGCCAAATTTCGTGATTGGAAATGCGACGGTGCGGATTCCTTTAGCGGACATACATACACACACACATACATATACTCAGCTTTATATATTAGATTTGATATAACAGTATGTCAGACAAAGAAGTGGCAGGCCCTGCACAGGGAAGGGGCAGAGACCTAAATGTTTATGATGCAGGCACAGGTCGCAGCAGAGTAAGGGGGCGTGGCAGCAGAGGTCACTTCCAGAGGCCTGAACTCCCGTGTCAGCTAGCGGTCGTGTCTTGACCAGCAACCCAGCAGTTCTTGAATGGTTGACTTGGTCATCCACTTCGTCCCAAGTGACATCAGACACCCCCAGCCAAGAGTCGGTGGGTTCGTCAGACACAACCCTTAGTTGGCATGGCCCGGGAGCAGGCCCTGTGCCCTCACCTGTCCTCAACCTGCCTCTGTCCTTTTCTCTTCCCTCAGCCACAGAAGTATTATATGCTGTTCGCTGAGCTCTACTATACAGCGAGGACGAGCTAGTAGAGGACAGTCAGCAACTAATGCCCAGCCAAGATCTGGAGGAGCCATCCGCCACTTCCTCCGGTAGGCGGGCAAGTAGTGATGATGTCATGGTACCTCCTGTGACAGAGGTTAAAAAATCGGAAAGACTAGCTTTTTGTATTTGGTTGTTCCCCTGTGCTTGTTGTTACTAGGCCTCAGGGAGACGCTGGTTCGTTCACCTGAGAAGGAACCAGTAGTCTCATTCCCTTTCACTACCTCAAGGGAATTTCAGGGCTCCTAGGGTCTAGGTTCAAGCGTATCTATTTTCCCACCTTCAGGGTCTATACATACTGACAGCCAGTCAGGGCTAGGTTTAGGGGTTCCCTAGGAGGTGACCTTTCTCCTCTCCCTAGCCTTGAGGCCTAATTCTGTGTCCCTCCCCTTTATTCGTGACATTATCAACTGCCAAAAACCGCTATTTTTGTTCGGGTCAGTGCAGCTATAGATCCTATGTCTGCACTGGTCAGACAGCTGCAGGGTCTGTCTTTGGAGGTAGCTGACCTCCACACGACCGTCTTGCAGATCAAGAGACCACAGGTGGCTGGTTCCAGTGGTGGGTTCCAGGCCTTCCCTGAACTTAAGGTTGCCCTCCTGGACAGATTTTCCAGGGGTAGAGACAATTTCATTTGGTTCAGGTAGTTGTGTAAATTGTACTTTAAGCTGCGTCCGTACTCTTCTGGGGATGAGAATCAACGTGTGGGTATAATCATTTCATTGCTAAAAGGTGACGCCCAGTCTTGGGCTTTTTCTCTGCCAACCGGATCACTGTCCTGCCAGTCGTTAGATTAATTTTTTAGAGCCTTGGGTCTTATTTACGATGACCCGGATCAGATCTCTCAGGCCAAAACCAAATTACGTGGTTTACGGCAGGGAGAGCGCTACATGGAGACCTATTGTTCTGAATTTAGGAGATGGTCTACGCATACAGAGTAGAATGATCCTGCTCTCCGCAGCCAATTCTGTCAGGCTGAGAGGCTGAAGGACGCGTTGGACTTTTATGAAAATCCTGAGTCATTGGAAGCAGCTATGTCCCTTGCTGTACATCTTGATGGACGCTTGAGAGAGAGAGAGATCTAGGGTTCCTCACCCTGAGGACGTACTGTCTAATAATGTGGCGGCTTCCTTTGACACTTATGGTGGAGAGACACCTGTGGTTACGCCTTGTGACGAACCTATACAGTTAGGAGGACCTACTCCTGGAACTGCTGGAAAGAGCTTTGGTCATATGAAGGGAGTCTTTTTTTGTTGGGGAAAGAAGGGACATTTGTGAATGTATGTCCGTACGTTTTGCTTTAAGGTGAAAACAAAAAAAAACGTTTAATTCCCAACTTACTATTGGTGGTGCGGGTGGGGAGCCAGAAAACGTACTTTTGTCATTTACTGGTAGTACCCGATTTCTCCTGTCGGCTGAGGTGGCGCTAGACTCCAAAACTGTGTGAATTGAGGTGTTTATTGACAGTGGGGCAGGGGTTAACCCAGTTGATGGTCAGTTTGTTCGTATGCATTGTTTAACAACAAGTGCATTAGACAAAAATATTTGTTTGCAATTGATTCCGCTCCACTCAAAAATGTTTATCATAAACTGTGCAGGACATCCAGTTGAAACTGGGTGATTTTCATCAAGAATCCATCTCGTGTTTTGTGCTGGAGGGTCTGCCTGCTCCATTGGTGCTAGGTTTACCATGGTTAAGTAAACATAATCCTACCATCGCTTGGCAAACGAGACAGATTCTTGACTGGAGTGATTATTTAATAGACAAATGTCTTAGCACATCGCTTTCTGTTGTAACCACTAAAGTTGTACCTTTGTTTATTTCTGATTTTGCTGATGTATTCTCTGAAAGTGGAGACCAGGAGTTACCCCCACATCGAGAGTATGATTGCCCTATCAACCTTATTCCCGGAGCTAAGTTGCCCAAATCTCGGTTGTATCAGCTTTCTGAACCCGAAAGAGCAGCCATGCGAGAGTATATCACAGAGAGTTTGGCTAAGGGACATATTAGACCGTCCAAATCCCCAGTTGATGCAGGGTTTCTCTTTGTTAACAAAAAGGATGGAACTCTTAGGCCATGTTTAGATTTCTATGAGCTTAATCATATCACTGTCCGTGGCTCTTACCCACTTCCTTTGATTCCAGATTTGTTCAATCAGATTGTCGGTGCCAAGGTGTTCTCTAAGTTGGTAATCTGGTAAGGATCAAGGAGGGGGACGAATGGAAGATGGCCTTTAATACCCCTGAGGGTCATTTTGAGAATATGGTCATGCCTTTTGAGTTAACCAATGTCCTTTGGTTTTTCAACATTTCATTAATGACATCTTTCATCATCTGGTGGGCAGATTTGTTGCGGTGTATCTGGATGATATACTAATTTATTCTCCAGACATGAAGTCTCATCAGGATCACATGAGACAAGTGTTACAGATTCTAAGAGAGAATAACTTGTATGCTAAGATGGAGAAGTGTGTATTTGCAGTTCAGGAAGTGCAATTCCTGGGTTACCTACTCTCATCTTCAGGTTTTCGTATGGATCCTGAAAATGTCCGTGCGGTGTTGGACTGGGATCGACCTGAAAATCTGAAAGCGCTTATTCAATTTTTGGGGTTCACCAACTACTACCGTTAATTTATTTTGAACTACTCGACTGTGGTTAAACCTTTAATGGACATGACTAGGAAAGGTTCAGATGTCTCAGTTTGATCTGATGCGGCATTACAAGCCTTTTCAGCAGTGAAGAAGTGTTTTGCTTCTGCTCCTATACTGGTGCAGCCGGATGTGTCACAGCCATTTATTGTGGAGGTTGATGCATCTGAGGTAGGGGTAGGAGCAGTCTTGTCGCAAGGTTCTTCACTGAGTAAATTGCGCCCATGTGCTTTCTTCTCTAAGAAACTCTTGGCTGCTGAAAGAAATTATGGCGTAGGCAATAGAGAATTGCTGGCCATTAAGTTGGCTTTTGAGGAATGGCGTCATTGGTTGGAAGGAGCGGCTCATCCTATTACGGTATTTATTGATCACAAAAATCTGTCTTACCTGGAGTCGGCTAAACGTCTGAACCCAAGGCAGGCCAGATGGTGTTGGAAGCCCAGGGAGATGCACCGGATTCTTGTCCTCCTGGAAAGTAGTTTTTTCCTTTTGAATAACGGCACAAGGTGTTCAAGGAACATCATTGTACAGTTCTTACAGGACACCCTGGGAGCATATCCACGGTCGATCTCATCTCTCATAGATTCTGGTGGCCGGGGTTGCGTAAATGTGTGGAGGGCTATGTGTCAGCCTGTAGTACTTGTGCACGTGCTAAGGTGACAAATACTCGGCCTTCAGGATCTCTACTTCCGTTGTCCATCCTGTCCAGATCTTGGACTCATTTATCCATGGACTTTATCACAGATTTGCCGAATTCCTCAGGAAAAACTGTGATTCTGGTGGTTGTTGATCGCTTCAGTAAGATGTCGCACTTTATAGCTGAGGCAAAACGCGCGTCGGGGTTTCCAGCCCGTCCTGTGCCTGCTGTTTCTGCCCTCCATCATGTCTCTTGGTATGTTATGATTTTTTCATCAGGTGCCTATATGCGAGGTGTATTTATAGCCTTCATTAGATGGTTTGGTGTATGGAGATGCATTTATTTGAGTATTCCAGATAGATATTATTTTACTCCTTGTTGCCACTTGTGTATTACTAGGGGCCCTACACCTATATACTCGCATAGTGGCTATGCAATGGAGTGATGATCACAGTTACCTTTAGTGGTTAGTACCTTATACCACTTATCTGTGAATCACCCCAATGCATACCATGCATACACCTGATATGTGTTTCACCTTTTTGGCGGGTTGTTGAGACACCGGCCGGGGGACTACGGAATCTACAGTCGTGGCCAAAAGTTTTGAGAATTACACAAATATTAGTTTTCACAAAGTTTGCTGCTAAACTGCTTTTAGATCTTTGTTTCAGTTGTTTCTGTGATGTAGTGAAATATAATTACACGCACTTCATACGTTTCAAAGGCTTTTATCGACAATTACATGACATTTATGCAAAGAGTCAGTATTTGCAGTGTTGGCCCTTCTTTTTCAGGACTTCTGCAATTCGACTGGGCATGCTCTCAATCAACTTCTGGGCCAATTCCTGAGTGATATTAACCCATTCTTTCATAATCACTTCTTGGAGTTTGTCAGAATTAGTGGGTTTTTGTTTGTCCACCCGCCTCTTGAGGATTGACCACAAGTTCTCAATGGGATTAAGATCTGGGGAGTTTCCAGGCCATGGACCCAAAATGTCAACGTTTTGGTCCCCGAGCCTCTTAGTTATTACTTTTGCCTTATGGCACGGTGCTCCATCGTGCCGGAAAATGCATTGTTCTTCACCAAACTGTTGTTGGATTGTTGGAAGAAGTTGCTGTTGGAGGGTGTTTTGGTACCATTCTTTATTCATGGCTGTGTTTTTGGGCAAAATTGTGAGTGAGCCCACTCCCTTGGATGAGAAGCAACCCCACACATGAATGGTCTCAGGATGCTTTACTGTTGGCATGACACAGGACTGATGGTAGCGCTCACCTTTTCTTCTCCGGACAAGCCTTTTTCCTGATGCCCCAAACAATCTGAAAGAGGCTTCATCAGAGAATATGACTTTGCCCCAGTCCTCAGCAGTCCATTCACCATACTTTCTGCAGAAGATCAATCTGTCCCTGATGTTTTTTTTGGAGAGAAGTGGCTTCTTTGCTGCCCTTCTTGACACCAGGCCATCTTCCAAAAGTCTTCGCCTCACTGTGCGTGCAGATGCGCTCACACCTGCCTGTTGCCATTCCTGAGCAAGCTCTGCACTGGTGGCACTCCGATCCCGCAGCTGAATCCTCTTTAGGAGACGATCCTGGCGTTTGCTGGACTTTCTTGGACGCCCTGAAGCCTTCTTAACAAGAATTGAACCTCTTTCCTTGAAGTTCTTGATGATCCTATAAATTGTTGATTGAGGTGCAATCTTAGTAGCCACAATATCCTTGCCTGTGAAGCCATTTTTATGCAACGCAATCATGGCTACACGCGTTTCTTTGCAGGTCACCATGGTTAACAATGGAAGAACAATGATTTCAAGCATCACCCTCCTTTTAACATGTCAAGTCTGCCATTTTAACCCAATCAGCCTGACATAATGATCTCCAGCCTTGTGCTCATCAACATTCTCTCCTGAGTTAACAAGACGATTACTGAAATGATCTCAGCAGGTCCTTTAATGACAGCAATGAAATGCAGTGGAACGTTTTTTTGGGGATTAAGTTAATTTTCATGGCAAAGAAGGACTATGCAATTCATCTGATCACTCTTCATAACATTCTGGAGTATATGCAAATTGCTATTATAAAAACTTAAGCAGCAACTTTTCTAATTTCCAATATTTATGTAATTCTCAAAACTTTTGGCCACGACTGTAGTTTTTCTGCTGATTTTTCCAGATATATTTTGTGTAATCTTTTATATTTGTGTAAATCATGATTCATTTGTGATTAAATAAAGTATATATTTTTAAATATATTGGGCATGCTATGGTTGTTTTTTAGCAACATTTTTAGGTTTGTACTTTATAGCATTACCAGGGCTACCGAATGCTAAAACTCTCGCTCAAGTGTTTGTTGACAACATCGTGAAGCTACATGGTATTCCCTCTGATGTGGTGTCTGATAGGGGGACTCAGTTTGCTTCCAGATTCTGGAAGGCGTTTTGCACTCTCTTGGGGATACAATTGTCCTTCTCTTCGGCCTTTCACCCTCAGTCGAACAGACAGATTGAGCGCACTAACCAGAATCTGGAGTCTTATCTGAGATGTTTTGTCTCAGAGAATCAGAAGGAGTGGTCTTCATTTTTTGAGCTCGCCATAAATAACCGTAGGCAGGAGTCCACTGATAAGTCGCCGTTTTTGGGGGCATATGGGTTCCATCCGCAGTTTGGCACATTTTCTGGTACTGAGACTACTGGTATACTTGAAGAGGAAAGATTTTCCTCTTCTTTGTCATCTATTTGGCGGAAAATTCAAAATAATCTGAAAAAGATGGTATAAACGAATGGCTGACAAGAGACGTATGAGTCGCCCGGACCTGAGAGTGGGTGATTCTGTGCGGCTGAAACATTAAGTTGAAAGTACCATTGTGAAAGTTGGGCCCAAGGTTTATTTGTCCATATACAGTTGTGTTCAATATAATAGCAGTGTGTTTAAAAAGTTAATAAAGCTCAAAATCCTTCTAATAGCTTCTATTTCCATACACACAAATGCATTGGGAACACTACAAATTATATTCCAAATCAAAACATGAAGAAAAATCTAAATCAAATTTGTGTTGTTCCTCTGAACAAATAGAAGAAAAGTAAATATTAGACTGTTCAAAAAAATAGCAGTGTTTGTATTCTTCTTTACAAGCTCAAAACATTCACTATATAAACTGAAACATTTTTGAAGATTTTGCTTTCCTTTGAATTACTTAACTAATATTTAGTTGTATAACCACTGATTCTGAGAACTGCTGTACATCTGTGTTGCATGGTGTCAACCAACTTCTGGCACCTGTGAACAAGTATTCCAGCCCAGGATGATTGGATTACATTCCACAGTTCTTGTCTACATATTTCTTGGTTTTGCCTCAGAAATTGCGTTTTTTATGTCACCCCACAAGTTTTCTATTGGATTAAGATCCGGGGATTGGGCTGGCCACTACATAACATCAATCTTGTTGGTCTGGCACCAAGATGTTGCACATTTACTGGTGTGTTTGGGGTTGTTGTCTTGTTGGAATACCCATTTCAAGGGCATTTCCTCTTCAGCATAAGGCAGCATGACCTCTTCAAGTATTCTAATGTGTTCAAACTGATAAATAGGCCCAACACCGTAGTATAAGAAACATCCCCATATCATGATGCTTGCACCACCTTGCTTCACTGTCTTCACAGTGTACTGTGGCTTGAATTCAGTGTTTAGTGGTCGTCTGACAAACTGTATCCGGCCACTAGACCCAAAAAGAACAATCTTACTTTCATCAGTCCACAAAATGTTGCGCCATTTCTCTTTAGGCCAGTCAATGTGCTCTTTGGCAAATTGTAATCTCTTCAGCACATGTCTTTTTTTCAACAGTGGGACTTTGCGGGGGCTTCTTGCAGATAGCTTGGCTTCACATAGAAACATAGAAACATAGAATGTGTCGGCAGATAAGAACCATTTGGCCCATCTAGTCTGCCCAATATATCTGAATCCTATGAATAGTCCCTGTCCCTATCTTATATGAAGGATAGCCTTATGCCTATCCCATGCATGCTTAAACCCCTTCACTGTATTTGCAGCTACCACTTCTGCAGGAAGGCTATTCCATGCATCCACTACTCTCTCAGTAAAGTAATACTTCCTTATATTACTTTTAAACCTTTGCCCCTCTAATTTAAAACTGTGTCCTCTTGTGGTAGTTTTTCTTCTTTTAAATATGCTCTCCTCCTTTACCGAGTTGATTCCCTTTATGTATTTAAAAGTTTCTATCATATCCCCTCTGTCTCTTCTTTCTTCCAAGCTATACATGTTAAGGTCCTTTAACCTTTCCTGGTAATTTTTATCCTGCAATCCATGTACTAGTTTAGTAGCTCTTCTCTGAACTCTCTCTAGAGTATCTATATCCTTCTGGAGATATGGCCTCCAGTACTGCGCACAATACTCCAAGTGAGGTCTCACCAGTGTTCTGTACAGCGGCATAAGCACTTCACTCTTTCTACTGCTTATACCTCTCCCTATACATCCAAGCATTCTGCTGGCATTTCGTGCTGCTCTATTACATTGTCTTCCCACCTTTAAGTCTTCTGAAATAATTACTCCTAAATCCCTTTCCTCAGATACTGAGGTCAGGACTGTGTCAAATATTCTATATTCTGCCCTTGGGTTTTTACGCCCCAGGTGCATTATCTTGCACTTATCCACATTAAATTTCAGTTGCCAGAGTTCTGACCATTCTTCTAGTTTTCCTAAATCCTTTTCCATTTGGCGTTTCCCTCCAGGAACATCAACCCTGTTACATATCTTTGTGTCATCAGCAAAAAGACAAACCTTACCATCGAGGCCTTTTGCAATATCACTTATGAAGATATTAAACAAAATTGGTCCCAGTACAGATCCCTGTGGAACCCCACTGGTAACATGACCTTGTTTTGAATGTTCTCCATTGACTACAACCCTCTGCTGTCTGTCACTCAGCCACTGCCTAATCCACTCAACAATATGGGAGTCCATGCTCAATGACTGCAGTTTATTGATAAGTCTTTTATGTGGGACAGTGTCAAAAGCCTTACTAAAATCTAGATATGCGATGTCTACTGCACCTCCACCGTCTATTATTTTAGTCACCCAGTCAAAAAAATCTATAAGATTTGTTTGACATGATCTCCCTGAAGTAAACCCATGTTGTTTTTCATCTTGCAATCCATGGGATTTTAGATGTTCCACAATCCTATCCTTTAATAGGGTTTCCATTAATTTGCCTACTATTGATGTCAGACTCACTGGTCTATAGTTGCTCGATTCCTCCCTACTACCTTTCTTGTGAATGGGCATGACATTTGCCAATTTCCAATCTTCCGGGACGACTCCTGTTACTAATGATTGGTTAAATAAATATGTTAGCGGTTTTGCCAGCTCACCACTAAGCTCTTTTAATAATTTTGGGTGTATCTCATCAGGCCCCTGTGACTTATTTGTCTTCACCTTAGACAGCAAACTTAGAACATCTTCCTCTGTAAAGATACATGCATCAAATGATTTATTAGTCATCCTTTCTAGTGGAGGTCCTTCTCCTTTTTCTTTTGTAAAAACTGAACAGAAGTATTCATTAAGGCAGTCGGCTAGCCCTTTATTCTCTTCTACATACCTTCCGTCCTTTGTTTTTAATTTAGTTATTCCTTGTTTTAATTTCCTTTTTTCATTTATATATCTGAAGAATGTCTTATCCCCTTTTTTCATAGACTGAGCTAGTTTTTCTTCTGCCTGCGCTTTAGAAGTTCTTATAACTCATACTCATACTTATAACTCATACAATTAGAAGACACATAGGTGTCTTCTAATTGTAACAGTACTCACAGGTAACTTTAGACCTTCTTTGATCTTCCTGGAGCTGATTGTTGGTGAGTTCTTGCCATTTGGGCTATTCTTCTATCTATTCAATGGTAGTTTTTCGCTTTCTTCCACGTCTTTCAGGTTTTGGTTGCCATTTTAAAGCATTTGCGATCATTTTAGCTGAGCAGCCTATCTTTTTCTATTTCTTTATATGCTTCCCCTCTCCAATCAACTTTTTAATCAAGGTACACTGTTCTTCTGAACAATGTCTGGAACTACCCATTTTCCTCAGAATTTCAGAGAGAAATGCACTGTAACAGCATGTACAACATTTGCTGCATTCCTTCCTTAAATAAGGGCAATAATTGCCAAGGGTTTTTCGAAGAATGAATGACCTCACTAATTGAACTCCACACTGCTATTATTTTGAACATGCTCCTTTCAATAAGTGATTGAATCACAGAGAATCAGCAGTAAGCATGGCATGACTGTCGGGTCTGTTGGATTTCTATTACTCTACTACACCTGCTGGTAAATTATTTGCCATGTAGAAATATAATTTCTACCAAAAACAGTGATTGATCAGGTTAGTGATGCCTGACTGCTATTATTTTTAACACAACTGTAAGATCTCTGCTATTATTAACCCAGTAGCCTTTCGTCTTGACCTTCCGCAGGCTTTAAAGATTCATAATGTTTTCCACAAATCATTACTGAAGAGATATGTTGAACCTGCTGAACCGTCCTCCCTGCCACCCCCTCCTGTCATGGTGGACAGTAATCTTGAATTTCAGATCACCAGGATAGTGGACCCCTGAATTTTCCATAGATCCCTCCAGTATCTGGTTCACTGGAGGGGTTATGGTCCAGAGGAGAGAATGTGGGTTCCAGTGGCCCACGTTAATGCCAGTCGCCTTGTGAAAGCCTTTCACAGGGCTAATCCTGATAAGGTCAGTCCTGGGTCTCCGGAGGTCACCCGTAAAAGGGGGGGTACTGTCACGGTACCTCCTGTGACAATGGTTAGAAAATCTGAAAGACTGGCTGCACGCAGGGTTAACTGACAGTCTCTTGATTCTCAGTGTTGCTTGGTAGTGAGCACACCTCTTTTCAGGTGCAGCTGTGCTCATTACTGAATTCCCTATTTAGTTTGGTCTCACACTTCATACCTTGATCTTGACATTTACTGTGTTCCTGCTCATCCATTTTCTTTAAGTTAAGTTGTACTGCTCTTTGTATTTAGTTGTTCCCCTGTGCTTGTTGTTACTAGGCCTCAGGGAGACGCTGGTTCATTCACCTGGGAAGGTAACAGTAGTCTCATTCCCTTTCACTACCTCAAGGACATTTCAGGGCTCCTAGGGTCTAGGTTCCGGCGTATGTATTTTCCCACCTTCAGGGTCTATACAGTCGTGGCCAAAAGTTTTGAGAATTACATAAATATTGGAAATTGGAAAAGTTGCTGCTTAAGTTTTTATAATAGCAATTTGCATATACTCCAGAATGTTATGAAGAGTGATCAGATGAATTGCATAGTCCTTCTTTGCCATGAAAATTAACTTAATCCCCAAAAAACCTTTCCACTGCATTTCATTGCTGTCATTAAAGGACCTGCTGAGATCATTTCAGTAATCGTCTTGTTAACTCAGGTCAGAATGTTGACGAGCACAAGGCTGGAGATCATTATGTCAGGCTGATTGGGTTAAAATGGCAGACTTGACATGTTAAAAGGAGGGTGATGCTTGAAATCATTGTTCTTCCATTGGTAACCATGGTGACCTGAAAAGAAACGCGTGCAGCCATCATTGCGTTGCATAAAAATGGCTTCACAGGCAAGGATATTGTGGCTACTAAGATTGCACATCAATCAACAATTTATAGGATCATCAAGAACTTCAAGGAAAGAGGTTAAATTCTTGTTAAGGCTTCAGGGCGTCCAAGAAAGTCCAGCAAGCGCCAGGATCGTCTCCTAAAGAGGATTCAGCTGTGGGATCGGAGTGCCACCAGTGCAGAGCTTGCTCAGGAATGGCAGCAGGCAGGTGCGAGCGCATCTGCACTCACAGTGAGGCGAAGACTTTTGGAAGATGGCCTGGTGTCAAGAAGGTCAGCAAAGAAGCCACTTCTCTCCAAAAAAAACATCAGGGACAGATTTATCTTCTGCAGAAAGTTTGGTGAATGGACTGCTGAGGACTGGGGCAAAGTCATATACTCCGATGAAGCCTCTTTCCGATTGTTTGGGGCATCTGGAAAAAGGCTTGTCCGGAGAAGAAAAGGTGAGCGCTACCATCAGTCCTATGTCATGCCAACAGTAAAGCATCCTGAGACCATTCATGTGTGGGGTTGCTTCTCATCCAAGGGAGTGGGCTCACTCACAATTTTGCCCAAAAACACAGCCATGAATAAAGAATGGTACCAAAACACCCTCCAACAGCAACTTCTTCCAACAATCCAACAACAATTTGGTGAAGAACAATGCATTTTCCAGCACGATGGAGCACCGTGCCATAAGGCAAAAGTGATAACTAAGTGGCTCGGGGACCAAAACGTTGACATGGGTCCATGGCCTGGAAACTCCCCAGATCTTAATCCCATTGAGAACTTGTGGTCAAACCTCAAGAGGCGGGTCGACAAACAAAAACCCACTAATTCTGACAAACTCCAAGAAGTGATTATGAAAGAATGGGTTGATATCAGTCAGGAATTGGCCCAGAAGTTGATTGAGAGCATGCCCAGTTGATTTGCAGAGGTCCTGAAAAAGAAGGGCCAACACTGCAAATACTGACTCTTTGCATAAATGTCATGTAATTGTCAATAAAAGCCTTTGAAACGTATGAAGTGCGTGTAATTATATTTCACTACATACCAGAAACAACTGAAACAAAGATCTAAAAGCAGTTTAGCAGCAAACTTTGTGAAAACTAATATTTGTGTCATTCTCAAAACTTTTGGCCACGACTGTACAGACTGACAGCCAGTCAGGGCCAGGTTTAGGAGTTTCCTAGGAGGTGACCTTTCCCCTCTCCCTAGCCTTGAAGCCTAGTTCTGTGTCCCTCCCCTTAATTCGTGACAGATGAGGAGAGTGGCGTGGGAGCTGGTGTTGCAAGCGGTCAGACTCCTGGCTCAGAGACCGTTAAGGAGGACATTAGTGACGTGCAGACAGTACTCGATGATGATGTAGCCAATCGCAATTGGGAGCCAGGTGACGAAGGAGCTTCATCATCATCAGGAGAAGAGGGTGTCAGCTTGCATGTGAGGCAGTGGCAGAGCCAGCAAGTTGGTAGCGTGGCCGGGAGCCAAACGTGCCCGGGTAGACCACCCACTTCGCAGGAGCCAACCTGCCCGGAAAGAAGTAGTGTAGGGGATAATGAAGGCAGCGCCAGTAGCAGTCAGTCAGTGTGGAGTGTTGTGGGTAAAATCACCTACTTGGCGGTGTGGCAGTTTTTTGTTAAGCCACTGGAGGAGGTGAACATGGCTATTTGCCGAATCTGTGGGCAGAAGGTGAAGCATGACCAGGGTGCCAATGTTGGCACCACGGCCCTGCGTCAACATATGCAGCATCACCATAAAGTTGCCTGGGAGAACCGTGGCTCCAATGTGGTGGTCCAGCCTGCTAGAGCAACCGCTGCATTACCCAGAGGCATGCACCCGATTTCAGGCCGAAGGGAGCTGTCTGTCCTTCCCATCATCTACTGGTCCTGACGATGCTCCTGCTCCTTGCCCTCCTACTCCTCGTCAGTCATTCCGTTAGCAATTGATCACCGAAGCGATTTCCAAAAGACAACAGTATGCGTGCACTCATCCAATGACGTAGAAGTTGAATGTGCTCCTGGCCAAGTTGCTGGTGCTGCAGTCCCTCCCTTTCCAAGTGGTGGACTCTGCACCTTTCAGAGAACTGATGGCTTGTGCTGAGCCGTGGTTGAGAGTCCCAAGTCGTCATTTCTTTGCCAAAAAGGCAGTACCAGCCGTGCACAAATATGTAGAACAGAAGGTGGGCCAGTCCTTGAGCCTTGAGCCACCATACAACATGTGCAGGTGTCACGGTCCCTTCTGTGACAGATGTCAGGAGATCAAGGAGACTGGCGGAGCGTGGAGGAATCTAACAGCATCTTTGATTACTCTTTATTCAGTGTTTGTTTGTGACCTCATCCTCTGTTTCAGGTGTAGCTTAGTACTCATTACTCTACCCTATTTAGTGTTGCCGCACCCTTCTGACTGTGCGGTGTGGATAGCTTAATTTGGGTTTGGCTGAGCTGGTGTGAGGTCGTCTCTGGTGTTTCTGATCGTCTATCACTACAGAAGTTAAGTGTCACATTTGTTTGTGTTTTGTTTTCCCTTCCTTGCTTGTTGTTACTAGGCCTCAGGGAGAGGCCTGTTCCTTCATCGGGGAAGTAACGGGTTGCCTCAGCCCTGACAATATTCTTAGGGCTCTCTAGGGTCTCCAGGGTCCCAGGTTCCAAGGTATGAGCATTTCTACCTTCAAGGGGTGCCTATACGGTTAGGAGTCAGGGCCAGGAGTAGGGTTACTAGGAGGTGACCTTTTCCTGTCCCTAGCGTTGAGGCCTAGTGGCTTTCCCTTTCCCTGCTGGTTGTCAGTTTGGGATTTCCTCCTATACCTCATCCGTGACAGCAGGACACGGCAGTGTCATGCTGTTCTGCACCTAGTTTGTCTGGGCAAACGGAGTCACACAAGGGAGGAACTGCTCCGCGTTCTTCATCCAGAAATCGAATCCTGGCTTTCTCCGCAACAACTCAAAATCAGAACCATGGTGACTGACAATGGGATGAACATGGTGTCGGCAATGCGTCAAGAAGGGATGAGCCATGCGCCCTGCATGGAACATGTGTTCAATCTGGTTGTCAAGCGTTTCCTGTAGTCTTCCACCCATCTGCAAGACATCCTAAAAATGGCTGGGAAACTTTGCATGCACTTTAGCCACTCGTACACCGCAACGCACACCCTCCTTGAGCTTCAGCGGCAGAACGGCATCCCCCAAGATCGGCTAATATGCAATGTTTCCAACCATTGGAATTCCACCCTCCATATGTTGGACCAACTGTATGAACAGAGAAAGGCCATAAACGATTTCTTGATGATCCAAGCGGACAGGAATAGTCCCCTGTGTAACTTCGATGTCAGCCAGTGGCAGCTCATGCGTAACACCTGCCGTTTGCTCAAGCCCTTTGAGGAGGCACGTTATTTGTCAGTCACCAGGACTACGGGATGAACAATGTCATTCCACTGCTTCATGTCCTGGAACAGATGCTGGTAAATCTGACTGGTCAGAGGACTGGAGACGTGGTGCCTAGAAACATGGCGGCAGAGTTTGATACGTTTGTCTGTCAATATCTCTGGTTACAGTCAGTGAACGGGAACATCATTTATCGCTAGGATATGCAAACACCAACAGATGGGGTGTTAACCGCTAGAAGTAGGTCATCGGCACGAAGGAGCAGTAATTTTCACAGCTCGAGGTATCCCCCCGGAAGCTTGACCTCTGCACATCGACGGTCGGCATTGCGAAGCTTGTCCCACTTGGAGGAAACTCTGGATCTGGCATAAGGCTACTTTGCTCCTTTAAAAACAATGGACTCTGTACAGCGTGACTGTGTAGTGTCCCACTAGATAGGCGTGGGCACTACACAAGGGTCAATTGGTGTGCGTGTTACTTCTACTCACAAGGGACAGAAATGTCATGTTTAATTATGCATTTAATGCATCTTCTAATGTGTTTTTATATGCAATGTTCCCCTGTGTAAATGCTTAGCAGGCCTAGTTGGGTGTAGTTAGACATCCCAGACACTAGAGGGAGATAGGGAGCCCCTAGTATAAATGTTCAGGCCCAGACAGGGAGAGGGAGTTCAGAGTCAGGAGTCTGTGGAGACAGAAGTAAGCAGGCACCAGCCAGAGATATGCTGAGGGCCTCCTCCTGACATGCAGCTTGATAGCCCCGGCTGCTAGCTATGACCAGGAGGCTAGTGAGGAAACCTAGCCTGCCTGAAGTCCAAGAGAGCCTTAGTTAGCTCAGAAGACACCCCAGTAGAAGGACAGGACCTCCTGGGGGCAACCTACAGTCATTCACGAGTCAAGTAAGGATATTTCCAGCCAAGATAAGTACATTAATAGGCAGAGGAACTATAAAGCAAAGCAAGGATTTATACGGGAGGAAGATATATATTTTACCAAGGATTTAAGCCACCATTTAGGCATCCGGGCCTTGGGATAGAAACCAGACAGGAGTTCTAAAAGAACAGTGTACACTATTTCTGAGGAAAGGTACAACCTGATTCTGAGTGTGTTATGGATTTACCCTCTGAGTATCTTGCATGATCAATACCTGCCATCTTGTGGAATAAGCCTGCTTGTGAAGCTTGTGATCTAAAGGACTGTATAACTATCTTGCTGTACAAAGTTGGATTGTTTAAGTAAAGCAACGTTTGGTTCACTATACCACCTGTGTACCTCACTTATTCCAACTATAAATCGGTGTGCCACCGTTACAGGCACTGGCATCACGAATCCAAAAGGGACCTTGCCCCAGGCAATCAAAATACCTGTAACATCCAGGGCACCTCATCCACCATCAGGCCTGGTCCCTACATACCGAGTGTGCCCCAGAGGAACTGTGTCTACCTCTCCTTCACTGCCGCATGCCTGCCCAGGGTTCTCCTCCAATACAGTGAGCAACCCTCGAATTGCCCATAACCGTGACCTCACTTCGCAATACCCTGCAGGTCTGGCGTGCTGCATAAATTGGCGTCACGAACAGGATAACGAAGATTCCTGCGCCATTGCGGATCTAAAACTGTGTGCGGAAAATTGTCTTAAAGTGACTAAGCCCTAATCGTTTTTATTAAAAATTTCTGGGACAAAGAACTGTCATCATTAGCGGTGCAAAGATAATATTTTCGGGACTGTTTGCTGCTTATTTGAGCCACCGCTTGCTGTCTGTGAATAGACAGCGTTTTGCTAAAGATGGCCGCTTAGCTTGCTTGAATTTACTGCTGCGTCATCTTCATACTAAATTGGCGGTAAAAGTTGGCGCCTTTTGCTGAAAAGAGCGGGAAAGGCTATCTGTTGACGCCACCGCCCTGTCTGGACATTTGCATGTCTGCAGAAATGGACTCCGCCTCCCCCATACTGGAGTACCTGGGGGGCGGCCTCCCAGTGCAATGGGAGGATCTGTCTGAAATTATTGGCGCCACCCTGTCGCTCTCCAGAGAAGGATCGAGCATGTCGAAGAGTGAAGACTGCTCTGCTGGGATGTCCGCGCCTGATTTGTTAAAGATGGATTGTATTGGTGTAGAGCCAGAGGACGCTCCACTGGCCTACTCTCCGGGACCGGAGAAACCCGCCTGCCCGCCACCGAGGACGCAACCGGAGAATTATTATGGCTCCTGGAGAGACTTCTTCCAACCCTCATTCAAGTGGTCAGCATTAATGGCAGAGATACGGGAGGCCGCCATAAAGAAAACGACAAAGACAAAGATATATTATGAAGAACTGGCAAAGACCGTTCATGAGCGCCACACTGACACCCAACCCCGCCTGGAAAGGAGAAAGGGGTTGGTTGTGGCGTTTAACAAGAACCGTGGCTACGGTTTTATCCAGGACTTTACCACCGGCAGAGACCTATATGTAAATCGGAGGTCCGTCAAGCGGAGTTACCTCTCCGAGTATATGCACAACCTCCGCGAGGGAGAAGAGGTGGAGTTCACCCCTGCCGAGGGCCTGCGAGGCCCATATGCCACTGCCGTGACCCGTCCCAAGAAAGAACTGGAGGACTGGGAAGCAGATGAGGACTACACTGGCTGCGAGCGCGAACCAGCGCGCTCTCCAGAACCGGCCCATCATGCGTTTCAAGAGCGGGGCTCTTTCATTGGCCCGAATGTTTTCTGGCAGCCAAAGGTAGTAGAGAAATGGGTGAGCCCCTATCCGTCCCCTGAGCTGCCTCGCCGGGAGAAAACGATTAAAGAGATGGAGAACCTGGAAAGATTCCATGCGACCCTGGACAATATCCGGAAGGGTAAAAGGCCAGATGCGTCACCTGAGCCTGCAGCGGCTGCGCAGGATGCGACTCTCCTACCTGTACCAGCGGAAGCTCCGGAGGACAGCGATCCCGAGTCCGAGAGCCTAGATGACCAGATTGTCTGCCTGGAGGAACAGCTTGCCACCGCCAGAATCCAGACGCCACCTAAGAAGGAAGAGGTCTGCCTTCAGTGCTCGGACATCGCTGGGTCAGAGGTAAGGGTACCTGTCCCTGCCGTTCAGCCATCCTCTGTACCTGCAGCTGCGTTGAGGCCCCCAAGGAGGCCCTCTTATACTGTGCACCGACGTGTAGAGCCAGTTGTCCAGGAATCCGCTGAACCGCTTGCAGCAGCGGTACCTAGGCCAGCACAGCCTACCATTATCATGCCTGGACCGATGCGGTCCCCAACTGTGATTACCCCTAGGCCTATGGGGCCCATACCTATTAGGGGTCCATTTATGTTACAGTTGCCCCTCAATACCGTGTTGTGGGCACATCCGCCTGTGGAAGCTTATTACAGGCCTCATCTACAAGCAGAGCCAGGGAGCACCACTGAGATGCAAAGTGAATATGACATGCCCCTGTGAATTGGCCTGCTAGGCCATTGATTTCTTTGATTTGCTTTCATCAAGGGACCTCATTGCTGAGAATTTAACCCTTGCAGGACAGGAGTCCTTTGTTTTGGTTCTTTGTTGCTGCTGCCAGTTACCCACGGCTCAGTGGTGGTGGTCAACCACTGAAATACCAATTTCAGCAAAGCCATCTTGTTTACAGGATCTCCTGCCTGCTTCTTCAAAATTATGCCAAGTTGTGCCTGTTTCTATGTTGCACCTTTAACCCTTTAACCCCCTTTTCAGGTTGATTAAGGGTATCGCAGCACTTGTTTTTTATATATATGCCAATGGAATAATGTGGGCTATTTTATGTGCTGCCTTTTTATTGTGCAACATTAAATGTCAAGGAAACGTGCCCAGAGATAGACTCAAAAGTACCTGAGCCTCTGAGATTTTGCTATTTTAAAGAAATGTGCCCAGAGACGGACTCAAAAGTACCTGAGCCTCTGTGATCTTCTACCTTACTTGGCTTGAGGGTAACACTTGCTCTAAATAAGAAAGGAACCTGGGTACGGACTCATGTTTGTTCTGTGAGCCTCCAAGAACTTTTAATTGTTTTTATATTTTGTCTACTGTTCTATTATGGACAATTTGCACTTATGGACTATCCTGGTATTATTCATATGCTGCACCAGGTCAGCGCCCCTGTTCCCTCACACTATCCTGAGAGAAGAGAACGACGCCCCTTTTCACCGTTACTTGTTCCTAAGCCAGTGGAACTGCCTGATTTATGCATATAATGTATTTTTGCAAATGTAGATGAGATTTTCCTGCTTTGCATTATTTTCTCTTTTTCAGGTGCAGTATCCAGCTGGGCAGGGCCCCTCCATGTTGCGCCGAGGACGGGCAACGTTATAGCGTGGTGGTATGTAGTGTCCCACTAGATAGGCGTGGGCACTACACAAGGGTCAATTGGTGTGCGTGTTACTTCTACTCACAAGGGACAGAAATGTCATGTTTAATTATGCATTTAATGCATCTTCTAATGTGTTTTTATATGCAATGTTCCCCTGTGTAAATGCTTAGCAGGCCTAGTTGGGTGTAGTTAGACATCCCAGACACTAGAGGGAGATAGGGAGCCCCTAGTATAAATGTTCAGGCCCAGACAGGGAGAGGGAGTTCAGAGTCAGGAGTCTGTGGAGACAGAAGTAAGCAGGCACCAGCCAGAGATATGCTGAGGGCCTCCTCCTGACATGCAGCTTGATAGCCCCGGCTGCTAGCTATGACCAGGAGGCTAGTGAGGAAACCTATCCTGCCTGAAGTCCAAGAGAGCCTTAGTTAGCTCAGAAGACACCCCAGTAGAAGGACAGGACCTACAGTCATTCACGAGTCAAGTAAGGATATTTCCAGCCAAGATAAGTACATTAATAGGCAGAGGAACTATAAAGCAAAGCAAGGATTTATACGGGAGGAAGATATATATTTTACCAAGGATTTAAGCCACCATTTAGGCATCCGGGCCTTGGGATAGAAACCAGACAGGAGTTCTAAAAGAACAGTGTACACTATTTCTGAGGAAAGGTACAACCTGATTCTGAGTGTGTTATGGATTTACCCTCTGAGTATCTTGCATGATCAATACCTGCCATCTTGTGGAATAAGCCTGCTTGTGAAGCTTGTGATCTAAAGGACTGTATAACTATCTTGCTGTACAAAGTTGGATTGTTTAAGTAAAGCAACGTTTGGTTCACTATACCACCTGTGTACCTCACTTATTCCAACTATAAATCGGTGTGCCACCGTTACAGGCACTGGCGTCACGAATCCAAAAGGGACCTTGCCCCAGGCACTCAAAATACCTGTAACATCCAGGGCACCTCATCCACCATTAGGCCTGGTCCCTACATACCGAGTGTGCCCCAGAGGAACTGTGTCTACCTCTCCTTCACTGCCGCATGCCTGCCCAGGGTTCTCCTCCAATACAGTGAGCAACCCTCGATTGCCCATAACCGTGACCTCACTTCGCAATACCCTGCAGGTCTGGCGTGCTGCAACTGTAAGCCGTGTACCGGGATGGGCTCCCCAGGATACAGCGAAGTCACAGACAAGAAAAGCGACACCGACACCAGCTTTTTATGCAAGGACAGAAACTTTAACAGTAGTAATAACACAACAATATAAAGACACCCAGAATATTGTGTATTCCAGACTCCCTCCCCCAGTCAGTGTCCCTCTCTGCTGGACAGACCTGGACCGGTGGTGCACACAACAGAGCCTACAAGTCGTGCTGTGCCTCAAAAGGGGACAAACCTAGCCGGTGGCAGACACGGCAGAGCCTGCAAGTCGTTACCGTGCCGCAGAACAATTCTGTGCAGTCTAGCAAAATAGAACCCTAGCTATCTAACTACTTGAAGCATAAACTTGGTTTCTGGTACTGGAGTCACTGATGCAACATAAGGCATAAACGGGTTCACTGACCTAAGTCCCTTCTGTATCAGAGTGTGGCTTTGACCAGGATGGCCACAAATCCCTTTACACAAATGCGGCTTTGCCGAGGTAGATGATGTTTCACTACACAGCTCACAGCAGCCTTCCTGGAAGCAATCCTTTCTCAACAAGCAGGATCAAATAGTAAGCAGCGATCAGTCTCTTCTTTCCGCGACTACGATCACTTTCAGGCTCCCTGCAGCCAGGATGTAACCGGATGGCCTCCGTCACACACAATCCTCTCAAGACATCAGCACCTTCACTTCCTGGTTCTCCTCACAAAAACAGCCTGCATGAGTCATCATCTATTTTACATATTAAAATCCCAGAGTGTACTGGTTGTAACTGCGAAACAGTTGTACTGCAACATTGTACTTTGTACCCCTAACACACAAATATAATACTTAAAGGGGTTATCCGAGTTAACTTAACCTTATCTTTATGGCTTTATTTCTCCTATACCTTAGTTTTCCTAAATCACTTACTGTACCTATCTTGTGCCGTTTCTCTGCTACACTAAACAGTCATGTGACCGCCCACGTCATCAGCTGTGACGTTCCGTTGACATGGAGCTCTCTGCTTGTCGGAGTGACTAAGCCATGTCAACGGAACGTCATCAGCCTTGGCCACGCCCCCACCTCTCTGCATTACAGTCCGTGCGGCTGTGAGTTGATCGCGCATGCGCGATCCTCACTTGTGCCGAGGCTACATCCAACTTTCTAACTGTGGCTAATAGCTTAACCCCTCCCACAAATATAACAGATCAACCCCTCCCACAAATATTCATGAGGGAGAGATGAGTCATTGTTGTTACTGCTGCATGTAAACACAGCAATAACAGAACCTGGAAAAGGTGTAAGGATCGTTCTTTTTTCAAAAAATCAAGCTTGACTAATGTATATGTATATCCTGATTAATTTTGTTAGGTTTTATTTTTTTTCCCATAACTCGGATAACCCCTTTAAGCCGTCTGTTAGTTAGGTGCACGTCATATACCCATTTATTGCGTGAAGTACACCTGCACTGCATATGTGACAGGGAAATTGATATAGTTAATCCGTCTGTTAGTTAGGTGCACGTCATATACCCATTTATTGCGTGAAGTACTCCTGCACTGCATATGTGACAGGGAAAATAATATAGTTAATCTGTCTGTTAGTTCGGTGGGTGACCTCAAATAATGAGGAGAGCATCAAATATGGGACAAGGCCCTGGCTGTGGTGCTGCTGGGGATGGTGGAGCTCCTGTTGCAGGGAGAGGACGTGGTCGATCTGTGCAAGCTATACGCCCAAATTAAACACCTTCCTCAGGTGCACGTAGGCGACAGAACGTTCAGCGTTATTTTGTAGGCCCAAATACCAGTGTACGAATGGTGAGGCCAGAACAAGTAGAGGCAGTAGTAGATTGGGTTGCTGACAGTGCCTCCTGTTCCTTCACATTGTCTCCCACCCGGTCCGCTGCTGAAAGTGCAGAATTGGCACCTACAGCCCATGTCCATTAGTCTTTCACCTCACCCCCTTGCAAATCAGCCAAGCAGTCTGAGCCCCAAGTCATGCAGCAGTCTCTTATGCTTTTTCATGACTCTGTTAGCAGGGTTTCCGAGGGCCGTCCACATAGCCCTGCTCCAGAAGTGGAAGAGATTGAGTGCACTGATGCCCAACCACTTATGTTTCAGGATGTGGACATAGGAGGACCACCGCAGCACATCTCTGATGATGACAACATAGGTGCCAACTGCTGCGGCTTTCTGCAGTGTGCAGAACAGCAAGGAGGGCAGGGATAAAGAGTGGGTGGAAGATGATGTGGAGGATGATGAGGTCCTAGACCCCACATGGAATCAAGGTCATGCGAGTGACATGTGCAGTTCGGAGGAAGAGGTGGTGGTCACACAGCACCAGCCGCACAGTAAAAGAGGGAGCAGTGTGTAAAAGCAGAGTGGCCGTCCCCTAGCCAGTACGCCTGCTACTGCCCACTGCACACAAGGACTGAGCACACCAAAGCCAGAACCAAGGAGTTCCATGGTGTGGCAGTTCTTCAGACGATGTGATGACGACAAAATGCGAGTGCAATCAGAGCCTGAAGCGAGGCAAAAATGTTCTAAACCTGAGCACCACCTGCATGACCAGGCATCTAATTGCAAAGCATGAGCTGTAGTGGAATAAACACCTCAAAAAACACAAAAGATCACAGGCTCCTCCTGGTCCCTCTTCTACTGCAGTCTCGGCCTCTTCCTCGCCCTATGGAGTGACAGTGGCACCTGCCACCTTGCAAACAGAGGATGTGGCAGCAATGCCACCACGTCCGTAACCAAGCATCTCCACAATGTCCCATGGACAGCTTCGTTCAGCTGTCCATCTCCCAAACACTGGAGATATATAGGAAGTACCCCCCTACCTACCCGCGATCCCTGGCCCTGAATGCCAGCATTTGAAAATTCCTGGCCTTTGAAATGCTGTCATTGCGTCTGGTGGAGACGGAGACTTTTAAAAAACTTATGGCGGTGGCTGTCCCACAGTACGTGGTTCCCAGCCGCCACTACTTTTCCAGGAGAGCCATCCCTGCCCTGCACAACCAAGTGGAGGACACAATTAGGTGTGCACTGCGCAACGCCATCTGTGGCAAGGTCCACATAACCACCGATACGTGGACCAGTAAGCACGGGCAGGGACGTTATATCTCCCTAACTGCACACTGGGTAAATGCAGTGGCGGCTGGGCCTGAGGCGGATAGTGCAGTGGCCAGGTATGGGTGGGTAATGTTCTGTATTTGTCGTGACGCCAATTACAGCGTGCGCAGGGTACTATCCCAGGGCCCTTCCAAGGTGTTATAACGCACTTTCCAGATTAGGAATGCCAGAGTGGTGTAATGGCCTATAATGTCTTTGTAGAGTAGTGGTAATTGTGTCACAGTGTCTCCTACCTAGGTACGGCCAGACTCCTGGCTCCTAGGCTCACTTGCAATAAATTTGAGTGTAGTGATAGTAGAAGTAATAGAGGAATTTTGCAGCAGAAATGATGTCTAGACCTTTGGATGAAGTTCAAACGTTTCTTTACTTGACATAACTTGTATCCAAGCAGTATACAGCTTTGGTCTCTTGGTCCCAGCAGGTTTTATTTGGAGCTTGCAGTATAAGTTGTCTGCTTGGTAGCTCTGTAATTGTGACAGGAATTAATCTTCTATTATTTACATTTGGCCACTGGAACCATCAGTGTCCCTGGATTGACACGTGTTAATGATTCTAAAAAATAGCTTTTATTCCTTGTCCATAAAATAACTTTCTTAGAACTCTATATTAACCCTATAGTTAAAATTATCAGCATAGCCTGACTGCCTGTTGGTAATTATCACAATATTGTCTATGATTATCGGGTCCGTCCACTAGGTGGCTCTGTGTATCTGCAGTAGCTTATTTCATACGTCCTTTATTGTTCAGGCGTTTCTCTACTTGTATATTGCACGCTGTTCTTCCCACAGCGTGTAGGCTCCTGTGCCACCTTACTGGACTAGGCTCTTATACTAGTATCTCTCTCAGACATAAATACAGGCCAGGTTATCGCTGGCTAAAACGCTAACTTCACTAGCTGCCCCCCGACATGTTTCGCCAACCAGGCGTCTTCAGGGGTTTGGGCAGAGGACTGAATATTAGGGGCGGAGCCAGGTTTATAAAACCTCCCTTCTCTCGTCATAAGTATATACAGTACAGACCAAAAGTTTGGACACACCTTCTCATTCAAAGAGTTTTCTTTATTTTCATGACTATGAAGTCATCAAAACTATGAATTAACACATGTGGAATTATATACATAACAAACAAGTGTGAAACAACTGAAAATATGTCATATTCTAGGTTCTTCAAAGTAGCCACCTTTTGCTTTGATTACTGCTTTGCACACTCTTGGCATTCTCTTGATGAGCTTCAAGAGGTAGTCCCCTGAAATGGTCTTCCAACAGTCTTGAAGGAGTTCCCAGAGATGCTTAACACTTGTTGGCCCTTTTGCCTTCACTCTGCGGTCCAGCTCACCCCAAACCATCTCGATTGGGTTCAGGTCCGGTGACTGTGGAGGCCAGGTCATCTGGCGCAGCACCCCATCACTCTCCTTCATGGTCAAATAGCCCTTACTTTCAAAGTTTTCCCAATTTTTCGGCTGACTGACTGACCTTCATTTCTTAAAGTAATGATGGCCACTCATTTTTCTTTACTTAGCTTCTTTTTTCTTGCCATAATACAAATTCTAACAGTCTATTCAGTAGGACTATCAGCTGTGTATCCACCTGACTTCTCCTCAACGCCACTGATGGTCCCAACCCCATTTATAAGGCAAGAAATCCCACTTATTAAACCTGACAGGGCACACCTGTGAAGTGAAAACCATTTCAGGGGACTACCTCTTGAAGCTCATCAAGAGAATGCCAAGAGCGTGCAAAGAAGTAATCAAAGCAAAAGGTGGCTACTTTGAAGAACCTAGAATATGACATATTTTCAGTTGTTTCACACTTGTTTGTTATGTATATAATTCCACATGTGTTAATTCATAGTTTTGATGCCTTCAGTGTGAATCTACAATTTTCATAGTCATGAAAATAAAGAAAACTCTTTGAATGAGAAGGTGTGTCCAAACTTTTGGTCTGTACTGTATATGGTCAATATACTTATGACGAGAGAAGGGAGGTTTTATAAACCTGGCTCCGCCCCTAACATTCAGTCCTCTGCCCAAACCCCTGAAGACGCCTGGTTGGCGAAACATGTCGGAGAGCAGCTAGTGAAGTTAGCGTTTTAGCCAGCGATAACCTAGCCTGTATTTATGTCTGAGAGAGATACTAGTATAAGAGCCTAGTCCAGTAAGGTGGCACAGGAGCCTACACGCTGTGGGAAGAACAGCGTGCAATATACAAGTAGAGAAACGCCTGAACAATAAAGGACGTATGAAATAAGCTACTGCAGATACACAGAGCCAACTAGTGGACGGACCCGATAATCATAGACAATATTGTGGTAATTACCAACAGGCAGGCAGGCTATGCTTATAATTTTAACTATAGGGTTAATATAGAGTTCTAAGAAAGTTATTTTATGGACAAGGAATAAAAGCTATTTTTTAGAATCATTAACACGTGTCAATCCAGGGACACTGATGGTCCCAGTGGCCAAATGTAAATAATATAAGATTAATAGTCCCAACACGTGCTAGGGGGATATGTGTAAATCAACCTAGGAATTAATCTGCACTTTTCTGTATCTTCTGCTGTATGAGGGACAGACTAGCTGAGGAGGAATAGCTTCTTCTAGGTCTCTGGACTTAACTTACAGATAGATTCTCAGGGGATGCTTTCTTCCTGGAACTCTGAAGGTTGTAGTTTCTGCTTTCTTCATCCAGCTGAGGCAGAAGGTGCTCAGACTGGGAATATGACCAAGTCTCAGACGAGACCAGGTCCTTGCTTTCTTCCTTATACAGGCGTAAACTCAACTCGCTCTAACTAGTTTTTCCCTCCCTTGCTACAGGAAGATGGAATAGCCCACCTCTCTTCAGCAGGGGGGCAGCTAAGCTGGAATACTCAATTCCAGCCTAGATTTACTAAACTGGGACTAGTACCTTGCGAAAGTGTTGCTGCCACCTGCTGGTGAACCTGAAAAATTACAGGAACATTTACATTTAACATGGTTTTAGATGCACATTTGTGAAGACATAATATAAATTATATCAGATTACAATATACAGGCTCTTAACAGATAGTAGCGGGGTAGAGGAGTGTACTAACACAACTCTGGGGTGTTACAATAGTAGTTTGGCGCATGTCCTTCCGCCACTGAGGATTGCAGGACGTTTCTCTTTGCCTTCTGTTGCCTCCTCCTCCTACTCCTCTTCCTCCTCTACTGCCTCATCATCTGGTCAGCGTAACACCTTTACCCCCAACTTCAGCACAGTCAGGGGGAAATGACAGCAGGCTGTTTTGAAACTCATCTGTTTGGGGGGAAAACCCCACACCGCGCAATCTATAAATTGGCTCTCTCAGGGTGCTCGCCTAGACACGTTCCCAGCTCCACCTCAGGAACACTTTTTATGTAAATATACAAATCGACAGCACTCCAGACTTGCAAGTGAAATAATCTGTGATTTTTATTCAGCCGGACATGGTAAGGGTACTTTCACACTAGCGTTTTTCTTTTCCGGCGCTGAGTTCCGTCCTAGGGGCTCAAATCCGGAAAAGAACTGATCAGTTTTATCCTAATGCATTCTGAATGGAGAGTAATCCGTTCAGGATGCATCAGGATGTCTTCAGTTCAGTCTTTTTGACTGATCAGGCTTTTCAGAAAACCGTAGCATGTTGTATTTTTACCTCCGGCCAAAAATCCTGAACACTTTGACTGAACGCCGGATCCGGTCATTTTCCCATTGACTTGCATTAACGCCGGATCCGGCGCCGTGTGTTCAGTCAAACCGGATCCGGCTTTTGCATGTTAAACACAAAAAATTAGAAAAAAAAGTTAAAGTCCATAAATGGCGGATCCGTTTTTTCCAATGCATTTTTTCATTGTGATCAAAATCCTGATCAGGATTCAAATGTAATTCGTTTTCACACGTTTTTCCGGATCCGGCGGGCAGTTCCGGTGTCAGAATTGAATGCCGGATTTAAACAACGCTAGTGTGAAAGTAGCCTCATAATAAATTCAGGCAACGTTTTGGGCTATATGTAGCCCTTCATCATGCTTATGAGAAAATATAATAATTAGGGGGTTACCACCACCCTAAATACTAGAACCACAAGAGTGGCTAAAAACACAGGCTAAATAGATAAATAGAAATTAGTGAATAGAAGTGACAGAATCAAGACCAGAGGCCTGGGTGGTACAGGGATGGAGCAGGCGGCAGAGAACAACAGAGACCATTCATAATAAATGAAGAAAGGTTGAGAAAGCCAAAAGTATAAGGAGCTTACCCTGGTATATAATTGCAATCCTGTGGACGCCGGCACTGTGATGAAGGGATTCAGGACGCCATCTTAAATAAGCTTAATGGGCGGAGAAAGACCTGTAGGGGAGCTAGGGGTAAAGCGTGCTTAGCCAGGGCTCCGGAAAGATGCCGGAGCCGGCAGAAGCTGGTGCGCATGTGCATGACGCACTGAAGACGTGGGCGCCATTTTGGGATAGGGCAAGAGCCGAACAACTCCTGGATATGCCTGTTGCGCGTCTAAGATTCCAAACCTCATATGATCCAAAGGTCTAGACTCCCATATAGAAATGACAGTGGTAGGGGTAGTAGGAAACAAGCTAATAGCCATGTGGACATAGGATTATTTAACCAACCAGGCTTATAAATCAACAACCACTATAGTAAGGGGACATGACAATAAAATGTGATAAGGTACCTTTTTAAATTAATATATACATATATCTCAGGCTGTAAAGAACAATAGTCCGCTGATAACATAACATTTGACCCACCCAGAACAAAAGGGCTGGAATAGTAAAGATGAGGCACTTGGAACATGCTTCACTCGTTATTAGACGTCAAAAGATCCTGTGGGTAAAAGAATAAGAAATGTAGAATAATGGTAATAATTATAACAACATCATTCATATTCCTGTACCACTGAAAGATATCATGATAGGTAACTCAGTCCCAACAATAATCTTTATTAAGACCAACAGGATGTAAGGCGTTGAGGCGGCGGATCCAGGCCATCTCTCTCTCTCGGAGCACTTGTTCACTATCCCCTCCTCGTCTTAGTGGGAGAACCCAGTCAATGACTTGTAAGCGTAATTGGCTCACCGAATGTTTGTGTGTGAGGAAATGTTCTAATAGGGGTGCTTCAAGTTTCTTTGAACGTATATTCGATTTGTGTTGGTATATCCTATCCTTGATTTTTTGGATTGTTTCGCCAACATATCCCATGCCACAAGGGCATTTGATCAGGTATATAACGTAGCTGGAAAGACAAGAAAAATGGACCCTAATATCAAAGACTTTGCCTGTA
This sequence comes from Bufo bufo, assembly GCF_905171765.1. Taxonomy (NCBI): domain Eukaryota; kingdom Metazoa; phylum Chordata; class Amphibia; order Anura; family Bufonidae; genus Bufo; species Bufo bufo. The sequence goes on along the minus strand of NC_053391.1, from coordinate 146,579,436 downwards.
GATGGATGGGTGAAAGACGGGCACTTCGAGACATTCCCACACTGAGCGCAAGTAAGACAGGGGTACGTGCCTCTAATGGGAGTATTTGTGATGGTTGTCTGGACGCTATTTGGTTTACAGGAGCCCAGGTCAGATCTAACCAATATGTCCTTAATGTTTCTAGCTCTTTTGTAAGACATTAATAGTCTAGTTGGGAAGATATACGGAAAATTCCCTTTTAGGATGTGCCAATGTCTAAAGACAATCTTTTTGACCTCTCGGCTCAAATGAGAAAAGGTGGTGACACAAGGTATCCGTTTCAATAAAGATTCAGGGACGGGTTGTTTGGGAGACAACAAACTCTCCCAAGATAACTTCCGAACTCTACTGAAATTGCCTTGAAGAATGTGGGCCAGGAAACCCCTCTTATGGAATTTTTTAGACATATCGCAGAGTCGGGAGTCCACAATATTGGTATCAGAGATGATTCGTTCAACTCTCATGAGTTGTGATAGCGGCAGAGATCTAACCAAACCAGGGGGATGGTCGCTATCAAATCTAAGCAGGCTATTCCTATCTGTGGGTTTGGTGTATAGGTCAGTGTGAAGACCACGATCCCTTACCTCAAGTTGAACGTCCAAGAATGGGATTGTTGTCATGCTGAAGTCCAGAGAGAGATGGAGTCCACACTTGTATTAATGGTTGCATGGAACCTAAGTAGGTCCTCCTGAGAGCCCTGCCAAACACAAAACACGTTGTCAATATAACAAACCCAAAGTAGAACATTATCTTTGAAAAATGAATGCGTGTATACCACTTTCTCTTCAAAATTATTCATATATTTGACCACAAAAGTGGGCGTGACATTACAACCCATTGCTGTACCTGACACTTGTAAGTAAAATTGATCTTCGAACAAAAAGTAATTGCGTTTCAACACAAAAGATAGCATAGTAAGAATAAACTGCTGCTCTCTAGTTGAAAATTCCTGATGAAGTACAAGGGTTTGCTTGACACATTGTATGCCCTGTGGGGATCCGCTCTGGTAGGCAGTGGTAGCGAGTGCAGTATAGAGGCAACACAAACCAGTCTTGGTGTAAAACACAATGCTTTGTTTATTCACACGGTGCATATTTGTGAAAGACGATGCAGTTCATAGGGAGGGTGGTCACACACAACAGCAAAATAATAGTTCAAACACAAGTCCATGCTGCAGGCTACTTGAGGCCTGTTTCAGTCACATAAAGCAAAGTCTATTTAAAGCCAGGAGTAATGTCACCTTTTTCTCCTTGGTGATTTAAGTCCATGGGTCCTGCTTCTAGCCACAGGACACGGATCCCTCCTGGCTTCAGCTGCGGGTTCCTGCACACTCCTTTACAGGCCTCAGCACGCAGCCCAGCTCACCTCCACTTCTTACTCTCACAGCCAGAGCACACAGAAGCTCCACATTGCCCACCACACCCTTGTTGCTGGTCGGGTTTTAACCCTTCCCTGCAAAACCTGGCCTGGACCGTGGGGAGACAAGCACCCGCCCGCATATCTGCCTGCTCCCAATAAGAGCCGGCCCGGATCCGCTGTGTTAACAGCATAACCGCTGCAAAATGCACTTTTCCGGCTCTTACTCCACCGGGGCCAGGACCCCCGGTGGCACGTACCTCCCGTCTACCACCACCCCAGGTACTCTCCTACAGCCCTCAACAGTAGGGATGTTGGAATATAAACTCGCGACATCCATCGTCACCAGGGTACATTTGGTCCAGTCAGGATGGATGTTTTGGATTTTATTCAAGAAATCAGCAGTGTCTTTGATGAAGGATCTGCCACTCTGAGCATAAGATCTTAGAAGGCAATCCAACATCCTAGACGCTGGTTAGAATAAAGAGTCGCAGCTTGACACTATGGGCCTACCGAGGGGATGATCCCGATTTTTGTGTACTTTAGGTAGGGTGTATGACACTGGAATCCGTGGGTGTTTAGGGATAAGAAATTCTGCCAACTTATGATTAATGATCCCACCTTCATGAGCTCCCTCGACAATCGTTTTTAGTTCTTTCATGAAGTCCTGGGTGGGATACCAAGTAATATGTGCATAAGTTTGTTGGTCTCTCAGTTGGCGTAAAATTTCTTCCCTATAATCTGATTTATCTGTGACCACAATACCTGAACCTTTGTCCGCTGTTTTAATGACAATGTCCTTGCATTTATTCAAGTTCTCAAGGGCTAGTTATTGTTTTTTAGATACAGTATATTATGTCTTACCTTTCTTGGGGGTGATTTATTTTCTAGTTTCTTCAGATCTTCTTGTACTAAGGAAATATAATTTTCAACAACATCATACTTTTTGGGAGGTGTGAAGTGACTCGAAGGTTTGCACATTCTGGTGCACTCTTGGAAGTGTGAAGGTGAAGTCTCGCTGTGGGTAGCCCAGGTTGGTTTTTCAATTTCAATAAATGCTCTCCGTCGAATTGCTCTAAAGAATCTCGACAATTCCTTATCAAGTTGGTAAGGGTTAGTGAAACTGGTGGGTACGAATCCTAGGCCTAAATTTAAGGCAGAGATTTCTTCATTTAACAGGGTTTTCCTTGATAAGTTAATTACCAGATTATCGGTGTCATCTTGGTTCCTTGTTTCATTGATGATTGGTTGCAGTTGGTAGATCTGGTTCAAATAGGATCCCGTAAATATTGACGGGAGTAACGCTCTCTGCCTCTTGTGTTTCCTCCCCGCCCTCCTTGGCAGTCTCTTCTTCTGAAGCTCGGTTGTTCTCTGCCTAAAAAATCCCCTTCAGCGATATACCTGATTTGTCGCGTAATCTTGTAAATCCCGTTGGAATTTTGATCTCTTCTGGTCTTCAAGATTTCGTTTGAAGATGTTAATTTAATCATGTACCACATTTAATTAATTGTAAATTATTATATTTTCTCATTAGCCTGATGAAGGGCAACATATAGCCCGAAAAACGTTGCCTGAATTTATTATAACTACGTCCGGCTGAATAAAAATCACTGATTATTTCCCCTGCAAGTCTGGAGTGCTGTCGATTTGTATTTTTGTATGTTCAGCAGATGATGGTACCTAGGATTCCATTGTGATGTCACAAGGTATAAATAGCATATGTGACAGTATCCCGGATCCCATTATGATGTCACAATGTTTTGCCAGCAGGTAACGTCACAATGTATGGTCAGCAGGTGATATTATTTAGGATTAGATTATGATGTCACAATATATAAGCAGCAGTTGTTGGTATCCAGGATTCCATTATGATGTCACAATGTATGGTCAGCAGATCATTGTATCTAGGATTTCATTCACATGTCACAATGTATGGATAGCATATGATGGTTGTCACGGTCCAGAGGACAGGCAGACCTCCGGAACATCTTGCAAACATGGCACAGGCAGAATACAGACCAGGAAACTAACTGAGTACTTTATTACACATGTAATAAAGAACATGATAGTAAAGAATAAGCAGGTTAGGCAATAGTGGTAAAACTACCACTGAACCAAGTGCACTGGCAAGGCAGGAGGCCAAACCCAGGGGGCGGAGAGCCAGCGAGCCCTGTTCTTCACAGAGCCCCTGGTGGGGATGAACTTGGCCGAGGGCTCACTGGTCGCACCTCCAGGGTGGTCTACCTGCAGAGAACCACGCTGATGCAAGCACCAGCAGTAAACACAGACAACAACAGAAGGACTGGAACCCAAACAAACAGCACATGGATCAGACAAGACAAATGGGAACCAGCACACAAGAAGATGCTTGGACCCCATGCGGAATGGAACCATGGCAGTCACAGACAGAGCTGCACACAGACTAAATGTCTGCCCTCCGGAGAACCCTGGATCCCTCTCACGAAGGCAGGACAAACACAGGACAGGAACAGAAGCAGTAGGCACAGCAAGCAAGACATGGAACAGACTGGATCAGAAGCAGTTGGGCACTGCTAGGCAAAACATGGAACAGGCAGGATACAACATCAATGCTTTACCAGGCGACACCACATAGAAAGGCAGATGGCAAACCTCCCCTGGATCAGCAGCAAGGGGCTACACCTAGCAAGGCACAAGACAGAACTGACCACAAGCCCCACAGCTCACAGATAGAAATAGCTGCATTAAAGAGGGCGCCTGATAAGCCACACCTAGGAACAAACAAGGGAAAGTTAACCCCACCAGAACCAGACACCAACAAGTAAATGAGCCTCCACCTACACACTAAAGGCCGCAGCCAGCACACATTCAAGCAACCAGCATACACAGGAGAAAGTCTGCAGCCAGTAAGCAAGAGAACCTGCAGCCAGCCTCCACGGCAACAGTGACAAGAACTGCACAGAGATACAGACACGGGGAGTAAACACATTCACAGTCATAGTTCACACACTATACCGCAGCCAGCTTGCAGCCCCAAGCAACCAGCCTGCACAGGGGTCAGCCTGCAGCCAGTACAAGGGAGGTCAAGCAGCCAGCCTACACGGCCACAACTGTTACAGTGAACCACACTATGACAATGGTACCCAAGATTCCATTATGATTTCACAATGTGTGTTTAGCAGATGATGGTACCTAGGATTCCATAGTGATATTACAATCTATGGGCAGTGGAAGATGGTATCCAGGACTCTATTTTGACACAATGTATGGTCACTAGGTAATAGTACCAAGGTTTCCTTTATGATGTCACAAGTATTGAAGGCTGCTTGCAGCCTGTAATTGTGGGAGGGGCGCGCTTACCCTATTTAAGCCCCCTCCTACAAGCAGAAGGGCGCCCGGTTCTTGCTTCTGCAGCATCCAAGCGCCTGACGTCACTTCCGGTCGCGTCTCTCCGTCGGTTCGTCATCCCGTTCGTGTTACCAGCCGCTTCGTCTCTCGTGAGTATCACCGCTCTGCGGCCCGGCCAGACGCGCCTTGCCACCGGCACCTCGTGTCCCTGTTTAACTGCCGGCAGCTCCGTCGGATTCGGGGGGCTGACAGCGCAGCGGCGGCCCGGTCTCCTCGCTCTGCCGCCGCTACGACAGCCATCATACCACATCATGTTAACACATGGGTACCGTGCGGATTGGTGGAAACCATTTAGGAATGCTTAAACTGTTCATTATGTTGTGGGGTCCTGGGGCTGACAGCGCTGCGGCTGCGGGGTCCGCTTGCCACCGCAGCGGCTGCGATCTCCCCACATTGTGGAACCCGGATGTTTGCAGCGTGTCTTGGGAGTCAGGGGTTAATTAGTAGGCCTCATCTCCCTGGGTTATTCGCCTCCAAACAGGTGCCCATCTCGGCGTGCGCCGCCGGCTGGGGGGGGGGGGGGGGGGCGGCTGATCGATGACGTCATGGGGGACATGGTTCAGCCAGATTAGTCATTTTCACTGCTGACAGCGGCACCCTGGCATCCCTGTCTTCCTGATGTGGCCCGGTCCGGGGGTGCCGGGCGGCGGAACTGTCAGTGCGGCAGTGTCACGAGTTGGAGGTCCCAGGAGAGACCACCGCGTCGTCAAGCAATAAACGGAAATCAGGTACAGACACATAAGAGTTTATTGCACAAACATACATGGAAGGCAGCACAGACAAAACATGAGCTCTATGTACCGTCAGCACAGTGGGAGAAAACCCCCACTGCGCCACTGTCTAGTAATACTCCAGAGGGGCATGACTAAACAACTCCTGGTGTTCACTAGAGCCCTAGATGGTAGGGTTAGACTTTGCCGCAGGAAGTTGCCAGGGTCCACTCTGGAGCGTGAACTAGACAGTGACAGCAGGAGCGAATGGACAACAGGTACCAGAAGGTACCGACGGCACATAGGCAAACATAACAGACAGGTAAATACAAAACAGGGCAAATAATAACACAAGCAGGAGTTCATGCAAGGGAGCAGGAGTGGCAATGAGCAGAGAAGAACTTGCTCCACCAGTAGTAAACTGCATGGCCTTGTCATGCCACTCTGCTGCAAAGGCTTGCTGAACACAGACATATGAATACAAAACAGGGCAACTAATAATACAAACAGGAGTTCACGCAAGGGAGCAGGAGTGGCAATGAGCAGAGAAGGACTTGCTCCACCAGTAGTAAACTGCATGGCCTTGTCATGCCACTCTGCTACAAAGGCTTGCTGAACACAGACATCAGAATAAACACAAAGTAACTAAAACATAACAGGCAGAACAGATAACAGACAGACGACGTTAATGAACAAGTAGGGAAACCCACAGAGCACAGACAGACAGACACGGATCCCATGGGTCAGCAGCATTGGAGAGAGAGTACAAACCAGGAGCAGGACAAGACAACACACACCAGGAGAGCTGACACAGAACTGAGGAAACCTCAGCCTTATATACAGGTTCCATGGGTGCAGCAGAGAGACCACACCCATGGAGCAGACAGAGGATTAACTCCTAATAGGCACACAGGGGAGTTAACCCATAAAGAACCACAAATGACACAGGAACAGAACTTCAGCGAGGAGCGCCGAACAAGCAATGACGGAAGGTCACAGCCAGAGATAGTGGCTGTGACAGGCAGGCTCGTCCCTCAGCTCATTTGCCAGCTAATACCGACTGCTGGCCTGCTGCCCTGTTTACCCCGCGCAAAAAAAAAAAAGAACCTTTGATCCTATGTAAGGCTGGGCACCTTGCGCAACAGCATCTCACTACTCCTCGAGCCACTCTGTGGGTGGGGTTCCCGGCCACCCTGTTGCGGGTTCCCTGTATCCAGGCATCTTGACCCTGAACCAGTGTCTTCCCTGAATCGCTCAGGTGCATGTCTTCCTTGAAATCACCCAGGTGCAAATGTCTTCCCTGAATCGCCCAGGTGCAAATGTCTTCCCTGAATCGCCCAGGTGCAAATGTCTTCTCTGAATCGCCCAGGTGCAAATGTCTTCCCTGAATCGCTCAGGGGCTATGTCTTCCCTGAATCGCTCAGGCGCTATGTCTCCCCTGAATCGCTCAGGTGCAATGTCTTCCCTGAATCACTCAGGTGCAATAACTCCCCTGAATCACTCAGGTGCAAGGTCTCCCCTGAATCGCTCAGGGGCAATGTCTTCCCGGAATCACGCAGGTACAATTTCTTCCAGGTATCGCTCGAGTGAGGTCCCTGAATCACGCAGGTGTGAGGTCTCCCTGGATCACTCAGGGCAATGTCTCCCTGAATCGCTCAGGTGCAATGTTCCCTGAATCACTCATGTGCAATGTTTTCCCTGATTCGCTCAGGTGCAATGGTTCCCTGAATCGCTCAGGTGCAATGGGTCCCTGAATCGCTCAGGTGCAATGATTCCCTGAATCGCTCAGGTGAAATGGTTCCCTGAATCGCTCAGGTGCAATGGTTCCCTGAATCGCTCAGGTGCAATGGTTCCCTGAATCGCTCAGGTGCAATGGTTCCCTGAATCGCTCAGTTGCAATGTTTCCCTGAATCGCTCAGGTGCAAGGTCTCCCTGTATCGCCCGGGACAATGTCTCCCTGAATCGCTCGGGTGTTTTTGTTCACTGCTCAAGGGACTAGCGGGTCGCGGCCTCGCTGGGCATCGGTCAAACACAGCTTATTTTTTCGTAAGCAGGGCCTCGGCCACCAGGGCTGCAAGCAAGCCACGGTCGTTGCGCCAAAGTTTCTCCCGGTTCAGGTAAGATTCAGCCACGAGGCTGTTGTTACGCCCTGTCACTGCATTGGGTATTTGTTGTCACAAGCTCCCGTTCATAGGTCTCCGTCTCAATACAGAAGTCGGTAGCGTGGTCCTTTTTCGTTTCAGGTAAGTAGCGGACAACGCTATTCGGTCAAAAAAACGTTCCCCTGTAGCTCTCGTTCGGTCACCCGGGGGAGGGGGAAGGATATCTCATCTGTCACCTTCATACCTCCTCCATGCAGCTTGAAGATGTCAGGCCCCGGAGTCAGAGGATAATCTGTCCTTGCCCGGGACCTCCGTATCAGGCCGCGCCAGCAACCCCTCCCTGCGGAGCTGGACCATTCCAAAACTGGTGGCAGAGCTCAGACGAAGAGGGATTCACCATCCTGCCACCGCGAGAAAAGTGGAGCTGTACCGTCTCCTAATGACGGCACCATCGGGTTCAAGTGAGGAGCCTTCTCCCTCATCAATCCAGCTAACCCTCCTGCATCTGCAGGCCACCATCGCCAGTCTGGCGGGTTCGGTCGCGGATATCCAGACTAGGATGGGGGAGTGGGAGTCCCAGCCTCCTCCGGCCCTGCCTTCCCCAGCCCTTCCGGTCTTACCGTCTACGTCCCAGGATTCGGCGCCAGGCACGGTCCGTTTCAGGCCCCAGATTGCCCCCTCGCATTACATTCCAGAAAACCTGAAAAGGGACATCCTGGCAGGGAGGGACGTCAACCTGGCGTCCATTCTCATTGCGTCGCAAGACGTATCTGAGAACAAAATCATCAATTGCGGGGAGGTCTCAGTGGTTCTTCGGGCCAAGGATACCCGCCTGAACCGAAAACTATCGGTCCCCGAGTTTGTCTTGGCATTTAGCCTTTACCGAGATACCATCTGCAGCGTCCAGCCGCACAGGCGTGAGGAGCTGGACTCCTACCTATACCAAGTCACTGACTTAGGATACAAATACGGGGGGAAAAACTTCTACGACTACCACAGGTCTTTTTCCGCCAAGGCGGCAGCTGCCCTCGCCCAGTTCCAGTTTATCACAGACTGGGCGAACTTGGACATGGATCTGTTCTGCCGCCATTTTGCCGGGTTGCAGGCCCCCACGTGCGCTGCATGCCAGTCCATCCAGCACACGGCCGACTGGTGTCCCAATCTTCCCACCCCGGCCCGGGAAGGCTCCCAGCCAGGCCCCTCTGGCACACAATGGTCCCAGGGTTCCACCGACAAGCTGGGCAGGCCCATCACTTTCTTAGGCCAGAGTCAGGTTTGCAACAACTTTAACGCCGGGGGCTGTGGTTTCAACAGTTGTAGAGCCTTGCACGTGTGTTCCCTCTGCTTCAGGGCTCACCCCCGCTCCGGCTGCCCGAAAAGGCAACGTAAGGTTCTATGACTAGCCGACATCAACATTGAGCTCTTGGGCGTCCTGTTGCGGGATCACCCCGATCGCCAGTCAGTGGAGTTCCTTATCACTGGTTTCGAGAGGGGTTTCAATACAGGATTCATTGCCCTCCCTCAGGTTTCCTGGGAGGGAAGGAACCTACAGTCGGCTAGGCAGGACCCAGAAGCGGTGGCCACCCTGTTGCAGGACGAGGTTCGCAAGGGGTTCCTGCTAGACCCCGTTCAAATCCATTCCCTTCGCGCCCTGGGTACGGTAGTCTGGCCACGTCTGGTCATCCATGTCCCACGCCTGTCTTTGTGCTTCAGGCTTCGTTTGTCAGTCACGTCTCCCGCCTGTTTACGTTATTCAGGCCACGTCTTTCATTTACGTTTTATGCCTGGTTACGTTGATCAGGTCACGTCTGTCATTTACGTCTCACGCCTGTTTTTGTTATCCAGGCCACATCTGTATTTCACATCTCATGTGTCATTTACGTCTCAAGCCTGTTTTCGTTATTCAGGCCACGTCTGTCATTCACGTCTCATGCCTGTTTTCGTTATTCAGGCCACATCTGTCATTTATGTCTCACGCCTGCTTACGTTATTCAGGCCACTTAAAATTAAAAAAATAAAAAACACCACGCCTGTTTACGTTATTCAGGTCACGTCTGTATTTCACGTCTCATGTGTCACGCCTGTTTACGCTTCAGGCCACATCTGTCATTTACGTCTCACGCCTGTTTTCGTTATTCAGGCCACATCTTGTCTCTCTCACTTTCCACGCCTGTTTACGTCATTCAGGCCATGTCTGTCATTTACGTCTCACGCCTGTTTACGTTATTCAGGCCATGTCTTGTCTTTTCACGTCCCTCGCATGTTTATGTTTCAAGCCACATCTCTTCTTCTCATCCCATGCCTGTTTCACATCCTCAGGCCACGTCTCGTCTCCCCCAATGTCTTATACTGTCCTCCTTCCGAGCCATTTTTCTCATCCATGTATTCCGTCCGCATCCTTCAATCAGGCCACTCCGTTTTCTCACACACGTCCTGGTTTTTCATTCTGGTCACGCCCCTGTTATTTTTGGTCTCACGCCTGCCGTGTCAGTCAGGCCACTTCGTTCTCTCATCCATGTTCGTCTGTCTTCATGGCGGCCTACCCAGGCATCAGGTTCATTCATTTACAATCTTACTCATTGGCCATAGGCTCCTCCACTAAAACTTTCACTTTTATCTCAGTCAAGAAACGATTTCGACTACGCCGCCACGAACCTTCAGGACCTGAGGCCCTCGTTAGACCAGGTGGGATCTTCAGGTACTGGTCCTCTCTTTATCTAAATTCGTCCGTGCACGGAGCCTTGTCACGTCTTTTTCTGGGTCACTCCAAGTGTTTCTCTTGGGGCGGCAAACGCAACGCGCCTCCTCGGGTTTCAGGGCCCTAATGATTCCGAGGCTACGTCTTGTTTAACCCCAAAAAACACTAAACCATGCTCTCTCTTTCAGCTTCCATGTCACGTCATTCTGAAATTGATGACTCCGCTTCCCTTCCGGATTCCCTGGCATCCAGCCACGCCAGTGTGGGGTCACTTCGGAGCTGGACGATCCCCAAAATTATAGTAGAGTTGACCAAAAGAGGAATTCGTTACCTAGCTTCGGCCAGGAAGGCGGAGCTTTACCGACTCCTGGTGTCTGATTCCTCTCCCTCCGAAGAGCAGGTGTCAATGTCAACAATCCAGTTGTCATTGACTCAGCTGCACGCCACCATCAACACCCTAGCGACTTCCATTTCAGACATTCAGAACAGGCTGTCGGCAGTGGAGTCCAGAGATCCGCCTCCCAGCCTCCCCGTCCCTCCTCTCCCAGTCGGTTCCACGTCCCAATCTGCATCCTCAGGTAGGGTTCCCGCCTTGTCCAAGGTAGCCCCGTCCCATTTTGTGACTGACACCATCAAACGAGATATCTTGGAGGGTAAGGACGTCAATTTGGCCGCTATTCTCATTGCCACCCACGACACTGTTGAGAATAGGACCATCACCTGCGAAAACTTGTCGATAGTTCTCAGGTCCAGGGATGCCCGATTAAACAGGAAACTTTCCATCCCAGAATTCATCCTGGCTTTCAGCCTGTTCAGGGACATAATCTGCTCCGCCTTCCCCGAAAGGCGCGAGGAGCTAGATTTGTACTTGTACAGGGTCGCGGACCTGGGGCACAAGTACGGAGGGTACGCATTATATGACTACCATCTTTCCTTTTCGGCCAAAGCCGCCGCGGCCCTCGCCCAGTTCCAACGGGTCACCAATTGGGCATCCCTGGACATGGAGCTGTTTTGCCGACATTTCGCCGGCCTCAAACCCCCTGCTTGCTCATCATGTCAATCCATTCTGCATGCCTCAGATTGGTGTCCAAATCCCAGCCTTCCAACGTCCCAGCCTAGGCCTGTGGCAGGCACCTCGGGGTCCCAGCCAAGACACAACACGGGCACGGACAAGCTGGGTCGCCCCATAGTTTTCCTAGGCAAAAGTCAGGTGTGCAACAATTACAACTTTGCAACCTGCAATTACAATCAGTGCCGAGCACTCCATGTCTGCTCCACTTGTTTCAGGTCCCACCCCCTGTCGGTTTGCCCAAACAGAACTGCCAGAAACAAGTGACTAGGCGTGGTCAACGTGGACCTGCTAGCCACACTTCTCCGTGATCATCACAACCCCCACCAGGTTCACTTCCTAATCAAGGGTTTCATGGAAGGTTTCCACACTGGTCTCGTGGCCCTTCCTCAGTCGTCTTGGGAAGGCCCCAACCTCAGGTCCGCAATTTCCGATGCCGCTTCGGTGGGTCCTCTGGTCCAGGCGGAACTGGAGAAAGGTTTCCTCATCGGGCCTTTCTCTAGCATTACCTTTGATTACTGGAGGATAAACCCTATCGGCATCGTCACCAAAATATTTTTGAATAAAAAAAGATTCATTTATGACCTCTCAGCTCCTCATGGTTCGAACATTCCCAGCCTCAACTCCCTAGTCCCATCTGAGGAGTTCTCAATGAAATACTCCTCTCTCAGTGAAACCATCTCTCTCATCCTCCTGGCAGGCCAAGGGGCTTGGCTGTCCAAGGCAGACCTGGCGGACACCTTCAAGTTGCTGCCCATCAACCCACAACTCTGGAAATTCTATGGTTTAAAATGGGACGGCTTGTACTATTTCGTCAACCGCCTCACCTTCGGCTCCAAAAGTAGTCCATGGCTTTTTGACCAGTTCGCTCAGGCCCTCCACTGGGTCCTGGTCAACCACTGTGAGTGCCCCATGGTCATCCATTATCTGGATGACTTTCTGTTGATAGAACAACCGGACGCCTCACCCTGCAAACTCGACAGCCTCCTCCAGGTTTTTGCCAGCCTCAACATTCCTGTCGCCCCTTCCAAAATTGAAGGGCCCTCAACCATCATCACTTTCCTCAGCATGGTCTTAGACACCCGCAAGATGGAAGCGAGGTTGCCTGAGGACAAGCTGTCAAAAATCAAGGAAGTCATTTCCAGATTTGTGGTTTGCAGGGTCGTCTCGAAGCTGGAATTACAATCCCTGCTAGGCATGCTGAACTTCGCTGCCAGAATCATGCCCCAGGGCAAGGCCTTCTTATCTAGATTATTGGATCTGCTACCAACAGCCACAGAGCAGGACTCCCTGATAGTCCTGGACACCAAAGCGATGGCTGATTCATCCATGTGGAGTTCCTTCCTGACCTGCTAGAATGGGATCTCCCTATTCATCCCTCAATGGCGTCCCTCTTCTCCCACCATTTTTTTAACGGGTCACCAATTGGGCATCCCTGGACATGGAGCTGTTTTGCCAACATTTCGCCGGCCTCAAACCCCCTGCTTGCTCATCATGTCAATCCATTCTGCATGCCTCAGATTGGTGTCCAAATCCCAGCCTTCCAACGTCCCAGCCTAGGCCTGTGGCAGGCACCTCGGGGTCCCAGCCAAGACACAACACGGGCACGGACAAGCTGGGTCGCCCCATAGTTTTCCTAGGCAAAAGTCAGGTGTGCAACAATTACAACTTTGCAACCTGCAATTACAATCAGTGCCGAGCACTCCATGTCTGCTCCACTTGTTTCAGGTCCCACCCCCTGTCGGTTTGCCCAAACAGAACTGCCAGAAACAAGTGACTAGGCGTGGTTAACGTGGACCTGCTAGCCGCACTTCTCCGTGATCATCACAACCCCCACCAGGTTCACTTCCTAATCAAGGGTTTCATGGAAGGTTTCCACACTGGTCTCGTGGCCCTTCCTCAGTCGTCTTGGGAAGGCCCCAACCTCAGGTCCGCAATTTCCGATGCCGCTTCGGTGGGTCCTCTGGTCCAGGTGGAACTGGAGAAGGGTTTCCTCATCGGGCCTTTCTCTAGCATTACCTTTGATTACTGGAGGATAAACCCTATCGGCATCGTCACCAAAATATTTTCGAATAAAAAAAGATTCATTTATGACCTCTCAGCTCCTCATGGTTCGAACATTCCCAGCCTCAACTCCCTAGTCCCATCTGAGGAGTTCTCAATGAAATACTACTCTCTCAGTGAAACCATCTCTCTCATCCTCCTGGCAGGCCAAGGGGCTTGGCTGTCCAAGGCAGACCTGGCGGACGCCTTCAAGTTGCTGCCCATCAACCCACAACTCTGGAAATTCTATGGTTTAAAATGGGACGGCTTGTACTATTTCGTCAACCGCCTCACTTTCGGCTCCAAAAGTAGTCCATGGCTTTTTGACCAGTTCGCTCAGGCCCTCCACTGGGTCCTGGTCAACCACTGTGAGTGCCCCATGGTCATCCATTATCTGGATGACTTTCTGTTGATAGAACAACCGGACGCCTCACCCTGCAAACTCGACAGCCTCCTCCAGGTTTTTGCCAGCCTCAACATTCCTGTCGCCCCTTCCAAAATCGAAGGGCCCTCAACCACCATCACTTTCCTCAGCATTGTCTTAGACACCCGCAAGATGGAAGCGGGGTTGCCTGAGGACAAGCTGTCAAAAATCAAGGAAGTCATTTCCAGATTTGTGGTTTGCAGGGTCATCTCAAAGCTGGAATTACAATCCCTGCTAGGCATGCTGAACTTCGCTGCCAGAATCATGCCCCAGGGCAAGGCCTTCTTATCTAGATTATTGGATCTGCTACCAACAGCCACAGAGCAGGACTCCCCGATAGTCCTGGACACCAAAGCGATGGCTGATTTATCCATGTGGAGTTCCTTCCTGACCTGCTGGAATGGGATCTCCCTATTCATCCCTCAATGGCGTCCCTCTTCTCCCACTATTTTTTAAGACGCAGCTGCCTCCAAAGGTTTCGCGGCCATCTACAACAACCAGTGGTTCGCAGGCCAGGGGCCTCCCGAAATCTCTTCTCTCAGCGAGTACCTCAGATCCTCCCCCCTCCTAGAAATCTACCCAATTGTAGCGGCCGCACAAGTTTGGGGCAGGCAGTGGGCAAACTCCCCGGTGACATTCATTACGGACAATCAGACGGTAGTGGACATCATTTCCAAAAGCAGGTCAAAATCACGTCACATCATGCCTTTCGTCCGCAAATTAGTTTGGCTCTCCCTACAGCACAATTTTCAGGTTTCATGCAGACACATCCAGGGGGTCCAGAATTCCGCGGCTGATGCACTGTCACGCTTCCATTTCCACCATTTCTTTCAGGTCATGCCGGAGGCGGAGCCAGCAGTATTGTCCCCTCCAGAGTTCAACACCCTACGCATGGACTAGCGCAAATAATTTCATCCGCCAAATCCCTCATACAAAATCACTATCAGCAAACAAAGCTAGAAACTATAAACCGTTTGGAACAGCTTCCAAAAATGTTCACGTCTCCATCCTAGGAGCGGCACGGATAGGACCACCTATTTGAATGGCTTTTTTAGCTTATTGTCACCATCACCTCAAACTTGGCTACAATTCCATCCGATTGTACATGGCGGGGGTGCAATACTACTTCACTCTCAAACATCCCGGTAGTAAGGCGATATTTGCGTCCCCCACCATCAAGGCTGTCCTTAGGGGGATTCAAAAAAGCAGCCTGCAATGCACTCCTACCAGTCAACCAGTTTCAGGGGATCTGTTTAGGAAGCTTTGAAATTCCCTAGACAGCAACCCTTTTGGGCTCCATCCCAGCACCATTATTAAAGTGGCCATGTATTTAGGTTTCTATGGGTTTTTGCGGCCAGGGGAATTCACAGGTTTCTCCCCAAAATCCAAGGGTCTGACCAAGAGCCAGCTAGCTTGGAGTCATGACCATTTCATCTTGCTACTGCCTTCCACCAAAACGTCGCAATCAGGGCCCCAGTCCAAGTTAAGTATTTCAGGTCCTTCAACAAATGGTGCCCAGTCCAGGTCTTCAACCAGTTAATGAGCTCCCTGGGCCATTCCTCCCCAGACAGCCCGCTGCTGCCCTTCAAATCTAAGCCCCTCACGACCGCGCAATTCGTTTCCCACATTCGTCTACTAGTTGCCGGCCTAGGTTTCGATCCCAAAACCATATCAGGTCACTCGTTTCGGATCGGGGCGGCTTCTGCAGCCTCCAAGCACAACATACCCAGTCATATCATCCGCAAGATGGGACGTTGGGAATCATCTTGCTTCCCCAGGTACATTCCCAATCTGCATCAGGAAATATCAGATGTTTTCCGCAAACTGGCATTGTAAACCGTGTACCCTTCAATAAAAATACTAATCTACCTTTTGCTTGGCTTTTTGGCCCCTTATAGGCTACCTACATTCGCGGCTATGGGCACAATCCAGGCCTACTTAGTTAGCAATACGGTTAGGTTTTCCTGGGCTTCACTGCGCTAGCACCAGTATCCGTAGCCACGAGCATAATTGTCCAGGCTGTTGCAGCCTGTGATTGTGGGAGGGGCGTAGGCTTTATAAGCTCCCCTCCCACGGTCATCTGGAGCTGGCCTTGTTCACAGGAGCCCAGAACTGTACACAGTACTCCATGTGTGGCCTGACTAATGATTTGTAAAGTGGTAGGACTATGTTCTTATCACGGGCATCTATGCCCCTTTTGATTCAACCCATTATCTTATTGGCCTTGGCAGCAGCTGCCTGACACTGGTTTTTGCAGCTTAGTTTGCTGTTTATTAAAATTCCTAGATCCTTTTCCATGTCAGTGTTACCAAGTGTTTTACCATTTAGTATGTACGGGTGACTTGCATTACTCCTTCCCATGTGCATAACTTTACATTTGTCAGTGTTAAACCTCATCTGCCACTTATCTGCCCAAGCATCCAATCTATCCAGATCCCTCTGTAGTAGTATACTGTCTTCTTCAGTGTAAATTACATTACACAGTTTAGTGTCATTTGCAAAAATGTATGTATATTTTACTATGCAAGCCTTCTACAAGATCATTAATAAATATATTGAAGAGAATAGGGCCCAATACTGACCCCTTAGGTACCCCATTAGTGGCAGTGACCCAATCTGAGTGTGTACTAACCACCCTCTGTTTTCTATCACTCAGCCAGTTACTTACCCACATACAGACATTTTCTCCCAGTCCAAGCATTCTCATTTTATATACTAACCTTTTATGTGGTCCAGTGTCAAATGCTTTGCAGAAGTCCAGATATACGACATCTATTGATTCGCCGCTGTCAAGTCTAGAATTTACCTCCTCATAGAAACTGATTAAATTAGTTTGACATGACCTATCCCTCATGAAGCCATGCTGATATGGCGTTATTTGCTTATTTCCGTTGAGATGCTCCAAGATAGCATCTCTCAGAAAACCTTCAAACAGTTTACCCACAACAGATGTTGAACTTACCGACCTATAGTTTCCAGGCTCTGTTTTTGGACCCTGTATGCCATCCAGTCCTGATGATTTGTCTATTTTAATCTTTTTAAGTCACTGTTGTACTTCTTCCTGGGTCAGAAAGGACACTTTTAATGGGGAATTTATTTTTACATTCAGCATTTCATCTGACATGGAATCCTGTATTTCATAATGATGTCACAATTTATGAGAAGCAGATGATGGCATCAAGAATGCCATTATGATGTCACAATGTATGGGAAGTGGGTGATGGTAACCAGGATTTCCTTATGATGTCACGATACATGGGCAGCGGATACTAGTATCCAGGATTCCATTTTGATGTCACAATGTATTGACAGCAGCTGATGGTACATAGGATTTGATTATGGCATCACAATGTATGGGCAGCAGATGATGATATCCAGAATTCTGTTATAATGTCAAAATGTATGGTCAGCAGATGATTATACCTAAGACTCCATTGTAATGTCAGAATTTATGGGTAGCATGTGACGGTATCCAGGATTCCTTTATAGTAAATAATAAATAAAAGTTCAAGTTTCCAGAGGACTCCTAAATTTGCCAAATTTATTAAAACAAAGCAAATGCACATAACAAATGAACAAAACCACCAAGACTAATACAGGGGTAAAACAGGAAGTGACAACACAAGGGTCAGCCCATAATAGTATTACAAGCTCCACCCACAAGCAATTAATTAATAATTTAACATGATCAATAGTTTCATTCAATCCAAAGGGAACTAAAATATTTAATTAAAAAATCCAAAAAGATTGAAGAGGGTAATGGAATCTATTACTAATTTAACAGAATCATCAATCATCGATACATTCTAAATAAATAATCGAAGTTTGGAGATGTCCTTACTATGGGCTTCTGAAAAATGTTTTAAGACACTGTGATTCATGACACCCTTTAAGATGTTAGATCTATGTTTGTTCATACGCAATCTCATGCTCTATAACGTGCGGCCAACCTTTTGGAAAAACTCTATCTGGGTTTCAGAAAAATGCATAGTGAACTTGAGACCCAACTATTCCTGTTGAGTTCCTCAACGAAGTTGACTGCCTCCTGGTGGGTACCGTTCCAAATAAAAAATAGTAGATTGTTAGGGTTGCACTCGTTGTCCAGTCTGTGAGGTGCTTCAGTGGAGTGGATATAATCCGGTTAAATAGTAGTAAGAGAAAAACCACCGCACACTCAAGGTTATCATGCAAATAAAAATTATTTTATTCTGACATGTCCTGTAGGCAGAAAGGAGGACCCCCGTGGGACAGCGGGAACGCGCTGCGGGGGGAGGCTGTGGGCCTTTCTGCCTACACTCTGACTGTGTGACTTATATGACCAAGGTCTGGAGCAGCTGAAACGTCATAAAGACACAGAGTCACAATATTGGAATCTCTCCGTTATTACTTATGTACCCATTGGAGGACATGTCACAATAAAATAATTTTTATTTGCATGATAACCTTGAGTGTGCGGTGGTTTTTCTCTTACAAGCAAATAAAAAATTGTTCTTTGAGAAACCTTACAGCCCCGTATCTGACAATAAATTTGCATATAAACTGATTAAAGTTTAAAAGTTAATTAAAAGCTTTCGGTAAAGAAACAGGAGAGAATGAAAGAACCTTTTCTAAAAGGGATAATTCATTCTGTTTCATCACATGCTGGGACAGATTGACTATTTTAATCTTCTTTCCATGGCCATTAGTATAACTAATTGTAGTTGGACAATTTTTTTCCTCTGTATTTTCTGCCACCTCTACAACCCCTGGTTCTCCTTTTCTTTTTCCTGGCTGGACAAGATGCAGCGCTAGAGGTGAGTGGAGGGAGGGGGGGGGGGGGAGAAAGTGATTCACCTAGTGAGGTGCATTGACCTGAGTGCAAAGTAATAAGGCGGTGTTCACACTTCCTTTTGGGTAAACTAAAAAAGATGCACCCCAGGATATAGCGAAGTCACAGACGAGAAAAGCGACACCGACACCAGCATTTGTGCAAAAACAGAAATTTTACTAACAGTAATAAACACAGCAATAACAGTAGTAACAAACACAGCAATATAGAAGTACACAAGATACCTTATACTCCAGGCTCAAAGTCACTGTTCCTGTCTAACTGAACAACCCTAACATGGTGGCGCACACAGCAGAGCCTGCAAGTGGATGCTGTGCTGCAGGGTAACAGACCTGACCGATGGTGCACACGGCAGAGCCTGCAAGTCAATACCGTGCCGCTGAGTCACTGACCTGCGTATATACTGTATCCGCTGGTTGCTCCAAACTGAACAGCAAGTCCCTGCCACAACATGTGATCCTGCAGGACCTGTAACTTTGACCCTCTGTTCTGATCAGCTTACTGACGCCGATGCTCATCCCTAGGAACAGAATCTGGATCCACAAGGTCCTCTCAGACAGCACACAAAATGGCAGACTGCTTCTTCTCCAGGCTGAGTAACTTCACCTCCTATGGCAGCCCCGACCATTCCACAACTCTTCCAGCCTTCCGGGAACCGATCCTCTCTCTCCTGGGCGCCATCTGGATCGTTGACAGCCATCAGTCACTTCCAACAGTGAACCTGGCCACTCCAACTCCCCACTGACACGAGGAGGGCACACAATGCTGTCTTCCAGTCTCTGCCCAGACATGTCTGCTCAGCTCAACATTTCCTGCTTCTTCACAGCAGCAGCATGTCATCATCGCCACCTCTTATGCACATTCAAATACTTAGCAAAACTTAACTGTGTGGGGAAACAGCAGCCTCTTGTGACAAAACTGCACAATGACAGCTCTAACAAGTAAAAACTCACATCAACAGTATTAGAAACCGTATTTGAGCAATGGTGGCCGTTTCACCCTCTTACATCAGCACAAATTATCCATCGACATTTAAATGAAATAAAACGCTATGGCAGGAGACCCAGGAGGACCCCACTGCTGACAAAGAGACATAAAGCTAGACTGCAGTTTGCCAAAATGTACATGAGTAAACCACAATCCTTCCGGGAGAACGTCTTGTGGACAGATGAGACCAAGACAAAGCTGTTTGGTAAAGCACATCATTCTACTGTTTACTGAAAACAGAATGAGGCCTACAAAGAAAAGAACACAGTACCTACAGTCAAATATGGTGGAGGTTGAAATATGCTTTGGGTTGTAGTGCTGCATCTGGCACTGGTGCCTTGACTGTAAGCAAGGC
Source organism: Bufo bufo (assembly GCF_905171765.1). Taxonomy (NCBI): domain Eukaryota; kingdom Metazoa; phylum Chordata; class Amphibia; order Anura; family Bufonidae; genus Bufo; species Bufo bufo. The sequence goes on along the minus strand of NC_053391.1, from coordinate 146,559,459 downwards.
ATCTTGAAATCTGAAGATTACTAAAGGATTTTGGGTCGCAGTGAAGGGCTCAGTGTCAGAAAGCTGGATTTGCGTCCTAGGTCATGGGTCATGCTTCCAGCATGACAATGACCCCAAACATACTTCAAGAAGCACCCAGAAATGGATGGGAACAAAGCGCTGGAGAGTTTTGAAGTGGCCAGCAATGAGTCCAGATCTAAATCCCATTGAACACCTGTGGAGAGATCTTAAAATTGCTTTGGGATAAGGCACCTTTAAAATATGAGAGACCTGAAGCAGTTAGCAAAATAAGAGTGGTCCAAAATTCCAGTTGAGAGGTGTAAAAAGCTTGTCAATGGTTATAGGAAGCAATTGATTTCAGTTATTTCTTCCAAAGGGTGTGCAACAAAATATTAAGTTGAGATTGCAAGTAAATTTGTCCGGACCATTTTTTGAGTTTTGCATGAAATTATATAATTTTTGGCTTTTCTTTCTCTTTTTTTTGTGTTGTTCTAATACACACAAAGGAAATAAACATGTGTATAACAAAACACGTGTAACTGCAATAATTTTCTGGGAGAAATACTTCATTTTCTGGAAAAATTTCAGGGGTGCCAACACTTTCAGCCATGACTTGTATATGTATTACCCTTGAAGCAGGTGACTAAGGCGCAGTGAGATCAATCAGTATGGAATCTGAATCCAGGTGGATTTTTTTGTGTATTGTGAGGGAAGATATGTTGCTTCTGCCTGTATCAGTAGAAACATTTAAAGCAGTATTGCTGGTATCACTCTTCACACTGACCCATGAATTAAATGTGACATTATTTGCATTTGTTACTGTGATAAAGGAAATCTGTTTCTGTGAAGTGGTTGGTGTCACCTTGCTCGTGTTAGCGACACAATTGGATAGCAAATTTTCAGTCTCTTCTTTCTGTTTATTGTCAGGTAGGGGCTGTGCGATGGAGACTCGATTTGCCAGAGACGGATGGAGACTCGAGTTACACAAATTTGTTTATTGGGCGTTTCGCGTCCCTCCACATCGCACAGCCCCATCTTAAAAGTATATTATATTTGGACCGATACCCACCAGGAGGCAGTCAACTTCATTGAGAAACTCAATAGGAATATTTGGGGTCTCAAATTCACTACGCATTTTTCTGAAATCCAGAGTTTTTGGATCTGTTTGTAAGAACGCTATCAATAAATCTATAGCTACCACAACATTTTTAAAACTGTTGATGCCAACAGTTACCTTCAGTTTATAGTGGACATTTGCCTTCTTGGTTGCGCAATGTCCCCTATGGTCAATGTTTACATATACGTAAAAACTGTACTTATGACATTGATTTTAAAGAACAGGCCTAGATTTTATCTATGAGATTTCAAGAGAAAAAATACTCCAGGAGTATAGTTACAGAAGCATATAACAAGGTTAAAACACTGAAACCAAAGTATTATCTAGTCCCCAATATACAGTAAGTAAATCTGACACCACGAATAAATACTCCCTGAATTTTATTACCACTTTTAACATAGCACATACACAATGAAAAAGTAGAAAAAAAATGAAAAAAGTTCTAGCTAAACACTGGCCCATTATTCTCAATGATCAAGTCTTTGGAAAATTAGTGCCAGTGAAACCCAGGGGGGCATATAAGAAGGGCCAGAACACTAAAAAATATTCTGGCACCTAGCCAATTGAAATCAAATAAAAAACAATCAGATCCAGCTCAAGCCTCCTTTTTTCCCAAAAAATAGGTACTTTCAGATGTGTCAGTAAATTCTACCTATGGTTCTCTAGCATTGCTCATGGGACTACTTTTTTTGCTCTTACACCACAGAAGTTTTATATTAAGAATTGCTATGTGCTACAATTTATGTTATCTTTCTCCTGCAATGTTTGTGCTGCAATGTGGGCTGCACAATACAGAGTATGAGATTGTGAATGAACAATCATAGATCTAACATATTAAAGAGTGTCATGAATCACAGTGTCTCGAGACATTTTTCATCAGCCCATAATAAGGAGATGTCCAACTTCAGATTATTTATTTTAGAATGTATTGATGAATTCCAAATTCTCATCAATTGGCAGTCTTTTGGATTTTTAAATTAGTTCCTTTGGATTGAAACTATTGATCATATCAAATTGTGAATGGTTTGTGGGGGCGGAGCTTATAATTGTCAAGGTGGGGAGTGGGGAAAACCCCCCACCATACAATGTCAGGTATAACAGGGAAGCAGCTAGGCCAGGACACCAGGATCAGGGAGCAGGTCACCCCCTATTGCATCCCTAATCCTCTCCTTAACTCCTAATCGTATGAGCGGACTCTGATGGTGGGACGGCTCATACCCTGGATACCTAATATCCTGAGTCGCCCTGGAAATCCCTCACTTAGGAGCAGGGGAGAGACGACCAGTTCATCCACAACACGGAGGAACAGGAGTCTCTAAAGGCCTAGAAGGAGGGAAAGGGAGAGACCGTATACAGCAAGAGGATCGGCAGGTAAGAACAACATGACAACTCACTCACCTGCCGAAGCCTCCACAACTGGAACCCGTGCATCAGTACAGGAGCCCAAACACACAGCAGGTCACAGTACAAACAACCCACACAGGAATACAGCATATGAACTCTGCCAGAGCCCCCCATGCTCACACAGTGCATGGCAGCCCCAAGAAGCGCTGCATACAGGCTACAATATACAGGGTAAACATCAAACATACATGTAGGGACAAACACCAACAACAGCACAGACATGTAACAACAAACAAGACGTACAACAAACCCTGAACATAAACCCACACCAAACATACAACAAGTGAGGTTGGGTACATAGCGGATACAAGGGAGAAACTGGGAAGACCTTAATGACTACAAGGGTGGCCCTCACTGAACAGATGGTAAATCCAGGAGCAGTGAACCACCAGCACACAACAAGCCTAGAGGAACACTGAGCTACAGGCTTTCAGCAGAAGCTAAATAGCCCAAAGCGACCACACCCAATCAGGGGGTTAACCCTTATAGCACCAGGGGAAGTGCACACACCAGCCACCACGTTGCCACTGGCAACAGCATGCGTGGCAACCATGTCACGGCGCACACAGCCAAAGCTGAGACACTGCCACCACAGCAACACGTTGCCACCGGCAACAGCATGCGTGGCAACCATGTCACGGCGCACACAGCCAAAGCAGAGACACTGCCACCACATGCCTTAACAGCAACAGGTTGCCACCGGCAACCTTAAGCATGGCACAAGTGTCATGGCGCACACAGCAAAGGCCGTGACAATAATACTATTATGGGCTGACCCTTGTGTTGTAATTTCCTGTTTTACCTCTATATTAGTCTTGGTTTTTTTGTTAATTTGTTATGTACCTGATGAAGAGAATTGATCACTCTCAAAACACGTAGCACTTTATTTTGTTTTAATTAATTTGTCAACTTTAGGGGCTCTCTGGAATATCCAATATTTATTTTTACTTACCTGCTATACATCGGAACCTTAGTCTCTGCGGAGCTGCAACCAGTTAAAATGTGGACCTGTTCCGATGTGTACACAACCAGCCGGCTTATGCACAACCCAATCCAGTAAACTCTGTAATGTATGAGAAGCAGATGATGGTGTCAAGGATTCTATTATGATGTTACAATGTATGGGCAGTGGATGATCATATTCAGGATTCCATTATGATGTTACAATATATGGTCAGCAGGTGTTTGAACCCAGAATTCGATTATGATGTCACAATGTATAGTCAGCAGGTGATGGTACCTAGGATTTCATAATGATGTCACAATGTATGGGCAACGGATAATAGTATCCAGGATTTCATTATGATGTCACAATGTATGGTCATCAAGTGATGACTATACATTGTGACTAGAGATGAGCGAATTTTCGCTAATGAAATTCGTTCACACTTCGTTTGTTGGTAAAAGGTGAATTGTGTTATGGATTCCGTTACCACAGACCATAGCGCAATTCTATGACGGAATGCATAACGAAATGCCTTTAGAAGCATTCCGTTATTTATTCCGTCATAATAGAAGTCTATGGGCTGCAAAACGGATCCGTCCCATTTCCGTTATGCAGGAGAGGACTTCCCTACATAACGGAAAATGGGACGGATCCGTTTTGCAGCCCATTGACTTCTATTATGACGGAATGAATAACGGAATGCCTCTAAAGGCATTCCATTATGTATTCCGTGATAGAATTGCGTTATGGTTTGCGGTAACGGTAACTAATAAATACGGTAATGAATTTATAATAAAGTAATATTTGTTTCTTTTCAGTAATTTAATTTTATTAATTCCCGTAGAACTCCTTTAAATATACAAACACGCAAAAATAAATAATTAAAATCGGTTGCATATTTTGTCTTGTTCCTTTCCATATATACTGTATATATACCGTACTTTCACTTAAATGGGGCAGTAATAGCGATAGTGTTGGTTGGCATTGGCATTTGTATTTTCTTATTTTTGGTACATAATATGTCCCCGTGAGGTCATTAAAAGACCTCTGAGGTGCACTAATCCTTTTTTTTCCTATTAGAACTTTTCCACTGTTACTGGGGCATCCAAAAGTTCCCCAGTTACAGGTGAAAACAGACCCCTGTGGGGGCAATATACACAGGCAAAGACCCAGCAGCTTTGCTATCTATTCACTCCAAAGTGCTCATTGAGTGCTATGCACCAAGCAGAGGAGAAGGCAGAAGCAGTAATAAAGTGCATCTGTTTTCTACTCTGGTCCTTGATTGTCACTGACAGCCAGTAGTGATGAGCAGCATAGGCAATATTCGAATTTGCAATATTTTGCTAATTTTTGGCCAAATATTCGCAAATTTGAGAATTCATGATTGCAAAAATTGATAATGTAATGTACGCATATTGCACGCACAATTTCATTACCTATTACATATGATAAACAGACAATCACACAAAGGCTGTATGCCAAAAGCCAGGTATGTACAAGCTAACAACCTATCAATGAGACAGGTACAGTCAGCATACCTTTCAATGGCAGCCTTGTGCACTATGAGATATTCAAGACCAGCTCTCTATCCACACAGACTTGAGAGCCAGTGAGCCTCAAAGTTACTTGACTTTTGTTGGATGGCTTGGGGGACCTGCGCACCTAGATCATTATCATTAGGGTGGGGGGAAAAATTGGGATGCCAACTAACTGTTCTCTCACTGCTTAGGAGGGCTGCATAAGAATTTTCAGTTTTCTAATTGTCCTAACATTTATATTCAATAACCTTTCTATACTGTTTTGTCATTTAAAATAATTTACATAAACATGGGCATATGGGTAGGACATGCAAGTTAGCAGAATCTGCCTTGTTTTTCAGCTGAAACACTATTTGCATGTATTTCCCATATGCCTTACTGGCTCTCAGTCAGATGAGAGCTGGTCTTGAATGTCTCATTGCACACAAGGCTGTCATTGTAAGGTATGCTGACTGTACCTGTCTCATGGATAGGTTGTTGGCTTGCACATACCTGGCTTTTGGCATACAGCCTTTGTGTGATTGTCTGTTATATGTTGTCAAATGTATGTTATAGGTAATAATTTGTTTTAAAAATAAAATAATATAGCATCTATAAAAATAAATTAATAATAGGTAGGAAAATACTTCTAATAAAAGTTTATTAATGATAGGTAAGATAATAACTATAAAAAAAGGTTATGGATGATAGATAGTATAATAAGGATAAGAAGAAAAATCTAGAATATTCACGATTACGAAGATATAGCACTATGTTTTAGATCTTTGCGAATTCTCAAAGTGCCGATATTCGCGCAAAAAATTCGCGATTAGAATATTCGCGCTCAACACTACCAGCCAGCGACCTGACATGCTCCTGTGAGAGTGCATACGGTCAGAAACACAGCTGAACGCACAAGCAGCTGATCAGCTGGGCTTCTGTCCATCTGGACATGGGTCACAAACTGTTGCTGTGCGGGCCACGAGTTGTGCACCCCTGCACTAAATAGAGAGTTTATTATAATTTCTGATCACTGTAGAAAGACCTAAATGTCGTTAAGCTTGCCTACAATTTGGGAATGTGATTCTGTTATGGTTTTTCTGATCCAGCTGCAGATCATTGCTTCAGGGACTCACCACTTGTGAGGTAAAGGCTACAATTTTTCTTTCCAAGAGCTGGAAAATCCTTGTGTTGTGAACTTAGGAGACAACTGATCTGCTGGGAATCTCCAAATAGATAGGGAGCCCTATCTATCAGACATTTAAAACATATCTTGCGGAGAAGAGGGAAAAGGTTTCATGCACACAGCCGTGTTCAGATTTTGGTCTGAAAACAACAGATCTGTAAAGTATGGATACCTTCCATGTGCATTCTGGATTTTTTTCACTCACCTCAATATAAAGTACTTTGTTCATCTGCAATACGGACAAGAATGTGTTTGAAAAATATGTATACATGAGGCCTAAACGTCTAAATGGGGGAGTTTTTTTAAGGCTCAAATTTTATATACTGTAAATATACAGTTGTGTTCCAAATTATTCAACCCCCAATGCTGTAAAGGGTTTTAGGGAATTTAGTGTACATTTGTAATTGTGTTCAGAATGAAATCTTACAAGGACTTTTTAACCCCTATTTCACCTTAAGGACTTGGCCATTTTTTGCAAATCTGACCAGTGTCACTTTAAGTGCTGATAACTTTAAAACGCTTTGACTTACCCAGGCCGTTCTGAGATTGTTTTTTCGTCACATATTGTACTTCATGACACTGCTAAAATTGGATCAAAAAAGTTAATTTTTTTGCATAAAGAAATACCAGATTTACCAAAAATTTTGAAAAATTTGCAAATTTCAAAGTTTCAGTTTTTTTACTTCTGTAATACATAGTAATACCCCCAAAAATTGTGATGACTTTACAATCCCCATATGTCTACTTCATGTTTGTAGCATTTTGGGAATGATATTTTATTTTTTGGGGATGTTACAAGGCTTAGAAGTTTAGAATCTTGAAATTTTTCAGAAATTTACAAAAACCCAATTTTTAGGGACCACTACAGGTCTGAAGTCACATTGCGAGGCTTACATAATAGAAACTTCCCAAAAATGACCCCATTCTATAAACTACACCCCTCAAGGTATTCAAAACTGATTTTACAAACTTCGTTAACCCTTTAGGTGTTGCACAAGAGTTATTGGCAAATGGGAATGAAATTTGAGAATTTCATTTTTTTGCATAATTTTCCATTTTAACCCATTTTTTCCATTAACAAAGCAAGGGTTAACAGCCAAACAAGACTGTATCTTTATTGCCCTGACTCTGCCGTTTACAGAAACACCCCATATGTGGCCGTAAACTACTGTACGGGCACACAGTAGGGCGTAGAGGGAAAGGTGCGCCGTATGGTTTTTGGAAGCCAGATTTTGCTGGACTGGTTTTTTGACACCATGTCCCATTTGAAGCCCCCCTGATGCACCCCTAGAGTAGAAACTCCATAAAAAAAGACCCCATCTAAGAAACTACACCCCTCAAGGTATTCAAAACTGATTTTACAAACTTTGTTAACCCTTTAGGTGTTGCACAAGATTTAATGGAAAATAGAGATACAATTTCAAAATTTCACTTTTTTGGCAGATTTTCCATTTTAATATTTTTTTTCCAGTTACAAAGCAAGGGTTAACAGCCAAACAAAACTCATTATTTATGGCCCTGATTCTTTAGTTTACAGAAACACCCCATATGTGGTCATAAACCGCTGTACGGGCACGCGGCAGGGTGCAGAAGGAAAGGAATGCCATACGGTTTTTGGAAGGCAGATTTTGCTGGACTGTTTTTTTTGACACCATGTCCCATTTGAAGCCCCCCTGATGCACCCCCAGAGTAGAAACTCCAAAAAAGTGACCCCATTTTAGAAACAACGGGATAGGGTGGCAGTTTTGTTGGTACTAGTTTAGGGTACATATGATTTTTGGTTGCTCTATATTACACTTTTTTGTGCGGCAAGGTAACAAGAAATAGATTTTCTGGCAGTTTTTTTTTTTGTTATTTACAACATTCATCTGACAGGTTAGATCATGTGGTAATTTTATAGAGCAGGTTGTCACGGACGCGGCGATACCTAATATGTATACAATTTTTTTTATTTATGTAAGTTTTACACAATGATTTCATTTTTAAAACAAAAAAAATGTTCTAGTGTCTCCATAGTCTAAGAGCCATAGTTTTTTCAGTTTTTGGGCGATTATCTTAAGTAGGGTCTCATTTTTTGCAGGATGAGATGACGGTTTGATTGGCACTATTTTGGGTGCATATGACCTTTTGATCGCTTGCTATTACACTTTTTGTGATGTAAGATGACAAAAAATGGCTTTTTTTACATGGCGTTTTTATTTTAATTTTTATACGGTGGTCACCTGAGGGGTTAGGTCATGTGATATTTTTATAGAGCCGGTTGATACGGGCGCGGCGATGCCTAATATGTATACTTTTTTTTTTATTTATTTAAGTTTTACACAATGATTTCATTTCTGAAACAAAAAAAATTATGTTTTAGTGTTTCCATAGTCTGAGAGCCATAGTTTTTTCAGTTTTTGGGCAATTATCTTGGGTAGGGTATGATTTTTGCAGGATGAGATGACGGTTTGATTGGTACTATTTTGGCGTACATGCGACTTTTTTTATCACTTTTATTACCTTTTTTGGGAAGTAAGGTGGGCAAAATTTCAATTTCCTAATAGTTTTAATTTTTTTATTTTTATGGTGTTCACCGTGTGGGTAAAGTAACATGACCGTTTTATAGATCAGGTCGTTACGGATGCGGCGATACCAAACATGTGTAGGGAATTATTTTTTTTTCATTTTTAATCAGTGATAAATGTGTTTTTTGATTTTTACTTTCTTTTCACTTTTTTTTTACTTTTTTTTTTACCCAGACCCACTTGGTTCTTGAAGATCCAGTGGGTCTGATGTCTGTATAATACAGTACAGTACACTATATAGTGTTTTGTACTGTATTTTACTTACACTTTGTCTGAACAGATCTCTGCCTTTAGCACAGATCTGTTCAGCACCATGGACAGCAGGATGCCTGAGACGGCGTCCTGATGCCATGGGAACCTTCCCCGTCTGCTCAGTAGTGGTCAGAACTTCGCAGATGGGGAAGGGTAAGGACGGGTCTGTCGGGGGGCTGTCTGGGAGCTCTCTCCCTCTCCATCGGGGGGCTGCAAAGGCACTGTGCAGATGTCAGCCGTTTAACCCTTTCCATACCGCAGTCCCGCACCGCCCGCAACTCCCCCCCTGCACCACCCGCCAGCAAAAAATCATGCAGGGGTGCAGGGGGGGTGTAAAATCTATGTTTGAGGGACACTAACGTTTCTGATCCCCGCGGTCAGGGACCGCGGGGATCAGAAACTGCAAAAAGCGCAGCAAACCGCAGGTCTGAATTGACCTGCGGTTTACGGCGATCGCCGATAGGGGGGGGGTCACATGACCCCCCCTGGCGTTGTGACAGGATGCCGGCTGAATGATTAACCCCCGCGGCGCCGGAATCTTCATTTAAAGTTAGGACGTACCGGTACGCCCTGAGTCCTTAAGGGGTTAAAGAACCAAATGGAACTAAAATGACATCAATTGTTTTTGTAATACAGTATTAAATGTTTTTTTTGTGATTTCTTCATTGACACAATTATTCAACCCCTTAAAGACTACCACTCTTAGGCCCCTTTCACACGAGCGAGTATTCCGCGCGGATGCGATGCGGGAGGTGAACGCATTGCACCCGCACTGAATACCGACCCATTCATTTCTATGGGGCTATTCACATGAGCGGTGATTTTCAAGCATCACTTGTGCGTTGCGTGAAAATCGCAGCATGCTCCTCTTTGTGCATTTTTCACGTATAGCAGGCCCCATAGAAATGAATGGGGTTGCGTGAAAATCGCAAGCATCCACAAGCAAGTGCAGATGCGGTGCGATTTTCACGCACGGTTGCTAGGAGACGATCGGGATGGAGACCCGATCATTATTATTTTCCCTTATAACATGGTTATAGGGGAAAAAAAATAGCATTCTGAATACAGAATGCATAGCTAAACATCGCTGGAGGGGTTAAAATTATTATTTTTTTATTTAACTCACCTTAATACACTTGATCGCGTAGCCGGCATCTCCTTCTGTCTTCATCTGATCTCTGTGCAGCAACAGGACCTTTGGTGACGTCATTCCGGTCATCAAATGATCCATCACATGATCTTTTACCATGGTGAGGGATCATGTGATGACCGGAGTGACGTCACCAAAGGTCCTTTACCTGTAATTAATGCTCACGACAGGTCCTGTTCAGCAAAGGAGACAGAAGGAGATGCCAGGCTACGCGATCAAGTGGACTAAGGTGAGTTAAATTATTATTATTTTTTTTTAACCCCTCCAGCGCTAGTTTACTATGCATTCTGTATTCAGAATGCTATTATTTTCCCTTATAACCATGTTATAAGGGAAAATAATACAATCTACAGAACACCAATCCCAAGCCCAAACTTCTGTGAAGAAATTCGGGTTTGGGCACCAAACACGCGCGATTTTTCTCACGCGAGTGCAAAACGCATTACAATGTTTTGCACTCGTGCAGAAAAATCGCGGGTGTTCCCGTAACGCACCTGCACATTTTCCCGCAACACCCGTGTGAAAGAGGCCTTAAGAACAGAGGTTCATTCAAGTGTTTTCGATCAGGTATTGAAAACACCTGTGGATGTCAAGGAGCAGCAATCAAGCATAATAAGCACCAATTAGGCAGATGTAAAAGGACTGTGATACTCAGCTCCTTCTAGACATTTACTGGTGTGTTTACAAACATGGTGAAGTCAAGAGAATGGTCCAGGAAGACAAGAGAAGAGGTGATTTCTCTTCACAGGAAGGGCAATGGCTATAAGAAGATTGTAAAGATGTTAAACATACCAAGAGACACCATAGGAAGCATCATTCGCAAATTCAAGGCAAAGGGCACTGTTGAAACGCTACCTGGTCGTGGCAGAAAGAAGATGCTGACTTCGACTGCTGTGCGCTACCTGAAGCGCAAAGTGGAGAAAAGTCCCCGTGTGACTGCTGAGGAACTGAAAAAAGATTTGTCAGATGTGGGTACTGAAGTTTCAGCTCAGACAATAAGGCGCACACTGCGTAATGAAGGCCTCCATGCCAGAACTCCCAGGCGCTGTCTCCAAAGAATAAGAAGAGTCGACTGCAGTATGCCAAAAGTCATGTGGACAAACCACAAAAGTGTTCTGTGGACTGATGAAACAAAATTAGAACTGTTTGGGCCCATGGATCAACGCTATGTTTGGAGGAGGAAGAACAAGGCCTATGAAGAAAAGAACACCTTGCCTACTGTGAAGCATGGCGGGGGGTCAGTCATGCTTTGGGGCTGTTTTGCTTCTACAGGTACAGGGAAGCTTCAGCGTGTGCAAGGTACCATGAATTCTCTTCAGTACCAGGAGATATTGGATTAAAATGTTTAAAAGTAATATCAGGAAGTATTACTTTACTGAGAGAGTAGTGGATGCATGGAATAGCCTTCCTGCAGAAGTGGTAGCTGCAAATACAGTGAAGGAGTTTAAGCATGCATGGGATAGGCATAAGGCCATCCTTCATATAAGATAGGGCCAGGGGCTATCCATAGTACTCAGTATATTGGGCAGACTAGATGGGCCAAATGGTTCTTATCTGCCGACAAATATGTTGATGCTCACACCTCTTAATAAATTTGTCACATCTGTGCCATACACCAGAAAAACAAATACAGAATGCATGTAATCCTTCATGCAATAGTAAAGCCTTTTTCAGTAATTCATTCTACTTGCAAATATATTAATTTCCACTAGATGTCAGTGCAACAAATATTTTTGAAAAGAGTACCGATTTACAAATAACTAGACGTTGAGCATGTAACAACAATCTTTATATCTCCCATTCCCATACTGTTCACTTGATACATAAGTTTAAAGGGAATCTGTGACCAGTGACCTCCCTATCAAACTGTTTGCATAGACATAGGTGTGGTTTAAAATGCAGTTTTTCTTTTGTTGATCCAAGGCTCCGTTCCCAAGTTATGATACTTTTTCTTAATATGCAGATTATGTCCTTGTTGCAAAGAGGGCATCACCATTACTCTTGTTGCACCCAAGCTCCATTAATATCTGTGGCCAGCCCCTCCCTCACTGCTTTGATTTACTGGGCCTGTTAGTGGTCCTATCAATTCAATGTTTACTTCCTTGTAAATTAAGTGCAACTGAACCTGGTAATGAAACTGCAAATTAAATGTAAATGTCTACAAAGTGCTTAAATTACACTGCAGTGGAATACATATATGGTATAGTATTACACTGAAATTAAATTGTATTGCAGCCATGCAGAGCAAAATAATGCAGGCATATAATACATAAGTAAGCCCATCAGTACAATTCCTTGCAAAAGTACTGCCCCACACCCTAACCTGGTGTTTTTCCTATTTTATTGTTGGAATTAAAATGGATTTTAACTTAAAGGGATTATGCTATGATTGATGTACAGACATAATATAGTACAGGACAGTCTCTTTCTAACAAAGCTAGAACCAGCCCTGACATGGATCCAGAGATCTCCCTATTCATTGCTCCAAAATGCTCTGCTAGATTTATTTCAGGCTGGCAGCTCAGGAGGTGTGTCTTTTCTCAGGGGCGATTCCTTTCTACTGAAGCTCAGGGGCATGTCCTTTCTTCTGCGGCTCCCTCCCTGTAAGTGCCACAGCTTCAAACAAAAGGTAGGGCTGGTAGCAGTTGAAGTTTTAAACTGAGTGTGTGCAACCACCTCAGTCAGGGGGGAACTAACTCTCTGTAACGGATGGTGTACAGGAAACAAGACAATACCATATAAACAATGTCTCTCTGGATCCACAACTAAGGAACAAAGGGAGACCCCTGCAATAGACCTGCCGCTCTCCCTCACTGCTCAGCCTATGCGAACACCCCAAAGGTGGATGGCCGCATATCCACGTTCCTCGGCTATCTATTACCTGAAGACCCTACAATAGTGAAGGGACACGACCACCGGCTCCCTACACTGACACGGAGGGAGTCAGGGTCACCTGGATCCAGAAAAGACAAAATCATAAATACATAAACAGCACTTATCTTGCAGACGAATGACGACTGACAACTGGGAACAGCATGCACACACACTCCAGGAAGTTGTATCAGCCGCACACTACTGCATTATGGGGAGGAACTTAAAGGGTAGCGATCAGTCTAACTGCATGACAGCTGAGAGATAGACTAACGAGATGAGAAACTAAACCAAAACAAAGAAATTCAAGGAGGAGGATCTGAGAAGCTCCTGTGAGCGCTTCTCAGCTGTCTGGCTGTGACAGTACCCCTCCCTCTAGGAGTGGACTCCGGACACTCAGGGCCCACCTTCTCAGGATGGGACCTATGGAAAGCCCTGATGAGACGAGTGGCCTTAATGTCCGTCACTGGGACCCACATCCTCTCCTCAGGACCATAACCCTCCCAATGAACGAGGTACTGGAGGGAACCGCGGACAAGACGAGAATCCACAATCCTAGAGACCTGAAATTCAAGATTTCCATCAACCATAATCGGAGGAGGAGGCAAAGGCGAGGGTACAATAGGTTGAACATAAGGTTTCAATAAGGACTTATGAAAAACATTATGGATCTTCCAAGTCTGAGGAAGATCAAGACGGTAGGCAACAGGATTGATGACAGACAGGATCTTGTAAGGCCCAATAAACCTAGGACCCAACTTCCAGGAGGGAACCTTCAATTTGATATTCTTGGTAGACAACCACACCAGATCACCAACATTCAGGTCCGGACCAGGCACACGTCTCTTATCCGCCACACGCTTATATCTCTCACTCATGCTCTTTAGATTATCCTGAATCTTTTGCCAAATAGATGACAAAGACGAGGAGAATCTGTCCTCATCAGGCAAACCAGAAGAGCCCTCTCCCGAGAAAGTCCCAAACTGCGGATGGAACCCATATGCACCAAAAAATGGTGACTTATCAGAGGACTCCTGACGACGGTTATTTAAAGCAAACTCAGCAAGGGACAAAAAAGAACACCAATCCTCCTGATTCTCCGCCACAAAACAGCGCAGATATGTCTCCAGATTCTGATTGACGCGCTCTGTCTGGCCATTCGACTGCGGATGGAAAGCAGAAGAGAATGACAACCGAACCCCCAAGCGAGAACAGAAAGCCTTCCAGAATCTGGAAACAAACTGCGTGCCCCTATCAGAGACTATGTCTGAAGGAATCCCATGCAATTTGACAATGTGGTCAATAAATGCCTGCGCCAGCGTCTTAGCATTGGGCAAACCAGGAAAAGGGATAAAATGCACCATTTTGCTAAAACGGTCCACCACCACCAGAATCACAGACTTCCCCGAGGAACGAGGCAAGTCCGTTATGAAGTCCATGGACAGATGTGTCCAAGGACGGGAAGGAATGGGCAAAGGAAGGAGAGGACCTGATGGCTGTGAATGAGGGACCTTGGCACGAGCGCAAGTCTCGCAAGCTGCCACAAAACCCTCAACCGACTTACGAAGCGCAGGCCACCAGAATCTCCGAGCGATGAGATCCAGTGTGGCTCTTGCCCCCGGGTGCCCAGCAAGGACCGTGTCGTGGTGTTCTTTAAAAATCTTGTGTCTCAAAGCGAGAGGCACAAACAACCTCCCAGGAGGACAAAGATCAGGAGCTTCTGACTGGGCTGCCTGCACCTCTGCCTCCAATTCAGGAAAAAGAGCAGAGACCACCACACCTTCAGCCAAAATTCCCACCTCCCGGAAAACAACGTGACAGGGCATCTGCCTTCACATTCTTAACCCCAGGGCGGAACGTAACAACAAAATTAAACCTTGAAAAGAACAAAGACCATCTGGCCTGTCTCGGGTTCAGACGCTTGGCTGACTCCAAGTAGGCCAGATTTTTATGGTCAGTAAACACGGTAATAGGGTGTCTGGCTCCCTCTAGCCAATGGCGCCATTCCTCAAAAGCCAACTTGATGGCCAACAATTCCCTATCTCCCACATCATAATTTCTCTCTGCGGAGGAGAGTTTCTTTGAGAAAAAGGCACACGGTTGCCATTTGGCAGGAGAGGAACCCTGAGACAAGACCGCACCCACCCCTACCTCAGAAGCATCAACCTCAACTATGAAGGGTAACGAAATATCAGGTTGTACTAGGATGGGAGCGGAAGCAAAACTCTCCTTGATATTAGAAAAGGCCTTACGCGCCTCTACCGACCAGGAAGAAAAATCTACCCCCTTTCTGGTCATATCAGTGAGTGGTTTAACAACAGAGGAATAATTCAAAATAAATTTCCTGTAATAATTGGCAAAGCCCAAAAAACGCATCAGCGCCTTCTGATTCTCAGGAAGCTCCCACTCAAGCACAGCGCGGACCTTCTCGGGGTCCATGCGAAAACCAGAAGCGGAGACAAGAAACCCCAGAAATTGGATTTCTGGAACCGCAAACACACATTTTTCCAGTTTCGCGTATAATTTATTCTCCCGCAGGATGAGCAAGACCTGACGTAAGTGTTCCTTATGAGTCTTGAAATCAGGAGAAAAAATCAAAATGTCATCCAAATACACTAATACAAATTTTCCCATTAAATGATAAAAAATGCTGTTGACGAAATGCTGAAAAACGGCTGGGGCATTCATCAAACCAAAAGGCATAACCAAATTCTCAAAATGGCCCTCAGGGGTATTGAAAGCCGTCTTCCATTCGTCTCCTTCTCTGACCCTAACCAGGTTGTATGCCCCTCTTAGGTCTAATTTGGAAAAGACTTTAGCCCCAACAACCTGGTTAAACAGGTCCGGGATCAGAGGAAGCGGATAAGGATCACGAATAGTGATACTGTTCAGCTCCCTGAAATCCAGACAAGGTCTTAAAGAACCATCTTTTTTCTTAACAACAGGTGACAGGTGACTTCGAGGGTCGTATGTGTCCTTTTCTCAGACTCTCAGAGATATAAGCCCGCATAGCGACCCTCTCAGGTTGGGAGAGATTGTATAAACGAGATTTAGGCAGCTTGGCGCCTGGGATGAGATTAATAGGGCAATCATACTCCCTGTGCGGAGGCAAACCCTGAACTCCACTCTCAGAGAAGACATCCAAAAATTCAGAGAGGA
The DNA here is from genome assembly GCF_905171765.1 of Bufo bufo. NCBI lineage: Eukaryota > Metazoa > Chordata > Amphibia > Anura > Bufonidae > Bufo > Bufo bufo. Next base: position 146,543,290 of record NC_053391.1, on the reverse strand, counting down.
AAGGTGGTACAGTCTTAGTAGAAACCTCAGAAACAGATGTTATGAGGCAATTCTCTCTGCAAAAGTTACTCCAACCATTTATTTGCCTCGCTTGCCAATCAATGGTGGGGTTATGTTTAGTGAGCCTGGGTAGCCCCAACACTAGAGGAGTAGGCAAACCGCTAAGGACGAAACATGACACATCCTCAACATGAGCATCACTCACAATTAAACGGATATTGTGAACTATGCCCTTTAATGATTTCTGAGAAAGTGGAGCTGAATCAATAGCAAAAACAGGAATATCCTTTCCCAAAGTGCATACCTGGAAACCATGAGTTATTGCAAATTGATTATCAATGAGGTTGACAGCTGCTCCACTATCCACAAAAATCTCACAAAAAATGCCCTTGCTCTCTAGCGCCACCCTAGCAGGCAGGACAAAACGGGAACTACAAGCAAATGGAAAACCTTAAATTTCCGCCTCAACCCTGCCAATAGTAACAGACGGAACATTTTTAAAAGATTTTTTCCTTTTTGTCTCTTTATTACTCCCAGAAAACTGCCTGAATCTCCTAGAGGGACAAACATTTGCCAGATGATTTATACCTCCACAACAAAAACAAACCCTCCCCTGCGGGCTGAATCTTCTATTGTCAGAGGCAATCAACCCCAGCTGCATGGACTCCTGCTCAGAAGGGGCTGACAGCGACTGAGACCCCTGTGCACAGAATGAGACCGCTGCACTGTCCCGGGACTGAGTATGACAGGAAGGAGAGATCTCTCCTCTCTCTCTAAGACGCCTGTCAATACGAACAGCCTGAGACATAGCAGAATCCAAGGAGGTAGGTCTTTCATGAAAGGCAAATGCATCTTTCAATCCCTCTGAAAGACCATAGCAAAATTGACTTCGGAGTGCAGCATCATTCCAACCCGTATCTGCTGCCCATCTCCGAAATTCTGAACAGTATATCTCTGCGGATTGTTTACCCTGGCATAACAGACGTAGTCTAGACTCAGCCAGAGCAATACGATCCGGATCATCATATATCTGACCCAGGGCTAAAAAGAATTCATCCACTGAACGAAGGGGCCGTGCCCCCTCCGGCAGCGAAAAGGCCCAGGACTGAGCGTTACCCCTGAGCAGCGATATAATGATCCCCACCCTCCGTTCTTCATCACCAGAAGAATGGGGAAGAAGGCGAAAATGGAGTTTGCAAGCCTCTCTAAAACGCACAAAATTCTCACTACCCCCGGAGAACGTATCCGGGAGCGAGATCTTAGGCTCAGCACAAACTCCATGAACGCAAGCTGAACCGGTCACTTGAAACTGAGAAAAAGTCTTACGGAGATCAGCTACCTCCAAAGAAAGACCCTGAAAGCGTTCAGCCAAAAGTGAAACCGGATCCATGCTTGAGACGGTTTTGGCGGCTGATAGTGTCACGGATGGTGTACAGGAAACAAGACAATACCATATAAACAATGTCTCTCTGGATCCACAACTAAGGAACAAAGGGAGACCCCTGCAATAGACCTGCCGCTCTCCCTCACTGCTCAGCCTATGCAAACACCCCAAAGGTGGATGGCCGCATATCCACGTTCCTCGGCTATCTATTACCTGAAGACCCTACAATAGTGAAGGGACACGACCACCGGCTCCCTACACTGACACGGAGGGAGTCAGGGTCACCTGGATCCAGAAAAGACAAAATCATAAATACATAAACAGCACTTATCTTGCAGACGAATGACGACTGACAACTGGGAACAGCATGCACACACACTCCAGGAAGTTGTATCAGCCGCACACTACTGCATTATGGGGAGGAACTTAAAGGGTAGCGATCAGTCTGACTGCATGACAGCTGAGAAATAGACTAACGAGATGAGAAACTAAACCAAAACAAAGAAATTCAAGGAGGAGGATCTGAGAAGCTCCTGTGGGCGCTTCTCAGCTGTCTGGCTGTGACACTCTCCTTAGGGAGAGAGCACCTTAATCAGTTTGAGGAGACTTATAGGCCATACATTCTCCTCTGGAATTCTGGGAGGAAACGGATGCAAATGAGCTCTTAACAAGCTCTGCCTCTAATACCTCTAAGATGTAAGGCAGCTACCCTATAAGTCAATGTTCAGCTCTTAAAATAAGCCTTGAGACATGACTTGGATATTAAATAAGCCAGCACCTCATCTGCAGACAGCTGTTTCGGGGTGATTGCCCCTCATCAGTGCAGAGCAGAGAGTACTAGCTTAACTGGGTGAGAGGCCTGTGTCCAGGTAAGGCGGGAACTAACTCTCCTTAGGGAGAGAGCACCTTAATCAGTGTGAGGAGACTTATAGGCCATACATGCTCCTCTGGAATTCTAGGAGGGAAGGGATGAAAATGAGCTCTTAACAAGCTCTGCCTCTAATGCCACCAGATGTAAGGCAGCTATCATGGACAAGAAGTAAGGAAAAGAACAAACAGCAGGTGGCGCTATATAGATACATTTCAGTGAATAAACATTTAGTATTGCCACTGAGGTAATTGCATGCAATTACAAAAGTATTCAGATCCAGATGTTGGTTTGAAAAGTGTAAAATATTTTTCTTGGCACAATCCCTTTAAATGTCATGTAATGGACCGCACAACATAGTCTCAATTGTTACAGTGGAATATAAAAAATACATTGTTTAAAAAATAAGCAAATAAATAAAAACTAAAAAGCTGTGAATGTATATGTATCCAACTCCTTGCTACAATATCTCAAAATAAGGTCTGGTCCAACTAATTAACTTTTAAAGTCATATAATTAGTTGAATAAGGATCTCTGTGTGCAATGAAAGTGTCACATGATGTGAGTATAACTACTAAAAAAAAAACTGCAACACTACTAAACAAGCAACATGAAGATCAAGGCCCTCCACACAGGTCAAAGACAAAGTGCAGATCAGAAGAGTAGATTGGGTTGGGTTATAAAAAAAATATCCCAAACTTTGAACAACTCACAAAGCACCATTAAAGAGGTTGTCTCACTTAGGCTACATGCACACGACCGTTGTGTGTTTTGTGGTCCGCAAATTGCGGATCCGCAAAACACGGATGGCGTCAGTGTGCAAAACGGACAAGAATAGGAAAGGTTATTTTATTTTTTTGCGGGGCCACAGAATGGAGCAACGGATGCGGACAGCACACGGAGTGCTGTCCGCATCTTTTGCGGCCCCGTTGAAGTGAATGGGTCCGCATCCGAGCCGCAAAAAACTGTGGCTCGGATGTGGACCAAAACAACGGCTGTGTGCATGAGGCCTTAAGCAAATGGCATTTATAATTTCATTAGTGGTGGTCATGCTTGCACAGATAGGAAAAAGCTCTGGTTTCTCTGGTGGCCTGGACCGTAGGAGTACACATGGCCTGGTGCTTTTTCCTAGTGTGCAGTCACGACCACCAATGATAGATTGCAGTGTGGTCGTAACCATGGAAACAAGCAGCATTTAATGTGATGGAAACATAAATTCAGCCAGCAAAGGAAGCAATATGGACAATCACAATACATTAGTAAGTGCCTTGCATTAATTTTCTCTACATTATAAATGCTAATTGCTGAAGTGAGACAACCCCTTTAAATCCATTATAACAAACTGGATGGCACAACTACAAATCTGAAAAGAGAAGGTCACCCAACAAAATTCACAGACTGGACAGGGAGGGAGTTAACCAGAGATTCAATAAGACTCCAATGATAACACTGAAGGATCTCCAAAGATCCACAGAAGAGATGGAGGTAACTAACCAGAGGATCACTATAAGCAATGGACTTCACATAATGGGGCTTTATGGAAGTGTGGCCAGAAAAAAAGCCATTATGTGACGGTCACGTACACTACACACAGGGGGGAGGATAGTAATCACTGCGCTCCACCCTCACCCCTGGCCCTGCCTACTTGCCTCGCAAGTCCTAATGACAGGGGACAACTAGACGGCAGTCCCTAACTTAGGATATGTGCTGGGAAGACAGACAAGACAAATAACGGAATGTGAAAGGACCGGGTCAGAACCAAGAGAGCTACACAGTACAAAGGGTTAAGCAAACAATGGTCAGGAGTAGCCGGGGTCAAATACCAGGAGTACCAGAGGAGTCCGCAAAGAGTAGTCAGGTGGGAGCCAAGGTCACAATACCAGGAGGGATGCGCAGTACAGGAGGAGCAGGCAAAGGATCGTCAGGGAACAGGATCAGGTGAGTAATCAGTAGTCCAACAAATAGTCAGGAACCTAGAATTAACAGGCAACCTGTGGCCAGCAGGCTGCCTGTATTTATAGTGGGGTCTGAGGGTCATGTGACGTGGCCAGCGTCACATGACCGACAGACAGACAAGTCGAGCACCGAGTGATCAGCTCGTCGCTCAAGGCAGACCTAGGAGCAGGGAGCCTCCCAGCTAGCCAAGCCGCCCTGGGAACGAGGCCAAACACAGATCCTTGCTCCCGAAGCTAAGCCTTTGGCGCCCCGTGACAGTACCCCCCCTTTTACGAGGGGCCACCGGACCCAAGACTTCAGGCGATGGCCTTTCAGGGTGTTGTAAATGAAATTTTTTAACCAGTCTAGGAGCATGAACCTCCCTAGCAGGAACCCAAGATTTCTCTTTGGGTCCATACCCCTTCCAGTGAATCAGATACTGTAAGGAATTACGCACTCTCCTGACATCCACTATCTTAGACACCACATACTCGACAGCATCATTAACAAGAAACGGCGAGGCTTTCGACGGTACAACAGGTTCAAAATATTTTTAAAGTAGAGATTTATGAAATACATTATGAATGTGAAACGACTCGGGCAGCTCCAACTTAAACGATACCGGATTAATCACCTCCGTGATCTTATACGGTCCAATAAAACGAGGAGCAAATTTTCTAGAAGCTACCTTGAGAGATAGATTCTTGGAGGACAACAATACTTTATCCCCAACCTGAAAGTTCACCCCCTTGGAACGTCTCCTATCGGCCTTGAGTTTTTGGGAACTTTGAGCCTTTTCTAGGTTCGATTGAACCCGGGCCCAAACTGTGCACAGTTCGGAGGAGAGTTTATCCGCTTCAGGGTTAGAGGAGGAGACAGACGACCCAGAATGAAAACGGGGATGAAAACCATGGTTGCAAAAGAAAGGGGAGACCCCAGCAGAAGAATTAACACGGTTATACAAAGCAAATTCTGCCAACAGAAGGAATTTAACCCATAATTGCTGGTCATCAGCAACATACGACCTCAGGAATTGTTCCACAGACTGATTAAGGCGTTCAGTCTGCCCATTACTCTCAGGGTGGTAGGCGGAGGAAAAAGACAACGAAATCTGACATCTTTGACAGAAAGCCCTCCAAAATTTGGACACAAACTGTACACCCCTGTCAAATACAATATTTTCCGGGATACCATGTAACTGTACAATTTCTTTCACGAAAATAGACGCCAGGGCCTTGGCATTCGGGAGTTTAGACAGAGGAATGAAATTAACCATCTTGCTAAACCTATCGACCACTACCCAAACCACAGTCTTACCCTCCGCCAGCGGCAGGTCAGTAATAAAGTCCATCGAGATATGGGACCAGGGTCTACTGGGAATGGGTAGGGGTTCGTAGGTTACCAGCAGGGCGAGTCCTAGGTGTCTTAGACCTAGCACAAACCTCACAGGCTGACACGTAGGACTTGACATCCCTAAATAGAGTGGGCCACCAATAAGATCTAGAAACCAGCTCTCTAGTGCCTTCAAAACCAGGATGTCCACAAAAGGCAGAATCATGACACTCACCCAACAGCTGGAGATGAAATTGTATGGGGACAAACAACTTATCTGTTGGGGTGGTTGCCGGTCCCAGATGTTGTTCAGCCTTAATGAGAGCCGAGATATCTTGGGTTAAGGCTGCTACGAAGATATTTGCTGGTAGGATGGATTCAGGCGGCGCCTCTGTAGGCTGAAAAGCATGGAAGCTCCGAGATATTGCATCAGCCTTCACATTTTTACTTCCAGGCCTAAAAGTAATGGAGAATTCAAAACGAATAAAAAATAGTGCCCATCTAGCCTGACGGGGGACCTCTTAGCAGATTTGAGAAACATAAGGTTCTTATGGTCAGTGACAACAGTTACACAATGCCTTGCCCCCTCCAGAAAATGCCTCTACTCCTCAAATGCTCACTTAATGGCCAGCAACTCCCGATTCCCTATGTCGTATTTTTTCTCGGTGGAAGAAAATTTTCTGGAAAAGAATGCACACGGTCTCAGGTTAGTTAGACTAGCAGGACCTTGTAAAAGGACTGCTCCTGCGCCGTCCTCAGACGCGTCCACCTCCACAATAAAAGGTCTCTTCTGATCTGGCTGGATCAGAATGGGAGCGCTACTGAATGCCTTTTTTTAGTGTTTCAAACGAAGTAATGGCCTCAGTAGACCAGTTCTCCAAATCCGCCCCTTTCTTAGTAAGGTCGGTCAACGGTTTAGCAATTACTGAAAAATTCTTAATAAATTTACGGTAGTAATTGGCAAAACCTAAGAACCGTTGTAAGGCCTTTAAGGATGAAGGCCTTACCCATTCCTTAATAGCTAGTACCTTACCAGGATCCATCTTGAAGGCGTGAGGGGTCAGGACATGCCCTAGAAACAGTATCTCCTGTACACCAAAGACAATATCAAAATGTCGTCAAGATAGACAATGACAAATTTACCTAAAAACTCTATAAGAATATCATTCATAAAGTTTTGGAACACAGCTGGGGCATTGCTGAGTCCAAAAGGCATAACCTGATATTCAAAGTGTCCTGCCGGAGTATTGAACGCCGTCTTCCATTCGTCTACCTCCTTGATTCGGATTAGATTATATTCCCCTTTCAGGTCAATCTTAGAAAACCAGGTTGCCCCCAGAACCTGGTTAAATAAATCCGGAATCAATGGGAGAGAGTATCTATTCTGGATAGTGATCTTATTCAATTTCTGGTAATCGATAGAAGGCCAAAGACCACTATCCTTCTTCTTAACGAAGAAAAACTCCGCTCCCATAGGAGAGACAGAAGGTCTAATGTGCCCCTTACTGAGGCTTTCCTTAATATAATCCTCCATGGCCTTGTGTTCGGGCTTAGAGAGATTATAAATACGCCCCTTAGGAAACCTGGCACCTTCTATTAACTCTATGGCGCAATCATAAGGTCTATGGGGTGGTAGACCCTCCGGGGTAGGTGATGAGAACACATCAGAATATTCCCTAATGACCGTGGGTAGATAAAAGCGAGATAGGAGGCAGCGCCTCATGTGTGGTATTGTCTAATAGTAGGTGCAAGAGATAAATAAAAAACTCTTACCAGAAGATGTTGTGAAGAGTCACAACACCTATATGGAGCATGTGCTGATTTTCCCGATCAGCGTGCGGGGTGCCTGCGCTGCTGCCTAGGTTCCAGCCCCGTGCCTTGGAAGCATTCGTCGGGGAGAAGTGAGTTGCAGAAGAAGAAAGAAGATGAACCTTTGGATGGCGCTGTCAGCAGGAGTCAGAAGCAGGTAGGTATTGATAACACAATACTTTTTTTATTTTCAGTCAACGCGTTTCAGGGGCGGAGAGCCCCCTTCATCAGGACAATATACAATATAAAATAGCATTCACATGTGGCAGTTATTTAAACTGAAAAAAGGCGCGTGAGGCCAAACAGAGGTGGAGCAAGGGGAGGGGGGGGGCGGGGAGTAGGTGTGTATGTAAAACTATATCGAGTTGTCGACGGGCACTCCGCTGTTTACTGATCCTTTAAACATATATATGGAATGAACCCGATGTGTTTTTGGAACGAGAAAATAGAGTGGTTATATATTAGGTTGCTCTGGGATATAGCAATGCTGCAATGGTTAAAGATTGGGCCGTATTTAGATTGCTTAAGGACGGATCGGTATAGTGTTAATGATTTTTATTATAATGTTTGGGGGAGAGAAGACTGGGCATGAAATGGTATAAAACATGGTGGTTGTATTGGTAGTAAAAAAATAAAAAATATATATATACACTGCTCAAAAAAATAAAGGGAACACTTAAACAACACAATGTAACTCCAAGTCAATCACACTTCTGTGAAATCAAACTGTCCACTTAGGAAGCAACACTGACTGACAATCAATTTCACATGCTGTTGTGCAAATGGGATAGACAACAGGTGGAAATTATAGGCAATTAGCAAGACACCCCCAATAAAGAAGTGGTTCTGCAGGTGGTGATCACAGACCACTTCTCAGTTCCTATGCTTCCTGGCTGATGTTTTGGTCACTTTTGAATGCTGGCGGTGCTTTCACTTTAGTGGTAGCATGAGACGGAGTCTACAACCCACACAAGTGGCTCAGGTAGTGCAGCTTATCCAGGATGGCACATCAATGCGAGCTGTGGCAAGAAGGTTTGCTGTGTCTGTCAGCGTAGTGTCCAGAGCATGGAGGCGCTACCAGAAGACAGGCCAGTACATCAGGAGACGTGCAGGAGGCAGTAGGAGGGCAACAACCCAGCAGCAGGACCGCTACCTCCGCCTTTGTGCAAGGAGGAACAGGAGGAGCACTGCCAGAGCCCTGCAAAATGACCTCCAGCAGGCCACAAATGTGCATGTGTCTGCTCAAACGGTCAGAAACAGACTCCATGAGGGTGATATGAGGGCCCGACGTCCATAGGTGGGGGTTGGGCTTACAGCCCAACACCGTGCAGGACGTTTGGCATTTGCCAGAGAACACCAAGATTGGCAAATTTGCCACTGGCGCCCTGTGCTCTTCATAGATGAAAGCAGGTTCACACTGAGCACATGTGACAGACGTGACAGAGTCTGGAGACGCCGTGGAGAACGTTCTGCTGCCTGCAACATCCTCCAGCATGACCGGTTTGGCATTGGGTCAGTAATGGTGTGTTGTGGCATTTCTTTGGAGGGCCGCACAGCCCTCCATGTGCTCGCCAGAGGTAGCCTGACTGCCATTAGGTACCGAGATGAGCTCCTCAGACCCCTTGTGAGACCATATGCTGGTGCGGTTGGCCCTGGGTTCCTCCTAATGCAAGACAATGCTAGACCTCATGTGGCTGAAGTGTGTCAGCAGTTCCTGCAAGACGAAGGCATTGATGCTATGGACTGGCCCACCCGTTCCCCAGACCTGAATCCAATTGAGCACATCTGGGAAATCATGTCTCGCTCTATCCACCAACGTCACGTTGCACCACAGACTGTCCAGGAGTTGGCAGATGCTTTAGTCCAGGTCTGGGAGGAGATCCCTCAGGAGACCGTCCGCCACCTCATCAGGAGCATGCACAGGCATTGTAGGGAGGTCATACAGGCAAGTGGAGGCCACACACACTACTGAGCTTCATTTTGACTTGTTTTAAGGACATTACATCAAAGTTGGATCAGCCTGTAGTGTGTTTTTCCACTTTAATTTTGAGGGTGACTCCAAATCCAGACCTCCATGGGTTGAAAAATTTGATTTCCATTTTAAATTTTTGTGTGATTTTGTTGTCAGCACATTCAACTATGTAAAGAACAAAGTATTTCAGAAGAATATTTAATTAATTCAGATCTAGGATGTGTTATTTTTGTGTTCCCTTTATTTTTTTGAGCAGTGTATATATATATATATATATATATATATGATAGGAAACCTATAACCCAAAAATATATATATATATATATATATAAAAACATACACATAAAATTATACATATTAGTATATAGAAAATGCAACAACATATATATATAGAAAGAGGATAAATTATATATGAAAAGGAGATAAAAAGGAGATAAATTATATATATGATAGTATACATCTTATGTCAAAATAAATGGATAAAATGTAATAAATGGTACAGGGGGTGGTGTAAAGCATGGTGGTTAATATTGATTGGAGATAAAAACATATAAAAATGTGTATCTTAATAAATGAATAGAATTATATTATATATTACTATATATATGTGTATGTGTAAAACCATATACACAAAAATTTGTACACATATATACATCAGCACATACATAAAATTGTCCCATGATTTTTATGAATATATACTACTGTACATAAAAATACATATATTGGTAGATAGAGGAGGGGGGGGGAAGGAGGTTGTTGGCTGATTTTTTTTTTAAAAAAAGGTTAGTGGGTAGAGGATTTTGTTGTAGGTGGATGGGGGAGAGTAATATCAGGAGATTAACCTGATTGTAATCCGAGGGAAAAAGGGAATTAGCTACTGATACAATGTTGTGGTTATTTCATAGGGCTGTATCGATTGTCCAACATGGACACAGTTTCACCAATGTAGCTAGCAGGGATTTTCTAGGCAGTAATGAGGGACTGCAGATGTTTGTTACATAAAGATAGAATTGGGGATGTGAACCTGAGGCCACCCTTAACCCCGGTTGATTACAACATTCAGAGAGAAGTATAAATATAGTAACCTAAAGTATTGTAAAGTGTTCAGTTATATGGGCCCCTCGTGTAGTAGGATCTTTTGATATTTAAGGTGGACTACCAGGCGACGAGAGGATGTCCTTTGAAAAAGTTTATACTAAAGGATGGTCTCATTTATTTCATTCAGCCCTTGGGGCGCAAGCGTATCTAATTGGTACATCCAATAGACTTCTCGTCGCTGTAATGTACTGAACCGATTGTATGGGTTTTCTGGAATGTAATCTATTGGTGTGATCTTGATAGGATGTTTTTCTTTATCTGATGTGGAGGCACAATGTCTGGAGAGGCTATGTTTTTGGTAATGTTTTCGGATGTTGTGCTATGTTGATTAGCCTGCAATGTAACTCCTGGGTGGTGCGGCCTATGTATTGAAGCCCACAGCTACACTCAATTAAATAAATTACGTAGCTAGACTGGCATGTCAGATGGTGCTTTATCATAAAGGTCGTCCCATTGTTATTGGACGAAAAATGTGTACATTTATTAGTTATGGTTTTGCAGCATAGGCACCGACTCTTTCCACATTTGTAGCTGCCTAGTTTTTTGGGTGGTAACTGTGGTCCAGCCGAACTGGCTTTCTTATGTTGATCGGCTTGCTAGGGGCAAGTAGGTTCTTAACCGTCGGGGCTCTCCTGTAGATCATTCTAGGCTTAGGGGGCAGGTGTTTCGCAAGGTATGGATCCTGTAGTAGGATATGCCAGTATTTTGAAAAAATTGTGCGTATATTATTGTTTGATGTATTGAACTGTGTGACAAAATTTATACTCATTTCTGTGTGTGTCCCTTTTCTGTTTGTGGGCTGTAGACAGGTTGCTTGTGTGTCAGTGATGGTTCTACTGTAGGCATTTTTTATAAGTTTCCTTGGGTAGCTTTCTCGATTAAACGTTTTTTTAAGGATTTTTGCCTGATTTTTAAAACACTATCAAGGGTACAGTTCCGCCGGATACGTTGTATTGGCTGTATGGAATGTTTTCCAACCATTTTTTGTTATGAAAGCTTGAAAAATTAATATAGCTATTTGTGTCAATGGATTTGAAGTATGTTTGGGTGGCCAGTTGATTATTTTTGGTAGAGATGATGATATCTAAAAATTCTATCTCACTTTTACTGTATTTCGGGGTGAATTTGATTCCCCAATCTGTATTACTTATATTATTACAGAACTGTAAAGCAGTATTTTCGTCACCGTCCCATATGATAAAGATATCATCAATGTATCTTTTGTAGTATATGAGTTGTTGGATCCGGGGTTGTAATGTTTTGGATGTGTAGCCTTTCAAATTCCCCCCATAAAAAGATTTGCGAAAGATGGCGCTACTTTCGTCCCATATCGGTACCTCTGCGTTGGTGGTATGTTACGCTATTATAGATAAAAAAGTTGTTTTCCAAAATGAAGCGGAGACTGTCTATAAGAAAGGTTACTTGGGGTGGTTTTCAGGGTGGGATCTCCTCTAAAACAGTTTTTATACACTGCATGCCCAGGTTATGTTGAATATTGGAGTAGAGGGCTGTGACGTCCATGGTGAATAGTGCGTATGATTCTTTCCAGGTGATGTCTTTTAATTCCCGAATTAACTGACTAGAATCGTGAAGGTAACTGGGTAATGTGCGCACATATGATTGCAGGAAAAGCTCTAGATAGTGTGACAGATTACTTGTGGCGCATTTTGTGTTTGACACAATTGGTCTGCCAGGCGGATGTGTTGTATTTTTGTGTATCTTGGGAAGGTGATAAAATAGGGGGTGCAGGGGGCTCTTGGCATTAGGAAGTTTTTTTCTTTTTTATTTATATAATTTCTATCATGGGCGTCCTTTATTATTTTTATGAGTTCTTTATTTATACCTGGAAAGGGATTTTCTGACACTTTTTGTAGTAGACCGTGTCATTAAGAATATTATGTGCTCTTCTATAGTCCGCAAAATCTTGGATAACTATCCCACCCTTATTTGCGGGGGGATAATTATATTTTCATTTTCACTGAGTTCTTTCAAGGCATTTTTTTTTGTTTACTAGGTTATCTTTTCTATTTGGCATGATTGGTATGGTGGTCATTCTTTTGATATCGGAAGATATAAGATCAAAAAGTGGGGATGTGGTGTCCCTGACTTGAAGGGAAAGAAATTGGACTTTGGTCTAACATCTTGGTGTATAAATGAGGATAAATCCGTCTCTATTGGTTGGTCTATTTTTTCTTTGGGGGAAATTTAATATGTTCAACCTCAAATGCCTTTTGATTGTAAGATTCCGCCTAAATTTTTGTATGTCTAAGAACAACTCAAACGGATTGACGGTATTGAAAGGGCAGAAAGATAGTCTTCTCAAGGACTTTCGTTTCTATTGCAGTCATAATGGGAAGAAAGATTAAGATTTTTATGGTGGAGGTGGTGGCGTGTTTTGTTTTTATTCTATGCCCTGGCCGATTTTCCTTTTTGGATACCTCCCCTACAGCCCCGTGTTCTAGTTTTCTTTTTCCAGGGATTGGTCTGAAGTATTGTGTGATCTGGTGAGCAGCTTTTTGGTAGTGTGGGTGGTGTGGAGAAGACTGGGCCAGACTGACAGGAGGTGGGGTGGTTTTGACATGCCCTAAAAAAGGTACTAGCGCAGAGGGACCAGACTGTGAGTTGTCTATGGTAATAACCTGATATTTGGCTGTGGTTGCCAATGGTGATGTATCATGCGTGGTAAGGTTGCACAGTGAAGAGATGTCCGTGGGGGGACTATCTATGGAAGATATGGGTATACCGGGGGTGGGGGAGAGTGAATGGAGGCGTATGGTAGCAAGAGGGTAGGGAGCCGGCAGAGGCACCAAGGGCTCAAGAACGAGGCTGTGATTGGAAGCCTCTAGGAGATTGGTTGGTTCTTGGAAAGGGGGATCTGTTAATGAAAGTCGTGATCGGTTTTTATGTTCAAAATATTTGGTTTTTAGTGCCCTAAATTTTTCTATAAAGTCATCGTTTGCGTTGGTTTCTATCTGAAAGGACTGTATGGGCTGAGAAACAGTTGGGGTGGGCAGGAGTGCCGACAAAGAACTGGGTGGCATGTGGCTGGGGTTTAGTTGCTGACATGCGACTGGGGTGGGCATAAGCGTCGGCTGTGCATTGGGTGGTGTGGGATTGCTGGAATGTGTGTGAGAAGAGGCTGCTACGGTGGGCATGAGTGTCGGCAGGATGCTGAGCGGTAAGTGATTACTGGGTGCTGCAGAGTGGGGATGGTGATCATCCATATGGAGGGGTGGCCGCTGGTGGGGACCGGGGTGATGTGTGGTGTGGAAGGAGTGAGGACTGCTGGAGGGATTATTGGCAGCCACGGGGTGAGGTGTTGAGGCAGGGTTATTTCGGGTGGTGTGGTGGGGGCGGCAGGGATCCATCCTCATTTCCCCTTTCCCATGCTGTTGATTGGAAACGTTATTCTTCTTGTAGCGGTTATTGATAAAGGACCGCGATCTGGTGTTGGCATACTGTACTGGTCCCTGCTGGTATGCTATAACTGGTGTATTGGTCTGTCCCCCTATGTCCCTGTTTGTAGCCTGGTGATGAGTGTCATGCTCTGCAATCTTACTTAATCTGTATTTATTTTGTTCTTTGTCCATTCTGTCCCTCTGTAGTTTATTAGATTTATTAGCTATGATGTTCTGTTCGTTTTGATAGAGCCTGTTAGTAAGATTATGGTTGATAACAGAAAAATCAGGGTGGCGGGAGAAGCTGCGCAGGGAAGATATATTTTTCTCAATGTCTTTGGTGTAAGTGTCTGCAACTTTTTCTCTTTTATCTATGATGATTTTAATCAGGCCAGCTGCACACTGATCGAGATAGTTGTTCCACTCATAGGTGAAAACTGGATCATCTGGGAAGGTGGGAGGGATGTTAATACGTAGACCTCTAGGTGAAATACATTCTTGCAGATATATTTTTAGGAACATGATGTCTATAGAGTGCAACAGTTCGCTCTTGAAATTGTCCTCAAGTCATTTAAGAGCTCAAGCATCCTGTTAGTGTCTATCGGAGGTTGCCCTATAGTTATCATATTCTGGGTGTCCAATTGGAATGTCCAGGTTCGGATTCTTGGTAGTGTAGCGGTGACACCAGGGATTTCGCGTCTGCTGTACCCGCTTGAGAGAAGTATTCCAGTATTTGTTCTTTGTGTATTCCAGAACTTTTTGTCGTCAATCGTCTGATAAAGTAAAAACACCAGACAAATGGCTGTCAGATCCTCCAAGTGTAAAATTGCGGACTTAGGCAGTCCTCCGGTTTGCAGTTAAATTAACGCCGCTCCGTACACAGGAATGAAGATAAAAAGCGAGATAGGAGCAAGCGCCTCATGTGTGTGTGGTTCATTTCCAAAAAAAAGGAAAATCGTCCAGGCATTAGAAAAAACAAAACACGCCACCACCTCCACCATAAAAATCTTTAATCTTTCTTCCCATGTATTGACTGCAATAGAAACTAAAGTCCTTGAGAAGGGACTATCTTTCTGCCCTTTCAATACCGTCAATCCGTTGATGTTGTTCTTAGACATACAAAAATTTAGGCGGAATCTTACAATCAAAAAGGCATTTTGAGGTTGAACATATTTAATTTCCCCCAAAGAAAAAATAGACCAACCAATAGAGACGGATTTATCCTCATTTATACACCCAAGATGTTAGACCAAAGTCCAATTTCTTTCCCCTTCAAAGTCAGGACACCACATCCCCACTTTTTTGATCTTATATCTTCCGATATCAAAAAAATTGACCACCATACCAATCATGGCCAAATAGAAAAGATAACCTAGTAAACAAGAAAAAAATGCCTTGAAAGAACTCAATGAAATTAAAAATATAATTATCCGCCCCGCAGAATAAGAGGGGTGGATAGTTATCCAAGATTTTGCGGACTATGAGTAGGAGGCACATAATATTTCTTAATGACACGGTCTACTACGAAAAAGTGTCAGAAAATCCCTTTCCAGGATAAATAAAGATCTCATAAAAATATATAAGGACCGCCCATGATAGAAATTATATAATTAATAAAGAAAAAAAACTTCCTAATGCCCAAGAGCCCCCTGCACCCCCTATTTTTTATCACCTTCCCAAGTTACACAAAAATACAACACATCCGCCTGGCAGACCAATGTGTCAAACACAAAATGCGCCACAAGTAATTCTGTCACACTATCTAGAACTTTTCCTGCAATCATATGGGCGCACATTACCCAGTTACCTTCACGAATCTAGTCAGTTAATTCAGGGAATTAAAAGACAATCACCTGGAAAGAATCATACGCACTATTCACCATGGACATCACAGCCCTCTACTCCAATATTCAACATAACCTGGGCATATAGTGTATAAAAACTGTTTTAGAGGGAGATCCCACCCTGAAACCACCCCAAGTAACCTTTCTTATAGACAGTCTCGCTTCATTTGGAAAACAACTTTTTTATCTATAATAGCGTAACATACCACCAACGCAGAGGTACCGCTATGGGACGAAAGTAAGCGCCATCTTTCGCAAATCTTTTTATGGGGGAATTTGAAAGGCTACACATCCAAAACATTACACCCCCGGATCCAACAACTCATATACTACAAAAGATACATTGATGATATCTTTTATCATATGGGACGGTGACGAAAATACTGCTTTACAGTTCTGTAATAATATAAGTAATACAGATTGGGGAATCAAATTCACCCCGAAATACCAGTAAAAGTGAGATAGAATTTTTAGATATCATCATCTCTACCAAAAATAATCAACTGGCACCCCAACATACTTCAAATCCATTGACACAAATAGCTATATTAATTTTTCAAGCTTTCATACAAAAAATGGTTGGAAAACATTCCATACAGCCAATACAAACGAATCCGGCGGAACTGTACCCTTGATAGTGTTTTTAAAAATCAGGCAAAATCCTTAAAAAACGTTTTATCGAGAAAGGCTACCCAAGGAAACTTATAAAAATGCCTACAGTAGAACCATCACTGACACACAAGCAACTGTCTACAGCCCACAAACACAAAAGGGACACACACAGAAATGAGTATAAATTTTGTCACACAGTTCAATACATCAAACAATAATATACGCACAATTTTTTCAAAATACTGGCATATCCTACTACAGAATCCATACCTTGCGAAACACCTGCCCCTAAGCCTAGAATGATCTACAGGAGAGCCCCGACGGTTAAGAACCTACTTGCCCCTAGCAAGCCGAAACAACATAAGAAAGCCAGTTCCGGCTGGACCACAGTTACCACCCAAAAAACTAGGCAGCTACAAATGTGGAAAGAGTCGGTTGCCTATGCTGCAAAACCATAACTAATAAATGTACACATTTTTCGTCCAATAACAATGGGACTACCTTTATGATAAAGCACATTTGACATGCCAGTCTAGCTACGTAATTTATTAATTGAGTGTAGCTGTGGGCTTCAATACATAGGCCGCACCACCCAGAGTTACATTGCAGGCTAAATCAACATAGGCACAACATCCTGAAAACCATACCCAAAAAACATAGCTCTCCAGACATTGATGCCTCCACATCAGATAAAGAAAACATCCTAATCAAGATCACACCAATAGATTACATTCAGAAAACCCATACCAATCGGTTCAGGTACATTACAGCGACGAGAAGTCAATTGCGATGACCAATTAGATACGCTTGCGCCCCAAGGGCTGAATGACATCAATGAGACCATACTTTCGTCAAACCTTTTTCAAAGAACATCCCTTTCGTCGCCTGGTAGTCCACCTAAAATATCAAAAGATCTTCTACACGAGGGGGCCATATAACTGATACTTTACAATACTTAGGTTACTATATTTATACTTCTCTCTGAATGTTGTAATCAACCGGGGTTAAGGGTGACTCAGGTTCACATCCCCAATTCATCTTTATGTAACAAACATCTGCAGTCCCTCATTACTGCCTAGAAAATCCCTGCTAGCTACATTGGTGAAACTTGTTCCATGTTGGACAATCGATACAGCCCTATGAAATAACCACAACATTGTATCAGTAGCTAATTCCCTTTTTCCCTCGGATTACAATCAGGTTAATCTCCTGATATTACTCCCCCCATCCAACTACAACAAAATCCTCTACCCACTAACCTTTTTTTTAAAAAAAAATCAGCCAACAACCTCCTTCCCCCCCCCTCCTCTATCTACCAATATATGTATTTTTATGTACAGTAGTATATATTCATAAAAATCATGGGACAATTTTATGTATGTGCTGATGTATATATGTGTACAAATTTTTGTGTATATGGTTTTACACATACACATATATATAGTAATATATAATATAATTCTATTCATTTATTAAGATACACATTTTTATATGTTTTTATCTCCAATCAATATTAACCACCATGCTTTACACCACCCCCTGTACCATTTATTACATTTTATCCATTTATTTTGACATAAGATGTATACTATCATATATATAATTTTATCTCCTTTTTATCTCCTTTTCATATATAATTTTATCCTCTTTCTATATATATATGTTGTTGCATTTTCTATATACTAATATGTATAATTTTATGTGTATGTTTTTATATATATATATATATATATATATATATTTTTTTTTGGGTTATAGGTTTCCTATCATATATATATATATATATATATATTTTACTACCAATACAACCACCATGTTTTATACCATTTCATGCCCAGTCTTCTCTCCCCCAAAAATTATAATAAAAATCATTAACACTATACCGATCCGTCCTCAAGCAATCTAAATACGGCCCAATCTTTAACCATTACAGCATTGCTATATCCCAGAGCAACCTAATATATAACCACTCTATTTTCTCGTTCCAAAAACACATCGGGTTCATTCCATATATATGTTTAAAGGATCAGTAAACAGCGAAGTGCCCGTCGACAACTCGCTATAGTTTTACATACACACCTACTCCCCGCCCCCCCCCTCCCCTTGCTCCACCTCTGTTTTGGCCTCACGCGCCTTTTTTCAGTTAAATAACCGCCACATGTGAATGCTATTTTATATTGTATATTGTCCTGATGAAGGGGGCTCTCCGCCCCTGAAACGCGTTGACTGAAAATAAAAAAAGTATTGTGTTATCAATACCTACCTGCTTCTGACTCCTGCTGACAGCGCCATCCAAAGGTTCATCTTCTTTCTTCTTCTGCAACTAATGACCGTGGGTAATATATTAGATTCTACTGAGACCCCAGCTTGTACCACAGACAAGCACGAGTCACACTTAGGTCCCCATTTCACCAACTCCCCCCTGGACCAATCAATAGTGGGGTTGTGTAATTGGAGCCAAGGCAACCCTAGTACCACCTCGACCGGTAAGTTCTCCAGGACTAAGAGGGAACATTTCTCAGAGTGGCACACCCCCACGGTTAAAGAAATCTCTGAGGTACATGACCTCACCATACCACCTACCAGGGGAGTGGCGTCAATAGCCATGACATGGATAGGTGTAGGAAGAGAAAAAATTGGAACACCTAGTCTAATGGCGTACTCAGAGTCAATAAAGCTGGCCGCTGAACCAGAGTCAATAAAGGCCTTACCCGGCCATTTATTAACCCCCAGAGATATTGTTATAGGTACCAAAAGCTTCCATTTCGTAATATCAGGGTGTACCTGGTCTTTAGGTTGCCTTGCCTTGGGAGACTTAACGGAGAGGGCCTTCTTAGGATACTGGTTGATCCAATGGTCAGGATGTCCGCAGTAAAAACACACTCCACGTCTGCGGCGCAGATTCCCTTGAGTCATGCCGACCTGCATGAGACCTCAGCGTTGTTTCTGGGATAGACCTCAGGCTGGACCACCATCTGAGAAGAGAACTGTCGTTCCCGTCGTCTCTCTCTAACCCAGGGGTGGCCAACCTTACAGACACAAAGAGCCAGAAAAAAAAATCGTATGACTGCCAGGAGCCACAAGCTATCCGTTTACACAAATATGCGTGCACACGACAGTATTACTGCAATTGAGTTATCAACATTTAAAAGTGCATTTAAACCACCTTTCCTACCTGTAATGTAGACAGCTTTAGTGAGACTTCTGGCAATCTTTGTTTTTCACAATGCGTTTCAAGATTTCTCAGATGACAAACCCCATACTCAGATGGACACCCCCATGCTCAGATGACCGCCCATGCTCAGATGACCGCCCCATGCTCAGATGACCCCCTTATGCTCAGATGACCCCCCCATGCTCAGATGACCCCCCATGCTTAGACGACCACCCATATGCTCAAACACACTTGGTGTGCTGGGCAGTGGCACCTGTGAAAAAAAGGCAGAGCAGCAGTGACAGAGAGACTGAGGCCAGCAGCAGCCATTTCAGTCAGATTAGAGCCGAAGCTGCAGAGTGGCTGTAATCGGACTAAAATGGCTGCTGCTGGCCTCAGTGAGTCTCTCTGCCACTGCTGCTCTGAGTGCCCACTGGCCTGCTGTCCACCATTAACATTCATTAAAATTTACTATGGAGTTGGAAGCAGGTCCTCCTTGCTTGCTGCGCCACTTCTTGCCGCCCCCATAGACCCAGCCTGCGGTCTGATAAATCTGGCTGCTGGGCTGGCACTGAGAAGACTGGAGGCGGGCATTAGGTCACACACAAACACACTCACAGATGGGGGTGTGGGGCCGTGGGCGGGCACATCGGCGGCTGGGGGCGGGGATAAGCACTGCAGCTTCGCCTTCTCTGCCGGAGGAGGTGGAGCTGCAGTGAGTGACTGAGTCACGTGCCCGCTCTTGGCGCTCTGAGTCCTCTCCACTCTTCCACCTCGTTCCAGCCTTCCAGCACTTCACTTACGCGCTGCAGAGAGGAGAGTAATCGCTGGCTGCACCGCTCCCCTGCGAGCCGCAATTGAAGGCTCAAGGAGCCGAATGCGGCTCTTGAGCCGCGGGTTGGCCACCCCTGCTCTAACCCGTCGGTCAAGTCGGACTACAAGGGTCATCATCTCCTCTAGAGTCTTTGGAAGCTGATAACTCACTAGAAGATCCTTTAAAGGGACACTGACAGGCCAAATCAGCATATTTAGTTATATATATGACATTACAGGTCTTATACAGTCTATTAAAAGCATCTAAGTATCCCCCCTGTCCACCTTATAAATACCGAAAAATAAAGTTTTATAACCTGCCTGTCTCGTCACCAATCTGCCCAAGGGGCGGCGTTTCATCTCAAAATGCACCCAGCCAGCTGCTCCCAACTGCCGTTCTGAAGCCCCGCCCAGCTCATAAATATTCACTTCGCTGGGCGGCGGCTACAACTCAACCCAGTCACGATCATGCGCATGGGCAATTGAATCCTCCTGGCATCATTCATGTCTAATCTTCTGCGCCTGCGCCCCGCCGTGGTTACATCGCGCCTGCGTACACACCCAGCCTGCGTCTTCGAGGCCGCTGCAGCCCTCTGCTTTATGCGCATGCGCCGGGCACATTGAGTCGGAGAGAGTTGTAGCCACCGCCCAGCGAAGTGAATATTGATGAGCTGGGCGGGGCTTCAGAACGGAAGTTGGGAGCGGCTGGCTGGGCGCTTTTTGAGATGAAACGCCGCCCCTTGGGCAGATTGGTGACGAGACAGGCAGGTTATAAAACTTATTTATAAGGTGGACAGGGGGGATACTTAGATGCTTTTAATAGACTGTATAAGACCTGTAATGTCATATATATAAATAAATATGCTGATTTGGCCTGTCAGTGTCCCTTTAAGTTATCAGACAGACCTGACCTGAACTGACTCTTAAGTGCTGGTTCATTCCATCCTGAGGGAACACACCACCTTCTGAATTGGGTGCAATACTCCTCCGCAGGTAGATCGAGACACATGACGACAGACAGACAAGTCGAGCACCGAGTGATCAGCTCGTCGCTCAAGGCCAGACCTAGGAGCAGGGAGCCTCCCAGCTAGCAAAGCCGCCCTGGGAACGAGGCCAAACACAGATCCTCGCTCCCGAAGCTAAGCAGCAGGTCTGTGGCTGATGGGAGACCGAGTGCGCCTTTGGCGCCCCGTGACACATTGCTTAACAGGTTTCACGGCTGGGGTTACAGATATTGATAACTTATCAATTGGTGGAGGTGCTACACCTGGCACCCCCATCAGTCAGATGTTTCAAGCAGTCATGGCCTCAGCTCCGTACACATTGTAGTGGCCATGACGGGTACTGCAGCTCAACTTCCATTCTAGTGAATAAGAGTTGTGCGGCAGAACACTGACGCTGGAAACTACACAGTGTACTGAGCCTTCTGCTTCGTACACTGTATTTTCTGGCACTACAGCTGCCCAAAACAGTTGATCAGTGGTGGTGCCAGCTGTCATACCCCCACGTATCTGAAATTATATTTGTTGCCCAGACAAAAACATAAGAAAACTTATTTTGAGTTCACCAAACAGCATGTGCCTGACTTCTATAACATATGGAAGAAGATTCTGTTGTCAGATGAGACAAAAATTTTACTTTTTGGGCATCATGGGAGATGTTGTGTGTGCTGCAAACCCAACACTTCCTATCATCCCAAGCACACTAATCCCACAGTGAAGAATGGTGGTAGCAGCATCATGTTGTGGCAGTGCTTTTCATCAGAAGGGATTGGAAAACTGGCTAGAATTGAAAGAAAGATGGATGCAGTAAACCTAGGGCAATTCCTGAAGAAAACCTGTTTCAGTCTTCCAGGAAGTTGAGACAAGTGGCTCGTTCACATGACCGTGGTTTTTGTCCGCATCTGATCCGCATTTTTTCACATCGTTCCGCGGCCCCGCAAAAAATAAAAATAAAATAGAACATGTCCTATTCTTGTTCGTTTTGCGGACAAGGATAGGACATTTTTAAAGCAGTGGAAAAATATATCTGCAGGCTTTCAACCGGTATCCATATTTTGCGGATCCGCAATCTGCGGACCACAAAACAGGCTACGGTCATGTGTATGAGCCTTAGGACAGAGGTTTACCTTCCAGCAGGACAATGACCCTAAACACATGGCTGTATTGCTTGCAGGGAAAACATATCTTGGAATGGCTTAGTCAAAGCCCAGACCTGAAGCCAATAGAGAATTTGTGTCACACTTGGAAACTTGTACAAGAACATAACAAATGTAACGAGAAGGAGTTTGAGCTGTTTTGCCTGAAAGAATGGGCAAAAATCCCAGTGTCTAGATGCGGCAATCTAATAGACATACCCCAAGAGTCTTGCATCTGTAATTACAGCATAAAGTGGCTTATTTACATTAAAGTTTTCTGTTTTTGTCTTAAATGGGTTTTCTAACTGTTTTATACTGATGCCCTATCCTCAGGATAGGTGATCAGTATCTGATTGGCAGGGGGTCCAACAACCTGGACCCCCAACAATCAGCTTTTTGAGAAGACTGTCTCCTAACAGCTTACCAAGCAGAGCACCTTACGCTGTAGAGCGGCTGTGCTTTTGAATGGGACTGAGCTGTGCCTAGACCACGTGACTGATGAACGTGATGTCACTAGCCTAGGCAAGTCTGTGAGAAGGCTGCGGCCTTCTTAAGTGGCTGATGCCGGAGGCTTCAGGAGTCGGACCCCTGCCGATCAGATACAGATCAGTGTAAAAAAAAAAAGACACAAAGCCCTTTTAATTATTGTTTGTGTGACATAAAAAAATTGTGCACCTTCTAAGTGGTAGGCATTTTCATAAATCAAATGGTACAAACCTCTCATAAATTCATTTTAATTTCACAATGTAATGCAACAAAATAGGGGAAAAAACACTAGGGGGTGAACACTTTCACAAGGCACTGTAATTACATTCCACTGTAAGCTTGAATCTTGGCCCTAGAGCAAGAACTCTTTCAATATCAATGATTTTATGTTGTTTATACAGCGTAAACATACAACATTAGGGCCATAATCGCAGCTTGGTAGATTAACCCCTTCCCGATATCTGATGTACAGTACAGAGCAAAAGTTTGGACACACCTTCTCATTCAAAGAGTTTTCTTTATTTTCATGACTATGAAGGCATCAAAACTATGAATTAACACATGTGGAATTATATACATAACAAACAAGTGTGAAACAACTGAAAATATGTCATATTCTAGGTTCTTCAAAGTAGCCACCTTTTGCTTTGATTACTGCTTTGCACACTCTTGGCATTCTCTTGATGAGCTTCAAGAGGTAGTCCCCTGAAATGGTTTTCACTTCACAGGTGTGCCCTGTCAGGTTTAATAAGTGGGATTTCTTGCCTTATAAATGACATATTTTCAGTTGTTTCACACTTGTTTGTTATGTATATAATTCCACATGTGTTAATTCATAGTTTTAAAGCCTTCAGTGTGAATCTACAATTTTCATAGTCATGAAAATAAAGAAAACTCTTTGAATGAGAAGGTGTGTCCAAACTTTTGGTCTGTACTGTACATACACTGTGGATGTCAGGTCTCTAAAAATGGCGACCATCGATGCCAGATGCCCCACCGGAACATCCTGCCGGACCCTGCTACTGCAAGTGTGAAAGTAGCCTAAATTCTGCCACATGTATGTTTGTGCATTTTGCTGTGAACGTCTACATCATACTTCATCTTTAATATTTCTGTTATCACTGTAAGTGCTCATGAACATGATTGTTGGATGTTTTGCAGTCCGCAAATTGCGGATCTGCAAAACATGGATACTGGGTGTGTGCATTCCTCATTATGCGGAACAGAACAGCTGGCCCCTAATAGAACAGTCCTATCCTTATCTGTAATGCCAACAATAATAGGACATGTTCTATCATTTTGCGTAACGGCCATGCGGACATACAGACACGGAATGCACATGTAGTCATTGACGTTTTTTTTTCCGGCCCCGTTGAAGTGAATGGTTTCACATACAGGCCACAAAAAAAAATGTCACGGACAGGGAAAAAAAGTAAGTTTGTGTGCAGGAACCCTAAGGTGGGCCCCCAAAATCAGTTACACTGGTGAGCCCTAGGTACCCCAGTCTGACACTGGCTCCAAGGCCTGCCATACCAAGGCTGATGGAGGGCTTGATAGGAATGCACTTTTTTTCCCACTAGATTGCAATGATAAGCCATAATAAATGCAGTGTGTACAAATATATGGTATATACATCAGTATACTTATATGGGAGGTACGAGTTATAATAGATGCACTATGTACAGATATATGGTAAATACACAAGTGTATTGATATCTAAGGTACGAGGTATACATTTTACATAAAGGGGCACATATAAGAGGCACTATACATAAAAGGGCACATATAAGAGGCACTATACATAAAGGGGGCACATAGAAGAGGCACTATACATAAAGGGGGCACATAGAAGAGGCACTATACATAAAGGGGCACATATAAAAGGTACTATACATAAAGGGACACATAAGAGGCACTATACAAAAAGGGGGCACATATAAGAGGCACTGTACATAAAGGGGACACATACACTCACCTAAAGAATTATTAGGAACACCATACTAATACGGTGTTGGACCCCCTTTTGCCTTCAGAACTGCCTTAATTCTACGTGGCATTGATTCAACAAGGTGCTGATAGCATTCTTTAGAAATGTTGGCCCATATTGATAGGATTGCATCTTGCAGTTGATGGAGATTTGAGGGATGCACATCCAGGGCACGAAGCTCCCGTTCCACCACATCCCAAAGATGCTCTATTGGGTTGAGATCTGATGACTGTGGGGCTCATTTTAGTACAGTGAACTCATTGTCATGTTCAAGAAACCAATTTGAAATGATTCAAGCTTTGTAACATGGTGCATTATCCTGCTGGAAGTAGCCATCAGAGGATGGATACATGTTCTCATTCTGTTTACGCCAAATTCGGACTCTACCATTTGAATGTCTCAACAGAAATCGAGACTCATCAGACCAGGCAACATTTTTCCAGTCTTCAACAGTCCAATTTTGGTGAGCTCGTGCAAATTGTAGCCTCTTTTTCCTATTTGTAGTGGAGATGAGTGGTACCCGGTGGGGTCTTCTGCTGTTGTAGCCCATCCGCCTCAAGGTTGTGCGTGTTGTGGCTTCACAAATGCTTTGCTGCATACCTCGGTTGTAACAAGTGGTTATTTCAGTCAACTTTGCTCTTCTATCAGCTTGAATCAGTCGTCCCATTCTCCTCTGACCTCTAGCATCCACAAGGCATTTTTGCCCACAGGACTGCCACGTACTGGATGTTTTTCCCTTTTCACACCATTCTTTGTAAACCCTAGAAATGGTTGTGCGTGAAAATCCCAGTAACTGAGCAGATTGTGAAATACTCAGACCGGCCCGTCTGGCACCAACAACCATGCCACGCTCAAAATTGCTTAAATCACCTTTCTTTTCCATTCTGACATTCAGTTTGGAGTTCAGGAGATTGTCTTGACCAGGACCACCCCCCTAAATGCATTGAAGCAACTGCCATGTGATTGGTTGACTAGATAATTGCATTAATGAGAAATAGAACAGGTGTTCCTAATAATTCTTTAGGTGAGTGTATAAGAGCACTATACATGAAGAGGACACATATAAGAGCACTATACACTGCGTGCAGAATTATTAGGCAAATGAGTATTTTGACCACATCATCCTCTTTATGCATGTTGTCTTACTCCAAGCTGTATAGGCTCGAAAGCCTACTACCAATTAAGCATATTAGGTGATGTGCATCTCTGTAATGAGAAGGGGTGTGGTCTAATGACATCAACACCCTATATCAGGTGTGCATAATTATTAGGCAACTTCCTTTCCTTTGGCAAAATGGGTCAAAAGAAGGACTTGACAGGCTCAAAAAAGTCAAAAATAGTGAGATATCTTGCAGAGGGATGCAGCACTCTTAAAATTGCAAAGCTTCTGAAGCGTGATCATCGAACAATCAAGCGTTTCATTAAATATAGTCAACAGGGTCGCAAGAAGCGTGTGGAAAAACCAAGGCGCAAAATAACTGCCCATGAACTGAGAAAAGTCAAGCGTGCAGCTGCCAAGATGCCACTTGCCACCAGTTTGGCCATATTTCAGAGCTGCAACATCACTGGAGTGCCCAAAAGCACAAGGTGTGCAATACTCAGAGACATGGCCAAGGTAAGAAAGGCTGAAAGACGACCACCACTGAACAAGACACACAAGCTGAAACGTCAAGACTGGGCCAAGAAATATCTCAAGACTGATTTTTCTAAGGTTTTATGGACTGATGAAATGAGAGTGAGTCTTGATGGGCCAGATGGATGGGCCCGTGGCTGGATTGGTAAAGGGCAGAGAGCTCCAGTTCGACTCAGACGCCAGCAAGGTGGAGGTGGAGTACTGGTTTGGGCTGGTATCATCAAGATGAGCTTGTGGGGCCTTTTCGGGTTGAGGATGGAGTCAAGCTCAACTCCCAGTCCTACTGCCAGTTTCTGGAAGACACCTTCTTCAAGCAGTGGTACAGGAAGAAGTCTGCATCCTTCAAGAAAAACATGATTTTCATGCAGGACAATGCTCCATCACACGCGTCCAAGTACTCCACAGCGTGGCTGGCAAGAAAGGGTATAAAAGAAGAAAATCTAATGACATGGCCTCCTTGTTCACCTGATCTGAACCCCATTGAGAACATGTGGTCCATCATCAAATGTGAGATTTACAAGGAGGGAAAACAGTACACCTCTCTGAACAGTGTCTGGGAGGCTGTGATTACTGCTGCACGCAATGTTGATGGTGAACAGATCAAAACACTGACAGAATCCATGGATGGCAGGCTTTTGAGTGTCCTTGCAAAGAAAGGTGGCTATATTGGTCACTGATTTGTGGTACTATATACAGGGGTTACAGAGCATGTGGAACTACCATTAGTGGCACTGTGCGTGCCATTATATACAAAGGGCACAGACTGTGTAATACTACATACAGGGGACACAGAGCATGTGGAACTACCATTAGAAACACTGTGTATTGCACTATATACAGAGGGCACAGATTGTGTGACACTATATACAGGGGTCACAAAGCATGTGGAACTACTATTAAGAGCACTGTGTGTGGCACTATATACCGAGGGCACAGACAGTGCAGCACTTCATACAGAGGGAGCAGATAGTATGGCAGTACCATTATCGGGCACAGTGTGTGGCACTATATACAGAGGGAACAGATAGTATGGCAGTTTAACATTGTACAAGCTTAATAGGCAAGGGCTGACTTGACTACTCAAATGGTATCTTTACTGTACTGAACATGGTTCTGGGTGTTGCATTTATGTAGTGTACTTGGTTCTAGTGCTGTATTTGTCTCAAGGGTTTGGTTCTGGTGTTGTATTTATATAGTAAACTTTGTTCTGGTGCTGTTTTTGACTTATAGGCTTGGTTCTGGTGTTGTATTTATGTAGTGAACTTGGTTCTGGTGCTGTATTTGTATGTTAAATATGCATCTAATGTTATATTTTGATCTCATACATACTGTCAAAAAGACCGGACAAAAAAGTTCTGCATGCAAGACTTTTTTGTCTGGTAAAGAAGCAGCATCCTGAGCAGATCTCATTATAGTCAATGGAGTCTCTTCAGCTCCTTTAGTTAGTCTGGAAGCTGAAAGTGCTATACTCACCTCTTCCTGGTCCTCGGTGCTCCACTGTGAAGGCTGCGCACAGTGTGAGGCCGTGCTGTGACCTCACACTGTGCACGCCCACACAGAAGACTGTACAAGAGGATTACCGAGCGCGGTCAGTGAGGAGCGGCGGCGTCCGGAGCAGGAAAGGTAAGTGTTTTTTTTATTTTATTTGGGGGCTGATATGAGGCACTGGGGGGCTGAAGAGAGGCTGCTGGGGGGCTGAAGAGGGGCACTGGGGGGCTGAAGAGGGGCATTGGGGGAAGATATAAGTCACTGGGGGCTGATATGAGGCACTGGGGGCTGATATGAGGCACTGGGGGCTCTTATCTGAGGTCTGATTGGGGGTCATTCACATTGGGGTCTGAGCTGAGGTCTGATCTGAGGTCTTATTGGGGTCTTATTAACATTGGGGGTCTTATTGGGGCTGTCAGCTGAGGTCTGATTAACATTGGGGGTCTGATAGGTGGTCTGACCTCAGGTGTAATGAAATTTTTATTTATTATTGTCCCCCTCTAAAAACTTCGTCTTATGGGCCGGAGCATCTTATAGGGCAAAAAATACAGTAAGTTTAAAAATCATTTCTTCTCCCTTCATTATATTGATAGTGTAGGTCTGTATGTACAGTATATATGCAGAGTGAATTTGTGTATATATATGTGTGTGTGTATGTGTACAGTATATAATATATACATACATACACACGAGTGCGGCGTGTGTGGTTTTGTGCTTTAGGGTGCACACCCTAATGCAATAGACTGCACACGCCTATGCCTATAATTAAGATATACATGTATGGAGTGTTTGTGAGTAGGTATGTATGTAGAAGTCATTAGATATATAGTACAACCTTGCCAAGTCACCTGGAACATCTGGGAGGCTTCCGATAAAGAGGAGTCCTCCTGAACTCCCAGACGGGTTGGTAAATCCCCTGCACAGGGCATGGAGGAGACATCATGAATGGGGTGGGGGCATACATGGAAGGAAGTGGAATCTCAAGAAAAGGGGCGTGTTCAAACATAAAAAAACAAATAGGTGCGCTTTGTGTGCCACACTTTTCCCCTCTCCTACACACCAACTTGTTAACATTGGCAAGTATACTAATGTACGGTGTATAAACTGCAAAGAAAAAAAGGTGATCAGTCAGCACATCCCAATGCGCAGGTGCACGTTGCTATGGCTGAAAACACAACATAAAACAAAACATACAATGCAACAAATGCACATAACAGGTAGAATTTAGTGTTAGGTTCCCGTCTTACAGAGATCGCCTTGACGTGCGGCAGACGGGCTCAAATAATTTTGTACAAAATGATTTGCCAAGCATCTCTAATTTATAAGCATAGAATAAGCAATATAATTCATTTTTGTACTTTATTTGGTTTGCAGAGAGCTGTTGCATTGTATGTTTTGTTGTATGTAATGTATGGTGTATACTGCACTGAAAATACCTTAGTTTACTCCAAATCAGTGTATTAGTCTTACTAAATGTCCTCCAGTATGTGGTGGAGGAGGCTTTCTGTTAGTTAGGAGGCCCCAATGAGTGGAGTGCTCCATACTCCAGGAACCCTTAACCTGTCAATATCCTCATTCCCTCTCTGGGTTGTCTGGAGATACTGTGATATTTTTCCTTCTATGGGCTGGTACATGGAACTAACTATGGAGCTTTTATATCTCTGCAAAATGGCTGCTGGGATTCAGCTTATCCTCAGGCATCATACACTGACCTTCTTCTTCCTGTACTGTGCACTTAGTGAGGGGCGGAGTTAGCCCTGGTAGGCTTGTTTAAACCTCCCCCTCCCTATGCAACTTTATGAGAACACATTTACAAGTACAGTTTACATGAAACACAATCACAACATTAAGCATTGTGTTGAAGCACACTGCATCCCCCCTTCTTTAATGTAAGTCGTCCTCGACGCACTCTTGCCACGATGATGCATCACCTGAAAAATTCAAAAAAGAGCATGCATGCATATACACAATACCATTAACCCCTTCCTGCGGTTTCTCTTCTTTACTTGCAAGAGAATTGGGTTAGGTATATACTGTATATCAGGAACATCACAATATAAAATGGGTGACAAGGGCCGTAGTTTCTTTTGTAACTGGG
Organism: Bufo bufo; assembly: GCF_905171765.1. Classification (NCBI taxonomy): domain Eukaryota; kingdom Metazoa; phylum Chordata; class Amphibia; order Anura; family Bufonidae; genus Bufo; species Bufo bufo. Next base: position 146,513,242 of record NC_053391.1, on the reverse strand, counting down.
AAACTGGGGGGCGCTGACCTAGTACAGCGAAACAGTAAAGACCAGAATAGTCTATAATGTAAAACAAAAAGGAATACTTCTCAGGAGGCTCACAGGGCATGAATCCGTTCCCTGGGCACTAAGCATAAAAGTTGGAGAACATCACAGAGGGCTCTAGTGCGTCAAAGTCCATCTCCGGGCACATGACTTGAACGTTGCAAAAACATTAGCAAAGGAGTCTTTAGAGAGTGCCTAGGGCAAGGCAAATAATCAAAGCAATAAGTCTCTTACTCTGACTCTGCAGCTCCAAATTGTTACATGAATGTGACAAACAGTTAATCCCGGTATCAGGCAGGTAGTTTTCCCTTGGTAGTTCCGTTCAGATACTCAAAGTGGCTGTGACTCTACAGGCCTTGGTTCAGGGTCCTCCGGTACATCTTGAGTTTCTGAGGATCCTTCGCGAGATAGTTCTTCTGGTTGAAATGGGGCTGCATTAGTCTTTGCAGGTACAAAAATGTTAAGCCATGGAGTAAAGAACCAGTGTAGAGGATCTGAGTCCAATAATAGTTTACCAATAGACTGTGTTGGTTCCTCTGGATCAGGTGACTTTTCCAACAATGGTTCTGTGGATCGAGTTTCTTCTTGGATTGGAGCTTCTTTTAAACACAGTTTGAGACGGTTGAGATGCACTATTTGTGGCGCTCTGTTCTCTTTGGTGATATCGTAGATATCAGTCTCAGGATTAGGAATAGCTGTGATGATGTAGGGTTCTCTTTCCCATTTACTATCCAGTTTACTGGTGCAATGATTATTTTTCAGCCACACATGGTTACCAATTTTTAAGGGTTCTGCTTTTGCAGACTGATCATAGTCTTTCTGTTGCTTTTGGTGTACATTCGCCATGCGAATCTGGACAATCTTTTGGGCATCAGCTAGGTGTTTTTGATGTTTACTGAACCAATCAGTTTGTGGTAAAGTATTGATGGAATCTGGAACTTGTACATCCAAGGTGAGATCTGCAGGTTATCTTCCTTGATGGCCAAACATAAGGTAATATGGAGTGTATCCAGTAGAACAAGGGATGGTGTTGTTGTAAATACACATCAATTGAGGTAGTAGAGTTGGCCAATCAGTTCCTTTAGTAGGTGGTTCATCTCTCAACATCTCAATCAAGGTTTGGTTCATTTTTTCGCAAAGTCAGTTACCTTGAGGATGGTACACTGTTGTTCTCATCTTCTGGCAATTGTGGAGAGAACATAGTTTATGGAAGAGTTGGGATTCAAAGGCAGATCCTTGATCTGTGAGAATTTTTTCAGGGCATCCATAGGGCAACAGGAAATTCTTCCAGAAAACGTTTGCAGTGGTTTTGCTGTCAAGTCTTTAACAGGTACAGCTACTACAAATTTTGTGTGGTGATCAATTATTGTCATGACGTAGGTATATCCTGAGCGACTTGGTTCTAGATTTACGTGATCAATGGCCACTATTTCTAGAGGTGTTTTGCTTACAATTGGATCTAATTGTGCTCTTTGGTCATGTCTCTCCTTTCTTCCAAAGGCACAAGTGGAACATTCTGGACACCGATTTTCAATATCTTTTCTCATTCCAACCCAATAAAATATTTGGCGCATTGGAGCTTCTGTTTTTTGTACACCAAAATGTCCTGACTTGTGGTACATTTCGTGGACAATTCTAGCATCTCGGCGTGGTACAATAATTTGATACAGCCGATCATTGGTGATGGGATCTAGGGTTCTTCTCAAATTAGTCACTTTTACATAAAGAGTTGCTTTCTGTGTCTTTATAGCTTGAGCAGTTCCGGATCTGCATTTTTCCTGCGGATTCTTTCTGGTGTTCTTCCACTAGTGAAGAAATATTGTAGCTCACCTAAAACTCTGCTCTCTGCTTGTAACTTGATCCACCTTTCTTTCTCAACTTGGGGTTCTGGATTTCTCTGCTGTTGGAAGTTGAGGAATTCTTTACCTTGGCCTTTGATGGTGATAACATCTTGTTGAGCAAAATGTTTATAGAAAGCCGGCATCTCTACTTCTTCCCTTATGTCTTCCTGTTCAGTAGGGTCTTCTCTGATAGGCAGACGGGATAAGGCATCTGCATTTTCATTTGACTTGCCCATTCTATACTTGACCACGAAGTTGTAGTTGGCAAGACGTGAGGCCCATCTTTGTTCTAAGGCTCATAACTTGGCTGTGTTGAGGTGCGCCAGTGGGTTGTTATCAGTATAGGCCACAAATAGGGTTCCTGCGAGTTTGAAGGAACTGTAGTTCTGGTCATTTCTCTTGGCACCTCTAAGAGATCTGCTAGCATAAGCAATCACTCTCTTCTTACCTTCTTGCAGTTAAGACATGACAGCTCCCAGGCCTTTCTTACTGGCATCAGTGTAGAGATGGAATGGTTGTTGGTAGTCTGGATATCCTAAGACAGGTGGTTCGGTCAACTTCTTCAGGAGTTGTAAAGCGATATCTCTGTCTTTATTCCATTCAATTGGTATCTGGGCTTTCTGGTACTTCTTGGGATATCCTCTCAGGAGTTCTTGTATCGGCTCAGCAATCTGGGTGAAGTGAGGGATAAAACATCTGTAGTATCCTGCAAAATTAAGAAAACTTCTCACCTCTTTTATTGTGGTAGGACTAGGCCAATTCTGGACTGTGGCTGTCTTTTCTGGATCTGGCTTGACACCTTCAAAACTGACAACATGTTCCAGGTACTTGACTTCTGGTTTCAGTAGGTAGCACTTAGAGGGTTTGATCTTGAGTCCGTGTTTGATGAGGACTTGAAAAACTTCTGCAAGATGTTTTAAGTGGTCTTCAAAGGATTTAGAGTAGATGATGACATCATCTAGGTATAACAAGACAGTTTCAAAGTTCTTTTGACCTAAACAGCGTTCCATTAGTTCCAAGTTCCAGGTGCATTGCAAAATCCAAACGGTATATACTACCCCACAGCAAATCTCTCCCTTCTCATGAGCAAATTTCTATTGTGCACTTAATACACGGATGGTCTGCTGGATCACCTTTTTGAAGGCAGGTGAAGCGGTAGGCATAGACTTGTGCAAAGCTCCAAGCATTTCAGTATAACAGTTCCTAAGGAAGTTCATTCCTAGGACTACTGGAGGGTTGTTATCTTCCCTGACTTGTACAATAATGATACCTTGTTGGGGTAGTGTGGTTCCTCCCACTTGAAGAGTTGGCTCCCAGTATCCATGCACTGGCACAGGTTTGCCGTTGCTGGCTATAATGCTCAGCCAGGATTCTGGTGGCTGTGTCAGCTAGTTTTGATCCCAGTATTTCTCAAAGGCATTCCGTTGGATAGTTGTGACTTGAGACCCGGTATCCTATAAGACAACAAAGGGAACGCCATTGATTCGGAGAACCACTTCTGGACGGGAGCCTACATATCTGGGCATCCAGCTGGGATCTTCTGGACCTACTGCTCTACCTCCCAAGCGGCGGTCCTTGGCCTTGGGGGTTGACCTTTTAACTTCAAGCACATCATTTCTGTATGACCTGGCTTGTGACAGTATGTACAAATGGGTCGCTTTTGTTCGTTAAATTGGTCAGTGGGGCGTCTACCAGCTTTTTAGGGATAAGTCTCTTTATAATCAGGAGGAAAATGTTTCCTTGGTGACGGTGTCTCATCCTCCAGCAATAAGGGTTTTTCCCACTGTTCTAGTTTTTTGCACACTTTCTCCAGACTTTTGGTTAGGAAGTTAACTTGCTCTGTCAAGGCAGCGACTGCATCAGGAACCGGGGCATGAGCTTCCTGACTGACTATAGGGTGACATTTTGGAGATGTAGTTGGCTTATACACAGACATTTCAGCAGGTCTAGCAGGCTCTGGTTATGGGTCTTTCCCCAAAATACTGATAGCTAGTTTTTTGAAGTCTAGGAAGGTAGAACTTGGGTGCTGTGCAGCTAACATTTTTTACTGGAATTTTAAGGTTTCTGTCCTAACACCTTCAATGAATTCTTCTCTCAGTGTTTTATCTTGATCCCCTGCCTCATGGGGGTCTACCTGTATAACAGCTCTCAGGGCTTCCTGTAAGGATAATGCAAAGTCTCTAAGTGACTCACCAGGCAGCTGTCTCTTGCTGAAGAATCTCATCTTGACCTCTGACACAGTCCTGAGTTCAAAAGTGGCATAGAGTCATGCAAATATCTGCTTCAGTGTTTTTCTCTCTGAGCTTGGCCAGGGTTTTATTTCTCTGTGGGCCGCTCCTTCCAATTGTGCAAGGAGGATTTCCATTTGCTGTTCTGCTGACACAGGGTACAATCTGAATATAGCCAACAGTATTTCTTTAAATTCCCTTAAAGTATGAGCTTCCACTTCCTAACGTGGGAACCAGGGTGCTCCAAAGAAATAAGGCATTGTTAACCCCATAGGGACACAGCCTTATTTCACCTTAAGGACCAGGCCATTTTTTGCAAATCTGACCAGTGTCACTTTAAGTGGTGATAACTTTAAAACGCTTTGACTTATCCAGGCCATTCTGAGATTGTTTTTTCGTCACATATTGTACTTCATGACACTTGAAAAATGAAGTCAAAATTATAATTTTTTTTCCATAAAAAAATACCAAATTTACCCAACAATTTTAAAAATTTGCAAATTTCAAAGTTTCAGTTTCTCTACTTCTGTAATACATAGTAATACCCACAAAAATTGTGATGACTTTACATTCCCCATATTTCTACTTCATGTTTGAATTATTTTGGGAATGATATTTTATTTTTTGGGGATGTTACAAGGCATAGAAGTTTAGAAGCAAATCTTGAAATTTTTCAGAAATCCAATTTTTAGGGACCACTACAGGTCTGAAGTCTCTTTGCAAGGCTTACATAATAGAAACCACCCAAAAATGACCCCATTCTATAAACTACACCCCTCAAGGTATTCAAAACTGATTTTACAAACTTCGTTAACCCTTTAGGTGTTGCACAAGAGTTATTGGCAAATGGGGATGAAATTTGAGAATTTCATTTTTTTGCCTAATTTTCCATTTTAACACATTTTTTTTCACTAACAAAGCAAGGGTTAACAGCCAAACAAGACTGTATCTTTATTGCCCCGACTCTGCCGTTTACAGAAACTACCCATATGTGGTCGTAAACAGCTGTACGGGCACACGGCAGGGCACCGAAGGAAAGGAATGCCATACGGTTTTTGGAAGGCAGATTTTGCTGGACTGTTTTTTTTGACACCATGTCCCATTTGAAGCCCCCCTGATGCACCCCTAGAGAAGAAACTCCATAAAAGTGACCCCATCTAAGAAACTACACCCCTCAAGGTATTCAAAACTGATTTTACAAAACTTTGTTAACCCTTTAGGTGTTGCACAAGATTTAATGGAAAATAGAGATACAATTTCAAAATTTTTTTTGGCAGATTTTCCATTTTAATATTTTTTTTCCAGTTACAAAGCAAGGGTTAACAGCCAAACAAAACTCATTATTTATGGCCCTGATTCTGTAGTTTACAGAAACACCCCATATGTGGTCGTAAACTGCTGTACGGGCACACGGCAGGGCGCAGAAGGAAAGGAATGCCATACGGTTTTTGGAAGGCAGATTTTGCTGGACTGTTTTTTTTGACACTGTCCCATTTGAAGCCCCCCTGATGCACCCCTAGAGTAGAAACTCCAAAAAAGTGACCCCATTTTAGAAACTATGGGATAGGGTGGCAGTTTTGTTGGTACTAGTTTAGGGTACATATGATTTTTGGTTGCTCTATATTACACTTTTTTTTAATTTACTTTCATATGACAGGTTAGATCATGTGGTAATTTTATAGAGCAGGTTGTCACGGACGCAGCGATACCTAATATGTATGTTTTTTTTTTTAATGTAAGTTTTACACAATGATTTCATTTTGAAAACAAAGAAAATGTTTTAGTGTCTCCATAGTCTAAGAGCCATAGTTTTTTCAGTTTTTGGGCGATTATCTTAAGTAGGGTCTCATTTTTTGCGGGATGAGATGACAGTTTGATTGGCACTATTTTGGGGTGCATATGACTTTTTGATCGCTTGCTATTACACTTTTTGTGACGTAAGATAACAAAAAAAGGCTTTTTTTACGCCGTTTTTATTTTTAATTTTTTACGGTGGTCATCTGAGGGGTTAGATCATGTGATATTTTTATAGAGCCGGTCGATGCGGACGCGGCGATACCTAATATGTATACTTTTTTTTAATTTATGTAAGTTTTACACAATGATTTCATTTTTGAAACAAAAAAAATCATGTTTTAGTGTTTCCATAGTCTGAGAGCCATAGTTTTTACAGTTTTGGGGCGATTATCTTGGGTAGGGTATGATTTTTGTGGGATGAGATGACGGTTTGATTGTTACAATTTTGGCGTACATGCAACTTTTTTGATCACTTTTATTACCTTTTTTGGGAAGTAAGGTGGGCAAAATTTCAATTTCATCATAGTTTTTTTTTTTAATGGCGTTCACCGTTCGGGTAAAGTAACATGACCGTTTTATAGATCAGGTCGTTACGGACGCGGCGATACCAAACGTGTAGGGAATTTTATTTTTTTCATTTTTAATCAGTGATAAATGTGTTTTTTCATTTTTACTTTTTTTTCACTTTTTTTCACTTTTATTTTTACCCAGATCCACTTGGTTCTTGAAGATCCAGTGGGTCTGATGTCTGTATAATACAGTACAGTACAATATATATTGTACTGTACTGTATTTTACTTACACTTTGTCTGAACAGATCTCTGCCTTTAGCACAGATCTGTTCAGCACCATGGACAGCAGGATGCCTGAGACGGCGTCCTGTTGCCATGGGAACCTTCCCCGTCTGCTCAGTTGTGGCCACAACTGCGCAGACGGGGAAGGGTAAGGGTAAGGACGGGGCTGTCGGGGGGCTGTCTGGGGGCTCTCTCCCTCTCCCATCGGGGGGCTGCAAAGGCACAGCAGCCCCCCGATCGGAGAAGGATGGACCGCGGTATGGAAAGGGTTAAACGGCTGACATCGCATCACCGATGTCAGCCGTTTATACCAGGGTGTCAGCAATGTGCTGGCACCCTGGTATACCCACTAACCACTAACGATCATTCAAGGGGAGGCGGGCGGGGGATCGCGATCCCGCCTGCCGCACCGCCCACCTCCCGCACCGCCACCCTCCCCCTGCCCCTCCCACCGGGGCTAAAATCACTCAGGGGTGCAGTGGGGGATACAGATATATTTTGGGCATTATAAAGTTTCTGATCCTCGCGGTCAGGGACCGCGGGGATCAGAAACTGCAAAAAGCGCATCAAACCGCAGGTTTGATAACATTTGAACAATGGACACAGTTAAGACAGGGGAATGTTCCCTTCTTAACTGTAGAGAGAGTGAGCTGTCGCAGGAGCGTCCTGTCACTTCCTATGTCCGCCCGAACAATCATGTCCTTGATATTTTTGTTACGCTTGTAGCACACCATGGGGCGATCCCTAAATTCCTGAATTGTGGGATATGATTTTTGTAAGATGTTCCAATGTTTATTAATGACAGCTTTAACACGATCCATCCAGGGGTGGTATTTTACAATTAGTGGTATTCTCTGTCCTTTATCTTTCTTTTCTGGTGGTTCTGTGGGACTTTCTATCTTATCTCGCTGCTCATGTAGTAAATGGGGGGGATAGCCTCTATCTACAAACTTCTGAGTCATTTCCCGCAACCTAAGATCACGTGTGTCCTGATCCATTACAATATTGGCCACCCTTTTGAATTGCGAGTATGGCCAAGATTTTTTTACAGTTGAAGGGTGATTACTATGGAATGACAACAGGCTATTTCTGTCAGTTTTCTTGACATACAAGTCAGTGGTAATCCTGTTGTCAATTCCTCTAATCACCCATGTATCGAGGAAGGAGACACGTTGTGAATCTTGGTGCAGGGTAAATTTCAACTCGGATCTTACATTATTAATATAGTCCATGAAGGACATGAGGGTCTCAATGCTGCACCCAATTTATTCATTATTGGAATTACGGAGTGCTGGTCTTTCCATTGCAAGTATCTGGGGAATCAACCTACCGACCGTGCACCTGGACCCCGACTGAAGCACAGTGCCGCCCATTTGTTCCTAATTGACTTTCCTGATTTTCTGGAGCGTGCACGTGCAGCTAAGCTCAAACATACAGATGAGTACTTACAGCTATGATGATGAGGAAGCCCGTGCAATAGTGGCACGTATTGATTCATCGGCAGAGTTCCTGAGAATACCTCCAGGTGAACTGAGAAGCCGTGATTTGGAGAGAACCTCCAAACACTTAGTCTCGTTACAATTGCATGCAACGACTCTAGCGGAGTACCATCGCTCCAAACATATTCCACGAGGATTACGAGTGAACTTGCGACCTACCTTCTTCCGGGAGAGCGTTGAATATTGTGCCCGCTTTGCCAATATCTTAAACAAGTGCTCACTGGACATTATAGTTCTGACAATTGAACACTTGACTAGAGCAATTGCCGAGTGTCAAGAAAGTATCAATACTATTGAGTCCCAACTAAGAGACTGTTAAAAAAAAGGAAGATCTTGACGTCCTGAAAGAAAAAATCGATAAGCAATGTATCGAATTACAAAGCTCCATACAAACAACAAAGAGAACAAAATATATTCGGGACATGGAGGACTACCAAAGAAATCAAGTATACAGATGGCAGGACAAAGCCGTCACTGCTACATCTCAACCACCACGTCGAGCAGGCACAGCATCCTCCGACTCTGGAAGCGACTCTACAACTGGTCAGCGCAATTTTTTAGGAGCACGCAGACGCCCAAGAAGGCCAACACCAGGCGCTCAGGCCGACGCCATCATCGGGGACGCCGAAGCTCCACGTCTAACCCGGTCACAGGTACTCAGCACACCTTAGTGTTAAATCTATCTTCCAAGAATCTCTCTCCACTCCAAATTGGACTCCTTGAAAAGGGACTATCTTTCAGTCCGACTACTAGTCTGGACACATTTGGACTGGACATGGATTTAAATCGCTTTTTCCTCAATATACGGCTCAAAAGTCACTTTTCAAATGTATCCACTCATGATTTTGTCTCCACTGAGAATGTGCAATCATTATTAAATTTGCAACAGTTTGGTTTAAGGCTAAAGAGCCATTATATGCCTCCTAAAATATATCACCCTAGTGAAACATATATACAACTTGTACAGCGTGATATTGCTTTATTACTTGCGAAATTTAAAAAGGGAGATTACTTCATACATCATAATTTGTCCATTGAGGAAAGACAGGTAGTCAATCATCTGATAGATGATGACTCCCTGGTCTTCAAGCCTGCGGACAAAGGCGGAGCCCTTGTCATACTAGATAAAGACTACTATGTCAAGGAGATTCTTGGACAATTATCTGACCACAATGTCTATGAAATATTGCAGGGGGATCCGGTCTGGACAATTAAGCGGGAGCTGCAGGCTTTGGTTGACGAGAACCTAGTACAACATGTCATTGACAAAAAAATAGCGGAATTTTTAATCAACCAACATCCTGTGACACCCGTGTTCTATACACTCCCGAAAGTGCATAAATCCCTGGAACAACCTCCGGGTCGCCCGATAGTTGCACTACGGACTCAGTCCTCTCTCCCCCTGCAATATTTCTTGACAAAGTGTTGACTCCCCTCACTAAAAAGGCCCCTTCCTACCTTAGGGACACACAACATTTTTTGGAGACAATACGAGAGATTGAGCTGTCGCATGACTGTATCCTGGTCACTCTAGATGTCTGCAGCTTATACACTAGTATAACCCATGAAAAATGTCTGGAAGCTGTACAGACATTACTAGATGACAGCACATATACAGGGATGGAAAAAAAAAAATTCTGTCTTTACTTTCTATTGTTTTACGCCGCAATTATTTTTTATTCCAAGACACTTTTTTTCAGCAGCGGTGTGGGACCGCGATGGGGTCCAATGCTGCACCGCATACGCAAATTGCTATATGGCACACTTTGAGAGAGAGTACATCTACCCAAATGAGCTATATCGGAATCTGCATATTTTGGAAACGTTTCATAGATGATGTTTTTTGCGTATGGCGGTGGAGCATTGAGACCCTCATGTCCTTCATGGACTATATTAATAATGTAAGATCCGAGTTGAAATTTACCCTGCACCAAGATTCACAACGTGTCTCCTTCCTCGATACATGGGTGATTAGAGGAATTGACAACAGGAGTACCACTGACTTGTATGTCAAGAAAACTGACAGAAATAGCCTGTTGTCATTCCATAGTAATCACCCTTCAACTGTAAAAAAATCTTTGCCATACTCGCAATTCAAAAGGGTGGCCAATATTGTAATGGATCAGGACACACGTGATCTTAGGTTGCGGGAAATGACTCAGAAGTTTGTAGATAGAGGCTATCCCCCCCATTTACTACATGAGCAGCGAGATAAGATAGAAAGTCCCACAGAACCACCAGAAAAGAAAGATAAAGGACAGAGAATACCACTAATTGTAAAATACCACCCCTGGATGGATCGTGTTAAAGCTGTCATTAATAAACATTGGAACATCTTACAAAAATCATATCCCACAATTCAGGAATTTAGGGATCGCCCCATGGTGTGCTACAAGCGTAACAAAAATATCAGGGACATGATTGTTCGGGCGGACATAGGAAGTGACAGGACGCTCCTGCGACAGCTCACTCTCTCTACAGTTAAGAAGGGAACATTCCCCTGTCTTAACTGTGTCCATTGTTCAAATGTTATCAAAGGCTCCAACATCTCACACCCACAGACAGGACAACAAATTCCCATTCAGGGTCACTTTACATGTGACAGTAGCTTTGTAATCTACTTACTTAAATGTCCCTGTGGGTTGTGCTATGTTGGAGAGACAACAATGCGCATAAAAGACCGGGTAGGGAAACATAAGTCCACAATTAGGGAGGAAAACACTTTGTTACCTATTCCTCAACATTTCAAAGAAAAAAATCACCGCATCTCACAACTGCATTTTCAAATTTTAGAGGAAGTGACCTTACCTCGACGTGGAGGAAATCGGATCCAGATGCTCCACCAGCGTGAAGCATATTGGATCCATCGACTTGAGACGCTTGCCCCTAAAGGCCTCAATAAGGAATACTCATTGAGCAGCTTCATTTGATTCAATGTGTGGAGCGTATGATCATGAAATGTCACTTTGCATAAATGTGTGCTTTTTGTTCTGTAACTAATCACGGATGCCTCAGAGGTTTGAATATAGTATGGATCTTTAATATTGCATCGTAACCTGTCCTTTGAGAGATCCAACTTTGTTTGGATCAGTTGCGTAGCAATATGATGTCATGTGACAAGCCATGTGACCGGGATTTTGTCCCGAGTCGCGTGATCGCTTGCATGGTTAGGAGACTGTTTAATTTTAGTGTATCTGAATGATGTATCATGAAAAGTGTCTAATTCTGATGCGCAATCGATTACGGATTGCCCAGATATCTAATAGTTCATGGATCCAGATACATATCTTACCGTACTCTACTTCTAGTTGGATTCAACTTGGTTTGGACTGGTTGCGTAGCAATATGATGCTATAGTCGCGTGACTGGTCACATGGCTGGGGGCGGTTCAGTCCGGTCCCGATCATGTGATGACTTACGTGACTAGGAGGCTGGTTATTTGAATTGTATTTAAATGGTGCCCTGTATATGTGGAATTGAGCTGTTATCACCTGTACTTTGACAAAGACACAGAGTAGTGTCGAAACGCGCGTCACATATGGGTGACGAATAAAGAAAGCTTTTCTTCATTATTGGAATTACGGAGTGCTGGTCTTTCCATTGCAAGTATCTGGGGAATCAACCTACTGACCGTGCACCTGGACCCCGACTGAAGCACAGTGCCGCCCATTTGTTCCTAATAGGCCTTCAATATAATGCAGTTTAAATATAGTTTCACACACTTTTTGTGTTGCGTTGCAATGTGCAACCGCTACTTTGTAGGTGTCTGACCCTTTAAGAGACGTTGTGACAACTTAATACAGAGCAGTATGGTGCTCTGTAAGGCAGATTATGTTCCCAAACAGTCCCGCTTAAGGTTACTTCTTCCCAGCGGCACTAACTATTATATTTGTTCTGAGGAGAAGGGCTCTTGATCTCTCTATTATTTCCGTTCACCCTCACGTAGTCTTGCGTCTCTTTTGCGTGCGTGCGTGCGCACGTCACGCTCCCTTCTGATGCGTGGCCCTCCCCCTAGCTCCACTTGCAAGGCAGGAGGGGCTGCCCTGATTTGAAAGTATTAGCAGCAGCGATAGTATTGGCACAATTGTAATAAGTTATTTTACATAAGAGGATTGGCTTCTCTTTTCCCGCTCTATGCGGGGTGTAACTCAGTTTTCCCGCCGCTAGCAGGGCGTTTACACAAAGATGGCGCAGTAAATTAGTCAAGAAGGCCTCCGGCGGCCATTTTAGGTTCAATGCAAAAGTCTATTCACTGACAGCAAGCAGTGATAGTGACACAGAAACATGCTATTTTTCCACTTTGAACACTGCAATTTGATTGCAGATGGCTTGTATCATACGTCCATGCAATTTTTAAGCAATTTAAGCAGTTCTGCAGCCCAATAAAACGTTTAAAGTTTGCGCTGTATTAAAGCACATCAACAGTCTCTCAGGCAAACCAGTGGGGATTATTCTCATAAGGCAATGGCACACAGTTATATTGCACAAATCCTGTTTGTGACGCCAATTCATGCAGCATGCCGGGGCTCCCTATGCAGGATACGTGCGTGATCGTACTAGTGATAAGGTGCCGAGGATAATAGTACTCACGGTTTAGTTGTCCCTTGGGGCTGGCAGTGCAGTGGATGGGAAAACAGCACGAAATCCTCCAGGGCACTCTCGGTTGCAGGACACACCAGCCAGATGTTGGTTGGGAAGCCCTTGATGGTAATTAGTGTAAGGTGCTTTTACGGCTGGGCCCCTGGTTCGTGATGCCAGCACCATTAGGTGCAAATGTTGGTGGTAGTAGTTGAAATGATGATATAGAATAATGGAGACTAGAGCTTTTAACAAACTCCCAGTACTGAAGCTGTTCCACAGATCATCAAGGTATGCAACAGTCATTTACATAAAGGCAGCTTTCACAGTGATTCACATTAGTTCCCAGAAGTTGCATAAGGAATCGTCCTCTATAACAATCAGTCTTTCTCTCTCTTGTTTCTCCAGGCTGGAGGGATGAACTATCTCTGCTGTCCAGTATAATCCTATACTTCGGTATCCTCCTCTATGAATACTATACTCTGACAAATGGCCTTTTTGTCTTTAATTATGGTGGATAGCTTGTAGCTTGAGATCTCTCCATCTGATGCAAAGGAGTCTGACAAATGACAGTTACCTTCCTTTATCAATATCCTCATTCCCTCTCTGAGTTGTCTGGAGATACTGTGATCTTTTTCCTTCTATGGGCTGGTACATGAAATTAACTATGGAGCTTTTATATCTCTGCAAAATGGCTGCTGAGGTTCAGCTTGTCCTCAGGCATCACACACTGACCTTCTTCTTCCTGCTCTGTGCACTAAGTGAGGTGAGGAGTTAGCCCTGGTAGGCTTGTTAAACCCCCTTCCCCCTCCCTATGCAACTTTATGAGAACACATTTACAAGTACAGTTTACATGAAACACAATCACAACATTAAGCAGTGTGTTTCAGGACACTGCAAATGTCATCAGGCCTAAATCTGTTTAGAGAATGTTTGATATAACGATCTGTCCAAGAGAGCTGTAGTATGTCTCATTTACCGCTTCATACAAAGACTATGGATATTGGCTGATGGCATTGCTACTCTCCGGAAGGGATAGTAAGGCGTGGTGCACCCCAATGGGAAATAAGTCCATAGAGTCGGGGTCTGCAGTAAACCAGTGTGCTTCTTTACTGGAGGAATTCAGGTGCGAAACAATACAAGCGAGGCCTTGGGCTGGCTTCTCCAGTCTCCTCCCTGTCAGAAGAAGGGTTTGATGCTGAGGAAAGGCCCGAGCTAGCTGTTCCTCTCTCTCTTCAGAAGGCTGGTACCCTGGTCCAAGGCTGGTGATCCAGGGTCTGTGGCAGCTTATCCCCATTTCAGCGTTTTCTTCTGGTCACACAGTAGTCTGGCAAAGTCTCCTCTTCCAAGCACTGTTCCCTAACTGCAAAACAATAGGGGCTCTGACTGCTCTCCTTATATACCATTTCTGGCTAAACTGTAACCTTCTAGTGGGAGGGGTGGAGTGGAGAAGCTCAGTACAAACAGTTACAAAGTTACCACTCCCATCTGTCATAGACTTACATTAGAGCTTCAATTATACTCAATGGCAATGACACAGCTGTTTTTGCAGACAAAAACAAGTTTCCAGACATAACAACAGAGCTAAAACCAGACATGCAAAAGGTCCGTCTGTCTGGTTTTGGTGGTAAACAAGTCTGGCTTTTTATTACCAGCTTCTTATTCAAAGTCCCAAAAGTCTCTCAGTATTCATTACACCTTTCCACGAAACCTTGCAAATACAGTGCAAATGAACAGGATAAATATCACAACATACATATAAAATGCAGTTAAACTGTAATAAATAGTATAAGTTAACCCTTTCAAGAGAAATAAAGTAAGGAGTTGATGACTTTGCACAGGGGAAAAAGGCAAATGTCTGCAAATGTCCAGACATGGTTATATTCCTCATCTTTCTTTATCTATCACAATCTCGCCCACTCTAATATTATAATACTGCTTAATATCATTCAGTATTAATACATTTGGAGAATACAGACACATGTGCAATAATGCTATCATTGTTTTAAAAAGTTCAAGGCCATGATAAGAGATGGCTCCAAAAAAAATCTAACTTTCCTGGCAAATTGAAAGTAGAGGCTGTATTGAAAAGCAATTCAAAGTAGAATTTGTCAGGTAAATTTCCTTGGCGAAATGAGACTAAAGGTCCATTTATACGACTCGAGGATTAGGCAGATTATCAGGAACGACCGTTCCTGCGAGTGGTTGTTCCTAACAATCTGGCCATGTAAATCTGCCGCCATTCACTCTATGGACGAGCGACATGGTTGTTCATTGGGTGATCCTATCGTTCATGTAGGCACATGTAGGCACAGTCTAAACAGCAATCTGCTGCTCAGAAACCATGATTCTGTATATGAACAAGCTATGGCAAAGCATTCTTCATCCCCATATAGTGAAGTAGATCGCTGCATATAAATGAAGCAGTGTCTTACATTGAACGAGCAGCCGACTGTCGGGAAGAAACGCTTCATTCCCGATAATCAGCCACTCAGTCGGGTCATATAAATCAAGTTTAAAACATCCTGTACACAACCATGTCCATATTGTGGTCAGCAAACCACGGATCCGCAAAATACGGACACTTTCCATGTGCAATCTGCATTTTTCGTGCTTTCATTACTGGAAATTACTATTCATGCCTGCAAAAAGGACAACAATAGGGCATGTTCTATAATTTGCAGAATGGACACACGGATGTAGACAGCACACGGATGACATCAGAGTGCTATCCATTTTTTGTGGACCCATAGAAATGAATAGGCCGCAAAAAATGCAGATCAAACGTGGATACAAAATACAGTTGTGTGGATGAGGCCTAAGCGTGAACCACAAGTAGCTGGGCTTATGGAAACAGCCAAGTGAGCAGACGATCCGCTATTAACTCCTATTGCAGGGTTTAGTGGAAATGGCGAAACCCCTTTAAACACGAGTAGTATATATCTAGAGAATGTAATCTGCTCTGCAATAATGATGTGATTAGAACTGGAGATTCACATTTTTTCAGCGTGTTGGTTGTAAAAAACAGTAAAGTATAAAAGTATCTGATGAATTTCATTTTATATTTTGATGAAAATTATGTAATGTTGACTGTAGTTTATTTTTCTTTTACTACATTCCTCAAAGCTGATAGTGAGAGAGCCTGTAAAAGTTAGAGATAAGGGGCTAACTGTGTTTACCATTCATCGTTACAAAGTCTGCATTCCAAAACTTATTTCCAGGCCACAAGAAAATCTTTTCTCTCTCTCTCTTGCATATATATTTTTATGTGTGTTTAGACAGATGTTTCTGTGATTGAGGGCTGTGTCAGATTGGGGTTTCTTAAGGCCATCAGATCAATGTGTTACTACTAGAGATGAGCAAATCAATATATAAAAAATAATAATAATAATTCACTTAGAGTTTTACAAACATAAATCTTCCTAACATAGCCAAAGTTTTTGAGATTCAGTTAGTTCAAATTGTTCAAAATGGCCTCCATCATTTTACATGTCACAGTAATGAGTATAACGGGGTAGGGCCCTGCCTGTTGGCTCGCCCATAATACTTACTAGTTAGCCATAGCCAATCAGAACAGATGATATAGACATATGGCATAGACACTATGATCCCAAACAAGGAAATAATGTAATTGTGAGCTTGGACATTGGTGAGGCAGGACCTCTCTGCCACACATAAAGCAAAGAAAGAGAGCATTCTTTAGACACAAACAATACAGAATGTTCAGGGTCTTATAAGAAAAGATTTAGGCATTTAATTAGATAGATTGATCAAATTAATTGATTTGATTAATTGGTTTCAGCTAGGGACAAGGCAAAGGTCTTTTAATGTCTGTTACTTTGCTGCAGCCAGCCATTAACAATCCTGTGCTCGCTATTTAACCACTTCCAGACCAGGCCATTTGCCCCCTTCCTGACCAGGCCTAATTTTGCAAATGTTATTAACCTACAAAAAGGCAGCTCTGTCAACTTAGACAGCTATAATGACCACTTGTACCACATCCAGAGTAAACTAAAAGCCAAACAAGTGGAATGTTTATATCAAAAGGTATCATTTATTATAAAATATAAATAATGGAGAGCAACAGGATGTAATACAGTACACGGAGAAGCACAGGGTAAGTAAATTCAAAGGAACCACCGTAGAACTGCGCAAGATAAAGCACAGTTCGTGCGCAATGTAAAGCACAAATAGGTACGACCAATAAAGCAAAAGCTAAGACTCTGGGAAACCAGATGAATATCACATATATGGTCTCCCCAATAGGGGTATGGTACACAAGTACCACAGGCCAGGTATAGTAACCCCAGAGTCGTAGCTAGCATACACGGTATGATGTAGATATCACAATCAGCCAAAAACAATAATATGATAAATATAAAGTCACTTAGGCTGAAATCAAACCATAACTAACGTGCGCCTAAGTACAAGGGACCCAGCGTGGATACATACAGGGGTACCCCGCACGTAGCATGGAACCGCGCTAAGTACTGGACGTACCTGAAGACATGGTGGCAAGATGAATGACCGGCCCTGGGCGCGAGACCTCGACGCGCGTTTCACCTCAACGGCTTCGTCAGGAGGTACTATATAATGCATAGGCAGGGTATATATAGAATGTAATGGGGGTAGGGCGATGGACAAGAATCACCTGAATGCGGCACACCTGCGGACCACTCGATCGGGCGCGGGAAGCACCATGGTACGCGGCGCCATCTCCCAGCGCATCCACGTCTGCGCACCGCGCAAGCGCGGCGGCGCTTACAGAAGTCACGGAGCGCGTCGAGATGGCGTCGCCCAGCGCATGCGCACCCCGCGGCCCCCGTGGAACGCAGGTGAACCGCAATCCGCCGCTCTAAAAAGAACTGGATGATGGGACATAGTCACAAAATTGCCACAATGCTACAGGCACGTACCCGCTGTATCCACACAGGGTCCCACGCTCACAGGAAATATCATATAGGGAGAAATCCCTCAGTAGATGTCTAATATGAATAAAAAAAAAAATAATAATAAGAAATAGCATGATCATAGATATAATAATTAATAACGTAACTTCGTGAACTACACTCATAGTGACATATCGAATAAAAAAGTGACATATAGGAGGTCCATATAAATGGAACCATGAGAATGGCTAGCTATAGCATAATTCCGTGGCAAATAGATAAAAAGCATGTGATGTACTGGGGGTCCATAACAATGGAACCGCAGTATCATTATAGCGATCATACAGATGATCTGGTAATGTGGTGAATAAAAAGGAAATAGTGAAGTGAAAACATCATATATATATAGAAGAGTACTGTCAATAGTATACATGTAGTCATTATTCTACATAATCCAAAAAGCATCCAGTCAGATCATATGGGTCAATAATACAAATTAGGCCATAATTAGCCCATAACTGGATGCACTCTCCATCTCTTTCTCAATTATACATGATGATACAGTCTCTCAGATTACAGAACAAATTCATGTATACAAGGAGAAAAAACCGTAGAACGCGAAAAACATGTAGACCTGACAGATGTGTGTAATAAAACAATCTATACAAGTACAGGGAATCATCCCCTAACATTATTAAACAAAGATAATACTGTGTAAAGCGCTATATAATGCAGACCCTCTAGGATAATGGTAGAGGGTGGGGGCGACATGGGTGGCACCCCGGGCAGCAAGTGGCAGCCCGCGGTGTCACCCCAGGCACACCCAACCCACCAACCAACACAGATAACTCCAGGATCCACAGAGTCTTGAAAAGGCAAGGGGCGACCAGGGTGACACCACCGGCGGGGGGGTCAAAGGCCGCCGGCGGGGTCAACCGAGACACCCCCAGCCAACAAGACAAAAAGCAGCAAGGGTAGAAATGTAAACAGTGGCAATGCCCATATGGCACCGGGCACGTCAGAAATCTAACAAGACCTCCTTAGAATATAACAGTGTCATAGTAAAGGGTCTCACTGGCTAGAATATGCCAGGAAGATCTACAACCCATATATTATCGAAGCAAAAAGTAATGCCCCGCCATATGTGTATACTAAAAAATGATAAAATATCATATAGATATGTTGCTAGGAGGTCTTGACGAACATCCTCTGTTGTGGCGGCCATGTTGTCACGATAGGTAGCTCTGTCCATCGTCACCAATCCCACACGGAAATGAATAGCATGATCTCAAAAGAAAAAACAACAATACAATATTATAGAAAGTACAATATGGTAAAACAAAAAGAAAAAATATACCCCGCAATAAAATTCGCGCAATATTCATAGAAAGGAAGAAAAACTGTTAGATTCATTAAGGCGGAGTGACGGTGTCAAGGTTGACAATCCACCTAGTCTCTCTACGGAGTAGAGCCACTTTAATATTACCGCCTCTAGACCCTAGATGGATTCTGTCAATACCCTTCACCGTCAATCCCCCTGGATCGGACCCGTGGAACCTGCGAAAGTGTCGTGGAACCGCCTGCAGTGACTCCCAATCCCTCTCAGGGATTTCCGCCGCTGCTCAAATCCTACACACATGTTCCAAAACCCTTTTCAAGACTCTGTGGATCCTGGAGTTATCTGTGTTGGTTGGTGGGTTGGGTGTGCCTGGGGTGACACCGCGGGCTGCCACTTGCTGCCCGGGGTGCCACCCATGTCGCCCCCACCCTCTACCATTATCCTAGAGGGTCTGCATTATATAGCGCTTTACACAGTATTATCTTTGTTTAATAATGTTATGATTCCCTGTACTTGTATAGATTGTTTTATTACACACATCTGTCAGGTCTACATGTTTTTCGCGTTCTACGGTTTTTTCTCCTTGTATACATGAATTTGTTCTGTAATCTAAGACTGTATCATCATGTATAATTGAGAAAGAGATGGAGAGTGCATCCAGTTATGGGCTAATTATGGCCTAATTTGTATTATTGACCCATATGATCTGACTGGATGCTTTTTGGATTATGTAGAATAATGACTACATGTATACTATTGACAGTACTCTTCTATATATATATGATGTTTTCACTTCACTATTTCCTTTTTATTCACCACATTACCAGATCATCTGTATGATCGCTATAATGATACTGCGGTTCCATTGTTATGGACCCCCAGTACATCACATGCTTTTTATCTATTTGCCACGGAATTATGCTATAGCTAGCCATTCTCATGGTTCCATTTATATGGACCTCCTATATGTCACTTTTTTATTCGATATGTCACTATGAGTGTAGTTCACGAAGTTACGTTATTAATTATTATATCTATGATCATGCTATTTCTTATTATTATTATTATTTTTTATTCATATTAGACATCTACTGAGGGATTTCTCCCTATATGATATTTCCTGTGAGCGTGGGACCCTGTGTGGATACAGCGGGTACGTGCCTGTAGCATTGTGGCAATTTTGTGACTATGTCCCATCATCCAGTTCTTTTTAGAGCGGCGGATTGCGGTTCACCTGCGTTCCACGGGGGCCGCGGGGTGCGCATGCGCTGGGCGGCGCCATCTCGCCGCGCTCCGTGACGTCTGTAAGCGCCGCCGCGCATGCGCGGTGCGCAGACGTGGATACGCTGGGAGATGGCGCCGCGTACCATGGTGCTTCCCGCGCCCGATCGAGTGGTCCGCAGGTGTGCCGCATTCAGGTGATTCTTGTCCATCGCCCCACCCCCATTACATTCTATATATACCCTGCCTATGCATTATATAGTACCTCCTGACGAAGCCGTTCAGGTGAAACGAGCGTCGAGGTCTCGCGCCCAGGGCCGGTCATTCATCTTGCCACCATGTCTTCAGGTACGTCCAGTACTTAGCGCGGTTCCATGCTACGTGCGGGGTACCCCTGTATGTATCCACGCTGGGTCCCTTGTACTTAGGCGCACGTTAGTTATGGTTTGATTTCAGCCTAAGTGACTTTATATTTATCATATTATTGTTTTTGGCTGATTGTGATATCTACATCATACCGTGTATGCTAGCTACGACTCTGGGGTTACTATACCTGGCCTGTGGTACTTGTGTACCATACCCCTATTGGGGAGACCATATATGTGATATTCATCTGGTTTCCCAGAGTCTTAGCTTTTGCTTTATTGGTCGTACCTATTTGTGCTTTACATTGCGCACAAACTGTGCTTTATCTTGCGCAGTTCTACGGTGGTTCCTTTGAATTTACTTACCCTGTGCTTCTCCGTGTACTGTATTACATCCTGTTGCTCTCCATTATTTATATTTTATAATAAATGATACCTTTTGATATAAACATTCCACTTGTTTTGCTTTTAATTTTTCAAATGTTACATGTGTCACTTTATGTGGTAATAACTTTGGAACGCTTTTACTTATCCAAGCCATTCAGAGACTGTTTTCTTGTGACACATTGTACTTCATGTTAATAGTGAATTTGAGTCAATATGTTTTACCTTTATTTATAAATAAAAAATCGTTTGGTGTTGCACTTTATGTGATGTTAGGTGACAAAAATGGCTTTTTTTGACACAGTTTTTATTTTTTTTATGATGTTTATCGGACGGGGTGGATCAGGTGATATATTTATAGAGTCGGCCGTCACGGATGTGGCAATACCAAATATGTCTATTTTATTAATTTTTTTCAAATTTTTTTTTTATTACTTAATTGGAGATATTTTTTTTAAAATGTGAAACCTTTTTTTAATTTTTGTTTTAATACACTTTCTTTTTTATTTTTTATTTTACACTTTACATCCCCCATAAGGTCATACAAGACCTCTGGGGGACATTTAACTTTACTTTTTTTTTTCACCCCCCAGAGAGACTGTACAGCGCTAAGTGGTGAGTATACAGCGATCTAGAAGGCAGGGACACCTGGGAACTGTCCCTGCCTTCTCTCTGGGTGGCCCTCCTGCCATCTCTGAATGGACGTTTTAGAACGTCCATTTAGAGATAAACAACCGCCCATAGGACGTTTATATCCTATGGGCAATCGGCAAGTGGTTAAAGATACAGTACTTGTTTTTTCCAATGTGCAGGAGCCAGCAACCAGCCCAACTTATATTAAAAAAAAAATCATATGTACTGGCTGCTGATGTTTTAATCATCAATATTGCACTGGACACTTTCCATCCGCATATTTTTTACAAAAAGCTGTTGCAAAGTTTCTTCAAGTTTCATTTAAAGTTTCCTCATTTAAAATTAAAAGTACCAAACCTGACTGGAGGTATTCCGCAGCATCAGCGTATACCAGTCAGTGCATATTTTTGCAGCAAGCATCTGCCACTATTAAGGGATGATTTTTGGACCAATTTTTCAGAACAGGCCATTGCTTCTTCCACTACCACCGTGTGGGTATAAACACTGGCGGGAATCTTCCCCCAAAAGGGATAATTTTTGGACCTTTTTTTATTTTAAAAACATATGGGGTCATTTATTAAGACTGGCGTTTTAGTCTCGTCCTCTTCCCTATGCCCACTTTTTTAGAACTGAGGTGAGCGGGATTGAATCTGCACCTGAAATACACCTAATGTAGGCATATTTCAGGATAATAAATGACCCCCATAAATCTGACAGTGTAGTGTGTTATTAAGCAGGGTGTTTGTTACCACCAGAAACGTTGTGCTTACATATAGCCATATATGTCACTTTCACTTTAAGATGACTTAATGTTGCCTTGGCGTTTAAGAGCTTGAAATGAGTTGCATGCAGTCAGGGTCAAAGATCCCAATGTCATGCACAACTTTTTAGGGCAATATGAGTTGCTGAACTGAATATTCCAAATACAGTAATTTATTAGAATCAGACCCGAAATTAATTTCAGGAAATTCGTCATCTCTAGTTACTGCCTCACCCGGTTCAAGCACCTTACTCTTCCTCACGGCAACTATCTTCCTGAAAACAGCTGAAGCCACACTACATCTCATGTTGACCAACACACTCTGATAACGTCCACAGGCAGCAAATGTAAGTATCATCATTCCGAGCTAGCTTGTTGCTGTTTTGCCTAAGCATTCACCCTGACCTTGGCCTTAGTCTTGCCTCTGCACATTGCCTACATCTTGCTCCTTCAGATTTGTTGCCTGACACTGCTAATTAGAACCCCTGGTTTTGACTCCTGGCCTGTTTACTGGTTTTGTATTCATCTCATTCTCTGGTTAGTCATATCCTGACCATTCTTCTGGTGTTGACCTCTAGTTTGGTTCTTAACTTTTCTCTGTGTCAGAGCCTGACATTCCGAGCAGGAAACCCACCACCAAATGGTGGCATTGGAATCTGCCAGGGAAAGTCTGTCAGATTCCTCCTTAAAGTGGTTAGGAGTGACGAATAGGTGGATCACTAAGAATCTACATCTTATTTTGGTTCAAGGATCCTCTTTATAACAAAATTATTAAAGGGGTTTTCCAGGCTGCTGATATTGATGGGTTTGACACCCCGCAAAAATCACAGCAAAAAATGCACCAAAATGATACGCAACTGACAATACTAGCTAATTCCTCAGGCCGATGTTAAAAGCTGAGAACTTTGCCAATATCTTCCAGTCAGGAACATATCGGAGCCCCTTATGCACCACGTCACAGTGTCTCAGCACGCATGGGGTCCTACCACTCACCTGCCCGTGGTGTGTGAACAGGGTCTGAACAGTGCTAGAAATCAACCCACAGCCAGACTCTCACATGCCCCCATAGTGGTATCACTAATTAGCTATTATTGTCTGTTGCGTATCATTTTGGTGCATTTTTTGCAGTGATTTTTGTATGTATATTTTTTCATCTGCACAATGTATCATTTGTGTAAGATGTTCTTGTGGTGCATGCGGTCCGCCCCGGCATCCTCCATTGTACGCATTTTTTTGCTGGGGATTGCCGTTATCTGCGGACCGCATGCAGAGGAATTGTTCCCACTGTTATAGACACGCTACAGTGTCTGGGTTTGGAGCATTTCCACCCGTTTAGGCCACTTTTTTCAGTGAGTTTTTGTCTTTATGTATATGGAATGTGCCACTTCATTGTGGTGGTAACATTCTTTTGCACCTGGTAGCTTCTGTGTCACATGGTCTGTTGTGGGTGCGGCTTCTGTGTCACATGGTCTGTTGTGGGTGCGGCTCACAGCTTTATCCTACCTCACAGTACATTGGTGATACCACTATGGAGGCATGTGAGAGCCTGGCTGTGAGTTGATTTCTAGCACTGTTCAGACCCTGTTGACACACCACGGGCAGGTGAGTGGTAAGACCCCATGCGTGCTGAGACACCGTGACGTGGTGCATGAGGGGCTCCGATATGTTCCTGACTGAAAGATATTGGCAAAGTTCTCAGCTTTTAACATCGGCCTGAGGAATTAGCTAGTATTGTCAGTTGCGTATCATTTTGGTGCATTTTTTGCAGTGATTTTTGTATGTATATTTTTTCATCTGCACAATGTATCATTTTGTGTAAGATGTTCTTATGGTACATGCGGTCCGCCCCGGCATCCTCCACTGTACGCATTTTTTTTGCTGGGGATTGCCGTTGTCTGCGGACCGCATTCGGAGGAATTGCTCACCCGGTTATAGACACGCTACAGTGTCTGGATTTGAAGCATTTTCACCCGTTTAGGCCACTTTTTTCAGTGAGTTGTTTGACACCCCGCACACCCTCAATGATTAGCTCTTCCCTGCTTCCAGTGAAGGAGCTACCACTTTGAATGGAACAGTAAGCACAGCTCCATTCAAACTGTAGTGGCCGAGCCAGGTTACTGCACCATAGTTCCTATTGAAGTGAATGGGAGGTGAGCTTCAGTAACCAGGTACCAGGTATGGTCACTGCATTTTGAATGGAGCTGTGCTTCCTGTTCAATTCAAAGTACTAGTTTCAGAGACGGAGACAATAGGGACCAGCTGATTTGTGGGGGTGCATTGTGTCAAACCCTCACTGATTGGATATTAATGACCTATTCTGAGGAAAATTCATAAATATTAGGGGCTTGAAATAGACCTTTAAGGGCCCATCGTCCATCTATAGGACACAAAGTTTTAATTTCATCACAATCTTTGTTTATATCATTACACACATGGACATATCAATAAGGTCTAACAGATTATTTGTGAATCAACTCGTAAGAAATAGACACTAGTAATAAGTAATTGGCTCCAAAGTTGTCTTCAAATTGGGTTGTTGTTTGCTGGACCTTTGGAGCCCTGTTGTATTAGATGCTCATTCTCGTGTCAGAGACTGATTTCACCATTGGATCCTCTAGCACAGTGGTCCCCAACTCCAACTCCGACCTGCTGGTCATGATTTGAGTATATCTATGTGGGATATACTCAAGTAGGGTTAGCATACAGGGAAAGTTTACTGGTCCACCTAGACCCACTTTCTACATGTAGCAAATATTCCCTTCAGTCTCCCCAGCAGGCCCTACCCTATCAATAGAGTACCTATCCTTCTTTCCCTAACTAGGCAGGAATTCACTAGATTCCACAGTCTCATTTATTTTATATATATGAAATTAAAAGTTAAATCTTAATTTAAATACAATAAGGCATACTCAGTACAACCTATAAACATTTTGAGACTACTGAGGATTATTTATGAGAGGGTCTACCGATACTTAGACACCAATCATAAACGTATTGAATATTTACAATACCCATATAACGCTAATGGCAGGCTTCCTGTCTGCAAGTCCAAACCTGGAAGCGTGGGCCACAGAGGCTAAAAGCGTGTTTTCAGACACTGACTACATTCAGACTCACTCGACTACCAACATTAAAAACGTGTTCAAAGATCTAACAGGAGCATACAAAGACCTAATTGTATCATGGTGGGAAATACAATCTCTGGACCACTACCTTAAAGAAAACATTGTTCCAAAAGGGCTAAGAATTAACCTGACCCCTGCAGATAGATTGAGAAATACAAGCCTTATCAAAAAGTGGGAGGAGGAAGCCACAGCCAGCTCTCACAGGTTTATGCGCCTGCTTCTCGAGGAAGAAAAACTGAACCTTGACTGCAAGCAGAAAAGGGTGGATAACCTGAGAGAGCAGGCTCTTAGATTTAAAGACGAGGCCCAATTCGCCATCAAAGAGGAAACTCTGCAAAACACTATTGAGAGGTTTCACTTTACCTTTAGAGAACGTAAGCACCAACAATACGTACGAGACTCAACAGAGTTTAAAGAAAACAGAGCTTACCTTTTCCTGAGCAAAACCCAACAAAAAGAAACACCTAGTGAGATTTCCTCCTCAGAAGCAAAGGGATCTGAAAGTGAACAAGGTAGAACAAGAGGAGGCAGAGGACAGAGATACAGAGGGAGAGGGGGCAGGGGGAGACCCAGAATAGCTAGGAATACCTACGGGGAAAGCTATCAAACATGCAACACTGCAGGACCTATACCTGCCCACTCATCTTCAGCTGCATCATCCTCTACTTTTTTGGCCCAGGCCCCCACACAGATGCCTTATCAACTAAGAAACAAAGTGTAGGGGGACACCCAGTGAACACATTAAACAAGACGCAAATCATCAATCTTTCATCCTATAACATGTCCTCCAGTGACATATCCCTCCTAAGCAAAGGCCTGTCATTTGTTCCCACAGTAAAACATGACACGTTTGAATGGAGCAAAGACTTAGCTCTATTCACACGTAAACTACTTTGGCACAAACATTTCTGCCTACAAGACTGTAATACACTGGAAGAGCTTAATATGAAACCCCGGGAGCTGGAAGCTACACGCACCCTTGTAGAACGAGATAAGGATAGAGCAGAGGGTCCATTCACTGAGTTAAAACTAAAAAGTACTCAGATGCCACCACCTCTACCAGACTCTAGTGTGTCCATATTCTACAAATTAGTATCAAGGGACCTTGAACTAATAAACAGCACCAGGGGGGCATCAAACATGAACAATGAAGAATATCAAGCCCTAATCAGTCTAGAAAAAGATCGCAATATAATAATGAAACCGGCAGATAAAGGGGGAAATCTAGTCATTATGGATCAAAACGCATACAAAAATATGTGCCTAGACATCCTGCACGATAGGGGAACATATGAAATCCTATCACAGGATCCTGGACCACTCTTTCTCTCAGAACTGAGAGAGATATTAAACCAGGGACTGAGAGAAAAACTAATTGACCAGACAGAACTAGATTTCCTTCTTCCAACATATCCGGTCACAGCCACTTTCTACTCCACACCCAAGATCCATAAGGGCACTATACCCCTTAAAGGGCGTCCAATAGTGTCAGGGGTAGGGAGCCTAGGGCAAAATATAGGCATTTATGTGGACAAAATCCTAAGACCGTTTGTGGAAACACTGCCATCATATATAAGAGATACTTCTGACCTATTGCTGAGACTGAGTGGTGTATGTATAGATAACGAAACCATGTTTGTGTCCATTGACGTTGAGGCTCTATATAGCTCGATCAAACACGAGCTAGGCCTCAAGTCAGTGGAAAGCTATCTATCCATGAGAGATAAAAGACGATCCAGACACAACCAATTTGTACTGGAACTTCTGCCTCACTAAGAACTGTTTTGTCTTTGACAACCGCCACTACCACCAGCTCAGGGGCACGGCGATGGGAAGTTCCTGTGCGCCTTCTTACGCTAATTTGCTCCTGGGCTGGTGGGAGGCCAATGTCATTGGCTCAGAGAAAATGGAGAAGTGGCAAGACACAATAGTTCTATGGCTGAGGTTCATTGACGATGTCTTTGTACTGTGGAGAGGGACTGAAGACTCTTTTGCGGAGTTTATGGAGATAATTAATGATAATGCCTTAGGCCTAAGGTTTACATCTGAATCTAGTCACGATTCTCTACCATTCTTAGATGTACTCATTGAGCGAGGCCAAAACAATAACATAGTTACCTCTGTCTATCGCAAAGAGACAGCTACTAACAGTCTACTTCGCTGGGAGAGCTCCCATCCCTATGCTTTACGTAAGGGCATACCTAAAGGCCAGTACCTAAGACTGAGGCGTAATTGCTCCACCATGAGCAAATTTAAAAGTGCAGCTAAGGACCTACGGTATAGATTTAGGGAAAGAGGATACCCAGACGGAGTACTCAGGGTAGCCTATGAGGCAGCATGCGCGGAGAATAGAGACATGCTCCTCATACCCAAGAAAAGCAGACTGGAACCTATCATACCCTCAAAAATGACTCGTATCATAGGGACCTTTGATGACGCTCATCAGGAGGTCAGGAGGATACTCTCTAAGCATTGGGATATCCTTAGGACGGACCCAGATCTGGAGGACATGATAGGGCCATACCCTATGATCACCTATAGAAATGTCACGGCTGAGGATGGGGGAAATCCTCAGCCGTGCGATGCCAGTTGATGTTTTGGCTGCTCGGCCAGGACAACAGGATTAGGGAGCAGGTCACCTCCTAAAGCGTCCCTAACCTGACCCTAACTCCTAGCTGCATGGGCCGATCTTGAAGGTAGGAGGACCCATGCTCCGGAACCTCGGATCCCTAACTCACCCTCCGACCGGTCCCTGGACTAGGAGTCAAGGTAAGACGGCCTGTTCCTACTGGACACGGAGGAACAGGGGTCTCACTGGCCAAGCTGCAGGAAAAAGGGGAACACAAACAAACTTACGGATATGGCAGGTGAACTATCCGAGTTCCACCTACCTGCCACAGCCCTGCTGACTGGATCCCTGTGCAAACAGGAATCCAGATCCATAAGCTGCACTAAAACAAGATAGAACAGGAAAACATCAAATAGACATCACACATAAACTTAACAAAACTAAAATGTGACATATAGTTTATGAACCACAAGGGTGGCTCTCACAGGCAGTTGGTATACACAGGAGGTTGCTATCAGCAAGCATGCTGAAGCAACCTACTGAGCCCTGCCAAACACCAAGGCTATATAGGCCAAAGAGGCCACACCCAACGGTCAGACACACCCAGTGACATCACACACACTGGGAAGGGAGTTAACCCTTCCAGAACTACAGGAAAGGGAAAACACCAACTAAAAAGGAAAAGTGTCCAAACAACACATACACTGTGGCTGTTGCCGCAGGCAACGACATGGGTGGCAAGCGTGTCCTGGGAGTCAGCCCGAAGGCCGGGACACTACCACCACATGTACACAACGATTAAACGTTGCCACGGGCAACCACAGTGAGGGGAAGATGTTAGTGCGCACCAAACATACAACGTGCATAACATACACACACCTAACATAAAGATAGCTAGGTGTGACCGCATGCCAGGACAGCAAGCTGCCTAGCAACGCTCAGGCTGCTCTGCTGTAAAACACAACAGGGGTTGCCCGCGGCAACCACAAGTGAGGCCACAGACAAGCGGCCCTCACCCGTGGTTGAAGACCCATACAAAACCGCCGGCAACTGCATGCGGTACGAAGTCACGGTCATGGGCCTGGCCGTGACAAGAAAGGGAAGAAGTCTCAAGGACAGACTAGTCAACAGCCACTACCAGCCTCCCACCAACCCTGGCAACTGGCTGTCAAGGAAACCCCTGGGTACCTACAAATGTGGGAGATGTAGGGCATGTAGCCAGGTGCTCAAGACCAAGACCTTCACATGCTCACGTACAGGCAGAGAGTATGTCATACGTGACTATGTGAACTGTCTAACCACGGGTGTAGTATACCTGGCACAGTGCTCCTGCCCCCTTGACTATGTAGGGAAAACAAAAAGAGAGTTCAGGCGACGGATTAGAGAACACCACAATGACATTGAAAACAACAAAGATACGTCAGTGGCACGTCATATCAACCTCTGTCATGGCGGAAACTCTGACTGCCTCAAATTCATAGGCATCCAACAGGTGCCCAAGCCCAGGAGGGGAGGAGACTGGGATAAAATGATCTTGAGGGCAGAAACGAGGTGGATATATAAAATGAAATCAGTTACTCCAAACGGTCTAAACGAATACCTTTCCTATAAACCATTCCTATGATGTATGGAGTATATGCGTGTATTTGTGCCTGGGCACCTGGCACATGCATGTACGCGTGTATGTGCACACACATATGAACTCCATATACCTCCACATTCACTACTCTGTCCAGTAATATATAAAAGAGACACCAAGAGAAAATGCACCAAACAAATAAGCTACTGACTATACTGGGAAGTCATAAATGCAGGTATTAAAAAGCTGAGACTTTCGCCAATATGTTCCGGTCAGGAAAATATCGGAGCCCTTCATGCACCACGTCACGGTCACTCAGCATGGCAAAGGGTTCCTACCACTACTCTGACTATGGTGTGAACAGGGTCTGAGGGTGATGGAATCCAGCTCACAGCAAAGCTTCCACACAACTGCCCAGCAAGGATACTGGTGCAATGTTTCTGTTTTGTTTGATTTGTAGTGTGTGTGCCTTTACCTGGCATTCTAACACTCTTTTGCACCTGTTATACCTCCTTCACAGGGTCTGATATGGGTGTGGCTCACAGTATGGTCTTGTTCACATTGCACCAGTATCCTTGCTGGGCAGTTGTGTGGAAGCTTTGCTGTGAGCTGGATTCCATCACCCTCAGACCCTGTTCACACCATAGTCAGAGTAGTGGTAGGAACCCTTTGCCATGCTGAGTGACCGTGACGTGGTGCATGAAGGGCTCCGATATTTTCCTGACCGGAACATATTGGCGAAAGTCTCAGCTTTTTAATACCTGCATTTATGACTTCCCAGTATAGTCAGTAGCTTATTTGTTTGGTGCATTTTCTCTTGGTGTCTCATATGATGCTTTGCTACATTCCCTGTAGCTTGTCCTTGTGGTGCATGTGGACCGCGCCGACGTCCTCCATTGTATGCATATTTTGCTGGGGATAGTCGATAATTGCGGTCCACATGCGGCTGGGCTGCTCCCCCAATCTTGACACGCCACCGTGTCAGGGGCTGAGCAGCTCCTCCAAAATTGCCACTATTTTTTTGGTGTTTCAGTAATATATAAAGACAATATATATTTCTGATGATCTAGAATAGACACCTGTATGGTAGTCTGACATATACCCATCCACTTCTGACATGTTCTCCTATGCAAGGGTTTATTTACCCTGGAGAATATGCCAATGGAGACAGTATAATGTCCAGAAATATAACACTAGATTGAGATCAGCTAGGGACGATATAATGTCTGTATGCATCATTACTAATGACCTCTTCTCAATTTCATCTAGCCCAAGATGACACTTAGTCAGCGCGAACCAGCATTTTGCAACACAGGGAGCCGGCCGGGGACGCGGCGTGAGATCCCCATGACAACTAGCCACTCCCCAGCACCATGTCACTTCCGTCTAGCAGCGGAGAGCAGCGAGACCGCCGAAGCAAGTAAGCGGCACCGAGCTGTATGTATCCCCGCCACGATCTGACAGGTAACTGGGAGGGAGGGAGACTATACAACGCGCAGCCCACAACCTGACCGATTGGTCAACTAGATTAGGGGTGGAGCGAGACGCAGATAAAAAGACTGAACTACATTACCACATTGCCACTGCCGCTTGATCCTAATAGGCGCACAGCCACTGCTCCAGGCGCCCAAATTTTTTCCTTTTCTCTCCCTGAAGAGCCAGGTGCTTACCTGGTGAAACGCGTCGGAGGAGGACACAGATCACACCAATTAGGGAGGTAAGAGCATAGGGACATTTACTCTAGGCCCGAGGTTCCTGAGGCTGGGGGTCGTCCTTTTCAGGACGAGTGCTCCGACTACAGCCAGTGAGGCTATTTCATTGACCAGACTAGGCCAAGTAGGGTTAGCATACAGGGAAAGTTTACTGGTCCACCTAGACCCACTTTCTACATGTAGCAAATATTCCCTTCAGTCTCCCCAGCAGGCCCTACCCTATCAATAGAGTACCTATCCTTCTTTCCCTAACTAGGCAGGAATTCACTAGATTCCACAGTCTCATTTATTTTATATATATGAAATTAAAAGTTAAATCTTAATTTAAATACAATAAGGCATACTCAGTACAAGCTATAAACATTTTGAGACTACTGAGGATTATTTATGAGAGGGTCTACCGATACTTAGACACCAATCATAAACGTATTGAACAGTCTCTGACACGAGAATGAGCATCTAATACAATGAATACCTGAGGTAAGTCCTGATGCACTGACACTAATTATATAACCTGCTTAATACTAAGGAAATCCTGAAAACGTGACCAGCAGGTGGGCTTTGAGGACTTGAGTTGAGGAACACTGCTCTAGCACTTTGGTGAGAAAGATATCTATTTCCACTAATAATCGATATTACAAAGTTTCATGGTTTCCCACATACCATGGATGTACTATAAAAATAAATATCATGATAGGTGCCTCAAGAAAAATGCTGAACTGCAAACTTTACATAACAGACAAGTTATAACATTGATGCTTTGGAAACATTCTTTACATTAGTGATTCTTTGGATAAATAGTTTTCCTTTAACTTCAGACACATTTTGAAATAAACATTCTACACGTCCCCATAAAGGTTACCTTTGAACCTGTCTAAACTGAGGGTCATCTTTGTGCAGGAGAACCATGCCTGCTGCTAAACTCTGACAATCTGCATTTCCAGTTGAAGGACATTAATAGGTAAGAATGCTCTGCAGTTACTGCATGAATGGACCTTGGTAAGAAGAAACAAACAATGGCAAATGGACTCCTTTGATAAAAATATACAATTTCAAGTTTGATGCAGCTGCTGCCCGCATTATTCTAAGCCAAGACCAGGACTGGGTTTGAAAAAGAAGAAAAAGCGCAAATGCAAGCTTAAAGGGTTTCTGTCACCCCACTAAAGTGATTTTTTTTTTTTGGGCTAGTTAAATTAGTTATATAGCGATATCTGAAAATATAATAGTGTTCCTTACTTTGATCCAGCAGTTTAGTCAAAAAACGAAGTTTTATCATATGCAAATTCGGTCTCTACCAGCAAGTAGGGCGTCTACTTGCTGGTAGCTGCTGCAGAAATCCGCCCCCTCCTCTTGTTGATTGACAGGGCCAGCCGGGATCTCCTCCTCCGGCCAGCCCTGTCGGCATTTCAAAAATCGCGCGCCCGTGTTGAATCTGCGCAGGCGCTCTGAGATGAGGAGGCTCGTCTCCTCAGAGCTCCCTCAGTGCGCCTGCGCCGATGACATCATCGAAATAGAAGATGTCATCGGCGCAGGCGCACTGAGGGAGCTCTGAGGAGACGAGCCTCCTCATCTCAGAGCGCCTGCGCAGATTCAACACGGGCGCACGATTTTTGAAATGCCGACAGGGCTGGCCGGAGGAGGAGATCCCGGCTGGCCCTGTCAATCAACAAGAGGAGGGGGCGGATTTCTGCAGCAGCTACCAGCAAGTAGACGCCCTACTTGCTGGTAGAGACCGAATTTGCATATGATAAAACTTCGTTTTTTGACTAAACTGCTGGATCAAAGTAAGGAACACTATTATATTTTCAGATATCGCTATATAACTAATTTAACTAGCCCAAAAAAAAAAAAAACACTTTAGTGGGGTGACAGAAACCCTTTAAGTGGCTATAATGACTACAGAGATTTACAAATAGACAGCTGATCACTCATATCCATTGAAACCAGCTCTGTACCTCACATGGAACCTCATTCATTGCTCCAATTGCTCTGCTAGAGTTATTACAACCTGGCAGCCTAGAGGGCATGTTCTTTCTCAGAGGGCGTGCACTTTCTACTGCAGCTGGTGGCAATTGAAGAAACAAACTGAGCATGTGTTTCCGACTCAGTGAGCAGGACAGAGAAATTAGAAAAAAAGCAAACAGCAGGTGGCACAATAAAGATAGATTTCAGTAAATAACTCTGTGGCTATTTAAAATTTTTAATTGCATGCAATTACAAAAGTATTCTGATCCAGATGCTGATTTGAAAAAAAATGTTAATATTTTTCAAGCGACAGCACCTTTTATAAATTATGTACATCTTATTCCAGCGCAGGGAAATCAAGAAAGGCGCATGGGAACATCAGTTTTGCTAAATATCCCTCAAGGTCATTATTTCTAAGTTGTGCTTGCAGTAGTCCAGCTGCCAGTCAGGCCCCCCAGGAGTGGCACCACTTTCAACTGTACCCAATTGAAAACTATATAATCACAGGGTACCACCTGCCATAAAACGTAGCCTTTATTGTATAATACGTATAAAATAACAAACTCCCATAATGACAAACACACAAAGAAAAGAAAAAAATCGACACTTTATAAGTGGATATGCGGTTGGTGCTCTGAAGAAATGATTTCCGTTTCTCAATGAGATCCCTAAAGAACACTTGATTCTAGGCAGGATAATGACTTCTTGACTGGGCCTGTCCCTAGATATGGCCCTAAGATATTTATTCCTGCCTACAAAACGGAATAGCCGCCCCGATAGGGGCGATCCCGTGTTCAGGAACCTCCTGCAGTGCCCTAGTTTGCCCCTATTCGATGATAATTCGGCTGGGTCTAATCGGCCTACTAGGTGATGACCTGGTCTAAGTACAGAAAATAATAAAGATATATTTACAGATTGTTGCACCATATAAATACGTGCTAGATCCAATAGTCGTTAGAGTAAGAGAAAAGAGATGTTCTATGGTACAAATTATAGGCGGCTGCTTAGCGCACACAGTGGTGTATTCTCACAGCGCAGCCGTCCATTACTGTCACGACCATCGTCATGGTTGTGACTCTGGACCCGCATGTGGTTGCCTGCGGTTTGGTAGTGGTCAACTACATGGTGAGAGCTACTTGTTTGTTGCCTCACGTGTGGTTGCCGCTGGCAACAAGAATGTGTTTGGTGGTATAGCATCCTGAGCGGTTGCTAGGCAGCTTGCTGCCAAGTGCATGCGGTAGCTCCGGGTTTGGTTTGTATGGTGTGCACTGTTACACTTTCCGTCACTTGTGGTTGCCCGTGGCAGCGTGTAGTATTGTGTGCGTGTGTGGCAGTGTCTCGGCCTGCTGGCTGATTCCCAGGACATGATTGCCATGCATGCCGTTGCCGGCGGTAACTGGTGCGGTGTGATATTTATGTGCGCACTTTCCCAGTTTGTGGTGTATGAGGTTTAGTTATGTATGCACTTTCCCTTTAAGTGGGTTCACTTCCCTCCTTGGTGTTGGAAGGGTTAATTCCCTTTCCACTGTGTGTCTGTGTGGGTGTGGCCACTTTGGGCTATATAGCCTCAGTTGAGACCTGATGTCTGAGGGGTACTCCAGCCTTGTTTGTAAGCTGGAGGCACCCTCCTGGTCCCTTATACCATCTGCCAGTGAGGGCCACCCTTGTGGTCATAAATGTTTATATGTGATGTTAAGTTGATGTTCCTTTCCTTTCATGTTT
The DNA here is from genome assembly GCF_905171765.1 of Bufo bufo. NCBI lineage: Eukaryota > Metazoa > Chordata > Amphibia > Anura > Bufonidae > Bufo > Bufo bufo. The sequence continues at coordinate 146,478,206 of NC_053391.1, read as the reverse complement.
AATGCAGCTATAGATCTGGGTTCCTGTGTGTGTATATGTGTTTGCTGTGTCCATTTATGTATGGTCTGGACATCAGCTTGTGTGCACGGGATCCAGTCAGCAAGGCTGTGGCAGGTAGGTTTGAACTTGAGTTGTTCTCCTGTCATATCCATAGGTCTGTTTATGTACCCCATCTCCTTGCAGCTTGGCCCCTTTAGACTCCTGTTTCTCCGCGTCCAGGAGGAACGGGCTGTCTACCCAGCTCCTAGCTCAGGGATCTGCGGAGGGTTAGTAGGGATCCGAGGTTCCGGAGCATGAGCCCTCCTACCATCAAGGTCGGCTCATGCAGCTAGGAGTCAGGGTCAGATTAGGGATGCGCTAGGAGGTGAACTGCTCCCTAATTCTGTGGTCCTGGCCAAGTAGCGACCTACCATCTCCTGGCATCGCACGGCTGAGGGTTTCCCCCATCCTCAGCCGTGACAATTACGATGCCAAATGCACTATTGGTATAGATATATAGTCCCAAATGCACTATTGGTATAGATATATAGTACCAATGCGTTTCACCCACACCAATGACCTGGGCTCAGCAGGGGACATACAGTTCAATAACCTAACAGGCATCAATATTAACATGAATAGGACACAATCTTCCTCATCATTGATGACACTAAATAAGATTGTCACCAGTGTCAGGCTGTCAATCATTACAGCCATACACTTCCAATCAACACTCTTGAATAATACAGTCAGAAAAAACAATAGACAGGGTCACATCCGTATACAGATTTAAGGGATAGATATGATCCCTATATGGGCACAGGAATACAAGCACTGCACCACATCCATTTATACACTGATAAAGTGCCTGCCGATAATATACAGCAGTGGTCACATTAGCTCGTTCATGTGCACCACAACATGGATAATAATTATGGTACTTATGGTACTTGCGTGCCCAGGATGACTACATGGGGGTGGTTTGCATGCGCCCATTCAATGATGCCGCAGCCCACAGTCTTACGGCTTGACCTGTGGTGGTCTATAGGGAGATATAATAAAAAGTATATATCTTAGCCATCGCGTGTAGCTGTGGTTTGTGCTTCCCAGAACGTACCAGCGCCGGTGCCCCAATGAATTCAATATGAGGTCGCCTGGTGTTGGCTTGCTCTGATTTAACCACCTCCGGACCGCTGTACGCAGATTCGCGTCATCTCGCGAGACGCGAGATTTCGCTCCAAGCCGGCCCGCGCATGCGCATCGCGGGCCGGCAAAAGTTAAAGAACAAGTTCGTCACCAGCCTGCCAGCAATGATCATTGGCTGGCAGGCTGGCGATTTTTAAAAAATCCAATCACAAGCCATATAACAGATCATATTAGTAAATATGATCTGTTATATGGCTTCTCTGCTCCTCTGCTGGTCCTTTTCGTCGGTTGGATCCAGCAGAGAAGCAGACATCACTGTGAGTACACCAAACACTTCACTGTAGCCCCTGATCACCCCCCTGCACCCCAATTAACCCTTTGATCGCCCCTGTCAATCACCAGTGAAAGGAAAAAAAGTGATCAGTGTAAACTGTCACTTTTTTTTTTTCACTAGTATTGGCTGTTTTAGGGATAGTTTAGGCCCCTTGGTTAGGTAGTTAGCGTCAGTTAGCGCCCACCCCACCGCACCGCAGTCACTTTTATTCGCTGAATAGCGTATCGCTAATCAGCATTTGTACTTTTATAGTATCTGTAAGTGATCAAAACTGATCACGGTCAGATCTATAATAGTATTAGTGTCACTTTAGTTCGCCCTCCACCCAAAACGCAGTGTTTGCCCGATCAGGCCTGATCGGTCGCCCACACGTGCGTTCACCCACGCCCGCCCCACCGCAGTGACAAAAATATATATTTTTTGATCACTGCACATTCATTTTACACGCACTGCGGCGATAAAAAAATCAGTTTTGATATTTTTTATCAACCGCAGCGGCCTCCGGTACTTCGCTAGCCTCCCCTTTGTAAGACAGGTTTGCTTTTTTTCTTGGGTAGTCTCAGGGAATACCCCTAAATTTTGTAGTCCAAAATGTCAAACAGGGGGTATTCTTCTGAAGAGGCCTACAGGATTCTGACCCAGTCGGATGAGGAGTGGGAACCCTCATCTGATGAATCTAGCGGGTCAGAATATGAACCTGTGGAAAGCAGTGGCTCTCTGACCCAAAGTTCGGACGAGGAGGTGGAGGTCCCTGGCAGCACCAGGCGTACCCAGGCCCCGTGTCGCTAGACCACAGGTTATGCAGGATCCGCTTCAAGAGCAGCAGAGTGGGGCTGTCGCTGCCGGATCACGTGGTGAGGCATACACCAGCAGCGCAGCCCTCCCTGGACCTAGTACCAGCACTGCCGTACAACATGGTGACGTGGCGAGCACCAGAAGGGCAGTTGAAGCTGGTACGGTGGCACGTGCAGTAGTTACCCCGTCGCAGCCACCGCACAGACAGGCCCGTAGAGCCCCTAGAATCCCTGAGGTGCTGGCAAACCCTGATTGGCAGTCACCAACTTCAGCCGCACCTGTAGTTCCCCCTTTCACCGCCCAGTCTGGAGTTCGGGTTGAGACGGCTCAAATCGGTTCGGCCCTGGGATTTTTTGAGCTGTTCTTGACTGCGGAGCTCTTGAACTTAGTCGTGGCAGAGACCAACCAGTATGCCACACAATTTATATCCGCCAACCCGGGAAGCTTTTATGCCCAGCCTTTCCGGTGGAAACCAGTCCAAGTTTCCGAAATTAAATTTTTTTTGGGCCTTCTCCTCAACATGGGCCTGACAAAAAAGCATGAATTGCGGTCATATTGGTCAACGCACCCGATTCATCACATGCCCATGTTCTCTGCTGCTATGTCCAGGGCACGATTTGAGGCCATCCTCCGTTTCCTGCATTTTAGCGACAACACCACCTCCCGTCCCAGAGGCCACCCAGCTTTTGACCGGCTCCACAAAATTCGGCCCCTCATAGACCATTTCAACCAGAAATTTGCAGATTTGTATACCCCCGAGCAAAACATCTGCGTAGACGAGTCCCTAATACATTTTACCGGGCGCCTTGGCTTCAAACAGTACATCCCAAGCAAGCGTGCCCGGTATGGGGTCAAATTGTATAAGCTCTGTGAAAGGGCCACAGGCTATACCCACAAATTTCGGATCTATGAGGGAAAAGATCAGACCCTGGAGCCGGTCGGTTGCCCTGACTACCTGGGGAGCAGTGGGAAGACAGTCTGGGACTTGGTGTCACCCTTATTCGGCAAGGGGTACCATCTTTATGTGGACAATTTTTACACAAGTGTGGCCCTCTTTAGGCATTTGTTTCTAGAACGGATTTGCGCCTGTGGCACCGCGCGAACTAGTCGCGTGGGCTTCCCCCAACGGCTTGTAACCACCCGTCTTGCAAGGGGGGAGAGGGCTGCCTTGTGTAACGAAGAACTGCTCGCGGTGAAATGGAGAGACAAGCGTGACGTTTACATGCTCTCCTCCATTCACGCAGACACGACAATCCAAATTGAGCGAGCAACCCGTGTCATTGAAAAGCCCCTCTGTGTCCACGACTATAATGCGCTCATGGGAGGGGTGGACTTCAATGACCAGATGTTGTCTCCGTATTTAGTTTCCCGCAGAACCAGACGCTGGTATAAGAAGGTGTCTGTATATTTAATTCAATTGGCGCTCTACAATAGTTTTGTTCTCTACAGTAAGGCTGGGAGAACACGATCTTTCCTCAAATTCCAGGAAGAGATCATCGAGAACCTCATTTACCCAGGAGGTTCCGTGGCCCCATCCCCCAGTGTAGTTAGCCGTCTACACGAGCGACATTTCCCCAGTGTCGTTCCTGGTACCTCAACCCAACCGTCACCCCGAAAAAGATGTCGTGTCTGTAGCAGGAGTGGAATAAGGCGTGACACCCGCTATTTCTGTCCTGACTGTCCGGACCACCCTGCCCTATGCTATGGAGAGTGTTTCCGGAAGTACCACACACAGGTACACCTAGCATAGGGATTGCATCTCACAGGACAGGCACACAGGTCTATTAGGGCCCTTTTACTCTCAGCTGCTGCAAACCTCTCCTTTCACCTGGGATAAAGTGCATAACGTACTTCGCCACATCTTTGGGCGATTTGCGCTTTGCACATTGTCCCATGGGGAAGGAGAGGTTTGTTCTATAAAGGTAAAAAAAACTAAACAAAAAAAAAATTACCGGTAAGTAAAAAAGTTAAAAAAGTTTAAAAAAGTTAATATGTTCTGTTCTAAAGTTAATAAAGTTATTGCTTTGCGGCCTGGTTTTTTCTTTTTTGTTTTGTTTTTTTTACCTTCCAGGTGGACCAACCGATCGACCAGCTGCAGCACTGATGTGCATTCGGACAGAAGCATTGCGCTGCTGTCAGATTACACGCAAGTCGGTGTATGCGGCGCTGCAAGACGAGATTTCTCCTCTGCAGTAAAAGATATGTTTGCCGAGGCATATGAGCTGAGGAGGTGGCGGTGTTCATATACTTTGGCAAACACTTTGTATATATAAAAAAAAAAAATCCCGGCAATGATTTATTCATCCACATCGATTGATGTGAATGGAGAAATCGGGTTTGCCAGGGCATACGAGCTGAAGTGGGTATGGATGTTGGGCGGAGCTCCTATGTCCTGGCAGACGCCTTTCCCCTCCTTTTTCTTTTTTTGGCAGAGATTTTTTCATCCACATTGATCGATGCGAATGAAGAAATCTGTGCCGTTCATTTTTTTCTTTCAGCCCAGAGGCTGAACGGAAAAAAAAAATCTCATTACCCGTATGCTCAATATAAGGAGAATAGCAGAAACTCCTAATGCTGGGCATACATGTAATGATTGCGGAGACCCTCAAATGCCAGGGCAGTACAAACACCCCACAAATAACACCATTTTGGAAAGAAGACACCCCAAGGTATTCGCTGAGGGGCATATTGAGTCCATGAAAGATTGAAATTTTTGTCCCAAGTTAGCGGAAAGGGAGACTTTGTGAGAACAAAATCCAAAAAATCAATTTCCGCTAACTTGTGCCAAAAATTTTTTTTTTCAATGAACTCGCCATGCCCCTCATTGAATACCTTGGGGTGTCTTCTTTCCAAAATGGGGTCACATGTGGGGTATTTATACTGCCCTGGCATTTTAGGGGCCCCAAAGCGTGAGAAGAAGTCTGGTATCCAAATGTCTAAAAATGCCCTCCTAAAAGGAATTTGGGCACCTTTGCCCACCTAGGCTGCAAAAAAGTGTCACACATGTGGTATCTCCGTATTCAGCAGAAGTTGGGGAATATGTTTTGGGGTGTCATTTTACATATACCCATGCTGGGTGAGATAAATATCTTGGTCAAATGCCAACTTTGTATAAAAAAAATGGGAAAAGTTGTCTTTTGCCAAGATATTTCTCTCACCCAGCATGGGTATATGTAAAATGACACCCCAAAACACATTCCCCACCTTCTCCTGAGTACGGAGATACCAGATGTGTGACACTTTTTTTGCAGCCTAGGTGGGCAAAGGGGCCCACATTCCAAAGAGCACCTTTCGGATTTCACAGGTCATTTACCTACTTACCACACATTAGGGCCCATGGAAAATGCCAGGGCAGTATAACTACCCCACAAGTGACCCCATTTTGGAAAGAAGACACCCCAAGGTATTCCGTGAGGGGCATGGCAAGTTCCTAGAATTTTTTATTTTTTGTCACAAGTTAGTGGAAAATGATGATTTTTTTTTTTTTTTTTTCATACAAAGTCTCCTATTCCACTAACTTGTGACAAAATTTTTTTTTTTCCATGAACTCACTATGCCCATCAGCGAATACCTTGGGGTCTCTTCTTTCCAAAATGGGGTCACTTGTGGGGTAGTTATACTGCCCTGGCATTCTAGGGGCCCAAATGTGTGGTAAGGAGTTTGAAATCAAATTCTGTAAAAAATGACCTGTGAAATCCGAAAGGTGCTCTTTGGAATATGGGCCCCTTTGCCCACCTAGGCTGCAAAAAAGTGTCACACATCTGGTATCTCCGTACTCAGGAGAAGGTGGGGAATGTGTTTTGGGGTGTCATTTTATATATACCCATGCTGGGTGAGAGAAATATCTTGGCAAAAGACAACTTTTCCATTTTTTTATACAAAGTTGTCATTTGACCAAGATATTTATCTCACCCAGCATGGGTATATGTAAAAATACACCCCAAAACACATTCCTCAACTTCTCCTGAGTACGGGGATACCAGATGTGTGACACTTTTTTGCAGCCTAGGTGGGCAAAGGGGCCCATATTCCAAAGAGCACCTTTCGGATTTCACAGGTCATTTTTTACAGAATTTTATTTCAAACTCCTTACCACACATTTGGGCCCCTAGAATGCCAGGGCAGTATAACTACCCCACAAGTGACCCCATTTTGGAAAGAAGAGACCCCAAGGTATTCGCTGATGGGCATAGTGAGTTCATGGAAGTTTTTATTTTTTGTCACAAGTTTGTGGAATATGAGACTTTGTATGAAAAAAAAAAAAAAAATCATTTTCCACTAACTTGTGACAAAAAATAAAAAATTCTAGGAACTCGCCATGCCCCTCACGGAATACCTTGGGGTGTCTTCTTTCCAAAATGGGGTCACTTGTGGGGTAGTTATACTGCCCTGGCATTCTAGGGGCCCAAATGTGTGGTAAGGAGTTTGAAATCAAATTCTGTAAAAAATGACCTGTGAAATCCGAAAGGTGCTCTTTGGAATATGGGCCCCTTTGCCCACCTAGGCTGCAAAAAAGTGTCACACATCTGGTATCCCCGTACTCAGGAGAAGTTGAGGAATGTGTTTTGGGGTGTCTTTTTACATATACCCATGCTGGGTGAGATAAATATATTGGTCAAATGACAACTTTGTATAAAAAAATGGGAAAAGTTGTCTTTTGCCAAGATATTTCTCTCACCCAGCATGGGTATATATAAAATGACACCCCAAAACACATTCCCCACCTTCTCCTGAGTACGGAGATACCAGATGTGTGACACTTTTTTGCAGCCTAGGTGGGCAAAGGGGCCCATATTCCAAAGAGCACCTTTCGGATTTCACAGGTCATTTTTTACAGAATTTGATTTCAAACTCCTTACCACACATTTGGGCCCCTAGAATGCCAGGGCAGTATAACTACCCCACAAGTGACCCCATTTTGGAAAGAAGAGACCCCAAGGTATTCGCTGATGGGCATAGTGAGTTCATAGAACTTTTTATTTTTTGTCACAAGTTAGTGGAATATGAGACTTTGTAAGAAAAAAAAAAAAATCATCATTTTCCGCTAACTTGTGACAAAAAATAAAAAGTTCTATGAACTCACTATGCCCATCAGTGAATACCTTAGGGTGTCTACTTTCAGAAATGGGGTCATTTGTGGGGTGTTTGTACTGTCTGGGCATTGTAGAACCTCAGGAAACATGACAGGTGCTCAGAAAGTCAGAGCTGCTTCAAAAAGCGGAAATTCACATTTTTGTACCATAGTTTGTAAACGCTATAACTTTTACCCAAACCATTTTTTTTTTTACCCAAACATTTTTTTTTTATCAAAGACATGTAGAACTATAAATTTAGAGCAAAATTTCTATATGGATCTCGTTTTTTTTTGCAAAATTTTACAACTGAAAGTGAAAAATGTCTTTTTTTTGCAAAAAAATCGTTAAATTTCGATTAATAACAAAAAAAGTAAAAATGTCAGCAGCAATGAAATACCACCAAATGAAAGCTCTATTAGTGAGAAGAAAAGGAGGTAAAATTCATTTGGGTGGTAAGTTGCATGACCGAGCAATAAACGGTGAAAGTAGTGTAGGTCAGAAGTGTAAAAAGTGGCCTGGTCTTTCAGGGTGTTTAAGCACTGGGGGCTGAGGTGGTTAAATAGCCTGCCCAGCTGAGATGAGGGCGGAGCCCATATGCAGCTCGTTCGTAACTGGGCCCGAGCAGAGGGAGGAGTGTTCCACTGCCTCCTCCCCCACTACGTCATCGCGTCTCTTGGTAGCAACGCGCCGACGTGTCGCCGTCATTGGTCACGTGACGGCGAATGCGTACAGAGAGGAGTATCCCGGTACCTCCTTCCTCATTACGTCATCGCGCCGCCCAGTAGCGTGTCACCGCATCCTTAATCCGTGCCGCTGGTCACGTGAAGGCGTATGATCACACCTACCTCCCGTGCCAGAGCCAAGCCTCCATTTAAAAGGCACCTTGCAATAAGGTATACTATGAATCATTTCACTGCCCGTTATTTAAAGGGCGATGACACCATCTTCAGAACCACCTGATCACATCAAAATTATGCAAATATCTGCCGGTCAAGATGAGTATATCTATTAGACGGACTCCTAATCTCACAAGATGGACACGTGTAAAAAAAACAATGATTCTGGAGCCCTCAGAAAGGTCACCTGATCGCGTCAGTTTCGTATGCATCTTAACCGGCCGATAGCAAGATTATTAGGTAGACCCCCTCTTTATATATATTTCCCCCCCCCCCATCCCCTAAGCAGACAGCCCTGTAGCATAACATATACAGATGAAAATCCTGACCTGATACGGTGCAGGTATAAATGAAGATATCTCTGCTGGATAGGGACATTATAAACCCCATGTCTCTGTCTGACCGTACAGTTTTATATTTAACGTCCTACACATTTCTATCAGATACGTGTAATTGTTTCTTTTTATTTTTTTATACTATATACAAACCGGATTCCAAAAAAGTTGGGACACCAAACAAATTGTGAATAAAAACTGAATGCAATGATGTGGAGATGGCAAATGTCAATATTTTATTTGTAATAGAATGTAGATGACAGATCAAACGTTTAATCCGAGTAAATGTATAATTTTAAAGGAAAAATACGTTGATTCAAAATTTCACGGTGTCAACAAATCCCAAAAAAGTTGGGACAAGTAGCAATAAGAGGCTGGAAAAAGTAAATTTGAGCATAACGAAGAGCTGGAAGACCAATCAACACTAATTAGGTCAATTGGCAACATGATTGGGTATAAAAAGAGCTTCTCAGAGTGGCAGTGTCTCTCAGAAGCCAAGATGGGTAGAGGATCACCAATTCCCACAATGTTGCGCAGAAAGATAGTGGAGCAATATCAGAAAGGTGTAACCCAGTGAAAAATTGCAAAGACTTCGCATCTATCATCATCAACTGTGCATAACATCATCCGAAGATTCAGAGAATCTGGAACAATCTCTGTGCGTAAGGGTCAAGGCCGTAAAACCATACTGGATGCCCGTGATCTCCGGGCCCTTAAACGACACTGCACCACAAACAGGAATGCTACTGTAAAGGAAATCACAGAATGGGCTCAGGAATACTTCCAGAAACCATTGTGAGTGAACACAATCCACCGTGCCATCCGCCGTTGCCAGCTGAAACTCTACAGTGCAAAGAAGAAGCCATTTCTAAGCAAGATCCTCAAGCTCAGGCGTTTTTACTGGGCCAGGGATCATTTAAAATGGAGTGTGGCAAAATGGAAGACTGTTCTGTGGTCAGACGAGTCACGATTCAAAGTTCTTTTTGGAAATCTGGGACGCCAGGTCATCCGGACCAAAGAGGACAAGGACAACCCAAGTTGTTATTGTGGCGAAACCAACCTCGCCACTGGGTTTTGGAGAGGACTGGCTGCTGGCCTCTTGCCCCTGGATTATGGGCCATATACTAACTTTTAAACCCCTGAACCTATTCAAGTGAATTTTGGATAGGTTTGTCCCCAAGTTATACTGTTTAAATTGATGTAAGTTATATGTATGGCCAATGTAAACTCACAAAGTTGTAACAATTTATAATAAGTGTAACTTGTCAGCTTGGGAGGAAAATGCTGGGTGTGTTTCTATTGTGCCATTGTCCCATTGTGTGTTTAAATGGTGATGTCTGTTCTGTTGTCCTCACATGTGTATTGGCGATCTCCATTTGTCCTCAGAGATAATTGGATTGCTCCTCAGGTTGTCTCCGGGACAGAGAGGAGGAGACCATGATGCATTGTGGGGATATGTTGTCCTATGTCACAGTCTTCATTCTGGTCCTCTGGGGGCGTGAACGATTGGTTGCTGTAGTTACATTGTATGTGTTGTAAATTACTGATTGGTTGTATTTCAAACCCCTGTCAGGGCTCCAGATGGCGACCAAAATGGTCGCCAATGCGACTTAGAATTTACAAATGGCGACAAGACTTTTTAGTCTTGTCGCCATTTGCGACTAGACCCGCCGCCACAGCTCTGCTCAATACAGCGGCGGGGCACAGGAGCTGATGTTCTCAGCAGCGCAGGAGGAGTCTCTGCCTCCCCCCTGTGCTGCTGCTGCCGCCGCCTCTGCCAATAAGAAGAGGCAGGAGGAGAAGGGGAGGGGCTGTGGCCACTGCGCCACCAATGAAGAAAACTGACCTGTCATACAAATACAGGAGGCGGGTGCCGGAATCAAATAGCCGGCACCCGACCTTTGTGACAGGGAGCTGCGATCAGCTGCAGTTGAGTTAACCCTTCAGGTGCGGTACCTGAGGGGTTAATTGTAGCTGATCGCAGCCCCCTGTCACAAAGGTCGGGTGCCGGCTATTTGATTCCGGCACCCGCCTCCTGTATTTGTATAAGGAACGTTGGTGGCACAGTGCGGGCCCCCCCCCCCCAAACACCCCAGTATAAGAAACATTGGTGGCACAGTGCGGCCCCCCCCCCCAGTATAATAAACATTGGTGGCTCAGTGGGAAGTGCCAATGAGGGTTAAAAATAATAAAAGAAAATTAACTCACCTCCTCCAGTTGATCGCATAGCTGCCGGTCTCCTGTACTTACTTCTTTCTTCAGGACCTGTGGTGACGTCACTGAGCTCATCACCATGGTAATGGATCATGTGATGAGCACAGTGACGTCACCACAGGTCCTGAAGAAAGAAGTAAGTACAGGAGACCGGCAGCTATGCGATCAACTGGAGGAGGTGAGTTAATTTTCTTTTATTATTTTTAACCCTCATTGGCACTTCCCACTGAGCCACCAATGTTTATTATACTTGGGGGGGGGTGGGGGGGCGCACTGTGCCACCAACGTTTCTTATACAAATACAGGAGGCGGGTTAGGGTTGAGTAAATTATTTTTTTATTTTTTAACCCTCATTGGCACTGCCCACAGCGCCACCAATGTTTATTATATTGGGGGGGGGGGGCACACTGCGCCACCAATGTTTATTATTTTGAGGGGGGGCGCACTGCGCCACCAATGTTTATTATATTGGGGTGATGGGGGGGCGCACTGCGCCACCAATGTTTATTATACTGGGGTGATGGGGGGCGCACTGCGCCACCAATGTTTATTATACTGGGGTGATGGGGGGCGCACTGCGCCACCAATGTTTATTATACTGGGGTGATGGGGGGCGCACTGCGCCACCAATGTTTATTGTATTGGGGTGATGGGGGGGCGCACTGCGCCACCAATGTTTATTATACTGGGGTGATGGGGGGCGCACTGCGCCACCAATGTTTATTGTATTGGGGTGATGGGGGGGCGCACTGCGCCACCAATGTTTATTATACTGGGGTGATGGGGGGCGCACTGCGCCACCAATGTTTATTATACTGGGGTGATGGGGGGCGCACTGCGCCACCAATGTTTATTGTATTGGGGTGATGGGGGGGCGCACTGCGCCACCAATGTTTATTATACTGGGGTGATGGGGGGCGCACTGCGCCACCAATGTTTATTGTATTGGGGTGATGGGGGGGCGCACTGCGCCACCAATGTTTATTATACTGGGGTGATGGGGGGCGCACTGCGCCACCAATGTTTATTATATTGGGGGGGCGCACTGCGCCACCAATGTTTATTATATTGGGGGGGGGGGCGCGCACTGCGCCACCAATGTTTATTATATTGGGGGGCGCGCACTGCGCCACCAATGTTTATTATACTGGGGTGTATATAATGTTTATTATATTGACCTTCTACCAAGCCTTCTGTATTAAAGAATGCTATTATTTTCCCTTATAACCATGTTATAAAGGGAAAATAATACAGTGAATAGACTTTCATCCTAGGAACCATGCGTGAAAATCGCGCCGCATCCGCACTTGCTTGCGATTTTCACACAGCCCCATTAACTTCTATGGGGCCTGCGTTGCGTGAAAAACGCACAACAGAGCATGCTGCAATTTTCACGCAACGCACACATGATGTGTGAAAATCACCGCTCATGTGCACAGCACCATAGAAGTGAATGGGTCCGGATTTAGTGCGGGTGCATTCCGGTATTTTGAATGCCGGATCTGGCACTAATACATTCCTATGGGGAAAAATGCTGGATCCGGCATTCAGGCAAATCTTCATTTTTTTTTCGCCGGAGATAAAACCGTAGCATGCTGCGGTTTTATCTTTTGCCTGATCAGTCAAAATGACTGAACTGAAGAGATCCTGATGCATCCTGAACGGATTACTCTCCATTCAGAATGCATGGGGATATGCCTGATCAGTTCTTTTCTGGTATAGAGCCCCTGTGACGGAACTCTATGCCGGAAAAGAATAACGCTAGTGTGAAAGTACCCTAAAATATTAAGTTTAAATCCCCCCTTTCCCAATTTTACATATAAAATATATAAACAATAAATAAATAAACATATTACATAGCGCTGTCCAAACTATTAAATTATTCAAAAATATCTCCTATGCGGTGAGCATTCGCCATTTTTTAGTCACCTTGTCACCCCAAAAAATAGGATAGGACTGTTCTATTATGGGCCGAATGTTTCATAAAATGCAAAATGCACGCGGCTTTTTTTTTTTTTGTTTTTTTTGCGCGGTATTGAGTATCGCAATACTTTTTTATGGTGACGAAAGCGAATCAAAATTTTGGTTTCAAAACAACCCTACGCCGATCTGATCGGCATAGCGTTGTCACGATACCAAAATTTTGATTCAGTTTCGATTTGGCGACTAAAAATTTGATTTGGCTCCTAAATTTTTCAGTTCAGGAGCCAATGGCTACTAGGTATTTTTTTTAGGCTGGAGCACTGCCTGTGGGCAGTACTATGTTTGTGGTTTATGAATAAAAGAGGCTGTACGTGAAGTACAGTCAGACCACTGCTTGACCCTCAACACGGAGCCTTGTCTCGTTATTGGGGGGATTCACTGTATGCTGTTAGAAGACCGATTGCCAGAAGTGTAAGCTGATCCCTGTTCGTCTGCTAGCAGCTATTCGTGAGGTTCCAGTTTGGAGTGCTACTTTGTATCCAGTTCGGGAGTTTGGTGTATCCTGCAGTAGCTGTGCCTGTCTCTCAGAAAGGGGCTTATCACCTAAACGGATTTTAACCCCTTGTCTGCTGAAACGGTCCGTTACAGTTATCAACGCTCAGTTCAGAAGCCTGCATCTCTGATGGTATGGGGTTGTATGAGTGCGTGTGGCATGGGCAGCTTGCATGTCTGGAAAGGCACCATCAATGCAGAAAAATATATTCAGGTTCTAGAACAACATATGCTCCCATCCAGACGTCATCTCTTTCAGGGAAGACCCTGCATTTTTCAACAAGATAATGCCAGACCACATTCTGCATCAATCACAACATCATGGCTGCTTAGGAGAAGGATCCGGGTACTGAAATGGCCAGTCTGCAGTCCAGATCTTTCACCTATAGAGAACATTTGGCGCATCATAAAGAGGAAGGTGCAACAAAGAAGGCCCAAGACGATTGAACAGTTAGAGGCCTGTATTAGACAAGAATGGGAGAGCATTCCTATTTCTAAACTTGAGAAACTGGTCTCCTCGGTCCTCAGACGTCTGTTGAGTGTTGTAAGAAGAAGGGGAGATGCCACACAGTGGTGAAAATGGCCTTGTCCCAACTTTTTGGGGATTTGTTGACACCATGAAATTCTGATTCAACATATTTTTCCCTTAAAATGGTACATTTTCTCAGTTTAAACTTTTGTTCCGTGATTTATGTTCTATTCTGAATAAATATTAGAAGTTGGCACCTCCACATCATTGCATTCAGTTTTTATTCACGATTTGTATATTTATTTATTTTGTTTTATTTTATTTTATGTTAACGTTCAACTTTTTCCCTATAAGAGAGAGTGGAGTAGCAGGGTGTTGGAGATGGCTACATACCCTCCCCTCATTTAAATCGACACTCTGCTATAGTGTATCCCCACTCTTATATCGATAATCCATGGCAGACTATAGAAAGCAAGAGAAGTCAATGTTCTCATTCAGTTCCAATGGTGACATTGTATTTAACCTATGAATCCATCTGGACTCCTTTTGTTTCAAGATGGTATCTATGTCACCTCCTCTGATAGAGTATTTGATTGTCTCTATCATAGAGAAACGTAATATATTCGGGTCTGCTCCATGCTGGAGTACAACATGTCTGGACAGTGGTTTGTCGCGTTTATGGCGGACATCACCGACATGTTTCAGTATTTTCTTTTTAAAGGCCCTGCATGTTTTACCAACATAGCTCTGGCCACAACCACATTGTGCCTTATACACCAGGCCTACCGTATTGTAATTCGCAAATGAGCGAGCCGTGTATGTGTAGTCCTGGTTACTGTTGGAAAAGGTGCTGCCCACCCCAATGAAAGAGCAGGCCTTACATTTTCCACATTTGTGGGTCTCAACCCTTCTGTCCATGAGCCAAGTATTTTGTACAGGGGGTGCTTCAAAGTGACTATGCACCAGCTGATCCCCAATGCTCCGACCCCGTCTGAAAGTGATTGATGGACGTTCAGGGAGGAGGTCAGTGAGATCCGGGTCCGATTTTAATAGTGACCAGTAACGTCCTATTATTTCCCGAATCTGCTGGGACTCCGTATCATATGTTCCTATGATCCTAATGACTTCCTTCGACCCCCTCTGTTTCCCATCAGAGTGGATAAGTGTGGATCTATCCACAGACTCTGCGTGATTCCACGCGTCATACAGGCATGCATCTGAGTAGCCCCTCTGTTTAAGGCTCCATTCACACGTCCGCAAAATGGGTCCGCATCCGTTCCGCAATTTTGCGGAACGGGTGCAGACCCATTCATTCTCTATGGGGACGGAATGGATGCGGACAGCACACAGTGTGCTGTCCGCATCCGCATTTGCGGTGCGCGGCCCCGATCTTTGGGTCCGCAGCTCCGCAAAAAGATAGAGCATGTCCTATTCTTGTCCGCAGCTTGCAGACAAGAATAGGCATTTCTATGAAGGTGCCGGGCTGGTGTGTTGCGGACCCGCAATTTGCGGGTCCGCAACACACCACGGACATGTGAATGCAGCCTTAGGGTCCATTCACACGTCCATAAGTGTTTTGCGGATCCGCAAATTGCGGATCCGCAAAACACAGACACCTGCAATGTGCGATCCGCAATTTGCGGATCTGCACATCACAGACACTATAATAGAAAATGCCTTTTCTGGTCCGCAATTGCGGACAAGAATAGGACATGTTCTATTTTTTCCTGGAACTAAATTGCGGATCCCGAAAAAACGGATCCCGAAAAAACAGATCCCGAAAAAACGGATGTGGATCCCGAAAATGCGGATGCGGGTCCAGGAAATGTTGATTTGCATCTGTTCCAGCCCCATTGAAAGTGAATGGGTCCGCAAATTGCGAAACGAATGCGGACCCAAATTACGGACGTGTGAATGGACCCTAAAGCGGTGGAATAATATGGAGGCCTGGTTCCTAAATTCCATCTGATCTGAACAGTTTCTGTGTATTCGCAGAAACTGCCCCTTAGGGATACCCCGTTTCAGTGATTTGGGGTGAAAACTCTCCCATCTGAGCAGACTGTTAGTTGATGTCTGCTTATGATATAGTGTTGTCATTAGGGTACCATTAGCACTTCTACTGATCTGTACATCCAAGAAGGTTATACTCTGATGCTGTAGTTCATACGTAAAGAACAAGCCAATATGGTTTTTGTTTAAATCCTGCATAAAGCCTGACGAGCCTGACCAGAACAACAGAATGTCGTCGATGAATCTCGACCAAAACATTATATGTCTGGTCCATTTCTGCATGTCCTCGGTAAAGACAATAGTGTCCTCCCACCAGCCCAGGAGCAAATTTGTGTAGGTTGGGACACATGGGCTCCCCATCGCTGTGCCCCTGAGCTGGTGGCAGAAGCGGTTGTTAAACACAAAATAGTTGTGTTTTAACGCGAATTCTAGCAGCCAAATCACGAATTGATTATGATGCTTAAAGGGAACCTGTCACCAGGATTTTGTGTATAGAGCTGAGGACATGGGTTGCTAGATGGCCGCTAGCACATCCGCAATATCCAGTCCCCATAGCTCTGTGTGCTTTTATTGTGTAAAAAAACTGATTTGATACATATGCAAATTAACATAAAAAGAGTCATATCTTACTTGTGTGACCAGAGAAGAGTCATATTTTTAAGCTCTGACTCATCTCAGGTTAATTTGCATATGTATCAAATCGTTTTTTATACACAATAAAAGCACACAGAGCTATGGGGACTGGGTATTGCGGATGTGCTAGTGGCCATCTAGCAACCCATGTCCTCAGCTCTATACCAAAAATCCCGGTGACAGGTTCCCTTTAAGATCAATGGATCTGGAGACTAAAAAATCTGTATACGGATGTGACCCTGTCTATTGTTTTTTCTGACTGTATTATTCAAGAGTGTTGATTGGAAGTGTATGGCTGTAATGATTGACAGCCTGACACTGGTGACAATCTTATTTAGTGTCATCAATGATGAGGAAGATTGTGTCCTATTCATGTTAATATTGATGCCTGTTAGGTTATTGAACTGTATGTCCCCTGCTGAGCCCAGGTCATTGGTGTGGGTGAAACGCATTGGTACTATATATCTATACCAATAGTGCATTTAGGACTATATATCTATACCAATAGTGCATTTGGCATCGTAATTGTCACGGCTGAGGATGGGGGAAACCCTCAGCCGTGCGATGCCAGGAGATGGTAGGTCGCTACTTGGCCAGGACCACAGAATTAGGGAGCAGTTCACCTCCTAGCGCATCCCTAATCTGACCCTGACTCCTAGCTGCATGAGCCGACCTTGATGGTAGGAGGGCTCATGCTCCGGAACCTCGGATCCCTACTAACCCTCCGCAGATCCCTGAGCTAGGAGCTGGGTAGACAGCCCGTTCCTCCTGGACGCGGAGAAACAGGAGTCTAAAGGGGCCAAGCTGCAAGGAGATGGGGTACATAAACAGACCTATGGATATGACAGGAGAACAACTCAAGTTCAAACCTACCTGCCACAGCCTTGCTAACTGGATCCCGTGCACACAAGCTGATGTCCAGACCATACATAAATGGACACAGCAAACACACATACACACACAGGAACCCAGATCCATAGCTGCATTAAACATGAAAGGAAAGGAACATCAACTTAACATCACATATAAACATTTATGACCACAAGGGTGGTCCTCACTGGCAGATGGTATAAGGGACCAGGAGGGTGCCTCCAGCTTACAAACAAGGCTGGAGTACCCCTCAGACATCAGGTCTCAACTGAGGCTATATAGCCCAAAGTGGCCACACCCACACAGACACACAGTGGAAAGGGAATTAACCCTTCCAACACCAAGGAGGGAAGTGAACCCACTTAAAGGGAAAGTGCATACATAACTAAACCTCATACACCACAAACTGGGAAAGTGCGCACATAAATATCACACCGCACCAGTTACCGCCGGCAACGGCATGCATGGCAATCATGTCCTGGGAATCAGCCAGCAGGCCGAGACACTGCCACACACGCACACAATACTACACGCTGCCACGGGCAACCACAAGTGACGGAAAGTGTAACAGTGCACACCATACAAACCAAACCCGGAGCTACCGCATGCACTTGGCAGCAAGCTGCCTAGCAACCGCTCAGGATGCTATACCACCAAACACAATCTTGTTGCCAGCGGCAACCACACGTGAGGCAACAAACAAGTAGCTCTCACCATGTAGTTGACCACTACCAAACCGCAGGCAACCACATGCGGGTCCAGAGTCACAACCATGACGATGGTCGTGACAGTAATGGACGGCTGCGCTGTGAGAATACACCACTGTGTGCGCTAAGCAGCCGCCTATAATTTGTACCATAGAACATCTCTTTTCTCTTACTCTAACGACATATTGGATCTAGCACGTATTTATATGGTGCAACAATCTGTAAATATATCTTTATTATTTTCTGTACTTAGACCAGGTCATCACCTAGTAGGCCGCGATTAGACCCAGCCGAATTATCATCGAATAGGGGCAAACTAGGGCACTGCAGGAGGTTCCTGAACACGGGATCGCCCCTATCGGGGCGGCTATTCTGTTTTTTAGGCAGGAATAAATATCTTAGGGCCATACCTAGGGACAGGCCCAGTCAAGAAGTCATTATCCTGCCTAGAATCAAGTGTTCTTTAGGGATCTCAATGATAAACGGAAATCATTTCTTCAGAGCACCAACCGCATATCCACTTATAAAGTGTCGATTTTTTTCTTTTCTTTTCTTTGTGTGTTTGTCATTATGGGAGTTTGTTATTTTATACGTATTATACAATAAAGGCTATGTTTTATGGCAGGTGGTACCCTGTGATAATACAATTTATACATACCACCCGTGTTTATTCTCCCTCTGACGGGATATTGTCTTAGCTGTGATTAACCAATTGAAAACTATGGCAGACCAGGGTGCCATAGGTCGTTCTCTACAATAAACAGTGCTTGAGGCATGTGTCAGGATGCTGCGAGCACAAGATGTTGGCTTCTCAGCACGGGGGATGTCGCTGAACTCTTGCATTTTCAGAACACCAGCTATTTCCTTTGCCCATCTCTGTCTCTCGCAGCTCTCTGCTTGGGAATAGGGTTACGTAAGTATCATTTTTCTTATTTTTAATTACATCTAAGTTAGTGGGGGAGCAAAAAAGTGGGTGTTCATTCTGTATGATGAGTTCATAAAAGGGGTATTATTACTGTCCGGGAGCACTGTTACTGCATTGGGCCTAAAATGGGGTAATATTGGTTTTCGGGACTTAAAGGGGGCACTATTACTTTGTGGGAAACTAATACTGTGTGGGACCAATAAGGGGCACTATCACTGAGTTGAACCTAAATAGGGACAATAGTATGGTGTTAGACCTGAATGGTGCACTATAGGTGTGTGGAAGCTAAAGGGGACCCCATTACTTTGTGGTTCCTAAAGGGGACATTAATACTGTGTGGGACCTATAGGGGAACTATTACTGAACTGGAGCTTAATGAAGGCACTATTACTGTGTTGAACCTAAATAGGGGCACTGTTATTGTGTTGAAACTAAAGGGGCACCATTACTGTGGGACCTAAAATGGACACTATTGCCGTGTTGGACATAAAGGGGTCAATATTAGTTTGTGGGACCTAAGGAGTGACTATTACTTTTTGGAATGTAAATGGGAAACCAAAAGGGTACTATTACTGCATGAGACCTCAAGGGGGCAAGTTTACAGTCTGAGACCTAAAAGGGGCATTATTGCTGTGTGTGACCTAAAGGAAGCACTGTTACTGTTTGGGTCTGTAGGCGATAGTCATGGCAATAATTATGACTGCTATCTGCAAATATATACTTATGACAATTACTTGGATGTATAGATATCATACAAAAATGAACAAAGTTCATGAAAGGGTTTTGGTCATAAAACCTTTGCACAGGGTCCACCAACGTGTTAAAATGACCCTGATCACCATTACAAATATCTGAGCCTCACATGGCAATTGTTCAGGTTCTCATCTTGTACCCTAGTGCATATGTTTGGTAGGTACCTGAGGAAGGCTGTTATACTTCTTCTTAAGCCCAGTGATCCATGGATTATGATCTTTCCATACCCTCCCAAGCCCATGCCATATACTTAGTTGATCCATGGGGAAGCGGCATACTAATTGAGGCCTATACATTTATACTTATGTAGGGCATGTTGTGAACCAGGTTTACTCATTCTTAACTATTAAATAGTGACCTATCATTTTATTAGTGAAACTCCTCCCAACTACCCCCCCCCCCATTCAGAAACTTGTGAGTAGATTGGCAAAATATACAAAAATTAATAGCACCACCAAAAAACTGTTGTAGAAAAGGTGCATGCATGTCTCTCAGGGGATTTCTCCACCTCACCCCACACACATAGTACAGTGTGTAAAGAAAATAGAGATTCACAGAAAAAAAGGTGACTAGGTTTATTTCTGGTGAGTAGATGTGCCTTGTCCATGAGTAAATTAGGGCCCCTAAGATTAACGAGCTACTGACAGCATTACCCCCAATACTGCTCTGATAGGCCCTGGAACATGTATGGACATATTGCTATACCACACATATATGAGCTACAGCCTGAATCTGTCCAGTATAGCCTGACCGGCCTGTTCATAGGAGACTGCACCAATACTTAATAAGGGCTAGTTCACATCCGTTGCGAGATATGACAGGCTGTTCTGGAACAGAGCAGCCTGCCGGATGTCACAGGATCTGGCACTGCCGGATCCCCATTGACTGCAATGAGGTCTGGTGGGGATCCGGCCAATTTCCGGCATGAATGTGGTTTTTGACTGGACAAAAAATGTTCCATGCAATTTTTTTGGTCTAGCCGACAGCCAGCATTTGTGCCGGATCAGACAGCCGAATCTCCGAAACTGAGATGTGAACGCAGCCTATCCGCTACCCATTGGGATGGACTTGGCATTTCAGGGGCCCCACACAAAGTTATGTCTGCGGTCCAATTCTGTATAGAAAAATACAATATTTTAATATGGTTGTTCTGCCCAGCAGGGTTAGGGAGATTCATTACAGATCACGTCTGCCAGAGTTTTGGTAATTCTGTAGTGATTAATGTGGTTATAGCACCATCTAGCCGTGATAAATTGTATTGCACTTTGATTTTCTTGTTACAAAGACTGCTGCATTGTGGGTGGTGCAGAGCATTGTGGAAGTAAAAAGCATTCTGGGACAGAGAAGTCTCCTGTCTCCAGGACACAGTACAGAGCTGCCCTATGCATATCTCCTTCTCAAACTCCACCATCCTTGTAAAAGCATATCTGTTTTACAAATCAATAAAATACTCCTGTTTTGCCAATAAACAAGTTAGACTACAAAGAACAGTCCTCTAATTTGGAAGACAGAAATGGATTATGCTGAATGTCAGACTGTACACTGTGTGAACGTGTATGAAAACAGAACAGTAAAACAGATGCTAGTTAGCAGCGATAGTGGATCTGACTATACGGAGCCGCCATCAGACACGCGATCCTGTGTACAAGATTGCAGCCGCCATACAGTCATAAGAAGTGAGAGTGCAGCCCCCAGCAAGTGAAGCACGATCCAGACCACGCTGAAGTCCGTTTCTACATAGACTTAGTCCGCACAGAGACATTAAGCAGCCAGCAAAAGGCACACAATGTCCGCAAGCCAGGCATCATCATACAGGACCAGGTCACGAGCAAGCTGCGCTAGCAAGTCCTCAATAAAATAAATGTCTGCTCTTGCCCGTGCAGAAGCTGAGGCTGCAAAAGTAAGGTCTTCCTTTGCTGTAAGAGAGATGCAACTAAAGAGAGAGAGAGCGGCAAAGGAAAAAGAGAAAGCATTAAAAGGAAGAAGAGACAGCATGCCTGTAAGCGTCACTGGAAAAACTCGCTGCAGAGAAAGAAGCGGCAGCCGCAGTGGCCAAAGCAGAGTTCCTAGAAGCCAAGGAGTTCCTCAGATCCAAGAAACACAGCAAAGTACTTGGGCCAGACCTACATCCACAAGATCCAGCACAGCGCGTCTCAGAATATGACCATCAGCATCCCAAGACAGATGACGACTATGATCCAGTATATCAGCCAGCCAATACAGAGAGCCAAAGATCCTACTTTGAACCACAGTACCTCAAGAAGGATGGTATGCGACAAAACAATGCTGACCACAACTACCGCCCTACAGAACAGAAGCTACAACATTCGCTTTGACTTAAAGGGACAGCCTTCGCATCACAACGGTATTATACAGACTTCCCTAAGCCAGAAACCCCTAAAAGGTATGGCGATACACTACACACGCAGCATAACAACAACACACCGGGTAGTATTGGAGCTAACCAGGCCACCATGGACTTCGCTAAGTTCTTTCCTAAATGGGAGCTGGTTTCTAAAGGACTTATAAAGTTCACCGATCGCCCCGAGAACTACAGGGCATGGCGAGCCTCCTTTCAGAACGCCATAAGGGACTTAGATCTTTCCTGTAGTGAGGAGTTAGATCTCTTGGTAAAGTGGCTTGGAAGCGAGTCTGCTGAACACGCCAAAACATCAGAGACATTAACATAAACTATCCGGGCAAAGGCCTAAAGATGATGTGGGAAAGGCTTAATGAGTGTTATGGGTCAATAGAAGCTATAGAAAATGCTTTATATACGAGAATTGATAATTTTCCCACAATAGTAGGTAGGGGTCACCAGAAGCTCAGGGAATTAGGTGACTTGTTGATAGAGATGCAGGTTGCTCAGGCAGAAGGAGATCTGCCGGGGCTAGCATTCCTGGACACCGCCAGAGGTGTCAATCCGATTGTCCAAAAACTCCCTTATAATCTACAGGAGAAGTGGATTATAAACAGTTTTATAATGTACCATTTCCCCCCTTCGTGGTGTTTGTAGACTTTGTTACTCAACAGGCAAGGATCAGAAACGATCCCAGTTTTGACTTTACATTTTCATGTTCAACTGCCCGTGGTGTCAAACCTCATAAAACACCAGTGGCATTCCACAAAACTAAAGTTGCCTCCACAGGTTCTGCTTACAGGTCGTTTAAGGGTACTTTCACACTTGCGTTTTTCTTTTCCTGCACTGAGTTCCGTCAAAAGGGCTTAGGGCCCTTTCAAACTTGCGTTCTTTTCTTCCGGCATAGAGTTCCGTCGTCGGGGCTCTATGCCGGAAGAATCCTGATCAGTTTTATCCTAATGCATTCTGAATGGAGAGAAATCCGTCCAGGATGCATCAGGATGTCTTCAGTTCCGGACCGGAACGTTTTTTGGCCGGAGAAAATACCGCAGCATGCTGCGCTTTTTGCTCCGCCCAAAAATCCTGAACACTTGCCGCAAGGCCGGATCCGGAATTAATGCCTATTGAAAGGCATTAATCCGGATCCGGCCTTAAGCTAAACATTGTTTCGGCGCATTGCCGGATCCGACGCTTAGCTTTTCCTGAATAGTTACCATGGCTGCCAGGACGCTAAAGTCCTGGTTGCCATGGTAAAGTGTAGTGGGGAGCGGGGGAGCAGTATACTTACCGTCCGTGCGGCTCCCCGGGTGCTCCAGAGTGACGTCAGGGCGCCCCACGCGCATGGATGACGTAATCACATGGACACGTGATCCATGCGCATGGGGCGCTCTGACGTCATTCTGGAGCGCCCCGGGAGCCGCACGGACTGTAAGTATACTGCTCCCCCGCTCCCCACTACTACTATGGCAGCCAGGACTTTAATAGCGTCCTGGCTGCCATAGTAACACTGAACGCATTTTGAAGACGGATCCGTCTTCAAATGCTTTCAGTTCACTTGCGTTTTTCCGGATCCGGCGGGCACCTCCGGCAAATGGAGTGCACGCCGGATCCGGACAACGCAAGTGTGAAAGAGCCCTTAATGCCGGAAAAGAACTGATCAGGTATATCTCCATGCATTCTGAATGGAGAGCAATCCATTCAGGATGCATCAGGATGTCTTCAGTTCAGTAATTTTGACTGATCAGGCAAAAGATAAAACTGCAGCATGCTACGGTTTTATCTCCGGCCAAAAAAAAAACGGAAGACTTGCCTGAATGCTGGATCCGGCATTTTTTTTCTATAGGAATGTATTAGTGCCGGATCTGGCATTCAAAATACGGCGACGGAACTGCTTGCCGGATCACTCTGCTGCAAGTGTGAAAGTAGCCTAAGTCTTCTCAAGAAGTGAATAAACTCAAAGATCTTACCAAAGAATGCCCCCTGCACAAGAAACCACATCCCCTACTAAAATGCAGAGCCTTCAGGGAGAAGTCTTTAGAGGACCGGAAAGAATTCCTCAAAGAAAACATCTGCTTCAGATGCTGCGCTACAACATCGCACTTCGCCAGGAACTGTAAGGTCAGTGTGACATGCACAGAATGCAGTAGCACAAAACACAACACGGCTTTACACCCTGGACCACCTTCTCAGGTATCAACTGGGTACAAGGTAGAGTCCATAGATGGTCAGACCTGCTTGTCCCTGCCAACCATACTGGAGTACAATCACATTCCTGACAACTGGTCCGAGATACCTACACCAGAGGTAGCAGCATACCATCCCCATCTGAAGCATATAGCTCACCTGATACCAGAACTGGATCCAGAAGCCCCGCTAGTCTTACTCCTTGGAAAAGACATACTACGAGTTCATAAGGCTAGAGGACAGATTAACGGTTCCCAAAACGCTCCATACGCCCAGAGACTTGACCTAGGATGGGTCATCATAGGAGACGTCTGCCTAGGAGGAGCACTCAAGCCAACCTCAGTCAACAGTATGCTCACCAACACACTTGAAAATGGACGTCCTTCCCTATTCCAGCCATGTCACAGCAGTTTCCTGATAAAAAAAATTGCCCACAGCGCTCCTGTGACTGGTCCTTACACAGATCCCTCCTGTGAAGACACGCCTGCATCCGTGAGCAGGATCACTTAGGGTGCACAGTCTTCCACAGGACAAGAGAAGACAACAGGGTCGCAATGTCCATAGAATAGTAAATGACGAGTCAAAAAATCTGGGTTGCACCTTTAGCGTTTAAACCCCGGAGACAACGCTTACCTAACAACAACTTGTCTACAGTCGATTTATCTCCCTCAAATATAAACTTCAAAGGACACCAGAGACGAGAGAACATTTCTTTACCGTCATGGAAAGAATATTCCAGAACAACCATGCAGAAATAGCACCCACGCCCCAAGACTCCGAGGAGTGTTGGTACTTACCCATATTCAGCGTGTATCATCCTAAAAAACAAGGCCAGATATGATTAGTATTTGACTCAAGCGCCGGGTGTGAAGGCGTCTCGCTAAACAATGTCTTACTGTCTGGTCCAGACCTCAACAGACTTCTATAGGTACTTCTCCGCTTCCGCAGAGATTCAATAGCATTTTTGGCCGACATACAACAGATCTTCCACTGTTTCCTCATCAAGGATCCGTGGCCGTTGTTCCGTTTTCTGTGTTTTTTTGCGGACCCATTGACTTTCAATGGGTCCGTTGAAAACTCGGAAAATGCACCGTTGTTCATCAGCGGCCGTGATCCGTGTTCCCTGTCCGTCAAAAAAATATGACCTGTCCTATTTTTTTGACGGACCACGGTTCACGGACCCATTCAAGTCAATGGGTCCGTGAAAGAACACGGATGCACACAAGATTGGCATCCGCGTCCGTGATCCGTGGCCGTTGGCTACTTTCATACAGACGGATCCGAAGATCCGTCTGCATAAAAGCTTTTTCAGAGCTGAGTTTTCACTTCGTGAAAACTCATATCCGACAGTATATTCTAACACAGAGGCGTTCCCATAGTGATGGGGACGCTTCTAGTTAGAATATACTACGAACTGTGTACATGTCTGCCCCCTGCTGCCTGGCAGCACCCGATCTCTTACAGGGGGCTGTGATCCACACAATTAACCCCTCAGGTGCTGCACCTAAAGGGTTAATTGTGCATATCATAGCCCCCCTATAAGAGATCAGGGGCTGCCAGGCAGCAGGGGGCAGACCCCCCTCCCTCCCCAGTTTTAATTTCATTGGTGGCCAGTGTGGCCCCCCCCTCCCTCCCTCTATTGTATTATTTTCATTTGTGGCACAGTGTGCGCCCCCCCCGGCCCCCCCTCCCTCCCTCTATTGTATTATTTTCATTGGTAGTGTGCGGCCTTCCCCCCCCCCCCCCCGATCATTGGTGACAGCGTAGAGTTCTGATCGGAGTCCCAGTTTAATCGCTGGGGCTCTGATTGGTAACCATGGCAACCAGGACGCTACTGCAGTCCTGGTTGCCATGGTTACTTAGCAATATTAGAAGCATCATACTTACCTGCTGCGCTGTCTGTGACCGGCCGGGAGCTCCTCCTACTGGTAAGTGACAGATCATTAAGCAATGCGCCGCACAGACCTGTCACTTACCAGTAGGAGGAGCTCCCGGTCACAGACAGCGCAGCAGGTAAGTATGATGCTTCTAATATTGCTAAGTAACCATGACAACCAGGACTGCAGTAGCGTCCTGGTTGCCATGGTTAACGATCGGAGCCCCATCGATTAAGCTGGGACTCCGATCGGAACTCTCCACTGCCACCAATGATCGGGGGGGGGGAGAGGAGAGGCCGGCCACTGCCACCAATGAAAATAATACAATAGAGGGAGGGAGGAGGGCCGCACACTGTGCCACCAATGAAAATAATACAATAGAGGGAGGGAGGGGGGGCCGAGGGGGGTCTGCCCCCTGCTGCCTGGCAGCCCCTGATCTCTTACAGGGGACTATGATACGCACAATTAACCCCCCTCAGGTGCCGCACCTGAGGGGGGTTAATTGTGCGTATCATAGTCCCCTGTAAGAGATCGGGTGCTGCCAGGCAGCAGGGGGCAGTTATTACACAGTTCTTAGTATATTCTAACTTGAAGCGTTCCCTTCACCATGGGAACGCCTCTGTGTTAGAATATACTGTCAGATCTGAGTTTCACGATCTAACTCATATCCGACAGTATATTCTAATATAGAGGCGTTTCCATGGTGATGGGGACGCTTCAAGTTAAAATATACCATCGGATTGGAGAAAACTCTGATCCGATGGTATAATAGGGACTCCTGACTTTACATTGAAAGTCAATGGGGGACAGATCCGTTTGCAATTGCACCATATTGTGTCAACGTCAAACGGATCCGTCCCCATCGACTTGCATTGTAAGTCAGGACGGATCCGTTTGGGTCCGCACGGCCAGGCAGACACCAAAACGACTTTTCTTTTCATGTCCGTGGATCCTCCAAAAATCAAGGAAGACCCACGGACGAAAAAACGGTCACGGATCACGGACCTACGGACCCCGTTTTTGCGGACCTTAAAAAAACGGTCGTGTGCATGAGGGCTTAGTCGGTCGTTTTTACAGTCCCCCAAAAAATTCCAGACAAGATTTGTTCATGATTGATAAAAAATTAGACATCATATAATACATGGAAATCTCTAACAAATCTATAACCAGCAGTGTACCTCACATGGATCCAGAGATCTCCACATTCATTTTTCCAATTGCTCTGCTAGATTTATTTCAAGCTGGCAGCTCAGGGGACGTGCCCTCTAACCGTCACAGCTTCTATCAGCAGATATAGTTGGAGGAAGTTGAAGGTTAGAACTGAGCATGGGCGTCCAGCTTAGGCTACTTTCACACTTGCGCTTGATCGGATCCGTTCTGAACGGATCCGATCATATTAATGCAGACGGAGGCTCCGTTCAGTACGGATCCGTCTGCATTAATAACTTAGAAAAATTTCTAAGTGCGAAAGTAGCCTGAGCGGATCCGTTCAGACTTTCAATGTAAAGTCAATGGGGGACGGATCCGCTTGAAGATTGAGCCATATGGTGTCATCTTCAAGCGGATCCGTTCCCATTGACTTACATTGTAAGTCTGGACGGATCCGCACGCCTCCGCACGGCCAGGCGGACACCCGAACGCTGCAAGCAGCGTTCAGCTGTCCGCCTGGCCGTGCGGAGGCGAGCGGAGCGGAGGCTGAACGCCGCCAGACTGATGCAGTCTGAGCGGATCCGCATCCATTCAGACTGCATCAGGGCTGGACGGAAGCGTTCTGCTCCGCTCGTGAGCCCCTTCAAACGGAGCTCACGAGCGGACAGCAGAACGCTAGTGTGAAAGTAGCCTTAGTCAGATGGACAGAGTGATGTGGCTCTATATAGATTTAAAAAATATATATTATTCAGTGGCTAGGCTACATTTTTTATGACATGCACTTACTAAAGTGTTCAGATCCAGGAGCTGGATCAACCCCTTTAACGTTCTCTGAATTTCCCCTTTAAAGTGACATTCACACTAGAGATGTCTGATTGTAATCTCTGTTGGTTTCTCTGAGCAGCAATGTCTGGCATCCTTTAGGGTACTTTCACACTAGCGTTATTCTTTTTTCGGTATTGAAATCCGGTAAAGGGTCTCAATACCGGAAAAAAACGCATCAGTTTTGTCCTAATGCATTCTGAATGGAAAGCAATCCGTTAAGTATGCATCAGGATGTCTTTCGTTCCCAGAACAATACGGCACATTTCCATAGAGATGTATTAATGCTGACTCTGGTACCAAGTGTTCCGTAAATTGCCGCATCGCCAGATCTGGCTTTCTGGTCTGCGCATGCGCCGGGATATAGGAGGAGCTACTTTCGCTTTTGATCTTTGAAAAAATACCAGATCCGTTATTCCAGATGATACCAGATGAGACGGATCCGGCATATCACTGAATCCGTCTAACGGATACGGAAATAAAAGCTATCCGTTTGTATATGGGGTTGCTGGAACTGCCTGCCGGATTCTGACAACGCTAGTGTGAAAGTACCCTTTAGTTAGTCTCTGCATAGTCAGAAGGTCACCAAAACGCTGCAAGCTGCGTTTTAGTGACCATCTAAAAAACACAACGGAGACCAAACGCAGCCAAATTGATGCATTCTGAACGGATCCTTATCCATTCATAATGCATTGGGGCTGAACTGATCCGTTTTGGGCCGCTTCTGAGAGCCCTGAAACTGATCTCACAAGCGGACCCAGAAACGCCAGTGTGAAAGTAGCCTTAGGCTACATGCACACGACCGTATGTGTTTTGCGGTCCGCAAAAAAAACGGATGACGTTCCGTATGGCATCCGTTTTTTTTTGCGGATCCATTTTTTTGCGGATTTATTCTAATAATGCCTATCCTTGTCCGCAAACTAGAAAAAAATAGGACATGCACTATTTTTTTAGCGGAGCAACGGAACGGACATACTGATGTGGACAGCACACGGTGTGCTGTCCGCGTTTTTTGCGGACCCATTGAAATGAATGGGTCTGCATCCTATCCGCAAAAAAAATGGATCGGACACGGAAACAAAATACGGTCGTGTGCATGAGGCCTAAGGCTAGGTCAACACGACAACATTTGGCACAACTACAATGCAACATTTGTCATGCGACATTTTGTTGCACTAATGTCACACGACAATTTTTATAATGGCAGTCTATGGTGTCGAACTGCAACATGCAACATGCTGCGACTGCGATGCAACAGTCGCAGAAAAATCCATCTCGAATGGATTTTCTGCGACTGTTGCGTCGCAGTCGCAGCATGTTGCATGTTGCAGTGCGACACCATAGACTGCCATTATAAAAATTGTCGTGTGACATTAGTGCAACAAAATGTCGCGCGACAAATGTCGTCGTGTAGACGTGGCCTGTATTCTACTGATTCAGGAGCGCTGTGGGAATTTGTAGAGGAGCCGCCCGTCCAGTGAAGAAATGCCTATGATTATATATTTAAATACCATATGATACAACCAGACTGAAGATCATTGTCACATCCTATTATTATCTGACCAGCTACTTAAAAACACCTTTCTGGTATTATCAGGGCCGATGCAAGGATTTTTGCCGCCCCCTCATGTCACTCACTGACAGACAGACACGCACTCAGACACTCACTGAATGACGTACACAGAAACTCACTGACAGACACACATACACTCACTGACAGACAGACACGCACAGACAGACAGACACGCACTCAGACACTCACTGAATGACGTACACAGAAACTCACTGACAGACACACATACACTCACTGACAGACAGACACACACTCAGACACTCACTGAATGACGTACACATACACTCACTGACAGACACACATACACTCACTGACAGACAGACACGCACTGACAGACAGACACGCACTGACAGACAGACACGCACTGACAGACAGACACGCACTGACAGACAGACACGCACTGACAGACAGACACACACTGACAGACAGACACGCACTGACAGACAGACACGCACTGACAGACAGACACACACTGACAGACAGACACACACTGACAGACAGACACGCACTCAGACACTCACTGAATGACGTACACAGAAACTCACTGACAGACACACATACACTCACTGACAGACAGACACACACTCACTCACAGACAGACACACACTCGCTCACTGACAGACATACACCTAGCCACTGAAACACACACACACAGAAACTCACTGACAGACACTCACTCACTGGCAGACAAACACACACATATACTCACTGACAAACACACAGACACTGACCGACTGACATACACACACTCATTGACATACACACACAGACACTCAATGACAGACACACATACATTTACTGACAGACAGACATACATACACTCACTCACTGACATAAATACACAGGCAGACACTCACTCAGTCAAACACTTAAACACTAACCTCCCTGGGGTCCAGTGTGGTGCAGCTCCTCAGTCCTCCAGCGCGCCATTTAGTATATCGGGGCCGGAATGACGTCATATTCCGGCATCACAGAGGGCGCACGAGGGAGGAGTGGGGAGCTGCTAGAACAGCCTCCCTTGCCGCCCGCCTCCTCTCCTCCGGTAATTTACTGGCAGAGCAGGCACCTGCCATCAGGGTAAGCAGATGCCTGCTCTGCCATATTTAAGAAGGACCTCCACCTCCTGGCCCCCCTGTAATGGCGCTGGGGGCGGCTCAAGAGCCGCTCGCCCAGGGCTGCAGCCCCAGTCAGGGGGAGCCCACCAGCATGCCGGCGCCCTAGGCGAACGCCTAGTTTGCCTATATGGTTGCACCGGCCCTGGGTATTATTACTCCTTGTCGTCCAATATTCTTTTCCAAGATGCCACTTTTTTCCTGAACTGCGTCTGCGCTGAAAGCAATCACTGCAGACGCAGGAATAGGACATCCGGGAAGCACTGGACGTGCAGTACAGGAAAAAGCAGCCATCTTGGAAAAGGATATGGATGGCAACAACTGTTCAACTGTTGACACTGCTACCTTGGAGGTGGGAGGACTATATGAGCTAAGATTAGGCCGGTTAGCTGTGTATGGCATTACTGTAATGTAGCAGGAAAGTGGCCAGCCCCTTTAACATTGTTCACAATCTAAGAATGGATATATTTGCGAATAATTGTGGGGTAACCTAAAGGAAATCTACTAATATAAATTCAAGGGGTTTTCTGGAAGTGGAATACTAATGACCTCTCCTCAGGATTGGTCATCAGTATCTGGTCGGTGGGGGTCTGCACCCCTGCTGGTCAGCTATTTGGAGAGGCTACAATGCTCTGGTGAGTGACACGACCTCTTGCTAGAGCTGTGATGGCAAGTTCATCGGTCATGTTGGCCTAGTTGCAGATCAAGTGAAAGGGCCTGAGCTACAATACCAAGCACAGCCACTATACAGTGTACGGCGCTGTGCTTCAAACAGCCCATCTGTGTGAGGATCAGACCCCCACTGATCAGATACTGATATATCCTGAGGACAGGTCATCCGTTTTCTACTGCCGGAAATCCCCTTTAAGTCCACTTTCACATTAGCGCCAGCCTTCTCCGGGTGAACAGCCTGCCGGATCCGTGCTGCCGCTAAGGGACGCATGCCGCCAGAGCTCCGCTCCGGCCCCATTCACTGTAATGGGGGTGGGCCGCAGATCCAGCGGTAGCGCGGCAAACATGCTGAGAGGCGGCCGGAATAAAACTACGACAGGCTGCTGCTAATGTGAAAGTATATTATATAAATAGCAAGATGAGTTTTCTTTCCACTCCAGTGGTTACGGCGTGTGCTATATACTGCTGTAGGGACTCCTGACGGATCTGTGCAGTGAAGAGCAGCCTCTGATGTGTGCTGCCAATGAGCACTCCGCTGCATGCAGAAGCTCCAGGGTCTTAGAATTAGAAAACTATGGCAGCTCACTTCCAGATTAAGCATGACACCTGCCCTGTCAATGTGTTGTAGGGGAGGAGCTGAGCTGCAATACCACACAGGCCGCAGACAGTTGTGGCGCTGTTTTAGGAAGAAATAACCATGGTCCTGTACAACTCCCCAGGATTCTGCTGTTTCTTCCCATTTTAGTTGCATAGCTCCTCACTGCTTCAAGGAAAGCCACACTACATCCTGATTTCTCCATTCTCTCCCTCACAAACTGTCTTCATGCACATGGAGGATTTATTCCCCTCAGCACCATAAATAATAAAGCCTCTTCACACAGATTTGCCTCAAGCCCTGGAGCTCAAACTCCGAACTCCGCTCCAAACTATTGCGTCAGGAACCGCCCCCTCCTGTCATGTACTTATACTAAGTGGGCGTGTTAGATGATAGCCCCACCCCCGCCTGACACTCAGGACGCCTGCAATGATGGTCGCCTAGGAGACAAGCCAGTCTCCGCCCCTACATCTTTCCTTGCCTATCCCGTCCCTCCGCATTCCACACCTGCAGTGTCTCCCGCCTCCCCGCAGTGTCCGCCTTTTGATTGCTACCATTGGTTGTCTCTACCTTCAGTCACAAAGCTGTTCTCTTTCGTAGCTTCCTATTGGTCAAAATGCCCAGTCGTTCAACTCAAGCGTACGTAGGAGACTCCGCTTTGCAGGAATAGTGGGCAGGTGTTGGCGCAGAGGGGCGTGACAGGAAGGCGTGGTAAAGGGGGTGATGGGCGTGGTCTGACGGGTTCTTCTTCTAGCTGGTGGTATTCAGTAGCTGCCCGATAGGAAAACAGCGACAGAGGCGAGAAGGAGGAGGTGCGGAGAGGATCACTGGCAGAGGTGAGTGGCAGCACTGGCAGCAGCAACAGGAGCTGGGCTTCCCTGTGCCCCCGGGGTCTGGGATCCCCTCCAGTGGCTTCATCTATGAAATGCAAGCCATAGACGACCCTCTTCTGCATCGTCTGTGCGCTAGACCCCCTTCCCTCCATCAGATGTCAGCCTGAACGCCCCCTCACTGCCAACATCTGCAGGCAGGACACCTGACAGCATCCCTCCGGCAGTGGTGCCCTGATGCCAGGCCACACTGGCAGTAATTGGGAAGGTGGCAGGCTGATCACTGACATTATTTAGGTCTCCTCTTCTCCCTCGCTCATCCTGCTGCATCAGTGCCCACATTGGCATGGACTGGCCTCATCAGTCCCCATCTACCCCTGGTCACACTGACAGGTCCTGCCATTTTCAGTCGGTCTTTGCCTCCCAGCCTGAAGATGTTCCTCCTGCTGCCGGAGAAGTGCCACCTATTGTTATTCACCCATGGGCTGGAGGGTGCTGGCACCTCATGGGCAAACTATGAGGGCATCTATTCCTTCCTAAATGTCTTCTGTGAAGAGATTAGTCATACATTCTATCTATCTATCTATCTATCTATCTATCTATCTATCTATCTATCTCATATCTATCTATCTATCTATCTATCTATTATCTATCTATCTATCTCATATCTATCTATCTATCTATCTATCTATCTATCTATCTATCTATCTATTATCTATCTATCTATCTATCTATCTATCTCATATCTATCTAGCTATTATCTATCTATCTATCTCATATCTATCTATCTATCTATCTATCTATCTATCTATCTATCTCATATCTATCTATCTATCTATCTATCTATCTATCTATCTATCTATCTATCTATCCATCTAATATCTATCTATCTATCTATCTATCTATCTCATATCTATCTAGCTATTATCTATCTATCTATCTATTATCTATCTATCTATCTATCTATCTATCTATCTATCTATCTATCTATCTATCTCATATCTATCTATCTATCTCATATCTATCTATCTCATATCTATCTATCTATCTCATAATCTATCTATCTCATATCTATCTAGCTATTATCTATCTATCTATCTCATATCTATCTATCTATCTATCTATCTATCTATCTATCTATCTATCTATCTATCTCATATCTATCTATCTATCTATCTCATATCTATCTATCTATCTATCTATCTATCTATCTATCTATCTATCTATCTATCTATCTATCCATCTAATATCTATCTATCTATCTATCTATCTCATATCTATCTAGCTATTATCTATCTATCTATCTCATATCTATCTATCTATCTATCTATCTATCTATCTATCTATCTATCTATCTCATATCTATCTATCTATCTATCTCATATCTATCTATCTATCTATCTATCTATCTATCTATCTATCTATCTATCTATCCATCTAATATCTATCTATCTATCTATCTATCTATCTCATATCTATCTAGCTATTATCTATCTATCTATCTATTATCTATCTATCTATCTATCTATCTATCTATCTATCTATCTATCTCATATCTATCTATCTCTCTCTATCATTATTTCTATTACATATACCTAGCCTATTTGAAGTTGTTTTTGCTGTTGTATATTTATATATATTTGCCCATTTTAAGTTCAAAATAAAAAAGGCTTCATTCTCATGTTGCTCTCCTACTTTGTGGTAGGTAACTGCACATTTGACCGCCATATACGCAGAATCCTGTACCGCGTGGCGTTACAATAGAATTACTATGCTTTCAGTAATAGGTTACCAGCTGGGACCACGTCACGATTCTGCCCTATATTTAACATATACGTTGGGGAAAAAAGGCTGCAAAAGGGCAGTACACTACGATTTCCATCCTGCAGAGGCCAGTAAAAAACGCTAAGGGCTTGTTCACATGAACGTTTTTTGCGTTCTGTATACGTAAAATTCCGTTTCCGTATTTCCATTTTTCCGTTCCGTTCAAAGGTAGAACATGTCCTATTATTGCCCGCAAATCACATTCCATGGCTCCATTCAAGTCAATGGGTCTGCAAAAAAAATGGAGCACATACGGAATGTACTCCGTATGTCTTCCGTATCCGTTCCGTTTTTTGCGGAACATTTATTGAAAATTTTACGCCCAGCCCAATTTTTTCTATGTAATAACTGTATACTGTATATGCCATACGGAAAAACGGAATCGGAAACACTACTGAAACAAAAACGGAAAAACGTATCCGTTAAAAACGGCCCACAAAACGCTGAAAAAGCCATACAGTCGTGTGAACGAGCCCTAACATTTACATTTTCGTGACGGACACCACTGTATGGATCTGTGGGAGGCATCCGTGTAACATATACGTTAATCATAAGACAAAAACGTGATGAGAACCCCGTCAGTAATTCCTAGGACCCGTCGGCAGCTTCTTGGACGCCACTTGTATGGAAGGAGTTCCTCATAACTGATCTTTTGTGTTTGGGTTGGAATAAAATGTATGTTGGTGTAAAAATGTCTACTTTCTGGTAGGATAGAAGTGAGGTTTGTGCAGATGGCCGCCGGGCACCAGTTCTGGGCTGCTCTGCAGATTCTAGGTCAGGCATCCTCAAACTGCGACCCTCCAGCTGTTGAAAAACTACAACTCCCACAATGCCCTGCTGTAGGCTGATACCTGTAGGCTGTTCGGGCATGCTGGGAGTTGTAGTTTTGCAACAGCTGGAGGGCCGCAGTTTGAGGATGCCTGTTCTAGTTGCATGTGATGATCTCTAGGTTGATCATATTGGGCGTTGTAACCCAGCTTTCCTGAAGTCCTGAGCAGAAAATGATACATCCCCTGTATATTGAACACTGCATATGTTAGGTGATAACAACTAAATCATTGGGGATCTGACTGCTGGGATCCCTACCGACTACTAGAATAGGGCTCTGTGCCCCTGCTTAAATGGAACAGTGGTCGAGCGACGAGCGTGTGTGCTGCTACTCCAT
Organism: Bufo bufo; assembly: GCF_905171765.1. Classification (NCBI taxonomy): domain Eukaryota; kingdom Metazoa; phylum Chordata; class Amphibia; order Anura; family Bufonidae; genus Bufo; species Bufo bufo. The sequence goes on along the minus strand of NC_053391.1, from coordinate 146,442,428 downwards.
GCAAGTCTATGGGACTGACAGCGATAACTACAGCATCAGTATTTTTGTCAGACCCATAGACTTTGAATGGCGTGGCAGTGCATATGAAACCCCTTATTACCAGAATACCAGACACTTTCACACAGCTTTTTAATGGTGTTTTGGAGCACTTTTATAGACTCCATACTTTTTTTTTTTGTTGCACCTGCAGTTTTTGGTGTTAAAATCACCAGCTACAGATGTTAGCTGCCGGTCTGTGGGAAATGTGAACTGTAGGACACACAAGCGGTTTTCCTGGGTCTCTGGCATTTTGTTTGAAAAATGCAACAGGTTGAAGTTTTTGCCATTTTTTTTTTCCTGGCATTTTGACAGTAAAAAAAAACAGAAAAAAACATGATTCACACAGCTGTTTAGAAAAAAAAAACACTGCTAAAATAACTGTATAAAAACTGCAGACGATATAGCAAAAACGGAGCTGTTTCTATGACTTTTTTCTAGTGAACACAGGACGTCAGAGCAAAATCGCGTGTGTTCAGGAGGCCTAATTAACGGTGCTCACGCAGACAAACACCCAGCTTTCCCAGTAACAGAACTAAGAAACGAATTAATAAAATGCCTTTACCAGCTCCACAGAAGAGTGCAACTCAAAAAGGCTTAGGAGTCAGGACTCATACACACGAACGTATTATCTTTCTGTGACCATTCAGTTTTTTGCGTTCCGTATAAGGACCGGATACGTAAGCATTTATTTCAATGGATCCGCAAAAAAGAAAAGAAAAGGAAGGTACTCCGTATGCCTTCCATTTCCGTATTTTCGTTCCGTTCAAACATAGAACATGTCCATGGAACGGAAGCGGAAACACTACTGAAACAAGAAACGGAACAACGGATCCGTAAAAAAGGACCGCAAAATACTGAAAAAGCCATACGGTTGTGTGCAGGAGGCCTTAGGCTACATGCAGTGACCGTTAAGGGCTCGTTCACACGACCGTGTGAAGCCCATGCCCGTATTGCGGACCGCATTTGCGGATCCGCAATACACAGGTCCCGTTCCGTGGCCATTCCTCATCACGGATGCGGACCCATTCATTTCAATGGGTCCGCAAATCCGGAGATGCGGAACGGTGCGGAACGGAACCACAGAACAGAGCACTACGGAAGCACTACAGAGTTTGCTCTATCTTTTTGCGGAACATGAAAAGTGAATGGGGCCGCGATCTCTATGCGGCTGCCACACAGCAGGTGACCGTGCTTAGCGGACCGCAATTTGCGGTCCACAGCACGGGCACGGGCTTCCCACAGTCGTGTGGACAAGCCCTAACAGTGGATAAACTGTCAGTTTTTCATGGCCATTTTGCATCCACGTGTGCATCTATTTTTCTGGTCATCTAGCTGTTTTTTTACAGATGCTTTGCCTCCAATTTGTGTCCTTTTTTAATGACCATTAAAAACGGATGTAGTTCATTGTCTTTGTTTTTTTTTTTTTAAACCCAAACCCTGCAGTGCCCTCAGTGTACATAATACCCTCTATAGTGCCCCAGTATATCTAAGTGCCCCCACATAGTGCTCCACTATATCTAATAACTTGCACATAGTGCCCAAGTATATCTGAGTGTGCCCCATAGTGCCCAGTACAACTAAGTTCCCTCACATAGTGCCCCAGTGTATCTAAGTACCCCCCATAGTTCCCCAGTATATCTAAGGGCCCTCACATAGTGTTCCAGTATATTAGAGTGTGCCCCATAGTGCCCCAGTATATCTAAGTTCCCTCACATAGTGCCCCAGTATATCTGAGTGCCCCCATAGTGCCCCAGTACATCTAAGTACCCTCCCATAGTGCCCCAGTATATCTAATTGCCCCCCATAGTTCCCCAGTATATCTAAGGGCTATCACATAGTGTTCCAGTATATTAGAGTGTGCCCCATAGTGCCCCAGTATATCTAAGTTCCCTCACATAGTGCCCCAGTATATCTGAGTGCCCCCATAGTGCCTCAGTATATCTAAGTACCCTCCCATAGTGCCCCAGTATATCTAAGTGCCCCCCATAGTTCCCCAGTATATCTAAGGGCTATCACATAGTGTTCCAGTATATTAGAGTGTGCCCCATAGTGCCCCAGTATATCTAAGTTCCCTCACATAGTGCCTCAGTATATCTAAGTACCCTCCCATAGTGCCCCAGTATATCTAAGCGCCCTCACATAGTGTCCCAGTATATCTAAGTGCCCCCATAGTCCCTCAGTATATCTAAGTACCCTGCCATAGTGCCTCAGTATATCTAAGTACCCTGCCATAGTGCCCCAGTATATCTAAGTGCCCTCACATAGTGCCCCGGTATATCTAAGTGCCCTCACATAGTGCCCCAGTATATCTTAGTGCCTCCCATAGTGCCCCAGTATATCTAAGTGCCCTCACATAGTGCCCCAGTATATCTAAGTGCCCCCACATAGTGCCCCGGTATATCTAAGTGCCCTCACATAGTGCCCCAGTATATCTTAGTGCCTCCCATAGTGCCCCAGTATATAAAAGTGCCCTCACATAGGGTCCCAGTATATAAAAGTGCCCCCACATAGTGCTCCAGTATATATAAGGCCCTCTCCCCAACCCCCGGTAGTGCTAATAAATCTTTTTTTTTTTTTAAAGGCACCTTACCACTTGCATGTGTGGAAACGCTCGGTCTCCACTGGAGGCAGCAGTTCCTGATGCATCGTGATCATGTGACTTCACAACGCTGTGAGCGTCAGGCCCTGCTGCCTTCAGTGTGGAGCAAGTGTTCTCTTGTGTGCAAGTGGTGAATATTTTTTTTTTTATACTTTAACCCCTGAAAGACCCTTTTTTTTTACATAGTGTCCCCATTTTAAATGGCCGTTAGATGGTGCACTGCTGTCTAAACAGCTGTTAAAAATTAGCCCATTGATTTCAATGGGGTCTCTCTGGCCGTGGCATGTCCTATTTTTTGATGCCAGCTATTCGCTGTACATTAAATACATGGTCCTATGAATAGCCCCATAGACTTTGGTCCTGAAAATGGCGTTTTTCCACTGTTGTGTGAATGTACCCTTATTTAGTGATTTTTTGCTTAAAGGGATTGTCCGGGTTCAGAGCCGCTCCCCTTCACTCATTTACCATGTCTGAGTGGAGCATCGGAGCATTTCTTTACTACCAGTGATGTTCGTTGAATCCAAGTCAAGAATGGACAGGTTTCTTCTTTATTATATGGTGCGGTTTTTAAAACCGCAAGTGGAAAAAAATGAATTCCTATGCGAATTCCCCATTGAAATTGAAGGTCAAGACTTGCATACATTTTTAGCGCTTTTTGTTTTAGCCTGGAATTAGCGCCAAAATCACACGGGCGAGATTGCTGGAGGTGAACGCATTGCACCCGCGCGATAAAAACTGAACAACGGAACGCAATCTCAGTCAAAACTGACTGCAATTGGGTACCTACTCGCGCGGGTTTGCCCCAACGCATCCGGACCTTATCCGGACACGCTCGTGTGAACTCAGCCTTAGGCCCCTTTGCAGACGAGTGTTGGTCATGCTGCGAGTTCGCAGTGCAGCTCCCGTCCTGACCTCCCAGCACTGACGGGTTGCATAACATTATATTGATTTATGATGCTGTGTAACCCTTAGACCTCTTTCACACGGGTGTTGCAGGAAAATGTGCGGGTGCGTTGCGGGAACACGCGCGATTTTTCTGCGCGAGTGCAAAACATTGTAATGCGTTTTGCACTCGCGTGAGAAAAATCGTGCATGTTTGGTACCCAAACCCGAACTTCTTCACAGAAGTTCGGGCTTGGGATCGGTGTTCTGTAGATTGTATTTTTTTCCCTTATAACATGGTTATAAGGGAAAATAATAGCATTCTGGATACAGAATGCATTGTACAATCGGGCTGGAGGGGTTAAAAAAAAAAAAAAAATAATTTTACTCACCTTACTCCACTTGATTGCGGAGCCAGCATCTCCTTCTGTCTTCATCTTAGCTGTGTGAATGAAAAGGACCTGTGGTGACGTCACTCCAGTCATCACATGGTCCATCACATGATCCATTACCATGGTAAAAGATCATGTGATGGATCATGTAAAGACCGGAGTGACGTCACCACAGGTCCTGTTGCTCCACACAGCTAAGATGAAGACAGAAGAGAAGCCGGGCTGCGCGAGCAAGTGGATTAAGGTGAGTTAAATTTTTTTAAATTTTTTTTTAACCCCTCCAGCCCTATTGTACTATGCATTCTGTATTCAGAATGCTATTATTTTCCCTTATAACCATGTTATAAGGGGAAATAATAATGATCGGGTCTCCATCCCGATCGTCTCCTAGCAACCGTGCGTGAAAATCGCACCGCATCCGCACTTGCTATGCGATTTTCACTCAACCCCATTCACTTCTATGTGGCCTGCGTTGCGTGAAAAACGCAGAATATAGAGCATGTTGCGATTTTCATGCAACGCACAAGTGATGCGTGAAAATCACCGCTCATGTGAACAGCCCCATAGAAATGAATGGGTTCAACTCACGCATCGCATCCGCGCGGAATACTCGCCCGTGTGAAAGGGGCCTAAGGGTTACATAGCATCATAAATCAATATAATGCTATGTGACCCCAGCAGCGCTGTGAGGTCAGGACGGGACCTCGTTGCGGACTCGCTGCGGGAGAAACGCTTGTCTGCAAGGGGCCTTAAAACCGTGAATAGAAATAATCCACTTTGTTTGTATTACTATGCAGTTTTCCTATTGAAATCAATGGAGGTGTACTGCAAATTTTTTCCACATAGATTTTAGGCGCGAAATGCAGATCAGGCTTCTTTCACCTGTGCGGCGTGGTCTCCGGCAATATATCTACCTTATTCTGTCCCAGTGCCGCATCGCTGGATCCAGTTTTGATTAAATAGTAATAAAGTGACGTCTGCGGCATGCATTGAGGGATGTGGTACAATGCAAAATACTTTCCCATAATGACCAATCAGAATTCGGCTTTCACTTTCTAAACTAAACTTAAAAAAAATAAAAAAAATAATGAACCCTTATTGGTTGCCAGGCAACCCGGCTGCTTTTTTCAGAGACAGTTTTGCTCCATGGGGGGTTAGCTTGGGGGTTTTGAAGATTGGTATATGTGTATAATGTGTGAGGGTACGTCTGCAGCGAATCCAGAGAAAAACCGTGCCGCAGAAACTGCTGGAATAGAGCAGGTTTTCGTGGTGGCATCTCTCCCCGGATCGCGCTAGTCCTCCTTTTCATCGCAGAGGTTGTATGTCACTGGTAACACCCGCAGCATGTATTGACGCGACGCAGATCAAGCCAGTGACTCTGTAGGGTTTTCTCCACAACGCGTGGATATTTCTGAAATTCCCTCCACTTTTCTGATACTATAAATGCTGTGGATTTCCCACATGAAATTTCACCCACATTTAAATGTACCCCAACTCTGCAGGAAATAAAAATCATCGGATATCACCTAGCCTTCTTAGGTCTCATGCATATGGCGGTCATGTACAGAAGTCCCATGCACATCTATCTACAGTATCTCTCTATCTAATATCTATCTTTCTATCTATCTCATATCTATCTATCTATCTATCTATCTATCTATGTGTCTGTCTATCAGTACTATTATTAATCTATTCCTTGTACAGTAGGTGTGTATTAGGCTACTTTCACACTCGCGTTTTGGGTGGATCCGTCATGGATCTGCAAAAACGGATCCGTTACATCCGTCATGAACTCCATTAAAAGTCAATGGGAGACGGATCCGTTTTCTATTGTGCCATATTGTGTCAGTGAAAACGGATCCGTCCCCATTGACTTACATTGTTTGCCAGGACGGATCCGTTTGGCTCAGTTTCAACAAGCGGACAGCAAAACGCTGCAGGCAGCTTTTTGGTGTCCGCCTCCAAAGCGGAATGGAGACGAAACGGAGGCAAACTGATGCATTCTGAGCGGATCCTTTTCTATTCAGAATGCATTAGGGCAAAATGGATCCGTTTTGGACCGCTTGTGAGAGCCCTGAACGGATCTCACAAACGGAAAGCCGAAACGCAAGTGTGAAAATAGCCTTAGGGTCCATTCACACATCCGTAGTGTATTGCGGATCCACAATACACTCAGCCGGCACCCGCCATAGAACTGCCTATTCTTGTCTGTAATTGCGGACAAGAATAGGACATGTTCTATTTTTTGCGGAACCGCGGCCCGGAAGTTCGGGGCCGAAGCCTGGAAGTTTGGGGCTGCGGCACGGAAATGCGGATGCAGACAGCACACTGTGTGCTGACCGCATCTTTTCTGTCCCCATAGAAAATGAAAGGGTCCGCACCCGTTCCGCAAAATTGCGGAACGGATGCAGACCCATTTGCAGACGTGTGAATGGAGCCTTAGTGTTGCCCACCTTCTCCATTTCATATAAAGTGCACTATTATGCAGTGGAGTGCACATATTGAGTCCCATTTTCCGGGAGCAGGAGAGGAGGGAGCGCTGGAATGTGAGAGGGAGATCTCAGTCACTCATGAGCAGCAATTACTTTCAACTACCAAATTGTTATCCGTCTCAGAAAAAAATCCGCCCAGACGTCTATGGTAACTGCTGTGTATATGGAGATTACCAGATATGGTTGGCCACAGTATGTAATCATGGCATAGTCATCTCCAACCTGTGTCTCTTCAACTGTTACAAAGCTGCAACCCCCAGCATGTCTTCATAGTCTGTCACTGCCAGGGCATGCTAAGAGTAGTAGTTACTCAACACCTTGAGAGCCACAATTTTATACAATTTTAAATAACCCCCTCTAGGATGCCCGGCTCCGCGACTCTGCACATACTTTCCTGGCACCCTACGCTGGTCTCCTCCAGGATCACACCATGCCCGTGCATCTCCCCTGCCGGAGGAAATCAACATCCAGCGACGGGGGCTGCAGCCAATAGCTGGCCGTGACAATGACTTGCCTCCTTCCAACATGTGTGACGTCACGCTGCTATTGGCTACATAACACCCCCACCCCCACCCCACCCTCGTCGACAGATGTTGATTTTTGCTGGCAGGGGAGATGCAGTCACGGGCGTGGATTGATCCTGGGATCCTGGAGGAAACTGGCATCGGAGACCAGGTACAGTATGTGCAAGGTCGCGGGGATGGGCACCCTAGAGGGGGTTATTCAAACTTGGAAAACCCCTTTAAGGACTCCAACTTTAGAACATTTGGAGATGCTTACCTGCTATTTAGTTTCTTCAGATCTTGCTCCTCCGCTGCTTTTAAGCTCAGCTCAATTAGGTCATAGCTATGTGACATGTCTGGAGCTACAGGTACAGGTACTCTCCCTGCAGCTCTGCCTCCTCTTACTGGCCACTGTATATAGTAGATAGATAGATATGAGAGATATGAGAGATATGAGATAGATAGATTCTTATTTTTTCCTGCGTTCTGACATCAAGTTCTGTTAACTACATTGTTAGAAAACAAAAACAACGATAAAGGATAAAAAAAATACAACTCAAATACTCCCAATATTATGTTCCTGTGTTCTTGTAAATACTACCGTTCCTCCAGTTGCCAAGATGCAGTTGTCGTTGATGACACTCATTGCCTGTTGCTGTCAGATCTTGTTCCACCATCTCACTGCTTCTCCACATGACAGGAGAAGACCTTTTGTCCTACCATAACTTAGAAGTAAATTCAGACCCTTTACTTTAACTCCTTTCCGCTTTTGCATTTGGTTTTCGGAATGCTAGCAATGAGTTGACAGACAATGGGATATTTCAGCGTCGCATACTCGCTGGTTATTGGCATTTGTGTGAAGATATATTACCTAACTTGTAGTAGGCACGTTCTATGATGGTCTCATACCTTTGGTCAAATGTAGAATGAGAGCGTACAGGATTCACACGGCCAGTGTCTATGCACTGCGGACCACTATTTGTGGTCCGCAGGACGGGCATGGAGCCCTAACGATCGTGTGAATGGGTCCTATCTCGGCTATTTTGCTCTAGTGTAGTCGAAACTATCATTATCCATCCGGTTCCCTAGTAAATACTGTGTGTTCTTGCACGTTCCATGCTTTCATCTCATCTTTCACACAATTGGTATTATTTTGTGCATGGTTGATCATGGGATTAACGGAATGCCTTATATTTTCCGAAATTCCTCCATGGTTTTACAAAAATATCCAGCTGTGAGTACATACTGCTTTTATGGAGGAGATGCTGGTGAAGTTCTGCAATTGTACTTTACTGTAAAATGTTCCTCAAAGTTATAAGACCAGTTCACCTGTTTTAGTCACATACAGTTTTATGCAAAAGTTGTAGGCACTGGTTGGAAAAATGCTGCAATGTAAGAATGCTATTATATAGACGTGCTCATAGTTAGTATTTATCAGCTAACAAAATGCACGGCGAATGCCCGAACCGGAAATGTAAATCGGATCGGTATTTGGAGTGACCTTCCTTTGTCTTCACAACAGCATCAGTTCTTCTAGGTACACTTCACACAGTTTGTCAGTAGATATTTCACGAATATTTGGTAGAATATTCGTCATATATTCGCGAATTCGAGATTATTTTCTTGATCGTGAAAAATTGGCAACGTAATATTCGTGTAATATGCTCGAAATACAGGCGTGGGTCAGTATGGCTACATTTTCCAAGCTGCTAGAAGTTTCCTGAGACTGGAGAAAATGGTTGGCACGGCAGAACATTACAATAGCTTTATATGCAGATAGAGTGCTCTAATATATTCGCAATCGCGAAATCGGCACTAATGATGCAAATATTTTGGCGCAATACGTGCTTCACATTTTAACAGGTCTGACTACTTATTAGTGATTGGTGCACTAAGTATTGTTGTGAACTTGTGACCGGTGATGGCAAGTTCGCAGTGTTCGCCGACGAACACATGCGATCTGCCATCTTTATTCCCAAGTCCGGCGATGCAGAGGTAAGTCCTTACCTGTGCCTGCGCCGCTCTGAAACATATGCGGTCACCGGGAGCAGGCAGTTCCGAGAAAAGCCTTCATCGGGCTGTTCTCGGAACTGCCTGCTCCCGGTGACGGCATGTGTTTCAGAGCGGCGCAGGCACAGGTAAGGACTTACCTCTGCATCGCCGGACTGGGGAATAAAGATGGAGAACACTGCGAACTGGCCATCACTGCTTGTGACATCACAGCACTATGTATTTTTGTAGCATACATACATATAGGTAAGGCTGGTTCCAGCCTGCATTTGTGGGAGGGGCGTCTGGCCTTATATTCTGCTCACTCCCGTCCAGCCAGGCGCCCGAGCTTCACGCTTTACTGCGGCTTACGCTCCCTCCTTCAGTATCGTCACTTCCGTGTATCGCGGTCACGTGCCTCCGCCGCCAGTTCCGCCGCCAGCCTGCCAGGTAATCGGGGTGTTGCGTCCCCGCTCTAGTTTCACGTTCGCCCGGGTTACTGGCTTTGGGGGGTTGCCCGGTGGGATGCCGCTCTCCCCCAGCATGTTCCGCCCACGCAGGCACAGGCGGCTGGGTCGGGGGAGCGGTGTCCTAACTCAGCACACTTCCATTTATGCCGCTCTGCATAAGGTTCATTAAAGAGTTAAGGGGTCAGCGGCAGAGCCGCGGCGAGGCTTTGTTTGCATGCTCTAAAAGTACTCATTAATTCTGTTGTTTTGGTGCAGGGGTACTCCTGTGTCACGGCGGGGTTTTGTTTGTATGCCTTTATAACAGCGCTGTCTGCACTTGAGGTACTCGCAAATTCTGATGTTATGGTGCAGGGGTACTCCTGTGTCAGGGCGAGTCGGCGTGTTATGCCTTGGAAGCTGCGCTGTCAGCTCTGGAGGCATGCACGGTTCTGAGGTTTGGTGCAGGGGTACTCCTGTGTCCAGGGGGGCTTCGCTACATTCATGCCTCCTAAACCCCTCCAGCAGGTCACCAGCGGGTTTAGGAGCTGCAATGCTGGTTGTTTAAAAAAAAGGGGGGCGTTATATAAAAAAAAAAAAAAAAAAAAGAAACAATATATCAATTCACGCTTATTTCTGGGTTCGAAATCCTCCAGCATCATGGTGCCAGAATTTGCGAGGGGATTTTTTCACGTTACTTCCCGGTTCCCCCTTTTTTTCGGGGTCCTGGGATCACCCAGGTTGTCAATGTCCCTGGATCGCCCAGGTTGTCAATGTCCCTGGATCGCCCAGGTTGTCAGTGTCCCTGGATCGCCCAGGTTGTCTATGTCTCTGGATCACCCAGGTTGTCAATGTCCCTGGATCGCCCAGGTTGTCAATGTCTCTGGATCGCCCAGGTTGTCTGGGTCCCTGGATCGCCCAGGTTGTCAATGTCCCTGGATCGCCCAGGTTGTCAATGTCCCTGGATCGCCCAGGTTGTCAGTGTCCCTGGATCGCCCAGGTTGTCAATGTCCCTGGATCGCCCAGGTTGTCAGTGTCCCTGGATCGCCCAGGTTGTCAGTGTCCCTGGATCGCCCAGGTTGTCAATGTCCCTGGATCGCCCAGGTTGTCAGTGTCCCTGGATCGCCCAGGTTGTCAATGTCCCTGGTTCGCCCAGGTTGTCAATGTCCCTGGATCGCCCAGGTTGTCAGTGTCCCTGGATCGCCCAGGTTGTCAGTGTCCCTGGTTCGCCCAGGTTGTCAATGTCCCTGGATCGTCCAGGTTGTCTATGTCCCTGGATCGCCCAGGTTGTCAATGTCCCTGGTTCGCCCAGGTTGTCAATGTCCCTGGTTCGCCCAGGTTGTCAATGTCCCTGGATCGCCCAGGTTGTCAGTGTCCCTGGTTCGCCCAGGTTGTCAATGTCCCTGGATCGTCCAGGTTGTCTATGTCCCTGGATCGCCCAGGTTGTCAGTGTCCCTGGTTCGCCCAGGTTGTCAATGTCCCTGGATCGTCCAGGTTGTCTATGTCCCTGGATCGCCCAGGCTGTCTGTGTCTCCGGTTTATTCTTAGGGTTTGTTTATGTTCTTTAATTCTATCGTTGTATTGTTCCTCCCTTTAGTTCGGACTTTAGTTGTACGCGTTCTACGTTTTCGACCAGGCAATTCCGGAGCGCTCTCTGGTAAGTCAGTTCATAGAGGGTTCGCAAGGCAGGGTTCAAATTTCGGTTCTACTCAGGGTCATTTTCCTTTCATTAGCTCCATCTTTAGCATTTGGGGTTTTGGGGCCGTGCTTCCAAATCCATTCGTGTCCTACCAGGTAGGTGGTTCGTCCGATGGGCATTTTTTACTTTATTGTTTCTCACATTCTTCCGTCCGGCCTCTTCGCATACGTCTGTATCGTTGCTTTTTCTGGGTGTTCTTTACTCGTCTTTTTTCTCAGGTCGGATATGTCCCACGTCTCCTCCGATATGGTCGATAACGTCTCCATGCCTGGAACTCCCGTCTCTGGGCGCGACAGCGGTGCATCATTAAGAAGCTGGACGGTGCCTAGATTGGTCGCCGAACTCAACCGCAGGGGGATACGGCATCCGGCGTCTGCTCGCAAGGCCGAATTGTATCGCCTGCTGATGACGGCCCCGGCCCCGATGGCGGGCCCTTCCAACCCGGATGCTATACAGCTGGCCTTAGCTCAGATTCAGTCGTCCATCACTGGGCTGGCTGGCTCAGTTTCGGACATTCAGGCTAGGGTAGCGGTCCTGGAATCCAGGCCCACGGTTCCACCGCAATTTCCAGGGTCGGCAGTCACCCCTGCCATTCCGCTGGACGTTGCAGGTAGGCCTTCTGTCACCCCTCAGATCGCCCCTTCCCACTTTGTTCCCGAGCATATTAAAAAGGATATCCTGGCGGGCAAGGACGTGAACCTCGCATCCATCCTCATTGCCTCCCAGGATATTTCAGAGAATCGGGTCGTCAACTGCGGAGAGGTTTCTGTGGTATTGAGAGCTAAGGATGCTCGGCTCAATAGAAAACTATCTATGTCCGAGTTTGTCCTGGCCTTCAGCCTTTACAGGGACGTGGTGTGTTCTGCTCAACCAGATCGCAGGGAAGAGCTGGACACTTACTTGTACCGGATTGCGGACTTGGGGCACAAATACGGCGGCACGGCTTTTTACGATTATCATCGTTCTTTTTCGGCTAAAGCCGCGGCCGCTTTGAGTCAGTTCCAGTTCGTGTCTAGCTGGGCGGAGCTGGATATGGAATTGTTTTGCCGGCATTTTGCGGGTCTTAAGGCCCCCCTCTGTGCTACCTGCCAGTCCATTTTTCATTCTACCGACTGGTGTCCCAATCCGGTGCAAGCCCCACAGTCAGCCCCCTCGGCATGTCCTTCTGGGTCATCCAGGTCTTCCCCGTCGTTAGATAAGCTGGGCAGACCCATCGTGTTTCTCGGGGGCAACCAGGTTTGCAATAACTTTAACGCCAAGGGATGTGCCTTCAATTCCTGCCGGGCGCTCCATATTTGTTCCCTTTGTTTTCGGGCCCATCCCCGCTCCTCCTGTCCCAGGAGGGCAGCCAAGGATTCCTGACTAGCCGACATTAATTTGGGGTTACTGGCTGCTCTTCTGCGGGACCACCCTGATCGGCTTTTTGTCTCCTTCTTGTTGGATGGGTTCCGAGAGGGTTTCCATACGGGCCTCATTACTCTCCCGCAGGGCTGTTGGACGGGTCCTAACCTGTTATCCGCGGCCAGCGATCCTGAGGCTGTCACCTCTCTCATCCAACTGGAGGTCGACAAGGGGTTTGTCATCGGTCCGTTCTCAGACATTCCTTTCCAGTCCTGGCGCATCAGTCCCATTGGTCTTGTTACTAAACTGTCATCTAATAAAAAGCGTCTCATTTACGACCTCTCTGCGCCTCATATGTCGGCCATCCCGAGTCTCAATTCTCTCATCCCATCCGAGGAGTATTCAATGCAATATTCCTCGGTCGACGAGGCAATTCAGTACATTTTGCTGGCAGGGGCCGGGGCTTGGTTGGCTAAAGTAGATATAGCCGATGCTTTCAAGCAGCTTCCTATCCACCCACAGCTTTGGAAGTATTATGGCTTCAAGTGGGCGGGCAATTACTACTTCGCCAACCGTCTCACTTTCGGGTCTAAAAGTAGCCCGTGGCTTTTCGACCAACTAGCCAAAGCACTGCACTGGATCCTTATCCATCATGGCGGGTTATCCATGGTAGTTCACTACCTGGATGACTTCCTTATGGTAGAAAGTCCTAGTCAGGTCCCATCCATTCCTCACACTCTTTTGGATATTTTTGCCCGTCTTCAGGTCCCTGTCGCTGCCGCCAAGACGGAGGGTCCGGCCACCAGGGTCACCTTCTTGGGCATAATTCTGGATACAGTTAAGATGGAGGCCAGCCTCCCCAGCGAGAAATTGCACCGGATCCGATCTGCCATCTCTCGAGCGGTCCGGTCCCTCTCTTTGACCAAGGTCGAGTTGCAATCCTTGCTGGGGATGCTTAATTTCGCCACCAGAATCATGCCTCAAGGCAGGACCTTTCTCGCCAGTTTATTATGTCTGTTGCCCTCCGCTCCAGAGCAGGATTCTGTTGTCCATCTCGACGGTCATGCCATCGCGGACCTGTGCATGTGGGACAGTTTCCTGTCCAATTGGAATGGCATTTCGCTATTCGTGCCACAGTGGGGTTCAGCTTCTCCTCTCGTCTTTTCGGATGCCGCGGGGTCATTCGGGTTCGCTGCCATTTTCAGGTCCCATTGGTTGGCCGCCGGATGGCCGCCAGAATTGGCCTCTGATCCTGCTGCTCTTAAATCCTCTCCCCTCCTGGAACTATATCCCGTAGTGGCGGCAGCCCAGGTTTGGGGTCACCTTTGGTCTAATTCGTCCGTGTCCTTTGTCACGGATAGTCAGACCTTGGTGGACATCGTTAACAAAGGCAGGGCCCAGTCGTTCAAGATCATGGCATTTTTGCGCAAGCTAGTCTGGCTGTCCCTCCGCCACAATTTTCATTTCCGATGCATACATATATCAGGCGAGCAGAATAGGGCCGCGGACGCTCTTTCCCGCTTTAATTTTCCGGTTTTTTTCCAGGAAGTGCCCGACGCGGATCGGTCAGGTGCGCCCGTGCCTCATTTCAGCACCCTCACCCTGGGCTAGATGTCCTCATAGACGAAGCCAAGGGTCTGGTCAGAAAGTCTTTCGCATAATACAGCGAGGAATTACCAGGCCGGCTTGAGGGCGTTCGATAAATTCTCCAGAACTCACCCAAGGGGTCTTCATTCCGAAACGGCTCACATCATGGCCTTTTAGCCCATTGTCACTACCAACTGGGGCTGTCACACAATACCATCAAACTCTATTTAGCTGGGCTGCAACACCACTTCATGCTGGATGATCCACACCGCGGGTCCTTTTTCTCTGTTCAGGCCATTAAGGCCACCCTTCGGGGTATTCAGAAAGAGGGTAAGGGGTCCCAGAGCCGTAGGCAACCCGTGTCTAGCGAGTTGTTTAGGGCTCTCTCCTCGTCTTTGGACGGTTATCCTTTTCGGCCCTCCACTAGCTTGGTCTTGAAAGCAGCCATGTACCTCATTTTTTATGGGTTTCTTAGGCCGGGGGAAGTTTTAGCCGGTCCGAACCGTCAGGGTCACCCGTTGAAACAGCATCTGTCTTGGGGCCGAGGTTGCTACACTCTCCTCCTACCCTCTACCAAGACCAGTCAGACGGGTCCCCCTACTGCAATCAAATTTTATCCGTCCGCCAACTTACGGTGCCCAGTTCAGGTGCTGCACCAATTATTATCACTCATTCGGGTCGGTCCTTCAGACAGTCCTCTCCTGCCGCACGCCGGCAAACCCCTTACCGCCACACGGTTCATTACCTGCATCCGTGCTCTTGCCCAAGGTTTAGGATACGACCCCAAAATTATATCAGGGCATTCTTTCCGCATAGGGGCAGCTTCAGCCGCATCACGACATCAGGTGCCAGCTCACGTCATTCGAAGCATGGGGCGATGGCGGTCCTCTTGCTACACTAGATATATTCCTGATCCTCAATTTGAGATCGCACGTGCCTTTTGTTCTTTGGCTTTGTAAATCATGTAATAAAATGTTGTTACTAATGGTTGTTTTTTGCCCCCTTTTCTTGGTGTACCCTCGTCGTGGCTCCCGGCATAATTCAGCCACCTTGCTCAGGGCAGGGGTCTCTGCGTACGCTGACGTTTCCTAGCCCTGACCATAAATAGGTAAGGCTGGTTCCAGCCTGCATTTGTGGGAGGGGCGTCTGGCCTTATATTCTGCTCACTCCCGTCCAGCCAGGCGCCCGAGCTTCACGCCCCTCCCCCCCCGCCCCTTTTTCCAGGTTTCACTGGGTATGCCCCCTTTTCTTGGTGTACCCTCGTCGTGGCTCCCGGCATAATTCAGCCACCTTGCTCAGGGCAGGGGTCTCTGCGTACGCTGACGTTTCCTAGCCCTGACCATAAATATATATACATACAGCTCTATGTATGTAGCATGTATGTGTGGACAGCAGAACACTATCAGCTACACTATATCAGGATATAACCTACACTGACTATCTCCCATTAACTATCTGTATTATATATATATATAAGCTAACTAACTAACTAATGTAATGACACAGGAAAGCAGAGAGCACGGCAATGACACTGCTGTCTCTCTCAGATCTGCAAATACTGCAGACAAGGGCTGCTGGGGAGGTTCTTGTATAGTAAGGGGTAGGCAAATTTCCTATTGGTTGCTAGGGATGTTGCTTATTTTTGATGCCACTGTTCCCTGCATCGCAGACGAAATCCCGCGCCTGCGCCATTCACTTCTGTCTTCGGTGCAGGCGCAGTGAGTGAATGATGCCATCCTGGTGCCGGATTCCTCACTGCGCCTGCGCCGACTACGTCACAGTGAGGAAGCCGGCATCAGGAGAGCGGCCTTCACTCACTGCGCCTGCGCTGAAGACAGAAGTGAACGGCGCAGGCGCGGGATTTTGTCAACGATGCAGGGAACAGTGGCATCAATCAAGAGGAGCGGGGCGGGCATAACACTGGACCTGGGCGGGATAAAGGGTGAGTGGCGGAGCCTCTAGGTGCTGATTCTACGCGCACATAGCATCTAGAGGCTCATTAGCATATAATAAAAGTGCCTTTTTTTACAAAAACGGCTGCAGGGACTAATGTTAGAAACAAACATACTGTTATGTAGTGCTGACATTAGCGAATCGCTATATCAGTCAGCTACATAACAGTATTTCTGGTGGTAGAAACCCTTTAAGTGAATGGGCCTGGGCTGCAATGCCAGACACAGCCGGAAGATATGTCATCAATATTTTTTGACCTTGTTTGGGTCCCTGTCCAGTTCACATTTCTTGTGGATTGTGAGCAGATCTATTCGTTTTTATAAGTCTGTAAAAAAAATATGGACAGCATGTGGAGAACGTATGAGAGCATATGGTGTGCTAGGAAGCTGCTTGAGTAATGTGCAGATAGATGCAATAGAAAAAGAAGGTTCCGTCTCCTTTAGTCATTATATGAAAATCTTCAACCCTTTATTGGTACTGATATACACACATGGACAGGATAAAATCGTTTATGCTCTTCAACCTGAAGAGGTCTTAATCATAGCATGTTCGCAGCCATGTGTGTATCTGTACCAATAAAGGGTTGAAGATTTTTATATATCGACTAAAAGAGCCGGAACCTTCTTTTTCTATAACATCCATGTGGCCTTCCGTTTTGCTGACAAGAATAGGTACTTCTGTTAGACAAATGCGGCATGCACACGACTGGTATCCTAATATTGCATGAGGCCTTAATCTAACAAGTAGTGTTATATAATTCATCGAGAAAGGTTGTTCTTGGTGGACCTGTGTCTTTTTTTTTTTCCAACCTATGTAACTATGGCTGTCCGGGCAAATGAAAGTGAGGAAAGGAAAGGTCTAAGGCTGCATTCATACCGCCGTATAATGGCCATGTCCGTTTTGTGTACCGCAAAACCGCGGATCCACACAAGCCAGACAGCAACCATGTACACCTTGCATCTTGGTGCGGACCTATTGACTTCAATGGGTCCATCATCTGCAAGATGCGGCCAAAGATAGAACATGTCCTATCCTTTGTGGCGCAAAGGCATGGACCCGGAGGAACATGGAAAGTGATATCCATACTGAGTTAGTGTCTTTAAGACCCTACCAACCCCCCTGATAACTTACATGCCATTCTCCCCATGGTCCTTCTCAACTTGACACCAAGTACTGTACTTCTCAAGATGTTCCCAGTTACATAATCCCTACTGGCAAAGGGGTAGTGCAGGAAAGGAGAAAGAATTTAATAGAAATGAATGGGCACCACCAGTAGATAGACTTTCAAGCAATTGTAAACCCTAACTGATGGAACCCGACTCTTCTGCATGCAGCCACCATTGTGTTACCCAATCAACGATCTATGACATATGTACTTGTAGATAAGATTGATCACAGCCATCAGACTCAGTTACAATCACTTTTATTCACTCCGGTAGACTGCCATCTACTTCTTCTATCTGGTTGCTCTATTCTGTCTTGATGAAGATAAATTCATTTGGAGTCCATCTGTTTTGGCAGAAATGTTATAGATGACATTACGTCTGTATTTGCCATGAGTCATTTGGTTTATGGTTTTCTGGCTGACATTTGAAAATCTGTCAACGGTCTTTTAAAATGTTGTTCCGTAATGAATGCGGCTTGAGGAGCTGATATTGAAGCATGTGTCCATGTTATTGCCCTCCAATGTGTTCTGCTCAGAGGGAGGACAAATTAGGAAAGCTAATTATAAGTGCAGACTCTGTACACTGAGTGATTGTACCATGTAGTAGCAGCATATGGATGCCTGTAACGCTGTGCTCTATGCGCTGTACAGTGGGTGTATGCATAGAGAAGAGCGTAGTTATGTAAGCACTGCATTGATGGTTTCGCCGGATGGTAACGCTGAGCAATGAATGGAGGTCTGTTTTGTTTATATGGAACGTGGAAGTTTCATTAGGATAAATTTTCTGTTGGCAGAGCCAGTATTTAACAGGAATTAACAAGTGATGACCTATCCCTAGGATAGGTCATTAATATAATTTTGGTTCTGATCAGACACCCCGCACCCCTGCCGATCAACTGTTCGAGAGTAGCTGTGGTGGTGGAAATAGGCGCCAGATATACACAGCTCCACCTGAACCGCTCCAGACAGAGCTGGTTACTTCAAGGGGTTTTCTGAGATTTTAATACTAATGATCTATCCTCAGGATAGGTCATCAGTATCTGATCGGTGGGGGTTCAACACCCGGCACCACCACTGATCAGCTGTTCCTGTGAGCGCCGCAGCCTTCTCCATGCTCACCAAGCACAGCTCCGTACATTGTATAGCGGCTGTGCTTTACTTCTATGGGGCTGAGCTGCGCCTAGGCCACGTGAGGTGTCGTTGTGAGAAGGTCATGGTGCTAATGCAAGCACCACTGTGTTTGGACCCCGACTGATCAGATAATGATGACCTATCCTGAAGATAGGTCATCAGTATCAAAATCTCGGAGACCATCTTTCAGCACTGCTCCCATTGAAGTGAGTGGGGGCAGTGCTGCTTTGTCCACTACATAATTGATGGAGTTGTGTAGTTCGAGCGCCACTGCTACTCCGAAATGGCTGATCGTGTGAGAGGGTGGTGTGTTAGACCTCCACGGATCAGATAGTGGTGACCTATCCTGAGGATAGTCTCAATACTAAAATCCTGGACAACCCCTTTATGGATTTGTTTCAATTTTTTTAAATTAAAATCTATGTTTGGACACATGTTTTTCCCTTTCTTCTCTGTGCTTTCACCTTTTGTCCCTTGCCTTACTTGGGGTTGCTAGACAACCTGAATACAACCTACAGCATGCCCAAAGGGAAGCTGCAAGAAGAGATGTAAACCTACAGTACCGTACATGGTCAGTGGTATGTGGACACCTCGTGTAATTAGTGGGTTCATTGGTCTGAGCCTTACTTATTACTGACAGGTGCATTACATCAGTCAGTCTCACATGGGTCATCGTAAAGCTGCCTCTTTCATAGGCGTATGTGATATGCCCTTAAAGGGCCATAAAAACTTTGGTTAGCTACCAGTCATTCCTGGAGTGTCATTTATTATGGTGTTAACTGATGTGTGTGTCGCTTAGGCTACGTTCACACTAGCGTTTTAGTTTTCCGGTATTGAGATCCGTCATAGGGGCTCAATACCGGAAAAAAATGCATCAGTTTTGGCCCCATTCATTGTCAATGGGGACAAAACTGAATTGAACGGAATGCTCCAAAATGCATTCCGTTCCGTTTAGTTGTGTTCCTATACCGGAGAGCAAACCGCAACATGTTGTAGTTTGCTTTCTGTCCTGGGATAAGGAGCAAAACGGATCCGTCATGACACTCAATGCCAGTCAATGGGGACGGATCTGTTTTCTCTGACACAATAGAAAACGGATCCGTCCCCTATTGACTTTCAATGGAGTTCATGACGGATCCGTCTTGGCTATATTAAAGATAATACAACCGGATCCGTTCATAACGGATGCAGATGGTTGTATTATCAGTAACGGGAGCGTTTTTGCTGAACCCTGCCGGATCCAGTAAAAACGCTGGTGTGCAAGTAGCCTTACTGTGCAGGGGGGATACTTCACATTGGTTCCTTGTAAGGCCTCTTTCACACTACCGTTTTTTTTTTCCGTTTTGCGGGCCGTTTTTTGCATTCCGTATACGGTCCGTATACGGAACCATTCATTTCAATGGTTACGCAAAAAAAACGGAATGTACTCCGTATGCATTCCGTTTCCGTATTTCCGTTCCGTTGAAAGATAGAACATGCCCTATTATTGCCCGCAAATCACGTTCCGTGGCTCCATTCAAGTCAATGGGTCCGCAAAAAAACGGAACACATACGGAAATGCATCCATATGTCTTCCGTATCCGTTCCGTTTTTGCGGAGCCATCTATTGAAAATGTTATGCCCAGCCCAATTTTTTCTGTGTAATTACTGTATACTGTATATGCCATACAGAAAAACGGAACGGAAACACAACGGAAACAAAAAAACGGAACAACAGATCCGTGAAAAACGGACCGCAAAACACTGAAATAGCCATACGGTAGTGTGAAAGAGGCCTAAAGCATAGCTGCAGTCAGAGGTGTAGCAATAGGGGTGCAGAGGTAGGACATTCATTTGGCCCCTGGTGACTTTGGAAAGCAGGGAAGAAAACCCCGGCACATGGTATGGGGGGACCTGTTACAGCTTTTCCTTTGGCATCCAGGAGCTTCAAATTATACCTCAGGCTCCAGCTGTAAAATGGCTCCTGAGTGTCTTGAGTGTAGACATAGTGTGTCATGGTTTCATTCCACACTTTCCAGTTACAATGTGACTCATTATCACACTCTAGAACTATGAAACTATGATATCACTGTGTGAAAGGTCCAGGAAGGACTGTAGTGAAGGTTCTTTTATTGCAGTAGCTAGAAATCACAGTTTTTTAACAGCTTCACTGAGATACAGTTGAAAAAAAATTAAGAACTTTAATTTATGTTATTCTCCCCCTCTTTCTGCTACACGAGAAGATTTACCGTAATTTGTTGCTTTCTTGCATATCAGTAGAACGAAACAACAAAGTGAATCCTAAGGCCCTGATTTATCATGCCTTCACTCAGGAACTCTGGCTTCCAAAAGTTTCAAAACGGGCGTTTGTGGCTATTTAGGCACACTTGTGCAAAAATATTGCAACTTTTCTTTCATTTTTACACAACTAACTCCAGTTTTGAGATATGGGTGTGAAATTGTGTGTGGTTCGCTATGTTACTGAGTTTTACTCCAGATTTATCACTGAGACTATTTTTTTTTTTTAGCAATCTCCATTAGGAGGGTGGAGTAGGAAAACTGGAGTGGCATTTCTATACACAGGAATTAGGTTTAAAGGGGTTTTCAGGCTTTTAATATTGATGACCTGTCCTCAGGATAGGTCATGATTATCAGATCAGCGGGGTTCACCCGACACCCCCCGCAGATCCTCTGTATGAAGAGAAGGCACGCGCTGTGCGCCCATGCCGTCTCCTGTCTCTCTTCCTGCTTGTCATAGACATAGCAGCAGCGAGCAGGAAGAGAGACGGGGGTGCCGGGTGTCGGCCTCCCGTCGATCTGATATTGATGACCTATCCTAAGGATAGGTCATCAGTATTCTGAACCTGGAAAGCCCCTTTAAGGCTCCATTCACACGTCCGTATAATGGGTCTGCATCCGTTCCGCAAGTTGCGGAACGGATGCGGACCCATTATACGGACGTGTGAATGGAGCCTTAGGATGAGACAAATTTATCGGACAACATGCCACATTTGATATACAGTACAGACCAAAAGTTTGAACACACCTTCTCATTCAAAGAGTTTTCTTTATTTTCATGACTATGAAGGCATCAAAACTATGAATTAACACATGTGGAATTATATACATAACAAACAAGTGTGAAACAACTGAAAATATGTCATATTCTAGGTTCTTCAAAGTAGCCACCTTTTGCTTTGATTACTGCTTTGCACACTCTTGGCATTCTCTTGATGAGCATGCCGTGTGCAGGAGTGGGATGAGTTGTTTCACACTTGTTTGTTATGTATATAATTCCACATGTGTTAATTCATAGTTTTGATGCCTTCATAGTCATGAAAATAAAGAAAAGGTTCCAGGACAAACTTCATACATACCACTATAGATGGGATGAGTGGTTGAACAGTACCTACTATTGCTCTCAGTCTTGAGGGCTGTTTCTGCATTGTTTTGATGTGTTATTTGTCTTTATATTATTGTTAGACTTTTCTATGTTACTATTCAACTCACTTATCATTTTTGTTCACTTCGGTGATATAAGTTTATTATGCGACTGTAATCAAGTCTGAACTCCTATATTTGATATTTTCTCTGTATCATGGAAAAGTATTTTTTGTTTTATTTGTTTTAAAAAACTTTAATAAAAAGAATTTTACAAGAAAATAAAGAAAACTCTTTGAATGAGAAGGTGTGTCCAAACTTTTGGTCTGTACTGTATGTGGCATAAAGTACGGCAAAGCAGACTCAAGTAAAATATTCCCTTTATGATAAATTCCCTCCAAAGTGTTTTGTGCAGTTCCAGTGTTACAGTTGTAGCAAGCGCCACACTTATAGTACCTGCACGATATGGACTGATCTTATCTCCGGAACATGAGAATGATTGGAATGGGGGATGCACATGTGCCCAGCTCTCTCCACTCACTTTTATTGGCTTTAGCTGAACAAGCGGGTGCAGCTGTTTCCTGGACTCACACAGAAGTGAATGGAGAGCTTCTTCTTCATTCTCCAGCTGCATGCCGTGTGCAGGAGTGGGATGAGGGACCCCCTTTGTGGAGGTAGGTGCAAGTCCCAAACATTTTTGGTGTATCCCTTTAAGGAAGCACTCTTTTATATAAATACTAAATGACGTTGCGGTAGAGATGGTACTGAAATGCTGTTTCAGAGCACCATTTTTTATTTTAGTAAATTGAAATGAAATAAATGTTATGTAAAAAAAATTACTTCTAGTAACATTTCCTTGTGTTCTTCAAAGCAACAGTAACAAGTGAGCAGTTAACATGTAAGATAGGTTATCTGTAGCGAGTAAGGTCATGCTGCAAGCCCTAGCACTTTATTGATTCTGCCTGCTACACCAAGCATATTGGCCCTGAACGTATATGAAAAGTCCATACCTATCACCACTGTAGTAAATGTGCACATTTAGTATATTTGTAACAATTTACCTTCTGGTTGTCATTTCCTAGTCTTACAATGTAGCATAGAATTAGAAGGATTTCCTCTTGCTTGTATTAAAACAAGGAGGGTACATCCTTGCTATGTCCCTCTTTGTTGAAAACAAGACTTGCTACTTCTTGAAAGTTTTAGAAGGAGTTAGGCATTTCTGAAGGTGAGTAACTAGGCACGTAACAATTTTATTTGACTTTACATGTACAGTTAGTTTTTTGCCTGTCCCTATCAGGGCTGCGCAGTCTGTAAGCCAAACTTCTGACTCTCACCGACTGTGGTTCTCACTCCGACCATGCAAAACTGACTCTGACTCTGCAACTCTGACCCCACAGCCATGCTAATTAGCACTGTTCTTGATAAATAGGGGCCTTAAAGGGAACCTGTCCCATTGACCATGGTCTCTGAGCTGCAGGCAGCATGTTATAGAGCAGGAGGAGCTGAGCAGATTGGTGTATAGTAATGATGGGAAAAGATTCAGAAAAATTTAGTTGGCCACTTTGGTTACTGTTGACCATTGTGTTTGTGAGATGACTACATGGCACTTAGTAATATAGTCTTTGTGGAAATTCTGCACCGTTTTCTATATTTCATAAAGCATGTCCCCTGGTTCACCAAGTCTCTTGTGCTGTCCACACAAAGATCATGTCCATAAGATGGCTGCTGGTGGAGGGTCATGTGACCAGGCAGATCACCTCCATGTGATGTGTCCTCCATCCAAGTACATAGAACCTGCCATCTCTGCTGGTTCTTTTGCGAGTTAGGTACAATGTGTTTGAATAGAGCAGATTTCACATGGAGGTGATTTGCCCGGTCACATAACCCTCCATCAGGAACCATCTTATGGACAGAAGATCTGCCTAACAAGGAGGCAAAGAAACGACACAGAATGTCAACAAAGACTATATTAGTAAGGGTCATTTTATCATCTTAAAAACACACTGATGAACAATAGCCAGAAAGTGGCCAACCCCTTCAACTTTCTGGTCCTTCTGAGCTTTGAAGTCTGGGAGACGGTCCTATCAGTGAATGACAGCCTTCCCTCTATGACTGTGTATACAGAGACAGCTGACATCACTGATAGGACCACCTCCTGGACTTCAAGGTCCCAAATTGAGCAGGAATTTAAATGAATAAAATACAAGTTATACTGAATCTTTTCCCATAAAACTGTTCATTAATCTGCTCAGCTCCTCCTGCTCTATAACATGCTGCCTGCAGCTCAGATACCATGTTCAATGTGACAGGTTCCCTATTTATTTGTTTAGTTTTATTCGTTTTTTTTCTTTTTATTTATTATTCAAAGAGACAAAAATGTAGCACATATATAATCCCAAAGACATGGGAATATCATCTCATAGAGACATCAAACCTAATTTTACAATATTAATTACTCAATAATTATATTACATATATAGATGTCTTCATGAGGTTTTCAGGGGATGTTAAATAGGTTCCGGTGAGAGAGAGCGAGAGAGAAAAAGAAAAAACAAACAAAAAAAGGTAGAACATAACATAAATGTGTGTGATTAAAATTTCTCAACTTTCTTAAATTCATTTAATCAGTGTTACAATAGTATTAATACATTTATTATTTTTATCTTTATTTGGAGTCAGTACATTTCTACCAACTCCACCCAAAAGCGACTCCTTCTTGATTTGCAGAGTCAGGAGAGATGACTATGCTGGCCCTGGAGAGGGAGGGCCTAGTAGAGGAAGCAGGAGGAGCAAGGGTGCACAGATTGACAAAGGTGCACTTAACGGCTAATGTGCATATGAATGAAAAGTACCTTTTCTCCAGAATGAAGCAACGGATCGCTAAGTGAAAGGTATCATTAGATTTAGCTGAGCTAGTCCTACAAGGCATTGTGCCTGGTTTAACTGTGAATTTCCTGGTGACAGATTCCCTTTAAATGCACAAGTTAAGGAATCCATACCGATATGGCATAGAAGATCCATAGCCATGTGATTGAGATTTTAAAATACAGAACGTGCCCATTTCTGGTGCAGGTTTTACCCTTATCATTATGAGTAGTTAAATCCACAGCAAAACCCACAACAAAAACCTGCATGTTCTACTAATTGCATAGTTCTTTCCCCCCTTCCCTTATGTTGATATATAAGCACTTACAGCACCTGTGATTAGCCGAAAAGGTCTCAGTGATTCCTGTATTAACATATTGCACTTTTATTAGAGAACCTTACTAATGCCTTAAAGGGGTTGGTTGTATTTCTTTTTGGACATTTTTAAAGGGAACCTGTCACCGGGATTTTGGGTATAGAGCTGAAGACATGGGTTGCTAGATGGCCGCTAGCACATCCGCAATACCCAGTCCCCATAGCTCTGTGTGCTTTTATTGTGTAAAAAAAACTATTTGAATTCCCAAATCGTTTTTTTCCACAATAAAAGCACACAGAGCTATGGGGACTGGGTATTGCGGATGTGCTAGTGGCCATCTAACAACCCATGTCTTCAGCTCTATACCCAAAATCCCGGTGACCGGTTCCCTTTAACTACCGGTAGCTGCATGCTCAACCTGTTGAAAAGAATCTTACTGACCTGCTTCACTCCACTCTGTTCCGTACCCCCCATCCCTGGTTCTCTTGAGCGGTCTTCTGGTCCCTGTCCTGTAAACTTCCAGATAGAGGGGGTCATGTGTGCTGCTGATTATTATTCCTTGCAGTGGCATGTCCCCATGCGGCACATGACTCACTAAAGATATTCCTCTGAGGGATACATAACCTGTTTGGCCAGTCCGTGCTTCTGGACTTTTACAGGACCGGGTCCGGAGGACTACTGAAAGGAGCCAGGGACACACAGAGCGGGAATGGAGTGATGGGGAGTAGGTCAGTATGATTTCTTTCAACAGGTTGAGCACATTTCTATCAATAGTTAAAAATATGCAAAAAATCTGGACAACCCCTATGTGTCATTGTATGGGGGGATAGGTCTGTATGCCTGCTGGGATGGGCAGCTATATGTTACATTTAGTTTGTGCTATTTCATTCACTTTATTGTACACAAGCTGAGATCCACTACAAGAATATGAGAAAAAATTCTAAGGATGCTTTTGAAACTTTCAAATGGCATTTACGAAGAAGATTGGTTTCTCCGCAGATAATGAAGCGCCGAGTATGATGTTAAAATGTGATACCAATGAGATGATTTGTGTCACATGAAATTCAAGTAATGTATCAACTCTTAATGGCTTGGAGATTATTGTCTACTTCAAATGTTAGCCGGTTACAAGTGTTATAAGGTTTCATTGGTTTCAAAGTGACAGGCTTACCACCTGAAGACCTCAGCGGAGATCTTTCTGTTCTGCAGTGTAGATTGTAAAAATGTTTCCACCTTGAAAATATGTGAGACATAGTATCATTTTTTTATCAGTCATTCAAGGTCTTATTTAATTCTTAGAATCCAATACTTGGGCTTAGGGCTCCTTCCTGTTACGCAGTGGAAGTGGAACCACGGTGCCACCCAACAGATTCGTCTCACCCAATGGTGTTATCCTTGCGGTTCCCTCGTTTTCACTCTTTATCCTCCATACAGGGATCTGAACTTCACTGCAAGGGATGCACCAGGCCACTAACTCCTGCAATTGTCTCCATGTGATTGGCTGCTAATCCATTGGCGTCAAGAGACACCTGTTACATGACTTACGCTGTTACATGACTACTGGCATTGTATCAAAGTGTCCTATCTTCAGTGTTGTCCCATGAAAAGATAAAAGAAAATATTTACAAAAATGTGAGGGGTCTACTCACTTTTGTGAGATACTGTATCTATGTGTCTATCTATCTATGCTAGAATTATTATTCTTGTTTGTATTTATTGTGGTAGATTTTAGAAATGAGTTATGGGAAAGAATGTTTATGTAAGACCATTTAAAATGGCTGTGTACATTGTTAAACATAGAAAGTTAGTTCGGGAAGCAGGGTGGATTTGATTTAAATCACGATTTAAATCACTAGTCAGTAAGTCTTGATTTAAATCATAGTTTCCTACATAAAGACTAATTCTGGCTGGTATAACTTATAATATGCAAGTAGATGAAGATTTTTAGAATAACAACTTTTCATATTAGTTTGATTAGGTTGATTCTGCATTCATAGGTTTGTAGAAGTTAGGATTAAGGTATTTTTCTCAACTCTGTTCATATTATAACATTTTTGCTGTGAAGAAGAGGCATGTGATCTCTGCTGAGTCAAATTCAGTTTTGAGAACTGCAAAAGTAAGGCCTCTTTCACACGGGCATGTCCGGATTAGGTCCGGATGCGTCCCGGTGCATTGCGGCAAACCCGCGCGAGTAGGAACGCAATTGCAGTCAGTTTTGACTGCGATTGCGTTCCGATGTTCAGTTTTTATCGCGCGGGTGCAATGTGTTTTGCACGCGCGTGATAAAAAACCGACTGTGGTACCCAGACCCGAACTTCTTTACAGAAGTTTAGGTTTGGGTTATGAGCGTAGTGATGTCATCAAAGATCCTATTGCTCACAGTTAAAGACAGAAGAGATGCCGGCTGCGCGAACAAGTGGATTAAGGTGAATTAAATTATTATTTTTTTTTTTAACCCCTCCAGACCTATTTTACTATGCATTCTGTATTCAGAATGCTATTATTTTCCCTTATAACCATGTTATAAGGGGAAATAATAATGATCGGGTCCCTATCCCGATCGTCACCTAGCAACCGTGCGTGAAAATCGCACCGCATCCGCACTTGCTTGCGGATGCTTGCGATTTTCACGCAACCCCATTCATTTCTATGGGGCCTGCATTACGTGAAAAACGCACAAAGAGGAGCATGCTGCTATTTTCACACAACGCACAAGTGATGCGTAAATATTTACCGCTCTTGTGCACAGCCCCATAGAAATGAATGGGCCAGGATTCAGTGCGGGTGCAATGCGTTCAACTCACGCATCGCATACGCGCGGAATACTCGCCCGTGTGAAAGGGGCCTAAACCAAGCATCTGTGATAATATCTTGTAGGGAGAGAAACTGCCCAATAATCTTACAAAAACCTCTGGAAGAGCATGACATTGTGAATGGATTAATGGAATTTATTTGCAAAATTTTTTAAACATATACAGCCTTATTCTACATAATTAAAAAACAAATCTTTATTTAATGATGGAATAACCTTTGGATGGTAATATATTTTCCTCAAAAAGCATTTTATATAAAAAAAAATCTGATTTAAATAAAAAAAAATCTGATTATTTTTTTTTTTTTTTTTTAAATCATAGATTTTTATCCACCCTGTCGGGAAGTAATGGTTCAGTTGTTTCCACATTGTTTGACTAGGTAACGGTATTGTCCAGGACTAGAAATAGGTGGTCTGCTTTTTTCCTCCAAAAACAGTGACCTTCTAGTCCATGTGGTATGCCTGGTATTGTATTTCATCTCATTCACTCATTTGGGGCTAAGCTACATGTAGGAATTAGGTGCAGTTCGCTGAATTATCCTATCTAGCCAGGTTAGCTATTAGACATGTCCAGCTTATGTTGATTAACAATGACCAAGTGGCCAAGTGACTAATATTGTTTGGTTTGTGTGTTCATTGGCGTGTGGCTGGGCAGTTCTCCAAATTGTAATATTGTCCCGATTGAATTGCCTTTAGATTTATTGCAGTCACATCTGAAGAGAAGCATGTTTGTGCGCTAATACACTAATGCAAAGATTTGTGTTCATGCTCTAAAAATAGTTGATTTCACACCTCCAATTCTTAGGAATTTTAGGTGTTAGAACTCTTGTAATGATTGAAATTTATGGGAAAAATTTAGGAAAATAATCACCCAAAGACATTCAAAATTGTTCAGAAAGACTAAAGGGAGAAATTTATCCAAGCTGAATGCCAATTGTCTGGCATGCAAAAGGTTTCATTTTGCACAGAATTTGTGACTTTTTGGGGATATTGTCGCTTACTGCACTTTTCAAAAGTTGGCTAAAGGCGGGTTGCGGCGGCTTCCCCAGCCCAACACATTTAACACAATTTACAGTAGAAAACTGATACAAATTAGTGACGCACAAACAGTCCAAGATGGGACAAATCTTTAAATTCAGTACATCTAACTTGTACATCCCCTTTTTCTACTGCATGAAACTAGCTCAATTTTACCAGATTTTTTATCTGTTTTTTTTTCCCACAAGTCCAGAGTTGAAAATAGTACCTGGTACATTTTTGGAACCTGATCTGAGTGGGATCCAAGGGAGCCAAGTTGGTACCATGAAATTACCTTACCACACTGCTGACTAGTCCAAAGATTCTTCACTATACTGCTACCAGCTATATTACGGGGGCACCATAAACACATTGGAAAACAAACCACCTGGTACTAAAACAGTACAGCCATAAAGTAGGGTAGAGCTGGCACCATGCAGTAGCTGTAGCATAGGTATTGCCAGTCTTAATAAATCTAATCCCAAGTAACCAGGTTTGTCACTATATTATTCTTCTCAAATGATGCAGCTTATTATAGTGACCAGCCTGAAATGCGTTGCCCAATTCTTTTTGTGTCTGTCTGCGTGTCAGGTATGTTATTCATTATGCACATTCTCATTGCTTTTTCTCCTTTTAATAGATATAATAAATTGTTGAAGTTTTAACAGAACTAGTGCTGGATTCCGGATTTTTTGTGTGGATAGTAGACAAAACGGCACAAAAATATTGGTAACAATGTACTTCTCCTTTCTAATATTTAGGCAGTGTAAACTTAGTCTAGACAATGTGGATGATACATTGGTGCAATTTTGGGGCATGTTGGTGCATCTTAAGCCACTTCTGTTTCCACTAAGCCAATGCACATTTTCCATTAAGCCATGGCCACTTGTCGAGCAAGGTGCTAAAAGTGTCTAAAACACTTATTAAATGTGGTGCAAAACTTGTTTGCTAATTAGAATTTTGACAAATTTATTTTAAGAAATATCCCCCTTTGTGCTGCTTGGTTTATAGTATAGTAGCTCATGCAGGATACAGCAAACTCCTAGTTATGCATCTGCTGTAGGCATTAGGGGAGCACTCTTCCCGCTTTCTGGCGTCCTTCTCATTAGTGACTGATTGACGCTATATATCTTTTGCCTTTGCAAATTGTATTTATAATATTTTGGTGATAGATAACTCTTCATGGCTGGAAAATAGGCTTTGCCACGGAATGTAATACAGTTCCTATGTAAGCAATTATGTAACTTCTTTTTGACTCCAGACTGGCAGAGGAGGATTTTCCTCCTGTTGTTCATCACAGATGTTATACCATTTAAAGTGAAAAAAAGAAAAGAAAGAAAAACTGAAGGAACCACACTGACATGAAAAGTAACGTAAAAGTTTCCATGTCCCTTTGCGCTGATACAGTAAACTGCAGGTCAATGCACCAAAGGGTCATTGTATATATTTCTAGAAAACAAAACTACTAAGACTTCTACTACTACGTAGTAGTTATGCACTCTTAGTGCCCCAACACAAGTAGAATGCCCCTTTAGTGCCCCCACACAGTAGTTATTCACTCTTAGTGCTTCCTAACAACAGAATGCTTTCTTAGTGCCTCCACACAGCTCCCTTATTGCCCCTTTTGAAGTCGTAATTCTTGCTTAGTGCCCTCACACAGTGAAATGCGCCTTTATTGCCCCCACACAGTAGTTATTCCCCGTTTGTGACTCTGCACAGCCCCTTTAGTGTAGTGCCCCACACAGTAGTTATGCCCCCTTAGTGCCCCCCTTGCAGTAGTGTTGCCCCTATAGTGCCCCCTCACAATTAAGAAAGGAATTAAGGAATTAAGAAAATGAAAATACTTTAATAATATTGGATAGGTCCCAGGTGTATGACCCCCACCAACCAGATACTGATGATCTATCCAGAGGATATAAGACTCGGAAAATCCCTTTAAAGGGAACCTGTCACCTCCAAAAGTAATATAAAACTGCCAGCATTACCTTATACAAAACAATAGCTGATCTTAGGGAGACCAGCTACAGAAAACACTGTGGAGCCTCATTTAAGAGTCTTGACACAGCAATCCAAAGTGCAAAGCTTTGCGCTTTGGATTGCTGTGTTGAGACTCTTAAATGAGGCTCCACAGTGTTTTCTGTAGCTGGTCTCCCTAAGATCAGCGATTGTTTTGTTTGAGTAGTCTCCAAGGCATTGCTCCCGGTTAGCCAGAATCCTACTCCACACTGATGAGGGGCAACACCCCGAAACAGCTGTCTGTGGATGGATGACTGGCTTAGGTCTTCCCCGTCACATCCTTAAAGCTTGTAAAAGAGCTGGATCTTGACATAGGGGCCACTTAATATGGTGGATTTGGGGATCTCTGTAATGGGGACACCCCTTTGCTCGGTTTTCCTTCCTTTGAGGGATATCTGGCTTTCACTGTGTTGAAGACCCATAACTGGGACTCCACGGTTATTTTGCACAGCATTACCTTATAGCAGCCCCCAGTCTGTAATTGATCATGTGTGTGAGCCAGAAATTCGTTAATCAGAGCGCTCTGTTTACAGTGAGCTTGAAATCAAGGAAGCAGTGGCCTCCTTGCTTCAAGTCAAGCAATGCCCGCCTCTTACCCGTCCCCTCCTGACTATGATTTACATAATTACCATTCCTTGGGATCGTGCCAGTCTGGCGCCTGCGCAGTGCGCCGCTTATGACTGCACGATCCCGTCTCGGGCTCCCGCAGTCAGTCGGGCATAATTTTGTAACTGCGCATGCGCCGGCTGGCTCGATTTGGCGTGCTCGCGCCAGCAATAATCAGCATGCGCGCACGCGCCGGCGAGTTATATTTACAGCGCGAGCCGGCCGACGCATGCGCAGTTTCAAAATTATGCCCGGCTGACTGCTGGAGCCCGAGACGGGATTGTGCAGTCACAAGGGGCACACCGTGCAGGCGCCAGACTGGCACGATCCCAAGGAATGGTAAATATGTAAATCATAGTCAGGAGGGGACGGGTAAGAGGCGGGCATTGCTTGACTTCAAGCTCACTACAAACAGAGCGCTCAGGGAGATTAAAAAAGCGTTTTTCACAAGTATGGATTGACGAATTTCTGGCTCACACACATGATCAATTACAGACTGGGGGCTGCTATAAGGTAATGCTGGCAGTTTTATATCACTTTTGGAGGTGACAGGTTCCCTTTAAAATTAAAGCAATGCATGTAGCAGTAATATGACTGTCCATCCTTGATGATTTGGTTGTTGGCTATAACTAATGAAAATGTGCTCCAAGCAGGCTCGGACTGGCCCACCAGTTGGGCCCCCAGTCTCCTGCGCCTGACATATGATGGAGGAGTATTTATCTCTCCTTTCTCAGGAGAGATAATTATTGTAACCACTAGGTGGCAGTATCGCACAGTGATGCAGCCTCCTACTGGTGTACATTGTACAGGAGGCCCTGCAGTATCTTCTAGACTTCTGGGGCTGCTGGCTGGGAAGGAGGAGAGAAGGTGTCTGCCTCCTCCTGCCCTCCCTGCTGTCAGAAAACTGTGGCTGCTGGAGAGAAAGACTCCTCTGCGGTGCTGGGCTGATTTCTCAGGTGTGTGACAATAGTGAGCTGTAGGAGACTGTAAGGGGGGAAATAGGGGATTTGTTTATAGCAGACACAGATCTATGAATGTGTGCTGCTCTCTGCACAGTTCAGAGTGGCACTGGGGGGACTCTGCCCTAGGTCCCCCTAATGCCTCTGCTTTCGGTGTACCCCCATAAGTGCCCCAGCTCTAGATGCCCCTCCAATACCCCCACTCTAAAAGCAACCCTAATATTGAATCTTCTCCAATTGCCCCCCCTAATACCCCTGCAGCAGCTCCAGGATCCCCACTATTTTACCCTGCCTCAGGTAACCCTAATGCCTCTGCTTTAGGTGCACCCCATAAGTACCCCAGCTCCAGATGCCCCACTCTAAATGCACCACTAATATTGCCTCTTCTCCAGTTACCCCTGTTCCAGGATCCCCACTAATACCCTGCCTCAGGTGACCCTAATGTCTCTGCTACAGTTATGACCCTCTGTTTGTGCCCTTTGCTCACGTTGCTCTCCTAGCACCTTTGCTTGGGCTTTGTTAAAGGTTGTGACCTGCAAAGGGGGTTGGACTTATGCCCGAAAAATACTGCACAGTGCGTCACATTCTCCAGTATTGGTTTACATGGCGGCAGTGATGATATTCCGTATTTACAGGCATCACTGCTGCCACGTAAGGAGATACTGGTGGTGGAGTGGTGGAGGATTTAAAGGTGTTGTGCAGGTTTTCAAGTTATCCTCTCCACACCATAGGGCATAACTACACTGCTCAAAAAAATAAAGGGAACACAAAAATAACACATCCTAGATCTGAATTAATTAAATATTCTTCTGAAATACTTTGTTCTTTACATAGTTGAATGTGCTGACAACTAAATCAAACAAAAACAAAAAATGGAAATCAAATTTTTTAACCCATGGAGGTCTGGATTTGGAGTCACCCTCAAAATTAAAGTGGAAAAACACACTACAGGCTGATCCAACTTTAATGTAATGTCCTTAAAACAAGTCAAAATGAGGCTCAGTAGTGTGTGTGGCCTCCACGTGCCTGTATGACCTCCCTACAACGCCTGTGCATGCTCCTGATGAGGTGGCGGACGGTCTCCTGAGGCATCTCCTCCCAGACCTGGACTAAAGCATCTGCCAACTCCTGGACAGTCTGTGGTGCAACGTGACGTTGGTGGATAGAGCGAGACGTGATGTCCCAGATGTGCTCAATTGGATTCAGGTCTGGGGAATCGGCAGGCCAGTCCATAGCATCAATGCCTTCGTCTTGCAGGAACTGCTGACACACTCCAGCCACATGAGGTCTAGCATTGTCTTGCATTAGGAGGAACCCCGGGCCAACCGCACCAGCATATGGTCTCACAAGGGGTCTGAGGATCTCATCTCGGTACCTAATGGCAGTCAGGCTACCTCTGGCGAGCACATGGAGGGCTGTGCGGCCCTCCAAAGAAATGCCACCCCACACCATTACTGACCCAATGCCAAACCGGTCATGCTGGATGATGTTGCAGGCAGCAGAACGTTCTCCACGGCGTCTCCAGACTCTGTCACGTCTGTCACATGTGCTCAGTGTGAACCTGCTTTCATCTGTGAAGAGCACAGGGCGCCAGTGGCGAATTTTCCAATCTTGGTGTTTTCTGGCAAATGCCAAACTTCCTGCATGGTGTTGGGCTGTAAGCTCAACCCCCACCTGTGGACGTCGGGCCCTCATATCACCCTCATGGAGTCTGTTTCTGACTGTTTGAGCAGACACATGCACATTTGTGGCCTGCTGGAGGTCATTTTGCAGGGCTCTGGCAGTGCTCCTCCTGTTCCTCCTTGCACAAAGGCGGAGGTAGCGGTCCTGCTGCTGGGTTGTTGCCCTCCTACGGCCTCCTCCACGTCTCCTGATGTACTGGCCTGTCTCCTGGTAGCGCCTCTATGCTCTGGACACTACGCTGACAGACACAGCAAACCTTCTTGCCACAGCTCGCATTGATGTGCCATCCTGGATAAGCTGCACTACCTGAGCTACTTGTGTGGGTTGTAGACTCCGTCTCATGCTACCACTAGAGGGAAAGCACCGCCAGCATTCAAAAGTGACCAAAACATCAGCCAGAAAGCATAGGAACTGAGAAGTGGTCTGTGGTCACCACCTGCAGAACCACTCCTTTATTGGGGGTGTCTTGCTAATTGCCTATAATTTCCACCTGTTTTTTTGAGCAGTGTATATGAATAGTGGGGTCCGATTCTGCAACCCCCACTGATCCCAGGAACGGGTCCAGTTCCCCCTTTTTATGGTGTGTCAGGTTATACATACGGCCTGCTGCTCCATTCATTCTCCTTGTGACCACTGGAATTAGCCAGCGCTGTACTCTGCCATCTCCGGCGACCCCATAGAGAATGGATGGAGAGGCAGGACATGTGCCCGACCTGCCACTCAGTCAAGAAGGGGGACCAGTGGGAGCTCCAGCGTTCAGACCCCCATGGATCACTTAGTGATCCCCGATCCTGTGGATAGAGACTAACTAGAAAAGTGGACACAGGCCCTTTAACAGGCGAGCATTTCTATTTTAGTTTGACACATATTTTGGGCCACATTTTTATTTTACACCCAAAGAAAACCTTTATGGATAGGGAATGTGAAAGGTGAAACAGCTATGACACAACAGGTGATAAGTGTCTGATTGGTGGAGGTCTGACTGCTGGGACCCCCATGATCAAGGGAAAGTGGTCTTAAAGGGGTTGTCTCACTTCAGTAAGTCGGATTTATCATGTAGAGAAAGTTAATACAAGCCACTTACTAATATATTGTTATTATCCATATTGCTTCCTTTGCTGGCTTGATTCATTTTTCCATCACATTATACACTGCTCGTTTCCATGGTTACGACCACCCTGCAATTCATCAGTGTTGGTCGTGCTTGCACACTATAGGATAAAGCACTAGCCTATGTGTGATCCCATGGTTGGATTGCAGTGTAGTCTGTAACCATAGAAATGAGCAGTGTATATAATGTGATGGAAAAATGAATCTAGCCAGCAAAGGAAGCAATATGGATAATAGCAATATATTAGGAAGTGGCTCGTATTAACTTTCTCTACATGATAAATGCCACTTACTGAAGTGAGACAACCCCTTTAAGACCCTTGTGTACATAGATTGGCGGAAATGTAATTGAATGTACCCCTTTTTTCATGATCAGTGGGTGTTCCAGCAATCTGATATTTATCACCTGTCCTGTAGATAGGCAATAGGTCATTATGGTAGGACAACCCTTTTAAATATACTGTAGATTATGTGCAATCTGAGGAGGCTAAGATTTGATAAATATCATGCCAGACATTTTTGCTTAAAGGGGCTAAAATGATTGTCTCACTTCAGTAAATGGCATTTATCATGTAGAGAAAGTTAATACAAGGCACTTACTAATGTATTGTTATTGTCCATATTGCCTCCTTTCCATCACATTATATACAGCACGTATCCGTGGTTACGACCACAGTGTAATCCAGCAGCGGTGGCCGTGCTTACACACTATAGGGAAAGGCTGGAAGTGCGCATAGGCCAACACCTTTACCTACAGTGTGCAAGCACGGCCACCGCTGCTGGATTGCAGAGTGGTCAAAACAATGGATACGAGCTGTGTATAATGTGATGGAAAAGAGCCAATATGGAGAATCAGAATACATTAGTAAGTGTCTTGTATTAACTTTCTCTACATAATAAATGCCATTTGTTGAAGTGAGGCAGCCCCTTTAAGTGTGCTACACTTAATAGGGTTAGACAAAAAATGTCTTGGTGCGTGCACTGCATGTTTCCTATGTGTGATAGGATCTGCCTGTGTCACGGCGGGGAGTGGGGGAACCCCCATCGCGCAATGCTCTGGCTACCAGGCCACAATGCAGGGAAAAGGGAGCTGGTCACCTCCTAATGCTTCCCTCAACAGGCCCTAGTCTCCTAACTGAGCCCCCTTCAGTGGTAAGAGGACTCATACCCACGTGCATAGAGATCTAGGAATACCTGCATTGCCCTACAGATGATGACAGGGCAGAGAATACCTGTGCATCCACGACACAGATGACAGGCGTCTCCAGAGGCCCAGTAGCTGACAGGATGCAAGACGGTGGGTGAAGCAGTACGACAGGTAAGTCACACAGCAACATAAAAATGCTATCTACACTTACCTGCCGCAGCCGAGATGGTCGGAGGCTCCAGGCTGGGAAACCCACAGTCTTGCCTTCGCTTAACCCCTCCGGGAAAGCACGCCCCTTTCGGAGCCCTCACACCACCATGCGCACCTTCAAACAGGGACCACACCAAAACTACATACACCAGGTGGGGGAGGGAAAACAGAAACACACCAGAGGGGACAAACTGACACAGCAAAGGAAACAGAATAATAAATAAGGGTGACTCACACAGACATAATCACAAACAGCCCAGGAGCAGAGCTCCACACCAAGCTGACAACCAAAATCAAACTGACCTTCAGGCTCCACCACACCAACATATAAGGAGGCCTGATGTCACACCTACCAGACACACCTTAACCCCGTGCATACCAAAATGGGGAAACACCACATCCAAGGAGAAATGCCTCACATGCAAACCACGTTGCCAAAGGCAACCGCATGTGAAGACACAGAGTCACGACCTAACCACGGGTCGTGACACCTTCATCGGGCTGTTCTCAGAACTGCCTGCTCCCGGTGACTGCATTTGTTTCAGACCGGCTCCCGGCACAGGTAATGGCTTACCTGTGCATCGCCGGACTTGTGAGTCAAGATGGCAGCCAGCATGTGTTCGCGGGCAAACACTGCGAACTGGCCATCACTGACGCCAAAGTTACGGAGAGACCGGCGCTTCTGCATAACTTTGGCGATTCACCGCCAGCGCAAAGGCTTATTAAGATTAGCGTCTAAAACGCGGTCGGTCTTAATAAATGTGCCCTTAAGTTTCAAATTGTCCACATCATGGCGTAAGCACTAGTGTGTAGATAGCGTGAATTATGTTCATTTGTCATTTCCTTTCATTGATATAAATTGGATTAAAGATGGAAACGCTGATCCCGTGGATGAAAACTAATATTGTTTGAGCATCATCTCAATTGATCACAGGGCAAATAGTAGTGTGAACAGAGCCTTACAAGTTCTGTAGCATTCATTTTCCCAGAGCAAACGATCCCACAAAATACTGAAACCTTCAGTGTACATCCATATTCCTACTATTCTCGTCCGTCATATGGACCAGAATAGGACATGTTCTATGATATGTGGATCCACAACAAATATAATGTAGATGTGTGCATGGCCCCATAGAAATGAATGGGTCAATGTGCTATCCGCAAAATTTGCAGACAGCACACGGATGAAAAATATGGTTGTGTGCTTGAGGCCTAAAGAAAATGTATGATGAGTTTAAAGGGTTTCTGTCACCTGAAAAATGGGTATTAAGCTGGCTGACATTAGCGATGTGCTAATGTCAGCTGAACATAACTATATTAGTGCCATCTCACTGCCTAAAGCCTTTATTGAGAAAATATAATATGCTAATTAGCCTCTAGGTGCAGGGGGGGCGTTGCCCCTACTCCTAGAGGCCCTGTTCTCCCACCTCTGGCCACGCCCTGCTACACTAGATTGACAGGGGCAAGCATCGTTGGTCTCTTACCTCCGGCCCTGTATAAATCTCGCACCGTTCAGTACTCGGCGCAGGTGCAGTGAGGAAGCTGACAGCAGGCGAGCGCCCTTCACTCACTGCGCCTGTGCCGAATATAGATCCATCCATGTGCAGAACGCACACAGCCGGTATCCGTGTTTTGCGGATTTGCAATTTACGGAACGCAAAACAGTTACGGTCGTGTGAATATAGCCTAAAATGCTGTCATCCATTCTCCACCTTGTACTGTACTATAGCTAAAGCTTTAAGGGGGTTGTGCCATGACCATGAAAAATACAGTACCTGGATCTGAATACTTTTGTAAAAAAAAATAAAGAATTGTATAGCCACTGAGTTATTGATTAAAATGTATCTGTATAGCGCCACCTGCTGTTTGTTCTTTTTCTTATTCCTGTGACACATGCTCCGTTCCATCCTTCCACTGCAACCAGTTGCTGCAGAAATGACATGCCCCCTGAAAAAGGACATGTCTCCTGTGGGCTTCCAGCTTAAAATAAATCTAGCAAAGCAATTGGATCAATGAATGGGGAGATCTCTGGATCCATGCGAGGTACAGGGCTGGTTCTAGCTTTGTTAGAAAGAGATTGTTATGTAGTATATGATGTCTGATTTTCATGTTTTGCATTAATCATGGGATAACCCCTTTCACTGTGTGTGATTTGGGCTATGGACTTTGTCGTCTCTACATTGATTTGGCATAGTTCACTCCGAGCAGTGTGTAACCTTGAATACGGGAAGGGCACACTCTTATCCTGATCCAGTAAAATAGATGTGGACGGTATGCTATTTGTTTAAGATTACTGAGCACTCCAACCCTCCCTGTAGGCCCAGGCCTAGCCACTCAGAGGTCTTTTATTTAAATTGGTTAGTATATACAAAGCTGGAAATTGTGTCTGAGTTTACATATCAGTATAGTACATTTCATTATTACTGCAAGACCAGAAATATTCAGGGATTAGAGAGGTTCTGCAGACGAGCCATTGGAGAATGTGATTATCTGACTTTTGGATCACCGTGTACAGCATATGATCATACCCATACATTGGTAAATACCCACACAAGTTCTTGGTGGTATCTTATTATGCAGAAAGCAATGAAGAAGCATTACTGGTGTCAGACATCATGATTTGAGGTACCAGTTCACATTGAAAACACTTGTTTTCACTGAAGTTTCCCTGAAGAGGTTGTGTGGTGTTGAGAAACCTTATTGGGGAATCCTAAATTAATAGGGGGTTCCTTAGTTTAGAGCCCTCATCTATTACCCACTGACTACGCAGAGAGCCTCTGACTAGAGGCATTTGGCGTGTCCATGGGAGAGCCTGTTGACTTCAGTGGGATCTATGTAATGCTTCACTTCTCCTGTTGTGGCGCTGCACAGGAATTGAACAGTTGTTGCCAGGTTTCACCACAAATTACAGCTGATTTCCACAAATTTCCTCAGGGGGTCCAAAAGTGGAATAATCTGTGGTGAGCTTTTGAAAAGTGAAACTTTTTAGCTCTAAAGAAATTGTCCATAGTGGACGAACCCTTTGTTTCAGTGATCAACCGTTAACATAAAATGACTCCCACAATAATATGGGTATATGTATAGCCTTGATTCAAATTGAATTTCCTCGGGAGATGAAGCCTTAAATGCCTTATATTATGGAGATTTGGGACGTTTCACTGAATGCATGCACATGGGGGACCTCCAGAGTAAAGCCAGAAGATATGCTATGGTTGGGACACCTGCAATGAATTGATATTTGGTATATCGCTTCATTAGTGCCCATTTTACTGTAGGGTAAATTAAAGGAGAAATCCCAACCTAGATATTTGTGGCATACTGTATACACAAGATGTGCCATAGAAATTTGATAGATGCAGTTCCAACCTCTGGGACGCACACAAAAGTAAAGCCATGCTCACCACCTTAGCTCTACAACAATATCTCGACACTCCGCAGATGAAGTAGTGGAAAATGTTGGCCTGCAGAATCAATTTATGGAAAAGAACTTGTAAAATCCCTAAGATTATTCGAACATCATGGGCATGTCATGAACGAGAACCTTTTGCGTTAAAAATTCATAGGCAGGTGGACTGTACTACTGGCTTTTATGTTGTTCGAATAAACTTCAGAATTTTAGAAGTTTTTGATCTTCTTTTCTATATACTCCAATCTCCAGGTGTTGTAATCCATATGGACAATGAATGGACGGTTGACCACAAATTTGTCTGTCTGTATCCATTTACCGTACTTCTATGATAGTTATAGGAACAGCATGCATATTTAGTTGTTCATGTGACTCTCATTGAAGTCAATTGAGAGAGCTTCCTCTCTATTCTTCACCTGGATGTACAGCCAGAGGCTGCCTTACCAGGCAGCTTGTCGGCCAGGAGGACCCCCATTCTGGAGATAAGTGTGGTTTCCAGACACATCACATCTAGTGCATAGTCTAGACATGGCCTGAAATATCTGCAATTTTGGTTTAGAAGTAGTAAAGGTACCAAAAAAGCAAGTATAGCTATGTTCACACATTGAAGACTTTTTGTTTCTATGACTGAAGATCGAATTCATTCATCTGACCAGGGTTGTATTGGCAGCAAGCATGGTTTTCCGCAAGCCTTATTCAGATTAATGGAACAGTCAGGAGTTTCTGTGACAGATCTGCCGCGTGTGATTATTACCTTCTATATCCAAGACTCGTGGTCGGTGGCTTTATAATGTAATTAATAGGAGATCAATTTTAATTATTTGAACATCTCGGGTCCTTCTCAATGATAGATTACTGGAAAAGAAATAATGCTCTTTGGCAAAGTTGGGTAATATTTTTTTCAGAACAAAAATTTCCGATCTGCATATTTTAGACAATGGAATGAAACATGATTTTTTTTCATAAGGAGCACGCCTTTCAGCTATGAAAATATTACAAGTTGATTGATGAGGTTCCAAACGTATTTCAATATTATATTGTATGCGTATATATTTCATGTGTCTCCTGTGTCACCCGTATCTCTATTGACCTAAATTTGACATATTCATGTGCTGATTTTCTGTTCTTAGCTTTCTACATTGTTTTAAGTTGTTCATTATACTAGTTAGGTATTGAGGGCAAATCCATGAACGTGTTAAGCTAAATACTCTAATTTTAGTGACTCCTTATCCTTTTATCCTATAAGTTTAATTAAAGAACATTTGTACTATACAGATATAATGGTCCCTCAAGATGCAATAGCCTGAAGATATAATACTGTATTTTCAGCTTACAATAGTCTTTACTGGGCTATCATATGTTGAAACTAGACTCAACATATCATGCCTCAGATTTATTAATGATATTGATGAGGGGATTAATAGCACCATATCTATTTTTGCAGATGACACTAAACTGTGTAGAACTGTACAGTCTATGGAAGATGTCCATAAACTACAAGCTAACTTGAACACTCTGAGTGATTGGGCATCAACTTGGCAAATGAGGTTCAATGTGGACAAATGTAAAGTTATGCATCTTGGTAGTAATAATCTCTGTGCCTTATATGTCCTAGGGGATGTAACACTGGGAGAGTCACTTATAGAGAGGGATTTGGGTGTCCTTGTGGATGGTAGATTAAATTACAGCATACAATGTCAATCAGCTGCTTCTAAGGCCACCAGGATATTGTAATGCATTAAACGAGGCATGGATGTAATATTACCACTTTACAAAGTGTTGGTACGGACTCATCTGGAATATCCAGTTCAGTTCTGGGCACCAGTCCATAGAAAGGACTCTCTGCAACTGGAAAAAGTACAGAGGAGAGCGACTAAACTGATCAGGGGCATGGAGGGTCTTAGTTATGAAGAAAGATTAAAATAATAGAATTTATTTCGTCTTGAGAAGAGACATCTAAGGGGGGACATGATTAACATATATAAATATATAAATGGGCCATACAAAAAATACGGTGAAAAGCTCTTCCATGTAAAATGCGTTCAAAAGACAAGTGGGCACCTCCTCCGACTGGAGAAGACAAAGTTCAGTCTCCAGAAGCATTAAAGCTTCTTTACTGTAAGAACTGTGAAGCTGTGGAATAGACTTCCTCAGGACGTGGTCACAGCAGGAACAGTGGACAGTTTTAAAAAGGGTTTAGACTAATTCTTAAAAGTAAAAAACATTAATGCTTATGAAAACATGTAGAAATCTGAGTCTCACTTCCTTCTGGGATTCGCATCCCCACCTATCCCTTGGTTGAACTTGATGGACATATGTCTTTTTTCAACCGTATAAACTATGTAACTCAGATCCAACCAATCAATATGACCATTTCTCTGGTAAAGCACCTGTATTGGCTGACTAGTAGCTCTTCTTTACAGTACAGTGCGGTACTACATGTCCTGTACTGCCTTTTGTCTGTGCTAGGATGAACCACTCCTTTAGATGTCAGGTGAGAACGCCTCCATTTTGTTTTTCTGTTACACTGCGCTATACAGGACCCTGAAGAAGCTCACTTTCTTTTATGGGATGACATTTGGTTCTTGGGAACCAATTACTAGTTTTCGATGGGGTTACAATGGTTTCAACCTACAATGGTTGTCCCAAAAACCAATTAATATTGTAACTTGAGGGATCACTGTATTAAAGGGGTTTTCCAGGATGTTAATATGGATGACCTATCCTCAGGATAGGTTATCAATATCAGATTGGCGGGGGTCTGACACCCGGCACCTCCACCTATCAGCTGTTTGAAGAGAAGGCTGCGCGAGTGCGGCCTTCTCTTAATTGTTTACCTGCTCAACGGCAACATCGTATTACAAGCTGTCCTATTCACTTCAATAGGATGGTTCGTTCCTATACACTTGAATAGGAAGGAGCCGTCCCATTGAAGTGAATTGGATGGCTTCTTGTAATTACACCTGCTCACCACAGCTATGTAGATGGCGAGCAGGTAAACAATAAAGGGAAGATACCACTGGCACGAGCGCAGCCTTCTCCTTAAACAGCTGATCGGCGTGGTCCCAGGTGTCGGGCCCCCACTGATCTAATATAGATGACCTATCCTGAGGATAGGTCATCAATAGGGATGAGCGAACCCGAACTGCAAAGTTCTGGTTCGTACCGAACTTTGCGAGTTCAGATACCCGAACCTGAACCCAGACTTTTTCACTGAAGTCCGGGTTCGGTGTTCGGGTCATTTTCTGTTTTTCCGTTATAACATGGTTATAGCGGAAAATAATATAATTCTTAAGTTAGAATGCAAAAGAGTATGGCAATTTAGGGGTAAAAAAAACAAAAAAACAACTCACCTCGTCCACTTGATCGCGCTGCCACAGTGTCTTCTATCTTCTTTTAGCAGGACCTGCAAAAGCACTTGCAATGACCTCACCGCGCTTAAAAATGCTAATATTTTCCGCTATAACCATGTTATAACGGAAAATAATAAAGTGAAGTTCTGGTCCCATTGAACCGAACCCGAACTTTGACCTGAAATTCAGCCGAACCCGGTGAACCCGAACTTACACGGGTTCGCTCATCTCTAGTCATCAATATTAAAATCCCAGAAAACCCCTTTAAGGCAAGATGCCCTTAGCAACAGTGAGAATTCACAATTGAGTCAACAGAAGAATGATGAAGCACAAAAGATTATAGAGAGATGTGCTCAAGAAGTGGCTAGGTTCAGCAACAGAAGGCCTCAGAGAAATATACTTCATGAACAAGGATACTAGAAGAGGAGTCAGGAGCTCATTCAGGAACTCCATGCGCCGTACGACTATCTGCCTACGCACACAGGGATCCGGCTAACTATGACGTGCATTTGATGTCAACAACATAGAAAAAAGGCAAACACAAAAAGACATAGAATAACAAACTAACTCATCAGCGGAAGAATAGACTGGAGAAAAGGGTTCATATCCTTGCAAAAACTTTACACATACAGTATAGGTTAAAACGATAACCATTAAGACTCTCTGCATCCCCCATACCCACTAAGTGCATTACTAATACTCCAGTGGGGAGGCAAGTTATCATCATCTGTACCCACATCAAAAGTGACAACAAACAAAACTTGTTTTCTTGGATACCTTTGCTGGGAGCCGACAGTAACCTTCTGCAGACATATCCATAAAAAGGTTGTCCAGGATGTTTTTTTTTGATGGAACCTTTCACCCCCAAAAACCATCTGAATCCGCCAGCAGTACCTGAGAGTAGCGAGCAGTGTGTTCCTGAAGGCAGATGCAGCAAAAGCTCTGAAACGTTCTATTATCCCCCGCCGGCGCGCTTCTCTAGACATGCTTGAAATCAAGGGGGCAGCGGCCTCCTTGCTTCAAGTCAAGGTAACCATGCCCCCTTCCCTGGCGCTTCGCTGTGACTGACAGCCGACTGTTTGGCTGGCTTTGCAGAACTCTCTGCATAAGCGCTGCGATTGCGTTTAATGTTTCAGTTTCTTTGCACGGCTGAAATCAGTTTTGATGCGTTTTTCACGCGCGTGATAAAAAACTGAAGATTTACAAATAACATCTTCTAGCAACCATCAGTGAAAAACACATTGCAACGCGTTTTT
The DNA here is from genome assembly GCF_905171765.1 of Bufo bufo. Classification (NCBI taxonomy): domain Eukaryota; kingdom Metazoa; phylum Chordata; class Amphibia; order Anura; family Bufonidae; genus Bufo; species Bufo bufo. The sequence continues at coordinate 146,398,094 of NC_053391.1, read as the reverse complement.
CACTGAAGCCCCATTCACTTCTACGAGGCCAGGGCTGCGTGAAAAACGCAGAATATAGAACATGCTGCGATTCTCATGCAACGCAGAGCTGATGCGTGGGAAAAAAAAACCACTCATTAAAATGAATGGGTCAGGATTCAGTGCGGGTGCTATGTGTTCACTTCACGCATCGCACCCGCACGGAAAACTCGCTCATTTGAAAGGGGCCGAATTGAGGAACATATTTACTTATTTTATAGGAAAGCTTTTTTTGTTAGGAATGCTGAGCTCAGGTTTATGTGTCTTTTTAAACTGTCATGTTGTGAAACTAGAATATTGCTATAGAAAATAAAATCCAATTTATTTTTATACTAATAATAGGAAGAAGATATCATAGGGTATCACCAGCTATCACTGCTGGCTGAATAATTTGGGAGCATAATAGTCCGCACTTGCTGCACATAAATACAGGTTTATTTAGAACATAATGTACTCTGTAAGTACTGATAGAAGCATTGGCAGAAAACATACACCCATCTATACATGTTTTTAACCAAAACGGTCTTTTGCGTTTCGGATTTTCTTTCGATAGTTAGACAAAAGATTTTTCATTAAGTACACTGTCCATATACTTCCCCATTCTGACTGTAAGAAATTAATCGGTGGATCATAAATTAATTACGCTTTATGTGCTCTGTAGGAAAGTGTATTTAGTGAATGCTTGCTGTACTTTCCGAGTGTTTTTTCTACTGATCATCACTTTCTCTGTCCCTAGTGGAGCTCACAATCTAAGGCCCCTATCAATATGTATTTGAAGTGTGGGAGGAAACTGGAGTACTCAGAGGAAAATATCAAGGGAAGTTATTCTGTGTTAACCCCCTTCAAAAAACGAGGGGCCACTCCCTACGCCTGGCGGAAAAAAAAGATTCAATCATAAGAAGCGACAAGCATTCTTTACAGTAAGAGCTGTGAATCTCTGGAATAGCCGCAGGAGCTGGTCACAGCAAATACAGTAGATGGCTTCAAAAAAGGTTTAGATGACTTTTTAATTCAAAATAACATTGAGGCTTATAACCATGTAGAGAAATCTTGTTCTACACACTCTTGACCTTTGGCAATTGATCCAGAGAATTGTTCAGTGGATCAATATAGCAGAATTACAGATTGAACTTGGTGGACTTTTGTCTTTTTACAACCTTAACAACTATGTAACCCACGCAAACACAGGGAGAACATACAAACTCTATGCAGATGTTGTCCTTGGTAGAATTCAAACCTAGGACCCAAGGCTGCAAAGTACCAGTAACTAACCACTGAGCCCCATTGCTGCCTAACATTAAATACAGTGGCCCAGATTCAATAATCTAATCTAAAGAAAAGTGATATAGATATAAAAATGAGATTCCTTAGTGGTTTATCATTTTTAATGGCTAACTGAAAAGATGATGACAAGATTGCAAGCTTTCAAGATTACTCAGGTCTCTTCCTCAGGCGTATATAACACAGTATCTGAAGATTCACATATTTATACACAAAAAAACCATGAGAATAGTGAGGTAGATAAGACAACTGATGTACAGCAGATCAACATGAGCGGAAGAGGAAACAAACATTTGTAGCAGTAAAGTGTTCTAGCAGTTACAGATAAGGAGATTTTCATTGTCCCCTGATATATATCCAGTTCATGAATGTGATGAACCTAGGAGGTTTCACGGGTGAATTCCTTAAGAGATGTAGGACATAAATCTATGCGACACATTCATTCCTGATCTGAGTTTGTCAAAGGTTGTCATGGAATGGTATTCCCAGACTTTCCTGTCCTTCTTAGATTAAAAATTTTCTTTTATCAAGACTTTTATGTCTGTCATAATGTTGTGGTCATAGCTTCAAAAATGTTTTGTACAGGCAGATCTTTCCTTTCTTCTTTTTTAGTGTGGCGACAACAGTTTATTCTTGTTCCAAGCTTTTGACCAGTTTCACCTACGTAGAGGCCACCAATAGGACATTTGGTACATATAATTAAGTAGACCACATTTGGCATGGTTCTGGTGAAGAAATCTTATAGTCCTGTTCTGTACTGGGAATTTGTACCTTATCAGTGGTCATTATGCACAGCATAGAGACATCGCTCTACCAGAAACCAACTGGCCGTGCAACAGTGTTTCCACCCCAAACACATAAAAAACATCATCTACAGTGTCAGATACAACTACATATGTTCAAACCCTACAAACAGGGATGAACACCTTCGAAATCAGGGATACCATCCAACTACAGGGTAGCCCACAAAAAAGCAGCCCGCCTCTAGGGATAGTATGATAAGATAAACGAGCAAGTGGATTTCTTTTTTAATTACTCACAATTCACAAAAGATGCTGAAAGTGGTCCGCCTTTACATCTAGGCATCTTTGGGCACGTCGGATTATGTTGGCTGATACTGCATACAGCTCTTCAACAGTGATGCTGTTCTGCTTTTTCCAACAAGATAGGGCAACATGCCACACCTTGCGGGACTCCGAACTGTTAACGGGGGAGTGAACTGTGAGCAAGGGGTTATGGCCACCACGTTCCCCAGACTTGTTCACCTTTTGAAGGCACGTGACATTGCTTTCCGAAAGGGAGACCCAGAGGAGTACAAAACAGCCAGGTCCAATCTGAAGAGGGGCATTAGGGAGGCAAAGCACTGCTACAAAACAAAAATACAACATCATTTTACAAGCTCTGATTCCCGACGCATGTGGCAGGGTATCAAGTCCATTACGAATTATAAGAGCAACACCTGTTCTATCAACACTGGAAATTCTTTCTCTCTTGATGACCTAAATCATTTTTTTGCACAATTTGACAAAGACAATGAGCTGCCTATCATCAAATTAGCCCAGCAAGAGGCTCCATCATGTTCCCTGATGCTGAGAGTACATAAGGTAGAATGGGCCTTAAAACACATTAATCCCCGCAAAGCAGCTGGCCCTGATGAAGTTCCTGGAAAAGTCCTAAAAAACTGTGCTAAACAGCTGAAAACAGTGTTTACCAGTATGTTTAACAGCTCACTAGAGCAGGCCATTGTCCCCACTTGCCTGAAGTCCTCCACAATTGTCCCAATTCCAAAACAGGCAGGGGTGAAGACCTTAAGTGATTATCGCCCGGTGGCTCTCACTCCTATTGCTATGAAGTGCTTTGAACAACTTGTCCTCAGGCACATGAAGAGCAAGATCTGCACCTCCATGGACCAATACCAGTTTGCTTACAGAGCACATAGGTCGGCTGAGGATGCTGTCTCACTTACCCTTCACACTGCGCTGTCACACCTGGAGCAGAGAGACAGCTATGTGCGGGTGCTGTTCATTGATTACAGCTCGGCCTTTAACACCATCCCTCCCAACAAGTTGGCAACGAAACTGAACAACTTGGGTCTCAGCTCACACCTGTGCAACTGGATACTGGATTTTCTTACAAAAAGACCACAAGTCGTACGCATTGGCAAGCACTTCTCTTCATCCTTAACACTAAACACTGGGGTACCGCAAGGCTGTGTGTTGAGCCCTCTCCTTTACTGCCTCTTCACAAATGACTGTAAACCTATTCACAATACCAATACCATTATAAAATTTGCAGATGACACGACCGTGATAGCCTAATCTCCAACAATGATGAAACAGCCTATAGGAAAGAGGTTGAGAACCTAGAGAGATGGAGTAAGAACAACAACCTCATACTCAATACCAAGAAAACAAAGGAGCTAATTCTGGATTTTAGGAAGAAGAAACGTAATGGACACCATCCCATTAGCATTAATAGTGGAAACGTGCAGTTAGTTCAAAGTTTCAGATTCTTGGGAGTTCATATTAGTCAGGACCTGTCATGGATAAAAAACACAACAGAAATTACCAAAAAAGGCCTTCAGAGGCTTTATTTTCTGAGGAGTCTGAAGAAAGCACAACTCCCAAAACAGCTGCTAGTCAATTTTTACAGGTGCACCATAGAATCTGTTATCACATACTGCATTACAGTGTGGTCCTCCGGCTGCTCTTCTGAGGACAAGAAGACCCTCAAGCGCATCATCAGAATGGCTGGCAGAATCACTGGTACCATCACTGGATGACATCTTCACTGCTCGCTGCAGCAACAGGGCAAAAATTATCTGCGGGGATCCAACTCACCCCGGCCACAGCCTTTTCATTCCCCTACCCTCTGGTAGGCGTCTTAGAGCCCTACACGCCTGCACCACTAGGCTGAAGAACAGCTTTTACCCCAAAGCAATCAGTCTCTTAAATGCTTAGAGACTATTGCCCCTTCCTAGGATAGAAACTACCACAGACTGAAAGTGACTGCTGCATTCGTGAACCCATGATGATCTCTTGTCTGCAGTGGTGTCTGATCAGTGTGTATATATATATATATACTCATAAGCACTTCCTACTTTGCTCTTGCTCTTGCTATATATATGCTGTGAACTGGGAATAGTAATGCTTTCTAGTGCAATGTTTTTGTTTTTTTCTAGTGTAATGCTTTAGTTTAAATGTTTAGTTCTTGTTCCTCTGTCCATGGCATCTAGGATTGCTCCAAACAACATTACATTGTATTGTACAGTGACAATAAAGGCATCTTATCTTATCTTCACATGTGATTTTTATCTGTGGGAAAATTTAAAACATAAATTGCACGCTAACAATCCACATCCCCTGGATAAATTTAAGGAAAACATCCCAAACACCATCCACAGGATAGGTTATCAGTATAAAACACTCAGACAACCCCTTTAAAGGAGTTTCAGGTAATATGGGTTATTTTTTTTTAAATAATGAAAAGTTTTGAGTGTACTTTATTAATATCTAATGGTTTTCAAAAGCTCTGCTTGCCGTCATTCAATAGTCATTGTTTAATTCCAGGGGATAGATCGGTCCGGGTCCTGGGACAGTCCTGTAATCAGCCATATACTTCTAGATCATAACATTAAAAGGCATTAGAGACAGTATACGTTATGAAGAAATTCACAATGGACTCCATAATCAGTGGTTCCAATAAAAGTCTGCTAGTCTCATCATGACACTTATTCCTGAAGAAATGGATTCTTACAGTAAATCTGACCTGACAGGGATGTTCATGGAGGGTCTTTCAAGCACCACAGTATGGAATCCAATTAGTTTCTCAGGTGGCGGGCTGCATTATTTTATCAGAACTTTGTAGAGCAACTTAATGCAGTGTGAAGTGAAGTTATTCCATGGGGCATTCGAACCAAGTCCAGGTTCCTGAAATAATACTCTTTTTCCATCTCTTGGAATTAATGCAACCACTCTTCCCTGAATGAGTAAGAAACTATTGCTATTCATGTAAGTGGCAATCACATTTCAGTCACGATTCAGCCTAGTACGGTATGACCGTATGGAACAAGTGAACAGAATTGCCCTCATTCTATAGAAGTCTGATTGCCTTGATTTCAAGCCTGTTCACAGTCTTATTGTTGAACTCTTTAGCTATGTATAACTATGTAAAATGTATAGACCTGTAAGAGTTTGTTTTTAAGTTGTATGTTCACCTGCCATTAACCTGCTGTAATAGAGCAAGACATTGCTGTGGGTTTTGGTTGTTTTTGAGAACAACACAACATTATGGTGGTCACCTATAATGTGGCCCATGTGTGCCGTACCATGAATTTAGTTAGCTGGCTTTAGTTTTGTGTTGTAGTATACAATGCCTATTTCTAACAAGTTACTAGTGGGTCACTAGTGGGGTGACAGGAGGAGGGGGGAGCAGGGTCACTAGTGGGGTGCCAAGAGGAGGGAGAGCAGGGTCGCTAGTGGGGTGACAGGAGGAGGGGGGAGCAGGGTCACTAGTGGGGTGCCAAGAGGAGGGAGAGCAGGGTCACTAGTGGGGTGACAGGAGGAGGGGGGAGCAGGGTCACTAGTGGGGTGCCAAGAGGAGGGAGAGCAGGGTCACTAGTGGGGTGACAGGAGGAGGGGGGAGCAGGGTCACTAGTGGGGTGCCAAGAGGAGGGAGAGCAGGGTCACTAGTGGGGTGATAGGAGGAGGGGGGAGCAGGGTCACTAGTGGGGTGCCAAGAGAAGGGGGAGCAGGGCCACTAGTGGGTGACAAGAGGAGGAGGGGCAGGGTCACCAGTGGGGTGACAGGAGGAGGGGGAGCGGGGTCACTAGTGGGGTGACAGGAGGAAGGGGGAGCAGGATCACTAGTCGGGTGACAGAAGGAGGGGGGAGCAGGGTCACTAGTGGGGTGACAGGAGGAGGGGGGAGCAGGGTCACTAGTGGGGTGACAGGAGGAGGGAGAGCAGGGTCACTAGTGGGGTGACAGGAGGAGGGGGAGCAGGGTCACTAGTGGGGTGACAGGAGGAGGGAGAGCAGGGTCACTAGTGGGGTGACAGGAGGAGGGGGAGCAGGGCCACTAGTGGGGTGACAGGAGGAAGGGGGAGCAGGGCCACTAGTGGGGTGACAGGAGGAAGGGGGAGCAGGATCACTAGTCGGGTGACAGAAGGAGGGGGGAGCAGGGTCACTAGTGGGGTGACAGGAGGAGGGGGGAGCAGGATCACTAGTGGGGTGACAGGAGGAGGTGTAGCAGGGTCATTAGTGGGGTGACAGGAGGAGGGGGAGCAGGGTCACTAGTGGGGTGACAGGAGGAGGTGGAAGCAGGGTCACTAGTGGGGTGACAAGAGGAGGTGGAAGCAGGGTCACTAGTGGGGTGACAGGAGGAGGGGGAGCAGGGTCACTAGTGGGGTCACAGGAAGAGGGAGGAGCAGGGTCACTAGTGGGGTGCCAAGAGGAGGTGGAAGCAGGGTCACTAGTGGCATGACAGGAGGAGGGGGAGCAGGGTCACTAGTGGGGTGACAGGAGGAGGGGGAAGCAGGGTCACTAGTGGCGTGACAGGAGGGGGGAGCAGGATCACTAGTGAGCTGACAGGAGGAGGGGGAGCAGGGTAACTAGTGAGGTGACAGGGGGAGCAGGGTCACTAGTGGGGTGACAGAAGGAGGGGGAGCAGGGTCACTAGTGGGCTGACAGGAGGAGGGGGAGCAGGGTAACTAGTGAGGTGACAGGGGGAGGGGGGAGCAGGGTCACTAGTGGCGTGACAGGAGGGGGGAGCAGGATCACTAGTGGGCTGACAGGAGGAGGGGGAGCAGGGTAACTAGTGAGGTGACAGGGGGAACAGGGTCACTAGTGGGGTGACAGAAGGAGGGGGGAGCAGGGTCACTAGTGGGATGACAGGAGGAGGGGGAGCAGGGTCACTAGTGGGCTGACAGGAGGAGGGGGAGCAGGGTAACTAGTGAGGTGACAGGGGGAGGGGGGAGCAGGGTCACTAGTGGGGTGATAGAAGAAGGGGGGAGCAGGGTCACTAGTGGGGTGACAGGAGGAGGGGGAGCAGGGTCACTAGGGGGGTGATAGGAGGAGGTGGGAGCAGGGTCACTAGTGGGGTGATAGGAGGAGGTGGGAGCAGGGTCACTAGTGGGGTGACAGGAGGAGGGGGAGCAGGGTCACTAGTGGGGTGACAGGAGGAGGGGGGAGCAGGATCCCTAGTGGGGTGACAGGAGAAGGGGTGAGCAGGGTCACTAGTGGGGGGGTTCTATTAGATTTTGTGTCTCCCCTTCTTGTATTTCTGTAGGTCATGTCCTCATAAAAACTATTCTGCACACCTAGAGACTACGCTCCTCATTTTCCTGCAGCCGGAGGGGGGTGCTAGTTATGGGAGTGATAGCAAGGTGGACAGAACAACAACTCTCCCACTCCCCAGCCCTCGTGGCCAGGGGAAACACATGCCTGGGGGTAGCTCTTCTCTCAGACGGGGACCAGTCACATGAGTCCACGGCTCCTTACCTCTTCAGCGGCCATGTCATGTTTCCCGGGGTCCTCGGGCAGCGCACCCCACTCTCCTTACAACAGCCACCCCGAGAGCTGGCCCCTCCTCATTCCAGCTCCCGCCTGCTTCCCCTGCTGCAGGACCTGTATAGCTCCGGCGCGCCTATACCAACCAATAACAAAGCTCCTTGCTGTAAGGAGCTTTGCTATTGGTTATTTCAGGCACAGGCAGCATCGCTGCGCTGCCTGCGCCGTTCACAGCGCTGATGAATGTGGGGGAAAGTCTAAGGCGTATTGGTACGCCTTAGACTTTTTTCAGGGAGTAAAATGGCCTGAACACGCGTCTATGATGCTTGTACAGGCGTTATTGCAACCTCTGATTGTGACGTAAATCACTTAGTAAATGTCCATCTGTGTCTCTGTGCCTACAAGTCTTCTCAGCCATCTGATACTTCTATAATAATAAATTGGGTAGATAAGTAATGTACACGGTTATCTACAGTATATGATCACATAGTACACTGAATATCTGTATGTAGTGCCCTCAGTGTTCTATGCCATGTGCCACTTGTGTAGGGGGTGGGAGGACAGGAGGCCCACCCTGGCTTAGGGGCCCACGGGAGGATTCCTCTGTGGGCCAGTCTGAGCCTGATTGTATTCACACACACATGTACACACTGGGAAGCCGAAACATACACTTACCTTGTGATGGCTTTCTTTCAGGGGTGGGCAAATCATGACAGGCCTTCTATAGCTTGCAGCAATTTGGCCGATGCTGTGAATATTTTCCTTTCCCTCCCCACTAGCCTGCGGTGGGTAATGCTGTCTGCCATCTGCTGGTTAAAGGTGAAATCTCCCATGTAATGTTCCCTGTTCACCAGCTTATGGCTGACTGTATGAATTACAGACCGTTCATACTGTGCAAAGGGCCACGAGAGGAGGGTTAACCCCATAACCCCACTTTCCTACATCTCTAATATGTTTAGTTTGATCCTGCATTCATACTGCCATCCTCTGTCTGTCCCCTGACCCATATTCGCAGTTGCCGAGAAGGTTGACATAAAATGGGGCTAAACAGTGAGAAGTTGAAAATTTAAAAACCAAGGAAGAAACCATGGTGGTCTCTGCTGGGGAATAAGTGGATTTTGACCATGTCAGAATCCATGATGTGAACGTAGCCTAAGCGTTATTAATAAGAGTCACTTTACTTTTTATTGTAGGGGTAGATACATTGGAGTATTAGTAAAGTACCGGTAGTTACAAAGGTGTAAATGTGCTTACAGTATAAAAATTATATGGTTTGATTAAAACAGACTAGTAATGTCCTCAATATCAATACATGCGACAAGCCCTTCTACAGAAAGGGACTGAACTGGGCCAAGCTGTAGTGGAGGTCTGGACGTTACTGGGTTTGTAGACAGTATAGAACAGGAAACTGTAATTTAGAGGGGTAAGTTGGGCTTGTGAATGAGCAGGAAAAAGGATAGATGGGGTTAAGGTAGGAGGGGGACAATAGGAACTTTTTTATTTTTCCATTCACAAAGCCATATAAGGGCTTGTTTTTTGTGGGACAAGTACTTGCTAATGCCACCATTTAATAGAGAGTTCATTGCCTGCGATTGGCATTATTGCCAGTCGCGGACATTAGTCACAGGCCTCTGCTGCTTGAAACAGCAGAGACCCGCCGGCTATGCCACTCGCTGTGCTTGTGAGTAGGCGCCATATTTAAAGACCCTCCCAGTGCCGTACATGTCCAGCACTGGGAGTCCAAGGGTTAAAGGGAATCTGTTACCAGCGACCTCCTTCTGAAACTGAAAATGCAAATGTGATCGCACACCACATCCAGCACTCTGCCCTCCATGCTGGATGAGACACCGGTTTACATTTTGGCCAAAGCATAGTAAGCCACTCACCGCGTCAAGGCTGTCTCATGAGTGGTCCCTAACTCCTGTTCCTACCTGTTCATTGGCCATGACAGCCACAGGTAGGAACAGGAGTTAGGGACCACTCATGAGACAGCCTTGACGCGGTGAGTGGCTTACTATGCTTTGGCCAAAATGTAAACCGGTGTCTCATCCAGCATGGAGGGCAGAGTGCTGGATGTGGTGTGCGATCACATTTGCATTTTCCGTTTGTATATGTATTTCGCCATAGTGATGTGCACCTGCAGCAGGTTGTGCTGACCCAACCCCTAATTTTTTCCTTCTGAAACTGTTTGCACAGACACATAGCTGTTGTTCACCTGATTAAAACACTGTTTTTCTTTTGTAGATCCGAGGCTCCATTCCTGAGTTATGACACTTTTTCTTAATGTGCAAATTTGGCCTTTGGTGCAATGAAGGCGTAAACATTGTTCTTGTTGCACCCAAGCTCCTCTCCTTTCTGTGGTCAGCCCCTTCCTTGCTGCTTTGATTGATGGGATCAGGCAGTGGCAAAGCAGTGAGGGAGGAGCTGGCCACAGAAAGGAGTGGAGCTTAGGTGCAACAATAGCAACGGTGGTGCCCTCATTGCACCAAAGACATATTAAGAAAAAGTATCTTAACTAAGGAATGGAGCGTGGGATCTACAAAAGAAAAACAGCGTTTTAATCAGGTGAACCACAGCTATGTGTGTATGCACACAGTTGAATAAGGAGGTTACTGATGACATTCAGTTTAAGTAAAACAAAATGTAAGTAAAAAAAATAATACCTAGCATTGAAAACTAAAAAGCAGTTTTTTATTTCAGCTTTCATTGAAATTAACTTTTGAAGCTTATTAGCATTTCCTATGATCCATTTTTGTAATGAAGGACAGAAGATAGAAATTGTAAGAATGAGCTTACTAACAATAGAATCAGTATAATGGTCATTGATAGAAAAAGAAGGAAACACGTACAGTTTATATATATTTTTTTTTTCATTGTATAATTATTTTCCAGTGACTTGGGTTTTCCCATTGTTCATCCTTTAGATACTGGTGTTTTGTGCGTCAGGTTATAGAGTAGGCTTAATTCAGTAGCACATATTCCGATATCTATTACAAATTAAATTGAGTTTAACCTTAGATATACAATTCACAGTCAGCTTGCCGATTTCCGGTCCCAGAAGAGCAGTGCACGGGACTCCGAGGGCAGGGACCACTGACAAACACAGTAAAGGAATTCCAGCACCGCATCCAATTAAAATATGCCTTTTATTAGATCCGGCATAAAAACATCCATGTTCGGAGCAGATGTAACATGGTTTAACCGTTTCCGCTTAACACTTTGGTCATAATCTTGGATACTGTGCCTCTATATAGTCCTAGCTCTCCTTCTTCTGCGTGCCACTGTTATCTTCAAATGTGTTTCGCATCTCTAGAATATGCCATCAGTTTTTGATCTATGTGAACAAATTTAAGTGCTGGTTTAACTCCACCTCATTTTCAAAGTTTTACCCTTCACTTCACATCGGTGCTCCAGGCCACCAGCCTGGAACTGCATCGTGGCCTCATTTATTCACATGAATGGAGCTGTATTGACGTTCTGTACAAGGTGGAAGAAAAACGGTGAAAAGGCCAAAGCGTTAAAAACTGGAGTTGCAACACCTTCGTTCTCAGGATCATGGGAGTCCTGGTTAGCATTGTGGCCCCTTCACAGTGTTCCATTGGACAGCAGTGCTCCCAGCTAGCCACTGTGTAGGGAATTTTAATACAGCCCCATTCACATGAAAAGGCCCGTAATATGGTTCCCTGCAGAGCTGCTGGCTCGGATTACTGGAGTGCAGGGAAAATGTTTGATTTGGTGGAGCCAGTCATGCCATTTGGATCCTCACCAATCAGAAAGTGATGGCATTTCCTATTGATATGCCTTTGCTTTCTGAGATGGAAAACTGAGTCTGAGAACCCCTCTGAACCAGGCTGAATATTTCATATAACCCTCATGCCTTGTACCCTGTATAAAACATCAACAGCAATTACCATTTCCATAGTGTAGAACATATATGACGCAAAGCCAAATTTTTAGATAGTTTTTTTCCATCCTTTACATCAGCCGTGTAGGATAATAGGTTGAACTTGATCAACTGTCTAAGAACTGTATAAAATTTCACAGAATAGACCGTGACCCATCAGGGGGTACAATTATAGATAGTGGTAGACAACTATGGAAATCACTGAAGATCACTACTTTAAAACATAACCTTTAATATCTAATTTAATACCAATGACCCAAATATATATACAATCAAGTAAAAATCCAAAAATAAAGCAAAAATTGTCAATATATTCCGTTATCATATGGTAGTAGGTGGGTATAATGGACCAACAATTTACATAGGGTATGGGACAATATCCCTATTTATGTCCCTATATTTAAAGCCCTGCCTACAAACGGAATAGCTGCCCCGATAGGGGGGATCCCGTGTCTCGTGCCTCCTGGAGACCCTAGGATGGCCCTGACAATGGGATATATTCCAACATAGTGGAATGGTGGCCTAGATATCTATATTCCCAAACTGATATAACTTACCGAAAATAAAAACAAACAATATTAGTGCCCCAATAAGTGTGACGTGATACACAAAATAATATAAAGAGAAAACAAAAGTCTAGAGAAATACATAGCAATAATAGAATTGCAATGTGTCCTTGAACCGTCCCTAGAACTGTATTATACTTTCCATCCAGTGCTAGTTCCAGTTAAAGGGAACCTGTCACCGGGATTTTGGGTATAGAGCTGAGGACTTGGGTTGCTAGATGGCCACTAGCACATTCGCAATACCCAGTCCCCATAGCTCTGTGTGCTTTTATTGTGCAAAAAAAACGATTTGATATATATGCAAATTGACATAAAAGAGTCATATCTTACTTGTGTTACCAGAGAAGAGTCATATTTTCAAGCTCGGACTCATCTCAGGTTAATTTGCATATGTATCAAATCGGTTTTTATTCACAATAAAAGCACACAGAGCTATGGGGACTGGACCCATGTCCTCAGCTCTATACCCAAAATCCCGGTGACAGGTTCCCTTTAACTTTTGCTCAGTGGTTGAATGGTTTTGCCACTCTACATCCTGTCATTGTGTCTTTTATAAAATGAGTCCAGAGGTTTCGCTGTAGAACACAAGGCACTTTATTGTCCTTGTCAAACATTAGGTTTTTTTCTCAGATGTCTTCTCCAGCTGATCACACCTTTTCCCTTGACATGTTATTTTTTCATGTCAAAAGTTATTTAAAGACAGTGTCTAAAGGCAAAGTTGACATTGCTTAGCATGGCGATTTACAAAAGATTAGAATAAATTAGGTTGGAAGAGCGAGGCATGCATTGCAAATTACACTGATGTCAGATTGTGTCCTCACACTTTATTTCATTATGTTTGTCACACTACTACTCAGGGCAGTCCATGGCAATTCAACCCAAGCATGATAATTAAACATTAATAAATACACAGACTAGAGAGTGGGGGTAAAAAATTGGCCGTGGCCTATTTATTAAACCAAACTTTAATCAAACTTTACTAAACCACTTATGAGCCTAGTCATAAACTCCAACTCAATTAAATCATAAATATACATCAGAGTCCATCCCATCACAGGATGACTATCCTTAAACCACCCTTCACAAAACCATGGCCAAATCGAACAGAAGTGGGGTGGGTGGGAGGGGGCACAAACGATCCCGATCCACGGGCAGGTGCAGACCAAAGGCAAACCAGCCCTCGGAGCTCGGATACTTATAGCCCGCTTCAGAACCCCTCCACCAATTAGACCCTTGTTACCAGGGTTTGGGTAACCCTACCCGGAACCCTGGGACACAATAGGTCATCTAAATTGACCAATTAAGGAGAATCACTGGGCAGAATTAAACTTCTGCCCAGTGATCCCAGAAAGAGCAGGAGATCTTTTCCCTCCAAAACCCTAAGCTAAGAATAACCATCTCATCACTGGGCAGAAAATCTTTCCAGCCCAGTGACAAAGACAGTGACTAATAGGCAATGCCAGTATTGCCATGTGTACCCCTCCATATTGCCTGGGGTCCTTCCATTCTGATTACTTGTACTATAAAAAGTTGTCCTTTTTTTTTTACTTGTCAAATCTGCAAGGCTCTCGAGATTAGCTATTAAAACTAACCATCAAAGCACATACAAGTACGTACAAACCTTAGCACGGTAAAGCACTCATTTTTCTACTTTTATTATAATTTTAAATAGTTTACACACCGAAAGAAAAGAAGAAAGAAATAAAACATATTAATCACCATTTTGACTGTATACTGCCAAATCCCACCCCTGGAGATGGGAAGGAAAAAGAAGTACCAAAAATAGGAAAAAGTAGGAAAAAGAAAAAAACTCCATTCCTGGAATCTAATATATAAAGCGTGTATGTGTGTATGTCCGCTAAAGGAATCTGCACCGTCGCATTTACAATCATGAAATTTGGCACTCAGTTACATCAGGTGTCCGGGAAGGTTTTAGACCGGGTGTCAGCTCTCTAGCACGTACCTTTCCTGAGATATTCCAAAAAAATGCAAATATGGCACATCACATGACCTACATTAGCCAATAGAAGCCTGGAGGTCTTTCTCTTCATATCCCAACTTCATATTCGAACTCCCATACACACGGTCACATGTTCCTTATCAGCCAATAAAAGCTTGCAGGTCCTTAGTCTCCACATACACATAGTTTTACACCAGGTTTCCGTAGCAACCCACGCTCCCTTGCTCGCCGCAGCCGACAGGGATTGATAAAATGAAGGTAAAAATCTACTTCTGTCAGCTGCAGGGATGGGAGGGAGGGTGAATTTCTCCCTGCAGCTCAAGCTCAGACAGCACAGTGCTGCTGTCTGAGAGTGAGCTGTTCAAAAGGACATCCCTGTGTACGTCCAGGCCCTGCGCCGGACAGAGGACAGGGAGTCTGAAAGCCGGTCTGTCCGGCATAAAACCGGACCTCTGGCCACCCTAGCGGAAGGCTGCTGTGGAGGTCATAGTTAGTGGATGGTCCGCTATGGAGGTCACTGTTAAGGGGCGGGGTGTTGTGGAAATCACTATTAACAAGACAGGGTACTGTGGAGGTTACTAATAAAGGGGCGGCCGCTGTGGAGGTCACTGTTAAAGGGAACTTGTCATCAACTTTATGCTGACCGTACTGAGGGCAGTATAAAGTAGTGACAGAAATGCTGATTGTGTGTCAGACATCAGCTAAAAGTAAGTGGTTGCCGAGAATCGGCTTCATAACCATTGCAGACTGGGCCTGGAAAAGAGTCCCGGCCGCCTGAGAAGAGTCATGGTTATTCATGAATTTGTGCTCTCCTGCCCACGTGCTGATGATTGACCGTCTTCTACCTAGTTTTCTCCCTTTCTCTCTAGGAGAGAACTGCCGATCATCAGCAGATGGGTGGGAGAGCAGGAGATTAGGAATAACCAGGACTCTTCTCAGGTAGATTTGACTCTTTTCAAGGCCTGAGCTGCAATGATTATGATGCTGGTTCTCAGCAACCACTTACTTTTAGCTGATGTGTGACGCACCGCTGAAATCAGCATTTCTGTCACTATTTTATGCTGCGCTCAGTACGGTCAGCATAAAGTTGATGACAGGTTCTCTTTAAAGGGGAGGGCGCTGTGGATGTACTGTTAAGGGGGCAGGCCGCTGTGGAGGTCACTGATAAAGGGGGGGGGGTGCTGTAGATGTCACTGTTACAGTGGATACTGTCGATATCTTTTAACGACACACACAAATATTAAATGAAATAGATGAAATATACCGTACCTGTGCCAAGCCGGGTCCTTCTGCTAGTAGAAAATAAAGTGCATCATTTGCCCATATATAAAAATTACTTGACCAGCCTAGCCCATTAGATTCAAAAGGTCCCAGATTTTTTATGTAATCATGTTGTCAGTTTTAAGAAAATAGCCCTTTTATTGGCAATATTAGGTGATTAGTCTGGGTGACCCAAGCTGCAGTCATCAGGGTTAAGGATTTTTCTAATTTAAGGTCATTGTTTTCCTAACCATAAATAGGCTTTTAAGAAAGGTTTTTCCTCTGATACCTATCAGATACCCTTGTCAACCCTAAAATGTTGTTTTTACATCAGCACCTATAGGCATTTTAAATATAACTATAGCAGTCTTGGTAATCTTTCTCCAATACCTACACAGCTTGGGGTAATGCCGCAACGTATTTATCAGATCTCCATTAGGAAGTCCCCTCTTGTAACATTACTCATTCTCAGTGAAGTCAATTTAATACAGAAAACTCCAAGTCAAATTTATTCTGTCCATAATAAAAGTCTGTTTAGACCTCATTACGTGACTGTAAGATATTATTTAGTAATTCCTCTCAATTTCACCCCAGTTCTCATCAGGAGAATACACCAGCCATTTCTCATAGCATTGTTTGGAGCAGTGATGGTGAAGCTTTTAGAGACCGACTGCCCAAACTGCAACCCAAAAGCCACTTATTTATCGCAAAATGTCGACACAGCAAATTAACCTGAATACTAATATAGTATATCTTCCATGTACTTTATCATTTAGCTATAATAGCCTGCCTACATTCAATGTGCTGCCAGTGCCGTTCATGATGAATGGCAGGAAAGGTCTTAAGGCATATTAGTAAACCATAGACTATGTCCAGGGTGTGGGTGCCCACAAAGAGGGCTCTGATTGCCGCCTCTAGCACCCGTGCCATAGGTTCGCTACCACTGGTTTAGAGTATTTTTCAGTACATTTGGTAGACAGCTATTGATTTTGGATAGACCTTATTTTATTTCTTTATTTTAAAAGATGTTTTCCAACCATGGCCATAAATCAGACCGACCCCCTTTTTTACATTTTTATTTCTCCGTTGTAAATACTGAAGAAAAATGTACATAAGGGTGTATTCACACGACCGTATAAATAGATCCGCATCCGTTCCGCAATTTTGCGGAACGGATGCGGACCCATTCATTTCAATGGGGCCGCAAAAGATGCAGACAGCACACCGTGTGCTGTTCGCATCCGTTATTCCGTTCCGCGGCCCCGCAAAAAATATGGAGCATGTCCCAAGAATGGGCATTCTCTATATAGCGCCGGCCATGTGCAGTCCGCAAAATGCGGAACGCACACGGCCAGTATCTGTGGCCGTGCGGACCGCAAAACAGTTACGGTCGTGTGAATGCACCCTTAGAAATATACTTCAGGCACATCATATTATGATTGATCATATGCAAAATCTTCTACCCCGTCCATTGTCAATTGATGAACTTAGTACATTCTGTTGTTTAATCAGCGCAAACCAGGATTTACCATTCAGAACTCCATTTTTAGTATTTGTATCCCAAGCTGTAATTGTGTGTTAAAATAATGTAATATTAAATGTGAAAGACTACTACCCTCTCCAGTTTTTAACATACACCCCAATTAGTAGACCTAAGGCTACCCCTGGGTACTCACCACAGCCAGTCTCAGGGCCATTCGGACTTTCTAGGGACCCAGGTTACCTCTTCAGAGTAAAGTGGCAGAAAACAGATGCAAGCTCACAGGTAGCATACCTATCAGATGCCAAGAAGTAGCAGGAGAATAAAACAAGCTATAGTCACAGCCAGGAGGGTCAAAAGAAGCCAAAACATCAGACAAAGACTTAAACAAGGAACAAGTTTAGGAGTCAAAGCCACGAGAAATAGTTAACGCCTAATCAGTGGACAGTGGGGCTAATTCAGAAACAAGCCAAGGTCAATATACACGGGAAAGCAGAAATGCAGCACTGTTCTGAGCACACCTAACTAACATGAGCCAGGACAAAAGTCACAGGCAACACAAACAGTCGATACAAGCCTTAAAAGGGTTCTGCACTTTGTTTAAACTAATGATCTATCCTCTGGATAGATCATCAGCATCTGATCGGCGGGGGCCCGACACCCGGGGTTACCGCCGATCAGCTGTTTGTGAAGGCAGCTGCGCTCCAGCAGCGCCGCGGCCTTCTCACTGTTTACCGCCAGCCCAGTGACATCACGACTAGTATCAACTTGCCTGGGTAGGGCTAAGCTTCATTCAAGTGAACAGAGCTTAGCCGCGCCCAGGCAAGTTGATACAAGTCGTGACGTCACTGGGCTGGCGTTTAACAGTGAGAAGGCCGTGGCGCTGCTGGAGCGCAGCTGCCTTCTCAAACAGCTGATTGGCATGGGTCCCGGGTGTCAGACCCCTGCCAATCAGATGCTGATGATCTATCCAGAGGATAGATCATCAGTTTAAACAAAGTGCAGAACTCCTTTAAGTTTGGATTAGATGCTGAGTCAGGAACCTGATTGGCTCTGCATTCAGGCTCATGGATAGGTTGACCAGCTGGAGTTTGGCTGGTTAGCATAGCAACCCTCCTAAAACACGCCTGACACTACACCTACCCACAGAGACCGCAGCCTTAGGGCACTTGTAAAGGGTTGCAATTGAATGCCTTAGCTACATCGAGTGAGACCAAAGCCATATCCCCACAATTCAAGCAAGGAATTTGTAAGTTAACAAAGGTCTTTTGTAGAATTATTGTTCGAAATAGATTGTACATGTATCAGGTCACCAGCCACCCTCTTAGCATGGAGCCAAGATCTGCCAAGATTCTTGAGCCAACATTGACAAAGATAAAAGTCTATATGAGTCTTACAGTAACTTATCCATACTATCCTTTAAAATTAGAGAGATAGTAGCCTCTTTCGTTTACAAAAGCCTTTTGTAGTGTCATCCACAAATTGCTGACCATCACTGACTTAAATTCTATATATTCTATATTTCTAGGCAAATCTTCCATAAATCTAAGGACTTTTTTGTTTGGTAAGAGGGGTATTTCAACACCCATGTGGCTCACCTGGAGTGGTAGGGAAATTCACCCCATCTAGGAATTTTTCCATATCATTTCCAGAGGGCCTCCTATATATATTTATGTATGTGTATATACGATATATATATATATATATATATATATATATATATATATATACCTTAAAATTCCATAAACACATGATTAATGCCTTGGATATCTATAACAATTAAACAACAAAGAAACAATTTTTAACCATTACCACTCACCACATTTCAAATCCTGTTACGATTAATGGTAACCACCAGGCATCTTTTTGCAGAAATCACTATGGCATGTAAATTCATAAAAGTTTGTACAATATCTTATTATGTAAATGTAACATCTTCCTAACCTTCCAGCTGTCTGAACTTCCTCTTTCCTTTCCTTTCCAAAGCTCTTCATGGCGAATAAATATCAATCTACAGTAGTATATTAAATAGAAGCGAGGGAGGAGGGAGATGCAGCTGCAGTATTCTCTATATCTCCCTTACTCCCTAACACTTAGAGGTAGATTGATCAATACTTGTGCAAAAGAAAAGTGGCTTAGCTGCCAATAACAACAAATCAGATTCTACCTTTCATATTACAGAGCTTCTTTGGAAATTGAAAGGATCAATCTGATTGGTTGCTGTGGGTAATAGTGTTGATCACGAATATTTGAATTGCAAATTTTTATCGCGAATATCGGCACTTTGAGAATTCGCGAATATTTAGAATATAGTGATATATATTCGTAATTTTGAATATTCGAGATTTTTTTTAAATCAGTACACATGATCCCTCCCTGCTTCAAGCTTGTGGGCCAATGAGAAGGCTGCAATATGTTTGACTTTATGAGTAGTGTTGATTGTGAATTTTCGTAATGCAAATTTTTATCGTGAATTTTTCAATTGCCAATTTCCGCAATCAAGAAAATAATGACTGGAGATAACGAATTCTCGAATTCTCAAATATATGGCGAATTTGAATATTGCCCCTGCCACTCATCACTAGTGGGTAACAGCCAGTTTTCCTTTTTGCCGGTTCTGATTAATCTCCTACTTAGTCTTTCCACACAGGTTAGACAATTTCTGGCAGTACAACTCTTAAAGGGGTATTCCAGGGTTATAATATTGATGGTCGATCTACAGTACAAATAGAATGTATTAGGAAGGCATTACTAAACTTTAATTCCTCTGCATCCAATTTGCAAGCAGATGCTATTTTAAAGGCGTCCAGGATCTGATTATAGACAGACACATGTTAAAAACTCTGTTCAGACATCTGCTCTTAGGCAAGCATGGCAAGATTAATTCCACTAGGCACACCACAAAGCTTGAGAGCAGGATGTATCCACACTATGTGAGGTTTGTCTCCAGCAACCGTGTTGGAAGCTGACCTGAAGTATATACTCCTGGCTATATTATAGCATGCTCATGCAATTCCGGCAGAGAAGAAATAAATCAAGAAGTAAAGAGATAAGCAGGCAGACTCATATATGGGTAGAATCTGATCTAGTTTGTTTATAGGAATAATATGGATAGTGCTAATTAAGATATAGTTGAAAAGTATGAGATGAATAAGATCAAAAGTTCAAAGTGTGATTCAATAAAATATTCCTTGGAGTAAAAATAAAAATAGAGAATAAAAATATAAATATTATATAATAGCCACTTATGGTATAAATGGTACTAAATGGATAAGATGTAGTCAATGAATGGAGTTCCACCGTATTGTGAGGATATGTGGTGATGATCACAGATCTTGTATTATACCAGGAACGGTCTTGCTTGATCTGAGGCTTCAGGATGTATGAGTAAAAACAATGTATATAAAGTCAAGTAGCTGTAATGCTGCACGGTGCTGTGGGAAAAGAAGGTGCTCTGTGCCTGAGCGCGGCGTCCCGCGCTGTCTCCGGCTTCAGAGATCACTTACCCACCAACCGGCGCTGCTGAGACGGATCCTCCCATGTCGATCAGCTGTTCCAGAAAAAATCGTGAAGTTCAACGCAATCTGATGATGAAGGCTTCAGCGTTCATCGTGGTGCCCAGGGCGTGGTTCGCACGTCTGTAGTATGACGCGGGTGGTCACGTGATCGCGGTCCTCGCGATATTTCTCGGAGCGCTCCTTAAGGTGTAGTTGAGATGATGCTCCGTAGTTAGTGTTAGACAATCCTCTATAGGCTTTTGCTTAGACACGTTTCGGGAGACTCTCCCTTCATCAGTAAGCATTGCACCCGCACGGAATACTCGCTCGTCTGCAAGGGCCCTTAGAGTTCTGGAATGTTTTGGGTCTGCAAGGGGCCTTATGGTCATGTTTTGGGTCTTTACCCTACATGGTGGTATGCTTACTTTCAAACTGATTTGGAGATGGCAGACTCCCTTTAATTACACTGTACACTTCAGAACACTGAACCATTCAATCAAAATTCTTTTAATCCAACATGATAAAACCATGTGCCCATAGAGCCGAGTAGCCGCAGGTCACTTATGGACCCTCACTGTGGAATCCACACCAAAAATGAACGGCTAATCTACAGTACAATGCGTATGTATGGATTTTACTAAAACACCATGCAAATACTGTGGAAAGATTCTGTGCAGATGTGAGAGCATGTTTCAGATTTTCAGGTCCACAACATGCTCTGTCCAGTAGTAGTAGTTTAAAGATATAGTAGATAGCCAAACCAACTCCCTTTAATGTAGTGATACTGTAATTGTAGCATATTTATGAGGGTATAGTGCTTCATATGCTGCCGTATTATGGAAGTATTCTCCACCAGAAGAAATGCTAGGATAGGATATCTCTATAATGCAGAGTCTGATTGTGAATTCCAGAAATTGGAGGCATACAGAAGTACTGTAGGGCTTCGTGGAAGCCCATGGGTGCCATAGTACCGCTGTGTACAACTCAAAGGTACTACGGAGATGTCTTAAATTCATGTGCATAAGCTCTTTCAGTAAATTTAATAATTTTTTTTTTTACATCACTGTCCAATTATTTAGAATGTCAAGTCCCAAATCCCTTTAAGTTAGATTCAAGAAATGATATTTTGCATTTTCTTCAGCTGCCGTCCAGATCACAAGTTGTCAGAACAGTGAATTTGTTGGTGAATATGTATGATTATACAGTTCATGTACATAGCTGTAACCCAGCGTGAGCCTGGAATATTTCCATAAACTCCATTAGTATTTATTTTATACATGTAATGTGATTTCTTATGTCTGCCATGGGTGAATAGATCTTAATTTCATGTCCAAAGTGCATTAGGTAAAAGCAGTAAGGAATGAAGTGTATTAGATTCTTCTTTGGGTAAAGTGAGGTAATCGTTCAGTTTTCCCATCTTGATTAACATGTCGGGGCATATTGAATATGATTGGAAAGGTCGTTACTAGTGTTGGGCGAGCATGCTCGGCCGAACACTAAGTTTACTCGAGTGTGCTCGATCGCGATGCTCGAGTCTCCTCCCCGCACATTTGTTGGCTGCTGGCTACTGGCTACAGTGATTGGCTGGCCGGAACACGTCATCGGGTGCTATATAGTCTTAGTCAGGGAGAGCTGTGCTGAAGAAGGGACAGATAGTGTAGTAAGTGAAATACTAATATTTTTATTGAAAAAACTTGTTAGAGACATAAAAGTCGTTTTTAAGGACTATTGTGTATCTGGCAGCAATAGAATTATTAGCGCAACCTGCGCTAAATTGCGTGAAATTGTTAGAGACCCAAAAGTCCTTTTAAAGACTATAGTTGTATCTGGCAGCAATATATATTTTTAGCGCATATGTTTGCATATGTTTGGCCGCTGCAGACAGCGACATTATCTGCGCTACATCTCCAGTATAACGTTAGCGCATCCGAAATATCAATGACATTCAATTTTATTTTTTTCACCGCTGGTGACAGCGACATTATCTGCGCTACATCTCCTGTGTAACGTGTGCGCAGCCTAAAAATATCTTTGACATCTAGTGTACTTTTTCTGTAGACGGGGTACGCTGTGGACAGTTACATTACCTGCGCTACATCTCCTATATAACGTTTGCGTATCCGAAATATCAGTAACATTCAGTCGAATTTTTTTGCTGCTGGTGGCCTCGACATTATCTGCGCTACATCTCCTGTATAACGTTTGCCCATCCTAAATATCAGTGACATACATCTCCTGTATAACGTTTGCCCATTTTAAATATCAGTGACATTAATCCAATTTTTTATTAGCCGCTGGTGACAGCGACATTACTTGCGCTATACCTCCTGTATAAAGTTTGCGCATCCTAAATATCAGTGACATTAATTCAGTGTCATTTTTTATTAGCCGGTGGTGACAGCGACATTACTTGCTCTATACCTCCTGTATAACGTTTGTGCATCCTAAATATCAGTGACATTAATTCAGTGTAATTTTTTTATTAGCTGGTGGTGACAGCGACATTATTTGCGCTATACCTCCTGTATAACGTTTGTGCATCCTAAATATCAGTGACAATTCAGTGTAATTTTTTATTAGCCGGTGGTGACAGTGACATTCCTTTCTTTTTTGTGAAGACATACTGTATACACAAATCACAACAATACAACAGTATAAAAGTCCATATTACAAATTAATAAATATTATAACTTTTTTTTTCTTTTTATTTTATCCCAAATACCCTCCCACCACCCTTAGAGAGAGAGAGAGGGATGGAAAATAAAAAAAATATAAATAAATCAGTGACATTAATCCAGTGTCATTTTTTATTAGCCGCTGGTGACAGCGACATTACTTGCGCTATACCTCCTGTATAAAGTTTGCGCATCCTAAATATCAGTGACATTAATTCAGTGTCATTTTTTATTAGCCGGTGGTGACAGCGACATTACTTGCTCTATACCTCCTGTATAATGTTTGTGCATCCTAAATATCAGTGACATTAATTCAGTGTAATTTTTTATTAGCCGGTGGTGGCAGCGACATTACTTGCGCTATACCTCCTGTATAACGTTTGTGCATCCTAAATATCAGTGACATTAATTCAGTGTAATTTTTTTATTAGCTGGTGGTGACAGCGACATTATTTGCGCTATACCTCCTGTATAACGTTTGTGCATCCTAAATATCAGTGACAATTCAGTGTAATTTTTTATTAGCCGGTGGTGACAGTGACATTCCTTTCTTTTTTGTGAAGACATACTGTATACACAAATCACAACAATACAACAGTATAAAAGTCCATATTACAAATTAATAAATATTATAACTTTTTTTTCCTTTTTCTTTTATCCCAAATACCTTCCCACCACCCTTAGAGAGAGAGAGAGGGTTGGAAAAAAAAAAAAAAAAAAGGAACATAAACATCCGGGCATAGTATAACCATTTTTTCCATATTTCATCAATTTTTTCAGATTTTCTAGTATAGCTCTTAGTCACCTGTTCTACTTTAATCAGGTTGACAACTACTTCTCGCCACTGTCCCACTGCGGGGGGGGGGGGGGGGGGGGGGGGGGTCTTCCTTTACCCATTTCCTAAGTATAAGGAGTCTAGCTTGAAATAGTACTTTACCCAAAACCAATCGTACTTCTTTATTTAACTTCAGATGTTCAGTTGCCCCCAATATACAAACTACTGGATCTTCAAAAACTTGAACATCCAAAAATACTAGTACAATCTCTGCTATCTCTTTCCAGTATCTAAAAAGTCTGGGACATCTCCAAAAACAGTGTATAAGATCTGCATTCTCTCCCCTACATTTTGGGCATTTATCTGAAGTTTCTCTTTAATATCCAAGGAGATCGGTGTAATCTATGCACTATAAAAAACTGTGATATCTTATGTGAGCCCCTATCCGACACCATAGTATAACTTCTAAGAGCATCTTTCCATTTCTCTTCCATAAGAGACTGAAGTTCTTTTTCCCATTTTCCTCTGGCAAGTATTGTAATCCGTGGTTTTTTTCCCCTCCATCAAGATCCCATATCTTTTTGCGGTTATTCCTCTTTTTTCTCCTCCGTTGGTAAATTTATATATTCTATCTGATTGTTCCTTTCTATATTTATCTACATGCACCGCTGTCGTCAAAGCATTCCTAAGCTGAAAATATTTATAGATATCCTTTTGGGGGATCCCAAACTCCCTGACCAATGTATTGAAGTCCTTCAGTTTATCTTCCTCAAATACTCGATGTAAGTCCTAATCGTTTGCAATTCCTTTAAATTAAAATTTTTCCAAATAGGTGTATACTGCAAAAAACCTTTGATCTCTAATATTTTTTTAACTTCCACCCATATGTACTCCAGTGAATTCAGTATTCTATTTCCTATAATATTTTTCCCTAGTATGCCAGATTCCAATACCTTCAAGTGATTCCATTCCACTCTCCAACCCAGTTTATTTAATTCCTGTCTTCCCACTTAACCATTCAAACTACCTTTTATCTTACTATATTGTGTTATTAAATAATAAAAAAAAACAATTAGGAACGGCTAATCCACCCTCTCTTACTGGGAGCTGAAGCACTTTTTTTTTATCCTAGGGATAGCACCTTTCCAAATAAAATCCCCCATTAGGCTATCTAATAACCTAAAAATCTTCTGCGGCAATCTCAATGGGGCATTTTGTAGGACATAGAGTATTTTTGGAAGAAAGATCATTTTTATTAGGTTTACCCGACCCTGAATTGACAGTGGTAATCTTTTCCAAATATGTATTTTAGTTCTAAGTTCTTTTATTACAGGAAGTACATTAAAATTTTCATATTCTTCTATATTTCCGGAGATTTGTATACCTAAATATTTAAAATTCTCGTGTTTCTCAAGCACCCTTGAGTCCTTCTGTGATTGCCCATCTCCTAATAACATCATATGGGATTTCCTCCAATTAATATTTAAACCAGAAAAAAAAACTAACTTATCTATTATATCTATTACTCTATTAAACTGATCCCCAATATTGTGCATAAATAATAAAATATCAGCATACATTAATAATTTTTCATCTCTTTCCACATATTGAACTCCCTATCATTTCTTATTATACTTGCCAGGGGCTCAATCGCTATAGCAAATAGTAATGGTGAGAGAGGGCATCCCTGCCTAGTGCCCCGATACAGGGCAAGAGGCAGGGACAAGCTCCCATCCACCATCACTCTAGCCCTCGGATTGGAATATATAAGCTGGATCCATCTTATAAATCCCTCCCCTATGCCGACCCTTTTCAAGACTGCCCATAAATACTCCCACTCAATACAATCAAATGCCTTTTGGGCATCCAATGAAAGTATAGCTTTCTTAACAATTTCTGTTCTATTAGCCTCAATATTAAGGTACAACCTTCTTATATTTGAGTATATCGTTCTGCCGGGTATAAAACCTGTCTGATCTTCATGGATTATACGTTTGATCACCTTAGAAAGCCTACCTGCCAAGACTTTTGCCAGAATTTTAACATCCGTATTTAACAAAGATATCGGTCTATATGACCCTTGGTCTAATTGTTCTTTACCCTTTTTTGGAATTAATGTAATAATTGCCTCTTTCATAGAATCTGGTAAGTCCCCTATTTTTTGAGCCTCACACAGTGTTATTTTTAATTCTGGTATTAACACCTGGGCAAAAGTCTTATATATTTCAAAGGGGAGGCCATCACACCCTGGTGTTTTTGCAGGATTCACCTTACCCGAAACCTCATTTATTTCTAAAATCAATATTTCTTTTTCCAAATTTTCCTTTTGGGCCTGAGATATCTCTCTCAAAGCAATCTGGTCTAAATATAAGTCCAAATCTATTTTCGAATATTGTACCCTAGACTTATAAAGTTCCTGGAAATAGTCCACAAAAACTTTTTTAACTCCTTCAGGTGAACTAATTATTTAGTCTGTATTATCTCTGATCGCCCCTATCCAGGATTTCCCGCTTTGATTTTTTGCAATACTTGCTAAAATTTTTCCAACCTTTTCTCCTTCTGAGGCTAACCGAAACCCTTGGAAGAGCAATTCTTTCCTACTTCTATCTAACTGATGTATTTTTAACTTTTCCTGTTCCTCCTTCCATTCCTTCCTATTGTATTCAGTGGGATTCGTTATACATGCTATTCTTGCTTCTTCTAGTTTTTTTTCCAGTACATTACCTCTTTAGTACTCTTCTTCCAGTAATTCACCTTTTTAACCAACAATCCTCTCAAGTATG
Source organism: Bufo bufo (assembly GCF_905171765.1). Classification (NCBI taxonomy): domain Eukaryota; kingdom Metazoa; phylum Chordata; class Amphibia; order Anura; family Bufonidae; genus Bufo; species Bufo bufo. Next base: position 146,371,390 of record NC_053391.1, on the reverse strand, counting down.
CCTTGGCAGTATCCCAAACTATCAATCTGCTAGCGGAATTATTATTCTCCTGAAAAAAAAAATGTAATTCCTCCATTATACTCTCTTTATCTGAAATCAATGATAACCAAAGAGCGTTAAACTTAAACATTGGCAAATTATTCTTTCTGTTCAAATCCAGTTCCATTACCACAGCACTATGATCGGATAAAGCCATTGTCACGGCTGTATGTGAGCAACAATAGTATACACAGTAAAAGAGCTACTGACCGGACCCAAACTAGGGAGGATAAAGGGTGACCCCTGTCAGACCCTCAAAGCTCTCCCTATGCTGCTAAAGCACATGCCCGGATCCAAATGGCGGAACGAGGCATGCCCACGTACCTAAGACTGATGACCACTGTAACCCCTACAATAGTGGAAGGGGCACGGCCACCGGTGCCCTACTCAGTATATGGAGGGAACCGTGGCCACCTCAGATCCAGTCAGAAAATAATCAGGTACACAACAATGTCTGTACACTTAGCTGAAGGTGTTGCAGCCGCAGAGAAGACGGATCCAAGGACAGCTGGCAATATCCGGAGTGCTTGCTGCAGCAGAACACAGGTCCAGTGAACTGATAGCTACAAGTGAAGATACTAAAGCAAGAGCTACAACTGAAATGAGAACTATAATCCACGCCCTACAATAGGAGGAGGGGTGATATAAAGAGAGGGAAATCAAACGCATGAGGAACAGCTGGGAGGAAGGAAACCAAAAGTAAACAGAGCAGTGAGAACTCCTCCCAGCTCTAGTAGTGACATCATCACAGGGGTGGAGAAACAGAGCTGTGAGAACGTCCCAAAGCTCTGGTAGTGACAGCCATAGGCAAATACTTTATCTTAATCCTGTTTTGGGACATTAGATTTTTATTTCCCAAGACCATATCTATTCTTGACCAGGTTTGGTGTGATTTAGAATAACAGGAATACATGGTTTCTTCCGGGTTCTGATAGCGCCAAACATCAATCCAGTTAAATTCCGAGGCCAGTTTAAACAAATCTACATTTTGTATTCTTCCCCCTCTGCTAGACATTCTATCCCTGAGTGGGTCCATTACAGCATTATAGTCTCCTATCGCAATCATTATGCATTCTTGTCTATACAACATGAATCTATGCAATTCATACAAGACATCTGGCTTATATGGTGGTGGAATATATATATTTGCGATTACTATTTTAACCCCTTCTATATTGCATTGTAAGAAGAGGTACCTACCACAGTCGTCGGCCTCGTATGCAACACACTCAAATTTAATCTTATCATGTATCAGAATTGAGACCCCTCTTGAGTATGTAGTATATACCGAATGGTACCCTTCCACTATCCATCTCTTCTCTAACCACCTTAAGGATTCTTTATCTAGGTTTGTCTCTTGGAGGCAAACGATGGCTGGCAAGAACCTCTTCATCCACTCAAGGATAGCATACCTCTTTACTCTCTCTCGTAAACCTCTCACGTTCAATGAAAGAATCCTAACCATCTAGCAGAGAGGGAAGAAGAGAAAAAAAAAAAATACGCGTCCCCTCTCCCTCTTCTCCAAAATACCTCCCCCTCCCACCCTGAATAGCCCCCCCTCTGCTTATCAGGGTGAAAAGATAAGACTCTTCCCAGATTACTCAGCTGACACGAATGCACGTACTGTAGAAAAGAGTTCATAACTGTTAAAAAGAGACTAAGGGAGGCAGGTTTGAAGTATAGTCTACTTTTTCCAGCAAAATTAAGGGTGGAATACAAAGGAAGGATTGATTTTTTTCAGATGCCACTAGAGGTTAGCGAATGGGCGGACGGGATGGGCCTTTGAGGGGGGGGGGGGGGGGGGGGGGGGGGGGATAAGGAGCCATTATGCTAAGTAATGGAGCCGCCCCGACTGCTGGTGACAGTGACATTACTTGCGCTATACCTCCTGTATAACGTTTGCGAATTCTAAAATTATCTGTGACATTCAGTGTACTTTTTTCATAGACGCTGCGGACAGCGACATTATATGTGCTACATCTCCTGTTTAACGTGTGCGCATCCAAAAATATCTGTGACATTCTGTGTACTTTATTTGCGCATACACTTACAAAATCTGTGCTACTGTACGTGTGACATACTTGCAAGCTTATATACCATTTAATATGCGAAGGCAAGCAGTAAGGGACGGGGAAGTGGCCGTGCTGCTGATGGTGCACGCAGAAACTGTGCCTGCTGACAGAGCACAAGAAACACACTCCTCCACGATACCTTCATGTTCCAGTTTGCAGGGCGGCGCAGGACACCACTCTCGAAGTCAGACCAGTGCGACCAGGTGGTCGGTTGGATTGCAGCAGATAATGCTTCCAGTCGGTTAAGCACCACCCTGTCTTTCACAAAGTCCAGTCTCAGTAGCCAAGAATCTGGTCAACAGAATCCTCACCCTGATCCTCCTTCCTCCCACCATGGAGAGTCTTGGCAAACAAGTGATCCCACACCGGGGAGTGCTTTTCAGCGCCATTCCTTGATTTGGCCCTCCCGCCAAGGCCGCTTGAAGAGGGACATGAGGAGATCTTGTGCCCTGATTCCCAAACTCTTGAGCATCCACAGTCACAAGAAGATGGCGGTGGAGAACGTCAATTAGTGTTTCACGAGGTGGATGATGAGACACAGTTGCCATTAAGTCAACCGCAATTAGTGTCTCAAGAGGTTGATGATGAGGATGAGACACAGTTGTCAATAACTGAGGTTGTTGTTAGGTCAACAAGTCAGGAGGATAACTAGAGTGAGGAAGTGGAAGAGGAGGTGGTGGACGATGAAGTCACTGACCCAACCTGGGAAGGTGGCAAGCCGAGCGAGGACGGCAGTACAGAGGGGGAGGGATCCGCAGCACCACAACAGGCTGGAAGAGGCAGTGGGGTGGCAAAAGGGTGAAGGCGGACCACACCAAACAGCCCACAACTGTTCCCCGGAGCACCCCCTTGCTGCAATCTCCCTTGCCAAGGGGTAGGTGTTCCGCAGCCTCGTGCTTTTTTGAGGAAAGTGCGGACGATAAAAGAATTGTCATTTGCGAACTGTGCCGTACCAAAATGAGCAGGAGCGTGAACACTAGCAACCTCACCACCACCAGCATGATCCGCCACATGGCATCAAAGCACCCTTATAGGTAGGCCGAATGCCTGGGTCCACAATCAGTGTCTGCCTCCTCTTCCCCTGTGTTACATGCTGGCCAACCCCCTGTCCAAGATGCAGGCACGGATGCCTCCCGCCATGCACCTTGACCATCGCAAGCACCATCAGCTAGCACATTCACTTCTGTGTCCCAGCGCAGCGTACAGATGTCTATACCCCAGGCCTTTGAACGAAAACGCAAATACCCATCCACCCACCCACAGGCAATATCACTAAATGCGCACCTTTCCAAATTGCTGACCCTGGAAATGTTGCCATTTAGGCTTGTGGACACTGAGACTTTCCGCAACCTGATAGTGGTGGCCATCACGCGTTACTGTCCCCAGCCGCCAATATTTTTCCCGGTGTGCAGTCCCAGCCTTACACTAGCATGTGTCCCATAACATCACCCGTGCCCTGACCAACGCAGTTATTGGGAAGGTCCACTTAACGACTGACACATGGACATATGCTTTTGGCCAGGAATTCTACATTTCCCTGACGGCACACTGGGTGAACATTGTGGAGGCCGGGTGCGAGTCATACCCTGTGATGGCACAGGTGCTACCGACGCAAAGGATTGCGGGCCCTACTTCCATCAGGGTTTCCACCACCATCTACGTTAGTGGCTGCAACCCCCCCCCCCCCTTCTCCTCCTTCGCCTCCTCCTCCACTTCCACCTCTGAATTATCATCTTGCAGCACCAGGCAGTAGCTGGAAGCAGTGTAGCACTGCAGTGGGGAAGCGGCAACAGGCCGTGCTTAAACTGATCTGCTTAGGTGACAAACAGCACACCGCTGCAGAGTTGTGGCAGGGGATAAGGGACCAGACTAAGCTGTGGCTCTTGCCACTCAACCTCCCACCAGGCATGGTTGTGTCTGATAATGGCCGTAACTTGATGGCAGCTTTGGAGCTCGGCAAGCTCACACACATACCATGCCTAGCCCACATGTTAAACCTAGTGGTTCAGCGGTTTCTCAAAACCTACCCCAATTTGCCTGAGCTACTGGTGAAGGTGCGCCGCGTGTGTGCCCATTTCCGCAAGTCATCAACAGCTTCCGCCGGTCTGGCAACGCTGCAGCAGCGCTTGCAATTGCCAGCTCACCGACTGTTGTGCAATGTGAGCACGCGCTGGACTACCAGCTGCAACATGGTCGTCGCCTTTCCGGTCAGCTTCTGCCCTTCACAAGCAACGAGTGGGCATTGATGTCTGACCTCTGTGAGGTTTTACACAACTTTGAGGAATCAACACAGATGGTGAGCGACGATAACGCTATTATCAGCGTAACCATCCCACTTCTGTGTTTACTCAAACGCTTGCTGCTCACAATTAAGGCGGACGCTTTTCATGTGGAAGAGTTGGAAATGGGGGAAGACAGTACACAGGGTGATAGCCAGACCACCCTCAGTTCGTCTTCTCAGCGCGAATTGGATGATGAGGAGGAGGAGGAGCAGGAGACGGTTGCCTCCGCTACAGAGGGTAGTTCCCATGGAAGTTTTATTCCATCTGTTCAGCGTGGATGGGTAGAAGAAGAGGATGAGGAGATTGAGAGTCATCCTTCTGATGAGGACAGCGAAGTCTTGTCTGTTGGGACATGGCACACATGGCTGACTTTATGTTAGGCTGCCTTTCCCGTGACCCTCGCGTTGTACTCATTTTGGCTAACACCGATTACTGGTTGTTCACCCTTCTTGACCCCCGATACAAAGAGAACTGGTGGTGGAGAGGACGAGCAAAATGGTGCAATACCAAAAGGTCCTTGTGGAACAATTGCTCCAAAATTTCCAGCTAACAACGCTGGCTGCAGAGTAGTTCCTTGGCCAACCGAGGAGGGAGACGAGGGGAACACACAGCAGTTCCAACAGAGGCAGGGCAACACTTTCCAAGTCCTGGGACAGTTTTATGACACCCCGCCAGCACCCTCAACCTGATGCGCGGCCTAGTATCACAAGGAGGGAAAAATTTTGGAAGATGGTGAAGGAGTAAGTAGCAGACCGTGTCAGCGTGCTCAGTGATCCCTTTGTGCCTTACATCTATTGGGTGTCCAAGCTGGACACATGGCACGAACTGGCGCTCTACTCCTTGGAGGTGCTGGCCTGCCCCGCCACCAGCGTTTTGTCAGAGCGGGTATTTAGTGCTGCTGGGGGCATAATAACTGATAAGCGTATCAGTCTGTCAACTGAAAATGCTGACGGTTGACTCTTATAAAAATGAACAAGGCCTGGATTGCCCCTGACTTCTCTACTGCACCAGAGGAAAGCGGCTGAACATAAAGGCACTCTAAATGTGTCTTTTATGGTGTATTGAATACACTGTATTCCCATGCACCCCTTTTACAACTAAAAGGGTATATGGTTCAATCTCCCTTTTCTCATCCTCCTACTACATCATATCAACATGCTTATTAGGCTGCCCTAGCTCCTAATGTTTTAGAGGGTCATCTCAGCAGCAGGCCCCCACCCATAATGTTTTTAAGCGTCACCAGCAGGCCCTCGCCCATAATGTTTTTGAGGGTCACCAGCAGTTCCTCGCCCATAATGTTTTAGAGGGTCACCAGCAGGCCCTTGTTCTTAATGTTTTAGAGGGTCACCAGCAGGCCCTCGCCCCTAATGTTTTAGAGGGTCATATGAGCAGGAGGCACTCGCCCCTAATGTTTTAAATGGTCAGCTCAGCAGCAGACCCTCACCCTTAATGTTTTAGATGGTCAGATCAGCAGCAGGCCCTCGCCCCTGATGTTTTAGATGGTCAGATCAGCAACAGGCCCTCGCCCCTAATGTTTTAGAAGGTCATGTCAGCAGCAGGCACTCGCCCCTAATGTTTTAGAGGGTCAGCTCAGCAGCAGGCCCTCGCCCCTAATGTTTTAGAAGGTCAGATCAGCAGAAGGCACTCGCCCCTAATGTTTTAGATGGTCAGATCAGCAGGCCCTTGCTCCAATAGTTTTTGAGGGTGACCAGCAGGCCATCAATCAATTTATGTGTAATAATCATCAATTTATATGTAATAAAGGGTGTATTGTGGTGCCGGTTCCTTGTAATTTTTGGCAGGCATTTCACTTAGTGCATAGGCTTTATGAGTGTAGGAGTCCCACTACCTGAACAATTGTACCACAATGTGAATGAGGCCCACCTTTATGTGATATACAGGTTGTATCGGAGTGCCTCTTCCTTGTAATTTTTGGCAGCACTTGCACTTTATATACAAGTAAATATACAGGAAAGAATGTTTCCTAACAATTTTTCCTCTAAAATCGATTTTATCTTTCGCTATGTGCGTATTATTGTCAGTCTGTAAAAGTGGCGTACTACTTGGACAACATCGTTCCCAGCAGCGACCTGGGAGTCCAAGATGCATCCAGACATCCTCCCCATGCTGTTCCCGAACCATTTCAGTGGTGTTTCCATCAATTTCTGACCTTTTCATGTGAACCAGACACCCTCCCCTCTTCAGAGCAGGGGGTGCCTGGTTTAATGCTCGGGTTCTTCCATTGACTTCCATTGTGCTCGGGTGCTCGGCAGAGCACCCGAGCATCCCGAGGTGTTCTACTCGAGCACCCGAGCACTTTGGTGCTCGACCAACACTAGTCGTTACCCAAGATACAAGATAAAGAAGTCTCCATGTACTGTGTTATTTCCAAGCAGTGCTGAAATCTTTTCATAGTAACATGCTCAAGCATGAGCTGAATGATATGCTGGTTTCAATTTTCTTGATGTACAGTGCTATAGGGCTTCTGCCAGTCCCAAAACCTCATTATGCTCCATGGATGGACACAGCACATCTCCAGCTACTGCTGCCCTAAATTCATAATTGACAACCGCACATAATACGAATTCCTCTATAGTATGTTTTTTATCCACTTTTCAATAGCATTTCAGATTCAAACATAAGAAATCAGGAAGTATAAATGCTTGATTGGTTCTCTTACGTCGGGTTCTTAAAATTAACTTCAGCCATGACACAACATTCCCGTAACAAGGCCAGTCCCCTGTGGGAACATGCCCTAACAGGCCTTTACAAGGCGACCAGGAGCGGATTGGCAATAGACCCTACAGTGAAATTTTCCGGTGGGTTGATGCCCAGGGGGGCCACTTAAGCCCTCTTGATGGCTGCAGGCCAGGTAAATAATGATTTGATACTCAACGGTCGCAGGTGTCCTCTTGAACTCAACTGTATTACTGTCCTCATGATGGTGGTACAGTTGAATATTTTCAGTATTTTGTGCTGTACTGTGGTATTTGGTTCTGCGCCGCACTACAGTATTGTAGGCTCCGTCTACTTAGGTTGTTTCCGCTTACTTGTTTTGGCCTGTCTTCTGTCAGTTTGAACACTTTTCGTTTTTTTTCCAGGGTCACTTTATGTTCCCAATCCGCCCCTGCAAGGGACAATCATGGGAACCTTTGTCTGGTCCATAATGCCTTCCCATATGCGGTGCTGCAGTCAGGTTTGATCACTACACTGAATAGGTTAACTCTCCAGATGCAACATCCGATCCTGGATGCTGCATCTGGAGTGCAGTTTTGAATTACAGCTGTCCTCTTGCGAATTATTTTATGGGCCCTGTGGCAGTGGCCATGACATCACCTTGGCATAATAGTACAACTATGTTCCTTAAGGGGTATTTCCATCTGGGACATTGATGGCATATCGCTAAGATCAATGTCAGATAGATGCAAGTCCCTTGTCTGGGACCCACTCCTATCTCCAGAACAGGACCGCCCAACTAAACAGAGAACAGGTGGGCATACGCAGCCACCCTCCGTTTACCACTTTGGGAGTAGGAAGCGATGGCTCAACTACTTCCGTCAGTCCTATAGAGGTGATTGGAGAGGCAGCCAAGCATGCTTGGTGTGCTCTCCATTTACCGCTATAGAGCTTCTGAAATAGCCAAGAGCGCTTGCTCAACTATTTTTGGGATTCCCATAAAGATGAATGGAGAGCACACCGCGCATGCTCTGTGCATTCTTCTTCATTTCAGGGGGCACCATTTTCTACATCAGGCATGCTCAACCCGCGGCCCTCCAGCTGTTGCAAAACTACAACTCCTAGCATGCCCGAACAGCCTACAGCTATCAGCCTACAGCAGGGTATTGTGGGAGTTGTAGTTTTACAACAGCTGGAGGGCCACAGGTTGAGCATGCCTGCTCTAGATATAAGTAGGTCCCAGAGGTGCTAGCTATATGTCATCAATGTCTCAGATGGGCCAAACCACTTTAACTACAAAAGGCATATTTTCTGGTGATTTTATATGCTTCTTCATACCTGGCTTTATTTACCATGCTTTACGAGCAGTGATGGTCATCACAATGACTACTTTATGACTGTATGCCTCTATGCTCATGGTAATTTGTTTTTAAGCCACAGAGTCGTCCCAGAGGACATGGCAGCAGACACGACAATTACAGCTAATAATTGGGCTTTAATTGTTGCCATCAAAAAGTAATTTTGTTTTATAATGAGCAGCACTTACAGAGGAACAAATAGACAAAATATTCCTTTTACTGTATCTGACTGTTTGTAATCTGTTGACTTCACAGCAGTAGTTCTTTCATGCCGCTGGTATTGCTGAAGCTGGGTTTTGCTTTCATTATTCCGGACCCACACCGAGGCACTAGGTCTATTCCATTTAATTTGTGACTTTTTTTATGTTTCCGATTTTGGTTTATTTTCCGTTGGTAACAAGTAGATCACAGTTTTAGTAAATCTTTAGGGTATGACCACACGGTCAGGTTTCTTAATGTAGTTTTGGAAGCCAAAACCAGGAGTGAATTTAAAAAAAGATAAGTCATATCTGTCCTTTATAATTTCTCTACTTTGATGTTCCACTCCTTATTTTGGTTTCCAAAACTGCATACAGAAACCTGACCGTGTGGCCGTACCCTTACAGAACATCTTCATTTATAAGGCTTCATGCACACGACAGTGTCTATATTTCGGTCAGCAAATAACGGATCCGCAAAATATGAATGGCTTCCATGTGCATTCCCCATCAATAGAAAGGACCACAATGCTGACCAGAGTAGAACATGTTCTTTAATCTGCAGGTCAGTCAGACGGATCTGCCAAAAATACAGATGAGTGCTTGGCCCCATAGAAATGAATGGTTCAGTGTGCTATCTGCAAAAAATGTGGATAGTACACAGATGAAAAATGCGGTTGTGTGAATGAGACCTGACACTTAAAGACTCTAAGGATGGGTTCACAAGGGCGTGACGGATTTGTTCAGGATGCGTCCCGGCTGCGTTGCGGAAAACCCGCGCGAGTAGGTACGCAATTGCAGTCAGTTTTGACTGCGATTGTGTTCTGTTGTTTAGTTTTTATCACGCGGGTGCAATGTGTTTTGCACGCGCGTGATAAAAGAATGAATCTGCTAACCAGACCCGAACTTCTTCACTGAAGTTCATGTTTGGGTTAGGTGTTGTGTAGATTGTATTATTTCCCCTTATAACATGGTTATAAGGGAAAATAATAGCATTCTTAATACAGAATGCATAGTACAATAGGTCTGGAGGGATTAAAAGAATTATTATTTTTTTAACTCACCTTAATCCACTTGTTCGCGCAGCCAGCATCTCTTCTGTCTTCATCTGTGAGGAAAAGGACCTGTGGTGACGTCACTGTGCTCATCACACGGTCCGTCACATGATCCATCTCCATGGTGATGGATCATGTGACGGACCATGTGATGAGCGCAGTGACGTAATCACAGGTCCTTTACCTCACAGAAGAAGACAGAAGAGATGCCGGCTGCGCGAACAAGTGGATTAAGGTGAGTTAAAAAAAAATGTAACCCCTCCAGCCCTAATTTACTATGCATTCTGTATTCAGAATGCTATTATTTTCCCTTATAACCATGTTATAAGGGAAAATAATAATGATCGGGTCCCCATCCCGATCGTCTCCTAGCAACCGTGCGTGAAAATCGCACCGCATCCGCACTTGCTTGCGGATGCTTGCGATTTTCACGCAGCCCCATTCACTTCTATGGGGCCTGCGTTGCGTGTAAAACGCACAATATAGAGCATGCTGCAATTTTCACGCAACGCACAAGTGATGCGTAAAAATCACCGCTCATGTGCACAGCCCCATAGAAATGAATGGGTTCGGATTCAGTGCGGGTGCAATGCGTTCACCACACGCATTGCACCCGTGCGGAAATCTCGCCCGTGTGAACTCAGCCTAAGACCTTAGTAATAACAGTGAATTGTTTAGGATGCACCAAATTTATTAAGAGAACCCTTGTTAATCATTTTTTGGCGCACCTCCGATCCTAAACTGCGGCTGACTTTGAAATTTACACCGGCTCAGATCTGGCAGAGATTTCAGCAATCATTTATACCAGTTTTATGGTATAAATTATAGTTTAAAAAAAACAAAAAACTGGCTGATGTGGCCCAACCCCATCCTGCTCCCATCTGGCCCCTGATGCACCCAATTTAAAAAGAAAAAGTGGAGTGCATGGCGTAAATATGAGAGAAGCCACAGTTTTCACGACTTTTGGCTTTCAAAAGTTTCAAAAACGTTATGTGCATCTATTTTTAAGCCAAAAACGGGTGAACAGCCTATGATACATCTAGCCCTAAGTCGATATTCACATGTGACAGATTTGCAGCAGAAGTTTCTTCCACTGTCCCTTTCATCTGGGCGTTTTATTATTGTCAGTTCATGGTATTTGCAACATTATATACCCAGTATACGGGTATATTGTGTGACTGAGACCTGACCTGTGTGAAAGCGTACTGTTGAGTCATTCTCCCCTATGTCCCCCCATTCCCAACCAAATAAAGACACAGCAACACAGGTGGATTTTATTGGCCACAGCAGCCATTTTATTAAATAACAAATGACATGAATAACCAATCCCAAAGGCCTTCCCACCTGAAGGCCCGCCCAAGGAACACATAAAACACGGGGAGGGTCCTTGGAGCCCCACAACCTGACGGGTGATTGCCCCGTCCCTCAATTAAATTAAATTACCTCTAGCCGATAGAGGCAGAAAACGGTAACCATGGGCAATAAACGTGGGCAGATACCCACCATATCACGCCCCAAATTCCAGTACCTGGTGAGTCCATAGCCCACTTGGCTCCCTCCCCACCACGCCAGATTCACCATAACTACCAACTCCAAGGAGCCACCACCGCCCCGGCCGCTATGACATTCGAAAACAGTCCCTGCTTGACCAAGCCAAAATCCACCCATAACCACTCTGCCATAATCCAAGAACCTCAATCACTCCAGAAAAACCAAACCACCTCTTGAAAAACGCAGTCCGAAGGGTGGGTGGGTGGGGGCTGCTGCAGATCTGCCGTCCCCTGCAAAATGGCCCCTTTCCTGCTCTTCCCACCCCTTTTAAAACCTTAACCCCCCTCCCCTAATGCAACGCCCACACTTAACCTACTAATTAACCCCATAACTCCCTAACCGCTCCACTCCAGACCTCCCCCCAGGCTTGCAGCCCTAGGTCCGGCCTGTACTTGAAGTCTTTTCACCATGCAGCAACTTTACTTGGATAAGTAAAAAATACGGCAGCTTTATTCCATGACAAATTTTTAACTTTTTCACATGAAAATTCCATTCTGCTTACTCATTTCCAGCAATGTGTTCTTCATCTGAATGAGACGCCTATGTATATGCTGCAGAGACAGCCTCCTTCAGATTATTCAGCAAAATGTCTGCAACGTACAGTACCTTTGCATCTTGCTTGTCAGGAGGTGGATTTAGACGTGCAGATGAGCAGTCTGCTGCTTTCTCAGTGGAGGTGAAGAGTAGTGTTGGGCGCGAATATTCAAATAGCGAATTTTAATCGTGAATATCGCCACTTTGAGAATTCGCTAAGATTTTGAATATATTGCTATATGTTCGTATTCTCGAATATTCTAGATTTTTTTTCATCAGTAACCTCCCTTCTTGCTTGTGGGCCAATGAGAAGGCTGCAATGTCTTTGTCACAGCTTAGCAACATCCCTAGCAACCAATAGGAAAGTTGCCTACCCCTTACTATATAAGAACCTCCCCAGCAGCCATTTTTAGAGTTGTTGCGATACCAAATTTTTGATTCGGTTTCGATACCATGAAAAAGTATTGCGATACTCGATACCATTCGATACCACGCGAAAAAAATAAACAAAAAAAGCCACGTGCATTCCTCATTTTTAAAAATGGCGAATCGCGCAGTTTTTATTTTATTTTTTCTGTTCCGGCATTCACCACCTAGATTTTTTTTTTATATTTTAATAGTTTGGACTTTTCTGACGTGGCGATGTAATATGTTTATTTATATATTTTATATGTGAAATTGGGAAAAGGGGGGTGATTTATACTTCATATTTTAGTGTTTTTTTTATTTTTCACTTTTTATTTAATAACTATTTCCCCCCTTAGGGGCTAGAACCTGGGATCTTTCATCCCTTTTCCTATTCACCCTGATAGATCTCTATCAGGGTGAATAGGACTCCACACTGTCCCTGCTGCTCTGTGCTTTGTGCACACAGCATCAGGGATGTTACCATGGCAACCAGGGCTTCCTGGCTGCCATGGTAACCGATCGGAGCCCCAGGCTTACACAGCTGGGGCTCCGATCAGAAGCTGCCACTGCACCACCAATGAGGGGGAGTGGAGAGGTCCCTGTGGCCACTGCCACCAATGATTTTAATACTGGAGGGTTGAGAGGGGCCGGCGCACTGTGCCACCAATGATTTTAATGGGATGGGGGGATTGAGGGGGGGGGCACACTGCACCACCAATGATTTTACCCCTTTATACAGGAGGCGGGTACTAGCAGATCAGCGGCAGTTAACTGCCGCTGATCGCAGCTCCCTGTCAGGGGCAGGGTGCCGGCAATGCGATTCTGCTGCCGGCACCCGCCTCCTGTATGTGTTAAAGACTGACTACTGTATATGAGTCCAGACTTTCACTATTAGGCCACACAGAGCGGCGCCCAGCGATGTCTCAGCACTCACCATTTAGTCCTGGGCGCCGCTCCGTTCGCCCGCAGTGCCCCATTACGGTCTCCTCTCCTGCTCCACATGCTGCTGATTACTATCGGAGCGATGGGAGGAGACATCAGCTTCACTAGTGGGCGTTCCTTCTCCCTGGCTGTAGCGCTGTCCAATCGCAGCGCAGGGAAAAGGAACGCCCACTAGTGAAGCTGATGTCTCCTCCCATCGCTCCGATAGTAATCCTATCATTGGTGGCGCAGTGCGCCCGCCCCTCCTCCGCCCCCCTCTTCTCATTGCCGCCCCTCCTCCACCCCCTCTCTTCTCATTGCCGCCCCTCCTCCGCCCCTCTCTTCTCATTGCCGCCCCTCCTCCGCCCCTCTCTTCTCATTGGTGGCAGCGGCAGCAGCACAGGGGGAGGGAGGACAGCTTCCTTCTCCCCGTGCTGCTGAGAGAGAACATGAGCGCGCCGATAGCAGCGCGCTCATGTTCAGAGATACTAGACTGCGCAGAAGCGCAGCCCAGTATCGAAAAAACGGAAATCCCGGTATCGTATCGATACCGGGACAAAAGTATCGATTGGGTATCGAAATTTCGATACCCGCAACAACCCTAGCCATTTTCTGTAGATTTATAGAGTTCTGAGAGAGACAGCAGTGTCATTGCTGTGCTCTGTGCTTTACTGTTTAATTACATTAGATAGTTAGATAGTTAAATGTATAATAAAGATAGTTAGTGGGAGCAGTGGCGTAACTATAGTGTTATGGGCCCCAGTGCAAACTTTGGATCGGGCCCCCCCCCTTCCCATTTTTACAAAGAGGCGGCAGATTTTCTTTACACTAAGCCCAATGCATGGCTACACTCACCCAGACCTAACTAATAAAATCTGGTCCTACCTCATCCAGGGTGTCGCATCAGCGTGACGTCCACTGGATCCGAAACAAGGTTCCTGTGGGGAGAAAAAAAGAATAATCACATAAGGAAGACTAAGGTGACTGCCCCTGTGAAATCGCCGGCAGGGGGCGCCGTGCTGGCCTGTAAGACTGAGCCATATCAATGTATAGCAGGGTAATCAAGGGCATTTCCCCTAAGTGCTACCACACAGTGCTAATGCCCACATTGTGGCCCCTCACAGTACTAATGCCCATCTTGTGGCCCCTCATAGTAATTAAGCCCACCTTGTGGTCCCTTCAAAAACAGTTATGTCCTCCTTGTGGCACCTTCACAGCAGTTATGCCCGCCTTTGTTCCTGTCACAGTAGTTATGCCTACTTTTGTGCCCCCTCACTGTAGTTACGCCCAGATATGTGCCTCCCTCACAGTAGTTATGCCAGATTATGTGCCTCTCACAGTAGTTATGCCAGATTATGTGCCCCTCACAGTAGATATGCCCAGATATGTGCCTCCCTCACAGTAGTTATGCCAGATTATGTGCGCCTCACAGTAGTTATGACAGATTATGTGCCCCTCACAGTATATATGACCAGATATGTGCCCCTTCACAGTAGTTATGACAAATTATGTGCCCCCTCACAGTAGTTATGACAGATTATGTGCCCCTCACAGTATATATGCCCAGATATGTGCCCCTTCACAGTAGTTATGCCAGATTATGTGCGCCTCACAGTAGTTATGACAGATTATGTGCCCCTCACAGTATATATGCCCAGATATGTGCCCCTTCACAGTAGTTATGACAAATTATGTGCCCCCTCACAGTAGTTATGACAGATTATGTGCCCCTCACAGTAGATATGCCCAAACATGTGCCCCTTCACTGTAGTTATGCCATATTATGTGCCCCCTCACAGTGGTTATGCCATATTATGTGCCCCCTCACAGTAGTTATGCCAGATATGTGCCCACTCACAGTGGTTATGCCAGATTATGTGCCCTCTCACAGTAGTTATGGCCAGATATGTGCCTCCTCACTGTAGTTATGTCAGATATATGCCCCCTCATAGTAGTTATGCCAGATATGTGCCCCCTCACAGTAGTTATGCCCACAGCCCCCTCACAGAAGATGTTGCCCCCAGTCTGCAGCTTTATGGAAAAAAAACAAAAAAAACACATACCTTTTTCCCTGATGACGCGCTCCCACACTCACATCACACTGCTGGCTGTGCTGGAAGCTGATTCCCAGGCCTACAGCGCTTGCTTCTCCCACAGCCAGCAGCACAATGTGCGGCCAGCAGGGGGAGCGCTCAGAAGAACAGTGAAGCAGGGAGCGGAGAGCACTCCCTGCTTCACTCTGGAAAACGAGAGCCCGGCAGTGACAAGAACTGCTGGGTGAGTGAGTACTTCCCCCCCCCCCCCCCCTACCCCATCCATTCTGCCTCTGCGCCCGGGGCGCATATTACACACATTTGAAGATTTGAAGAGCGCTCTGACGGGCCCGGCATTGTCACTGCGACCGCGATCGTTACATCCCTGAGTGGGAGATAGTCAGTGTAGGTTAGATTGATCTATAGTGTAGCTGATAGGTTCCAGTGCAGGGTGTTAGGCAGTGTGATAGTTTCTGCTGTCCATACATACATGCTACATACATAGTGCTGTGATGTCACAAGTTCACAACAATACTTAGTGCACCAATCAGTAATATGTAGTCAGACCTGCTAAAATGTGAAGTTGCACGTATTGCGCAAAAATATGAGCATCATTAATTGCCGATTTGCGCAATCGCGAATATATTGGAGCACTCTATCTGCATATTAAGATATTGTAATGTTCTGGCGTGCCAACCATTTTCTCCAGTCTCAGGAAACTTTTAGCAGCTTGAAAAATGTAGCAACAGTGACCCACGCCTGGATTGCACGCGCAATACGCACATATTATATTGCCGATTTTTGCAATCAAGAATTCGAATTTGCGAATATATGACGAATATTCTCCCACATAGTCGCAAAATATTGCAAATTCGAATATTACCCCTGCAGCTCATCACTAGTGAAGAGTTGTATTTACATGCCTCAATCACCTCTATAGTATGAGGGGGAGCACATCACTGTTGCCCAGAAACGATAATTTGCTTGGCGGCACTAACAATAGTTTCACCCGATGTGGAGTGTTTCGCTCGTTCATTGGGTGATCCGCTGCACCTTTAGACGGGCAGATTATTGTGAACGAGCGTTCGCAGGCTCCTGGTTGGTAAATTTGTTGGTGCAGACAGCATTGTACCGATTATCAGTTTATTATTGTAAAATTATCTAAGGGAAATCAGTGTCTAAAATTTTTTATGCTTTTTTTTTATTTTTATGAAATGTATATGTATCTTACTCTCCATGAAATAGTCCATGAAATACAAAATCTGATTGATACCATTTATAACCTACAGGTGCAGCCAGCATGGTGTTTTAAGACTCACAATTGAATTGAGTAAGTGGATTGGATTTTCATTTTCTCTTCTCCTGTCTTTCTCTAATCAGATTTGCTCTAGTCCAAATTAATTTCCTTCATATATATTGGATGCAGATTAAATCAAGTACAGTACCCGATATACTAAATAGCACATACGTTCCAATGCTGCCAATTTTAAGACTATGACAGGACATAGATAGATGTACTACATTTACATATCTGTATAGCATATACTGTTATATAGCTCTCTATAATGGCTTATGCACACAGCCAAGGACATTTTTGAGGTATGCTTTTATTTAAAAAAAAATTTTTTAGTCCTTCACAAATGTCCTATCCTTGTCCACAAAACGTGCAACAATAGGACATGTACTATTTTTTGCCGGCTGCGGAATGGACTCACGGATGAAGACAGCACACGCGTCTGTGCTGTCTGCGTCTTTTGCAGCCCCATTGAGATGAATGGGTCCGCATGTGATCTGCAAAAAAAGCGAATCGGATGCAGATCAAAACTACGGCCATGTGCATGAGCCCTTAATTTAGGGTGCGACTTACTTTACTATATGTCAGCTACATGTTAAGATGCACTGGGGCACACTTAGTTCTTTGTTATGCCAGGGTGTGACTTACTGTATTATTTGTTTGCTATCAGTTAAGCAGGAAAGTTACTCCCTTTATTTGTTATCTGTTACGCATGGGAGTGCCTCCCTTTATTTGTTTGCTATCTGTTACGCATGGGAGTGCCTCCCTTTATTTGTTTGCTACCTGTTAAGCATGGGAGTGCCTCACTTTATTTGTTTTCTATCTTTTACGCTGGGGTGTGACTTGCTGTCTTTTAGTTCTCTGTGGCTGACGAGTGCCTTACTTTATCTTTTTGCCCCGCCGTACCGGCTCCTGTCCAGCTTCAGTCTAGAATCCCTATCAACAGTGGAGTGTCTTCACAGGTCCTGTTATATATAGTAAGGGAACTGCACAGAGAATAGTGTAGTTCCCAGGTTAGAAAAGGAGATCTGCCAGGACCTGTGATTAAATCATCCTCATCATCACAGGCCCTGCACCATCTAGTAAAGGAATTGCACAGAGAATGGTGTAGTTCCCAGGTTAAAAAGGTGCATCTTTTAGGACCTATGACATCATCACAGGTCCTTCAACCCCCAACAGCAGGGAGAAGAACTGCACAATAAGTTCTCCATTGAGACTAGAATGAAGTGGTAAGAGGAGGTCCTCCCCGTTTTTCTTCATTTGCCTTCCCATTCCTTCTTTTTATTCATATCTCACTCATATATAGTGCTGCAGACAGTTACAACCCACAGTACCTCATCTAACTCACACAGTGACCATAATGTATAACTGACCACATATATCTGTACTTACTGCATCTATTATACCTTGTACCTCTCATATCAGTACACTACTCTAAATACTATAATAGAGTGCAGTGTGTACAGATACATAGTATATACATCAGTGTACTGTGAGGTACAAGGTATAATAGATGCAGTGTGTACAGATATATAGTATATACAGCAGTGTACGGATATGAGGTATGAGGTATAATAGAAGCAGTGTGTACAGATATAAAGTATATACAGCAGTATAATGATATATGAGGTATAATAGAAGCAGTGTGTACATATATATATATATAGTATTTACAGCAGTGTACTGGTATGTGAGGTGCAAGGTGTCATTTATACCTTGTACCTCACATATCAGTACACTGCTGTATATACTATATATCTGTACACACTGCATCTATTATACCTCGTACCTCACATATCAGTACACTGCTGTATATACTATATATCTGTACACACTGCATCTATTATACCTCGTACCTCACATATCAGTACACTGCTGTATATACTATATATCTGTACACACTGCATCTATTATACCTCGTACCTCACATCTGTACACACTGCTGTATACTGTTGTACACAAGCCTTATAGTGCAGCTTCTATCTTCACTGGTATAGAACTTTGCATTCAATGTATACTATTTTCAGTAAGTGGGATATCCTTGTGATTAGTCCTAGAGATGTTCTTCCAATTGACCTGTGATTTATGTGACTGTTGTAATGCTTGTGATCTGTAGTGATTTTATGACCCATCCAGATCCTTCGCTTTGTTTACCTACATATAGCATCTCTTCTCATGTGCCTTACTTCAGTGATTAATTGATTAATGAGCTAAATTACCCCTAGTTCTGTGATCACACTTCCTATAAATATAGACACAGTCTAAGGGGAAGCACTCGCAGGGGTCAGCACGAGCCAAAAGCACCATCTCTGGCAAAGCACCATTTTGCCTAAGCGCTTGGCAGTTAATCATGGCAGTTAGGCAGGAGACAGAGATGTTGTGTGTACTACTCAAACAAAGTTACACACAGCACAGGTATGATACGATATTGTCTCACTCAGGCTCTGGCTGCTCTTCTCATCCCTATGGCTGTCTACTTTCAAAATCAACCACCCTTTGTCCCTTCTCTCCACATCAGTCTCTCCCTCCTTCCCTCACCCTTGTTCAGTTCGCATACACTTTATACCCTCATACATCATCCTCCACTGTGCAGCATAGAAAACACCAATATAAATCTTTCAACCACTTGCTGTCTCTTTCTGTTCTCCTGCTACTAGCTGCAGGGAATATTTCACCAAATCCTGGCCCTCCGTCTGTTGCTAACTTCTCCTCTGCCACACACAGAAACCCCAAAAATCTGTTTAATGTTCACTGCACATTCTCTACAGTCTCTTTTAACTGCGCACTCTAGAACGCATGGTCGGTTCGTAACAAACTACCCACAATCTACGATTTCTTCCTCTCACACTCTCTGAACTTGCTAGCCCTTACAGAAACATAGCTTCAAACCTTTGACACTGCTTCCCCTGCTGCCCTATCCTATGTTGGACTTCACTTCTCCCATACCCCCAGACCTGATGACAGGCACGGTGGAGGAGTAGGTGTCACGGCGGACAGGATGTAAGATACATAAATCACAAAACACGTTTTCTAGGCGAGAAGCTGGGGATAAGGTCACCTCCTATCTAATCCCTAACTGCTCTCCCTATTCTGCTTTGCCCACATTCAGACCTTGAAGGTAGGAATAATGTGTCCTCGTGCCTGGGCTGAGAATACCCTAGAATCCCTGAGATGGGGAAAGGGGAAAAAGGGATAGCCTGCTCCCTCAGAACCAGGAGGGAACAGACGACACACAAAAGCCAAGACAGCAAACCAAAGAAATAAGAAACCAACTTATCTTATCTGAGCCGGAAAAGCCAATCCTTCACTCCTTACTTCCACAGACTGACTGAGCTATAACCCGCATGGCCCCCTGGGAGTGAAAGTAATTTAAGCCAATGACCCCACCCAGAGCACCTGAAGGGAGGCGGATCTAGCACGACTCCAAAACAAAACAAATGATTAGACACGTGCTGCTAATCTGACAGACCTCCGCACATCGTCTGAGCAGGGCATGACAGTAGGCATACTACTTTCTCCACAGTGCACATTCAGGTCATTCCCCCTGTACCCTCTCTCACATTCCCCTCTTTTGAGGTTCACACCATTAGACTCTTCCATCCATTCCCGCTGGGAGTTGCAGTTGTCTATCGTCCCCCAAGCTCCCCCCACCAATTTCTGGATCACTTTGCAGCTTGGCTTCCTTACTTCCTATGTTCTGAATCACCAACTCTTATTATGGGTGATTTTAATATCCCCATTGATGATCCTACCTCCCCATCAGCCGCTCACTTTCTTTCTTTAACTTCCTCTCTTGGCCTATCACAACTTACTTCCTCTGCCACGCATGAACAGGGCAATATACTGTACTTGATCTAGTGTTCTTCCGTCACTGCTCAGTCTCAAACTTTAGTAACTTATCCTTCCCACTTTCTGACCACAATCTTCTTTCATTTACCATAAAGACCTCTCACTTTTCTCATGGCAATCCTACTTTTCACACTTACAGAAACCTACACACCATTAATTGCCAGCAACTTATTAACACCTTACAACTAGCTCTTACCCCAATCACTTCCCTCCCCTGTCCAGACTTGGCTGCCAATCATTACAACCAGACCCTCAATCCACCCTAGATGAAGTAGCTCCAATTTCAATCCGACCCGCTCAACACAGAACACGGCAACCCTGGCAAACACCTGAAACACGTTTTCTTCAGCGCTGCTCCAGATGTGCAGAACGCTTATGGAGAAAATCGCGGATATCAGCAGACTTCCTCCATTATAAATTTAGGCTCAAAACATACAATTCGGCTCTCAACATTGCCAAACAAAAGTACTTCACCTCTCTCATCTCCTCACTCTCAAATAACTCAAAACGACTCTTTGACACTTTTCATTCCCTTCTAAGCCCTAAAGTTCCAGAACCTGTCACTGACCTCTGCGCTGATGGCATGGCCACTTACTTCAGAGACAAGATTGGCAGTATCTGGCAGGAAATAATCTCCCAGTCCCCAAATAATTTCAATCCTCCTCCCTCCAATTCCTCTACATGCTCTCTCTCCTCTTTTGACCCTATAACAGAGGAAGAAGTCTGTAAAGTGTAAAGTAGAACTGGCTTAGTTGCCCATAGCAACCAATCAGATTCCGCCTTTCATTTTTCACAGCTCCTTTGGAAAATGAAAGGTGGAATCTGATTGGTTGCTATGGGCAACTAAGCCAGTTCTACTTCACGCCAGTTTGATAAAGCTCCCCTTATGTTCTTATTATATGAATCTCTGCCCCACTTGATGCCCCCAGTGAACTTTTTAGCCTTGCCCGCAGCTGCCTAAAAGGGTATTCCTGTTATGTAAAGTTATCCCCTCTCCATAGAATATGAGAACAGGGACCCGTACCCTATGGAGCCCCTTTAATAAAGCATAGAGAAGGCCAAGGTGCTCACAAGAGTGCTGCTTCCTTCTCAAACAGCTCATCAGTGGGGGTCCTGGTCGTCTGACCCTTACCGATCAGATACTGGTGACCTATCCTGAGAATAGGTCCTCAGTAAGAAAATCTCGGAAAACCCCTTTAAGTTTATTATTAATTAAAACGCTAATGATGGATATATATGGATGCAAATGGGGAGATAGTATCACGTCATATCAGGGAGATATCATTCTCAGACATCCCAACCTGCAAAAACTCATTTCAGGGAGGTGCACTTCTCATTTCAGGGAGGTTTTCTTTTTTTTCTTTCACAAACTTTTTATTACATTTTCCAAACATATGCAGTATCTGCACACTCTGCTCTATGGTGTGGAGGACTGGGCTCATTACCCTGCCCCAAATTATCATATTTCTGTATATGATTAAAGGGATTCTGTCACCACCTATAAGCCCTGTGAGCTAAACATCTGCTCATGTCCAGGGTAGCATTCTGATTTCTAAGGTGGCCTTATAAAAGCTATTTGTGGCTTTATTTTGCGGAAAAACAGGTTTTACTAACCTGACAATCATTGAATTAAGGTGCCCAAGCAGGAGAGGTCTGTGGATGCATGGTGCCCGGCCGCACGCATCGCCGTTCGTGCCCAGCGCCGCCTTCTACTCCTCAGTGCCGCCTCTCCCTCCCTCCCTCCCCCTCCTCCCGCTTTGAGATCCCGCACGTGCGCACGGGCTCAGCCTGATGCCCCGTTGCGGACTGCTGGCATCGGCTTCTTCTTGCACTGTGCGCACGCGCCAAGAAGGGGACACTGCTACAGGTTGGCTGAAAGGTTTACTGCGAGTAAACTAGAGATGGGAAGTTCGGATCTTTCAAATGAACCGATTCATGAATCTAATCTTCGGTTCACTCGCTGAGCTGACAAGAAGCAAGTGAACCGAAGCTTAGGTTGCGCAATGCGCATGCGCGGAAGCTTCCATTCACTTGCTGACATGCTGAGTCGGCTCTTGGTCTGAGTCAGGAAGTTTATTCTTTAAAACCCTGTGTGTAATTATCTACCCCACTGTAGGAAAAAAAAACAAGCATCCAGGGGGGTGAATTTAACACTGGGGTAAATAATATAATTAAAATGGAGGGTTAAATGTGTAAATGTATTTAAAAAAAAATACATCTCTCTCAATAGTTCTATAGCTACTGAATGAGCCAGAAGAAGGGATGCCTTTAACATATATATCTCCTTGAGAAGCCAATTTGACCCTAAAGGGTTAATTCAACCTGTAATGTAAACTCTGTGTCCTGTCACTTCTCTTATCTCTCTGCTCTGCTATCAGTGAACCTTTCCGGGATATATTGTCTCACATGCGGGAGTCAGGGAGCCACTATCTAATAGCGGGAGACTCCCTGAACGGCCGGGAGACTTGAGATCCCTGCATTCTGCACTTAGCATATACAATATAGGAATATAAACCGCCTTCTGCTGTACATATGCATATAGATACTAAGCAAATTGTAAGTAGGAATTTTACAAATCTTCATCCATTTGCTGCATATCCTTCCTGGAGATATTTTATTACATTGTGTTTCAATGTTAAAATGCATAATGAAGCTGTTCACAGCATAATGTATATCCCATTTACAAGTAAAATGACTGTATATGAATAATGCAAAGTTAGAGAATACTTCTCCATATAAGCCCTCAGCCAGCACTGCCTATTGTTGCGGCGTCATTTTTTTCCAATGTTGCCTCTATGAGAACAGAAGCGTAGGACGAAGAACTTGGTTTTCTCGCTCCAGCAGCAGCCTTCTGAATATGAGCTCACATTTGGATCACGTATTTTGAGCTGCAGAAATCTGTTAAATAATATCCTCTTCTAAACACTGCAGAAAAGCAGCTTGTTCTGCTGTGTTACTGGTCATGTCTCTACACCAACCTTAGGACACGGCTTTCCAGAGGTGTAAGTGGTCAGTTATTAAAAATAGAATTTGTAAGTACGATACAGAAGATACAAAAACATGTAACTGTGGTTTTAGTTGATTTTTAATATAGTGTAGAGAGAGGGATGTTAAACATTTTCGAAATGTACTTCATTAGGGAAAGATATCTCTTTGTTCTAGAAAACAGGGCGTAAGAGTCTTCTTAGCAAAGTAGCTGAGTCTGTCTTCAGTTCTACTAAGCGCTGAAGATACCTGTGTGCTTCCTTTTGTCACTACCCCAGTCCCTGACTGTGCCCTAACTATCAGTGTCCATATCTGTGTCCATATCAGGTGTCTACAGGGCTCAGTAGAACACCAAAGACTGAAGACACTTTTTAGCAACACGCAGCACTGCTCCTCACACCCTCTCTCCTTAATAAAGTATATTACAAAATTGTTTAAGATCCCTGTCCCTATACAATATTAAAAATAAACTGATACGACCGCTACAATTTAAATTAAAACTGCATAGAGACCATATTTTTATGGTAGTTAATTTTTGCATTTAGTGTGTATGCACGTGATTGTTAGTTCCACTTTTTAAGGATGGGATGGAGACCTTTATTATGGTATACGAAAAGGCCTTCCTAAATTCTTCTCTGGGAAAGCCTTTTCTGATCCTTTGGTCTCTTCTACACAAGCAGCAGTGCAATGGTGCAGCAGACTTATCATCCAACATGAGCCACTATGATATATCTGGTGCTGTTTTAGACTTTCTGAATTAGCTTTGCCCTATTTACATGTTAAATCTGCCCCACAATGTAATGGAGACAGAACCCCTTACACTGTAAGCAGGCTGCAGAGCAAGATCACTTCAAAATGCTTTACTAACCTTAAAAACATAATGAAATTAGAAGGAGGAAACTAGAAATTAGAAGGAGGAAACGTATTACTAAGGCCATAGTTCTTATCTTTTTCCTGAATAAGTGGAAAGTTGAACGCTTCCTTATTAATTATAATGAAGATGTTAATTAGAATAGGGTTTAAGATCTAATCTGGAAAATTCATGTATTTGTTAACTGATTTGTCATTTGTGACTCATAGAAGAGCTTGGAAATATCATGTGGCAGAGAATATCTTGTCAGTGTTTGAAGGCCACTCTTGTCAATCACAATAGAAAAATAGACTTATATGGAACATGAGTGGGAATGCATCAGACCTTGTCTACCTCATATTCCTGTATATATTTAATGTACCATCTATATATTGTGGTGATGTGTACGGTATAACTGCTGGAAGGTGTGTATATCCCACCCAGATACCTCAGCTGGGTGAGATACTGTAAATAAAATCCAGAGAGCTGCAGGGGTTTCAGCAAAGTGTAGTTTGCTGAAACAGTTTTGTTTACATTTTGTTCTGGGCTGGATTTTATTTGGACTGGTGGATAGGTTTGGTAGTGGGATCTGCCAGTCCACACCCTTCCAGTCCGGGTAATGTCTTTTACCTCAGGTCATCGCAGGTGAGGCCTGCTGTAATCAAGAAGGGATAAAACCAACCCTCTGTGTGTCAGTCTGGGAGAGAAAAATTGGAAACAGAGATCTACAGGGCCCCCCCCCCCCCCCTGAAGTTTGGGGGGGCCCAGCGACGCCTATGGAAAGAGGGTCGCACGGTCAGAGTCGGGAGAACTTCTGGACCATCTGCCCCCAAGGGTGCTGAATGGTTTCAGCCAGGAGGGCTGAGGGGCCACGAGGCTATGTGAAGGCTGATCTCTTCCCTGTCTGGACTTGTGTCTGATGAGCAGACCTGCTAAGGCTTGGATCCTGAAACCCTTTGTACAAGCTGTGCTTAGAGGTGAGTCAGGGAAAACTACTGTGTATTAGGAAGTGCCAAAACGGGCAGGTGTTTATTTGATGTTTATGTTTGTGTGGGTGCTGAAGTGCCAAAATAAAGCACCAGTTTGGACATTAAATCCTGTTGTCTGCAAAGCAATCTGTAATTGCGACCCCCTGAGAGAGAGAGCGATCCCTTACAATGTATAAAGAAAGACGTATATATGTGTGTATGTATGTTCCGCGATCACTCAAAAACCCAACCATAGATTTCAACTAAACTTGGTATACACGTCCCTTGCTACCTGGAAAGAAATCTTGTGGGGGCCACAGCTCTCTAAGACGTACCGTTCCTGAGATATTCCCAAAAAATAACCTGCATTAGCCAATACAAGCCTGCAAGTCTTTTTCTTCATATCCCAACTGCCATACACAGGGTCGGTCACATGTCCCTTATCAGCCAATAGAAGCTCGCAGGCCCTTAATCTCTACATACACACAGTTTTACTCCAGGTTTCCATAACAACCCAGCTATTTTTCTTCACTGCTGTAGGTCAGCTTTAGGCTATAGGGTACAACTATACTGCTACATGTGTCGCGCGACAATTTTTATAGTCTATGGTGTTGCACTGCGACATGTGACATGCTGGGACGCGACAGTCGCAGAAAAATTCATCTTGAATGGATTTTTTGCAAATGTCGTATCGCAGTCGCAGCATGTCGCATGTCGCAGTGTGACACCATAGCCTATCATTATAAAAATTGTTGAAACAAAATGTCGCACGACACATGTTGTCATGTAGTTCTAACATTAAATGGGCAGGGCGCTGTGGAGGTCACTGTTAAAGGGGCGAGCACTGTAGAGGTCACTGTTAAAGAGGCGTTCACTGTGGATGTTACTGTTAAGGGGGCAGGCCGCTGTGGAGGTCACTGTTAAAGGGGCGGACACTGTGGAGGTCACTGTTAAGGGGGCAGGGGCCACTATTAAAGGGGCAACTGCTGTGGAGGTCACTGTTAAGGCAGCGGGGTACTGTGGAGGTCACTATTAAGGGGGCGGGCCCCTGAGGAGGTCACTGTCAAGGGAGTGGGGTGCTGTGAAACTCACTGTTAAAGGGGCGGGCTGCTGTGGAGGTCACTGTTAAGGCAGCGGGGTACTGTGGAGGTCACTTTTAAGGGGTGGGCCCCTGAGGAGGTCACTGTCAAGGGAGTGGGGTGCTGTGAAACTCACTGTTAAAGGGGCGGGCTGCTGTGAAGGTAAAAGTTAAGGGGATGGCTGCTGTGGAGGTCCCATTTTAAAGTGGCGGAGCACTGTGTGGGGGGGGGTCAGTGTTAAGGGGTGGGGGACTGTGGAGTTCACTGTTAAAGGGGCTGGGTACTGTAGAGGTCACTGCTATGGGGGATACTGTCAATATCTTTTAACGACACACACAAACATTAAATGAAATATACCCGTGCGAAGCCGGGTCCTTCTGCTAGTAGACTATAAAGCAAGTTCCATATTTTTGACAGATAATAAGATTTAGATAATAGCAAGAAAACTATAGCACTCCGAAGTTGATGCAAAGTTCAGTAGATTTATTATAATTGATGGAAAAACAACATGTGACGTTTCAGTCAAGTAGTGACCTTTTTCAAACGCTATTTTCCAGAGAAGAAGTAAGATAGAAGATGATGCTGTTCTGAATAGTGGGACTTCACAGTAGTATGCGCTCAAGTCCCACTGTGAGGTCCCATTATTCATAGCGTCATCATCTTCCATCTCACGTCTTCTCTGGCAAGTAGTGTTTGAAAAAGGTCACTACTTGAACGAAACGTCACATATTGTTTTGCCCTGAATTATAATAAATCTACTGAACTTTGCATCTACTTTGAAGTGCTATAGTTTTCTTACTTGTATGAAAAGGGTTGGGCAGCCCTATTTGAAGCACCCAGAATAAACAAATGAACCAAATCTGCTTGAACTGCGGATTTAGATACTGGCTTATATTTTATTTAAATGGAGGATGTACAGTATGTATTCAAATGGTCCAGGTGATGTTGTAGACTTATTGCGTTACAGATTTCCATACCTTGAAGAATTACATTGGTTGATTTGGGAATTACAATTTATAGAGAGGGCCTGTCACCACCCCTGACATGTTTGTTTTTGTTTGGTTTTAGCATATTCATGGCCTATCCTAATGTCAGATTGGTGGAGGTGCAACTTTCAGCACTCCTGACGATCAGATGTTCTGCAGGACTCAGCCCTCATGTGAGTGCCGTTGACTCTTCATTGTTAACATCAGGACATCTACCTGCACATTGTCTACTTAGCAGTGACAGTACAGGGGATGGCAGCTTTATACTGTTTACTTCATCCTGAGAATAACAATCCTCTGCACCACCGTAGATGGTAATGTAAAAGATGAAGAGGCTGCAGGGCTCGCATGAACATTGTGACTTCTTCAAATAGCTGATTGGAAGGTGCCGAGATTCAGACCCACACCATTGTGGTATTGATGGCCTGTCCTATCCCGAGACCTTCCTCTTGAGTATAGTCTTCTCAATTGAAGGCTTGAGGACTTTTGGAATGAGCTGAGACAGTGTTAAAGGGGTTTTCAGAGTGTTTAATACTGATTACTTATTCTCGGGATAGGTTATGAGTATCTGATCAATGAGAGTCCAACTTCTGGCACCCCACACGAATAGCTGTTTGAAGAAGGGAAGGTGCTCCAGTGAGTGCTGCAGCCTCCTTACAGCTTACTTAGCACAGCGCTGTCCGCTGGATAATGGATGTGCTTGGTATTGCACCCTAGGCCTATTCACTTGTGGTGCATCTCTGCAAGTTTGTGTACCAGGACTGAAATCTACGTCAGTGAGGGAGCTGGAGAAGACTTCCGGTACAATCCATTCCAGTTTCCTGGCTTTGATTATAATAAATGTGCTTAGGCCCAGCCCTGTACTACTCATGTTTTGAAAAACTGCAAGTAGGACACAAACAAATGTTGCAGATTTTTGTGCAAGCAGGGTTCGCACCAGTTTTTTGGTGTACGGAGTTCATAAATGTGGCCCATGTAATTGACAGTCCATATATTACTAGACTATTTTCTTGTGTATGTAGCTTGTAGCATTCAGCATACTTGTCCTAGAACAGTTTTTTCTGACTAATTGCTGTACATTTTTGCTTCAGGTTATTTTACCAGAAAGATGCGTAGTAGATAAAACAACTTGATAAAAGTTGATATTTCTAACGAATACATTCATCAGTGCCTGGATTTAGCATGCCAGTAAGAGGTCAGAGGCACTTACAAGTCCATTTAGTTAGGTTAGTTTCACACTAGTGGCACAGGCTTCCGGCAGGCTGTCCTGGCATAGAATTCCAGGAATTGGCTGATCAAAAACTGCTGCGCACAGCAGTATTTATTTGGCTGATTCTCGGCTTATTCGCCAGATTGCGTCCGGATCTCCGCCAGACCCCATTATAGTTAAAGGGGTTCTATATTTTTGTTTAAACTGATGATCTATCCTCTGGATAGATCATCAGCATCTGACCGGCGGGGGTCCGACACCCGGGACCCCCGCCGATCAGCTGTTTGAGAAGGCAGCGGCGCTCCAGCCTTCTCACTGTTTACCGCAGACCCAGTGACGTCACGGCTAGTATCAACTGGCCTGGGCACTTGAATGGAGCTTAGCCCTGCTTTGGCCAGTTGATACTAGTCGTGACATCACTGGGCCAGCAGTAAACAGTGAGAAGGCCGCGGCGCTGCTGGAGTGCCGCTGCCTTTTCAAACAGCTGATTGGCGGGGGTCCCGGGTGTCGGACCCCCGCCGATCAGATGCTGATGATATATATCCAGAGGATAGATCATCAGTTTAAACAAACTGCAGAACCCCTTTAATGGTGCCAGATGGACTTTTGGCAGTGTCCAGCAGTGATGAATCCGGCACGCTGTTCGTGGCCAGGAAAGCCTGCTAATGTGAAACTAGAAGGTATTTCTTCAACCCTTAATTTTTGGAACCACAATAGCTATTTATCGAACTAAATTCAAGCAACGGCTATCTGTGTAAGGATCCTATGACACATACGCTTGACATTTAGGGGCACAAAAGTATTTCATGTAAGATAATATTACATGAAGCGCTGACTCACAGACACCACGCGTGCACCGTCAGGGGTAAGGAGATCTGGCGGTCTTTTCTCCTTACCCTCACACTGCGCACGCGCAGATTGTGAAATCTCCTTTTGTTCCCAGCACTATCAGCCATCTGGGGGGTGGGTGGTGGGTGCAGCATATTGGGGGGCATAACCCTAAAGCAGTTTACCTGTAAGGCTGAGTGCACACGGGGCAGATCTGTTACAGAAATTTCTGTTACTGTTGCCTACGTGAGCAGCAGCAACAATCCTATTCAAATGTATAGAACGGATTTTCAGTCGGAGACAGTACTGCAAGAAATCTATACTCCTACCTTAAAGGGGTTGTGCAGGGGTTTTATATTGATGACCTATTCTCAAAATAGGTCCTTAATATCTGATCGATGGGGGTATAACACTTGGCACCCACTCGGAATAGCTGTCCATGCGAGCGCTGCTTCCTCTTCATTAGCCCACACGTAGTCTCCCCTGTAGCGGTGGCAAAGTGTAATTACAAGCAACTGCTCCATTCAAGTGCGAGTACTTGTAATTAAACTGGCTTAGAGATAAGTGAAAAGATTCTACAGGATCGATTTGTCCAATCAGCAGGACTGTTAGAATCAATTTGTTTTATGCAAATGAAGAAGCCCTGCTAATTGGACAAATTGATTCTGTAGAATCTTTTCGCTCAGCTTCCGAGACAACGGGCAGCCTAACAAAGTGGAAGTAGCGCTCGCATGAAGTGCCATCTCCTCTTAAAACAGCTGATTGGCCCGAGGTGCGGGGTGTCAAACCCCCACCGATCACCTTAACTACCATGTGTTACTCCTACCTTAACACCATTTTTTGAGCTTCATATATAGAGGATCTATCCTCAGGATAGGTAATCAACATCAGACTGGTAGGGGGCCAGCCTGGCACCCCTCGCGATCTGCTATTCCCTGCAGCCTCCGGCACCAGGGCTCACATTTTGAACAGAACCAGAAGCACAATTCAAAGTGTAGTGGCCGTTCTAGCTTACATTTAGATGAGTGGGACCTGAGCTGCAGTAACCCATCCCAACCACTACTCGTTGAATGGAAATGTGCTTCCAGCTCCTTTCAAAGTACTAGCTCCATCCTGGTACTAGTTCCGGTGAGGGTGTCATTTGTCAAACCCCCACCAATCTGATATTGATGACCTATGCTGAAGATATGTGGCGCCTGGAAAACCTCTTTAAATACAGTAAAAGTAACGCAATATAATTACATTATAATTAATGCTGTCAAAGCCACTCCAGAACGTTTCTCCTGTGTTGTTAAAAGCTGCAGATAACCGCTGTTGACAGGCATTGCAGTATAATAGTTGCTGGGGGCCATTAATGGTATATTAATGTAAACTCCTATTACTATATCTCTCTCTCTCTCTTTTTCTAGATGGGTTCTTATAGTACTTGCATTGGGAGTCTCTGTTGGGGGTTTTCCAACCTTCATGGCATTGTTAACAATAATGGAACAGTCAGCAGTGATATTCTTGCCATTATTGTAGAATAATATCTATGGTCTATGTACTTGTTTGAAATATCCATACTATAACATAACGGAACTAATAAAACCGTAGAATAATAAATATTAACTGGTTATATACCATTATGTTTCCATGTGAAGCTATTATTACGCTTCACATTTCAGATATACTATTTCACCTACTATTTCCAACTAGAATGATTAAAAATGAGCAGTTCATATTTCAGATGTGTAATGATCATTCTAGTATAAGCAAGTGAGTACTTTTCAATGTAACATGTTACTGTGGGACTGTTAAGTGTACATAATCCAGATTTATATCACACAGAGAAGGCTTAAACAATAATTATGAGAAGGCAAATAGGTGTTGTGCAATGAAGCATATTCTGCACTATGGATAATGATTCCATACATTAAATATTAGTCCAAATTCCAAGCTGAGAATGGTCAGGATGTTGGAGCATAAACTGAGTGGTAGCGACTGGATCTCTTGGAATCCAACGTAGTACAAAAGCATTAACATCCCAAGAATCAAGATGTTCTTCTCCAGGGAGAAGTGATGGGGAAAACTCTGGATATTGCATGTAGAGCAGGAATTGGTATCTGTGATATCCTGACTGTGCTTGTGGGTTTGGTCGAGAGTATTGAGATAAAATATTCCCTGTTACATCTCTTCCTCTAAGAAGAACATGACCTGGTATATTAGTGACCAGCCAGTGTCTCCAGAATCTTTGTATTGGCCGGAACCTGCTTGGAGCATCAGGGTTTACCATGATCAAAGTATACATCTCTTCTGGTTTGGCTTTGAGGAATTTGATCCAAGGAGGGCCCCAAACTTTGGTTAAACTGTCTGGGTACTCAAAGCAGTTTGGTATATAAATACAGGAAACATCACCCATGCTTGGGTATATGACACGAAGGTTACCACTGCAGAACCTGGAATCATCTCCAATGAGAGTCTCGAAGTCACATGAAACAGGAGTACAGGCGAAGAATGATGGTAGGGACAACAGTATCCCAAATATAAGCCATAATTTTGCCATTAAAAGCTGTACTTTGTAAGTTGTTACCACTAATGGTCCTCCAGGTGTGTGTTGAGAAACACTCTGGGACCTTTTATGATGTCATAATTAGTTATTTTTCTATTTAGCTTTGCTAACAGGGGCTGTTCTCCTGATGGATATATTCTCTTCAAAATAGTAGTTTAATTAAAGAGTTTTCCGAGTAGTTGTCAGGATAGGTCATCAGTATGTTGTTGTGGGGTTCCAACTCCCAACCCCCAAAATCAGCTATTTGAGATGTTTGCGCTGCTCCAGTAGTGGCTGTGCTTGGTATTGCAGCTCAACCCCATTCACTTCTATGGGCCACCGATGAATGTGATTTTAATGGCCTAGGAAGAGACTGCTGCATGTACGAACTGAAAAGTTCAGATAATGATGACCTATCACGAGTATGGGTCATCAATATAAAACACTCGGACAACACCTTTAAATAATATACTGTACATTGGGAGGGTTTTAATGTGATGTGGGTTTTCGAAAGTAATGAGTGACTATAACACAAAATTAGAAGATCTTATAGTTGGGGAGCGGGGAGTAGAAAGCAGGAAGTGTTTACCTTGATTTACATGCAAACTGGGTGAATGAGTAACCAAACAACTAATGTATTAGTGCCGGATTTGGCATTCGGAATTGCGGATTCCTCTTTCCAGTCTGAACATGTGCAGACCGAAAAAAAGGTGAAAAAAAAATAAATGCCGGATCCGTTTTGCCGGATGACACCAGAAAGACGGATCCGGCATTTCAATGCATTTTTCTGACTGATCAGGCATTTTTAAGACTGATCAGGATCCTGATCAGTCTTACAAATGCCATCAGTTGGCATACGTTTTTCCGGATCCGGCAGGCAGTTCTGGCGACACGCCATGTCTGGCAGAATGATAGACAGCCTGTTGTAAACCTGTGAGACCCCATTCTAGTCACTGTTGATGTCCATCATATGACAGGAATTGGTGCTTTTGTCTTTTTTTCTTCATTTTTTTAGATCAGCATGCTGCTTATGTGATGCCAGCCTAAAACCGTAGATCAGGGATCAGCAACCTTTCGGCACTCCGGTTGTTCTAAAAACTCCCATAATCCTCCTTTCACTTCAGGTGGAAGTTACAAGAATAGCCGAGCAATTGTACATGCTAGGAGTTGTAGTTTCACAGCATCTGGAGTGCCGAAGGTTGCTGACCCCTGCCTTAGATCCATAGCTCTAACTGCTCTGCCGAATGGCAACATTCCTACTCAAAAAAGTTGTCTTACTTTTTATGGAATGTGATTGTTTATTTTCATTAGGATCCTTTGACTCAAGGATCACTAGGTTTACTTTCCTTCTTATATTACAGACGACGATCGGTGCGCCTGCCTATTTATTCGTCTCACTATGGTGGACTATAGGATCCAGCATATAACATTTTTGCTTACTTCTGCTGTCAAGATTTTGGCTTGTTACTTTGTCATCACAAATTATGCCCAAGGCGTTCTACATTTCATTCTATCTAACTTGGCTAAATGGAGCACTACCCAGAATGTCTCTTAAAAATCTTCTCCTTTTAGTTTTATTCTGAATGTTTGAATATGAAAGTTAGCCTGTACGCTGTGTAATAACCAAAAGGATCTGGAAACACAATAAACAGCTTTTTACAGAGCTGAATTTTCAGTGCGCTTTCTGCATATAGATTGGCTATTTCCGTCAGCATCTGTTCCAAGCATGCCTCCCACACGGTAATGCAATGTGTTTAATTCAGAGAGTTCCTCCTGATCTCTGTTCAGATGATTGCACATTCAGACCCTACAACATATGGCACAGGCTAAGAAATGGATTGGCCTCTAACAGGCTGAGGGTTCTCTGTCCCTCTGAAGGACATAAATACCCTTGTTGTTTAGGTGGTCTAGTATACTTTAATTAATATTGTCATTATCTTTTGCTTAAGGACTCATGCACTCGACGATATGTATTTAGCGGTCTGCAAATTTTGGATCTGCAAGTCATACAGATCCATCATTGTTTCTTCCTCATTTTTTGCTGTGGCCAAGTATAAGACATGTGCTTTCCTTATTGCTATGTTCCACAGAAAGATAGAACTTGTCCACAAAATGTGGACCACAGGCCTATTGAAGTCAACGGGTCCCAAAAAAACAAAAACATATGGCACATGGACTGCATACGTATTTGTGGACTGCAAAGTGGATACGGTCATGTGTATGAAGCCTAACACTAACATGCTGTTTTATGCAGGAATTATACAATCTTAAAGTCACTGGACCCAATGCCTCTGGGAATATATTAAAGAGTAGGTTAACCTTTGGCGAACCCACAATAATGTATGCTTTAGTAGTAGTGATGGACTTGAAAACAATTTGCCTGCAGCTTCTCTGTAAGCCTACCAGCGACACTGGAAAGTGGAGAGGTTAACTATTGGAAGCAATTAGATTGCTGTTTTTAGAACCTCCGAGAATGAGGGCAGGAGTCTGATTGTTGGCCATGGATAGCATTGGTTGCTACATCCCCTTCGAGGTTTTTGCCCTGCAAAACAGGCCACCAGCTGTGCAGGGGGCTGCAGCTAGGCCACATCCACATGAATGAAGCTGTGCATATTGGGCCAGGAGTATCACTGTGCAGGAAAAACCTGTGAAGGGGCATAGGACTAGAGGAGCACTGTGTCCCCTTCATTTTTAGTATTGTGGGGGACCCAGCACTTGGACCCCCACTACTCGGAAGTGATCCCATATTTACAAACTGCAGCAGGGGAGTACGGGTGTATAGCACATGGCCACTGCAGCCAATCACGCTTTTCACTGGTCTACCACTGAGGACAGTGATTGGCTGCAGCGATCACACACTGTTTACTCAAATGTCCAGCTGCAGTTTGTTAACAGAAAGCAGCAGGAGGACTGGACCAGTGCTGCAGAGAACAGTCCTGGAGAAAGGGGTGAGTGTAAGATGATTTTTAAGGCTATTTCAGGACTTGTCTGAGATTTTTAATTTTCTCAGGCAACCCCTTTAATATGTCATTGCAGGCACTGTACCTCCAGTGATCAATATAGCAGCCGTCTCAACATATGCCTCTTATTGTGTAAGGTTAAAGGGGTTCTGCACTTTCATTTAACTGATGATCTATCCTCTGGATAGATCATCAGCTTCTGATCGGCGGGGGTCCGACACCCGGGACCCCCGCCGATCAGCTGTTTGAGAAGGCAGTGGCGCTCCAGCAGCGCCGCGGCCTTCTCACTGTTTACCGCCGGCCCACTGACGTCACGACTAGTATCAACTTGCGTGGGCAGGGCTAAGCTCTGTTCACTTGAATGGAGCTTAGCCGCGCCCGCGCTAGTTGATACTAGTTGTGACGTCAGTGGGCCGGCGGCCCGGCGGTAAACAGTGAGAAGGCCGCGGCGCTGCTGGAGCGCCGCTGCCTTCTCAAACAGCTGATCGGCGGGGGTCCCGGGTGTCGGACCCCCGCCGATCAGAAGCTGATGATCTATCCAGAGGATAGATCATCAGTTAAATGAAAGTGCAGAACCCCTTTAAGCTTCTAATCTAGAATAACATGACTCCTCTGTCTGTTTCCTAGCTCAATTCACTGCAAACTCCATTTATTTTAATATTGGAAGCAGAGGAGGAGACTTCAGTTAGCCCATCACTTCCTAGCGACATCAATGTCTGAGATGGGAACAGTGACGTAGCTAGAAATGACTGGGCCCCACAGCAAATTTTTGAATGGGGCCCCCCTCCCCCAGTAATTTTTTTTTCCGCAACCCCTTTCTTTCATGCCGCCCCCATTCCTGTGGCTAGTAAAGATCGCTCTCTCAGACTAGGCCTGGCAGCTGTTCCATCTGTTTTCTACAGGAGCCACAAGCTATACATTTACACACGAGTCACCGTATTTTTCGCCCTACAAGATGCACCTAGGTTTTAACAAAGAAAAATAAGAGAAAAAAATATTTTTCATCAGACCTCAGATTAGACTCCTAAATCAGATCCCCAATCCTCATCTGACCTAAAATAAGATCCCCAAACCTCATCAGACCTCCAAATCAGCCCCCCAAAATAAGACCCCCAATGCTCGGATCAGACAACACAAATTAGACCCCCAATGTCAGACCCTCAGTGCTCAGATCCCCCCCCCCACATGCTCAGATCTCCTCCCCATGCTCAGATCTCCCCCCCCCCCTTGCTCAGACCTGTCCAACCCATGCTCAAACAAGACCCCCATGCTCAGATCTGCCCCCCATACTCAGATCTGCCTCCCATGCTCAAATCTGAACCTCCATGCTCGGATCAGGACCCCATCATGCTCAGATCAGACCCCCATGCTCAGTTCTATAATTTAAAAAAATCTCTTCCCTCTCCTGATCAGGCACTGGGCTCCTGCGGTCTGACACACACTCTGCTGTGACCTGAGGAGCACACCGTCAGGTCATAGTCCGTGTCTCCACGTACTACGTTCTCACACTGTGTGCATCAGGACGTAGTGCAGAGTGAGATGGAGCTGCGAAGTAAGTGCCCGATCAGGAAAAGAGATCTGAGCACGGGGTGGAGAGTGAGCTGGCCTGACTGCTGCCCGGCTAGAGCCGCACTTGAGGAAGCAAAGAGCCGCATGTGGCTCAAGAGCCACGGGTTGGCCACCCCTGGTCTATACTGTCACTGTATATCATTTCATTGTGTAATACTGTTGAGGGGGTCCTGACAAAATCTTTTAGTCCTACTCCTCCTCCTGCATGGGCCCCTTCTGGGTCAGGGCCCTAAAGCAGCTGCTTCCCCTATAGCTACGCCCCTGGATGGGAATATCCCCCTAAGGCATTTATGGTACGCCGTTGTCACAATCTAGTAAAATCATACGTAAATAAATGCATTTTTTTGCTGCACGTTTGATGAGTGAGGCTTTAGAAAAGAAACTGTGACGCTAAGGCCTCATGCACATGGCCGTTGTTTGGGTCCGCATCTGAGCCGCCGTTTTGGCGGCTCGGATGCGGACCCATTCACTTCAATGGGGCCACAAAAGATGCGGACAGAACTCTGTGTGCTGTCTGCATCCGTGGCTCCGTTCCGTGGCCCCGCTAAAAAAATATAACATGTCCTATTCTTGTCCACACTTTGCGGACAAGAATAGGCATTTATATTGCCGGCTTCCGTTTTTTGCGCATCCGCGGTTTGCGGACCGCAAAAAACGGCACGGTCGTGTGCATGAGGCCTAAAGGGTACAATAGATGGATGATTTTCAGACTCATTTGAATATGGCTTAGGACCATCCTCACACGGCCACTTGTTTAGTGCCCAGAACAGTATTGCATACCGTTGGGTCAAGGCAGTGAAACATTTCCCAAAAGATCAATCATTAGATATCCACCTTATTGGATCCATTCCACTACGATAGCAGTTTTTACATGGGGTGCTGCAATTGTATTTGCCTCAAAGCATTTTGTATAAAAATGCAATACTTGTAATATCTACTTATTATAAGTCCTATTGGTAGGGGGGTTCCCATCAAAGACATTGAGAGTCTGTTTCAGTTAATTGGAGCCTTCTTTTAAATGCAGATTCAAAGGGGTAAGGATGCCTTGAAATGTGGTAGATCTTGTTGCAGAAATTTTTCGGCGACTGAATATCAGTTCCGTTCCCCTGAATAAGGTTTGTAGAATGAGTGCTCTGTATACGGTGATGGAGAATGCAGGGATGTTAAAAAAAATTCCCTGCTTTCTCCATGGGAAGCCCAGCTGCCATTCTGCAAGGGAGTTCAGGAACATCCTTGCATAGATAAACGCGGACCATATACATTTTAACATTTTATGGATGTTCCGGAAGAGGTAGTTGCAGTAATTTTATTTTCTTTTATCGTTAAACTCTGGCCACAGAACTTGCTGAAATGGCTCAGTGTTTCTTGCCTTCTGCTACCATATAGTAGAGTTGGGACAAAATGGATGGTTCTGGACCAGTTTAACCGATTTCTTTTTCATGGAGTATTATATCAGCAGCTTCTCTCCATCTATTATAAATATAAGAAATCCTTCCGGAGATGTACCTTGGAGAGAAAACAATTGACAAACATTCTTTGTCATACTTGGTTTAGAGCGCCATAACACAACAGATGTTCCAAGGACAAATACATGGCTAAGCATATTCATATTAGGGTTTCAGTACGAGGATAGCAGATTATGCCGTAATTTAATCTGGTTTGCAAATGACTCAGCCACTGAGTGATCTTGTTAAAGTGTAAATTTAAAAATACCACAGGTTTGTGATCTGTCGAACTACAGGAAAATAAATTATGGTAGCTTTTTTTCTTTTTTTCTTTTTGCCTTTGCTTGATTAAAATGAGCTCCCTCTCTAGTGGAAATTACAGTGAAAGAATTTCTAAATGAGCCAGCGATTATTAATCACAGTGATTAGACTGTGACTCATGTTATATCTTGTAGGTTTTGTTGAAGTGTAATGGACATGTATTTCCAAAGAATATCATTGGAAAGTAGTTGGTAAAAGCACCAGTTGTTCGGCCAACAGCTATCTTTCATGACTCCCTCTCAACTCCTCCATACACATGAACATTCAGTTCAGCCAATTGTGCATGTGTATTCAATGGGGAGAGGCGAGAAAGCTACTGCTAGACCCTTCTGGTGGAAGCATATCTTCTAGGACAGGTATGCTCAACCTGCGGCCCTCCAGCTGTTGTAAAACTACAACTCCCACAATGCCCTGCTGATAGCTGTAGGCTGTTTGGCCATGCTGAGAGTTGTAGTTTTGCAACAGCTGGAGGGCCGCGGGTTGCGCATGCCTGTTCTAGGAGAACAAAAGGCAAGAGGGAAAATATTAATTTCGCCGGATTCTTCTCTCTACCGACATCATTTGTCGGGGGAGAATCAGGAGCTCCCCATATACATTAAACTGTTGGCTGAACTGACATGTTCTCGACGGTTTCAGCTCACAATACACCAATGTTTATGGGGGCCTTTAGATGTTGACCTTTGAGGCCCAAGGCCACGGTTTAATCCCTACATGTCAGCATGATAGCTATCAAATATACAATCATTCAGCCAGCAGCTGTCTTCCTTGGTTCATCCAGTAGCATGCATGTTTAGCTACGTTGTGACACAGTGGTCTGGGAAAACAGGTATTTTCCTCCCAGTGTGTGCTGCTGGGCTGATTTGCAGCCAGGTGGGGTCAAACACCGGATTGGATTTTAAGTGCCGGTCCATATTTTGACAGCACCTAGCTGTCCTTAAAAGACAACTGGGCTCAGCAGCAAAGAGTGTGTGTGCTGGTATCTGATGCTTGTGCTTTGCTGGAGGGTTGAGACCCGTGATTAGGCCCCCTAAAAGCCTGCTATGGACTGCTGGAGATAGAACTGCCAACAAGGTGATTTTTGCTATGTGGACTTTACATTGTGTGCGAACTAACACCAAGACTGCAAAGTGACGTTTTGTTTTTGCCTGATGTGTGAATAAACACGGAAGTTTGATTTAAGAACTGGTATATATACAGTACAGACCAAAAGTTTGGACACACCTTCTAATTCAAAGAGTTTTCTTTATTTTCATGACTATGAAAATTGTAGATTCACACTGAAGGCATCAAAACTATGAATTAACACATGTGGAATTATATACATAACAAACAAGTGTGAAACAACTGAAAATATGTCATATTCTAGGTTCTTCAAAGTAGCCACCTTTTGCTTTGATTACTGCTTTGCACACTCTTGGTGTAATGACCGACGTCACGCACAGGGAGGATAAAAGGGAAAGCCCTGCCCAAGGGAGAGGGAAAGGTGGTGACCCCTAACTCACCTTGCGGCTGGCACCTGACTGCCCTGACGTCCCTAGACGGGTTCCTCACCCGTGCTGCGATCACGTGCCTAAACCCTGGCTTTCCCTAAAATGAGCCCTAGATAGTGAACGGGCCGGTGGGATCGCTAGTCCGCACCACTATCACTAAGAGGGAAACACCAGGGAGAGGACAGACAAAACAGACAAACACATACACCCAGGTGGGCGATCACAATAGACCACAAAGGTCCAACAGGGATCCGGAGGGTAGTGTTCTGGACCAACTACCAGAGAACGCAGCAACACAGCTCCAGAAGGTCAGAATAGATGTCCAGGCAGGAAGTTCTATCTCTGGCAACCAGAGAAGTGTGAGAGAGGAATATAAGGAGGTCTGGGAGTGCTGGGCAAGGAACAGCTGAGGAGAAGGAGCTACGGATCCCTGAGTGAGCCAAAAGGGTTTGCAAAGCAAACCCAGAAAGCTACCATAAGGAAAACAGCCCTATCTTAAATAGAGCGTGCAGCCAACCGCTGCGACTTCCTGACCCCGGGTATAACGGAGTCAGGTGTGGTTCTCGATACCCTCGTGACACTTGGCATTCTCTTGATGAGCTTCAAGAGGTAGTCTCCTGAAATGGTTTCCACTTCACAGGTGTGCCCTGTCAGGTTTAATAAGTGGGATTTCTTGCCTTATAAATGGGGTTGGGACCATCAGTGGCAATGAGGAGAAGTCAGCTGGATACACAGCTGATAGTCCTACTGAATAGACTGTTAAAATTTGTATTATGGCAAGAAAAAAGCAGCTAAGTAAAGAAAAACGAGTGGCCATCATTACTTTAAGAAATGATGGTCAGTCAGTCAGCCGAAAAATTGGGAAAACTTTGAAAGTAAGGGCTATTTGACCATGAAGGAGAGTGATGGGGTGCTGCGCCAGATGACCTGGCCTCCACAGTCACCGGACCTGAACCCAATCGAGATGGTTTGGGGTGAGCTGGACCGCAGAGTAAAGGCAAAAGGGCCAACAAGTGCTAAGCATCTTTGGGAACTCCTTCAAGACTGTTGGAAGACCATTTCAGGGGACTACCTCTTGAAGCTCATCAAGAGAATGCCAAGAGTGTGCAAAGCGGTAATCAAAGCAAAAGGTGGCTACTTTGAAGAACCTAGAATATGACATATTTTCAGTTGTTTCACACTTGTTTGTTATGTATATAATTCCACATGTGTTAATTCATAGTTTTGATGCCTTCATAGTCATGAAAATAAAGAAAACTCTTTGAATGAGAAGGTGTGTCCAAACTTTTGGTCTGTACTGTATATATATATATATATATATATATATATATATATATACACACTCACCTAAAGAATTATTAGGAACACCTGTTCTATTTCTCATTAATGCAATTATCTAGTCAACCAATCACATGGCAGTTGCTTCAATGCATTTAGGGGGGTGGTCCTGGTCAAGACAATCTCCTGAACTCCAAACTGAATGTCAGAATGGGAAAGAAACGTGATTTAAGCAATTTTGAGCGTGGCATGGTTGTTGGTGCCAGACGGGCCGGTCTGAGTATTTCACAATCTGCTCAGTTACTGGGATTTTGACGCACAACCATTTCTAGGGTTTACAAAGAATGGTGTGAAAAGGGAAAAACATCCAGTATGCGGCAGTCCTGTGGGCAAAAATGCCTTGTGGATGCTAGAGGTCAGAGGAGAATGGGCCGACTGATTCAAGCTGATAGAAGAGCAACGTTGACTGAAATAACCACTCGTTAAAACCGAGGTATGCAGCAAAGCATTTGTGAAGCCACAACACGCACAACCTTGAGGCGGATGGGCTACAACAGCAGAAGACCCCACCGGGTACCACTCATCTCCACTACAAATAGGAAAAAGAGGCTACAATTTGCACGAGCTCACCAAAATTAGACTGTTGAAGACTGGAAAAATGTTGCCTGGTCTGATGAGTCTCGATTTCTGTTGAGACATTCAAATAGTAGAGTCCGAATTTGGCGTAAACAGAATGAGAACATGTATCCATCCTCTGATGGCTACTTCCAGCAGAATAATGCACCATGTCACAAAGCTCGAATCATTTCAAATTGGTTTCTTGAACATGACAATGAGTTCACTGTACTAAAATGGCCCCCACAGTCACCAGATCTCAACCCAATAGAGCATCTTTGGGATGTGGTGGAACGGGAACTTCGTGCCCTGGATGTGCATCCCTCAAATCTCCATCTACTGCAAGATGCTATCCTATCAATATGGGCCAACATTTCTAAAGAATGCTATCAGCACCTTGTTGAATCAATGCCACGTAGAGCTGACTGCCCCTCAAAACTAAATAATCGAGGAAAAAGGCCCAGGGTAAGAGAGGTGACCATGAACCCAATGGCCAGTCAGGCTGAGCTCCAAAGACCCTGTGTGCAGATGGGATAAACTTCCAGAAGGTCAG
This sequence comes from Bufo bufo, assembly GCF_905171765.1. Lineage (NCBI taxonomy): Eukaryota > Metazoa > Chordata > Amphibia > Anura > Bufonidae > Bufo > Bufo bufo. Next base: position 146,329,457 of record NC_053391.1, on the reverse strand, counting down.
CAATCACTGCAGCATTCCACCAATTTGGTCTTTATGGCAGAGTGGCCAGAGAAAAACTTAGTAAAAGACACATGAAAGTTTGCAAAAAAAGTACTTAAAGGGGTTGTCCGAGTTATATTTATTGATGACCTATCCTCAGGATAGGTCACCAATATTAGATCGGCGATCAGCTCTTTGAAGAGGAGGCGCGCGCCATGCCAGCTCTGCCTCCCCTTCACTGTTTACCTTCTCACCGTTGCATTTGCAGTGGTGAGCAGGTGTAATTACACCAAAGCCATCCCATTCATTTCAATTGGACGGCTTGGGTGTAATTACACCTGCTCACCACTGCAGATGCAACGGCGAGAAGGTAAACAGTGAAGAGGAGGCAGCACTGGCACAGCGCGCGCCTCCTCTTCAAACAGCTGATCGGCGGTGGTGCCGGGTGTCGGACCCCCGCCGATTTTATATTGATGACATATTCTGAGGATAGGTCATCAATAAATATAACTCGTACAACCCCTTTAAATCACTCTGAAACTGTGTGAAACAAGATTTTCTGGTATGATGGAACCAAGATTGAACCTTTTTGGCCTCAATACTAAGCATCATGGTTGGAATAAAGCAGGCACTTTCCAATACCATTCCTACAATGAAGGATGGTGGTGGGGGTGTTTTTCAGCAGTTGTAACAGGGAGACTGGTCAAAGTTAGGGACAACAGCTGGCTGGAGCAAAGTACAGACATGTTCTGAATAAATACTTTACCCAGTGTGCTCTGGACCTCAGACTGGGCTGATGTTTACTATCTAACAAGACAATGACCCTAAGCACGCAGCCAAGACAACACAGGAGTGGCTTAGGGACAATTCCGAGAATGTCCTTGAGTGTCCTTGCCAGAGCCCTGACTTTAACCCAATCGAAGAGCTCTGGAGAGACCTGAAAATGGCTGTTCATTGACAGTCCCGATCCAACCTGACAGAGCTTGAGATAATCTGCAGAAATTCCCCAATTCCTGGTGTGTAAACCATGAGGCATTATACCCAAGAAGACTGGAGGCTGTAATTGCTGCCAAAGGTGCTTCAAATAAGTATTATTATTATTTATTATTATTAAAGCACCATTTATTCCATAGTGCTGTACATATAAAAAAAAGAGTACACATAAATAATACAAACAGTTGCACTAAGCATGAACAAGACGAGTTACAAACTGGTACAGAAGGAGAGAGGGCCCTGTCTGTGAGGGCTCACAATCTACATGGTATGGGAGAAGGACACAGTAGGAGAGGGTAAAGTTGGTCATGGCTGTATAGAGGCAGCAGGGTCACTGGTTGTAAGCTTGTCTGAAAAGGTGGGTTTTTAGGTTTCTTTTGAAGGATTCCACTGTAGGTGAGAGTCTGATATGTTGGGGTAGCAATTTCTAGAGTGTGGGGGATGCACGGGAGAAATCTTGGAGGCGATTGTGGGAAGAGGTGATAGGAGAGGAGAGAAGTTGGTCTTGTGAGGATCGGTGATTGCGTGTGGGGATGTATCGGGAAAGTAGCTCAGAGATGTAGGGAGGGGACAGGTTGTGGACAGCCTTGTATGTATTTATTATTATTTTGAACTGAGTTCGCTGGGCAATGGCGAGCTAGTGAAGGGATTGGCAGAGGGAAGAGGCACAGGAGTAACAGGGTGAGAGGTGGATTAGTCGGGCAGCAGAGTTGAGGATAGATTGGAGGAGTGCAAGAGTGCTAGATGGAAGGCCACCTCGGAGAATGTTGCAGTAGTCTAGGCGGGAGATGATGAGGGCATGTACAAGCATTTTCGCAGACTCAAAGTTGGGGAAATCGCAGATTCGGGAGATGTTTTTGAGTTGGAGGCGGCAGGTGGTGGAAAGGGCTTGGATGTGTGGTCGGAAGGAGAGGGCAGAATCCAAGGTCACTCCAAGGCAGCAGACTTGGTTGACCGGAGAGAGTGTGCAGCCATTGATCGTGATAGATAGGTCTGTTAGGGGGGTTGAGCAAGATGGGGGATAGATGATGAATTCTGTTTTATCCATGTTAAGTTTTAGAAAGTGAGAGGAGAAGAAGGAGTATATGGATTCTGGATAGTAAGGTGGTGATGTCTGGACCAGAGAGGTAGATTTGTGTGTCGTCAGCATAAAATTGATACTTAAAGCCATTGGACTCTATGAGCTGTCCCAGGCCGAAAGTGTAGATAGAGAAGAGCAGGCGTCCTACGACAGAACCTAGCAGGACACCAACAGAGAGCGAATGAGACAAGGAGGTGGTGTGAGAGTGGGAGACGCTAAATGTCTGCTCTGTGAAGTATGATGTGATCCAGGAGAGGGCCAGGTCAGTGATGCCAAGAGATGAGAGAGTTTGTAACAGAAGGGAGTGGTCGACAGTGTCAAAGGCAGAGCACAGGTCAAGGAGAAGGAGGACAGAGTAATGTTTTTTGGTTTTGGCTGTTAGTAGGTCATTGGTGACTTTGGTAAGGGCAGTCTCAGTTCAGTGATGGGGTAGGAAGCCAGATTGTAGCCGGTCAAATGGGGAGCAGAAGGAGAGGTGAGAGGACAGTTCAGAATGGACATGTTGCTCAAGTAGCTTTGAGGCATATGGAAGAAGTGATATGGGGCGATAACTGGACAAAGAGGATGGGTCAAGTGAATGCTTTTTGAGGATAGGTGTAATGGTAGCATGTTTAAAACCAGAGGGGAAGACACCAGAGGTTAGTGATAGGTTGAAGAGATGAGTCAGGGCTGGGATAAACACTGTGGTTAGGTTAGGGATGAGATGGGATGGGATGGGATTGGGTCAAGTGCACAGGTAGTGAGATGTGATCTGGAGAGTAGAATGGAGAGTTTTTCTTCTGTAATGGTGGAGAAGCGGGTTTTGGGAGAAGAGGACTGAGAAGTTGTGTAGAGGGTCTGTGGGCACTGTGCACCACAGATTTCTCTGTTGACTATCTTTTGTTTGAAGTATGTGGCAAAGTCCGCAGCTGAGATGAGAGGGTGGGGACGCTGGGGGACGGAGAAGGGAGTTAACAGTGTTAATATTGTAATCACTTATATACTGTATATCTTCATTACAATCGCACATAAAAAGTTTAATTCAATTCCAATAACTCCTTCTTGGTGCAATTTTTTGATCAATGAATGTAGTAGCCAGGTTTGAGAGTTGCTGAAGAAGTGCTTATCACACTGTAAGATCTGGCACAGTGCGTTATACAGAGAGCCCATTGATTTCAGTGAGAGTTGTGTAACATTTCTGTGTCATGACCAACTTTACCCTCTTCTACTGAGTCCTTCTCCCATACCATGTAGATTATAAGCCCATAAGCCCTCACGGGCAGGGCCCTCTCTCCTTCTGTACCAGTTTGTAACTCTTCTTGTTCATGCTTAGTGAAATTGTCTGTATTATGTATGTATACCCCTTTTCATATGTACAGCGCTATAAAGTGAATGGCGCTTTAATAATAAATAATAATAATGAAAAACTAGTGCATGAAAAACTAGTGCATCTTCTAATGGATGGCCAACATACTGCAATAATAAATAAGAATATTAACACTTTTTAAAAAGTACTAAGTAAAAGGTCTGAATATTTATCTCAGTGCAAACCAGTAATATGTGTTAGCTTTGTAAGTATAGAAAAAAACATCCTTCTCTATTTTGTAAGGCTATAGCCTGGAGGTAAGTGGTCTGCCTTGCATGTAGAGATCCTAAGTTCAAGTCTCAGGAGAGACTTGTATATGTGTTTTTTTCTGTTATTTATTTCTCTCTCATTTAACCCATAAGGCTTACAATATTGAGAATATTGCTTATGCTTATAACCTAAAACATATTACTGGTTTATTCACAGACACAATATGTGAAAGAAACCAGCAAGATGTATTTGTTTTTTAAGCATAAAAGCATTATTCTCAATACTTAAAGGCTATAGCCTTTTACTTTGGGTTAAAAACTTTTGAGAAAAAAATATCTGAAAGTCTCTCCCGAGATTCAAACCTGGGATTTTTGTATGCAAAGCTGACCACTTACCTCCAGGCTATAGCCTTATATTGAGGACTGTGGTTTTTCTGTACTTAGAAAGCTAACACATATTACTGGTTTCTAATCATATTGTGTCTTTAAATAAAGCAGTAATATTTATCTTATCTTTCTAAACATAGAAATCCACATTTCTTATTATGTTAAGGTTACAGTAAGTAGCGTATTGGAAATTTAGATGCTAAGACATAGCTTTGCCCTCATTATGCTGATTTCTAGCCCTGTCATTTAAGAGGAGAGGGGAGCATGCAGGGCACAGAGAGTGTTATAAAAGCAGTGCTCCAAGGATTCAGTCCCATCCCCTGGTGCTCCAACTTGCTTATTTGTATATGAATAAAAACACAGCTATGTCTGCAACTGTTTAGCATACAAAGTAAATTTATCGTTTTAATCAGCATGATGACGCCTACCAGGCAGTATGTCTGGTTTAATAGGGTTGATCATGCTGACAGAGCCTCTTTAAAAGTTTTAAAGATGTGCACTATGATTGGATTATGTCTTTTTTAGTTTTAGTATTCATACAGTTTATTTATTAATTTTTTTTAAATTGCGTAATAATTGCGTAATAATTTCCTAGGACACATGGATTTTTTTTACCTATTTGTCAGTTTAGATTGCAATGTGAGACTGAATAGTATCAAGCGAAAGAAGGCTATTAAAGGGGTTCTCCAGGAATTAAAAAAAAAGAAATAATAAATATATTCACAAATACCTTCCATTAATTAAAATGGCTTGTTTTGTCTGAGGAGCAATCATTAGGAGAGATAAAATGTCCGCCGTCCTATTAGTCCAAGCAAAACCTGTCCTAATCACACAGGAGGACAAGTTACTTCACCACAATGAGCCATAGTGCTGTCTCATGCTCCTTTCTGCTCTGCTTGTCAGGAATCATGATCCTAAATACAGGTGAATCTCTGTGGGAATGGAGAAGATGAGGAGACATGAGAGGGGGGTGAGGTGTTGCTAATGAGCATCAGCACTTGTTTACAGCCTCCATTACCACAGCAACACATCACCACAGCCTGTCCTGTCCGTCCTCTCTGTACTTCATGTCTTCTCATGAACTAAATTCCCCAGAGATTCAGCTAAAGTTCTTATCTGTATTCAGGACCATAATCCCTGACAAGCAGAGCAGAGAGGAGGATGAGGCAGCTCTTTACCTCAGTGTTGTAAAGTAACTTGTCCTGCTGTGTGATTAGGACAGGTTTTGTGTGAACTAATTGGACGGTGGCCATTTTGTTTCCCCTGATGATTGCTCCCCAGACAAAACAAGCCATTATAAATGAGGAAAGATATTTGAGAATATATTTATAATAAAGTAATATTTAATTATTTTCAATTTCTTAATTGCCAGACAATCCCTTTAAAAAAGAAATTGGGATTTGTATATTTTGCATTTTTTACATTTAGTATACTGCAATTCAATATTTAGTAAATTATAGCTCCATTACTATAATCTTTCATCAGGAGAAGAAATAGGATATGCAGTTGAATGATTCTGATTGCCTGTATTTAGAGAACTGGCATCATGCCCCCCTGATTACTGCAATGTTCATGCTGTATACCGGACTTACTTCCTTGGCGAATGAGACTTTTCAGACCCATCACCCTTGGAATAGGCGTGACTGCATGGATAAATTGAACAACAATTACTCTCCAGTGGTCTCTAATAACTGAGGAAGATGAAACTGTGGATGAGTCACAAAGGTCTGATAGCTCTTGATGCTGCTGTTCCTGCTGTAAAGCAAAAAAATGGCAGAAAAGGTATATTTCTTCTTATTTTACAATAGCCACCTAAATGGTGACTGTAAGTATCAACGGTAATTTGTTTCATTTCAGCTGTGACAACTTTTTACAGTAAAACAACACAAGTAGCAAAACAGCAGGAAAGTGACCTTGCCTTGCAATTATAAAAATACCTGTTATTGTGCTTGTTCTGAATGCATGTAATGGCAAAGCTGAAATACTAACACCCATTTAATAAAAGACAATGGTAGGAACACTTGACACTGAGTAAGCAATGCCGGGCATCACAGACAGTGCTGGTTCATATCTTTACCTATAGAAAAAGCATCAAAAAGTAAGTCTTGTAAAAAATCCTGCAGAGAACGTCGGAGCTGACTTCTTGGCGATATCTTCTATTTTTGCCTGGTGAATGACGTGGGGAAGTGTGCAAAGATTGGTCAAGGGAAGCGGGTCTTAATGATCTGCATGTCCTACTGCAAACAGGAAAGGATGAGGTGGTTCCTCTTCAGCCAGTTATCTCATTGCCAAACAAAATAGTGAGGAGAAGGAGGGGGACAAAGCTGATCTCCTGAGACAAGAGACACATGCCACAGGAACCTACACCATTTCGTTGACCTTGGTGGCCTCCACCACCTACTAACCAGTTGTTTCCAGTCATTAAAATCACAATAGGATCAGGAGAGCTGGTTGATAAATGGGACAAGTGCTGTGCCAAATCAAGGTTATTGTAGGTCACAAGTCTTTAAAGGGGCTGTCCAGTATAATTTAAATTCCAGCTGTAGGCAGGACTATTTAGAAAAAATAATAATAAATAACCTTTTAAATGGCCTCTGTTCCAGCACTACATTTCCCCGTGGTCCCCAGTGAACTGCTAGAGACCCATTCTTGGTCACTAGACAGCTGCAGCCAATCAATGGCCTTGGTGGTCATGTGTGCAAGAATAGTGAATGGCTGCAGTCTAGTGACCCATAGAGCCCCATCACATCTGAGGCTAACCAACACCTCAGCCATATATCTGCCATTTTGCTGTAGGCTCTCAAATTGTTCATAGTGTAATGCAGCATACCAAGTACAGCCCATGGAGTATAACAGTAGCTGCGACACAACAGAAGGCTGGGAGTGGATGATCTGCTCCCTGTGCCCTCAGTGGCAGCGGGCACGGATCTTCACTTGCTTTGCTCAATTGCAGGAAGAACCTGTGCTACAGCAAGCTTGTTCCTTCTGTCTGCCCTCCTCCACAGCACTGACCAAATCAGCATAGCGGACTTGTGATCGGACCACAGCTCAGCACTGTGGAGGAGGCCATAGAGTAGGAACTAATGATCCTGCCCTGCCACCCGTAGATAATGGGGGCAGGGTACAGGCAAAGAGGAGGAGGCATCAGCCCGTGTTTGTTAACTGCTGCGCTGATGCCGCCACCTCAGAGACACTGCAAGCCACCTCCTGAGTCTCATCTCATCTCGCCTCCGGGCAGAGGTGGCCCTGATTATACCAGACTACCCCTTTAAGTTTCCAGGCTGATTACACAGGTCTGGTAATTGCTATATATTATATATAAAGTTGCTCATGCTGGAGCTGACTCACCTGTAGTCTACGTGGAGAGGAACTCTCACATATGCAGCCACTTTTTCTGTATTTGGCTGTGATAGGAGTTCAGGTGGAAGAGGATCGGAGTCCTAGAGGTGGGATGGTAGCCCTCCAAATTTCTTGCCCTGGAGCCTTCACCAACCTTAAACCTGCCCTTCTGTTCATTATTAGGTTATATTCAAACACTAAAAAATAATATCAGAAAAATCAACCACGTATTTTGCCCAAAATCTGTGGTAGAAATCTGAGGCTGACCCTCGGACTTCTGCAGCACATTTGTAGCTTGAATGCCGAGGATCCTACTGCGAATTAGCCCTGGTGAATAGGCCTAATCCACATGTGAAAATCTGTCACATTCTCAGCGTGATTTCTGCTCAAAAACCACACCAAAAAGGAACAAGTCTCTTTTTGACTTGTTTTTCAAATCCACGCAGTTAAAATCTGCAGCTGTATGAATCTCAGTGTGGATTCCCATTGAAAGCAATGAGAGGCAGATTCCGTGTAATAAGGCCAGGTGAACATACCCTTAAAGGGGTTGTGCCAAGTATGAAAATTATCCTCTATCCATAGCATAGGGGATAACTAACTGATTAGTGGGAATACAGCTGCTAAGACTCGCAGAGTTTTGTGCTAGACCCTCACTGATCAGTTAGTTATCCCCTGTTCTCTAGATAGGGAAAAACTTTCATACTTGGCACAACCCTTTTAATGCTACAGCATTTTTTTTTTTTCACATGCCACTGCACACCATTAGTAATGCTTTTTTAAATATATTAAAACAAATCTTTTTTTTTTTTTCAATTGAATAATCCTGGAGGCCTTTTTTTTCCAGGGTGCCGGGGGTTAAATACTTCACAAATATGTAGGCTGGGGTTCCCACCTACTTAGGAGTACAACCAGCACATACAGTAGTATAATAACAGATGGCTATGTATCTTCAACTGTGGAAGCAGCTAGATCTGAGCGCTGTGCCAGGCTTTCATGGAATACTTCATTTGGCAGGATCTGAATCCCCTGATATCATTTCTGTTCCATTGCATAGCCTTAATCATGCCGCTTAATGCATGCCATTGTCTGTTATTCGTATTTACTTCTCCACTTGGCCTGTTTTAGTTTTTTAGATATATCTATTTTTTATTTAGGTATGTTTTCATATGTATTACCAAGCAGAACAGTTTAATAGCCCACTTTTCCTTCAGAACCTAATAGAATGAAATTGCTAAATAAAATACCGCTTTTTTACAGCTGCCTTAAACTGATCTGTCTATAAAAGGGAATATAGCAAAATGTAAGCAATGAAGTCATACCTACACGGCTGCCTGACATCATTATGGAGTCAAAGCTTCTTTTCATTATTTGAATTTCCATCAGTTACCATGTCAACCTTTGTTTTAATGCATATAGATAGAAGCGGCAATTTTAACTTCCCCGTTAAGCAATATGTCAGCGGATGATATTTATAGGATATAACCACAGACTATAAAATGAACAGAGAGCCTTGTATGGGCAGTTTTATGATAGAAGCTTTTATTACAAGAAATAAAAGATGACGCTCTTTATTTTTATTAAAGACTTGTGGAAAGTGGAAGTACTTTCCTATAAAGTGGTAATAAGAGTATTCAGTGATTTTCAAGTTTAGTTTTTTTTTGTGTTGTGCACCTATGGGTTAATTAACTTAGTACCGCGAACCCTCAGGATACAATGGCCTCAGAATACAATATTTTTAACATACAATGTTCTTTTCTGACCCATCGTAAGTTGAAACCAGACTCAACATACAATGCCTCGGACTCGGATCTAACCAATCAAGGACACTTCGCTGGTAAAATAACTGTATTAGTTGCTAATAAGCAGCTTTTCCTTACTGTTATATGTAGGGATTTGTTTTATCTGTCTTAGTTATCTGCTTATTTTTCATAAATCTTAATTTTCTCTTGGATGACATTTTGGGGCTTTGGAACCAGTGCCGGATCCAGAGCCTGGTCTCGGGAGGGGCACTTTCAGATTATTTTCTGTCCGCCGCCACAAAACAATGGTGTTTATAGAACAGACTACACAGTCTATGCTATATGTGTATAACAAACATATTTCACATGAAAACTTACAATTACTTGGCTTGGCCCTTGGGGATCTCGGACACCACTTCAACACTTTGGCTGGGGGGCTCGGCGGAGCTGATGTGTTTTATCCTAATGAGAAAGATTTCATAATAAGGATTTGGAGAAGGGGCAGAGGGATAGCAGAGCAGAGAGAGGCTGGTGCTGCTACTAGGGGGTCATACCATGGGGGAGTAATAAAGCCCACCATAAAGCCCCCTCCAGTAGAAATAATTCTTCTTATAATGTGACAGTGCAAAAAATACCCCCTTGTAATGCCCCCAGGTGAGCTAATGTCCCCATAGTGCCCCCATAATGTGCCAGTATAAAATACCCCTATATAGTGCCCCCAGTAAATGCCCCCATAGTGCTCCACACCCTCCTTCCTCCTAGTGCCCCCCATAATGTACCAGTATAAAATGCTCCAGTAGATGCCGTCAGTGTCCCCCATAATTTGCAAGTATAAAATACCCCTTCTTAGTGCCCCCCATAGATGACCCCATAGTACTCCTCTCCCCCTTCCCCATAGTACCCACCATAATGTGTCCCAGTATAAAATTGTACTGTACAGAGCGCCCCATATAAAATACCCCTTCTTTGTGGCCTCAGTAGATGCCCCTATAGTGCCCCCAATCATGTGCCAGTATTAACAGCCCCCCCATGTGCCAGTATTAATAACAGCCCCCCCATGTGCCAGTATTAATAACAGCCCCCCATGTGCCAGTAATAACAGCCCCCCCTGTGCCAGTAATAACAGCCCCCATGTGCCAGTAATAGCAGCCCCCATGTGCCAGAAATAACACCCCCCCATGTGCCAGTAATAACAGCCCCCCATGTGCCAGCAATAACAGCCCCCCCTTTGCCAGCAATAACAGCCCCCCATGTGCCAGCAATAACAGCCTCCATGTGCCAGCAATAACAGCCCCCCATGTGCCAGCAATAACAGCCCCCCATGTGCCAGCAATAACAGCCCCCCATGTGCCAGCAATAACAGCCCCCCATGTGCCAGTAATAACAGCCCCCCATGTGCCAGTAATAACAGCCCCCCCTGTGCCAGTAATAACAGCCCCCCCTGTGCCAGTAATAACAGCCTCCCCCGTGCCAGTAATAGCCCCCCCATATGTCAGCAATAACAGCCCCCCGTGCCAGTAATAACAGCCCCCCCCTGTGCCAGCAATAACAGCCCCCATGTGCCAGCAATAACAGCCCCCATGTGCCAGCAATAACAGCCCCCCCACCCGTGCCAGTAATAACAGCCCCCCATGTGCTAGTAAAAGTATTGTATATATAAAAATAAAAGAAACACAAAAAAAAACATATACTTACCTCCATGTCAGCGATGCGATGCAGGCCTCTTCCGGCCTGTGTCCCGCGCTGTACGGCTCAGGCGGCCTCTGATAGGCTGCAGGCACTAGTGTCTGCAGCCTATCAGAGGAAGGGAAAGGGACACGCCTTTCCCCCCCTGCCTCAGCACAGCCATCTGTATCGCTGTCCTGAGGACGGCGATACAGATGACTATGGAGATGAACGCTTCCACAATGGAAGCGTTCATCTCCCTGTGCCCCGCCGCTGCCAGCTCGGGGAAGGGGGGGCAATTGCCCCATTGCCCCCCCCCCCTGGATCCGCCACTGTTTGGAACCAGTCACTCAAGGTACAATGGTTTCAACATACAATGGTTGTTCTGGAACCAATTAATATTGTATATTCATGATAGCTACTGGTGATGTATACCAGGGAGCTGCTGTTCTCTACTGATGTAGTGATGAAAGCCACACAGTAATAATACTGGGAGCATATGGTTTGAACTGAACCTTAAAAAATGGTTTGGATAGGACCCTAAAAATAACATTTTGCTTTCAATTGAAGGTAAGACCAGATCTCTTCACTTTTCAAAGTCACTGACTTTGATCTATAAATAAGCATCGCCTTCAGCTGCAATGTATCCTCCATCTTTTAGAATCTTACATCTCATCTTGTCTTTCATTTAAATGTTTTCTTTAACATTTAAAAATAGTCATAATACAAGGTGCTCTGTTATTAGGACATTTATGTCCAAATTTAAAGGGATTTTCCAAGTCTTTTCTATTGAGGACCTATCCTCTGGATAGTTTATCAGTATCTGATCGGTGGAGGTCTGAAACCCGGGATCCCCATCAATCAGCTGTTTGAGAAGGCAGTGGTGCTTGCAGTAGTGGCCCGACCTTCTTGCAGCTTTGCCTAGACCAGTGACAACACGTTCATTGGCCACATGGCCTAGACACAGCACATCCACATTGAAGTGAATGGGACTGAGCTATGATACCAAGCACAGCCACTATCAAATGGACGGTGCTGTGCTAGGTTAGCTGGGAGAAGGCCTGTTCAGCACTGGTCCTGGGTGTCGGACACCCACCAACCAGATACTAATGACCTTTCGGACACTCACCGATCAGATACTAATGACCTATCCAGAGGATAGACCATCAGTAGAAAGGACTCGGAAAACCCCTTTAAAACTTTGTCCTTAGGATTCTCCAAAGATATAATGAATCCCTGTGTTCTCTTCAGTGTTTCTACAATACTCTTTCAGAAACATGCAGACTGACAAACAATCTAGGAAAAATTATCTCCTGTTTGCTTTCATGTCTTATTTCTTGGTTTAGTGTTCCTTTAAAATCAAGGACGTAGATGGGATCTGCACGCACTCTCCACATGAAAATATGACCCTTGTAATCTAATGCTCACCCTGCCAAAGTTGATCTATGATTTTGATGCATACATTAAAATGCATTTTAGGAAATTAACAGATATAGTACAGTAACATTGGCAGGAACACTGATTCTGCTGCCAAATGATGATGGAAGTAAGGGCTTCCAGCCATGTATAATGTCTATTAGTTCTGTGTACTATGAGTCATCCTAACTAGGATACATTCCAAGGAGCAGTTTTATAAAGTACATTTATGTACAGTACAGACCAAAAGTTTGGACACAACTTCTCATTCAAAGAGTTTTCTTTATTTTCATGACTATGAAGGCATCAAAACTATGAATTAACACATGTAGAATGTTATTCATAACAAACAAGTGTGAAACAACTGAAAATATGTCATATTCTAGGTTGTTCAAAATAGCCACCTTTTGCTTTGATTACTGCTTTGCACACTCTTGGCATTCTCTTGATGAGCTTCAAGAGGTAGTCCCCTGAAATGGTCTTCCAACAGTCTTGAAGGAGTTCCCAGAGATGCTTAGCACTTGTTGGCCCTTTTGCCTTCACTCTGCGGTCCAGCTCACCCCAAACCATCTCTATTGGGTTCAGGTCCGGTGACTGTGGATGCCAGGTCATCTGGCGCAGCACCCCATCACTCTCCTTCATGGTCAAATAGCCCTTACTTTCAAAGTTTTCCCAATTTTTCGGCTGACTGACTGACCTTCATTTCTTAAAGTAATGACGGCCACTCGTTTTTCTTTACTTAGCTGCTTTTTTCTTGCCATAATACAAATTCTAACAGTCTATTCAGTAGGACTATCAGCTGTGTATCCACCTGACTTCTCCTCAACGCCACTGATGGTCCCAACCCCATTTATAAGGCAAGAAATCCCACTTATTAAACCTGACAGGGCACACCTGTGAAGTGAAAACCATTTCAGGGGACTACCTCTTGAAGCTCATCAAGAGAATGCCAAGAGTGTGTAAAGCAGTAATCAAAGCAAAAGGTGGCTACTTTGAAGAACCTAGAATATGACATATTTTCAGTTTTTTCAAACTGTTTGTTATGAATAACATTCCACATGTGTTAATTCATAGTTTTGATGCCTTCAGTGTGAATCTACAATTTTCAAGGTCATGAAAATAAAGAAAACTCTTTGAATGAGAAGGTGTGTCCAAACTTTTGGTCTGTACTGTATATTACAAAGTTACTAAGTGTACATCATTGGAGATCTGGCTATTAAAAGATGGCACAAAGAGGGAAACATTGAGATCTTCAGCTTCCTAAGTTATATTCTGAGCTAGGGAGGTGAGAGAGCCCCCCTAAATGTTTTAAGTAAAGACTGTTCTGATATGCAAGGATATCTAAGTAGGCATAGAGCATCATTAGAATAATCTTCAAAGTATAAATAAATGCTGGTTATATTTTTTTGTCAACACCAATCTGTCAGTTCATGTCTTGTAAGTCTTCAGCGCCATATATAATTGTGATTTTCTTAAAATATACATATTAAGGTTTGCTTAAATGGTCACTAACCTTTCACTCAAATTTGCATAAATTAGTAGTACACGAGAATCTAAGAAACATTATAATATATCTTATCAGAGAAAAATGCCTTGTTCTAGAGTTATTAGCTGTTTTTACCTTTCCTTTTTTGCAAACTAACATTCTTCCCGAATTCGGTGATAATCCCAAGGCTAAGACAGACTGCCAGCTCAGATTCCATCATCCAAAAAAAGTATATTGAAGGGTAGGAGTCAGGAACAGTGAAAAAAAAATAATACAATGCAACAGCACTCTGCAAACCAAATAAAGTACAAAAAATAAGTATTTTAATGCTAATGCTTTGCTGATTAAGTAAATTTGAAATTCTTGGCTCATAGTAAGTGTTATATCTCACCCAAATGCTTTATTGAGATCTGTACTTCTCAGTATTTCTCTGTAATATCCAGTAATGTGCTTTTGAGTGAGTGGGAGGGAGAGCTATGGAGCAGAATCTCCTGTTTCTATATGTAGTCTATGGACAGACATCATTACAGCTAGTATATAACTACAAGCTCAGGGATAATGAAAAATATAGATGTATCCTACCACTAAAAAAAGCCAGATATAAGTCAGGTAATGCTTGACTATAGTACCATCACTCATGTCTATATGGTAGGTTATGCTGAGATGTCGTTTAAAAATGTAGGTATGATTTAAAGGCCGATAAACCTAGAAGCTAACATCGCAACAGCCTGAAACAGACCCGTGAATGTAAGCCTAAAAATACCAGTGAGGCTATGTTCACATCTGCATTGGGACTTTCATTTGTATGTCATTCATCCATTCATACTATAGATCCCATTGGAATTAGAAGGAACAGATTGACATACAGTGGGGTCCATTGTTTTGACAGCATCAGGGTTGCATGCGGAACTATTCTTGCAATCAAATGTGAGAATTTGCCAATGTAGGCTCCAAGCAACCTCTAATAGCATTGTGAGAAGGGCCTGTATCCAACAAGGAATAGTGAAAAAAGATACAGAGGATTCTTTAATGGCACATTAAAGACCAGCTCTAAAGGCCCCTATACACATTGGCTACTGTTTGCCAATCCCGAACGGGGAGCTCCGATCTCTACCCCAACAGATGATTATGGCGGAGAAAGGATCGGTTGCACTGAATTTCAATGCTTTATGCTTTCGTTCTCTTGGGGGATAAGGTGCCGCTAGAGGTGTCTGGCAGGACCTCTCTCCCCACTAAAACTGTGTGGGCTAGTATAGATAGATAGCGGTTGGCCGAAAACTCAGTAATTAATGGGGTATGGGCAACGTAAGTCCCATTGAGATGCTGTAGGGGGGTTGAAATGGTTTGTGGATTCAAGAAGCAGCTCAATCATTGCAAAGGAAAAAAACATTTTCATAAAGGGGTGATAAAAAGTTTTTCCAGTCAACTCTAAAAACTGGTAGTCACTCATAAGCATCAATTGAGAAAGGGTGCAGTACCAGGTATTATTTCCGCAGAACCTAATAGCATATCTGTATGAAATCCATTAATTACGTTTTTTGTTCAGTTCCATTACCTTTATCTCTATATGTTGTTTAAAAGAAGGCCCAATATTAATATGTACACATTACAAAATAAAGCATTACATGGCGTATCCTTGCTGTAAATAATAGACTGCCTTGGTGCGCTTACTGAATAACCCAGCCTGTGGGTACACCTTGCAAGAACCATCATTGATGGATAATTCTAAACAATTCATTTTCCTAATCTTAATAAATGGTTTTTTATAAACTGTTGGGAGAAAAGTCTATTTTGGATTGCCGGTAGCCTCTGTGATAACTTCCCTTGTTTATTGGATTATAATTTGTAATGAAGTTCTTCCTACACTCAAGGACTACATCCCCCCCACACACATTGTGCTATCCTGACAGAGTGTCAGGTACAGTGTGCCGGGGACTGGACGCTGCCCAGTTTTGCTGATTTGCTTCATTATAACTAGCATTTGACCTTTGCTTTCTATGAAATCTGCGCTCCACTTGATTACGTAATGAAAATTGCTCATCCTCTATGTCTGAACAAAACAAGTGCTAATTATAAAACCCTTTTCAGCTGTCTAATTCTTGGGTTCGGAGGGCCGATATCAATTTAAAACTCCTACCGGGATGGAATTTTAACACCAACTGTTTGCATGCAGCCGTTCTGTAAGATAGAGGTGGTGTCCTTATTTAGTAAATTTGTATAAAATGGTATGTTTATATTATTAGATACTGTATGAGAAATATACATAGGGTTAAATTACCTGATACAGCGCAAGCTTTCTTTCCATGGCCGTGCTTGTGCATTTCTTTGGTTGAGGTAAAGCCAGGGGTGCACCACCAATGAGGAAAGGTGAGGAGATTGCCTGAGGCAGCACCAGGTAGGGGCAAGAGGGGGGCAGCGGAATGGGCAATGAGCGCTTCCATTGTGGAAACGCTCATCTCTACATAATTATCTACATCGCTGTACACAGGATAGCAATACAGTTGAATGCCACGACGGAGCATGGCAGCGATGTCTCCCTGGCCCACCGTTTCCTCTAATAGTCTTTAGTCCTAGTTCCTGTAGTTTATCAGAGGTAAAAGCTATGTGGCGCTGTATTACACTGTATGTTTTGCAGCGCTGTATGTAATGTTTTCCAAGTATGTCCAAGTAACAGTAGCGCTGAAGGAAAGGGGTTAGGTTAAGAAACTGGCATGGGGGAGGGCACCGTTTAAGTTTTCACCTCAGGCAGCAGAAAGGCAAGGTGCACCCCTGTGTAAAGCCGTCTGTATACTTATAAGGCTCTACTCACACCATAAACATCTAGATGCAAAACATAAAACCTACCGTATCTAGAATATCTTCTGTTATGCAGAATACGTCAAAGGGTGTTCACATGGCGTATGTTTGACGAGTTAACACTTGGATAACCTTTCTGTCAATAGGAGATGGATCCATCTCCATAATAAGCTACAAAAGATACCACCCAATCTTTGCCAAACTTTAGGTGTGTTCACACTTTTGGTTTTGCAGTGTGTTTTTATATCAGTTATAGATGCTATCCATTTACATTGGAAAATAACTCATTGTGACGAAAACCAGGCCTCGTGCCCACTTGACGTCACCTACGTCGAGCTCACGAGACGCGGTATGGTCACGGGTTACCAAAGCGTGACGTTACACCCTCCAGAGGAGCAGGTAAGGTCAGCTTGGTACAGTTTACACAGACACCTCTTGTCCACACGGGTACAGAGAGTCAACAAGCTGAGAGAACCTTAACACTGCCGCAGTGAAACAGCGCATCCTTAGCCACCAGCTTCTCGTTTGATAGAAGCCCGGTCTGCTAACGGGATTATATAGGGTGAGAAACCAACCCGCGGTAGCTTATAACTAGGCCGAAACACGGACGCGGGGATTCGTGGTCGAGATACAAGATAGCACAAGATAAAATTATATATTTAATCGCCTTTAGGGCACACTAGATATAACACAATATACACAGAGAATATATGCAGTGGTCTGAGGTTACAGATACAGGTGATATAAGGTACAACAGGGTTAGGCAGAGCAAAAGTCAGTTACCGGGTAGATGAAAGTTCCTTTGGGTTATGAGGGTGGAATAGTCCTTGGCTGCAGTCACGTGGGGGCAGTGATGTCAGCTGGTTCACGGTCTCTCCAAACACATTAGCACTATGTGACCCCCTTCAGAAAATACACTGCCTTCTGGCTTGCATGGGCTTATGACCTGTAGCCAGCCGCTCCCCTCCCCGCCTATGGGAAGGGTCCACTCCTCCTTCTCTGGTGCTGGCAGAAAATGACCCATAAAACCCCTTAGGGCTCATAGCCCCAGACCAGCATGTCGCAGGAAGATGGTCCCAGGCCCAATAGATCCGCCTGGGTTCTGGCTACAACTAGAGTCCAAACATGGTGCTGCTATGTGGTTTCTGTAGGTGCCAAGATGTCTGGGAGGTATCATTGATCCTGGGCAAAGGCTGAGACCCCCTGCTGGGAGCTTTCCTGCAGGATTAGCTTGCCTCCAACCTGGCTGGTTCAGGTATGACTTTATCCACCTGGGGCCTCCTTGAAGCCTGGACCCCTGGGGGTTTCTCCCTTGCTAGCTGACAGCAGATGGCTGGGGGGTGAGAAAATACACTCACCTAAAGAATTATTAGGAACACCTGTTCTATTTCTCATTAATGCAATTATCTAGTCAACCAATCCATCAACTGCAAGATGCTATCCTATCAATATGGGCCAACATTTCTAAAGAATGCTATCAGCACCTTGTTGAATCAATGCCACGTAGAATTAAGGCAGTTCTGAAGGCAAAAGGGGGTCCAACACCGTATTAGTATGGTGTTCCTAATAATTCTTTAGGTGAGTGTATTTTGCATGTACACTGACTGTGTACATGCCAAAAGATGAATCAAATAACAATCAAGGCTGCCAGTAAATGATAATCCATATTCCTCACACTCATATTCTCATCATAATATTCAGTACAGCAAGGCTGAGAACGCTTAAAGAGGTTCTCTACCTTACAGATATTGATGACCTATCTCCAAGACCTATCCCTACTAATCAGCCGTTTCGTGCTGCTGTGGCATTGGAGACTATACAGTGTATTGAATTGGAGACAGAGAGCTTGTTCAGTTCAAAGCAAGTTGAGCTGCAATATGCCAGAGCCTGAAACTTCTGCTCTGTACTTCGTTTCCAGCTCCCCAGCTGATTGGTGTGGTTACCAGGTGTTTGCCTCCATGGTCTGATATGGATGACCTATCTTGAGAACTGCTTTAAGACATAACTTTTATTAGATTACCCCTAAAAACCTTACAGTCCTTAAAACCATACATTTCATCAATAACATTTAGACCACATATATTATGTAACACAATTCACACTGACATGATTGCATAGTACCATAAAAGTGTCAAGAGCCTGGCACAGTAGGCATTAGATTTAGACCAAATATAAACGCTCTGAACAAGAAAACTGAAAGGTCCACCAGAATATCTGCGCATTCACCAGAAGGCAGAATGGGGGACATTTCAGGGTTGGACTTTACGCATAGGTAATCTGTTTTGGGAAAGGAGATGTTTCCTGTCCTGGTTAGTTACATGTTTTTAGATATGTATTGACCACAGCACTCACCATCCCTCTCCACTCCAGGTTTTGCAGTTTAAGGCTACTTTCACACCAGCGTTTTTTCTGGATCCATCATGAATCAGCAAAAACACTTCTGTCCTAATAATACAACCGTCTGCATCAGTTCTGAACAGATCCAGTTGTATTATCTCTAAAACAGCCAAGACGGATCCATCCTGAACACCATTGTAAGTCAATGGGGGGCGGATCTGTTTTCTTTTGTGTCAGAGAAAATGGATCCGTCTTCATTGACTTACATTGTGAGTCAGGACGGATCCGTCTTGTTCCGCATCACATTGCGGACCGAAAAAAACGCTTGCAGCGTTATTCTGTGCGCGATGGGGAGACAACCAGACAGAACGGAATGCATTCTGGTGCACTTCGTTCCCTTCAGTTCATTGACAATAAATGGGGACAAACTGAGGCGTTTTCCCCCGTTATTGAGATCCTAGGACGGATCTCAATAGTGGAAAGGAAAAGTGCAGATATGAAATTAACCTAACATGAAATGGAACAGTGTATATGCATCATTGTTACAGCAGTGAACATTTCGGACGAAAAAGAAGGTACAAAAATCTGAAACGCCCTTTACAATATGATCTAGACAATTCACATTATATACTATTAGTAAGATGCTATATGAATTCTCTAGATCATATTGTAATAGGCATTTCTGCTCTTTGTTCCTTCTTTTTCTTGCACTATTATACCAGCTTAATAAAGGGCCGGATCATGTTGAGGTCATTACTGTAACAATGATGCATATTTACGGCTGGATTAATAAAGATACTCATGTTAAACTGCAAAACCTGGAGTTCTGTATACGTATGCCTTAGTTACACACTACTAGCACTCGCCCTAATACCCCAAAGATTACTCCCGCCCTCGCAGTACCCTATTTCTGGTTACCCTACAATCACCCTTATTTACTTCCAACATGTTTCATCCTCTGGTCACTGAGGAATCATCAGGAAATTTGCAAAACTAGCTCAGTTCAACTAAGGGCTCATACACACGACCGTATGTATTTTGCGGTCCGCAAAAAACGGATCCACAAATAATACGGATGACACCCGTGTGCATTCCGTATTTTGCGGAACGGAACAGCCGACCCTTCATAGAACTGTACTATCCTTGTCCGTAATGCGGACAATAATAGGACATGTTCTATTTTTTTGCGGAACGGGAATACAGACATACGGATCTATTGAAGTGAATGACTCCTCATACGGTCCGCAAAAAAAAAAAAGGAACAGACACGGAAAGAAATTTCGTTCATGTGCATGAGCCCTAAGAGACAGCGCTCTGTTTGATGTGCAGCAAATAATTGAACTTTATTTGATGATATTGATGAACTATCCTCAGGATAGATCATTAATATCTGATTAGTGACGTTCCAACACACCCCACCCCCACCGATCATCTGTTCCCTGCAGCCTCCAGAGCCGTAACTAGTTCTTTAATAGAACAAGGGGCACAGTTCTGTTCAAAGTGTAGTGGCAGTGCCGGGTTACGGCAGCTCACTTCCCATCAATACGCTGCCGTAACGCGGCACAACCACTGCAGTCTGAACGGCACTGTGTTTCCTGTTCCGTTCACAGTGCTAGTTCCAGCACCAGAAGCTGCAGGGAAAAGCTAACCGGTGGGGGTGCAGGGTGTTGGACTGGTAAGATATTAGAGAAAACCTTTCACAGCAAAATGTAATGCAATCTGCAGGCAGCATGTCTTAGAGCAGGAGAAGCTGGGCAGATTTTATACATGTGTATTGTGATGGGTTATGCCTTTGCTGGGGTCAAAGGACACTTGTCTGTTCCATCCGAATCAGATCAAACACCGGGTTATACATTTTAAGCCGACTGGTAGCCAGGTTTATTATAAGGTTGCAGATAAAAATAACAAAACACCTAAAAAACCTGGCCTGTCCGGCACTTACTCTACTTAAGACGCCCCTATCTTCTTGCTGGAGGGCTTCTCCCTGTCAGCTCACAAAACAAGGCTTTCAGCAACCTTTTACTCACGTTTGCTCGTTCACACACACATACATTCTGTGTCCACAGACCGAGACTGACTGACCTCCTGGTCTGTTATATCCCCCCTCAGTGCTGCTTCATTCATTACCTCACAGGTGAGAGTCTTCCACCTGCCTCTTCACATAGGAGAGGAATCCTAGGGAAATATACCTCCCTTCCATCACCAATCCTGCATTGGTATCACACATATACACTCACCTAAAGAATTATTAGGAACACCTGTTCTATTTCTCATTAATGCAATTATCTAGTCAACCAATCACATGGCAGTTGCTTCAATGCATTTAGGGGTGTGCTCCTGATCAAGACAATCTCCTGAACTCCAAACTAAATGTCAGAATAGGAAAGAAAGGTGATTTAAGCAATTTTGAGCGTGGCATGGTTGTTGGTGCCAGACGGGCCGGTCTGAGTATTTCACAATCTGCTCAGTTACTGGGATTTTCACGCACAACCATTTCTAGGGTTTACAAAGAATGGTGTGAAAAGGGAAAAACATCCAGTATGCGGCAGTCCTGTGGGCAAAAATGCCTTGTGGATGCTAGAGGTCAGAGGAGAATGGGCCGACTGATTCAAGCTGATAGAAGAGCAACGTTAACTGAAATAACCACTCGTTACAACCGAGGTATGCAGCAAAGCATTTGTGAAGCCACAACACGCACAACCTTGAGGCGGATGGGCTACAACAGCAGAAGACCCCACCGGGTACCACTCATCTCCACTACAAATAGGAAAAAGAGGCTACAATTTGCACAAGCTCACCAAAATTGGACTGTTGAAGATTGGAAAAATGTTGCCTGGTCTGATGAGTCTCGATTTCTGTTGAGACATTCAAATGGTAGAGTCCGAATTTGGCGTAAACAGAATGAGAACATGTATCCATCCTCTGATGGCTACTTCCAGCAGGATAATGCACCATGTCACAAAGCTCAAATCATTTCAAATTGGTTTCTTGAACATGACAATGAGTTCACTGTACTAAAATGGCCCCCACAGTCACCAGATCTCAACCCAATAGAGCAGGGATGGCCAACCTGAGGCTCTCCAGCTGTTGCAAAACTACAACTCCCAGCATGCCCAGTCTGCCTACAGCTATCAACCTACAGCAGGGCATAGTGGGAGTTGTAGTTTTGCAACAGCTGGAGAGCCTCAGGTTGGCCATCCCTGCAATAGAGCATCTTTGGGATGTGGTGGAACGGGAGCTTCGTGCCCTGGATGTGCATCCCTCAAATCTCCATCAACTGCAAGATGCTATCCTATCAATATGGGCCAACATTTCTAAAGAATGCTATCAGCACCTTGTTGAATCAATGCCACGTAGAATTAAGGCAGTTCTGAAGGCAAAAGGGGGTCCAACACCGTATTAGTATGGTGTTCCTAATAATTCTTTAGGTGAGTGTATATATATATTATTATGTTATGCTATTTATACAACAAATAACACATTGTTTTTGTGTCACCACATTCCAAGAAATTTTTAGCTTTCTGATAGCATAACTGTGTGAGGGCTTATTTATTTATTTTTTTCTGGACCATTTGTAGTTTTCATTAGTACAATTTTTCATAGCTTTTTTCTGTTTTTGGTGGATGAAATGAATAGAAAACAGCAATTCTGGTATTATTTCTTTTATTTTTAGTTTTTTTTACTGTGTTTTCCGTGACCCATAAATAATGTATTTAGTTTATAGTACAGGTCATTGTGGATGTGGTGTATCTTTGGTTCCCACCTTTCCCCCCAAAAAAGCCAGACAATTTTATATACGGTTAAAAGGGGGGTCATCAATATCTGATCGGTGGGGGTCCAACACCGATCAGCTGTTTTGAGAAGGCACCGGCACTCATATGGTATCACTCTCAGCCCCATTCACTTGAATGGGACTGAGCTGCTCCTAGGCCACGTGACAGATGCATGTGTCATCATTCAGCCTTGGAAAAGCAGATAGGTCGTCAGTATAAAAATCTCTGAAAATCCCTTTAACATGTGGAGCTATTTGACACCAATGTTTGTTTGAGTTTTTGCACCATTCTTTAAAAAACGAACTTCTGTCATTTTGAGACAAAAGTTTTATTTTATTAAACATATATAAAATAATGAAAAAGTATTTTAGAAAACATTGTTTATCTTCACAATGTATTCCATATTGTAGCAAAATCATAGTATGTGTGATATATTTTATAATTTGCTACATACTGTATTGGAAAAATAGAGAAAAACGCAGGTTCAAGAACTATAAATCAAACAATAAAAAAAATGAAATGTTATCACAATACAGATATTATTGTATGTTTAAGCGGTCAAGGTAGGAAGACCAATCACTCTGAAAAATAGGAGCTGCTAATCCAAATATTCCAAGCTAGTTGGAATTTAAAGAATTGGTTTTGTTGGCGGGCTGACATCTTCTCATACATGCATAGTTGATCACTCCATTGATGTGTGAGCTTTCCACCTTCTAGTGTCTGGTAATTACTAATTTTGTGGCCATGAGCAGGAGAGCTACTATAGAGCTAACTGTCACAGGGAGACCTTCTATGCCTATTAATAATGAGGTGAGTTTAGGTGTAAGAGATGTGGGAGTTTGTGTAAGAGTATAAATAATCTGTTACGTGGTGGTCCACAGTGATGATATGTTGGTACAACTCCAAAGTATATGTAGGATGTCTTCCATGCGACGGCAGGGTCTCATACCGAAATCCTTCTTCCAGATGGCAAATTGCAGGCTTCAAAAATTTGTGTGGAATAGGGGAACGCCCCGAGTGGCCTTTCATGTCCTACCTAAACATAGAAAGGCAGGTGGCTTGGGACTTCCTGATATTCGAGTTTACTTCTCGGCTTCTCTATTAGATCAACTCACCCACTGGTGAGATACAAAATCCAACAAATTATGGGTTCAAATTGAAAATCAACTATAAGATATCTAAGACCACGTACGATAGCCATTTTATGGGATTTACCCATTCCACATCTCCCTATTACACTATTTCTGTAACAACATATGGCAATCTTCTATCAAACATAAGAAAGGTCTAGTTGTTTGTTCTCTGAGTGAGATTCCCCTGGGCTTCCTAGAAGACAACATATCTGATTTAGACCTGCATGTATGGAGTAATATGGGATGGGCATTCGCAGTGTTCAAGACTTATAGGATGAAAATGAGTCTCTGTATTTTCTTCATTTGAAAACAACAAAAAATATCCCGAGCACGGAATTGCATAAATTCCTCCAAATAAGGCATTTTTTACAGGAAAACGCTCCTTCGCGAGATATTTCTCTATCTTTCATACTGGATATACGAATGTTGTTCTGTGTACCCGAGGAAATATAACGCTTTTATAGTCTCCTTCAGGACAAAACTACAACTTGTTTAAATGTGCATGTGAAAAAGTGGGAGACAGATGTACAGACCTCTGTATCGATTAAGGAACGGGAAGATACGTATGGTTGTATACTGTATACAGATTGTTTCGCATAGAGAGGCTGTTATCAAGACACAACTTAGGTGGTACTACACCCTCAAAAAAGTCAGTCATTTTTAAAATAACATGCAGCCAAAATGATACTAAGGCCTCATGTGTGAATGGGTGTTATTTAGTGAGAGCTTATGGAGAAACAAATAACTGCAAAACCAGTAAAAATATGCTACACCAGGGGTCATCAACCGTTGGCCCTTCAGCTCTTGTGAAACTACAATTCCCAGCATTCTCCATTCTCTGCTATGGGATTTCTGTATCTTCATCACGTTATGATTTGTGGGGGTCCAATCTACTGGATTCCACCAAATCTGAAAATGACAGGGACAGGCACAGTATTGGTAAAACTAAATCGCTGCTGCAGCTTCTTCATTCTTGGGATCGGAGTCTGAGAGGTCAAATACTCAGTGGTCATAAAGTGACGACATATTCTAATCTATTTTATAGTATATTTTATTAGTAACTTAGCAGACATTTAACTCCAAACCCCAGTAGAATTTGGTTGGTTTATTAAAAATGTGTGATTTGGTACCTTATATGACTGTATATCTTGAATCCCAAAGAATCAGTAGTATAGTATTTATTCTACAAAAATATCAACTGAAAAATATAGACATAACCAGTTTTGTACACTGTATAGAAATAAATACAGTTAGTATATAATTCGAGGAGGCTTAGGGTACTTTCACACTAGCGTTTTTCTTTTCCGGCATAGAGTTCCGTCCTAGGGGCTCTAGACCGGAAAATAACTGATCAGTTTAACCCCATGCATTCTGAATGGAGAGTAATCCGTTCAGGATGCATCAGGATGTCATCAGTTCAGTCATTTTGACTGATCAGGCAAAAGATAAAACCGTAGAATGCTACGGTTTTATCTCCGGCGAAAAAACTGAAGACTTGCCGGAATGCTGGATCCGGCATTTTTTCCCATAGGAATGTATTAGTGCCGGATCCGCCATTCAAAATAGCGGAAGCGGAGCGGAGAGACGGATCCGTCCTTGCAATGCATTTGTGAGACGGATCCGCATCCGGATGCGTCTCACAAATTCTTTCAGTCACATCCAGATCGGCGGGCAGTTCCGACGACGGAACTGCCCGCCGGATCACACTGCCGCAAGTGTGAAAATAGCCTTAAGGTGCCGATTTCCGGGCAGATTATCGGGACGACCGTTCCTGCAAACCCTTGTTCCCAACAATCTGGCCATAAATGTGCCGCTGATCACCTGATGAATGGATGAAACGCTCGTTTATCGGGTGATCCTGCTGTTTGTACAGGCACATCAGTCAGCGTTTCTGGCCAGCAGATCATGCTGTCTAAACATGATTCTTTATGGGGACAAGGGACCGCAATAGCGATCTCTCATTCTCATACTGTGAAGGAGATCGCTGCATGCTAAATGCAGCAGTCTCCTTCACTGAACTAGCAGTCGACTGTCGGGAAGGAATGCTTCCTTGCCGACATTCGGCTGTAACATCGGGACGTGTAAACCTAACTTTACATGCTGCTTCTGCAGTCTATTAACTTGCTCATGTCATGACAGGTGGCTATCTAAGCATGATTATCGACTTTACCTGGAAAAAATTTTGAACCTTTGTCTGAACACAGTATACACAGTATTGCGCAACTAAAGTTTTTTTAAATAGAAACCACAACATGTTCATAAACTGGGATAAGTCAGCCACCCCCAGGGCTATGTACAATGATATAATCAAATTATATACCTACTATGTATAGAAAGTAGGTTCCACCTATGCAAGCTGTATGTACTTAGTTATAATAAACCTAAAAAACGACATAATCCGTTTTAGATGACAGCACACATAAAGCCACCATGGTCCATAGACACAGTGGACAGGAGCTGAGTAATTGATTTCTATGGGAGAGTTTTCTAGGCATGCTCAGTGACCTGTGCAGAGGTCATTGTATAAGGAAAGAATAGAAAAGCTTGGACAATTATATATAAAATAAATAAAAAAAGGCAGCCCAGCCTCCAACCAGTTATGGGTGCTAGGCCCGCTGGGAAAAGCCAATCCCACAACAATAAGTAGGAAAAAGGCAGCACTCCAAAGAAATAAAATAAAAAAAAACACTTTATTCACCTCAGTGGCAATGGCGACGTTTCGGCTCTGCACTAGAGCCTTTTTCAAGCAAAGTAACAGGACATAGTGAACAATATATATACACCCACAACTGATTACATCAGGTCATGTGACAAATACATGATTGGTGAATTAACTCCTTAGTGTCAGAATACAAAAGATAAAAAAATGTCTTAATCACAAAACTTGCATGATAGTGACAATAAAATACTATTACAGCTATTTCAAACATGATTGGTGAAGTTGCATGTGACATATGTATACAACATATGTAGATTTCATTCAATTAAGTAGCTTCAAAACATCATATTCTTATATAAATCAAGTGCTGAAAAGGTTAAAAAAGTGACGTGTGCAATTGATCAGTGATGCTGATGAAGAGTATCATGACAACCAGGTGAACACTGACCCGGAGAACCGCGATCCCGTCGACTGTAGCAATGTCGACTTTGGCGTGCACTCGAACTTACTGCGCATGCCCCTGAGGTGAATAAAGTGTTTTTATTTTTATTTTATTTAAACTGATGCACAAAGGGTTCACGCACCCAGACACGGGAGAAAC
The DNA here is from genome assembly GCF_905171765.1 of Bufo bufo. NCBI lineage: Eukaryota > Metazoa > Chordata > Amphibia > Anura > Bufonidae > Bufo > Bufo bufo. Next base: position 146,302,519 of record NC_053391.1, on the reverse strand, counting down.
ATTTAACACAAGATATTACCTTACATGTAATTCATCATGGGTGATATACGTGTTATGGTGCCCGTGCAAAATGCTCTATGTGAGTGAAACCACATGTGATATGAAAACTAGGCTAAATAATCACAGACAATCCATCAGAAATAAAAGAAAAGACCTGCCGGTGTCTTAGCATTTTTGTGAAAAAAATCATAGGGAAAATGATCTGAGATTTATGATCCTGGATCATGTCAAACCGTTAGACAGAGGAGGAGATAGGTTGACTATTTTAAAAAAAACGGAGCTCAGATGGATTTTTCGTCTGGACACCTTCAGACCCAAAGGGTTAAATGTCGAGTTCAGGGTAACAGGGGGAATGGTTAGTTAGCATCCTTTTGCAGAGCCCGGATCTCTTTGTGTATCCAACTTGCTGTATAGGGTGGAAGTAATAGAATGTTACGTAGAGATGATATCATGTGATTTTGAATCAGGCGCTTTACCTAAGCGGGGAGGGTTACTGTAACTAAAAGGAAGCAATTGAGTCAGAAAGATGATGGATATTGTCATTGCCCAAAAGTTTGCCCTAATAGAAAATGGCGGAAGGAATCAGTGACGTGACGCCGGTGACTGGGTTCGCGGGCGTACAGGCACGTGATGAGCGTGGTGCGCGCCGGAGCGCAGTAAACCGGACGTCATGATGCATGGTCTCCGCCAGCTAGTGACGTAAAAGGGTTATGTACCGCCTAACAGGAGGGGCAAGAGACAGACACATGCGCACTGACCAAGAGTAGACGCGGAGGAACGGCGTGCTTTTATAGAGGCTAACACGCCATCTCCTTCTACTCCACAAAACCTCCAGCAAGGTAATAGGGGTTTTTAGAGCACTAAGCACTTTACTTTATGCACTTTAATGTATCACCGATGAATAATCACAAGCGATATGGGGATCATTAACACATAGTATATATGACAGTGGACACATTGATGTTGATGTGAACAAGTATTGTTAAGTAATGAATGTAACATGTCTATAAAAGGGGAGTGCACTTTATTTGTATTGGTTGATGAATTAATTGGTAACAACCTGATGATGTATTTATACTGGCACTATTGCACTTTATGTTTCACCTGACTTGAGAAAGGTTCTGTGAGAGAACCGAAACGTTGTCAATATTTGATATGTGTGAATAAAGAGCACATTTTATTTTTTAAGGAGTGCTGCGGATCTTTTTTCTTATCTTCCGTCCTGAATCGAGGGACCACCGCCTGCACCCTGCGACACTGCTGAAGGGAGTGCTGCCAGATTTTCCTTATGGATCTATATATATATATATCCTTGAAAAAGTATATATCCCTTGAACTTTTCCACATTTTTTCATGTCACATTGTATTTTATTGGGATTTTATGTGATAGACCAACACACAGTAGCAAGTATGTGTGAAGTGAAAAGAAAATGATACATGGTTTACAAAATTTTTCATAAATAAAAATCTGTAAAGTGGGGCTTGCATTTGTATTCAGCCCCCTGTACTCTGATACCCCTAAATAAAATCCAGTGTGACCAATTGCCCTCAGAAGTCACCTAATTAGTAAATAGTCCACCTGTGTGTAATTTATTCTCAGTATAACTACAGCTGTTCTGTGAAGGCCTCAGAGGTTTGTTAGAGAACATTAGTGATCAAACAGCATCATGAAAACCAAGGAACACACCAGACAGGTTAGGGATAAAGTTGTGGAAATGTGTAAAGCAGGGTTATGTTCTAAAAAAAATAGGAGTATGGCACAACTGCAAACTTAACGAGACGTGGCCCAGGCAAGGAGAGCACTAACTAGAGAAGCAGCCAAGAGGCCCATGGTCACTCTGGAGGAACTGCAGAGATCCATGGCTCAGGTAGGAGAATCTGTCCACAGAACAACTGTTGGTTGTGTACTTCACAAATCTGACCCTTATGGAAGAGTGGCAAGAAGAAAGCCATTTTTGAAAGCAAGCCATTTTCAACAAGCCATGTAGGGGCACAACAAACATGTGCTCTTGTCAGATAAGACCAAAGTTGAAAATTTTGGCCTAAATGGATAACACTATGGAGAGATTTATCAAATTGGTGTAAAGTAGAACTGGCTAAGGGTACTTGCGTTGTGAGGATCCGACAGGAAGTTCCGTCACTGGAACGGACTGCCGGATCCGAACAATCCATATGCAAACGGATATCATTTGTAGACGGATCCGGTATTTATTATTTTCACATTGTTAAAGGTCTGCGCGTGCGCAGACTGGAAGACCGGATCCGTCAATGTGGCAGTTTTAATGCCGGCACTAATACATTTCAATGAAAATTAATGCGGATCCGGCAAGTGTTCAGGATTTTTGGCCGGAGAGAAAACTCCAGCATGCTATAGTATTTTCTCCGCCCAAATACCGTAAGAGGGACTGAACTGATGCATACTGAACGGAATGCTCTCCATTCAGAATGCATTAGGATTAAACTGATCAGTTTTTTTTAGGTATTAAGCCCCTAGGACAGAACTCAATACCGGAAAAGAGTAACTCTAGTGTGAAAGTACCCTTAGTTGCCCGTAGCAACCAATCAGATTCCACCTTTCATTTTTCACAGCTCCTTTGGGAAATTAAAGGTGGAATCTGATTGGTTGCTATGGGCAACTAAGCCAGTTCTACTTTACACCAGTTTAATAAATCTCCTCCTGTATGGTGGAAAACGAACACTGAACATAACCCTGAACCCACAATCCCCACCATGAAACATGGTGGTGGCATCATCATACTGTGGGGATGCTTTTCTTCAGCAGGGACAGGGAAGCTGGTCAGAGCTGATAGGAAGGATGGAGCTAAATATTGGGCAGTCCTGGAGAAAAACCTTTTATAGGCTGCAGTAGACTTGAGACTGGGGCAGAGGTTCTCTTTCCAGCAGGACAACGACCCTAAACATACAGAGTTACATTGGAATGGTTTAGATCAAAACATATTCATGTGTTAGAATGGCCCAGTCAAACTCTAGACCTAAATCCCATTGAGAATCTGTGGCAAGACTTGAAAATTAAGATCAAGATAAAGGACGGCTCTGCCTCCTGGTTTGAGATGGTCAGGTGCACCTATCTGATGTCGCACTCAAAGCACCAAAATATTATAACAATAGTAGATGGGCACTCTAATATCCAGAACCACCGAGTAGTTTGTTCATAATATTTAATCAGAGTAAAACAAATAATAACAATATCATAAAATACAATCAATGAATCCAATATCTAAAATAGGCCTACAAACAAAATATGAACAATCTTATATTAATTCTAATAGCCGCTATAGATGAGGTAGATAAAACTAGTAATAAGCTGCCACCAGAACAATCTCCGGTTACAATGGTTGAATGAGTCGGGCGGGTATTCAATAGGCACCTGCAAATAATCCCCAAGTGATGTGTTACACAAAGAAATATATAAACGTGAAGTGCAATATAATGCAATAATCCAAGTGCAATATAATACAAATAAAACCAGGAAAAGGGGGTATAATAGAAATAAATAAAAATTATAAGATGCTGGTGATCACTTTTTCGTGAAAAAAGAGACAAAAAAGTCAATTTAAATTGTGCAATGTTGCTGTATATGAATAGGTGATAGTCAATCACTATTTAAAGTGCATATGCTGCCCGTATTCAACAAGATTTTGTAGTGGCTATTCCACAACTGTAGCTAATACCTCCGGGTATAGCTATTTTGTTCCAATGGTCTGGTCAGTGTTAAATGCTCTCCATAATCAACCAGAGAAAATGCAGAGAAAATGAAATGTCAATTATTTAACAATCGCTGCACCTTGTAGTAGTACTCACGCTTGATGGTATATTCCGATCTGTAGCGTGGCTGTAAGAAGGCTTACCTCACGTATGATATAAGGAGGTACCTTGCTGGTATGTCTTGACTCTATGGTCCGCTTTCGCTGTTAACCGCAGTTGTCCAGAGCCGACCGTGGTTCCCAGGTCTCACTCTGATTGAATCAAGGGCAGAATCTGGATGCGTCTGCACTGGGCGTTTCTCACTGCTCCATGTGGTTGGTTTAATTACTCCAGCTGATTTCTGCTATCCATGTGTACCAGACTATGGCCAGTAGATCTGGTATTAGTTTGGTGGAAGCGCTTTTTCTAGATATCAATCATCATATTGAAAATCTAGTTCTGCCGGTTTTCTGCCAGGATTAGTTTCTTATCCGTCCACGCCAGACGCGTTTCGAAGGTTGGACTACCTTCTTCCTCAGTGGCTTTGAAGACTTGAAAATTGCTGTTCACAGACGGTCTCCATCCAATCTGACTGAGCTTGACCTATTTTGCAAAAAATTTCAGCCTCTAGATGTGCAAAGCTGGTAGAGACATACCCCTAAAGACTAATTGCAGTGAAATGTAGTCCTACAAAGTATCGAATACAAATGTACACCACACTTTCCAGATTTATTTTTTAAATTGAAAACCTTGTATCATTTTCTTTATACTTCACACATACTTGCTACACATAAAATCCCTATAAAATACATTTAAAGCTCCTCTTCACTCCTTTACCATGTAGGAGTGGAGCATTCCTTCGCGCAGGGCAAGGTCTGTTTGTACCGGGCTTCACATCAGTATGCTAAACGGAGACCTCCACCTAGCAGTGAGCCCGGTGACATCACTGGCACAAATGGGCGGTGTATAGCATTGTTCTGGGTGGTTTTAGAAACAGGTATCACTAGCCGCCTCTAAAACCACCCAGAACAGCACTATACACTGCTGGCAGACTCCCTCTAAGAACCCTCCTATACTCGTTTTTAACTTGGGATGTACTGTAGGATAAATCAGGCCTAATTATGTTTGCATTTGTATGCCAAATTCTTTCCATCAAGTAGACCTCTTGCCCACCAGGGCAGCCCTATGTTTATCACTCCACCATTATCTAGATACCATATAAGGCATATCAGTGCAGTAAACAGCAGCAGATTTTCTTGGAGTCCTCATTAGGGATTTCTGAATCGCACCATTGAATGATTGTTTAATTGTAGTAAAAAACTCTTTTCGTTATAGTTTAATTTTACATGTACATGATATTTGCCTTAATGGTGAGCATAATGAGACAAAACCTGAGTTTCTGGTTTTAACAAGAGTCATGTTTTCACAAACAACCCAAAATAATTGGGACCCCGGAGGAGACTTCTAGGTAGAAATCCGAATGTTTACTCCAAGGATCTGCTGATTGTTCTAGCAGAACGAGAGTAACAGCTGACAAATCTACTTGGACTCAGGATTCCCAATTCAGTTCAGTTTTGTTTTGCTATCCTTCAGTGTTAAATATCAGATGTGTAAGAATTGTTCTGTTCACTGGAAGTTTTTCAATTGGCTGTGTCCTTGCAGCTCTGGGTTAGGAAGGTTTTTCTTTTACTGGCAGGCGTCCAACAGTTAAAACAGCTTGTAGATAAAATAGCTGTCCAGGCTTGTGCTGCTTTGCTTTTCCAACACAATGGAGGCGATTGAGCATATTGTGTAGTCAAAATGGAATTTAAGTGTTTTCAAAAATTGTGCTTGAAATTGCCTTTCCAAAAATGTCATTCCTTCAGGAGTTCCAAAAGTTTTGCACCATTCCCCATGAAGACAGCTTGCTTGAAATGAAGCTACACCTTCGGGCACATTTTTGCATACAGGTATATATTAAAGCATATTTTTGTAATATCAAGTATTTTTATTGGACAACACTTTTAAAATTTATGGGGTGGGGGAAGTTTACCCCTTCTAGTCCGGGTGATTTTCCATTTTTGCATTTTTGTTTTTTACTCTCTGCCGTCAAGGAGCCATTATTTTTTTTTTTTTTTTCAAATAGCGTTGAGGGCATGTTTTTTGCAGGACAAATTGTACTTTCTAATGGCCCAATTTAATATTGCATAGGATGTAGTGGGAAGCGGGATAAAAATTTCAAAACGGGTGGAACTGGAAAAAAACACATTGCTACCACAGTTTTATGGGTTTTGTTTCTAAGGCATTCACTATGCGATAAAACTGACATGTCCGCTTTATTCTCAAGGTCGGTACAATTACAACGATACCACGTTTGTATAGTTTTTCTTGAGTTTTAATGCTGAAAAAAAAATTTTTTTGGTGGTACAATCTGTACTTTTCAGTTATACCATTTTGAGGTGTGTATGACTTTTTGATAATTTTTTTGTAAAACAAATTTGGGGGAGAAGAAGCAATAAAAAAAACGACGATTTTGATTTTTTTTCTGTTACGTCATTTACCATATGGAACAATTTTTTACATTTTCCGGACTCAGCGATGTCTATGATGTTGATTTTTTTTAATTGCTTATTTTTGTTTTCATTTTTAGGAAAGGGTATTGATTTAAACTTTTCAATTATTTTTTTTTTTTTTTACTTTTTAAAAAAACGTTTTAAGTCACCCTGGATGATTATAACATGCCATCCTTAGATTGCAATTTGTTTTAAGTAATGGAATTTTATCCATTACAATTGGCAAAGATCAGTATATTCCAATGTAGTGCTGCCACCTGTAGGCCTACATTGGAATATACCTGTAAAAGGCTTTAGAGCCTCAGCAGGCCGCGACCTTTCACAGACAATGAACAGCTTGTGAGGGAAGCCATTCCAGGCCCGGTTATTACGCTCTCAGATGTCTTGTTCACATTTTCGCCAGCCGCAGACGTCAGCCCTGGGTGTCTGCTGTGTGAAACAGCAGGCTCCCAGCACAGATGCCATCATTAGAGACCAGACATGTGACGTACTATTACACCACATGTCAAAAAAGTGTTAAAACGTCTGTCAGCATAAGCAACCACGGTGAACCAGATATACTGTCTGGTAGGGTTGATCACGCTGAGTGAAACGACCCCTATCTTGAACTCTTTCCCGCCCATGTGCGAGATTTCAGGGCCCAGCATGAGAACAGTAATGATCAGGGCCTGTGCAAGGATTTTTGCACACACAAGCGAAGCTACATTTCGGCGCCCCCCCCCCCCCCCCCCAACTCGGTGGGGGTGATGTAAAAAGGAGGGCGTGATGTGACATGGAGGCGGTTGAAATGTGACATAGGGGGGTGATGTGACATGGAGGGGGAGAAATGTGACAGGGGGGTGATGTGACATGGAGGGGGAGAAATGTGACATAGGGGGGTGATGTGACATGGAGGGGGAGAAATGTGACATTTCTCCCCATCCATGTCACATCACCCCCTTTGTGTCACATTTATCCCCCTCCATGGCACATTTATCCCCCCCCATGTCACATCACCCCCCCAACATGGCACATCACAGGAAGAAGCTCAGCATATATGGGTCATTTGTTGCTTTTGGAAAAATTTACTAATGAATATACGCAAGAATTCTGGTGCACATGACATGAGCCACATGACGCTTATTGTACTATACTAAGCAAGGAACGTGGCTTTGTGGGAAATAGGTGTGGTTTAGCTGAATAGGGTGGCCTAAGATGTGTCGGATTATGCCAGCATTGCACCAGAACTTTGGCATCCAATTAGTGCAATTAAGGCAACTATTAGGTGGTATCAATTTAGAGTAAGGGTTCAAGCACACGGCCGTATGGCTGTGGATCCCGTATTCAGGATCGCAAACAGCTGATCCACAATATAAGTGCATCGGGTGTGTGTGCTCCGTATCACAAGTGGATACAGAAATGGGTCCTGATTTAGGGCTCATGCACACGACCGTATGTCTTTTGTGAAGCGGAACAGCTGGCCCCTAAATGAACAGTCCTATCCTTATCCGTAATGCGGACAATAATAGGACATGTTCTATTGTTTTGCGGAACGGATATACGGAAACGGAATGCACACGGAGTAACTTCAGTTTTTTTGCGGTCCACACAAAAAAACTGAGCGAAAACACAGAAAGAAAATACGTTCATATGCATATGAGTCATAGTGCACAAACGGACATGCTACATACATATTGCTGTGCACCTGTCAAAAACCATTCATTGCACAGAATGCAATGTCTGAAAGTTGTGTGTGAGCATTTCAGACAAAGCTTCAGACAGAGCTGTCATTAGTAGTGATTAGCGAACTTCTCGAAATTAGATTTGGGTTTGATTCGGCCAGATCGGTTGGATGATTTGATTCGGGTCTGAATAAATTCAACTCGAATCAAAGGCGCCCCAGTTGCCCTGAAAAGTTGTGAATAATATTCTGGGGTCTCCTAGGACTGTATGCAACTCATTCAAGCTCTTTAATACGAAGACAGCATTAGTAATCTTAAAGTGAGAGCAACATATATGGCTGCGGGTAAGTAAGTGCATGGATGCTGGTGGGAACAAACAGCCTCTATAAAAACAACCTGCACTGAAGGATTTTTATGTAAAAAAATAGTCTAAAAATTTTACCTTTTTGGTACATACGCTGCTTCATGACATGTAATCCTACTCTTTCATCTTTTCTGTCTTCCGATCTAAAAAAAATAATTCACCTAAATGGAGTCAGCAAAAATTTGGTTTAGGATTTGACCCGAATTTTGGGGAAAATTTGGGTCTAATCCAATTAGTTTAGAATCGATTTGCTTTCATATTTTTAGATAGAATACGGTTCCTTAGATCAGCAATACGTAACTGTTATTCCTTTTGCTCTCTTGCTGTTGCAGAACTCCAACTCCCCGCATACGCTGATAGCCGCTTGCTGGGAGTTATAATTTTGTAATAGCGAGAGGACCAGAAATTAGGAACCACTGATGTATTTGTAATATTCATCTCTCATAATATATCACAGTCAGTTCCTACCGTTACATAGAATGTTCTGACTTCTTTATCTTTTCTGTCTCATGACTGTAAGTTTCCATATGGCAGATAATCCATAAAGCGCTATATTTGGCAGTACTTTTGCTGGCTAATCGAAATAGAAAAGTGATTCTCTTTATGACTGGATACTCCAATAATATAATAATATGTGAAGCCGTCATTCATGGTCTGACAGCAGAAATTCTGTTTTGTCATGACCATCTGTTGGAAAACCAAGCTTAATTTTTTATTTTTCTCAAAATGTAATTCAGTTATTTAAATAGATTTAACTGGAAAAATTATTCTTACGATTTCTTTCCTCTAGGAAGTCCATATGTCTTGGTATGAAATAACCCCTCTGAGACACTGAAACTCACATTGTCAATAACATGAACATTACAGGTGAGACTCAAAAGGGACAGAACATGGAGACTGGGCCACAAAAGGGCTCTGCAATGTGGAGAATCACAATGGGGGATAATGTGACCATATACAGCAGGTAACAGACAATAAACAGAAGCTGTGAACATTGGAGTAGTTGCGGGTGCAATTGCTGTCCCCTAGTGTTGAACAACTACCTAGCTCTTATTCACAGCGTCCAAGCAATGGATGCTGTAGGGTATAATTGGACGGTGCAATACTACTCATAAAGATGGCATATAACAATAACTGTAAGTTACTAGTCCCACCCTAATACAGATACCATGTTACCTACCCATGTTGCTGCTGAAAAATGGTGACACAGTTCCCCCACTGCTTCGACCTCAACACGTGTTTCGCCACGTAGGCCTACGTGGTGAAACACGTGTTGAGGTCGAAGCAGTGGGGAACTGTGTCACCATTTTTCAGCAGCAACATGGGTAGGTAACATGGTATCTGGATTAGGGTGGGACTAGTGATTTACAGTTATTGTTATATGCCATCTTTATGAGTAGTATTTCACTGTCCAATTACACCCTACAGCATCCATTGCTTGGACGCTGTGAATAAGAGCTAGGTAGTTGTTCAACACTAGGGGACAGCAATTGCACCCGCAACTACTCCAATATTCACAGCTTCTGTTAATTGTCTGTTACCTGCTGTATATGGTCACATTATCCCCCATTGTGATTCTCCACATTGCAGAGCCCTTTTGTGGCCCAGTCTCCATGTTCTGTCCCTTTTGAGTCTCACCTGTAATGTTCATGTGATTTATAATAAATAAAATGAGATTTTTTTTACCTTGTTAAATCCTTGCTCTTTTTTTGTACAAGTTGCAGTAAGTTGGTGAGTGAGGTTCGGTTTTTGGGTTATTGTAGGCTCTCACATTGTCAATAAACCTGTATGTTCAAGTTGTCAACATTTTGGAACCTTTGTACAAGCTTTTGTTGGCTCCAGGGAAAACTAAGCATTTAGACCAGGCATTCTCAAACTGCGGCCCTCCAGCTGTTACAAAACTACAACTCCCAGGATGCCCGAACAGCCTACAGGTATCAGCCTACAGCAGGGCATTGTGAGAGTTGTAGTTTTACAACAGCTGGAGGGCCGCAGTTTGAGGCTGTCTGATTTAGACAATGCTCATTGATACCGTATCAGGGGGCAACTACTGATTTCAATAGTCACCAACAGTCTTGATATTGTGGCTCTTGCTAATAGAAGGTGAATATGATCGGGGACCTTACTCTGTTAGCCCACCATGAAGAAAAAAGATTGAACATTTGAACATCCAAATTATTGAAAAAAAGACCCTTTTCTAAATTGTGTCCATATCATTCAGATATACAATCAATATTCTTCTAAGACATTTTTTTTGCTCTCTACAACAGTAATAATCACATTTTACTCAAGAACATTTATTTTATTTAAATATTCTTGTATAACAAGAACCTGTGGACCCAATTGCAAAATAGACAGTTGGAGAATAACTTTTATTTGCGTTTCTCTCCTGTAGGTAAAACTGCCATGCAATCATTTGAAGACAAGTAACCTGTGAAGAATCTCCGTCATACATCCATTCTGCCATGTTTCGTGGCTGTTATTATAAGTCGTGTTTGTCTTCATGAAGATTCCTAATCTTGGTAATGTGATGAATAAATTTGAGGTCCTTGGAGTTGTAGGTGAAGGTAAGTGTCATCACTTCTTTACAATTTCAAGAATCAAATGATAAAACCTGTAAAAGTGTTAATGGATGACTATATCTGAAAATAAATGTGCTTTGGTTTCTTTCTTTAAAAATATTTGGTGCTTTCTTTAAAAATATGTGTGCGCTTTAACAAGATTGTGAGTGAAATGTATAAATTGAAATGTGAAGTCTGAAATCTACCTCTAGCACGTTTTCTGTAGACAGCACTTTACAGAGAAACACCATCCTGGACACTTAAGAGAACAGAATAAAACTTCATATTCACACTACTCCTGAAAACAGCTCCACAAATGGTATATTTGTACTACCCAGCCCCTTCCTGGTACTGTCAGCAGTTTAGCATGGTCATAACTGCTGACAGGTTCCCTTTAAGTACTTTAAAAGCCAGTCTTTGTAATCTCTTTTTAGATTAAAAGATACAAGGCTACAAATTTACTGTTACACCAGGCAAAAGCCCTGCAGGGGGACCTGCAATGATAGGTATTGTAATGATACCTTTCACCTACTGATCAGTTGCTTCATTCTGGATAAAGACTGCTGTGCTCCCTTGCTCCTTCTGCTTCCTCTGCTAGTCCTTTCCTTCTTGATTGTAAGGGCCAGGTGCAAAATACTAGTATTTACTACAATGCACTTCAGGAGTGCTGACAGGTCCTCTCTACAAGATGCACATTATGAGGGTTAAGTTAGAGGAGTAGGTAAATGCATTTGGGTATCTCCTAACACAGAGAATCTTGATTTTGACAGAATCAAAAGGGTTTTCCAATCTTTAAACAATTTGTGTAAAAGGTTTACATGCAGTATAACATATCATTATGTAGCATCTATAGCTGAAATGCCTTTTTAAGACTCATGGGCAGCCATAAGACATAACCCTGGTATTTATCTCATGCTCGTGTGATATCCAGTATTCTGAACTTCTGGTTTTCACGCCTCTCCCAATAGTATGGATGTCATCATATGTCTCCATATCTTTATTGATCCCTGGTCTCCCCTCCCAGATTCCTTAGGGAACTATTTCACATGCTGGACAGCAGATAATGAGTCAATGAACACAAGAATAGCAGAGAATACAGGGAGCAATTACAGCACCTTCTTACACCTTGTGATAGAGGGGAATGCAGACAGATGTGATATCCCCCATGCCAGTTTTCTGGTGTAAAAATTCGCAAACCCGTTGCGCCAAAATCTAGGTGCAAGTGGCATTTCTACACCACCCTTGCCACTTTCCAAAAATAAGGGGAGTGGTGTGGGTGGGGCAAGCAGGCAATCATGATTGAAATGTATGCCAGTTATAAGCTGGCATAGATTTCAGTTTAGATGCCCTAACTGCCAGAGGATATGCCTAATTTATGATGAGATTTGTGACACATCATAAGTTAAGTGCATCTTCCTGTGGCACAGGGGATAACAAAGACCTCCGTAAAAAAAGCCGTTCTTTGATAAATTCCTCCCAATGTCTGTGATAAGGAGGGGAATAATGGTAACTGTAGTCCTATCCACAGCAAGCTCTGACAGCATCAAAACAAAGGTGCTGAATAGTGCTGAGCAAACCAATTCAAATAGAAAATAATTACTTCTGATCTATGATGACATGATCTGGGGAGCATTCTGGTGTCATAGGCATGGAAAACTATGTATAGTATAACTAGTTCTCTTTCTTTATCTTTAGGTGCCTATGGAGTGGTGCTTAAATGTCGACACAAGGTAAGAACAATTGCTTGCACTTGTTCCATTTTAATTTACATTCCTTCTTTTTTGTATTGATATTTTGGTGCAGATGTTGATTTAGAAAAGGTATGAGCTCTCCTTATGGAGACCAGTTGTGTATGGAGATTAAATGGTAATTCACCATGGGTAAATAATGTGCAAAGAGGTATCTCTTAGAGAAAGAGAGTCACCTTGAGTTCTCCTTCTCTGGGAGACACATATTTGTGTATTATGCAGCCATAATGGAAATCTTAGGAATTGGAAACAAAATAGGAATCATAAACTGCTATAGGAATACTATAGCATATTCACTATCTCCAGGCTGGAGTAAAACTCACTAAATTGCCAGGGTCTCAAAAATGTGATGGTTACTATTTTAATGTAGGATGTATGGCTGTCACAGCTGAGATGACATTGTTTTATTGTTTAAACCCACATTGTTTATAGCGAGTTGTGTCTTCCCTATATGCGTTAGTCCATGTTCTCCATTACAGTCGTTCACAAACATTTAACCTCTTAAATTCAACCGTCGTAAATTTCGGGTGGAAGTACGCCTGCTCAAAATCTGAGTGAACACCATAGAGCAGACACCCAAAGGCAATAGAAAAATAAAATGGAAAAATAAAAAAGTTATGGCTGTGGGAAGGCAGGGAGTAAAAATGAAAATAAAAAAACAAAAATTGGTCCGGTGCTTTAGGGGGGTTAATAACACTGAGCAGAGATAGAATGATCTTCCTGAAACACTCTTTCAAAGAACAATCTTTTCTCCACAGACAATCCTTCTGTGAACTAAATATCTTTTTTCCAACTACTGGATGATAATTTCAAACAGTGTCAGCTTCTTTTCAGACAATGATGGTTGGTTAAAGGAGTTCTCCAGGAATTAAAAAAATGAAAATACTTAAATATTATTTTATAATAAATACTGTATATTCACAAATACCTTTCATTACTTAAAATGGCTTGTTTTGTCTAGGGAGCAATCATTAGGAGAAATAAAATGGTCGCTGTCCTATCAGTACACACAAAACCTGTCCTCATCACACAGGAGGACAAGTTACTTCACCACAATGAGCCATAGTGCTGCCTCATCCTCCTCTCTTTACCTCAGTGTTCTAAAGTAACTTGTCTTCATGTATGATCAGGACAGGTTTTGTATGAACTAATGGGACAGTGGCCATTTTGTTTTCCCTGATGATTGCCCCCCAGACAAAACTAGCCATTATAACTAATGAAAGGTATTTGAGAATATATCTATAATAAAGTAATATTTAAGTATTTTCATTTTCTTAATTCCCGGAGAACCCCTTTAAACTGATCGCTCATAGTTAAATTTTACCTGGCAAATGAATGTTTTGGTTGAAGCCTTCCATTTTGATCAACCTTAGACTAGTGGGTATTTTTAAACCTTTCTCCTAGAGTTCAGGAGTTGTAGTGCAAGGTAGCAAAAGAAATGATAGACTTGTGTGACAATTTTGTGGGTTTTCTTGCCCAGTTCATGGACTGGCAGGCCAAAGCAAAAGAAGCAGTAGGTCCATAAGACAGAGTATGCACTTAGCCACTCCAGTCATTTCTATGGGAGTTTCAGAGATAGCGCTCGGCTATCTCTGGAACTCCCATAGAAATTAATGGAGTGGCTGCACACATGCCTGACTGGCTGCTCCATTCCTTTCCGCGGGATACTGGTTCCCTGTTATCGTGATTGGTGAGGTCCCAGCAGTAGAACCCCACCGATCTAATGGTTATCCTCTATCCTGACGATAGGTGGTGACTTTACATAATGGGAATACCCCTTTAAGCATTGTTTTTATATGACATTGCATTTTGTATAGTTTCAAAGTGCGTGACAGGCAAAGTTATAGGATTTACAGTGTATGAGACATAGGAATAAGTAGTGATATAAAAAAGTACTGGTCAAATGTGGAGACAATTCTGGTGAGCATTTCATCAAACTAGTCATATGAAAAGTAAAGTAGAGAAAACTGAAAAGGGTTGGAAGAATCAAGTCTGCATAGTGATCTCTTGAAACTTCTAATGGGTTCCCCGTGAGAGGGCATTAAGCTTTTCTGTGTGTGCATTGTCTAGCATCTTGCACTCAAAAGTACAAAATTGTACTGACTAAATGCCCTGCATTGAAAGGATTTCCGGTGATCTTTTTCTCTTCATGGTAATGGACATGGGCTAAGGGAAGCAGCATTTATAGTGCAATTTTCTTTAGAGAAGTGGCTTTATTTGTAGCATACATGTAGGGTTTGAAAGCTCTATGGATTTATGGTGTTACTGTGCTCCAATGGACATGTGGTATACTGGAACACCTATACTGTGCTGTGTACTATTTCCTAGGCTTGACGTATATGAGTAGCATGTGGTTTACCCTTGGTTGCTCTTTAATAGCCTATGTGCTGTCACCGATCTTCCCATCTTCTCAACTATTGACCTGTACCACGTCAGTTTAGATGATATCTGTTCCAGTCCACTTCTGTGCCATTCTAATCTTTAGATTTGCAGAGGAGAATGTTCAGAGTTGTAGTCTGTGACTCTATTATTGTGATAATTTGTAAATTAATATACAGTGCTGTGCAAAGGTTTTAGATGCGGAAAAATGCTGAAAAGTAAGAACAATGCTTTCCAACATAGATGTGTAAACAGTTTATTTTGATCAATTAACAAAATGCAAACTGAATGCAAAAGAATAAATCTATATCAGATCGGTATTTGGTGTGACCACCCTTTGTCTTCAAAACAGTATCAGTTCTTCTAGGTACACTTCAGACAGTTTTTGAAGGAACTCAGCAGGGAGGTTGTTCCAAACATCTTGGAGAACTTACCACAGTTCTTCTATGGATGTAGGCTTGCTCAGATCCTTCTGTCTCTTCATGTAATCCCAGACACGCTCGATGATGTTGAGATCAGTGCTCTATGGGGACCATAACATCATTAGGGATGAGCGAATTTCATGTCATCGTTTGGTAGTGAAAGCAGAATGGCGTTATGGATTCCGTTACCATGGACATTACGCAATTCTACGACGGAATGCAATTAGGAATGCCTTTAGAGGCATTCCGTTATTCATTCCGTCATAATAGAAGTCTATGGCCTGCATAACGGATCCGTCCTGTTTCCATTTTGCAGGGGAGTCCTCTCCTGCATAACGGAAGCGGGACGGATCCGTTATGCAGGCCACAGACTTCTATTATGACCGAATGAATAACGGAATGCCTCTAAAGGCATTCCTAATTGCATTCCGTCGTAGAATTGCGTTATGGTCCGTAGTAATAGAATCCATAACGTAATTCTGCTTTTACCACCAAACAAAGCGTGAACGAATTTCAAAATATGAAATTCACTCATCTCTAGTCATCATCTTAGGACTCCATGTTCTTCTTTACATTGAAGATAGTTCTTAATGACATTGGCTGTATGTTTGGGGTCATTGTCCTGCTGCAGAATAAATGTATATTTGAACTATCAACACTTCCGATTTTGAAAGCATGCTTACTTTTCCCCACACCTGCCTAAAATGTTTGCACAGTATTGTAGGTGATTGTACTGCTCATTGAGCACCCAATTGCTGAAGTGAGACAATCCCTTTAAATAGTTGCCAAAACGAACTCTTGCTCTGTTCATTGTGGACCAAGATGTCCCACGTACCCGATTCTGTTCTCACAAGTGGATGAGTGAAGGTGACAGGTGCACTTTATATCGTATTTGTTGCAATGTGGGCCTTCAGCAAGTCAATGCAAATGTAACCTTTTCTGAGTGAAGATTGGTGTCTACATAGGCTGAAAATCACTCATTTTCAGCAACCAAATGTAAACGGCATGCAGGAATTCAATCAGAGCTTTCTCCTACATCTGTTATTTTGATCTTGAAGGATGCCGTAGTCTGGAAGAAAAAAAAAACGAAATGCCAACTTCACTGTACAGGGATGATTTCATTTAAGCAAATATAAAATAATGTGACGCACTGGATGAACCTGAGATCAAATGAGGTGCTCTCAGTAGAGTAGATTCACCCAATCTATTCAATGGAATCATAATAAACATCAACAAATACACTGGGCACTCTAGGATATTGCAACCAATATTGGATTTATTAAATAATACTATGTGCTACCATATGATGAAGGGTGTTAGGCACAATAAAAAATCGAAGGAGGAATCAAAAACTTACACAATCGTAACAATAAAATCGCTAAATATTCAATAAAAAAATCGTTAAATAAAGTCGCTAGTTGTAATGCCTATATAAATATTCGAACTAAATCAGCATTCAATAGCAATACTACTAACTTCTTGGTAGTCAGTAGGCCGGGTGGGCGCTCGTAGCGTAGCTCACTACGTCACGCGCCTGCTCCACCTACTTTATGAATGAAGCAGGCATCGGGCCCCGTTGCCATTACAGAAACAGATGCCAGCCCCCATTCACTACACAGGGACACTGTTATGGGGGGGATCTGTGGATGACACATAAGATAAGATGCTATATATGTGTCATCTACAGATGCCCCCACAATGATCCCCCATAACAGTGCCATCCACAGCTGCCCCATAACAGTGCCATCCACAGCTGCCCCCATAACAGTGCCATCCACAGATGCCCCCATAACAGTGCCATCCACAGATGCCCCCATAACAGTGCCATCCACAGATGCCCCCATAATAGTGTCATCCACAGACCACCATTAGTTCAAAAGCACACCTTTTGGTTCAAAATCTATTTTTTCTTATTTTCCTCCTCAAAAACCTAGGTGCGTCTTATGGGCAGGTTCGTCTTATAGGGCGAAAAATACGGTAATTAATTATAACTTTTTGTGAATTGGGACATTTAAACTTGCTTTTTTTATTTATTCCAATTTAAATCTAGTAGGAGTCGGAGTCGTTTCATTTTTTGCCGACTACGACTCCAGGTACCCAAAATTGCCTCCGACTCCTCGACTCCGACTCCACAGCCCTGCAAAAATGGATTCGTTACCACGAAAGGCGTGGAAATTCAGCTTTCTGACTAATCAAATTTTTCCTGAAATTTGGATCGAAGTCCACGTTAACTTCTTATGTACCAAAATTTATCTCTATGCAACAGGTGTATATATGCAGAGATAGGTCACACCTCCAATAATTGTATTTACCACATGTGGACTGAGTATATTTTAAAATATAACTTTTACTCTAATATCACTAAAAACATTGGTGGTTATAGTGGGACATAGACGTAATACATACACACATATATACACATATATTTCCACTATCCCGATTCGTCTATAAGATGTAAGATAATGGGTGGATCTTACCCCGTCCTGTAGACGTATGACTCACTCGGTAGTGGATGGCGTGGTACTCTTGTGTGGTACGGGCACAGGTGGCCGAGATGCTTCAGGTAATACGGCAATCTGGCCAAATTGCTTCAGATGATATGGCAATTACATTCTCCTATAATGCCCTGGTCTAGAGCCCTCCCTATATGGATGGTTAGGGGCTATACTCATAGACCTGCCTCAGCGACACGGAGTACCCGCCCCGACAGGGGCGACCCCATACGGAACCTGTCCCTAGATGGGGCCTATTCCCTGTAATTCCCTCAGTATATTACCCTACATGCCATGTTTCGTTTCAATAACGATGAAAACTCAACAGGGGCTTACTGAAGTCAGAGGGTTTCTAAAAGATAAAGTAAACGTGCAAAAAATCACAGTCACTAAATGTGCTTCAATTCCATACATATCCGTATAGCATTCATAAAGTATATGTTTCTAACTTACTGCTTCAGTAAACATATACTTTATGAATGCTATACGGATATGTATGGAATTGAAGCACATTTAGTGACTGTGATTTTTTGCACGTTTACTTTATCTTTTAGAAACCCTCTGACTTCAGTAAGCCCCTGATGAGTTTTCATCGTTATTGAAACGAAACATGGCATGTAGGGTAATATACTGAGGGAATTACAGGGAATAGGCCCCATCTAGGGACAGGTTCCGTATGGGGTCGCCCCTGTCGGGGCGGGTACTCCGTGTCGCTGAGGCAGGTCTATGAGTATAGCCCCTAACCATCCATATAGGGAGGGCTCTAGACCAGGGCATTATAGGAGAATGTAATTGCCATATCATCTGAAGCAATTTGGCCAGATTGCCGTATTACCTGAAGCATCTCGGCCACCTGTGCCCGTACCACACAAGAGTACCACGCCATCCACTACCGAGTGAGTCATACGTCTACAGGACGGGGTAAGATCCACCCATTATCTTACATCTTATAGACGAATCGGGATAGTGGAAATATATGTGTATATATGTGTGTATGTATTACGTCTATGTCCCACTATAACCACCAATGTTTTTAGTGATATTAGAGTAAAAGTTATATTCCACGTTAACTTCGATTCGCTGAACACTAATGCTCATCAATACATAGGACTAATTTGTAGCAATAATATAACAACATCTATTCTTGACTTATAATTTCTAATTTGTTAAAGGGAGTCTGTCATCACAGTTTCACCTTTTTAACCCTTCCCATAGCTTTCTAGCAGCATTACAGTTGATAAAAACGTTCACGACGGACTCAGCACGCAGGCGCGGAATCTCAGCGAGAGAAGAAGTAAGAAGATGGGCAGGCAGAGGGAAAGACTGGGCGGGGGGAAGCGATGATAAGGCAGAGCTGCCTGGGCACCTACGAGGTTGACGTCGCCCCTGGGCACTTGCGAGCCCTCATTTGCATATGCTACTAAGATGATTTTTGCCAGTTTTATAAGTCCACGATTGCTTATAAAGGTAACGTTTTTATAAACTGTAATGCTGCTAGAAAGCTATGGGAAGGGTTAAAAAGGTGAAACTGTGATGACAGACTCCCTTTAACTTTCCTTTATTCCTGGCAATTTTGACAAATGTCAAGTATTAACTGAAAGACAGGAAGTTTTTGTTGTATGTTTTTGCCTTCTTGCTGTATTTGCGCTTCTGATTAGGCTGTGTAACACGGGGTTAATGATTTACAAGTCCTCTGGCTAATTTCGTTCTACCCACACGCCTCTGCAGGTCTTATGTGGAGTGAAACACATGCAGTAACCTGTGAATATTTCATGAAGGTAATCAATGGGGGTGTAGAGAACGTTTGTTAATAGCACGGTCTTAATATTGACACTACACGCAATGCCGGGAGCCTTCCTGCTGAGACAGCAACATGTGTGTACATCTATAGCGCTGCCTAGCTTCTGTGACCTGGACTGTTCTTCAAGGAGAACTGCGCAATAGCAATCCGCTCATTGACCACAGAAGAATATACATAAAGGGTCGCACTGTCCCACTAAACTGCAAGAGGGTCCTCCGGTGGGCCCAAGCTCTGACGCCGTTTCCTTTTTCATATATTTCATGTAACATTGAAGGGGGTTTGGAACCATTTATATCATATGCTGGTTGCAGAGAATAGCGGGTTCTGCCGACACACTAATGTATGTGAGGAGCTTCTGACTTTTCCCCGACATGATGTTGGGGGAGATAAGGAGCGGACGAAAATATTCAGATCCTTTTGGTCTTTGGGGACATAAGCTTTCGCCAGAACTGTTTGGCAGCTGCTTTCTCTTCCCATAGCATACACAGACACGTTCAGCCGAGCCGAGTCGAACATGTATATGTATGGGAGAGACGGGAGAGATATCTGTCAGCTGAGTGATCGTTTGGCTAGCAGCTATTGAATGTGTATGGAGCTTAAAGTGTAATATTTTATTTTTATTTGCCAGTGTATTAGAGCTAGGCATGTATACCTGAGTTAGTCTGTCAAGGATTGTCAAAAGATCAGCTTTCATTAATGTCCCCTGTCCCTTTCCAATGGTCCCTTACAAGACTGTTGTTATGGCTTGTCTGTCTCTAGCTCATTGTAAACAGAAGACAGAGGGGCGTTGCATTCCTGCATTAGGCTTACACTTACAGATTTGTAACTATGAAACTGGCTGACCTGTTACTTGTGCACTTGGCAGCTGAAGACATCTGTGTTGGTCCCTTGTTCATATATGCCCGCATTGCTGAGAAGGTGTTTTATTATATGCTGGGTATCCATAAAGAGGACCTTTCATCGATCCTGAATTGTGAACTAAGTATCATGACATATACAGCGGCGTCCAGGGATCTCACTGCACTTACTATTATCCCTGGGCGCCGCTCCGTTCTCCCGTTATGTCCTCCGGTATGTTCGGGGACTTGGTTATAGTAGGCGGAGTCTGCCCTTGTTCAGCGGGCGTCTCCTTCTCCTAGGCTGTAGCGCTGGCCAATCGCAGCGCAGAGCTCACAGCCTGGGAGGTTTTTTTCTCCCAGGCTGTGAGCTCTGCGCTGCGATTGGCCAGCGCTACAGCCTAGGAGAAGGAGACGCCTGAAGAACAAGGGCAGACTCCGCCTACTATAACCAAGTCCCCGAACATACCGGAGGACATAACGGGAGAACGGAGCGGCGCCCAGGGATAATAATAAGTGCAGTGAGATCCCTGGGCGCTGCTGTATATGTCATGATACTTAGTTCACAATGTTTGGACCGATGAAAGGTCCTCTTTAAGGATACCCAGCATTATCGCTTTCCATTGCTCTGCTCCGTTAGAGATGCAGCTTTTTTTCTTGACTTTTTGCATTACTTTTTTGTCCAGTCTTTTTGCCAGAATCTGTGACAAAAGCCACAAATGGAGTGGACTTGCAGATGTGAACAAGTCCTAAGATATATCTTCATACAGACCAGCCAAGAAACGTCTGACTTATCAGTCGTGCATCAGTTTGGTCAGATAGTGTGCTGTTGTAGATTTTCAGGCACGTTCCTTCATTTTTCTCTGAATCTGTTTCTATAGTAACTGTCGGGGATTGCCACGTTTAATGTTGCTAAATGTTTTCATGCAATTAAACTGCATTATTCTTGCCTAAAGAAGTAAAATACCGAAGAATAGATTTCAAGTTCTATTTTAGCTCAAAAATTGAAAGGGCTTCTCCCATTGAAAGGATTGGGCACGCTAAATGACGTACTTCTGGAAGTATGTTACCCGTGGATATGCCATAAATGTCCAGATGGGAATATCCCTTTACCTACTGTTAATGTGGTTGGCGATGCTTTCTTAAAGGGGTTACCCCATGAGTAATGTAACAAAAAATGGGTAGAACATGACCGTCTCTTTCTAACAAACGTAGAACCAGCCCTGTACCTCACATGGATCCAGAGATCTGCCCATTCATTGCTGCAATTGCTCTTCAACATTTATTGCCAGCTGGCAGCTCAGGGGGGCGTGTACTTTTTAAGGGAGCGTGTCCTTTCTGCCGCAGCTGGTGGTAGTTGAAGGATGGAACTGAGCATGTGCATCAACCTCAATGAGCAGGACAGAGAATTTAGAAAAAGGGCAAACAGCAGGTGGCGCTATACAGATAGATTTCAGTGAATAACTCAGTGGCTAGACTACATTTTTTATTACATGCAATTACAAAAGTATTCAGATCCAGGTGCTGGTTTGAAAAATGTAGACTATGTTTTGTGGGACAACCCCTTTTAACTGTGTGCAGGCCTTTGTCTTTTGCTGATCCTTGGGGGTACCTCGTGATCGCACATTGATGGCATATCGTATTTAAAATCTGGTCACCAAATATGTGTTGTTTTTCTGCTGTGGTTGTATTGTAGACCTTGCTGTATATATTTTTGAGCATGTTGTAGGTCTGGCATTTTTGTGGTGTTCTTTCCCTTTTTACTGCATATAGTCATGACCTTGTGTGAACAATATCTAAAGGTTCAATTGTAATTGAGTTCCTTTGCCCTTAGTTTGCTCTTTTTCACTCTGTTTCCAGTCACTTTATTAATCTATTAATTAATCAATGAACTTGCAGGATAACAGGCCGAACTGGATGGACAGATGTCTTTTTTCGGCCTTATAATCTGTTACTATGTTATTAACCCAGCAGGTTGGAAACTGCTGCCACTGCTTTTCGCATACAATAATTCTCCAGTTACCTCCTTTGTTAACCCCAGCTTGCCTTTACAAATCCATTTTAAGCCGAGGCCTACCAGTTACTGTACAGTAAGTGCCATAAACCGGTCCTGTGCCTAAAATGAGAACAAGTGACACATTTTTATGTACATTCTGCGCTGCCATTAAAAATGGACATCATAGACTTCACCGGATGTCATGGTTCAGGGCATTAACTGTTAGCCGGAGATTAATTTTATTGTAAAATGCGGGTCTAGCTCTCAACTGAACTCAGTTTGACCTTGTATTACATGACAGCCCATTGATTTCAATGGTGTGTGTAGAAAATAACTACTTACCAGCAGCTTCTCTCCGCCATACCAGACGATTAAAAGAAATTCCACCAGCCAGAGCCACAGCAATCGGCCTGTCCTCATGTAGGTGCAGTGGCTTGGGAGTCTGTAACCTTTGCAGTGGTGCCGTTATATCAATTGCATATAGTAGCTAAGTATGTTCAGCAGATGATCCCAAGTCACTGAGATACAAACTTCTTGGTTACATATAGGTCAGTGTTCCTCAACTCCAGTCCTCAGGACCCACCTGCCGGTCATGTTTTCAGGGTTTGCTTAGTATTGGGCAGGTGATATAAGCAGTGTTCATGCATCAGGACTTACCTCAGGTATTCATTCTGTGGGATATTCTCAAATGATGACCGACAGGTGGGCCCTGAGGACTGGAGTTGAGGAACACTGATATAGGTGACAGATCGGGGAACAATCTTGCTGCATAATTGGAACTGTTATGGGTTTCACTCATGACCGTTCCAAGCAAGCTCTGCCTCTGATGCCACCAGATATAAGGTAGATATCCTACAAGTCAATGTTCGACCCTGTAAACAGGCCTAGGTCAGGATTCGGGGAATACAATATCTCCCTATGAAGAGTGCCTAAATGGAGGCCTCTCAACCAGTTAAGCTAGTACTCTCTGCTCTGAAATGATGAGGGGCAATTACCCCAAACAGCAGATGAGATGCTGGCTTATTTATTATCCAAGTCATGTCTCAAGGCCTGTTTAAAAGGTCAAACACTGACTCATAGGATAGCTGCTTTACCTCCGCTGGCATCAGAGGCAGAGCTTGCTAAGAGCAGACTTGTATACCACCAACTCCGGCCGTTTTAACACATTAGCAGGCCCAGTCCAAAGATCTCATGAGTGCCCCCCCCCCAATCTAACTGGTATAAGCACGGAATAGCGGCATAGACTACACTGTTCTATAGGTAAATAAACTCGGACCAAAGCCCAAAATATATACAGACACAAAACTTTTTTAAAAATATAGACCCCATGTACAATTTAAATAATGCGTTAAATTTATTTTAGCCTAAATTCACACAATCGTATTTTCGGTCCAAGTCGCACTTCGCACTTTCTGCGGATCGCACGCAGATCCTTTTGTTTCTATGGGGCAGTAAAAAATGCATCGTGCGTTGTCATCCGGTATGCTGTCCTCATCCATGCAGCAAACATTCTGGCCAACGGGACATTCGAATTACGAAGCAATAAACAATCCTTTTTTCGTAGTGGCATTTTCTTGTCCCTTGGCGTTTTGTTGTGCTTTTGGTGTGTTTTTTTTTCTTTTTTTTTTAGATATATTCCCATAGACTTCTCTCTAGGGAAAACAAAAGGTTGGAAATAAATATTGTGTGACTGAAAAACACCACCCCGAGAAAACATTAGTAAATAAATATCAGAATTTCATGGCGATTTCTTCAAGCCAGTAAAAAGGACATAAGTCCCAGATTTACCAGTAAATGGGTCTAAAAAGTGGTGTAAGTTGGTACAGCTAGGGCTCCTTCAGCTTTTCCATCTTGTTTAAAAAGGGGGTTGGGCTTAACAGAAAGTGGGTCTGGCTTTGCAGGAAAGGGGAGTGGCCTATGATTTTGCATTTTAACCCAACCTGATGTAAAATTCTAGCAAAAGTGTCTATCCCTGCACTACATTTAAAGGGGTTATCCCATCTTAGACAATGGGGGCATATCGCTAGGATATTGTCTGATAGGTGCGGGTCCCAGCGCTGGGACCCGCACCTACAAGTAGAACGGAGCGGAG
The DNA here is from genome assembly GCF_905171765.1 of Bufo bufo. Taxonomy (NCBI): domain Eukaryota; kingdom Metazoa; phylum Chordata; class Amphibia; order Anura; family Bufonidae; genus Bufo; species Bufo bufo. Next base: position 146,277,910 of record NC_053391.1, on the reverse strand, counting down.
AAAGTGGAGGAGGGCGCACTGCGCTGGCTCGGCTATTTCCGTTTGCCCCATAGAAATGAATGGGAGCGGCGGGGAGCTGCCATCTATAGGAGAACGGAGCCGGGAGAGTTGTGGCTGGAGGACCGGGGTCCGTCCACCACAAGGCGCAGCTCCCCGCCTCTCCCATTGAAGTAAATGGGAGCACACCGCGTATGCGTGGCCACCGCTCCCATTCATTTCTATGGGTCCAACGGAAATAGCCGAGCCAGCGCAGTGCGCCCTCCTCCACTTTCTCCGCTCCATTCTACTTGTAGGTGCGGGTCCCAGCGGTGGGACCCGCACCTATCAGACAATGGGGGGAATATCCTAGCGATATGCCCCCATTGTCTAAGATGGGATTTCCCCTTTAACATCCAGCCTTAGCCACTGGGATAAATCTGGTGCAGGTCTAGACAGCCTGGCTAAATTTGCGTCATCTATAGGATTAGTAAATATGGACCACTGTGTGGTAGCAGCTAGAGATGAGCGAATTTCATGTTATGAAATTCGTTCACGCTTCGTTTGGTGGTAAAAGGTGAATTGCGTTATGGATTCCATTACCACGGACCATAATGCAATTCTATGACGGAATGCCTTTAGAGGCATTCCATTATTCATTCCGTCGTAATAGAAATCTATGGCCTGCATAACGGATCTATACCGTTTCCATTATGCAGGAGAGGACTTCCCCCTCCGTTTTTCAGCCCATAGACTTCTATTATGATGGAATGAATAACAGAATGCCTCTGAAGGCATTCCGTTATGCATTCTGTCATAGAATTGCGTTCTGGTCCGTGGTAACGGAATCCATAATGCAATTCTGCCTTTACCACGAAACGAAGCGTGAACGAATTCCAAAATATGAAATTCACTCATCTCTAGTAGTAGCATTAGGGCTCGTTCACACGAACGTGTGCTGCCCGTTGCTGTATTGCGGACCGCATTTGCGGATCCGCAATATACGGGCACCGTTCCGTGTGCATTCCTCATCACGGATGCGGACCCATTCACTTCAATGAGTCCGCAGAACCGGAGATGCGGAACGTAAGCACGGAACGAAGCACTACGGAGTGCTTTCTGGGGTTCCGTTCCGTGCCTACGCACCGCAAAAAGATAGAACTTGCTCTATCTTTTTGCGGAACGGAGGGATCGCGGACCCATTCAAGTGAACGGGTCCACGATCCCCATGCGGCTGGGCCACGGTCGGTGCCCGTGCATTGCGGACCACAATTTGCGAGACTGTCGTATGAACGAGCCCTTATGGTCATTTTCATTGCTTTGTATTATTCTGTTAATGACTTATCCCAGCCTTCCTAATTGTTTTCCTTCTGTATTTTTCTTTGTGTCTCGAGCGTCAGTCTGTCAAAAGCTGAAATAATTACGGAAACCTATCCCTGTGATAAATGGCTGCAGCCCATTCATTTCCTACACACCCACATCCATTATACATTTTGCTTTAAGTAGGTAAATGCACACCAGACAATGGAAGGTTTAAGTGCACCTTGAATAATGGAATGGGAATTTTGCTACAGTTAGCCGACTACTGTATATGTTTTGTACCCAAAGACTCCAAATGTTAAAAAAGCCAATCAGACATTATAAAATGCAAGAGAAAAAAAACTGCAATAAAATAAAATGCTATTAGCTCTAGAACATGAAAATCCTGGTAAATGGTTCAGCAAGTTGAAGGTGACAGATTTTAGATTTTTTTTTAAACAAATTTTTATTGTTTTAAAATATCCGTATAATAGATAATTGTAAGCATAATACATCTTAGTAGAAGACTGTTTACATGTTTAGTTACAATCATTAGATCCGATGACAATTAATGTGTTGACACATTTTACAGATATTGTTTTTTATGTAGATCAAAACTTGAGTAACAAATTCGGGAACACAAGGGTAAAGAGCGTAACATATTAAGTAAATTGTCTATATGTTTTCCATAAAGACCAGATATGAAGGAAAGTGTTTCTGGATTTTAGTTCCCAATGGGAGAGTTCCTCAAGGCGGTCAAATTGATCAACCTTACCAATCCATTGATCGATAGTAGGTGAATCTGGAGAGCGCCAGTATGTAGGGATAAGAAGTCGGGCAGATTTTATCTACTGTGAAACCATTTAGTATACTTTTAAAACAGGTGATAGATTTATGTTGCTGAAGTATTTTGCTATAGTCACATGAGTAGTTTTTGATGTGGTTTTTTTGTTTTGTGTTTTTTTGCACATTTCTTTGTAAAAATTTGTTTTTTTTGTCAGTTTTAGAGATGAGAAAATAATTTCTTACAAATCATCCCATCAGCCAGAGTTCTAAGCTCCTCCTGCCTCCTGGTTTCACAGGGCCAGACATCTCAGCTTGCCCTGGCAATCTCGCATCTCCGGGTGGTAAAAGGCGCATCCACTGGGAAGTGTAGTGGCGCATGCACAGTAGTGGAAGCAGAGCTGAGATGTCCGGCCCTCAGACAAGTGGCTTCTTTAGCTGCAGGGACAGGCCCTTGCAGGTGGAGAACTCTGGTTGATGAGATGAATCCGGCTTCTGTCATGCCACACCAGCATTTTACTGGACAAAAGTTATTTTGTGAGCTATTTTTAATGGAATCTGCCACAGAGGCTTCAGCACAGGTGTGAACGAAACCCAACCCACAGAAACTTCCATACAATTGTGTTATTATATTCAGGAGCATATCCTATTGTTTCGCTGCAATTTCTGGATGATGACAAAAGGATTTAGCTGTCACTTGTCTGTGCTTGTGGCCTCTGGCAATTTTTTACTAGTTACTAGTTAAGAGATAGTTAGCAGAATGCTGACATTACACGTTATTCAGATTTGGGTTCGGAAACAGGAAGTTTCTGATTTGTGTGCAGTAATACAGATACACGGAAAGGCTAAACTCATGAGGTATTTCCTGTAAATAGTTATACAGTACGTCAGATGCTGATCTGTATCCCTTTATTATGTATTTGACCGGTCTCTTAGACTTATGGCTTATGCATACAAGCGAGTTTCAGGCGCGGGTGTCAGATGTTTTAAATGGACAGCAACCACGTTGAAAACTGACCCATTAAGTCAGTGGGGGTAATTTATCAATAATGGCGTAATTTGCTGCAAAAACATACTAACGTTACAAATCAAAAGTTGTGATTCGTTTCACCGCCAGGGGCATTGCTAGGGCCTAAAAAGATCCGGGGCCCAAGCCCCAATGAATATGGCCCAGTTCTCTAAGGCGCCCCCCCACACACCGCATTTTGCTGTACTTGCTATACAGCAGGACATACCTGTCGCATCCAGTGCCTCCGAGGTGACGTCTCCTTCGATGTAGATATCCGTCATCATCTTCTCCAATTGGTCCGTACAACTTCTCTCAGCCGCCTCGTCTCTTCAGAGTGTGACACACAGACATCTTAGCTTCCTCACATTTCTATTATCATCCCCCAACCTGGAGCCCTCAGTGTTATCCTGCTGCTCGCTGTGCTCCCCAATACCCCAAATACTATCCTGAAGAAAAATGAGTGCCCCCCAAAGTAATAGTGCTCCTCATAGTCCCACCAATAGTAATTCCCTTCTAGAATGCCCTCATTATTAATACTGTCCCCTACAGTGCCCCCAACAGTGATAATGCTCCCCAAGAATGCCCCCATTAGTAATACTGCCCCCTACAGTGTCCTCAACCGTGATAACGCTCCCCAAGAGTGCCCCAATTAGTAGAAGAGCCCTCCAGTATTAATAATATCCTCACAGAGCCCTCAGTAGAAATAAGGCCCCCCTATAGTTCCCCCAGTGGTAATAAAGCTCTCTACAGAGCCCTCAGTAGTAATAAGCCCCCCATAGTGCTCTTAGTAGAAATGAGGCAGATCTATAAGTCCCTCCTATAGAGCCCCCAGTAGTAATAAGAACGCCTATAATGTCCCCTGGATTTATAATACCCCTACAGTGCCCACAGTATTTATACTGCCCCCTACTGTTATAATGCTCACCTTAAAGTGCGCCCAGTATTTAAAATGCCCCCAGAAGTGCCCCCTGTAGTTATATTCCTCCCTCCACCATACAGTCCCAAGTAAATAACATTGCACCATCTCTCCTGCCCCCTCCAAAATACAGTCCTATGTAAATAACATTTCTCTCCTCCCTTCAGCCCTTCTAATATATAGTCCCATGTAAATAACACTATTTCCCTCCCTCCACCATAGAGTCCCATGTAAATGACATCACACCATTTCTCCAGCCCCCTTCAATATACAGTCCCATGTAAATAATATCCCTCTCTATCTACATCACCCCCTTCCCAGCCGCCTCCAACGTGCAATCCCATGTAAACATCACCCCCTCAACATTCAGTCTCATGTAAATAACAGGAAAACTATGAGGGGCAGTATACTCAATAAAACTTCACTTTTAATAACGTATAGGAGATAAAAAGACGGCCCCTACAGACATACAACGAGTAAGACCTGCAAACACTCAGCCTAGTGGGGTGAGTGAGCATAGACAATTACATAACAAACAGGGATGTAGGTGGTGGACTGGACCAAATGTATTGAGAGGCGGGCGAGACTGTGTTAGAGGGTCTAACCAACTGGCCCTAGCACAGGGAAAAAGAAAAAATCCCGTCCAATGGAACCACACACATTAGAGAATGATGTAGAGATGTTACCCCACAAAAATACCACTAAAGGGGATAACGTGGGGATATACTCAAGATATACTCAAGGGACACTTGAGTATATCCCCACGTTATCCCCTTTAGCGGTATTTTTGTGGGGTAACATCTCTACATCATTCTCTTATGTGTGTGGTTCCATTGGACGGGATTTTTTCTTTTTCCCTGTGCTAGGGCCTTACTAGGGTCACCTATACAGGAAGAGAGTTCCAGTCTGGGCCACCCCTTGCGGGGCTTTTTGGATCCCGTCCCTTGGACACACCCTGTAGGGCGGACTAGGACAAGCAGGGAGGCAATAGGGCCAGTTGGTTAGACCCTCTAACACAGTCTCGCCCGCCTCTCCATACATTTGGTCCAGTTCACCACCTACATCCCTGTTTGTTATGTAATTGTCTATGCTCACTCATCCCACTAGGCTGAGTGTTTGCAGGTCTTACTCGTTGTATGTCTGTAGGGGACGTCTTTTTATCTCCTACACGTTATTAAAAGTAGGGATCGACCGATTATCGGTTTGGCCGATATTATCGGCCGATATTGAGGATTTTGAACGTTATCGGTATCGGCATCTATTTTGCCGATATACCGATAACATATTGGGAACACAGAACGCGCTGCTCTCAGCGCTCTCCGTGTTCCCTCCGCAGCACAGGGGAGAAGAAAGCAGTGTCTCCCTCCCCCTGTGCTGCTGCTGCCGCTGCCGCCAATGAGAGGAGAGAACATAAGAGGAGGGGAGGGGCTGTGGCCACCGCTCCACCAATGAAGATAAGCCTTTCATTCATTCATATACAGGAGGCGGGAGCTGGCTGCAGAATCACATAGCCGGCTCCCGACCTCTATGACAAGTAGCTGCGATCCGCGGTAGTTAACTCCTCAGTTGCCGCTGATCGCAGCTACCGCTCATAGAGGTCGGGAGCCGGCTATGTGATTCTGCAGCCAGCTCCCGCCTCCTGTATATGAATGATTGAGAGACTTATCTTCATTAGTGGCGCAGTGCGCCCCCCCCCAAGCCCCCCAGTATTAATCATTGGTGGCGCAGTGCGCCCCCCACCCCCATCCTAATCCCAATAGTAAAAACATTGGTGGCGCAGTGCGCCCCCCCTCCAGTATTACTCATTGGTGGCAGTGGCCACAGGATCCCCTCTCCCCTGCTCCTCCGATCGGAGCCCCAGCTGTGTAATCCTGGGGCTCCGATCGGTTACCATGGCAGCTAGGACGCTACCGAAGCCCTGACTGCCATGGTAAGCTCCATGATGCTGTGTGCACAAAGCACAGAGCAGCAGGGACAGTGTGAGCTGCTCCTATTCACCCTGATAGAGATCTATCAGGGGGAATAGGACAAGGGTTCTAGTCCCTAAGGGGGCTAAAAGTTAGTAAAAAAAATAAATATTAAGTATAAATGAAAAAGATTTAAAAAAAATATATATAATAATACACATTAACAATAAACATATTAATTTTCAGCAGATTTGTGTAGGAAATTTTTTTTTTCTCAAAAATGAAAATTCCCAGAATATCGGTATAAATTATCGGCTATCGGCCTGAAAGTTCACAAATTATCGGTATCGGTATCGGCCCTAAAAAATCAATATCGGTCGATCCCTAATTAAAAGTGAAGTTTTATTGAGTATACTGCCCCTCATAGTTTTTCTGGTTGTTAATTGAGCAGTATTCAGGGAGACACCATTGCCTCTCCTGACCGACCACCTTTAATCTTATCACCTTTCATGTAAATAACACCATCCCCCCCACCAACCACCTTCAACATACAGTCCCATGTAAATAAAATGGCCCCCTCAACATTCAGTCCCATGTTAATAACTTCACTCCCTCCTCCAGCCCCCTCCAACATACAGTCCCATGTAAATAACATCACTCCCTCCCACAGCCGCCATCAACATACAGTCTCATGTAAATAAGATCACTCCCTCCCCCAGCCCCCTCCAACATACAGTCCCATGTAAATAACATCACTCCCTTCAGCCCTAACATACAATCCCAGTTAAATAACCACAACTTCCAGCATTGCTCTGCCTCTCTATTCACTTACCTCTCCTCATGTAGCAGACATCAACACAACTTCTTCCCAGGACTTCTCCTCTTCCCAGGACTTCTCCTCTTCACTGCCGTCCTCTCTTGCACTGATCACATGATGGTGACATCATCCCTCTCAACCACTGCCTGTTTTACTGGTCACATGACCTGTGATGTCATCACAGGTCCTTCAGATCTTCCACTGCATTAGATTCAATTGTATTGCTGTCCTGAGGATGGCAATACAGTTGTATCTAGCTGGCAGGCAGGACATTCGAGGCCTGGGACAAAAAATCTGGGGCCCAGGCCCTGAATGTTTTAACCTAGCAGAGCCCCTGTTAACCGCATATATCAAAAGCCCCACACCGCTTATAAAATATGACTTATTAAACTATCACCCTGATTTTCCGCCTCTTTCTCTTTATTTGCGAAATTTTAACACCAGTAGCTCTAAAATGAGACTTTTTAAAACTGAAATGCGCCATTTCAGCCAACCCTGTCCGGACCACACTTCCGACTTTTAAAACATATATTTGTGACTTTTGCAGCATATTTGCGACCTTTCTAGTGGTAAATTGCGACTTTTATCTCAGACTCAGGATGTTTTTGTCATTTTTGAATGACAATTTACTGACAGAACCCTGCTGTTTAGCTCATTTATATCATCCTGTTTTTAATACTCACCTATCACTTGTTACCACAACAGTTTTTTTTTTCTTTTCATAAATGCGGCTTTTTGACAAAAAGTCTCATCTTTATGCCATAGATGCGACTTTTTACACAGAACACCACCACATAAGCTGCTTTATTGTCTGCAATAATTTGAGCCATAAATCAGGCTTAATATGCGCCAATTTGATAGCCCCACCCACTTAGACATTTATAACTTATTTCTGGTGTGATGCATTATTTATGGTGAAAATTGTGTTGAAAACAGTTAATATATTTGGTGCAAATCAAAACGCCATTCTTTTTGCTGTGTTTTACGCCATAATTCTGGTGCATCATGCTTAATAAATGTCCCCCAGTATGTTCTATATTTAGTGTTTTTCACACAAGAACTGTCAGTGGCGCTGGTTGCTGCGGCAACTGAGTGACGTCGGCGGCGCAACTGCAACAAGGTTGGTAAGTACATGTCATCTGTGCTACGTTCCCAAAAGCATGTAGGGCTTTTATCCGTGACAGATGCTCCCAAAATAGCTTTTCACAGTTGTACCACAAAATGTAGACTACGGTTTTCCCCCGGAGTGGCGGCCGAGCTTTATGCCCCAAATGTGGGCACTGAGCCTCTAATTCGTGCCCAGTCTGTTAGGCCCCTTTCACACGGGCGAGTATTCCGCGCGGATGCGATGCGTGAGTTGAACGCATTTCACCCGCACTGAATACCGACCCATTCATTTCTATGGGGCTGTTCACATGAGCGGTGATTTTCACGCATCACTTGTGCGTTGCGTGAAAATCGCAGCATGCTCTATATTCTGCGTTTTTCACGCAACGCAGGCCCCATAGAAGTGAATGGGGTTGCGTGAAAATCGCAAGCAGAGACTATCGGGATGGAGACCCGATCATTATTATTTTCCCTTATAACATGGTTATAAGGGAAAATAATAGCATTCTGAATACAGCCTCTATCGTAGGGACGGGCTGCACCTCAATGGGGAAGGAGCAGCTGTGTTGGGGAAGAAGATGGCTAGAAGGTTGGAGGAGTGTTTAAACTAGGGACTGGGGGGGAGGGTAATTACACTATAGAAGGGGAAGATAGTGCAGATAGAGACCGGGGGCAAGGTAGTGGGACTGGGGGAGAAATGGAAGGAGGGACAAGAACAGTTCAGAAGGAAAGGTGTAGGGTAAAAAATATACATAAACCTCTCATATGTATGTATACTAATGCCAGAAGTCTGACTAATAAAACTGGAGAACTGGAATTAGTGATGTGTGAGGAGGACTATGACATAGTGGGAATAACTGAGACATGGCTGGATGATAGCTATGACTGGGCAGTTAATGTACAAGGTTACAGTCGGTTCAGAAAGGATCGTCAAAACCGGAGAGGTGGAGGGGTCTGCCTTTATGTAAAATCTTGTCTAAAGCCCACACTCCGTGAAGATATAAGTGAGGGACATGAACATGTGGAGTCACTGTGGGTAGAGATACATGGAGCTAAAAACAACAATAAATTACTAATAGGAGTCTACTATAAACCACCTAATATACCAGAGTCCACAGAAAATCTACTACTAAACGAGATAGACAAGGCGGCAAATCATAATGAGGTGGTTATTATGGGGGACTTCAACTACCCAGATATAGACTGGGAAACTGAAACTTGTATATCTCATAAAGGAAACAGATTCTTGGCAATAACCAAAGACCATTATCTCTCCCAACTGGTTCAGGACCCGACTAGAGGGACGGCCATACTGGACTTAATATTAACCAATAGACCTGACAGAACAACAGACGTGCAGGTTGGGGGACACCTGGGAAATAGTGACCATAAAGTAATAACCTTCCAATTATCATTCAAAAGAGCGTTTCTACAGGGAGAAACAAAAATACCAAACTTCAAAAAAGCTAAATTTAGCCAACTAAGAGAGGCCATAGGCCTAACTAACTGGGACAAAGTCCTCAAAAATAAAAATACAGCCAAAAAATGGGATATCTTTAAAAACATCCTAAAATCTCATTGTGAGAGGTACATACCGTATGGGAATAAAAGGTTAAGGAACAAAAAGAAACCAATGTGGATAAACAGAACTGTAAAGAAAGCAATAAATGACAAAAAGAAAGCATATAAAACCCTAAAACAGGAGGGTAGCACGGAAGCACTGAAAAACTATAAGGAAAAAAACAGAACATGTAAAAAACAAATAAAAGCGGCCAAACTAGAGACCGAGAGATTAATTGCCAAACAGAGTAAAACTAACCCTAAAATGTTCTTCAATTATATAAATGTTAAAAAGTATAAATCTGAAGGTGTCGGCCCTTTAAAGAGTAATGAGGGGGGAGTCGCAGAGAGCGACGAGGAGAAAGCAAAGCTGTTAAATATTTTTTTCTCCAATGTATTCACTGAGGAAAATAAACTGTCAGATGAAATGCTGAATGCTGAAATAAATTCGCCATTAAAAGTGTCCTGTCTGACCCAGGAAGAAGTACAACAGCGACTTAAAAAAAATCAAAATAGACAAATCGCCAGGACCGGATGGCATACACCCCCGTATCCTAAGGGAATTAAGTAATGTCATAGCCAGACCCTTATTTCTGATATTTGCGGACTCTGTACTAACAGGGAATGTCCCACAGGATTGGCGCATGGCAAATGTGGTGCCAATATTCAAAAAGGGTCCAAAAACAGAGCCTGGAAACTATAGGCCGGTAAGTTTAACATCTGTTGTGGGTAAACTGTTTGAAGGTTTTCTGAGAGATGCTATGTTAGAGCATCTTATGGGAAATAAGCAAATAACGCCATATCAGCATGGCTTCGTGAGGGATCGGTCATGTCAAACTAATTTAATCAGTTTCTATGAGGAGGTAAGTACTAGACTTGACAGCGGCAAATCAATGGATGTCGTGTATCTGGACTTCTCCAAAGCATTTGACACTGTACCTCATAAAAGGTTAGTATATAAAATGAGAATGCTCGGACTCGGAGAAAACGTCTGTAAGTGGGTAAGTAACTGGCTCAATGATAGAAAGCAGAGGGTGGTTATTAACGGTACATACTCAGATTGGGTCACTGTCACTAGTGGAGTACCTCAGGGGTCAGTATTGGGCCCTATTCTCTTCAATATATTTATTAATGATCTTGTAGAAGGCTTGCATAGTAAAATATCAATTTTCGCAGATGACACTAAACTGTGTAAAGTAATTAACACTGAAGAGGACAGTATACTACTACAGAGGGATCTGGATAGATTGGAGGCTTGGGCAGATAAGTGGCAGATGAGGTTTAACACTGAGAAATGTAAAGTTATGCACATGGGAAGGAATAATGCAAGTCACCCGTACATACTAAATGGTAAAACACTCGGTAACACTGACATGGAAAAGGATCTAGGAATTTTAATAAACAGCAAACTAAGCTGCAAAAAACAGTGTCAGGCAGCGGCTGCCAAGGCCAATAAGATAATGGGTTGCATCAAAAGGGGCATAGATGCCCGTGATGAGAACATATTCCTACTACTTTACAAATCACTGGTCAGACCACACATGGAGTACTGTGTACAGTTCTGGGCTCCTGTAAACAAGGCAGACATAGCAGAGCTGGAGAGGGTCCAGAGGAGGGCAACTAAAGTAATAACTGGAATGGGGCAACTACAGTACCCTGAAAGATTATCAAAATTAGGGTTATTCACGTTAGAAAAAAGACGACTGAGGGGAGATCTAATTACTATGTATAAATATATCAGGGGGCAGTACAGAGATCTATCCCATCATCTATTTATCCCCAGGACTGTGACTGTGACGAGGGGACATCCTCTGCGTTTGGAGGAAAGAAGGTTTGTACACAAACATAGAAAAGGGTTCTTTACGGTAAGAGCAGTGAGACTATGGAACTCTCTGCCTGAGGAGGTGGTGATGGTGAGTACAATAAAGGAATTCAAGAGGGGCCTGGATGTATTTCTGGAGTGTAATAATATTACAGGCTATAGCTACTAGAGAGGGGTCGTTGATCCAGGGAGTTATTCTGATTGCCTGATTGGAGTCGGGAAGGAATTTTTTATTCCCCTAAAGTGAGGAAAATTGGCTTCTACCTCACAGGGTTTTTTTTGCCTTCCTCTGGATCAACTTGTAGGATGACAGGCCGAACTGGATGGACAAATGTCTTTTTTCGGCCTTATGTACTATGTTACTATGTTACTATGTTAGAATGCATAGTACAATAGGGCTGGAGGGGTTAAAAAATAAATAAATAAAATTTAACTCACCTTAGTCCACTTGATCGCGATGCCCGGCATCTCCTTCTGTCTCCTTTACTGAACAGGACCTGTGGTGAGCATTCATTACAGGTCAAAGACCTGTGGTGACGTCACTCCGGTCATCACATGATCCATCACATGATCTTTTACCATGGTGATGGATCATGTGATGACCGGAGTGACGTCACCACAGGTCCTCCTTGACCTGTAATGAATGCTCACCACAGGTCCTGTTCAGTAAAGGAGACAGAAGGAGATGCCGGGCATCGCGATCAAGTGGACTAAGGTGAGTTAAATTATTTTATTTATTTTTTTAACCCCTCCAGCGCTATTTTACTATGCATTCTGTATTCAGAATGCTATTATTTTCCCTTATAACTATGTTAAAAGGGGAAATAATACAATCTACAGAACACCTAACCCAAGCCCGAACTTCTGTGAAGAAGTTCGGGTTTGGGTACCAAACATGCGCGATTTTTCTCACGTGAGTGCAAAACGCATTACAATGTTTTGCACTCGCGCAGAAAAATCACGGGTGTTCCCGTAACGCACCCGCACATTTTCCCGCAACGCCCGTGTGAAAGAGGCCTTATACTTCTATGTATTCTAATTGACAAGTCATAAAAATTTTATTTGTAAAAGTAAATTTTTTGGGCAAACCACTTTAAGAATAGTTAAAAAATAAACTTTCTTGCCTGGATAACTTCAGTAAACTGCAGGACTCCTGGATATTTCTGAAGAGATGGGTTGGATCAATGTTTTTTCTGATGCAGAGTGCTGTAGCAGCTGTGCCGAAGAGTTTCTTGTGATGTCCTACTTTCATTATTATCAAATTGCCTGGTGCCACACACAGCAGAAACTGGAGCAAACTACTGACACACTGGGAGAAGTCAATGTTACAACAATTATTTGCTGCGAAATTTGATTTCCAGTGTAATGCACGTTAATTCATACGTAAATACATATAAAATATAATCAGCTAAATAATGAACCTTACTTATTGATCTCCAGCTACACGACTCATCTATATGGCAGGAGGTAAGTAGCATTCATTCCTACAGGGCAACTGTGTGGCTGCATAAACTGCATATATGTAATCAGCAGAAGGGTCACTTTCCATGATTAAAACGGTTGCAGATGCCTCTGCAGTGATTAAAGAGTTTTTCAGACATTTTTTAACTGATGACCTAGCTTTTAGATAGAAGAAATATATCAATAGAGCAGCACTATAGTACCTTACGGATTTCCTAGGGATGCATCAGCCAGTCCAAGGACCCCAGATCCGAACACGATAATATCCAAATAAAGAGTGGTGGCAGCATCTCCAGTCCAAAAAGGTTTATTCACACAGGGTCCATGAGACAGCACACAAGGTCAAATAAAGTGTGACGTTTCGGCTACATGGTAGTTTGAGAAAGGCTACCATGTAGCCGAAACATCGCTCTTTATTTGACCTTTTGTACTGTCTCATGGCCCCTGTGTGAATAAACGTTTTGGATTGGAGATGCTGCCACCACTCTTTATTTAGATACTATCCTCTAGATTGGTCATCAATATCTGATCAGTGGGGGTTCGACACTCAGGAACTCCACCAATCAGATGTTTGAGAAGTCACTGGCGCTCCCAGTAGCACTTCAGCCTTCTCTCAGCTCACCAAGCACAGCGCTGTGCATTGTATGCAATTCAATGGGGCTGAGCTGCGCCTAGGCCGTAGGACCAATGAACTTGATGTCACACAGCCTAGGGAAAGCTACACGAAGGCTGCGGCACTACTGTGACTGCCGGTGCATTCTCAGTCAGCTAGGATAGGTCATCTTGGAAAACCCCTTTAATGTTGAATTATGGATACATAATTGGGTGCCAGTTCCTATATCATGATTAATATTTCAGTTATGATGATCTAATGGACACTGCTCAGTGTGCCCAAGAGATGGCGGTCAGAGCTCAACTGTAATACGCAACTGGGCTCTTATCACAGCTGCCAGGGTCAGAGCTAGATATCTGGACAGTTTTCACCTCTTAGATGTCCCTCAGTATAGTCATTGGCACCATACAATATGATCATATGGTACCTATGTGTTAACTTGTCAGCCGGGGACCTTACAAACAGAGGCATGGTCTAATAGGTCAGTGTAAGGCCTCCTGCACACGAACGTATTTTTTTGCGGTCCGCAAAAATGGGTCCCGTTTTTCCGTGATCCGTGACCGTTTTTTCGTCCGTGGGTCTTCCTTGATTTTTAGAGGATCCACGGACATGAAAAAAAAGTCGTTTTGGTGTCCGCCTGGCCGTGCGGAGCCAAACGGATCCGTCCTGAATTACAATGCAAGTCAATGGGGACGGATCCGTTTGACGTTGACACAATATGGTGCCATTTCAAACGGATCCGTCCCCATTGACTTTCAATGTAAAGTCTGGAGTCCCTTTTATACCATCGGATCGGAGTTTTCTCCAATCCGATGGTATATTTTAACTTGAAGCGTCCCCATCACCATGGGAACGCCTCTATGTTAGAATATACTGTCGGATATGAGTTAGATCGTGAAACCTCATTTCCGACAGTATATTCTAACACAGAGGCGTTCCCATGGTGATGGGGACGCTTCTAGTTAGAATATACTACAAACTGTGTACATGACTGCCCCCTGCTGCCTAGCAGCATCCGATCTCTTACAGGGGGCTGTGATCAGCACAATTAACCCTTCAGGTGCCGCACCTGAAGGGGTTAATTGTGCTATCATCTCCCCCTGTAAAAGATCAGGGCTGCCAGGCAGCAGGGGGAAGACCCCCCCCCTCCCCCCTCCTCAGTTTGAATATCATTGGTGGCCAGTGCAGCCCCCCCCCCTTCCTCCCTCTATTGTAATAATTCCTTGGTGGCACAGTGTGCGCCCCCCCCGCCCCCCCCCCCCCTTCCTCCCTCTATTGTAATAATTCGTTGGTGGCACAGTGTGCGCCCCCCCCCCCTTCCTCCCTCTATTGTAATCGTTGGTGGCACAGTGTGCGCCCCCCATTGGCCCCCCTCCCTCTATAGCATTAACAACATTGGTGGCCAGTGTGCGGCCTCCCATCTAGCCCCCCCCCCATCATTGGTGGCAGCGGGTTACTAGCAGTAGTGATTCATACTTACCTGGGAGCTGCGATGTCTGCTTCCGGCCGGGAGCTCCTCCTACTGGTAAGTGACAGTTCATTTAGCAATGACACTTACCAGTAGGTGGAGCTCCCGGCCGGACACGAACATCGCAGCAGCCGGTAAGTATGAATCTTCTACTATTGTACTATTGCTAAGTAACCATGGCAACCAGCGTCCTGGTTGCCATGGTTACCGATCGGAGCCCCAGCGATTAAACTGGGACTCCGATCGGTACTCCGCTGCCACCAATGATGGGGAGGGGGGGGAGATGGGAGGCCGCACACTGGCCACCAATGTTGTTAATGCTATAGAGGGAGGGGGGGGGGGCGATGGGGGGCGCACACTGTGCCACCAACGAATTATTACAATAGAGGGAGGGGGGGGGGCGCACACTGTGCCACCAACGAATTATTACAATAGAGGAAGGGAGGGGGGGGCGCACACTGTGCCACCAACGAATAATTACAATAGAGGGAGGGGGGGGGCCGCACTGGCCACCAATGATATTTAAACTGGGTAGGGGGGGGAGGGTCTGCCCCCTGCTGCCTGGCAGCCCTGATCTCTTACAGGGGGCCGTGATCAGCACAATTAACCCCTTCAGGTGCCGCACCTGAAGGGGTTAATTGTGCTGATCACGGCCCCCTGTAAGAGATCGGGTGCTGCCAGGCAGCAGGGGGCAGTCTTGTACACAGTTTGTAGTGTATTCTAACTAGAAGCGTCCCCATCACCATGGGAACGCTTCTGTGTTAGAATATACTGTCGGTTCTGAGTTTTCACGAAGTGAAAACTCAGCTTTGAAAAAGCTTTTATACAGACGGATCTTCGGATCCGTCTGTATAAAAACTAACCTACGGCCACGGATCACGGACACGGATGCCAATCTTGTGTGCATCCGTGTTCTTTCACGGACCCATTGACTTGAATGGGTCCGTGAACCGTTGGCCGTGAAAAAAATAGGACAGGTCATATTTTTTTCACGGCCAGGAAACACGGATCACGGATGCGGCTGCAAAACGGTGCATTTTCCGATTTTTCCACGGACCCATTGAAAGTCAATGGGTCCGTGAAAAAAAGCGGAAAACGGCACAACGGCCACGGGTGCACACAACGTTCGTGTGCAGGAGGCCTAATACTGACAGTCTGTAGTGCTATGGAATACTATGTAGCCCAAAGCATTAAACAAGCAATCCAAGGATTGTTGCTTCGAGTCCCCTCATGAAACTAAAAAAAAAGTAATATTTCATAAAGTTTAATTAAAAGTAAGAGCTGCCCTCCTCCAAAAACATAAATGTTAAAAATAATTAACCATAAAAATACTGTACGTTTGGCATTGCCACAATCAGAAAGACCTATAATATATAAATATATTTATATTGACCCCTAGAATAGAGTTATCATGTTATTTTACCGCAGTATGGGGAAAATACACAGATAACATCCCAAAATAATCAAAACAAGACAACCAATAAAGTTCCCCAAATTTGTGATGCATATTCAAGATATGCTAATATCCTATATGATAAATGTATATTATATAAAGCTTGTGAAGCATAATAGTTCCTTAAAAACAAAAGGGGTTACAGAGGACATCTTGTGATGGTCCTAGTCACCCCATCTTTTTGGGGGGCGAACAAGCTCAGTAGCCTGCAAACTAGGACAGATTACTTATATATTGTGCTCCTCCAGGATGTGTTTGGACACAGGTATTTGGCTTCTGTTTTACACATCACAAACATGTTCCCAAATCCATCTATGGAAATGACATTTTGCCCACGTAATTCTTTGGACACGTAATTAACACCAGTACATTTGCAATTGACAAAATCTCTTATCACATAGTGTGGCACAGTGAGAGGTTTGGTCTGGGAAAACAGGTATTTTCCTCCCAGCATGTACTGCTGTGCTGATTTACAGCCATGCGAGGTCAAATTCCAGACCGGATTTTAAATGCTGGTCTGGGTTTTGGCAGCAGCTGGCTGTCCTTAAAGAGGCAGCTGGGCTCAGAAGCCAGGTCTCTGTGTTGGGATCTGGGAGCCTTGTGTCTGGATTAAGGCTTGCTACCTGTTTGGCATGAAAACAGGTTGGTACTGCTATCAGCAAGGACCCTTTGAGACAGAATTGGTGTGAATTACCACCAACACCGCAAGGTGACTTTTTGTTTGAATATGACTGCTTGTTTTGTCACTTGCCTAAAGTGTGAATAAAACACTGAACTGTATGATCCAAAGAACTTGTTGTTGCCTCTATACTGTCTACCAGAGCGAGTCCGCACAATAGGTACATTGGGTACTGGCACATAGCACCAATTTGTGTTAATAAGACTTCAGGCATTACATCCAGTGTTGGACTGAAGTTCCTTGGGCCCACCAAGGCTTGCTCTCTATGTATACAGGACATGTGCACGTCCACGTTAATTTTATCATTGCACATGTAGGACGTATAATCAATAAGATTTAATAGTATATCTGGTTCAGACACAGACTGCAAAGGAAAATATGTAGCAGTAAACCCTGTGACAAAAGATGAAAGGGGTATTCTGACTGTAACAAGTTATCCCCTAGCCACAGGGATAACTATTAGATCTGTGGTGGGAGCGGTGTACCCGATTGTCTTCAGAACCCCCCCCCCCCCCATAGAGATGATTAGAGCAGCAGTGCACATGCCCAGTCTGCCTATCCACTAATTTTGGGGGGCCCTGAGAGGTACAGGTTCCCAATTGTTGTGATAAATGGAGGTCCCAGCAATAGGAGCTCCACCAATCTAATAGTTATCCCCTGTCTTGTGGATAATTTGTCATAACCAGAATATCCCTTTAACAGTACTTTACAGGCAACAAAGTAGACATTAGGAACCATTGGTGCTTTCTTGATTAGATGGTGGTAGGCTTTTGCTCCTGAGCCCCTTGTCCTTCTGCACAGATTGCACATGTACTTTATCCAGTCAAGTCAAGTTGACCTTTGGGGTCTTGTTTTATTAGGGGTCCATTATTGTGCCCGAGCTTGGGCCCATCAGAGAATCCTATGGTCCTCTGTTAGGTCTTTCCGATCCAGCGTACATCTGCCACATCTGTATGAACCAGGGATTTGCCTGTCAAAAATATGAAATATGCTGGGAATATTTTTTTTCTAATTACAAAGTTGTGAGAGCTGTAGCGATGCATTATCCTGTTTTTCCTGTAGCCCTGTTATTCAGGCTGGAACATGTAGTCCCTCAACAACCATATAGCCACAGGTTGTCTGCCTCTTATAATGATCAGTAATGGCCCTTTTTTTGTTAGTTCTTCTTTGTGTTCCATTTTTAGAAGGGTAGGTGTTCAGAAGTTTTTACATTTATACTGACCTTAGAAATCAAGATATTAAAGATTTTCAATAATTAGCATTTCTGGCTCCTGCGGGAATGTTCTAAAGTCATCCGCCATCCCCTTACTAGCGGGAAAGTTATTTTGCAGAGAGCTAGACATCAATAGTTATTCATCAGGAAGGGACATAGCTCAGCGGGGTTTCTAGTAATGCACTGCACAAACATTTTAACATGGGGAATTTAAGATTCCTAATAAAGAGCGCACTTGAGTCCTTGGTTGTTGTGGTATTTGGAGTTTCTGGTTTCTTAGGGAGGCTGTAATAGGATAATTGTCATTTTCAAAAATTATCATAATGATTAAGTTCACTTTTACTGCTAGGATAATTTTGTAAGCTTTATCCAAAATGTACTTATCTGTAACACTGACTCAGGAACAAGCTGTTTGCAGAGACCTAGGGGCCCTTCAACGTGGGCTGAATTTTAAGCCAATTATTGGTAATTCAAATTCATACAAATGCTCAACCACCATTGTAGTTGTGCGCTGATTACCTGACAAATGGGTGATCACATCTTTCATACGGCACCAAAAATCCTCCTTTCTCGGCAGCACATTGCCCAGTGTAAACAGGGATGTGCTATAGACAAGCAAGAAAACTGAATTAGGATGAACAATCGTAATAATGATCATTCATCCCCATACAGCAGCGATTATTGCTGCAGGTAAAGGACCCTTTAGTGTAAATGTTCTTCAGTACTGTCCACTCTATTGGCCCAGGTAAAAGGACCCTTTAGTGTAAATACACCTATGTTTCATATGCCTACGTTTCAGTCGCAGTCAAGCACTTTTCTGGCACAAGAGAGATGATAAATCTCCCCCCATACTGTCCGGTCATCCTCATTTAAGTCAGGCACATACTGTCTCAGCATCCTTGTGTAAATAAGTATCACCGATTCCTTCAGGCACATACTGTCTCAGCGTCCTCATTAGAGATGAGCGAATCTATTCGTAGATCCGTAGATTCGTTATGAGTCTCTAATTGGAGTGAGATGCACCAAGTTTTAGAGGTGCATGTACCTAAAAATTTGGCTCATCTTTGACTGTTCATTAAAGGTGTTGTGCAGGGGTTTTATGATAACCTGTTCTCAGGATAGGTAATCAATATTTGATTGGCGGGAATCCGGCACCCCTGAGGATTAGCTGTTTGGAGAGGAGGCTGCACTCCATGTGAGCGTGCTTCCTCCTTATTATACTTCGCGTCTTCTCCCTTGCAGCAGCGGCGTAGTGTAATTACAGGTACTCGCTCCATTCAAGTGAATAGAGCTAGTACTTGTAATTACACTTGCTTCCAAAATAATGGACAGTGTAATGAACAGGAAGCAGCACTCGCATGGAGCATTGCCTTCTCTTTAAACAGCTGATCGGCGAGGGTGCTGGTTGTTTGGCTCCCGCTGATCTGATGTTGATGACCTATCCTGAGGATAGGTCATCAATATAAAACCCTGCACAACCCCTTTAAACCTGAAATCTATATCTGCTATGAGGAGGCATAGGTTTCCACTATTGTTTTCCCATATTTCTTGTGCAAATTATAGTAAATCTGTCAGTCTACTTGAGGTCATATTTCTTATCATTTTCAAAACTGGCAGCAAAAGCCTAAAACGGCAAAAAGGTGCAAATTATCAAAGGTTGCATGCGCCATAACTTTTCAAAAGCATACTTGTGGTGCTAATGAATTAATGCATTATATTTCTGTGGTCCCATTCCCGAGAAAAGCAAATTTTATTGATAAGTAAATGAGGTTACTGGAGCACCTCCTAGTCTCGGCGCTTGCACACCCTATGTGCTAGTACTGTCCAAGTAGCACAGATTCCAACCGAGCAAGCACTAATACTGAGAGATGTGGCACATGCTTAAGAAAACAGGGATTGACGTCTAGCCTTGTCAATCTAGGGGAGGGACTAAAGCTCTAGGGGTGTTACTAACTGGTGTTATGAGGACTCTGGCCAGTCCCTCGGTGCTCCAGTAAGCCTTCAAGAAATAAAATGGCCGCCATCCTATAAGTACACACTGAACCTGTCCAAATGACACAGAAATACAAGTTACTTCACAACACTGAGCTAAAGAGCTGCCTCATCCTCTTCTCTGCTCTGTTTGTCAGAGATTATGATACTGAATACAGATGATAAGAACTGAATCACTATAGGAGCGGAGTTCATGAGGAGACATGAAATACAGAGGACAGACAGGACAGACTGTGGTAATGTGAGGCTGTTCGAATGGAGACTGCATACAAGTGCTGCTGCTCATCAGCCACATCTCCGCCAACTTTCTGTACTTCATGTCTCCTCATGATCTCCATTCCTATAGACATTCAGCTAAAAATCTTATCATCTGCATTCAGGATCATAATCCCTGACAAGTAGAGCAGAGAGGAGGATGAGGACTGTGCTGCAAATAGGTAATGTGACTGATGAACGTGTCTTTGTTCTTTTCTTTAGACTTGCACCAGCAGGAAAAACGAAGTTTAATTCATATGCAAATGAGCACTCGCAAGTGCCCAGGGGCGGCATTCAGTGTGTAGGTGCCCAGGCTGCTCTGCCTTCTTTTCACTTTACTCCTCCCCAGCCTCTTACTTTGCCCGCCCTCCAAGTCCTTTACGTCATCGCTAGGTCTGGTTAAGATCCCACGCCTGTGCACTGCTTCGCCGGGCTGGGGCATGCACACGGTGATGCCCATTGTGGGCACTGCATCGCTTCACCTAGTGCGCATGCCCTCGGCCGGACCTATCGATGAGGCAAGAGACTTGGAGGGCGGGAAAAGGCAGAGAGTAAAGTGAAAAAAAGGCAGAGCAGCCTGGGCACCTACACACTGAACGCCGCCCCTGGGCACTTGCGAGTGCTCATTTGCATATTAATTAAACTTAGTTTTTCCTGCTTGTGTAAGTGTAAAGAAAAGAACAAAGGTACCGTTACAATCCTGTATAGGTGTGCTACAGAGCCATGTAAGCACTGTATATGGCCGTATGGAGGTGACAGACTCCCTTTAATATAATCCACCATCATTCTTCAGGAAAAAGCTTACATTATTACTATGACAGTGATATGTGTATATGGCCTCATTGTTAAAAAAATATTTTGAATTTTGGCAATGTCTATTGTTTTGTGGACTCGGGCATTCCTAGTATTTAAAGACACATTTTAGAAACTTTCATTGTACTTCCCTAGGAAATCATACTAATGTTCAAGGTAATGGAGACAAACAGTAGGTATGGTAGGTAGGAATAATTCAAAAATATATTCCTGTTGTATTCCTCCCAGGGCAGAACTGGTTGTAGAGAGAACTGATTAGTTTTAGAAGCAAAAAGGCTTGAAGGCAAGACCAGAGGCTTTTAGCACACAACCATGAAAGTACAGTAGGCTAAAGATTTATACGAGTTCTCTAATATTTACAAGTTTTCGAGTTTTCAAAAAAAGCTTGCATAATGGCTTTGCTTCTTTGTACAGTCATAACGTGAAGAAACAGTTATGTTTGGGCTTCATTTATGCTTTTTTTCATCCATATTATTCCGTTTCAGCTGCACAGCTATATACATTTCTCTCAGAATTAGGAGGTGTCTCCCTTCTGCTAGCACTATACTGCTGTGATGTCTGTTTGTTTTAAGCTCTGGAGCTCACAGAACAGATAAGGTGGAATAAATCACACTTACAGAAAGGCAGGAAGCTCCTGTGATGTTCAGAAGTAGTGTAGAAGCAGTTCTTTTATCAGGCTCACAATCTCAGCTAGTTCTGATACGCCCTAACTTCCTCACAGTCTTTTTTTTTTAAATTAGGGATGGATCTACCTAACAAAAGATAGTGAGTGGACTGCAACTTAGGTGGAAGTGAGACCCCCTAGAGCTTTTTTTCAGGTGGAGGCATATTATTTAAATGAGGTAATTTGGAAATTTGCCAGTTACACCATTCTGTATTAAATGAAATGAAATGGTGTCATCAATATTAAACACCTGGAAAACCCTTTTAACTACTACTTGGTATTATTGCATATTAGGAATATGAGTTGGCTTGAAATACATGTCATCAGAGGGTCATTGGTGCTGTTCTGTCTCTCATTAATACTTTACACTACAGTTCTGCTTATTTAAATTGGCAGCTATGTATAAATACAAAGCACCCAGACAATCTAGACATGCACCCAGACAATCTAGGAAGTGACTGCATGGACAGGTCATTTTAGACTAATCCAGAGAAGCAGTGAGAACAACAAGGTTATTTGGCAACTGCAACATATATATTGGGGCGATACCTCGATCGGGGCTCAGGATGTCCTGAAGTAACAGTATACATTATTATCATCACTTGTTTTCTGCCATTAATATCTAATAAATGCAATCATTGTTTTTTGTTTCTGTTTCTTATGTTACTCGGCATGTGACTGTATGTCGTGTACGGACTAGTACCAGTGTTTGTTGAAGACAAAGCCACAATTATGTTGTATCTATCCATTGTTCTTGGTAACATATCCTATGTGCTATGTGTGTGCAATAATTTAGGTCGTTTTATTCTAGTTTATCCCTTTGTTTATTTAGGAGGTATAACGTATCTTTTATTATACTATATATTTTCCTATATGTAATATGTTGAGTTTACTGTTACTATTTATACACTGAATATACTGTAGATAGTAACCCTGCAAGCTCTCTTATGTGGCTGCTGTAAGTGTCCAGTTTATTATCTGTAAATCTATATTAGATATAAACTTATGTGAGGGAATTTTAAGCTTTATATCCTAAAATCAAGTCCCTGGCCACTATAAAAATATGTTGATAAGCCCAATATTGTTAACCCCCCTTCACCCCTCCTCTGTTATGCCACAGAACAGCTCTGACCTATTGAGGCATAGACTCTACAAGACTTCCATGGAGCAGACTTGTTTTTCCAAGAGATTTGGGTAATTGGAAGACCAAGTCAACACCTCCTCAATGTTGAACAATGTTTTGCAGGGTCTTTTTTTTGGGCAGACACCCCTACATGGCTGGACCTGCAGACAATAGCATACTCACCTGCCTCCCACCACTAGCTTCTGGTTCATTCACTCCAGCACTAGTTTGACACTGGTCATCTGGTCTTGCCAGGTCCCACTAGCTAGCTAGAGCCTGTGAGATATTATCCGTTTGTCTGTCTGATTCCTGGTTCCAGATCTGTGACAAAATATTGAACCTGTGCCACTTGTCCTGACTTTGTTCATAAAAACATATAAACAATAAAAATATATATATCAGGTAATGGCACATTCAAAAATGACTGAACTATTAACATATTTTTTTTAATTTCCTGTACGGTGAACACCGTAATGGAAAAAAAGGAAGAAAGCGCACACCATTCCCAATCTTTTAGTCACCTCCCCCCCCCAAAAAAAATAATTTGAACAACAGTGGTCATGTGTACCACAAAAATGGTACCAATAAAAATTACAGTTCGTCCCGCAAAAAACAGCCCCGATAGAGCTCTGTGGATCGAAGTCTAAAACATTTATGGCTGTCAGAAAATGGCGATGCAGAGAAAATGTTGATTTATTTTTTTTCAAAAGTAGCTTAAAAAAAACTATACAAATTTGGTATCATCGTATTTATATTGAGCCACAAAATAAGGATGTCATGTCATGTGTGGCGCATAGTGAGGACCGTGATGTTAAAACCTCAAAACCCTGGCAGAATTGTGGGTTTATTCAATAATGGGTTAAAGGGAATCTGTCAGCGTTTATCTGAGGGCAGCATAAACTGGTGTCAGATACCCTGACCATAATGCTCACTATACATTGTTTTACTGATATCAGTATGAGCAGATCCAGCTCAAGCTGAGCTCTGGAGCCCAATCAGTACAGGGCACTTGGGAGTCCTCATATCCATGAGCTCCTGTCTTTCTTCTTTACCCTTGCTCCATTGCTGATTGGAATAGGAAGAGAGATGCCAATCTGCGGCAGACGGGCAGTGAGAGCCGGGAGCTCATGAAGATGAGGACCCCCTAGCGCATGCTCTGCTTTAAAGGGTTTGTCCGCTTTTTACAATTGATGACCTATCTTCAGGATAGGTCATCAGTATCAGATTGGCGGGGGTCCAACTCCCAGCACCCCCCGCCGATCACTCTTACGAGTGCTCTTGCTCTATTTACCTGCTTGCTGCAGCAATTGCAGGGGTGAGCAGGTGTAATTACAAATATGGCGTCCGTTCCCATTTACTTCTATGGCATTGCTCCATCCTATTCACTTGAACAGACAGAGCCGTCCCATAGAAGTGAATGGGGACACCATATTTTTACTTATACTGCTCACAACTGCAATTGTTGCGGCGAGCAGTTAAACAGAGAAGCCAGCGCTCTTCAAATAGCCACGGTCGATTTGATATTGATGATCTTTTCTGCTCTTCTTATTCCTTTGTCCTGCTCATTGAGAAGGCCGCACATGCTCAGTTTCATCCTGCAACCGCCTCCTGAGCTGTGATAGGTAGAGCATGGACACGCCTCCTTAGCTCCAGAAGTAAAGACACTCCCCTTGAGCTGTCAGCTTGATATAAATCTAGCAGAGCAATGAATGGGGAGATCTTTGGACCCATGTGTGATACAGGGCTGGTTCTTTGTTAGAAAGAGATTGTCATGTACTATATGATACTGATTTTCATTTTTTACTTTATTCATGGAATAACCCTCTTAACAATAGTTCTCCACCAGAAAAAGGCGGTCCCTGCTGGTGAAGAAGCCACTTGATTGACAGGGCTGGACATCTCACCCTGCCCCGACAAACTCATGCCAGCACCGCTTCTACAAGTAACAGCGCAAGCGCAGAGGCTCTGCTTTCTCTTCCAGAGCAACGACTGTTCATGTGCCACTACCTGGTGCAAATCAGCCAACAAACGAATGTTTGCTCATTTATCAGCTGATCAGAAGAAGGATTATATGGGCCAGTTATCAAGAATGAGTATTTGGTCAATGCTGTTCATCAGTATTTGTTAAAAAACTGTAAGTAGCCGTTCTACCAAGATAAGGTATAATGGGCAGATTTACATTTCTTCTGTGTTTTGATCCCACTTCTGGTTTTCGATAACAAATACTGATGCAAAACACTGACATGTGAATATGGCCTTAGGGTTTGTGTGCACCCTGTGCCCATGCTGCGGACCACAAATGAGCAGTTTGCAATGCACAGCCACCGACCGTGTGCCTGCCCATTTGCGGACCCATTCACTTGACATGTTCTGTTTTTTTGCGGTGTTTACCAAAATCCCACAGAAGCACTCTGTAGTGCTTTGTGGGCTTCCACACGGTGCCTCCGCACTGCACCGCTCTGTAGCTTGCGGATTGCGGACCCATTCAAGTGACCCGCTGTTTTTAGGATGCAATACGGGCATGGGCCGCATACGTTCGTCCGTCTCCTATAAGTTAAAAACGGACCAATCACAAACCAAAGGCAGATGCCATCTGTGTTATGTCCATGACCCACAGACTTCAATGGGTGTGTTTGGTCCCAAACCAATGTAGTGCATGTCTCTGATTTTTTTCACTGACCTGTGGTCAATAAAAAAAATACTGATATCTGAACAGACATTAAGATCAATGGGTATATTTGCTGTCTGCAGAAAATGTGGACAGCACACGTCAATGAAAAACGGAAATGTGAACGAGGCCTTAGGCCTCTTTCACATGAGCGTGATGGCTTTGTCTCCGGATGCGTTCAGGGTGCGTTCAGTGAAACTCGCACCATTTTGCAAGCAAGTTCAGTCAGTTTTGTCTGCGATTGCGTTCAGTTGTTCAGTTTTTTCCGTGCGGGTGCAATGCGTTTTTCACACGCGTGATAAAAAACTGAAGGTTTACAAACAACATCTCTTAGCAACCATCAGTGAAAAATGCATGGCATCCGCATTTGCTTCCGGATGCGATGCGTTTTTCACTGAAGCCCCATTCACTTCTATGGGGCCGGGGCTGCGTGAAAAACGCTCATGTACACAGACCCATGGAAATGAATGGGTCAGGATTCAGTGCGGGTGCTATGCGTTCACGTCATGCATTGCACCCGCGCTGAAAACTCAATCGTGTGAAAGGGGCCTAAGGCCTCTTTCACACGGGCGTTGCGGGTGACGTGTGGGAAAAGATGTGGGTGCGTTGCGGGAAAATGCGCAATTTTTCCCTGCGAGTGCAAAGCGTTTTAATGCATTTTGCACACGTGTGAGAAAAATCGGCATGTTTGGTACCCAGACCCGAACTTCTTTACAGAAGTTCCGGTTTGGGATCGGTGTTGTGTAAATTTTATTATTTTCCCTTATAAGGCCTCTTTCACACGGGCGTTGCGAGAAAATGTGCGGGTGCGTTCCGGGAACACCCGCGATTTTTCCGCGCGAGTGCAAAACATTGTAATGCGTTTTGCACTCGCGTGAGAAAAATCGCGCATGTTTGGTACCCAAACCTGAACTTCTTCACAGAAGTTCGGGCTTGTGATCGGTGTTCTGTAGATGTTATTATTTTCCCTTATAACATGGTTATAAGGGAAAATAATAGCATTCTGAATACAGAATGCTTAGTAGGTGATCAATTGAGGGTTAAAAAATAAATAAAAAATTAACTCACCTTCTCCTCTTGTTCGCGTAGTTCCCGGTCTCTTCTTTACTTCTTTAATGATGAGCTGTGGGCTAAAGGACCTTTGGTGACATCAGATCACATGCTCCAATCACATGGTACATCACCGTGGTGATGGACCATGTGATTGGAGCATGTGATCTGACGTCACCACAGGTCCTAGCCGGTAGTTCATCTTTTAAGAAGTAAAGAAGAGACCGGGAACTACGCGAACAAGAGGAGAAGGTGAGTTAATTATTATTATTTTTTTAACCCTCAATTGATCACCTACTAAGCATTCTGTATTCAGAATGCTATTATTTTCCCTTATAACCATGTTATAAGGGAAAATAATACAGTGAATAGACTGTCACCTAGCAACCGTGCGTGAAAATCGCACCGCATCCGCACTTGCTTGCGGATGCTTGCGATTTTCACCCAACCCCATTCACTTCTATGAGGCCTGCATTGCGTGAAAAACGCAGAATATAGAGCATGCTGCGATTTTCACGCAACGCACAAGTGATGCGTGAAAATCACCGCTCATGTGAACAGCCCCATAGAAATGAATGGGTCATTATTCAGTGTGGGTACAATGCATTCACCTCACGCATCGCATCCGCGCGGAATATTCGCCCGTGTGAAAGGGGCCTTAAGGTGCCTCTACATGGTTTACTTAGGCCACGGTGGTCGCATGTGGATTACTGTGCTGGCTGCACCTGTACTCACAACTTAAACCACTGCAAGTCTCGATGCAGCATGTCAATCCACGTTCACCGCCGCGCCGCGTTCAGACACCGTGATGTATTGAACATTGCAAGAACTAATGTAAGAGCAGAAAATTTACCTGACATTTTATATTTTTGCACTAATTACAGGATATCACCCTATAGTTAAAGGCATGAAATATCCATCTTACTACCGGTCTCAGTGTGTGGGCAGAATGACATTGCTTCATTTTCTATACCAATTAATCAGTATGAGAAAATTGAAAATGTACACATATCTTCTGGTGTATTATGTGTGACTCAGAAGCAGACTAAGCGGTCCTACGCAGCTTTTACCGCTTCATGGCGACGCGTGAAACTTTCAGTCCATTTCTAGCACCGATTACAATAATTCTGCATCACCAGCCTTTGGCTACATTTGTATTTGTGGCAAAATGCAGATGTATTGAGGAGCCTATTCTAGATATTTACACATTATCTGATAATATTTGAAGCCACTTTTTCTTAAAGGGAGTCTGTCAGCACATTTACCCCTTTTTAACAGTTCCCATAGCGCTGTAGCCGCAACACAGATGATTCAAACGGTACCTTTATATGCTTTTGTGGACTTGTAAAACTGCCAAAAACAAACTTTGATGAATATGTAAATGAGGGCTCGCAAGTGCCCAGGGGCGGAGTCCACCGCGTTGGTGCCCAGGCAGCTCTGCCTCTTCAGCTCTTATCCCCGCCCAGCCTCTTCCTCTGCCCGCCCATCTGTTTTCTCTCCCCCTCAGCGAGATCCCGCGCCTGAGCGCTGACTATCTTGGCCGGGGCATGCGCACTGCGATGCCCATTGCTGGCACGGCATCGCAGTAGCTTATGCGCATGCGCCGGCTAACGGCGCGAAAGCTGCAGAAAGGAGGCGGTCCAATCGCGCAGGAGAAGAGGAGAAAAGCCGAGCGAGCAGCCGTAACTGCAGACACAGAGAGCCAAGAGAGGTAAATGTATCTGTTTGATCCGTTAGCCGGCGCATGCGCATAAGCTACTGTGATGCCGTGCCAAGGAAGTCAGCACGCAATCCCAGAAAAATGGCAGTATCTTCTGAAATGGTAATATTATACCTACAAGACTCTGCGTTTTCAACAAAAGTTTTAAAGAAAAAATCGAGGGCCAGACATTACTTTTAGCTCACCCCTCCCCCACTTATTGCTTAGGTGAAATCTTGTGACAAAAGCCATTGAAATCCATCGAAAATGTAATATTTTCTTGCTATTTGTTACTTAACGCGTTAAGCATCAAGTTTAGCTCGGCTGCATCTGTACATTGAGAATGCACAGGGCACCAGTGGTGATCACCTTATTCTGACGTGCCGAAGCAATGCTGGGAGAGGTCAACATGAAAATCCGGATGTGCCTTTAACCCCTTAAAGGGGTTTTCCGGGAATTTAGAAAATGAAAATACCTAAATATTACTTTATTAAAAATATATTTCCAAATATCTTCTATTAGTTATAATGGCTCGTTTTGTCTGGGGAGCAATCATCTGGTTAAATAAAATGGCCACTGTCCTATTAGTACTCACAAAGCCTGTCCTAATCACACAGCAGGAGAAGCTACTTCACAACACTGAGCTAAAGAGCTGCCTCATCCTCCTCTCTGCTCTGCTTGTCAGGGGTTATGATCCTGAATACTGTTTAATATGATCTGGCGTAGCACACCAAGCTGCGCTGCTTCCGTAACTCTAAGATCTATGGAGGCAGTGTAGTTAAATTTGCAATGCAATTTGCTCAGCTACTATTCACTGCAAAGGGAGCTCTGCAAAACAGCGGTGTGGAAACAGCAAGATGGAGCGGACCCTTTAAAGGGATTCTGTCACCTCGTATAACACAAATTCAGATTTTAAACCAGTCATGCTCCACAGCTTACCTTGAATCGGCTGTGCTGTTTTTTATTGTAATCCGTCCAGCAGTTTTGCAGAAAAACGACTTTTATAAAATCCTGAAGGTGCCCAGAGGGGCGTTATGTTACCCTCAGTGGGTACTGCGTCTGCGCGAGACTTTGCTCGGATATCAGGGAGGGGGAGGAGAGGGATGAGACGCTGTGGGCGGTTAGGGATTCTGGAGGAAGGCGTTTTGGGCACCTTCAGGGTTTTATATAAGTCGTTTTTCTGCAAAACTGCTGGACGGATTACAATAAAAAACAGCACAGCCGATTCAAGGTAAGCTGTGGAGCATGACTGGTTTAAAATCTGAATTTGTGTTATACGAGGTGACAGAATCCCTTTAAAGGGCATCTGTCAGCAGATTTGTACCTGTGACACTGGCTGACCTGTTGATTGTGCGCTTGGCAGCTGAAGGCATCTGTGCTGGTCCCATGTTCCTATGTGCCCGCATCGCTGAGAAAAATGATGTTTTATTATATGTAAATGAGCCTCTAGGAGCAATGGGGGCGTTGCCGTTACACCTAGAGGTAAGTGATAGCTGAGCCTCTAGATGTAACGGCAACACCCCCATTGCTCCTAAAGGCTCATTTACATATATTAAAACATAGAGGGTCATTTACGATCAGAAATACGTCTATATTAGGCTTATTTCTGGCACAGATTGTGCCTCAATCTTCAACTTTTACCCACTCACGCCAGGTCTAAAAAAGTGGGGTTGGCATGGGAGGGGAAGGCAGGAGGCCCGTCTCATTTATCATTTTCTACGCCTGTCTAAAGGCTGGTCTTAATAAATGACATCCATAATGTTTCTCAGCAGTGCGGGCCCATACTGTATGAACGTTGGACCAACCAAGAGCACATGCAACAGATCAGCCAGTTTCATAGATAGATAGAAATCTGCTGACAGATGTCCTTTAAGGCTACTTTAACATTAGCGTTTTTTGCGGATCCATCATGGATCTGCAAAAATGCTTCCGTTGCAATAATACAACCACATGCATCCGTCATGAACAGATCCGGTTGTATTAGGTCTTCTATAGCCATGATGGATCCGTCTTGAAAACCATTGAAAGTCAATGGGGGACGGATCCGTTTTCTATTGTGTCAGAAAAAACGGATCCGTCCCCACTGACTTACATTGTGTGTCAGGACGGATCCGTCTTGCTCCGCACCACATCGCAGACAGAAAACCGCTGCTTGCAGCGTTTTTCTGTCCGCGATGGGGACGCTACCAAATGGAACGGAATGCATTTTGGTGCATTCCGTTTCGTTCAGTTCAGTTCTATCCCCATTGACAATGAATGGGGACAAAACTAAAGCGTTTTCTTCCGCTATTGAGATCCTATGACGGATCTCAATAACAAAATTGAAAACACTAATGTGAAAGTAGCCTAAGGCGTTAATAGGAAAAAGGAAATGTCAGTTGGATTCAAGGAAATGTCATATTCTTCTGCCTGGTGTATTCCTACTGAAGACAGTGTCAGTGATAGACTCCTGTAGGTATTGTCACATCAAAAATAGTTACGGATGCAGCAGATATAAGGCTACTTTCACACTTGCATTTTTGCTGGATCCGGCAGGGGTCAGCAAAAACGCTCCCGTTACTGATAATACGACCATCTGCATCCGTTATGAACGGATCCGGTTGTATTATCTGTAATATAGCCAAGACGGATCCGTCATGAACTCTATTGAAAGTCCGTTTTTTTATTGTGTTAGAGAAAACGGATCCATCCCTATTGACTTGCATTGTGAGTCATGCCGGATCCGTTTTGCTCCGTGTCCCATGTCCCGGTTTGCTCTCCGGTTTGGGAACGCAACCAAACGGAACAGAATTCACTTTGGAGCATTCCGTTCTGGCCAGTTACATTTTGTCCCCATTGACAATGAATGGGGACAAAACAGAAGCGTTTTTCTCCGGTATTGAGATCCTCTGCTGGATCTCAGTACCGGAAAATGTAGATGTAATAACTCACCAAGTGTGTGTGTTAACGCTGCTACATGAGACTGATTAGGGTGTGTGCACTGGCCCTTTAAGAGCCAGAGAAAATGCACACCTGCACCCTACGGGCAGAGGAAGACGTGTCAGAAAAGAGAAGGCTGCAGTCTGCAAGGAGTGGAGGAGGAACTATGGAGATGCCCGCTGGGAACTGGCAGAAGGTCACCTGTGGGCCCACACCAACAGGACTACAAGGCAGAGAACTGGGTGAGCATTTTGGTGGCTGTGCCCCTGTTGCAAAGAAATTACGTCTAATTTGTGATATGCAAATGAGCAGTTTGGTGCAATGAGGGTGGCACCCTTGCACCTCGTCACACAAAAAGCTCCACCCTGTATCGTTATTAGCACCCCCTTCCTTCCCAGCTGTGAGTGACAGGGCCAGGCTAGCTATATAATGTCGCCTGGCCCTGTGTTCTCGCGTATGCGCCTTCGCTTCAGCTGTTATCTGTCCTGCGCAGCCCTGTCAAGCACCATGGTTGTACTGCACGTGCGCCAATTAACAAAGCGATGGTGCATGCACGAGAACACAGGGCCAGGCGAAATAAGATCGCCAGTCTGGCCCTGTCACTCACAGCGGGGGGGTGGCTATCCACTATACAGGAGCAAGGGTGCTGCCCTCGTTACACCAAAGAGCTCATTTGCACATCAGAATATACATGATTTATCTGAAACAGAGCCACAGATCTGGATGGGACTGAAACATTTGAATCGGTAGAAGAGAAGAATTCTGACAGTGCTCTTCGTTTGCTACTAAACTATTGGGGTCATTTATCAAACCGGTGTAAAGTAGAACTGGCTTAGTTGCCCATAGCAACCAATCAGATTCCACCTTTCATTTTTCACAGCTCCTTTGATAAATGAAAGGTGGAGTCTGATTGGTTGCTATGGGCAACTAAGCCAGTTCTACTTTACACCAGTTTGATAAATGACCCCATATGTGCTGACACTTGATTCAAATGTTAATTTATGAAAATCACCTTGGGCGGCTCTTCTGGGACAGCAAATCCCAGATAAAGCTTTCCGGGATAATAGTAGATAGAAATTGTAATAGCATTGGGTCCTCCTGGTATTAATACTTCCTCACCTTTAAAGGCCTCATGCACACGGCAGTATTTTTTAGCGGTCCGCAAAAACGGGGTTCCGTTGTTCCGTTTCCGTTTTTGTTTCCGTGTGTCTTCCTTTATTTTTGGAGGACCACCAGACATAAAGGAATGTAAAAAAAAAGTCTAAGACAGGTTTGTCATGCAAATGATAGGAATAAAGCGGACGCGAATGACAATCTTGTGTGCCTCCGCGTTTTTTAGCGGTCCCGTTGACTTGTATGGGTCCGCAAACCGTTTTCCGCGGAAATAATAGGACAGGTTATATTTTTTTGACGGACTGGAACCACGGATCACGGACACGGATGGCAAACGGTGCATTAGCCAAGTTTTCAATGGACCCATTGAAAATCAATGGGTCCGCAGAAAATAGGAAGAACGGCGCAACGGAATAAAACAACGGTCGTGTGCATGAGGCCAAAATGTGGATCTCCAACTCCCTGGAAAGTGGCAGGGAAGTAGAAGGATTGGATGGTTTCCTTATTGATGGATAGTGGTTGGCCACTCCTGTCATTCTCTCCTCCCAGTCTGTCCTTCCCTTGGCTCCTTTTTCGTTGTGTCTGTCTGTCTCAACTCTTTGGCTTGAAGTCTACATTTTTTGAATCTAACCCCATTATGCAGTCTAGTTGTGCCCATAGGATCAATATGTGCACCACTGATCCATACAGAGAGAAGACTCGGGGACCCAGATCACAGGATCCCAGTGGTTAGAGCTCCTGCAAGCCCATATTTATCACTTGTCCAGTGGATAGGCGATACTTTTCTTGGGATAACCCCGAGAAGTAAACTATATGAGCATATACTGTACATAGTGGTCAGTTTATTTTGAGCACCTGCTTAAAGGGGTTGTCCGGTATCATGTTATATTTCATCAATATACGATTGTGGGGATCTACCTCTGACACCCCACTGATCAGCTGTTTGAAGGGGTCGCGGCTTTCATATGAGCACTGCATCCTCTTTAGTATTTGCCTGAGCGCCATCTGCAGGGTAATTACAGCTTCTTCTCCTATTTAAGTGAATGGGATGAAAAGCTGTAATCACCCTGCACCGCCACAACTACAGCGACAGCACGCAGCTAAATATTTAAGAGGCCGCATAGCTCGCATGACCGCCGCAACCCAAAAATAGCTGATCAGCGGGGGTGCTGGGAGTCAAACCTCCACCGATCTGATATTGGTGACCGATCCTAAGGATAGGGTCATCAATATCATGAAACACGACAACCCCTTTAATACAATATCTTATAATGAATCCTGTTTTAGGACATGGGTTGTATTGGTATCAATTCATCCATATAAAAGGTCATCTGTGCTTTGGAGACCTCCTGTATTAATAGAATCTACATTATTATTCGTATAACTCACTATTGCTTAAAATGTCATCAGCATCCATGGTCTTGTAGCTGCGCAGCCGAGGCTGTACGGAATTGCTGCTTGCTTCTCATAGAATAAAGAATGATTCATAGTTTCAAGAAAGTTAGTTTCCATAGTGACTCCAGCCATAAATATATATTGGGCTGCTTAATGGGCTACCCCCTTCAAGTCACTTGCTGCTTCACAATGTTGTTGTATGCAGAATATCTAAGAAGAGGCTGCATATAAAAATAGTTCTTCATTTGTTTCTTCTATACGGGAAATACCTATAGGGATTAGATAGCGGCATATTGTTGTGCATTTTCATGTTGCATCCCTACCCATATGTGAAAAGCAAGAAAAGCATAATGCAGTTGTCAAGCAGAATGTTACGGAGGGGAAATAAAAGGATCATTGTACGGCTACACGCCACAGCCGAGCCGCAGTAACCCGCAAAACCATGCGCCCATTAACAATGAACACTGAATAAACAATTTGCTTCTTATCGGGTAATATGATCCACTGTGGCTTGCATGGCCACGTGGTATTTGGCCGCATGCCAACCACGGTGCGGCTGTGCCATGTGACCATACCCAAAGAATATGGGAGGTTGGTAAACTGGGGCAATTATTTGATAGTTTAGAACGGATCAGTGCTGGGTCTCCATTAGTGTACACTGATGAGCAAAAGGGTAACAATGTTTTGAACTTTTGACTTTCAGGCTCCATATCTCACCATCTACTATAGCTTCGAACATGAGACTACCATCATTTTATAGACAATCATCTTGGCTATCTCATACATGAATCAGACTTGCAACTATTTACATATGACTACTGCAGATTCTTGTCATGTAACTGCATTGTTACTGTTTTACTCCTAAAATTAAACATTTTATTTTATTTTTTGTTAATATTTTGTAAATCCACCTTTGGCTTCCAACACTGCCTGAATCCTTCTGGGCATGCTCTTGATTAGATTCAAGCATGTCTCCACAGAAATCTGTTCCCAGGTCTCTCCTACACATTCCCAATGTTGTTGCATACTGGTCAACTCACTTGGGTACGAATACAGGTTTTTCTTCAACTCTACCCACAAGTGTTCGATTGGGTTGAGGTCTGGGGACTGTGGGGGGCAATCCAGCACCTCTACTTCATTGTCATTGTCCTGCTAGAACACTATGTCGTCATTTTCATACCCATAGTACTCAAGTGTACGAAGTAACTCTTCTTATAGGATACTCACATATAGCTCAACATTGAGACCACCATCGATCCTGGTCAGCGATCCAATGCCTTTGGTTGTGAAACAATCTCATATTATCAGGCTTCCTCCACCGAACTTGACAGTTCCTTCAATTTCTCAATCCATTAGTACCCTTTTCCCTTGTTTCTTCCAGACCCATTTGCACCCATTAGAGCCCAGTCTATTGACTTTCATCTCATCGTTCTAAATCACCAGTTTCCAATCTTCTACTGTCTACTGTTTGTACTTTTTTGCAAATATGAGCCAATGCTTCTTATGATGATATTGAAGTCTAGGCGTCATCTTTTTTCGGGCCACCATTCTAGACTTGTGTAATGCATGTTGCACGCTGCTTGCATGGATGAAAAAAAGAGAGGTTCCAGCACTTTTAAGATGTGTCTTTTTTTTTGTTCTTTATTGTTGCTTCAATACATCAGACAAGGACAATCCATCCACCATACGACCATTGTTTACGCGTTTCGAACAACCGTTCTTAATCGTAATTAAGAACGGTTAAGAATGATTGTTTGAAACGCGTAAACAATGGTCGTATGGTGGATGGATTGTCCTTGTCTGATGTATTGAAGCAACAATAAAGAACAAAAAAACAACACATCTTAAAAGTGCTGGAACCTCTCTTTTTTTCAAATTATGCAATGAGGTCTTACCTGTTTGTTCTGTGCACACGAGGTGCTGGTATATAAGTGAGCTGGAAACAACACAGCATGGACGTCTGTGATCTCACTATTACGAAGCATACAAGCCACCCCCGCTGCCATGTTTGTCGCTCCAGAACTGATAGACCTTGTGATGAACCGACCTGTAGACTCCAATATTTTGCCTGGACGTCCACCTCTCGGCTTTAGAATGTATGGACGGACTTCATTTTGTATTTTTCCAACTGTCATGGCACTCATATGATGCAGTTTGGCAATTTTCTTGGCTTAGATAACGTTGTTGATGAGCTGGATGATGCTGTTTCTCTTCTTGGGAAATCTTCTTCATGGCTGCTCCTGGATTTGAACCAGGGACCTTTCGCTTGGGAATCAACCTAAAAACACTCTGAACTATTACGGAATGTGAGAACAGGTAATTTGTAGTATAAAAGAAGAAAAAGATTTGTTCCACCACCAGAAGCAAAATAGTAACAAGGCCGTTACATGACAAGAATCTGCATAACTAATCATATGCTAAATAGTTGTAAGTCCAATTCATGTATGAGATAGCCAAGATGATTGTCTATAAAATGATGGTAGTCTCACGTTCGAAGCTGTAGTGGATGGTGAGATATGGAGCTTGAAAGTCAAAAGTTCAAAACATTGTTACCCTTTTGCTCATCAGTGTACATTTTTAAAGGGTTGTCTTATCTCGCCATTACTAAATATCTAAGACAAGATGAGACTAAGTCCCAACCACTAGGTGGCCAAAAAACAGCAGAGTGGCCAGTGCTTCGCTTTTTCAGTGGCTTCTATTGCAGTACATGGGAGCTGCAGAAACAGTGTAGCACATATTTTGAGTATTAAGATTTATTTTAATGTACACTTTATGTGTTGCTATGTCATTTGATGCTACATTATTATTTTTTACAATGCAACGGCTGCAATGCAAAAGCAAACAAACACTATATGCAGCAGCACACAGCTCCATGCGCAGAGACACATGCAAACACTGGAAAGATTAATATATCTGAATTGCATTACTGCTATACTTGCTATATGAAAATTAGAAGCTCTTTGTGCACTTTTTTGATCAAAATTGTGTTTTACCTACTCTAATAGAATTGCCTCTCCTGGGCCTAAGCCTACAAAATTTAGGGTGATGTAGAATCCACATATATTATACTCTGATTTATTTTACATCAGTGGGATGTGTTTTTTTACATTAGCATTCTTCTTCTTTTTTTTTTGATTCTTTTTAATATATAGAAGGTCTGACAGTAACCCTTTTTAAACCTTATCAGGGTCTGTGTTGTGTTGGGAGGGTGGCCAGCCATATATTTGGCACCAATCCCAGTGGCGGTCTTTACCATCACGCAAACCACGCAATTGCGCGGGGCCCCGCATGTCTGCCGAGCAGTGGTCGATATCACTATGTACAAGAAGACGTATAACTTATACCAGCTGTACATATATAATTGTATACAGGAGATGCCCAGATTATACCAGCATGCGCCATACCATTTATATGAAGGAAGATGTATAACTTATATCAACTGTACATATATAATTAATATACAGAAGATGCCCAGGTTATACCAGCATGGTCCATATCACTGTATACAAGAAGACATAACTTATACCAGCTGTACATATATAATTACATACAGGAGATGCCCAGGTTATAGTAGCGTGGCCCATATCACTGTATACAAGAAGATGTATAACTTATACCGGCTGTGAACTAAACTAAGCAAAGAAATACCAAAACTAGGCCGCACCTCCAGAAGTAAAACATGATTTATTGAAACATATTAATTAAAAACATCGATACATGAAGCAAACCCCACT
The DNA here is from genome assembly GCF_905171765.1 of Bufo bufo. NCBI lineage: Eukaryota > Metazoa > Chordata > Amphibia > Anura > Bufonidae > Bufo > Bufo bufo. The sequence continues at coordinate 146,240,402 of NC_053391.1, read as the reverse complement.
GATGGATAAAATAATGTGCAAGATAACATCCAAAATCACCATGGACTATACAATCATCAAAAAGGATAACACTAAGGTGCATTCAATGTACTGAGTAATATACTTATCACAAACACAGTGGTAGCACATGGAGGATATAAAGCCCTTCAGTGAGGAAAGCAAAGAACCCTCACGCGTATCGCCAGTGCATGGACTAGCTTCCTCAGAGGTCCATGTGAGTCTGCATTACTGTTTCAAAATTCGTATAGTCATAACAATTAATCTATAATTGCATAAGGCTGTGGTCAGGCCTATAGAATAGTCGAGGGGAGAGAACAAGGGGAAGACGCCAATGAGTGATACCTGAATAATCCCCGGTGCATGGTCCAAGCGCAGATGCAGGCGCCGGTGGAGACCGGCGTGTTGGATAAACAAATGCGCATGCGCAAAATGGCGCCCAACACGGAAGTCGACGCCGCGATGCGTTCCAAGGAGCGGAAGCACATCACAACCTCGACGTCACCTGAGAGCGCCAAGCCGCGCAGATACATCCTCCGATGGATCGCAAAAAGCGAGAGCAGGTACTATTAGTTCCGGTGTGTGAACAGGGCATAAAGATCCAAAATACATATCAAAAAGCCAATAAGCAAAACTAAATTAGTATCCAAACATAATTCAATGTTTTATGTACCATTTAAAAAAATGACTCCATGATTATATATCAAATATGATAATATTAAATAAACAGAATGTGCATATCATAATAAACCGTGATCAAAGAAATAAATTATACATTTATGCATAATAGGCAATACATGATCAAAAGATAGACAAGGAAATCATCTATATTTTATCATAATAATAATAACAAAATCAAGGTGACCTTCCCCCTAACATGATCCAAAAACTGATTATGAATAATTAATTACATAAATAAATAAATAAAATCATACCGTGAATTTCATTATTACCTATTGGCTTAGTTCATACTACACTGCTCAAAAAAATAAAGGGAACACTTAAACAACACAATGTAACTCCAAGTCAATCACACTTCTGTGAAATCAAACTGTCCACTTAGGAAGCAACACTGAGTGACAATCAATTTCACATGCTGTTGTGCAAATGGGATAGACAACAGGTAGAAATTATAGGCAATAAGCAAGACACCCGCAATAAAGGAGTGGTTCTGCAGGAGGTCACCACAGACCACTTCTCAGTTCCTATGCTTCCTGGCTGATGTTTTGGTCACTTTTGAATGCTGGCGGTGCTTTCACTCTAGTGGTAGCATGAGACGGAGTGTACAACCCACACAAGTGGCTCAGCTAGTGCAGCTTATCCAGGATGGCACATCAATGCGAGCTGTGGCAAGAAGGTTTGCTGTGTCTGTCAGCGTAGTGTCCAGAGCATGGAGGCGCTACCAGGAGACAGGCCAGTACATCAGGAGACGTGGAGGAGGCCGTAGGAGGGCAACAACCCAGCAGCAGGACCGCTACCTCCGCCTTTGTGCAAGGAGGAACAGGAGGAGCACTGCCAGAGCCCTGCAAAATGACCTCCAGCAGGCCACAAATGTGCATGTGTCTGCTCAAACGGTCAGAAACAGACTCCATGAGGGTGATATGAGGGCCCGACGTCCACAGGTGGGGGTTGTGCTTACAGCCCAACACCGTGCAGGACGTTTGGCATTTTCCAGAGAACACCAATATTGGCAAATTCGCCACTGGCGCCCTGTGCTCTTCACAGATGAAAGCAGGTTCACACTGAGCACATGTGACAGACGTGACAGAGTCTTGAGACGCCGTGGAGAACGTTCTGCTGCCTGCAACATCCTCCAGCATGACCGGTTTGGCATTGGGTCAGTAATGGTGTGGGGTGGCATTTCTTTGGAGGGCCGCACAGCCCTCCATGTGCTCGCCAGAGGTAGCCTGACTGCCATTCGGTACCGAGATGAGATCCTCAGACCCCTTGTGAGACCATATGCTGGTGCGGTTGGCCCTGGGTTCCTCCTAATGCAAGACAATGCTAGACCTCATGTGGCTGGAGTGTGTCAGCAGTTCCTGCAAGACGAAGGCATTGATGCTATGGACTGGCCCGCCCGTTCCCCAGACCTGAATCCAATTGAGCACATCTGGGACATCATGTCTCGCTCTGTCCACCAACGTCACGTTGCACCACAGACTTTCCAGGAGTTGGCAGATGCTTTAGTCCAGGTCTGGGAGGAGATCCCTCAGGAGACCGTCCGCCACCTCATCAGGAGCATGCACAGGCGTTGTAGGGAGGTCATACAGGCACGTGGAGGCCACACACACTACTGAGCCTCATTTTGACTTGTTTTAAGGACATTACATCAAAGTTGGATCAGCCTGTAGTGTGTTTTTCCACTTTAATTTTGAGGGTGACTCCAAATCCAGACCTCCATGGGTTGAAAAATTTGATTTCCATTATTTTATTTTTGTGTGATTTTGTTGTCAGCACATTCAACTATGTAAAGAAAAAAGTATTTCAGAAGAATATTTAATTAATTCATCTAGGATGTGTTATTTTTGTGTTCCCTTTATTTTTTTGAGCAGTGTATTATACACCCCACTGTGCCCTAGGCACACTACACCTGTATCCTTGTACCCTAGATATTGAGTTATCATTGTAGAGTAATGAACAAATAGATGAATAAAGCTATATCATTTTTATATACTCAACAAAGGGTACAAATAGTCAATTAAAACTCATATCCACACTCATATCCTCTGACTCAGAACTTGAGCGAGCCAAGGGGATAAAGGACCACGCACCGGGGAGGAGGGGGCCAAAATAACAGGCACGAAATAGGAAGAGGGCAGTTAGATACATGTATAGACATCATATAAATATTCAATAAGTAGTACAAAAGGGAAAAGGGACATTACGTATATATGCTCCATCATAATGATATATAAAAATATTTAATTCCATAGAGTGTTCAAAATGCAAAAAAGTGCCGGGCACTTTGATGGTCACATGGGATGTTGAGTCATTATATATCATGCACACGACCAAAAAACAGGTTCCGTAGTTCCGTGTACCGTGTCCGTTTTTTCTTCCGTGGGTCTTCCTTGATTTTTGGAGGATCCACGGACATGAAGGAAAGTAAAAAAAAAAGTAGTTTTGGTGTCCGCCTGGCCGTGCGGAGCCAAACGGATCCGTCCTGACTTGCAATGCAAGTCAATGGGGACGGATCCGTTTGACGTTGACACAATATGGTGCAATTGCAAACGGATCCGTCCCCCATTGACTTTCAATGTAAAGTCAGGAGTCCCTATTATACCATCGGATCTGAGTTTTCTCCAATCCGATGGTGTATTTTAACTTGAAGCGTCCCCATCACCATGGGAACGCCTCTATGTTAAAATATACCATCGGATTTGAGTTATATCATGAAAACTCAGATCCGACAGTATATTCTAATACAGAGGCGTTCCCATAGTGATAGGGACGCTTCAAGTTAGAATATACTAAGAACTGTGTACATGACTGCCCCCTGCTGCCTGGCAGCACCCGATCTCTTACAGGGGGCTGTGATCCGCACAATTAACCCCTCAGGTGCCGCACCTGAGGGGTTCATTGTGCGGATCATAGCCCCCTGTAAGAGATCAGGTGCTAACAGGCAGGAGGGGGCCAGACCCCCCTCCCTCCCCAGCTTTAAATTCATTGGTGGCCAGTGCGGCCCCCCCTTTCTCCCCTGTATTAAATTCATTGATGGCCAGTGCGGCCCCCCCTCCCTCCCCAGTATTACATTCATTGGTGGCCAGTGTGGCCCCCCCTCCCCCCGTATTACATTCATTGGTGGCCAGTGCGGCCCCCCCTCACTCCCAGTAGGAGGAGCGCCCGACCGGTCACAGACAGCGCAGGTAAGTATAATGCTTCTAAAATTGCTAAGTAACCATGGCAGCCAGGACTGCAGTAGCGTCTTGGCTGCCATGGTAACCGATCGGAGCCCCAGCGATTAAACTGGGACTCCGATCGGAACTCTCCGCTGAAACCAATGATAGGGGGGGGGGATTTTAATTAGGAGGGGAGGAGAGGGGAGGCCGCACTGGCCACCAATTAATTTAATACAGGGGAGGGAGGGAGGGAGGGGGGCTGCACTGGCCACCAATGAATGTAATACAGGGGAGGGAGGGCGGGGGGGCCGCACTGGCTACTAATGAATTTAAAACTGGGGAGGGGGATCTGCCCCCTCCTGCCTGGCAGCACCTGATCTCTTACAGGGGGCTATGATACGCACAATTAACCCCTCAGGTGCAGCACCTGAGGGGTTAATTGTGCAGATGACAGCCCCCTGTAAGAGATCGGGTGCTGCCAGGCAGCAGGGGGCAGTCATGTACACAGTTCTTAGTATATTCTAACTTGAAGCATCCCCATCACTATGGGAACGCCTCTGTGTTAGAATATACTGTCGGATCTGAGTTTTCACCAAGTGAAAACTCAGATCTGAAAAAGCTTTTATGCAGACGGATCTGCGGATCCGTCTGTGTGAAAGTAGCCTACGGACACGGATCACGGACGCGGATGACAATCTTGCGTGCATCCGTGTTTTTGCACGGACCCATTGACTTGAATGGGTCCGTGAACCGTTGTTCGTCAAAAAAATAGGACAGGTCATATTTTTTTGACGGACAGGAAACACGGACGCGGATGAACAACAGTGCATTTTCCGAGTTTTCAACTGACCCATTGAAAGTCAATGGGTCCGCAGAAAATCACGGAAAACGGAACAACGGACACGGATACACACAACGGTCGTGTGCATGAGGCCAAAGACTGATACTTCTCTGTTCCATATTCAAGATTGTGTTTAGCTTAAAAAAACTGCCTCTAATACTACATGTGTAATTCCATCCTGAAACTGTTGCGGTAGGTTCCATATTTATCAAATGTGTTCTCCATCAAATGTTTGCATCATTTTGCAATGTAAATTTTTTTTAAAAAATTTAAAAAATCCCCATTATATATATAACTAGAACTAACTGGGCCCCACAACAAAGCTATCTGGTCTTTTTATGTAGAGTAGCTTTTATGTCTTACAGCAGATAATAGTCCAAGATCGTGGTGACAGATTCCCTTTAACCCCTTCAGGACTGGGCCATTTTCCATTTTTTCGTTTTTGTTTTTTACTCCCAGCCTTCCCAGTGCCATAACTGTTTTATTTTTCCATTCACAAAGCCAAACGAGGACCATTCACATAGGACATATGGGACAAGATGCACTTTCTAATGGCATAATTTACTGTTGCATGGAGTCTAGAGGGAAACTGGAAAAAATGGGGTGGAATTAGAAAAAAAAAAAAACACCATTCCACCACAGTTTTATGGGTTTTGTTTTTACAGCATTTACTATGCGGTAAAACTGACCTGTTACAGTCATTCCCTGGGTCATAACACTTACAGTGATACCACATTTATATAATTTTTCTTGTGTTTTAGTACTAAAAAGAAAATAAAAGCTTTGGAAAAAAAACATTTTTTTTTCTTTGCATAGTTATATTGTGAGCTCTATAACTTTGTTTTATATCTACAGAGCTGTGTGAGGGCTTATTTTTTGCGGGATGATCTGTAATTTTTATTGATACCATTTTGGGGTGTGTATGACTTTTTGATCACTTTTTATAAAAAAAATAATTGGGGGGGATATGCCATTCGCCATATGGGATAAATATTTTATATTTTAATAGTACATTTTTGCAGGCGGTGATTTCTATATTGTTTATTTTTTTATTGTTTATATTTTTAAAAAACTTTTTTTTTCTTTCTATTACACTTTTTAAAAGTTCCCCTAGGGAACTTGAACATATGATCATCAGATCTCTACTCTCATAGACTCCAATGCATTAGCATTGAAGTCTATGAGAGATTCACTCTGTTCCTGTGGAGCCCTGCCACAGGCAGGATTTTCCTAAAAACATAGCTGTGGCAGCCTTGGATCCTTCAGGGGGACCGAGGCTGCTACAGAAAATAAATGCATCCCCCAATCACCACAAGAGGTAGCCGTTAACCCCCATTCCCCCTTCCCATTCCATCCCTCTCAAATACTGTGGTCTGAAGGGTTAAATGTCTGCGAATGGCATTATTGCCAGTCACAGACATTATCCCCGGGTGTCTGCTGTTTAAAACAGAGGGTGCTATATTTAAATACCTCTCTTCCGCTTTAAATTTATGGTGGGCGGTCAGGAAGGGGGTAATTTTAGCGAAAAAGTGAATCTGATTTAGTTACTTATCTCCACTAGCCTAGTACCCATGACTTGAAATAATACATCTTTTAGATTAATTTTAACAAATTAACCACCAGAACATCCTGTGGCAAAAATGATTGTAATCTAATGTGTCTAAATTTTGAAGAAGAAAAAAAACAACAAAAAACCTTGCAAACACTATGTACGATATATCCCATTTTATGAGTAAGAATGTGAGAGAAAATCTGTGTTGAGTTCCCTGGTAACCTCCGGCAGCTGTATGTACAGTGTTATTTATAAATGCCTGTTTTTAGCATAGCACATGTGACAGTGACAGCAAGCTGTTTTATCTTGTCATTGTGCGTTTAATGAATGATTGATTTTCTTCATTCCTTTCCTGACTCATTTGAGTCATTAAAATGTCCAGGCGTAATTGATGCGCGAGTTGGCTGTGTCAGAGATTGAAGCAAGTGTGCGTAAACCATAGCTTATGTTGGAATGGTCAGGCAGCTGCTTCCTCCAGCCCATACTCTGTTGTCTAGTTTGGGGGCGATATACTATATGAAAACCAATTTTGTGCTAAGAAATATGAGAGACATATGCATAGACAGAATAATAAAACATATATGTACTAAATTAATTATATAAGGTAAGGGGTGCACAATGTGGCGGGAGGGGCACATGCAGTCCGCGATGCCATTCTTTGTGGCCCCCAACCACAGACCTGCTTGTTTGTGTCAGGCGACTACTAAGAGAGGAAGAGCAGCCTGTGGTACAGGAGCAGGTTGAACCGCCACCTATTAGGCATTCATGGCATATGTATGTACTTTTGATAAGCCATTAATATTGTGGCCCCTAGGAATGATTCATTCTGACATTACAGCCCTCAGACAAAAAAATATTGTACAAGGGATGTGAAACAATGGCCGCCCACATTTACTAATGTGAGTACACCTAGATTTTATGCATAAATTGTGCCATTTTTTTTTCTAGGCACAGACATATTAGTAAATCTGGGCCTTTGTGTTTAGTTTAAGCCCTTATCACATAATTCCATGCATGTACATCATTATGCTTAAGGAATTGTATGGAGTGGGCAGATGTCAAGGTCAATAGCCCTCACAGCATCTGTGGGGTTACACAGAGGGAAGGGGCTCCCTCTGCCTTCTGATCAAAGTTACCCCAGCGAAAACAGTCTGCGGCCTCCTGAAGGTTCACCGGTCTGTCATGGTTAACTACCTGTAAAGCTGTGCGGGAGGCACTGCTCAGCAGGCAGTGTCTCAGAATCCCATAGACCGCAATATAATTCTATTGCCGGGTATTGGACAAGCAGTCAGAAGATTGCAGGTTCCAGGTGAGCTAGTTAAAAAATAAAATAAAATTCATAGGTACTAAAGGTGTTGTCTGCTTTTTACTGTTGATTACTTGTCCTCAGGATAGGTCATCAATAGTAAAAAGTGGATAACCTCTTTAAGCCGTATCCTGAACTTTTAAAATATCAAATATTTTTTATGCGTGGTGAATGCTAAAACAAAAACAATCCACCATTCGCCTAAAATGGCATACCATTCGCCTAAAATGACATACCTCAAAAATGGTGGCAATAAAAACTACAGTTTGTCCAACAAAAAAACAAACCCTAATACAACTCTGTAGTAAAATGAATGAAAAACTGAACTATGAAACAGTTATGGCTTTCAGAAATGGTGATCCAAAGAAAAAGTAGATTTTTTTCCAAAGGTTTTTATTTTTCTTAATGTAGTAATACAAAATAAAAAATCATATTGACCCGCAGAATAAGGGCGCCATGTCATTTTTAGTAAAAAGTGAGTTCCATAATATCAAAACCCCAAAAACCTTGGAAGAATTGTGGGGGGGGGCGTTAAATTTCAACCCACAAAGATTATTTTTTTCCATTTTCCAATATAAGATATGACAAATTAAATGGTGCCATTAATAAATACAATTTGTCCTGCAAAAAATAAGAATGGAAAATTTTAAGTTATGGCTCTAGGAATGTAGGGAGGAAATTTTTTTTATGAAAAAAGGAAAATGGTGATAAATTCATGAGTTCATGTATTTTTTATGTTTGATACGTTTTCCTGTGTATAGAATACCATGCAGATATATTATTGTGTTATACAGACCTGTCCTTATACAACCTACAGTTATCTGACATCTAGAAATCAAACTGTGAATGCATGAATGAAATATCCTGCTCGCCAGATAACAGCAGCAGGCTTCTGAAAATAAAGGCTTCATTATTACCAGCTACGTCAGTCAATGAACTTGTTAGGCTAGTTTCACACTAGCGGCAAGGAACTCCGGCAGGGTGTTCCAGCGTGTGAACAGCCTGTTGGATCCGTGCTGCCACTAGTGCACGCGTGCCCCTGGACTACCGCTCCGCCCCCATTGACTATAATGGGGGCAGGCCGGAGTTCCGGTGGCAGCACAGCAAACATGCCGAGAGGGGGCACGCGTGCACTAGCGGCAGCACGAATCCGACAGGCTGTTCATCCGCCAGAACAGCCTGCCGGAGTTCCTTGCCACTAGGAGTTCCTTGCCACTAGTGTGAAAGTACCCTGAAAAGAACTATAGAGCTAATTCTCATCAAGGTTTTACTATGATCCAAACAGCAAAATGAACTTGCACCCGTTTCAGGCTCACAATGGAGGCATCAATCATGACAGCTCAATTTGGTGTATTGTCTTGCTAAGAGCTAGTGACATCATTGCTAGAAACAAATAATTAACATAAGTCTTCATATTTCTCAGTGGTAACAATTGTTTGTTATTTTCAATGTTCCAGAAACATTATTTTGGACTGTATTAGGGCGTATTATAAGACATTTCAACCAAAAATGTTTAGTATTTGTTTCAGGGGGTTGTTTGCAGTTGTGTTCCAAGCTGCCATCTAGGATGGGGCAACAATGGTGATCTTGACTGTGATACTCATCAAGTGACCAGTGATCAGAAAGACTGGCAAGTTGCTTCCATCCAAGAAATGCAAGTGCTGGATTTTTTTTGCTTTTCTTGGATTACTGTCGAGGCTTGTGAGTTGTGCTGTGACCAGTGGCGTACCGCCAATAGAGTCGGACCACGCCGTTGCTATTGGGCCCATGAGGTTTGGGGGCCTTGGCCAGCTGAATGGCCCCGCTCTCTTTTTGATTCAATAGCGCAGTAGCTTCAGCTCTCTAGTCTGTAATGTAAGCTGGACGGTCTACTCCAGCAGAAGCAGGAACTGAAGCCTGCCCTTCCTACTGGCTCCCTGTTTGTCAGCAAAATTCAGCTGGCCAGTAAGCAGGGAGATGCTCTGCTGTCTGCTCTGCTTATTGGCCAGCTGAATTTCAGCACTGCCTTCAAGGACTTTTGGCACTGCTGGAAGACAAGCATCTCATTCCGGCTGCTGGAGACATTGCAGTGAGGTGAGGAGAAGGGCCTTAGTTCCTGTAGGCTGCACCTTAGGTCCTATGGAGGAAGAGTTCAACAATCACCCGGCTCTGAGCGTGACTGCTGCAGTCTTACCACATTGTCCTGCAGCAGACTACTATTTTTGCAAGTCCCCCCACACACACACACAAAGACATACTGTATGCTTCATCTTCTAAGGAGGTCTTGGATTACCCCTAAGTAATGGGTAGCATTACCGTAATACTAATTGTGAAATTTAAACCAATCTATATCTCTAGGATATGCCACAAATTTCAGATCGGTGGGGGTCTCACCCTGGGACCTGCTCTAATTTCAAGAATGGGATCCCCAAAGTAGAGCAGCCATGCAGGAGTAGCAACCTCTCTATCCATTGATATGGGACTGATAGAAATGAGCCAATTCTGAGTTTTGCTATGGGGCCTTATGATTTCTATGTACACCCTTGGCAGGGGCGTAGCTAAACAGCTTGGGCCCCCCTTCCCTCAAACCTTCGTGCTGCATGAGGCAAAAATTGAAACTGCACCCCCCCCCGTCCTCCATACTAAATTCTTAACCTAACCCCTTCTGTCCAGCCAGAGGTGTAACTTGCATACACTTTCTATAATACCAGTGTCTTCTTATGTGGCACAAGGGTCTTTGGGCCCCTCAGGCTCCTGGGCCCGGTAGCGACTGTTACCTCTGCACCCACTATAGCTACACCCCTGCCCCTGGCTGTACAGCCAAAATCGGCATGTAGCCCTAGCCTAAGTTAGATGCTTCTTCCCTAGATACTTCTTCCTTTTGGTGATGTTACTATTGACAAACATATCCCAGCATTCCTAGTTTTTCAAATAGTTTAACAAAAATGGCATGTGGTTCTCTATTGAGTATCAGTTTGGGTGCGGGCTCTGTTCTGTCTGACACGTTTCTGATAGACTGTTAAATAGGGTTTACCAGAAGGGAGAACAATCACAGTGCCTTATTTGGTAACAGAGAAATAACCCCCATGGGAGGTGTGAAGTTTACATAGGCCATGGACGTATCCCTCGCTGGTGAAGCACTTTTACTGTGAGTTCAGGGATACAGAATAGCTCTGCACAGAAGAGGATAATATATGCTCGTCTTTTAATGAATATTTTTCTGTTTATAGAGAATCCCATGGAAGTAAGTTAATATTGTTTGCAAGCCGTTGTTGATACAACATTCATATCAGTTGTTACTGTAACACATCTCTTAAAAAGTACATCATTTATAACTTTAATTGTAATAAAGCCTAAGTGTACCTGGACACCTTCAATAGTTGTCCGCTTGTTAGGAGACAACCATCTCTCTCCATACAAATACATGTGCGGTTCTGCCAAGTGTCTATGTGTTTTCAATAGGGGAGAGGAGAAACCAGACATCCAGGGGAGAACAAAAGGATTGGGGCTTGAAAGTCATCTGTTAGGATAGAGTCAGAAGGACCTCAAAGATGTTAGATTGTTGACTGGTCCCACCAAAAATGTTACTTTCAGCCCCAAGTAGCCTAAAGTATATGGAGGCCGTTCATTGTGGTATCTGTTTACACACAGCTTAATTAGTGATAAAGTCCTTGAAGTTTTTTTTTTTCACAACCACTTGTCAACTTGTCTGGGTGACTACCATATGTGAATGTAGCTAGATGTACAGAAGTGACAGAAGTGGTCACAGGAACCTCTGTCTACTTACTAATACAGGTTTATCTTAGATCCCTCCTACAAGGGGGAAAGAAAGTTATATATAAGACGATTGAAAAAGAAATTGCATTGGTTCAGGATATAAAATAAACAAGACATAGGGAGCAAATGTGGAAGATTTTAAATACTGTGTTATCTATCTATAGAGATGGAAGGTGAGACGTTTTGTAGACCATGAGATAAGACAGTCACAGTAATGTAATTATACCAGAATTGAGTAACTGTATGTACGGATGTAGCAGGATTAACACACATGCTTTATGAGACATGTTATCTTAACTAAATGCGTTAAACAATTGCTTTTCAATGGCTTTTGTTTCAAGATATCGCGATGAGTTAAGAAATTTGAGTTAAGAGTGTGTGTGTGTTACCCCTGCTACATCTGTATTTTGACTTTTTCAGGCTAAACAGGATGATTTACATTAATTCTGAATAACGGAAGTGTACATCCAGTGGGTACTGGGTCCCAGAACAATTATGACACATTTGGGTTGTGAAACAGTAACACCCTAAAAGCAGGATATACAGGATATACAGTATGTATATTGTGCATAGATCTGAATATCTAAACAGGATTTATTTGCTTTTTAATTGGATTTATTTAATTTATTTGCATTTACATGGTTTTGTATCATGACTAAAATGCCACTTTTTTTTCTAGGAAACAAAGGAAATTGTGGCAATTAAAAAATTTAAAGACAGCGAAGGTATGTACCATTTTGGATCTCACTTTTTAATCTAGTGTTAATTAGATTGCATTTTCAGTCTTGAATGGATGTGCTACTGGATGTGTTACATCTAAAAGGTTAACAAAGTTTGTAAAATCAGTTTTGAATACCTTGAGGGGTGTAGTTTCTAAAATGGGGTCATTTTGGGTGGTTTCTATTATGTAAGCCTCACAAAGTGACTGAACTGGTCCCTAAAAGTAGGTTTTGAAAGTTTTCAGAAAAATTTCAAGATTTGCTTCTAAACGTCCCCAAAAATAAAATGGCATTCACAGAATGATCCAACATGAAGTAGACTTATGGGGAATGTAAAGTAATAACTATTTTTAGAGTTATTACTATCTATTATAAAAGTAGAGAAATTACAATTTGGAAATTTGCAACTTCTTCCAAACTATTGGTAAATTTGGTATTTTTTTATGAATAAAAATGAATTTTTTTGACTCAATTTTGCCACTATCATGAAGTACAATATGTGACGAGAAAACAATCTCAGAATGGCTTGGCTAAGTAAAAGCGTTTTAAAGTTATTACCACATAAAGTGACAGTTGTCAGATTTGCAAAAAATTGCCTGGTCCTTAAGGTGAAAAATGGAAAGGTCCTTAAGGTGTTAAGTCCACTAACAGAGGGACTGCTGCCTTGCGGGACCTTCGATGATATCACGATGGGCGGGGTTGTGGTCCGAGTGGGCTGGGGTTATGGGCGGAAAATGGGGAGTTTCGGTGCCATCATTAAAGATCTTTTAGCTTTTAGGATGATAGAAGGATCAATTAGCCGCGGCCAATATTTAGAATAGCTTACTAAGAGGTTAATATAAGTTGAACTGTATCGTATACCTTGCAGGACCTTCAGTGACATCATCAAAGGTCCTATAGATAGATAGTTAGATAGACGGATCAAATAACTATTGCCAATATTTATAATAGCCTAATAAGAGTTTAATATAAGCTTAATGCAAGCTTAATATCATTTTATTTTTAAACATATTAAACTTAATTAAATTACTGCCGCTTTATCGGATCTAAAAGAATAAAAGGGGATTTGAATGGGCAGTATTTTAGGTGTGGTTTGGGTGGGATTGTGGGTGGGGTTATTGGTGGAAAAGGGGGGTGGTCACCTGTCACTTTGAGTTAGGCGAGAAGTACAGCGTTATACTACGGTTTTTAATTGAAATACTTACTTTGCATATATTTAACTATTCAAAAGCTACAATTAAATCTTTTAAAATGCATCATTATTAGACAAATAGCTAACTGTTTTTGTTCATGGTCCTCTGAATTGAGTCACCTGACCTATGTGAACCTTATACCTGCCATGATATGTATGTTATATGCATATACATCTGGAATATTCCTGTGGTTGCCTTACATTGAAGCATTCTGTTATATGTGTAATTTTCTTCTTCCCACTAAATGTAATTGCACTAAATGACATATGTGGAGGCACCAAACAATGACCATTAATTGCACTGTGTGTGAGTGAAATTCAAACAGCTGCTTGTGGAGGTGTTTGAACTCTTTACATGTGGTTGGAGCCTGGACAATGCAAGTCAAGTCAAAGCAAGCAAAAGTGGTTTTATTTTCTTATTAACTAAAATATTCTTTGAACAAATACAAATGTTGCACATTCTGTACAACACATGATAGTGCTCCTCAAGTTTTTTTTTTGCATTTTTTGTTTTGTTACCCAGATTTTGTTAAATATAACAGTAATTAAGTTCAATGTCTGTGTAAATGCATCTGATTTATTAATCTTAATATTTTTTATTTTATTATTGATTGTTACATAACAACATCAGGGTACTCAGACCCTAAAACATTATCACTAGGGATAAGCGAATCGACTTTGGATGAAACATCTGAAGTCGATTCGCATAAAACTTCGTTCTAATACTGTACAGGCAGGAGCTCTGTACAGTATTAGAATGTATTAGCTCAGATGAGCCGAAGTTATTGCATAGCGAAGTGTCTTCATAAATTAATTTGTACAGTAAAAAAGTGTGACTTACAAAAGAGGTCTGCAGACCTCGAAACAATGTCTCATATAAATGGGGTACATTTCAGCACATCATTAAACCATCAATAAAGTCCAATGTCAGCTTAAAAATAAAGTGAAAAAAGGAAAAGAAATGTAACCCCCCCCCGCCCCCCAATACTTGTGCCAGTGCTCATCCAATTACCCACTAAGGGGTATCCTGTTTAAGAGTCTCTCTGCCCATGTCTGATATCAATATCCTGTAGGAGAAGCCCACCCAGTCTCCCCCTCATCTGCTCCACCAAATACCACTCTGTCAAAGAGACATATATGTAACAATAAGGCCCCTTTCACACGGGCGAGTATTCCGCTCGAGTGCAATGCGTGATGTGAACGCATTGCACCCGCACTGAATCCTGACCCATTCATTTCTATGGGGCTGTGCACACGAGCGGTGATTTTCACGCATCACTTGTGCTTTGCATGAAAATCGCAGCATGCTCTATATTGTGCGTTTTCCACGCAACGCAGGCCCCATAGAAGTGAATGGGGCTGCGTGAAAATCGCAAGCATCCACAAGCAAGTGCGGATGCGGTGCGATTTTCACCCACGGTTGCTAGGAGATGATCGGGATGGAGACCCGATCATTATTATTTTCCCTTATAACATGGTTATAAGGGAAAATAATAGCATTCTGAATACAGAATGCATAGTACAATAGCGCTGGAGGGGTTAAAAAAATAAATAAATAATAATTTAACTCACCTTAATCCACTTGATCGCGCAGCCCGGCTTCTCTTCTGTCTTCTTTGCTGTGTGCAGGAAAAGGACCTGTGGTGACATCACTCCGGTCATCACATGATCCATCACCATGGTAAAAGATCATGTGACGGACCATGTGATGACCGGAGTGACGTCACCACAGGTCCTTTTCCTGCACACAGCAAAGTAGAAGACAGAAGAGAAGCCGGGCTGCGCGATCAAGTGGATTAAGGTGAGTTAAATTATTTTTTACTTAGTTTTTACCCCCACCAGTGCTATTGTACTATGCATTCTGTATTCAGAATGCTATTATTTTCCCTTATAACCATGTTATAAGGGAAAATAATACAATATACAGAACACTGATCCCAAGCCCGAACTTCTGTGAAGAAGTTCGGGTTTGGGTACCAAACATGCCGATTTTTCTCAGTGGCGTGCTAAATGCATTACAATGTTTTGCACTCGCGCTGAAAAATCGCGCATGTTCCCGAAACGCACCGACACCTTTTCCCGCAACGCCCGTGTGAAAGAGGCCTAAAGCTGCTCCATTTCTGAAAAAGCCTCTTTGTATGTCTACCTTTGTATCTGAGCGCTCAATATGTAACAATTTTTTCAGTTGTTCCACAATAGTGGGTATTGTAGGCCGTTGCTAGGGCTGGTGTCACCCGGTGCGGTAGAAAATGGTGTCACCCCCCCGAAGCAATAATTTTTTAGTCATATAACCAAAAATATGTTATATAATGTGGTACATAATGTGGGCAAAATATACCTAATTACATAACATTCCCAATGCATAAACTTATTTTTATGTGAAAAATGGCTATTTTACATTTTTTTAAGTGATAAACTTTGCTGCCCGGTGGGGTACCATAATAAAAATGCCAGGGTACACCCCCTGGCACCAAAGAGTATCACTAATACAAATGTAAAATAGCCTTTTTTCACATAAAAATAAGTTTATTTATTGCGAATGTTATGTAATTAGGTATATTTTGCCCACATTATGTACTGTGGGACTCTTTATTTATTACATATAAATATAGGGTACACGTACTGTGCAGTAAAAATATTGCTATTGCCAAAGTCAGAAGGTAGGCAGGCTGGCAGCTCCAACAGACCTCCGATGCGGCGCTTGCAGGAGTGTCACTGTACGGGCCTGCACCTGTGCACTAGATACTCCGATGCTTCTGCCAGTAATCGGGAAACCAGTGCGCAGGCGCGGACATCCGGATCCTCGGCATAGGCGCGGGATTTGGCCACTGGAGGAGGAGGACAAGCTGAAGACACTGGGCGGGCCGCCTATGTGAGTGAGTCACTGCTGTCACGTGGACGTAACCAGGGCAGGTGCAAGGATTTTTTGGCAACACAAGCGAAGCTACATCTCAGCGACTTCCCCCCCGCCCCCGCCCGCAGCTCACCTGGTCCTGGTTCTGTCTGCAGCAGCTGGCTTCTCCTCTGTGTGGTCCTGGTATCTTCGCTCTGCTTCAATCGCTGGTTTGAGGACTGTACTTTTTGCCCTATAAGACGCACATAGGTTTTAGAGGAGTATAATAAGAAACAATATTTTCCATTATACCTCAGGTCAGACCACCAATCAGACCCCCAATGTTAATCATACCTCAGATCAACCCCCATATCAGACGTGAGCCCCCATCCATCATGCCCCTCATGTCAGCCATCATGCCCTCATGTCACCCCCCCATATCAGCCGTCAGCACCCCATCCATCATGCCCATGACAGCCGTCAGCCGTCAGCCCCCATCCATCATGCCCCCCATGTCAGCTGTCAGCCCCCCATCCATTATGGAGTCTGCACCATCAGGGGGGGTGACATGATGAGGGACAATGTTGGAGTCTGTGCCAAATTGGGGGGGGGGTGATGTCACCCCCCCTTCCCCATGGCACAGACTCCAACATTGTCCCTCCCTTCATCATTGTCCCGGGTCCCCTCATCATGTCATCCCCTCCTCCCCCCCATGGGTGGCACATTTCTTTTCTTCCCCTCCAGGCTCCATGGCACAGACATGTTGTACATTTTGTCCCCCATCTCTTTTCTCCCCCTCTTTGTTACAATACAGTGCCCCCCCCCCTCCAATCAACTCAGCAGCTCCTCTGGGCTGAGAATGATCAGTAGTACTTTACCTGATATATCACTGGGGTCTGGCTGGAGTGGGGTCGGGTCCTGGCTGGCTCCAGTCTCAGCCTTAAGTTGTCTTCTCCAGAGTCCAGCAGGGTCGGCCAACAAGTCGTGCCTCACTCAGTCTTCTCTGTGTTCTGCTGCTGCCAGCCTGGAGAGGCAGCTTTTACAGGCCACAGCAGAGCAGCTCCGCCTCCCTCCATCCAGAGTCCTCCAGATAGTGCGCAGGCGCTGCCGTCCGCCGCGGCCCCACTGACGGACTCAGTCACGCCTCCTTGGGCCTGAGCGCCGCACGCACTGCACGGCACACACGTAGGCTGGCCAGACAAGACAGTAGCAGCCGCCAGCCAGACCTACGTAGGTGATTAATTAAATTATTTAACACATTTAAATTGCACTGCAGTAAGTCAGTCCGGTGGCCGGTGGGGGCGGGTGACACCCCATTGTAGCAGCCGCCAGCCAGACCTACCTAGGTGATGAATTTAACACATTTAAATTGCACTGCAGTAAGTCAGTTCGGCGGCTGGTGGGGGCGGGTGACACCCCATCAGACTGGTGTCACCCGGTGCGGCCCGCACCCCCCTTGCAACGCCACTGTTTTAGGCATCTCCGTTAGCAGCCACCTCTGCAATATACATCTTTTGGTCACCATACAAATCGAGTGGAACAAACGGGGAAGAGACCTCCCCGAACTCTCCCCCTCCTCAAAATGAAATAAAAAGAGTTGGGGGGTTAATTCTACTCTCTGCCCCATCTCTTTCTGACCATCCTCGCCATTCCCTCCCAGAGCTGCTTGCTCTTTGGACATGTCCAGAGCCCATGATTAAGGTCTGTATAACTCTTGCCACATTTAGGACAGTTTGTTATACGGTCAGGTCTATCTGGATGTGGGGTATATTAAAACCAAAGATGGCTCTGTGTATAATTCGTAATTGAGTATCCCTCCAAGCTTCATTTAGAATACGACTTCCATCCTTTTTGTATTTTCTGATCAATTTTCCCATCTCCTAGCTGTTCAGCCCAGTTTTTGTATTCCCACTGCCTTTCCCCTTGGGTTCTTTCCTTTTGCATTCTATAATAAACAGAAGAGACTGACACCTTACCCCCTCCCAGTTCCAGAATTCTATATAGGGTGTTTTGGTTCACTTCTTTGTGTACTACTACTAGGTTCGATGTAATAGCTGCTTTAAGCTGGGCAAGTTGGATAGTCTAGAAGGGGCGTAAAACAAATTTAGCTCTTCACCATAGAGCCATCTGGGTTCCGAGTCATGAAGCAGGTGTCTTACTTGTGTGATCCCTTTAGATCTCCACTCGGCAAATAGGCTATTTGTATGTCCATGCATGAACTCTGCATTATTCCATAATAGAAGATGTTTAGATATTCTGCAACAAACAGGAAATAGTAGCAGCACACCACTATATGCACTAAGATTGAGTAAACAGGTGAATATGTGAACAGGGTCAAATACATGACGCCACAAAGTATAATAGTATATAGTCACTGCAAAGGCAGTGGAGAAGTTCTTAGCGCATATTATTGATCAAAAATATGTCGGGCCCACCTACCAGACGGCAAGGTAGCTTCTCATCAGGTGGGGACCTACTCTAACATGGAGGGTCCAGCTCCATTGTTTCTCTGATTAAAAGCACCAAGGGGTGGGGGATGGGCGAGGAGTGCCTTGGTGCTTTTAATCAGAGAAACAATGGAGCTGGACCCTCCATGTTAGAGTAGGTCCCCACCTGATGAGAAGCTACCTTGCCGTCTGGTAGGTGGGCCCGACATATTTTTAAACAATAATATGCGCTAAGAACTTCTCCACTGCCTTTGCAGTGACTATATACTATTATACTTTGTGGCGTCATGTATTTGACCCTGTTCACATATTCACCTGTTTACTCAATCTTAGTGCATATAGTGGTGTGCTGCTACTATTTCCTGTTTGCTGTATTATTGCCAGGTAGCTTGCACCTGCGTTTTAACTTAGGAGGTGCTGTTCTATTGCTTGGTTTATAGATATTCTGCAAGATACCCAGTACCATCTCCTGAGTATTCTCCACGTTGTTATAGTATCTTTTATAAGTATAGACTGTTTGATCCACACAGGAATGCACTGCAACCTAGCATGTAAGAGTGCCACTAAGGACCAGGGAGCACAGAAACCTTTTTCCAAGGACAAAGCCGAGTGATAACTACATTCCCTCCACATCTGTGACTCGTCCCCCATGGTGTTTACTTTGCATGAAAAGTACTTCACTTTTTGTATAGTTGATTCGGAGTCCTGAAAAGAACCCAAAGGCACTTAATGCGTGCATCACTTTGGCCATATCTTTAATAGGGTCCGCCATGAATAATGCTATATCGTCAGCAAATAGTGCTAGCTGCAATTTCTGCTTACCCACTGCCAGTCCTTCAAAGAAATCTGGCGAGTCCAGGTATCTGGCCAGTGACTCTTTTGCCAGATCAAACAGTAATGGGGACATAGGGCATTCTTGCCTGGTACACTTCTGTAAGGGAAAAGGGTCAGACAAACATCCTGAAGTACATATCCTAACCTTAGGGTTCATGTATAGACCTTTAAGAAAGATTTGGAATAAAGCTTTAAAAGCCATGGTGTCTCAAGACCAGATCTAACCATTTCCAACTAACATTGTAAAACGCTTTTTCAGCATCTAATGTTACAATAGCTGAGTTTCTCCCCAGATAGGCCGGTGATCTTGCGACCGACAGCGGCAGCAGTACCTTGCGAATATTAGTGACTGACGATCTACCCTTAACAAATCCCACCTGTCTAGTGGAGACCAACGTGGGAAAAATATCTGCTAGCCTATTGGCCATTGGCCAGTAATTTGGAAACTATTTTCAAATCCTGATTTATCAATGAGATTTGCCTATATGAAGATGGGTCTTCAGGATCCTTCCCCTCCTTGTGTATTAAGGTAATGAAGGCTGTATTTATGTGGTCAGATAGTGTGTTCCCTTCCACAATGGAAGTGAATAGAGTGGTTAGTACTGGGACTATCTTAGCACTCATTGCTTTATAAAAGTCAGAAGAATATACATCTGAACCTGGAGCCTTTCCGGACGGAAAGGACTTTATAGTTGCCTGGATCTCTATTGCTGTTATTGGGGCATTCAGAGAAGCAAGCTGTTCATCGGTAATCTTAGGCAACGACAGTGCATCCAATAATGTTTTCTCTCCCTTTCATCTCCCCCCCCTCCCTAAGTAAAACCTAGCCGTATAGTCACTCAGTATGCCATTTATATGTTTGGGTCTGTGCGCCTTGGTCCCATCCCCCCTCCTCATACTGTTAATATGCGTCATCGGGCACCTACCCCTCACAAGCGAAGCCAGTAGTCTCCCCGATTTATGTCCAAACTTATGTAACTCAGCTTTAAGTAGAGCCCTCCCTATATTTTCCTTCCTGTCGGCCCATATGTCAAAGTTTCTCTGGGCCGAAACCCATTTCTCTTTAGTGACCTGGGTGACCTGGGTCTGAGCCGAGAGAAAGTTCACATACGCCGTTCTCAAAACATTACTCACCTTCTCGAAATTCGCCCTTGCTAGCTTCTTTATAGCCGAAACATATGCCATTAGGCGCCCTCTCAGGACAGCTTTTGCTGTTTCCCAGAACAGTGCGGGTGAGTGGATATGTTCCATGTTACAATCTACATACTCCATCCACCATTCCTGCATTATTTTTATAAAGTCCTCTTCTTGCAACAGAAAATTTAGGAACTTCCACATAAAGTCTCTGCATCTAGGGTGTTGATCTTCAAGGTCGGGGCGAGTGGTCTGATATGTCCATATCCCCAATAGCTATGTCTGATACTTTCTGGAGAGCCGCTGTAGACAAGAATATATAGTCTATGCGGGACCAAGTATTATGTGCATGCGAGTAATGTGTGGATTCCTGCCCCTGAGGATGATGTAATCTCCAGCTATCTTTTAGGGACAGTGTGGTTACAAAGTCTGCTAAGCTATCCTGGCTGCCTTTTTTTTTTTTTTATCAGATAATTTTTATTAACTGTTTTTTCCCAATGTACATAAACAAACGGGAAAAAAAAACATCCCATCAAAGAATACATGAATGGGTATATACATTTCTATTGGACATTTAGAAAATTATCGAGACACTCTCATATATCACATCCAACTTTTGATACACAAAGTACATGATACAGGAGAATAACCCTTCATCTGCAGTATATAATAACATTGCATAAACCACCCCACTCCCTCCCACCCACCCCCAACCAGCGATGAGACGGGCACCACCCCACCAAATAAGGTATAATATGACAGAGCACCAAGAAGAATTGTCCCGCCCATGTGCATGTTGTGACTCTTGGGAGCCGCATGCAGTTGCCCGCGGTCTGGGTGTTTTGTCAACCGCAGCTGGGGGCTGTTAGTTTGCCCCTAGTGCGGTTGCCACGGACAACAGGTGTTTGTTGGCAGTGTAGCAGCCTGAGCTGGTTGCTAGGCGTCTCACTGTTGATGCGTGCGGTTGCCTCTGGCTATGTGTGTGTGTATGTATGCACTTTCTATGTCTGGTGTGCACAAGGTTTATGTATGTGTGCACTGTGACACTTCTCTTCACTTGTGGCTGCCCGTGGCAACGTGTGTGTGTTGTGTACATGTGGTGGCAGTGTCTCGGCCTTTTGGCTGTTTCCCAGGACATGGTTGCCACGCATGTCGTTGCCTGCGGTAACAGCTGCAGTGTGATAGTTGATTGTACACTTCCCCTTTTAAGTGGCAGTCTTCCCTTGCCTGGTGTAGGAAGGGTTAACTCCCTTCTTAGTGTGTGAACACTGGGTGTGTCTGTGTGTGGGTGTGGCCACTTGGGGCTATTTAGTTCCTGCTGGATGCCAGACTCTGAGGGGTACTTCAGCCATGGTTAGCTGGAGTGATCCTCCTGGTTATATACCATCTGCCAGTGAGGGCCACCCTTTTGGTCATAAACTTATGTTAGACATTATTGTTCTTATTTTATTATATGTCTAGTGGTGTCTCTATCGTTATTGCAGCGTATGGTCCTGGGTTCCTGTGTGATGTGTGGTGTGTGCTGTGTCCGTTTGTGTTCTTGTGGACAGCAGCACTCGTGCATGGGTTCCAGGCTGCGTGTCTGTGGCAGGTACGTGCGATACTAGTTTTACTTACCTGCCATTGCCATATGCTGTATTTGTTCCCCTTACCTTTGCAGTCTGGCCAGTGAGACTCCTGTTGCTCCGTGTCTAGGAGGAACAGGTCATCTTACCCTGCTCCTAGTCCAGGGCCATCCTGAGGGCTAGTAGGAATCTGAGGTTCCAGAGTATGAGCCCTCCTACCATCAGGGTCGGCTCATACGGCTAGGAGACAGGGTCAGAATTAGGGATGTGTTAGGAGGTGACCTGCTCCCTGATTCCTGTCCTGGCCTAGCAGCTATGCTTCATATTGACATCGCACAGCTGAGGGTTTCCCCCATCCTCAGCCGTGACAAGAATATTGCCAACTCTCTACCCATATGTTCCACACCCGTCCTGTCTAAGATAAGCCATTCATTAAGCACCTTTTCTCCAGATCGCCTACCCCACTTCCCCATCCCCGTTCCCGTCTCATGTATGTATGCCTGTTCTAAAATCACACATATCTCTGAGGTCACTCCTCCCACCACATCCAAAAGATCCATATGTCAGGCTATATTACCATGGTCCTATACGCTACCCATTTGTCCCAAATTTTGGTAAACTTGTCCAAACATTGCCTTTTGGTATATACACTTTTTTCCAGGCAAAGGATTTTGGCCATTCTATTCAAAAATTCAGCCCTAGATGGTGGCTGGGGTCTAAGCCTGTATTTAACAATTCATTTCCTGGCCTGGAAGAGCAGACGATGCACTCCCAGTCGTGAATTCTGGTTTTTAATGTCCAATATTCCCAACACACATGCCCTCGGACCAGGCAGGAACGCAATATGATATGCTTCCTTAACACAAGTGAGCACCTGTCCAAAAGGTCCTAAGCTCAGTACACTCCCAGAACATGTGTATCAGGGACGCCAGACTCTCCCCACATCTAGGGCAGGAGGCATCGTTCCTAACCCTGATCTTGAACAGAAAGGATGGAGTCCGATACAACCGGTGGACAAGAAACAATTTGGACATTCGCTGGCCCTCACACAATGATAACTGAGGTGTCAGTGCAAGTACTGCTTTCCATTGTTCCTCTGAGATAGAACCAACCTACCCCTCCCATTTTTGTTTGACCACTAAGAAATCATGTTTCGCAAATTTCACAAACAAGTTCCTATATATGGATGATATTAATCCACTTGAGGAGTCACTAGTGAGAATCTGTTGTAGCGATGGGACTGTTGTGCATGTAAGCGACACCAACTTTGCCTGAGCCTGGAATGCGTGTCGTAACTGCAAAAATTGATAAAAGGCAGTACGGGAGAGTGCAAACTCATCTCTGAATTGCTCAAATAATTTAAACACGCCATCTCTTTGCAGCTGACACAAAAACCTCACACCCTTCCGTTTCCAAGGTGAAAACCCTTCCAGGCGAAATATTTCAGATAACTGAAGATTCCTCCATAGAGGAGTGGCCTGAGTGAAGCCCCGCATCGACAGCAAGTCATGACACCTATGCCAAACCTTATGTATTAAGTTAAGTGTAGGATGTCCCATCAACTTATCGAAGAGACCGCTATGTTCCAATAGGACTACTGGGGAGTCATTTTCTATGATGTGTGCTATTAACCGCTCAGATGCGTTATCTCCCGGAGTTCTCCCCCAACCCCTCAGCTGTTCCATTTTTTAAGCCATATCAGGCTTCCAAGCAGCCTTTGTATTCTAAAAAAGATCCGTTGTGGAATCCACACAGAGGAGTTATGTAGAACATACATAAGCTTTGGCATAAGAACCATTTTAAGGAGATTACTCCTACCTATTTCAGACATTGGTAGTTGACACCACGCATTGATTTTTTCAGACATTTTGTTCAGGAATGGATCTATATTATTTTTCACGTAATGCCCAATGTTTGATGAAACTACGATTCCCAAATACTTGAAGTTGTGGGAAACCTGCAGCTGGGTGGACAAGAGCAGAGGCCAGCAGGGACTGGGTCTAACTGAAAACAGAACGGATTTGTCCCAATTTATGCAGAGACCAGACCTGTGTCCAAAATCCTATTATGGGGCCCAAAGGCCCCTCCACATCTTCCACATATATGAGCATGCAGGGGCGTAGCTAGAAATGACTGGGCCCCATAGCAAAAAAAAATTATGGGCCCCCTCCCGGATCTCCCACCCCCACACACCTCTCGGACCTCGCCGCCACATCCGCAGCTCCTCATGCACTTGCGACGGTTACGCGTAGGACTGAGCACAGACAGTTAGTCACTGGCAACGCATTTGTGCCAGTGTAGGAAATGTATGAATCTAAATGTCTGTGTATTAAAGAAAATTGTTAAATTGTACAGGGGTCTGTAACACAAGAAGGTGAAAGTACATATCGTGGGGTGTGTATGTGTATTAGACAGAAGGTAGGGATATGTATCTTGTGTAGTTTGGGTATTAGGGAGAGTAAGGGGTATATACAGTATCTAGTGCTGATACACGTGTAGGTGAAGAGCCGCTTTGACATAATTCCTCTGTTTCATATTATAAGCTTTCAGAACTTACAGTTCTGAAGACTCAGGGGTGCTGGCAGGCTTGGCCTCAGGGGTGCTGGCTCGCTTGGCCGGGCAGAAGGAGTTTGGGAGACTGTGAGGTCTTTTTTCTCCAAGCTGCTCCGGAAAAAAAATATTTTTCATTATACCTCAGGTCAGACCACCAATCAGACCCCCAATGTTAATCAGACCTCAGCTAACAGCCCCAATAAGATCCCCAGTGTTAATAAGACCCCAATAAAACCTCAGATCACACCTCAGCTCATACCCCAATATGAATGACCCCCAATCAGACCTCAGATAAGAGCCCTCAGTAGCCTCATAGCAGCCCCAAGTAGCCTCTCCATCAGCCCCGAATAGCCTCTCCATCAGCCCCCAGTAGCCTCTCCATCAGCCCCCAGTAGCCTCTCCATCAGCCCCCGGTAGCCTCTCCATCAGCCCCCAGTAGCCTCTCCATCAGCCCCCCAGTGCCTCTCACCAGACCCCAGTACCATCTCCATCAGCCCCCAGTGCGCCCTCCCCGGTATTAAAATCATTCATTGGTGCGCAGTGTGCCCCCTGCCCTCCCCTGTATTAAAATCATTCATTGGTGGGCAGTGTGCCCCCCTGCCCCCCCGGTATTAAAATCATTGGTGGGCAGTGTGCCCCTCCCTGTATTAAAATCATTCATTGGTGGGCAGTGTGCCCCCCCTGTATTAAAATCATTCATTGGTGGGCAGTGTGCCCCCCCCCTGTATTAAAATCATTCATTGATGGGCAGTGTGCCCCCCCTCCCCTGTATTAAAATCATTCATTGGTGGGCAGTGTGCCCCCCCCCCCCTCCCCTTAATTAAAATCATTCATTGGTGGGCAGTGTGCCACCCCTCCCCTGTATTAAAATCATTCATTGGTGGGCAGTGTGCCCCCCCTCCCTGTATTAAAATCATTTATTGGTGGGCAGTGTGCCCCCTCTCCCCTGTATTAAAATCATTCATTGGTGGGCAGTGTGCCCCCCCCCTCCCCTGTATTAAAATCATTAATTGGTGTGCCTCCCCTCCCCCCTTCGGTATCAAAATCAGTGGTGTCAGCGGCAGTTACTCTGCAGCATACTTACATCATTACATGTGCTGTGGCCCCCTGGCGCTCTTTCTTCTTGTAACGCGTCACAGGTCTGTGAGGCGCATTACTTATGCTTATAGCAATGCGCCGCACAGACCTGTGTCGAGTTACAAGAAGGAGGAGCGCCCGGCGGCCACAGCGCATGATGTAAGTATGACTAACTGACCATGGCAGCCAGGAATTCAGTAGCATCCTGGCTGCCATGGTAACCGATCGGAGCCCCAACATTACACTGCTGGGACTCCGATCGGAACTGCCGCTAATGAGGAGAGGGGGGGCCCCGATCGCACTGCCACTTGAATTATTTTTTTTTTATCCTCAGCCGGCATCCCGGGCCCCCAGTGGCGTAGGGCCCCATAGCCATTGCTATGGCTGCTATGGCGATCCCCACGCCACTGTGAGCATGTCATCTGCATACAGGGACATGCGTTCCTCTCTGGCTCCCATGGGGAATCCCACTATTCTATCTGAAGATCGGAGTAAGCATGCAAGTGACTCAATTGCAATGGCAAATAGAAGGGGGGACAGCGGGCATCCCTGACTGGTGCCTCTTCCCAGCTCAAAGACTTCTGATGTACCACCATTAGCTCTGATCCTAGCTTTGGGACCACAGTATAATAGTTGGACCCAAGATATATAGGTGTTCCCAAATCCCATGACTCGCAGCACCTCCCATAAATCTTTCCATTCAACACTATCAAAGGCTTTGGCAGCATCTAGGAATAATATGGCCCGAGCTCCTGCTGATTCCGCCTCTGAATATTAAGAAATAGCTGTTGAAGGTTAATCGAGGTAGATTTATCAGGCATAAAACCAGCTTGATCACTATATATAGATAACTGTTTGTAACCTATTCGCTAGGACCTTTGCTAGTATTTTAACATCAGAAGTTAGTAAGAAGATTGGTCTATATGATTTGGGGAGAGTCGGGTCCTTCCCAGGCTTTGGCAATACTACTATTATTGCCTCTTTCATAGAAGTGGGTAGTTCACCTTTTTGAGGGGAGTCATTAAATACAGATAACAACTGTGGTAATAATAGAGTGCTATATTTTTTTAAAAACTCTGCCGGTAAATCATCCATCCCGGGGGCTTTTTCATTTGGGAATAATTTAAGCACCACCTCTAGTTCTTTCAATGAGATAGGTTGATCTAAATAGACCGCATGTTCCACTGAAAGGCTCGGGGTATGGATCCCAGTAAGGTAGTCTGCAATATTTTGGGAGCCTGCTCCTGACTGGATTGATATAACTTTTTGTAGTACGTTTGGAATACCGCCAAAATATCCGTATCTGTCGTAACCAAAGATCCATCAGGACCTTGGATGGACAAGATTTTTGATGGTCCATCCTGTGCCCGAACGACCCTGGTCAGTAGTCTGCCAGAACTCTCTCCAGCCTCAAAGTATTTTTGCTTAAGGAAAAAGTGTCTATTATCGGCGGTAAGAAGTAGATGTTCCTTTAAGTCTGTCTGTGTCGTCACCAACGCCGCCTCATGCTTACTAGAAGGGTGTTCAACAAATCTCTTTTCTGTTTCTGTGACTAGGTCCTGGAGCCATTTTTGAGTTTCCCTGGACCTTGTTTTATGGCGGATGTATCCGCTGGATGTATAAACTGCTGATAAATGCCTTGCATGCATCCCACACTACTCCCATAGGTGCCGTCCCTGTATTGTTAGTAAAGAATTCCCGGATCTCCTCCGTGATACCCCCCCCCCCATCCACCAGCTGCAGCCAAAAAGGGTTAAGCCTCCACGTGCCAACTCTAAAAGGTCTACTTACACCCAACTGGAGCACCACCTGTATAGGGGAATGGTCGGACAAGCTTCTCGGCAGGTAGGCAGCATTCACCACTAAAGACAACATATCTGGGGATCCTATAGCCAGGTCAATTCTAGAGAGTGAGTGATGAGAGCTTGAAAAACAGGAGAACCGGCGTATATTCAGATTCCTCACTCGCCATATATCATGTAGATCCAGCTCTCTTAGTACATTGGCAAAATTAGTGTCTCTATCCACACCCGACCCACCCATCCTGTCCAACTTTGCAGATGGACAAGTATTAAAGTCACCTACTATTAGGATGAAACATGGAGGAAGCTCCTCAACATAGGCCATTATCTCCTTCAACACATCGCCACTATAGGGGGGAGGAATATATACCGCCACTAGGACAAAGCATGAGTGATAACAGGCACAATGCAGGCACACATATCTACCCATAGGATCTATACGTGACGAGTGACAAATAAATGATAGAGATCTGTGCACAAGAATACTCACCCTCATGGGATGAGTGGAAAGTGTGGAGTGATAAGAGTGACCCACCCATGGTTTGTGCAGCAAATGAGTAGAGGTGGGGATCAGGTGTGTCTCCGACAGGCAGATCACAGCAGGTTGATAATGCTGCAGTGCCAAGAATACCGCAGCACGTTTTGTTGCCTCACCCAATCCCCTAACGTTCCATCCTACAATTTTAGGTTTATCAGCCATAGTCTGCATGGTAATAAGTTATGTCAGGAGAAATATCTCGTGAACTCTGGTGCTCCGGGCATTGGTACAAATATAATAAGACAAGAGAAAACAGGAAAAAACAAGGAGAAAACAAAATCAATATATTGCACTTGGGCACGACCCTCGACCCGGGCAGGATCCACTAGAGTCTCGAGAACTTGTAGGAGACATATTCATTTAGTGTTTGCTGAAGCTTAAAGAGAGCGTTCATTGGTTTCCACCCACTATCCCGTATCCATCGGTGTTTCGAATATATAGACTGCGCCACCACTCGCAGCTTGGCCGGATACAACATAGAGTAGGAAATCTGTAATTCCCGAAGACGGCGTTTCACATCCTGGAACTTCACTCTTCTGCGCTGAACCTCAGCGGAAAAGTCCAGAAAAAAAGATACTTTATTTCCATTAATTAGAAGATCAGGTTGATCTCTGGCTTTCTTGAGAATATTATCTCTGTCCCTGAAGTGCAATAACTTCATCAAGATTGGACGAGGTGGGCCCCAGGTGGCGGAGCACGGAATGGCACCCTATATGCTCTTTCAATAGCAAACACACGTGACAGGGAGTCCTTGCCAGATTTAAGGGTCAGCCAATCTTCAAAAAACACCACTGGGTCAGGTCCCTCAGCCTCTTCAGGGACCCCAATCACCCTGTGATTATTTCTTCGCGACCTATTCTCTAGGTTGTTGTTTTTTTACATCAATAAAGACAGATTATGAATAGTTCTGCCGAGGTCTCTCTTCACTGGGGGTAGCTGATCCTCAATAGTGCTCACTCTGTTTTCCACCTCTTTAATTCTCCCATTCACCTGCCTTAGGTCCTGCCTGATGAGGGAGACTTTTTCTTGTAAGCTGCCCATATTGGTATTTAGAATATGTAGTGAGCTGCGGCAGTGTTTCACAACATAAGGTTTCACAGCCCTAGGCTGGGTTCACACCTGAGCGTTTTACAGCGCGTTCCTACGCGCTGTAAAACGCTCAACAGGCAAGAACCAATGATTCCCTATGGGAATGGTTCTCACCTGAGCGTTTTACAGCGCGTACGAACGTGCTGTAAAACGCCCTACCCCCCAAGAAGTACAGGAGTTTCTTTGTCCTCTCACATGCCCGGCCAGGTGTAGTGTCGCGCGTTCCCGTACATAGAATTCCGGGAACGCGCGACAATGGACGTTCGCTTGCACAGGAGCCGCGTATGTGAGACGCCCGTAGAATCGCGCATACAGAGCGCTCCATCCAGTACGCTCAGGTGTGAACCCAGCGTTAAAGATATCCTTGATAGTGGGCTCATCTCCAGGTGCAGCAAATTTCTCCAACTCCATGGGTGTAGCTAGTGCTTCAGATGGTGGGGTGGCTGCCTGCATATCTTGCCCCCCTGTTACTTTCGGCGCTGCCATTTCGGAGGCCATATTGGCCCGTATAGAACTTCCAGCAGGGGGCTGGTATGGACTCCCCTAAGAGGTATAAAGGATTGGGGACTGGTGGGGTCGGAGGGGGCACTGATGAAGAAGGGGGCACTGATGATGAACGTGCATATCTACCCAGGCTGGCTTCGACCTTCACGGCCCGCACCTCCGCCGCGGTGCCATCTTGCCTCGGTGTTGCCGGAGTCCCAACCTCTCTTTGCTCCTTCGCCTTCTTGCCGTTGCATGTCATGTCGGCACCAGAGGGATCCGTGCATTATAGGGAGGCCGCCCGTCTGTACTGAGGAATATTGGCACTGCAGACTGAGGTTTCTACTGGATAGTAGCGAAGCAGGATGGGAGCCTCTCAGCGCTGTGTCCGCTCACATGCCCGGCCAGGCCACACCCTATCCTAGCTGCCCTTAGTTCTATCATGCCTTCTGACTTCCTGCATGTTCATAACCAGATTAAAGTCCCTACTGACTATTTTGGTCAGATGCATGTTTTGTAGTATTCCGGGGCACAGAGAGCATATACATTATATAAACTGAAATCCCCAAAAGGCCCAGAAATATGTATCCGCAACATCCTCCCTGCTTTGTCTGCTTCCACTGAATGTACAACATGAGAGAGGTGTCGACCTATGAGTATCAGTAACCCCGCCTTTCGTTCTACTGCTGCGTAACCGTATACTGATCCAACCCACATCTTCTCCATTCTATGATAGTCTTCCTTCGGAAGATGGGTCTCCTGGAGGAGTGCCATATTTGCCTTCAACCTTTTAAGGTGTCGCAAGACTTTCATGCCCTTGTTCGGAGAGCGCAACCCCTTAACGTTCCAAGAGATAATTCTCATAGTCTACCTCTGCAAGAAGATACATGTCCCAACCTAGCATTTGGGCTAAGCAAAGCTCTATACAAGAAACGTCTATTAGCAAGGTCTTACCTCCCAGCGCAGCAACTCCCCTGCTACTCAGTACCCATGACATGCCACAGTGACACCCCAAAACATGAGGAAACCAAAACTTTAAAAAACAGCAACTTAGACATATCTCCAGACATGACTTCTTTTTTTCTGGTATTTGCAGCAGAACCTTGTCGCATCAGTAGTAAAGCAATTTTACCTCCTTAACCGGAACCTAGAAAAGTGTCCCTGTGACTTTCCAATGCAAAGTCTCTGTTTACTAGAAGCCCATGGATATGTTTCTCCAATTGCGCCTCAGTCTAAAGCTTGATATCACTTTCCTTTTGGCAGTCTTGAGGTGTTTCCCATTGAGAGGCCGTTGTGTTTTTGGCGATCTCTGAGACTTAGATGACGACCCCGAAGGAATACGGTCCCATTCCCTACGCCTAGATGACATATCAGTAGAGGTCATCTGTGGTTCAGTGGCCCCTTCCTCACTTTCTCTTCCTTCTGGGAGCAGTAAATAGGCCTCTGCTTCTCTCGGGTCTTCAAACTGCCGAAATGATCCATTCTGCTGCTGGATTTTCAATATGGTAGGATAAACAAGTTGAAATGTAATCCTTTTCTTATGCATACCTGAGCAAACAGCACTAAAGGCTCTGCGCTTCCTTGTGACCTCTGCCGAGTAGTCAGCACATTGACACCTCGCAAGATCAGGGGTTCTCGCCACATTCTGTATACCCTTAGTATGTCTTCCTTATCTGAATAGTCCAAATACTTGCAGATTACTTGCCTTGGCATTTGGTTTATATTTGTAGAGGCCATTGTAGGGAGTTCTCTCGGGAGCCCCACACAGTGTGCACTCTCCACTTTCCTCCTATCAGACAGACCCAGGGCCTGGGAAAATTCATATTCAAACAAGTGGTGGAGATCTTTTGGCGGCACCGATTTAGGTATTCCTACCAATCTCAGGTTGCTTTGACGAGACCCGATCATTTAGCCGGTTAGCCAACTGGAACAGATCATGAAGTGTGATTGTGACTTCAGCAGAATATTCTTCCATGCACGCCACGCGCTGTTTCACTTCTGATAACCTATGCTCATGTAGCTCAACCTCCTCCTGCAGCTTATTCAGCGCCGTTTGCACTGTCGATGACAAGGACGCAATAATGTCCGGCGCTAATTGTTTTGCCACCTCTATGGCAAGTTGTCGTATATCCACATTTCCCCCTTCATTATCAAATAGGTCCCACTGCGAGTCCACTTGTCTTTTTTCCAGGATTTTTACTCTCCATGTGCTTTGGAGTGGAAGGTGTAGACGGCGCCATCTTGGAAACTGGGGGCCCTTTATGTCGGTAACTCAGCCCGAGGAGATAGATTTCTGAAGTAAATAACACTCTATACACTCTCAGGAGCCGATAGGTGTTGAAATAATCTCCCGTCAATACAGGAGGATGTAGCAGAGCAGGCTACAATGCGATGAGCGGCGAGGAGCTGATGTCCCTGAGTCCTCACATACCAGTGCTGGAACCGGAAGCTGGAAATAGCATTTTATTGTCATTATTTTGACAGTAATGCTATTAGCAAAGTCTCCGTTTAGATATATTGATATAATTTGTACATAAAAACGATTCACAGTATGACTAACAAACTGTAACCAGGGCAAACTATAAGACAACAGTAGAAAAAAAGAAAACAAAAGTATTTCAGCACTGTACAGCCATGGGCACGACACTCACCCCAACTTTTTATATTTTCATAATTGTGATTAAATGGACTTCTCCCAGAATGTACATTGATGCCCTATGTTAAATTAATATGTGATCTGTGGGGGTCCTGCCGATCAACAGTTCATCCAGGTACAGTAACTGGATGAATTTGCCTAATAAAATACTGGATTTCCAACTGTAAATGGAATTCAGCGCTGTGGATGTTTTGTATCAAGGTACATTGACATGGCCATACAACTGCATTTACTTTACAGAATTGGTTTTTTATATCCTCCTCACGTACCCTACAAAAAGGCATATAGACAAAGAGCTGGTGATTTGGAGATTTAGTAAAGCAAGACACTTCAATCTCAGCATACTATATTTATGCTTATACTGTGCCATACAGTTGCATGTCTTGCCCTTTGACAACTATTATAAAAAATAGATATTGCTTGGTATATGTTTTTCTTTGGATCTCCTTACAGGCAATTATACCTAGGGGCACTTTTGCATACTTTATAGTCAATATACAGGGTGGGCCATTTATATGGATACACCTTAAAGGGTTTCTACCACCACATTTTGACCTATATAGCTGTCAGACACTAGCGATCTGCTAGTGTCTGCTCTACCTAACCATGCTATTGTAATTCCTTTCTGTGCAGCGGTTACCCTAAAAAACGTAGTTTTATTGCTATGCTAATGAGCCTCTAGGTGCTATGGGGGCGTCTTTTCAGCACCTAGAGGCTCTGTCCACTCACTATTTCCACCACCCAGCGCGCTCCAGCCCGCCCCTCTCCTCTAGATTGACAGACTACTTCTCTGCATCTCGGCCGAATTCTCGCACCTGCGCCGTGTGCTTCTGTATTCGGCGCAGGCGCAGTGACTGTCTCCCTGCGCCGGCATCTTCACTGCGCCTGCGCCGATTACAGCGCAGGGAGCAGTCCAACAGTCACTGCGCCGAATACAGAAGCACACGGCACAGGCGCGAGTGGGCTGTCAATCTAGAGGAGAGGGGCGGGCTGGAGTGCTCTGGGCGGCGGAAATAGTGAGTGGACAGAGCCTCTTGGTGAAAAGACGCCCCCATAGCACCTAGAGGCTCATTAGCATAGCAATAAAACTACGTTTTTTAGGGTAACCGCTGCACAAAAAGGAATTACAATAGCATGGTTAGGTACAGCAGACACTAGCAGATCGCTAGTGTCTGACAGCTAATTAGGTCAAAATGTGGTGGTAGAAACCCTTTAATAAAATGGGAATGGTTGGTGATATTAACTTCCTGTTTGTGGCACATTAGTATATGTGAGGGGGGAAACTTTTCAAGATGGGTGGTGACCATGGCGGCCATTTTGAAGTCGGCCATTTTGAATCCAACTTTTGTTTTTTCAATAGGAAGAGGGTCATGTGACACATCAAACTTATTGGGAATTTCACAAGAAAAACAATGGTGTGCTTGGTTTTAACGTAACTTTATTCTTTCATGAGTTATTTACAAGTTTCTGACCACTTCAGTTTTTACAAGTTTCTGACCAGTGTTCAGTTTTTACAAAAGAAAAAGAAGGAGAAGGACCTCCACTAGAAAGGATGACTAATAAATCGTTTGATGCATGTGTCTTTACAGAGGAAGATGTTCTAAGTTTGCTGTCTAAAGTGAAGACAAATAAGTCACAGGGGCCTGATGAGATACACCCAAAATTATAAAAAGAGCTTAGTGGTGAGCTGGCAAAACCGTTAACAGATTTATTTAACCAATCATTAGTAACAGGAGTCGTCCCGGAAGATTGGAAATTGGCAAATGTCGTGCCCATTCACAAGAAAGGTAGTAGGGAGGAATCGAGCAACTATAGACCAGTGAGTCTGACATCAATAGCAGGCAAATTAATGGAAACCCTATTAAAGGATAGGATTGTGGAACATCTAAAATCCCATGGATTGCAAGATGAAAAACAACATGGGTTTACTTCAGGGAGATCATGTCAAACAAATCTTATAGATTTTTTTGACTGGGTGACTAAAATAATAGACGGTGGAGGTGCAGTAGACATCGCATATCTAGATTTTAGTAAGGCTTTTGACACTGTCCCACATAGAAGACTTATCAATAAACTGCAGTCATTGAGCATGGACTCCCATATTGTTGAGTGGATTAGGCAGTGGCTGAGTGACAGACAGCAGAGGGTTGTAGTCAATGGAGAACATTCAAAACAAGGTCATGTTACCAGTGGGGTTCAACAGGGATCTGTACTGGGACCAATTTTGTTTAATATCTTGATTAGTGATATTGCAAAAGGCCTCGATGGTAAGGTTTGTCTTTTTGCTGATGACACAAAGATATGTAACAGGGTTGATGTTCCTGGAGGGAAACGCCAAATGGAAAAGGATTTAGGAAAACTAGAAGAATGGTCAGAACTCTGGCAACTGAAATTTAATGTGGATAAGTGCAAGATAATGCACCTGGGGCGTAAAAACCCAAGGGCAGAATATAGAATATTTGACACAGTCCTGACCTCAGTATCTGAGGAAAGGGATTTAGGAGTAATTATTTCAGAAGACTTAAAGGTGGGAAGACAATGTAATAGGGCAGCACGAAATGCCAGCAGAATGCTTGGATGTATAGGGAGAGGTATAAGCAGTAGAAAGAGTGAAGTGCTTATGCCGCTGTACAGAACACTGGTGAGACCTCACTTGGAGTATTGTGCGCAGTACTTGAGGCCATATCTCCAGAAGGATATAGATACTCTAGAGAGAGTTCAGAGAAGAGCTACTAAACTAGTACATGGATTGCAGGATAAAACTTACCAGGAAAGGTTAAAGGACCTTAAAATGTATAGCTTGGAAGAAAGAAGAGACAGAGGGGATATGATAGAAACTTTTAAATACATAAAGGGAATCAACTCGGTAAAGGAGGAGAGCATATTTAAAAGAAGAAAAACTACCACAAGAGGAAACAGTTTTAAATTAGAGGGGCATAGGTTTAAAAGTAATATAAGGAAGTATTACTTTACTGAGAGAGTAGTGGATGCATGGAATAGCCTTCCTGCAGAAGTGGTAGCTGCAAATACAGTGAAGGAGTTTAAGCATGCATGGGATAGGCATAAGGCTATCCTTCATATAAGATAGGGCCAGGGACTATTAATAGGATTCAGATATATTGGGCAGACTAGATGGGCCAAATGGTTCTTATCTGCCGACACATTCTATGTTTCTATGTTTCACTTATAAAATGTGTTCAATGTGCTGCCCATTGTGTTGGATTGTCAATGCAACCCTCTTCTCCCACTCTTCACACACTGATAGCAACACCGCAGGAGAAATGCTAGCACAGGCTTCCAGTATCCGTAGTTTCAGGTGCTGCACATCTCGTATCTTCACAGCATAGACAATTGCCTTCAGATGACCCCAATGATAAAAGTCTAAGGGGGTCAGATCGGGAGACCTTGGGGGCCATTCAACTGGCCCACGACGACCAATCCACTTTCCAGGAAACTGTTCATCTACCTGGCACGTTCCCTGAGTTTTTCCAGTAAGATGGTGCACCACCACATTATGAGTGTCAGGTCCGAGCATTCCTAGATGAACAGTTTCCTGGAAAGTGGATTGGTCGTCGTGGGCCAGTTGAATGGCTCCCAAGGTCTCCCGATCTGACCCCCTTAGACTTTTATCTTTGGGGTCATCTGAAGGCAATTGTCTATGCTGTGAAGATACGAGATGTGCAGCACCTGAAACTACGGATACTGGAAGCCTGTGCTAGCATTTCTCCTGCGGTGTTGCTATCAGTGTGTGAAGAGTGGGAGAAGAGGGTTGCATTGACAATCCAACACAATGGGCAGCACATTGAACACATTTTATATTTTCGGCAAGGAACACTTTGCTTAAAAGCGTTGTCTCACTTCAGTAAATGGAATCTATCATGTAGAGAAACTTAATATAAGCCACTTTCTAATGTATTGTGATTGTCCATATTGCTTCCTTTGCTGGCTTAATTAATTTTTCCATCACATTATACACTGCTTGTTTACACGGTTACAATCACCCTGCAATCCAGCAGTGGTGGTCGTGCTTGCACCCTGTAGGAAAGGAGTATGCATTGGTTGGCAGTGTGCAAGCACGGCCACTGCTGCTGGATTGCAGGGTGGTCGTAACTATGGAAACAAGCAGTGTATAATGTGATGGAAAAATGAATCAAGCAAGCATAAGAGGCAATATGGACAATAACAATACATTAGTAAGTGGCTTATATTAAGTTTCTCTACATAATAAATGCCATTTACTGAAGTGAGTCAACCCCTTTAAGCAAAGTGCTCGTTGGCACTAAGAACCTATATTGACCATACAGTACGCAAATTAAGCTTTTCTGACTTTTCCGCCAGCTGTTGTGCAAGATTCCTGTCAGACTAAGGCCTCATGCACACTACCGGGTTGTGTTTTGCGGTCTGCAAATCGCGGATCCGCAAAACACGGATGGTGTCCGTGCGCATTCCGCAATTTGCAGAACGGCATGGACAGCCTTTAATATAAATGCCTATTCTTGTCCGCAAAGCGCGAACAAGAATAGGACATGTTATATTTTTTTAGCGGGGCCACGGAACGGAGCAACGGATGCGGACAGCACACGGCTCGGATGCAGACTAAAACAACGGCCGTGTGCATGAGGCCTAAGGGTACTTTCACACTTGCGGCAGAGGAATCCGGCAAAACGTATGCCAACTGATTGAATTTTAAGACTGATCAGGATTCTGATCCGTCTTACAAATGCATTGCAAGAACGGATCTGTCTGTCCGTTTGTCATACTGGCAAACGGATCCGTTTTGATTCTTTTTCACATCTTTTTCGGTCTGCGCATGCGCAGACCGGAAGGACGGAATTCGGCTTTCCGGTATTTTGAATGCTGGATCCGGCACTAATAAATTCCTATGGAAAATAATTCATGCATTCAGGCAAGTGTTCTTTTTTTTTGCCGGAGATAAAACTGTAGCATGCTGCGGTTTTATCTCCATCCTGATCAGTCAAAAAGACTGAACTGAAGACATCCTGATGCATCCTGAACGGATTGCTCTCCATTCAGAATGCATGGGGATATGCCTGATCAGTTCTTTTCCGGTATAGAGCCCCTAGGACGGAACTCTATGCCAGAAAAGAAAAACGCAAGTGTGAAAGTAGCCTAATAGCATTATGAGACTCAGCGTACCTTCAGATGCATACACCTATCTTTATTTTTGATTGTCATATGCCGCAGATAGCGAAGCCAATTACAGGTAATCATGGTATAATATATTTATATTGGTATTACATTATTTTCGAAAACTTTGCTGTTTCGCAGCTCTTCTTACAGTGAGCCTGATATCAAATCCCGAATAAAAATGTTCAGGCTTCTAGCAGCATTGTTCATTTCAGGTTACTTAACCCAGTGATTTAGTGGAAAATGATTACAAGCAGTCAAGAAATTGTGGCACATACAGTTATACGTGAGATGGCATCTGAGACCCATCAAAACATTTTGAGTACATTTTCAGCACATACCAGTCAGTTAGCATTTCTGGACCCAGCAGCCTGTCAACTAGAGGAAATCTGGAATTTCCTGTAAATCCAGAAAGCTATGTTGAGTGTGAGAATACAGGGTTAGAAAAACAAACTGCCTGCCAGAGGTCTTCTGTGGTGTTGCAGCTCGGCACAATGGGAGAGGACAATTGTTTACAACATATAATAAAATATACATTTGCTCTTCTCTCTTTAATGAGCACACGTAGTCATTCAATAGAACAATGTCATTTTGTTTCTATGGAGTGTTTGGTATATGATTTGCTGGCCATGTTATTAGCACTTCAGAGGGAAGCTTAGTATACTTTTTGCACCCCTCTTATTTGGTTTGATAGGGCATCCAACACATTCCCTAATCTAAAGGACACCTGTTTTGGTTTCCTAAGGTCTTTTAAAGGCAACCTCTAAGCAAATAACTAAAATACGTACTCCCCAAGACCCATGGGGACAGCCATGGCGCTATCTAGCGTGTCCTTGTTCAGCAAGTGACAGCATCATGAGCGGGGTTTCACATGAAGTGATGCTGCCACCTGCTTGGAAGCCTCCAGGTGGGAAATGAAGAGCCTGAAGGATGTGAGGTGCCTCAGGGTGCGACTGTCATTGGGGCTGTGTCGTTTTAGGAGTGGTGACGGCTGATACTCTTACCGGCCCTGTGACTGTCATTGGTATGGAGGGCTGTGGCTGACACTCTTAAGCAGAGCTGTTTTTTGTCACTGTATGTATCACACATCCCTTTCACTCAACTCTGACTATAAGTAGTAGGACAAAACAATATCTGCATTAACGGTGGGCAGCTTGGTGGCTCAGTGTTCAGCATTGGGTTCAAATCTAAAAAAGGATGGCCACTGCATGCAGTTTGCATGTTCTCAAGTTTTTTTTGTTTTTTTTTTGTTTTCTCTCAAACTCCAAAAGCATACTCCTTAGGAAGACTCACCCTAGTGGATGTTGGGGAATGAGCACCTAGATAGTAGTCAGTGATTCCATTGCAAAATGCTACATTGCTTTAAAGGGGTTATTCCATAACTTATGTAAAAAAAATGATAATTTGACATCATATAGTACATGACATTCCCTGTCTATCGAAGCTAGAACCAGTCCTGTACCTCTCATAGAACCAAAGATCTCCCCATTGATTGCTCCAATTGTTCTGCTAGACTTATTTCAGGCTGGCCACTCAGGGAGTGTGTCCTTTTTCAGGGGGCATGTCATTTCTGCTGCAGCTCTTTCCATGTAATTGCCACCGCTTCTAACAGAAGATATGGCTGGAGACCTTTGAAGATTTAAACTGGGCATGTGCGACCACCTCAGTGAGGTGGACGGAGAAATGAGAGGAACAAACAGCAGGTGGCACTATACAGATACATTTTATCCAATAACTATACAAAATTTTGCATGCAAATACAAAAGTATTCATATGCTGGTTTGAAGCACTTTGAATATTTTTCATGGCACAACGCCTTTAGGTTCCTCGGGGAGAAAAAAAAATTATATGTGCTTGCTTTTGTTGTTATTACATGTATTTGTCAGATGCTAGACTGTCTACATGCGTTGTTAACTTTTTTGCCGTTCTAAGTTGTACTGTGATGAAACAGCAGGTCTGGGCTGAAACCTGTCCCCAATAGGCCTATGATTATATTCATTCTAATCTCCTGACACAAGACAAAGCATTGTTGTGTTTGTTATCCATATCTTCTTCATATCAGTAACTGTTGTTAGGTGGAATCTTTACCCAAGTGCATGTTAACTGAATTATTAATAGATAAATGTAACCAAGCGTGAAGATTTCCTGCAAGTCAATCTGTTATGGTGTATGCCACGGTTAGATTCTGCAAGTTGCTCAGAAAACCTTGCTAAATCATTCCAGACCTGTCAGATCACAACTTCTATATAACTCTTGCTGATGACATTTCAGCTGACGCTTACTATAACATGTATATCTATTTTAGTATCAGCATGCGGTATTAATGGAAAGCGCTGACTGTGAGTTGAAATGACTCTATAGGTTTCACAGCTTCCGAGCTGCTACATTTAGAACATTTTCTACGCCTAAAACAGGCATAGAAAAAGTATTCATACCCCTTGAACCTTTTCAAAAAATTTTCACATTACACCCAGAAACTTAAATGTATTTTATTGGGATTTTATGTGATACACCAACACAAAGTAGCAAATATGTGTGAAGTGGAAATAAAATGATACACGGTTTTACAATGTTTAATAAATAAAAATCTAAAAAGTGCGGCATGCATTTATATTCAGCTCCCTGTACTCTGATACCCCTAAATAAAATCCAGTGTGACCTTCAGAAGTCACCTGATTAATAGAGTATAATTCATCTGTTCTGTGAAGGCTTCAGAGGTTTGTTAGTGAACATTAGTGATCAAACAACATCGTAAAAACCAAGGAACACACCAGACAGGTCAAGGATAAAGTTGTGGAGAAGT
Organism: Bufo bufo; assembly: GCF_905171765.1. NCBI lineage: Eukaryota > Metazoa > Chordata > Amphibia > Anura > Bufonidae > Bufo > Bufo bufo. The sequence continues at coordinate 146,200,238 of NC_053391.1, read as the reverse complement.
GTAAAGCAGGGTTAGGTTATAAAAAACATGTCAATGTTCAATCCATCATTCGAAAATGGAAGTAGTATGGCACAACTGCAAAGCTACCAAGACATGGCCGTTCACCTAAACTGACAGACCAGGCAAGAAGAGTACTAATTAGAGAAGCAGCCAAGAGGCCCATGGTCACTCTGGAGGAGCTGCAGAGATCCATGGCTCAGGTGAAAAAATCAGTCTACAGGACAACTATTAGTTGTGTACTCCACAAATCTGGCTTTTATGGAAGTGGCAAGAAGAAAGCCATTTTTGAAATTTGTGGATGTAACATGAAAAAATTTGGAAAAGTTCAAGGGGTGTGAATACTATTTTCAAGGCACTGTAATAAAGATCTTCTTTCCGATAATTCATGCGAGTAGAGGAAAGGGTTCCTTTTCAGGTAACAGTAGTCAAGCTATGAGATGCTCTGTGCTAAAAGGTTGTAATGGCAGATACTGTGTCAGAATTCAAAAACGCTAGATGGTTATATAACCACAAAAAGCATTAAAAGGGATTGTCCAAGGAAAAAAAAATATATTTATAATGTCTCAGCTTAGTGTTAATAAATTAAAGGGGTTTTTCCAGGTGTTTAAGGTCATTGCCAGAGCAGGTTTGGAGTCAGCAGAGCGTTGGGAGACTTTTATGCACTAGTGACCTTGGTCTGTAACTTTAGTTGATCTTCCACTTCATTTATTTTTTTATAATTATTATTATTAATCATTTCATTTGCAGATCATTATTATTAATCACTTCATTGGCAGATTGTTATTAATTGGCAGACCATTATCATTAAACGCATCTGCTTTACAATAATACCACTCACAGTTGATTGTGGAAAATCTAGAATGGAAGAAATTTCACAAACTGACTTATTACAATACCACATCTGAACTCAGTTAGCTCTTTAGAATGACCCATTCTTCCACAAATATTTGTAAAGGCAGACTGCATGGCTGGGTGCTGGATTTTATACACCTGTGGCAATGGGACTGAATGAAACAGTGGAATTCAGTGATTAAGAGCTGCGTCCCACTACTTTTACCCATATAGTGTTTGTCCCATTAGTCCTCATAACACTTTGACTTTTCTTAGGACTGTATTACACAGCCTGATGTGGCAGAAGATTGTCGGGAAGGAAGCGTTCCCTCCCGGCATTCACTTTCTTGCTAGCGGTGGAGACTGCTTCTGTTACATGCAGCGATCTCATCTGCAACATGGGGAGAAGTGATCGCTATGCCATCGCGCGTCCCAATGCTGTATAGTGGTTTACCGGCGGCAGATCATTATTAGACTCCACGATCTGCCGCCTGCAAACGATTATTTTTTGTATTTATGTCAAAAGATTTGGATTGCCCGATGATCGAGCGTTTGTTCATTCATTGACCAATCTCCGGCAGTATTACACTGCAAGATGATCGCTAACGAGTGTTCGAAAAAATGATCAAGTGTAATGCAGCCTTTAGTTATCTTAAAGGGGATCTGTCAGCTACATCCACTTTGTATAACTAAAGGCATGCAGTGTATGTAGCAGTGTGTATCAGAATTAAAATTATACCTTTAGGAGGTTTATCCATATAGACAAACACCCGAAAATAAAGTTTGTTAGTTATGCCCATCAGGATGTGATTAACAGTTCCTGGAGCCCAAGCATACCCCCTTAAAAGCCAAACACGCCTCCTGTAAGAGCCCAGGCCACCTCTATGCGCCTTTCCGTCCGCTCCTGTCCTCTGAGATGTCATCCATCTTTCTTAAACTCTACCCACCTGGTCACCACCTCCCTCATCTAAATCTTGCGCAGGTGTGGAACAGGCAACTGCCAGCCCTTACACACGGTCTTCCATTCCTTTGTTGGGCATTGTACTCAAGGAGGTTACTGTGCACGTGCCGAGATGAGGGAGATGACGACCAGACGCTGGAATTTAAGGAAGATGGATGGCATTGCAGAGAAGAGGGGCAGACTGGAATGCGCAAGGGGAGGTACTGGGCACGCTGGGCTCTTACAGGGGTTATGCTTGGGCTCCAGAAACCGTTAATCACACCCTGCTGGGCACTTTATAGCTCATTAGCATAAGTAAAACATTTCATTTTGAAACCATGGATAAACTACACAAAGGTATCATGCTGGTTAACACTGTACATTGCATTGCCTTAGCTATATATGGTGGATGTAGCTGACAGATTCCTTTTGAATAAAGAAACAAAAATATTTTAGGCTACTTTCACACTTGTGACTGTACATTCCGGTATTAAATAGATCAGTTGACTTACATTGTTTTCAGTGCCAGATCCGTTTCTGTGACCAGACACAAAACTGCAGCTTAAAGCGGTTTTGTGTCCGGTCACAAAGCAGAATGGTGACGGAACAGAAGACATCCTTAGGCATCCTGAACGGATCTCTTTCCATTCAAAATGCATGAGGACTAAACGGAAACGTTTTTTTTCCCTGTATTGACATACATTGATCTGCCGGATCTCAATACCGGAAAATAGCAAGTGTGAAAGTAGCCTTAGACTAAATGGGACATAGCAGCCAATTATTTAGCAACATAACTGTCACCTATTGTTTTTAACCTTAAAGGGGTTATCCAAACCTGTAACCCCCCCCCCCCTCCCGACAATGCCCGGGCCCCTCATACAGAGAATACTTACCTGTTCCTTGATATATGTGCCGCTGACCTGCTTTCCTTGTGTCACGGCCTGCTATTGGCTGCACCCCTCCATCGCCAGATGATGTGATCTACACAACGAGGAGATGAAGAGACGGCCATGGGAGGATCCAGAAGGACACAGGCCCGGGCATTGTCGGGGGGCTTTACAGGTTTGCATAACCCCTTTAATTTAATCTAAGACACCAAAGCCTACCACTTTTGCCCAATTCAGGGAACCAACTGCAGATGCCATTTAATAGTAAATGGGATGAGCAAAACAATTCATACAAATCAATTTGTTCATCCTAAGGTCTCCACAGCTCAGGACGCTCTTGCGAGCCCTTGTTATTCTCACACATGTGCCGTTACTGTGAGAATTGGCTCATGCACTATGACATTTAAACAAATCAACAGAGGGAGGCTCCGTCACAGGTTCAAAATTTGTTCGGATGAACAAATTGATTTGTATGAATCAATTCGCTCATCCCTAGTTTGCTAACCTGTGGAGTGCCAAAAACGGTCAGACAATCCAAATGACACCAGTACAATCTGAGGGCCCCATGAAGAACTCCAACCTACTTTGAAAGGACCACCACCCCATAGTTGGCTTGACAACTACAAAGAGCGCAACAACATACAATAATCGCCATAAACCGTCCCTCCCAGTTCCATTACTAGAGTGAGTAAAAAAATTTCCTCCATATGCTGCTGCTATCTTGCTGAGTTAGCTCCAGTGTGACCCCTCTGACCATGTCTTATTCCCTGCATCCCTAGTAACAATTAATGGCCGTCATCCAAAAGCCCAATCACACAGACTTTCCTAATGGCTCACCTGCAGTATGGTCTGCCTTTACAACAATGCCTGTCTGCAAGATGTTGACTGATTCTAGTAGCAACTACTAGAAATCTAATGAATTCTGTAATTCAGGATGAATAAACATATTTGACAATCCACTAAACTTTTACACATCTTTAGGGCTCATGCACATGAACATATTTTTCTTCCATTTTCGTTCCGTTTTTCTACAATGAGCTTGAAAAAAAAAAATGGAAATTACTCTGTGTGCATTCTGTGTCTGTATGTCCATATATCTGTTCCGCTAAAAAAATAGAACATGTCCAATTCTTGAAACAGAAGAAACGTCCAGCACGTAGTATGTTAAAACGCTGCATCATCTTTAACCCCTTAAGGACTCAGCCCTATTTCACCTTAAGGACTTGGCCATTTTTTGCAAATCTGACCAGTGTCACTTTAAGTGCTGATAACTTTAAAACGCTTTGACTTATCCAGGCCATTCTGAGATTGTTTTTTCGTCACATATTGTACTTCATGACACTGGTAAAATGAAGTAAAAAAAATTCATTTTTATTTATAAAGAAATACCATATTTACCAATTTTTTCTTTTTAAATTGCAAATTTCCAAGTTTCAATTTCTCTGCTTCTATAATACATAGTAATACCTCCAAAAATAGTTATTACTTTACATTCCCCATATGTCTACTTCATGTTTGGATCATTTTGGGAATGATATTTAATTTTTTTGGGGATGTTACAAGGCTTAGAAGTTTAGAAGCAAATCTTGAAATCTTTCTGAAATTTTCAAAAACCCAATTTTTAGGGACCAGTTCAGGTCTGAAGTCACTTTGCGAGGCTTACATAATAGAAACAACCCAAAAATGAACCCATTCTAGAAACTACACCCCTCAAGGTATTCAAAACTGATTTTACAAACTTTGTTAACCCTTTAGGTGTTCCACAAGAAGTAATGGAAAATAGAGATACAATTTCAAAATTTCATTTTTTGGGCAGATTTTCCATTTTAATAATTTTTTTCCAGTTACAAAGCAACGGTTAACAGCCAAACCAAACTCAATATTTATGGCCCTGATTCTGTCGTTTACAGAAACACCCCATATGTGGTCGTAAACCGCTGTACAGGCACACGGCAGGGCACAGAAGGAAAGGAATGCCATATGGTTTTTGGAAGGCAGGTTTTGCTGGACTGGTTTTTTTGACACCATGTCCCATTTGAAGCCCCCCTGATGCACCCCTAGAGTAGAAACTCCATAAAAGTGACCCCATCTAAGAAACTACACCCCTCAAAGTATTCAAAACAGATTTTCCAAACGTCGTTAACCCTTTAGGTGTTCCACAAGAATTAATGTAAAATAGAGATACAATTTCAAAATTAAATTTTTTTGGCAGATTTTCCATTTTAATAATTTTTTCCAGTTACAAAGCAAGGGTTAACAGCCAAACCAACCTCAATATTTATGGCCCTGATTCTTTAGTTTACAGAAACACCTGTAAACTACTGTACGGGCACACGGCAGGGCGCAGAAGGAAAGGAATGCCATACGGTTTTTGGAAGGCAGATTTTGCTGGACTGTTTTTTTTTTGACACCATGTCCCATTTAAAGCCCCCCTGATGCACCCCTAGAGTAGAAACTCCAAAAAAGTGGCCCCATTTTAGAAACTATGGGATAGGGTGGCAGTATTGTTGGTACTAGTTTAGGGTACATATGATTTTTGGTTGCTCTATATTACACTTTTTTTGAGGCAAGATAACAAGAAATAGCTGTTTTGGCAGCGTTTTTATTTTTTGTTATTTACAACATTCATCTGACAGGTTAGATCATGTGATATTTTTATAGAGCCGGTCGATACGGACGCGGCGATACCTAATATGTATACTTTTTTTTATTTATGTAAGTTTTACCCAATAATTTAATTTTTGAAGCAAAAAAAAATCATGTTTTAGTGTTTCCATGTTCTCAGAGACATAATTTTTTCAGTTTTTGGGCGATTACCTTCGATAGGGTATGATTTTTGTGGGGTGAGATGACAGTTTTATTGGCACTATTTTGGAGTGCGTGTGACTTTTTGATCGCTTGCTATTACACTTTTTGTGATGTAAGGTGCCAAAAAATTGTTTATTTAGCACAGTTTTTATTAAAAAAAAAATTACGGTGTTCATCTGAGGGGTTAGGTCATGTGATATTTTTATAGAGCCGGTCGATACGGACGCGGTGATACCTAATATGTATACTTTTTTTTTATTTATGTAAGATTTACACAATAACAGCTTTTTTAAAACAAAAAAAATGATGTTTTAGTGTCTCCATATTCTGAGCCATAGTTTTTTTTTTTGTGGTGATTGTTAAAGGTAGGGGCTCATTTTTTGCAGGATGAGGTGACGGTTAGATTGGTACTATTTTGGTGGTCAAACGCCTTTTTGATCGCTTGCTGTTGTACTTTTTGTGATGTAAGGTGACAAAAAAATGGCTTATTTAGCACAGTTTTTATTTTTTATTTTTTACGGTGTTCATCTGAGGGGTTAGGTCATGTGATATGTTTATAGGGCCGGTCGATACGGACGCGGCAATACCTAATATGTATACTTTTTTTCCCCCCTATTTTTTACCAATTTTTTTTTTACTTTATTTGGGGAAAATGACGTTTTTATTTATTTTTACTTGAAACTTTAATTTTTTTTGGGGGAAAACTTTATTTTTCCAACTTTTTTTTTCGCTTTATTTTTTTGTCCCACTTTGGGACTTGAACTTTTGGGGGTCTAATCCTTTACAATGTATTCCAATACTTCTGTATTGGAATACATTGGCTGTATGAGTAATACTGTGTGTATTACTCATACAGCTTCCGGCCTGTGAGATCCAGGGGGCTGGATCTGACAGGCTCATCACCGAAAGGCAGCGCGATGCCTTCCTTAGGCCTTCCATGCCATCGGGTCCCCCCTACAGCCGCATGGTGACCCGATGGCACCGCCACACGCCGTTGCAAACCGCAGGTAGAGCTGCAAACCGCAGGTCTGAATTGACCTGCGGTTTGCGGCGATCGCCGACACGGGGGGGTCACGGGAACCCCCCTGCGCCTTTAGCCAAGTTGCCTGCTCAATGATTTGAGCAGGCACCGGGTTCCGATCACCGCCCGCCGGGCGGAGGTGATCGGAAATACACATGACGTACCGGTACGTCATGGGTCCTTAAGGACTCGGGAACCATGCCGTACCGATACGTCATGGGTCCATAAGGGGTTAATCCATCGTAGATACAGTCAATGTACAAAAGCAGTGGTCATCACCTCCCATCACCTCCCGTTAGACCGACATGTTTCGAACCAGACAGTTCTTAGTCTTTTTTTTGCAGATCCATGTTTTGTGGACCGCAAAATACATACGGTCGTGTGCATGAGCCCTTATAATAAATATAATTGGGCTTTCTTCACTGATGTACTGTATTTGTAAATGAAAACTGTATATTTACTGTATTCTCAAGTAGCAGAATCTGTGGGGTACTGACTCAGCGCTCTCTCAATTCTACTACTTTAAGGGGTTGTCTGAGATACCTAAATATCATAGACAACTTCTACAATAGCTTAAAGTTAAAAAAGAAAAACATTATATACTCACCCCTTACTCCAGAGCTGTTCCTCCGGTACTCAGACATCCTCTAATAGTTTGGCAATCTAAAATTAAATGCCATGATAAAAATAATTGATTGGTTTATCATCATAAAATTGCAGATTTTTATTTTAAGAATAAACTCCTATCAGTATGGGATGGGATTGACATAATTCATTATGGCCCATGTAGTGATTCCAAGCCACTGCAGTTACTTCCTAGAATAGCTTCCAATCACATATGTTTCAAACAAAATCTGTCACATCATGTAATTTCTGATTAGAAGGGGAAGAATGGCTGACATTTCATTGGGAAGGTGCCATTCTTTTGCTCACATACAGAAAAATGCAAAGTTTGAGCATAAGTTTTGAAGATAAATGCCTTTTGCAGCTTTTTATTATTTATTATACCATGGAAAGCAATGTCTGTTCTGGGAAGCAATTTCATTATTTCTATGTGACAGCTTGACAACTGTGTAACCAGAATGGACCTGACAAAGAGTTCCAAATTCTGAATGTGACATTTGTGAAGGGAACTTTTCTTTGACAACTTGGAGGCCAATTTCCAATTTATTAAAGAGGTTATCCCTTGCAGTAAAACAAAATATTAAGAGTAATGAACACTATTAGCTTGACAATAACAATGCAAAAAAAAAAAAAAAAACACTGTTCACCGGTGTCGTTTTCAGGTTTTTTTTTTCTATTTTTTGCTTGTTTACTCACTTATTTGATGCACTTTTCTTTTTTCCATTTCTGTGGGAGTGCAGCAGCACGTCACATCAGATCAAACACAGTCAAGGTCTCCCAGGTGTGCATTTCAATCCGAAAAAAATTCCAATTAGAAAATAGTCCCTTACACACATGGCACTATGATACTGTATGTATCCCCCTTCCAATTTATTTTCTTTATTGTCTACAGTGAGCTATTTCTATGAATTTAGAAGTAGGGATGATTAAACGGTGTGTGGGCCGCTTCACCTGCTTCACTATGATATTACTAAGCAGGCACTGAGCGGAAGAAGAGAGCAGAGAAGATACTGAGCATGTTATTCTACCACTGAATGCAGGAGAAGGACTTACAGAAGCACTTACAGAAAGGAAAATGAATGCACATAAAAGCCTGACAATATTTTTATTCCGGGATTCACGTCCCCACCTATCCCTTGGTTGAACTTGATGGATTTATGTCTTTTTTTTAACTATGTAACTATATATATACGGTATACAGGTGAAACTCGAAAAATTAGAATAACGTTCAAAAGTCCATTTATTTCAGTAATGCAAATTAAAAGGAATTGCATTAATGCAGCTTAAAATTAGAATTTTGTGAAAAGGTTCAATATTCTAGGCTCAAAGTGTCACACTCTAGTCAGCTAATTAGTCCATATCCCCTGAGCAAAGGGTACCTCAAAATTGGGGTTTCATAAGCTGTAAGCCATAATCATCCAAATTATAACAAATAAAGGCTTGAAATATCTCGCTTTCCATGTAATGAGTCTATCTCATATGTTAGTTTCACCTTTTAAGTTGCATTACTGAAATAAATGAACTTTGCAAGATATTCAAATTTTTCGAGTTTCACCTGTATAGCAATAATACTTCATTTGAAATGCCTTGTTAATAGCATAGTGATACTTTTCATGGGATAACCCATTTAATAGGATTGTTATGATATGTTCTTTGCCTTTAGAGGAAAGGGTTATTTAGTTATTTGCTGTAATAGTGTATCCAACAATTCTATGCTTCCACGATATTCATGAGAGGGTAGAGTTGTATCAAGGTTAGAACATAGATTTATCATGACCTTTTGGCGTTACTGTGTTTTTTCCTCTATGGTTCCTTTGGCTGTATAAATGATATATATTGTTACATATTTTTGAGCAGATTTTTGGCCGTAGCAACTCATGCATTTGGGAACAACTATGTGTAACGGTCGCGTACACACACACACAGGGGGGAAGGAAGTGACCACTGCGCTCCACCCTTACCCCTGGCCCTGCCTACTTGCCTTGCGAGTCCTAATTACAGGGGACAACTGGACGGCAATCCCTAACTTGGAGTAAGTGCAGGGATGACAGACAGACAAACAACAGGACGTGAACGGACCGAGTCATTACCAGGAAAGCTGCAAAGTCCAAATGGAGCAAGCAGAGAATTGTCAGGAGAAGCCGGGGTCATAAATACCAGGAGAGCAGAGAAGTACAAGAGGAGTCCTAAGAGAGTAGTCAGGTGGGAGCCGAGGTCACAATACCAGGACGGATGCGCAGTACAGGAGGATCAGGCAAAAGGATCGTCAAGGAACAGGATCAGGTAAGTATTCAGCAGTCCAACAAATAGCCAGGAACCTAGAAATCAACAGGCAACCTGTAGCCAGCAGGCTGCCTGCATTTATAGTGGGGAGTGAGGGCCATGCGACGCGGCCAGCGTCACATGACCGACAGACCAACCAGTCGAGCACCGAGTGATCAGCTCGGCGCCCAAGGCAGACCCAGGAGCAAGGAGCCACCCAGCTAGTAAAGCCGCCCTGGGAATGAGGTCAAACACAGAACCTCATTCCAAAAGCTAAGCAACAGCTCTGCGGGCAATGGGGGACCGAGTGCACCTTCGGAACCCCGTGACAGTACCCCCCCCTTTTACGAGGGGCCACCGGACCCAAGACTTCAGGCGATGGCTTTTCAGGGTGTTCTAAATGAAATTTACGAACAAGTCTAGGAGCATGAACCTCCCTGGCAGGTACCCAAGATCTCTCTTCAGGTCCATACCCCTTCCAGTGAATCAGGTACTGCAAGGAATTACGCACCTTCCTGACATCCACTATTTTAGACACCACATACTCGACAGCATCATTAACAAGAACTGGCGGAGGCGAGGCTTTTGATGGTACTACCGGTTCAAAATATTTTTTAAGCAGAGATTTATGGAACACATTATGAATGTGGAATGACTCAGGCAGCTCCAACCTAAAAGATACCGGGTTAATCACTTCCGTGATCTTATATGGTCCAATAAAACGAGGAGCAAATTTTTTAGAAGTTACCTTGAGAGATAGATTCTTGGAGGACAACCATACTTTATCCCCAACCTGAAAGTTTACCCCCCTTGAACGTCTCCTATCGGCCTTGAGTTTTTGAGAACATTGAGCCTTTTCTAGGTTCGATTGAACCCGGGCCCAAACTGTGCACAGTTCGGAGGAGAGTTTATCAGCTTCAGGGTTAGAGGAGGAGACGGACGACCCAGAATGAAAACGGGCATGAAAACCATGGTTACAAAAGAAAGGGGAGACCCCAGCAGAAGAATTGACACGGTTATTCAGAGCAAATTCAGCCAACGGAAGGAATTTGCCCATAATTGCTGGTCATCAGCAACATACAACCTCAGGAATTGTTCCACAGACTGATTAAGGCGTTCAGTCTGCCCATTACTCTCAGGATGGTAGGCGGAAGAAAAAGACAACGAAATTTTACATCTTTGACAGAAGGCTCTCCAGAATTTGGACACAAACTGCACACCCCTGTCCGAAACAATATTTTCCGGGATACCATGCAATCGAACAATTTCTTTCACAAAAATAGACGCCAGGGTTTTGGCATTCGGGAGTTTAGACAGGGGAATGAAATGGACCATCTTGCTAAACCTATCCACCACTACCACCCACACTACAGTCTTACCCTCCGCCAGCGGTAGGTCAGTTATAAAGTCCATCGAGATATGGGACCAGGGTCTACTGGGAATGGGTAGGGGTCGTAGGTTACCAGCAGGGCGAGTCCTAGGTGTCTTGGATCTGGCACAAACCTCACAGGCTGACACATAGGACTTGACATCCCTAGTTAGAGTGGGCCACCAATAAGATCTAGAAACCAGATCCTTAGTGCCCTCAACACCCGGATGTCCACAAAAGGCAGAATCGTGACACTCACCCAACAGCTGGAGACGAAATTGTACGGGAACAAACAACTTATCTGTTGGGGTGGATACCGGTGCCAGATGTTGTTCCGACCTAATGCGAGCCGAGATATCCTGGGTAAGAGCTGCTAAGAAGATTTTTGCTGGTAGGATGGATTCAGGTGGTACCTCAGTAGGTTGAAAAGCCTGGAAGCTCCGAGATAATGCGTCCGCCTTCACATTTTTACTTCCCGGCCTGAACGTGATGGAAAAATCAAAACGAGTAAAAAACAGAGCCCATCTGGCTTGACGGGGATTCAACCTCTTAGCAGACTCGAGAAACATAAGGTTTTTATGGTCAGTGACAACAGTTACACAATGCCTTGCCCCCTCCAGAAAATGCCTCCACTCCTCAAATGCCCATTTAATGGCCAGCAGCTCCCTATTCCCTATGTCGTAGTTTCTCTCCGTGGGAGAGAATTTCCTGAAGAAGCAGGCACATGGTCTCAGATTAGTGAGGCTGGCAGGACCTTGTGAAAGGACTGCTCCTGCGCCGTCCTCGGACGCATCCACCTCCACAATAAAAGGTTTCTCCTGATCAGGCTGGATAAGAATGGGAGCGCTACTGAATGCCTTTTTTAATTTTTCAAATGAAGAAATGGCCTCAGTAGACCAATTCTTCAAATCCGCCCCTTTCTTAGTAAGGTCGGTCAACGGTTTAGCAATTACGGAAAAATTCATAATAAATTTACGATAGTAATTGGCGAAACCTAAGAACCGTTGTAAGGCCTTTAAGGATGAAGGTCTTACCCATTCCTTAATTGCTAGTACCTTACCAGGATCCATCTTGAAGGCGTGAGGAGTCAGAACATGCCCTAGAAACAGAATCTCCTGCACACCAAAGACACATTTCTCTTATTTAGCTGATAGCTGATTCTCCCTCAACACCTCTAATACTTGTCTAACATGAGACACATGGGATTCGAAGTCAGGAGAGAATATCAAAATGTCGTCAAGATAGACAATAACAAATTTACCTAAGAACTCCCTAAGAATGTCATTCATGAAGTTTTGGAACACAGCTGGGGCATTGCTGAGTCCAAAAGGCATCACCTGATATTCAAAGTGTCCTACCGGAGTATTGAACGCCGTCTTCCATTCGTCTCCCTCCTTGATTCGGATTAGATTGTATGCCCCTTTCAGGTCAATTTTGGAAAACCAGGTTGCCCCCAGGACCTGGTTAAAAAAATCCGGAATCAATGGGAGGGAGTATCTATTCTGGACAGTGATTTTATTTAATCTCCGGTAATCGATACATGGCCTAAGACCACCATCTTTTTTCTTAACGAAGAAAAACCCCGCCCCCATAGGAGAGACAGAAGGTCTAAAATGCCCTTTACCAAGGCTCTCCTTAATATAATCCTCCATGGCCTTGCGTTCGGGCATAGAAAGATTATAAATTCGTCCTTTAGGAAACTTGGCCCCCTCTACTAGCTCTATGGTACAATCATAAGGTCTATGGGGGGGTAGAACCTCCGGGGTTGGTGATGAGAATACATCAGAATATTCTCTAACAACAGAGGGTAAAGTATCAGACTTTACTGAGACCCCAGCCTGTACCACGGACAGGCACGAGTCACACTTAGGCCCCCATCTCACCAACTCCCCATTGGACCAATCTATAGTGGGGTTATGTAGTCGGAGCCAAGGCAACCCTAGTACCACCTCAGCAGGTAGGTTCTCCAGGACTAGAAGCGAACATTTCTCTGAGTGGCACACACCCACGGTTAGAGAAATCTCCGAGGTACATAAGCTCACCGTACCACCAATAAGAGGAGTAGCATCAATAGCCATGACATGGATAGGAGTTGGTAAGGCAAACATAGGAATACCCAATCTAACAGCATACTCAGAGTCAATAAAGCTAGCCGCTGAGCCAGAATCAATAAAGGCCTTACCCGGCCATTTATCTACTCCCAGAGAAATCGTAATGGGTACCGAAAGCTTACATTTAGAAAATTCAGGGTGTACCTGGTCTTTAGGTTGCCTTGCCTTAGGAGACTTGACAGAGAGGACCTTCTTAGGACACTGGTTGATCCAATGGTCAGAATCTCCACAGTAAAAGCATTCTCCACGTCTGCGGCGAAGATTCCCTCGGGTCATGCCAACCTGCATGGGTTCCTCGGTGGAGACCTCAGCATTGTCTCTGGGATAGGCCTTTGGCTGGACCACCATCTGGGAAGAGAACTGTTGTACCTGTCGTCTCTCTCTAACCCGTCGGTCAAGTCGGACAACAAGGGTCATCATCTCCTCTAAGGTCTCTGGAAGTTGATAACTGACCAGAAGATCCTTTAATTTATCAGACAGACCTGACCTGAACTGACTCTTCAGGGCTGGTTCGTTCCATCCTGAGGGGACACACCACCTTCTGTATTGGGTGCAATAATCCTCCGCTGGTAAATTGCCCTGAACCAGTGCCTTTAGAGCCGTCTCGGCTACTAGAGCCCTGTCTGGTTCATCATAGAGGGTACCTAGGGCCTGAAAGAACCCCTCCACAGAATATATACAACTGGCGCCAGTAGGTAAAGAGAACGCCCAGTCCTGGGGATCACCCTGTAATCGGGAAATGATAATGCCCACGCGTTGACTCTCGGGGCCAGAGGACACGGGGCGCAAACGGAAGTAAAGTTTGCAACTCTCCTTAAAAGAGAGAAACTTCTTCCGGTCTCCAGAAAAGGTTTCTGGGAGCTTAATCTGGGGCTCAAAATGCGGACTGGAGGCCTGAGGAGTGGAAGAGCCTTGCTCTAACTCAAAAGAGTTGAGTTTTTCCCCTAACTCCTGCACCATCTGCGTCAGATTAGAGACATAGTCAGTCAGGGTCACCAGAGGATTCATAATACAGTGGTTATTGGGCCTGTTAATCTGTAACGGTCGCGTACACACACACACAGGGGGGAGGGAAGTGACCACTGCGCTCCACCCTTACCCCTGGCCCTGCCTACTTGCCTCGCGAGTCCTAATGACAGGGGACAACTGGACGGCAATCCCTAACTTGGAGTAAGTGCAGGGATGACAGACAGACAAACAACAGGACGTGAACGGACCGAGTCAATACCAGGAAAGCTGCAAAGTCCAAATGGAGCAAGCAGAGAATTGTCAGGAGAAGCCGGGGTCATAAATACCAGGAGAGCAGAGAAGTACAAGAGGAGTCCTAAGAGAGTAGTCAGGTGGGAGCCGAGGTCACAATACCAGGACGGATGCGCAGTACAGGAGGATCAGGCAAAAGGATGGTCAAGGAACAGGATCAGGTAAGTATTCAGCAGTCCAACAAATAGCCAGGAACCTAGAAATCAACAGGCAACCTGTAGCCAGCAGGCTGCCTGCATTTATAGTGGGGAGTGAGGGCCATGCGACGCGGCCAGCGTCACATGACCGACAGACCAACCAGTCGAGCACCGAGTGATCAGCTCGGCGCCCAAGGCAGACCCAGGAGCAAGGAGCCATTCCGCCCTGGGAATGAGGTCAAACACAGAACCTCATTCCAAAAGCTAAGCAACAGCTCTGCGGGCAATGGGGGACCGAGTGCACCTTCGGAACCCCGTGACACTATGTTAATTTAATGGATATAATATTTTACTTTTTTCTTGTACATACAGTAACTTTGATCTGATATAAAATGGTCAACTTCAAGTACTTTGCTTCCGACAGGTTGTATGATGTTAGAAAAAATATACTGTAGCTATCTTCCAGAATGACTGCTACTCTAGTCCACAGGCGGACTCTTGTCTTGGAGCTTGTTCCAAATTCCATAGTGGGGCTGAGCTGCAAAACCGCATATAGCCCATGGACAAGAGTGACACTGTTTCCCAAATACAGTACCCTTGTTTTTCCAACCTCATACAACCACTTTAATCTTGGTATCAGGTGGGACGATACCCCTGATCCTATCCTTGCCCCCATATGATGCTCATATTTGAAGGGCCATACATAAATAGATGTGAAAACTCTTTCCACTCACATTTTTCTATTTTACATGGTTGGACATGTACTTTTATGTCAGCCAAGATACTGTATTAGTGACAGATTTCCATCAGCCAACAGCAATAGTCTAGTTTCGACAATTTTTCAATTGGGTCACAATTCAATAGCCGTTTAGACATATTGATTTTGCTAGATATGTGATTTGCTGTTGGCGAATTTAGGACAATTATTGTGAATTGATTCTCTAGCAAATATATTGTTGAATCTGGCAAAATAATTCATAGTAACATAGTAATATAGTTTATAAGGCTGAAAAAAAGACATCTGTCTATCCAGTTCAGCCTGTTATATTCATTCACTTTCACTAGTCATATCCTGAAAGCAAAGGGAACCTGTCATGTTGAACATGTAGTTCCATCTGAGCAGTATGATATGGAGCAGGAGGGCCTGAGCAGATTGATATATAGGATTTCATTTTAATTCCTGTTTATTCTGATAGGTCTTTAGCATAAAAAATATCAGAAACCCCTTTTGTCACATTTTAGTGTGTTACTGTCTGCACATTCAGTAGGATTATAACCAGATTTAGCATATTTTTTTTATTTTTTTGTTATTTTTGCATTTTACACTAAATAAGAGGTGCAGATTTGTGTCTTTCTACTATTTATATATATCCACCTCATTGCTGCAATGGTAAATGATGCAATACACAGATGTTGGGTTCACTTCAGTTAACTAATTCAATCATGCAGATTACGGGAAGTATCATTGACGGGCCTTTAAGTATTTCACTTAGCTATTATCATATGTTGGATGTCATATTCAACAATTATGACATGTTTTAAGCATGCTTTCATTGATTGCAGTGAAAAATCCAGCATGATATACTGGTGCTGCTACACAGATCTATCTGGGTTAGACCTACCGCTTTGTCAGTTCTGAGCTTCCACCTTCATGAATACAATGCTGGAAGTGCAGTGAAGATTGACACGTTTATAGGCAAAACACTAGGAGATTAGGAGTCTATACCTGTGCATAACAATATGGATATGAATACAATCCAAGACCTCTGAAAAGTTGAGATAAATATCTTAAATGGGTTGTTCCGTGAAAACTATTCTGCATTTTTCGAACCAGCATCTGGATCTGAATACTTTTGTAATTGCATGTAATAAAAAAAAAATTTGCATAGCCACTGAGTTATTCAATATATTCTATCTGTATAGCGCCATCTGCTGTTTTTTTTATTTCTCTGTCTACTTCAATGAGTTGGACGCACATGCTCAGTTTCATCCTTCAATTGCCTCCTGAGCTGTCATAGGAAGAGAGCTGCAGCAGAAAGGACACACCTCCTGAGCTGTCATAGGGAGAAAGCTGCAGCAGAAAGGACACACCTCCTGAGCTGTCATAGGGAGAGAGCTGCAGCAGAAAGGACACACCTCCTGAGCTGTCATAGGGAGAGAGTTGCAGCAGAAAGGACACACCTCCTGAGCTGTCATAGGGAGAGAGCTGCAGCAGAAAGGACACACCTCCTGAGCTGTCATAGGGAGAGAGCTGCAGCAGAAAGGACACACCTCCTGAGCTGTCATAGGGAGAGAGCTGCAGCAGAAAGGACACACCTCCTGAGCTGCCAGCTTAATATAAATCTAGTAGAGCAACTGGAGCACTGAATGGGGAGATCTCCTTAGAATCCATGTGAGGTACAGGGCTGGCTTTTAGAGATTGTCGTGTTCTATATAAGTCTAAGTTTTATTATATATATTTCATCATATCGTTGAAACATGATATCCAAATGTATATTATTTATTTAAATCCCATTGCTTATATAGTACAAATATATTCCACAGTAGTGTACAGTTACTGTCATTACCTATCTCAGGCACAAACACTGGAAGGAAGGAAGATTTTTTTTAGTAGGGCGTAAATTGGAATACCTGGTAGAAACTCATGCAAAGATGGCGAGAACATAAAATCGTAATGCAGTTGTTGACCTTGGTCGGATTCAATCCCAGGAACCTAGTTCCGCAAGGCAACAGTTCTAACGACTGAGCCACCACGACCACAAACAAGAGAATAACTTTTATTTAGTGAAGTTCTTTGATTTCCTTGAAAGTTCCCGTCATTGATCCCTGTAACTGATGCTGACAGTCCAAACAACCCAACATACAAGAGACTTACGGTACAATCGTTGTGTAGGTGTCTTGGCAGTTATTGTTAGGAAAAAGTTTAACGTTTGAAGTCAGAGTTTGAAAATGTACAATTAAGATGTCTCAATTCTCCTTCCATAAGAAAGAAGAGTGGGCTGAGAGCACAAAATGTAAGAGAGATAAAATATTTCAAAGAGCAGCATTGTTACCCTACCACTAAATTTGTCCTTTTCCCTTTTATGTTTTGTCAGAAAATGAAGAAGTCAAGGAGACGACGCTGCGAGAGCTTAAAATGCTTCGCACCTTGAAGCAAGAAAATATAGTTGAGCTGAAAGAAGCATTTAGAAGAAGAGGAAAATTATACCTAGTCTTTGAATATGTTGAAAAGGTAATGGGATAGAAATGTCATCCAGAAATCCAGTTCAAGCACCTGCGCCCGGAATCTAGCCGTGTGTGAATAACTGCCATTGACAAATCTAAAACCCTATTTCTGCCATTTCTGCTAACGTATGCAGCACATATGTTGTCTCTCTTTAGAATAATCATCTTTATACTATAAACTTACACATCTGTATACCAGAGATCAGCAGTCAGGGAACAGATTTTACTGGTATAACTAATTAGAGACCATTCTATCTTCTATATATATAAAGAAGGACGTATATATATGTGTATGTATGTATATATGTATGTATGTTCCGCGATCACTCAAAAACGCAACCATCGATTTTAACGAAACTTGGTATACACGTCCCTTGCTACCTGGAAAGAAATCTTGTGGGGGTCATACGCGACTACACAGCAGCTGCATGGAGTTTGTATGCTCCAACTGGTTTTGCTACACACATATTGCTCTGTAACTCAAAAACTCATCGATCAATTTCTACTAAACTTGGTACACACATCACTTACTATCTGGGAAAGAATACTGTGGAGGTAACATGCCGGTACACAATGAGTTTCTGTCTGTCTGTCTGTCTGTTCTTTATGTGCAACCAAACGACTGGACTGATCTTCACCAAATTTGGCACACAGATACATCAGGTGTCCGGGAAGGTTTTAGACCGGGTCACAGCTCTCTAGGATGTACCGTTCCTGAGATGTTCCCAAAAAAAGACCTGCATTAGCCAATACAATTTTGAAAGAGAGTCGATAGAGTGGCTCACCCCCCTATAGCTATGGATAGGTGCTTGAACCTAAAATTGAATCACCCTATTCAATACATAAACACTAAACAAATTTGAATGGATAGGTAAGCACTCTACCACCGTGGAGCAGGCACAATATTTAATATAGGGTATAGGTACAATAAAATGGAATAAAATACAATCTAAAATTACTAAAATAGAATAAAACTAAAACACACTGTAAAACTGGCTAGAAATAAGGTGCAAATTGAATTCGTGTTACAACAGATAATGTACCTTTCAACTGATATCAATGTTGAATGGCCGGCACCTGTATCCTTTAATGTAACGTTACATCCGAAAAATCGCGAAAAAATCGTGAAAAAAATCGCAAATAGCAATAGTCCTATATTCAGTTGGTATATAGCGAGTCAGTGGTTGCTGCTAAACACCCGCCTAACCTGTTGGTAAGGGATCTTCACACTAGCTAGTGTGCATTCAAATATATTTTGACGTGAATTCAATTTGCACCTTATTTCTAGCCAGTTTTACAGTGTGTTTTAGTTTTATTCTATTTTAGTAATTTTAGAGTGTATTTTATTCCATTTTATTGTACCTGTACCCTATATTAAATATTGTGCCTGCTCCACGGTGGTTGAGTGCTTACCTATCCATTCAAATTTGATTAGCCAATACAAGCCTGCAAGTCATTCTCTTCATATCCCATCTGCCATACACTCGGTCACATGTCCCTTATCAGCCAGTAGAAGCTCGCAGGCCCTTAGTCTCCACATACACACAGTTTTACTCCAGGTTTCCATAACAACCCAGCCATTTTTCTTCACTGCTGTAGGTCAGCTTTAGGCTAGGGCTACACGACGACATTTGTCGCGCCACAATAAGTCGCACGACACATAGAGCATAACTAGACTGCTACATGTGTCGCGCGACATTGATGTCGCACCAATGTCGTGCGACAATTTTATAATGATAGTCTATGGTGTTGCACTGTGACATGTGACATGCTGCGACTGCGACAGTCGTAGAAAAATCCATCTTGGATGGATTTTATGCAACTGTCGTGTCGCAGTCACAGCATGTCACATGTTGCAGTGCGACACCATAGCCTATCATTATAAAAACTGTTGAGACAAAATGTTGCGCGACACGTCGTCATGTAGCCCTAGCATTAAAGGGGCAGGGCGCTGTGGAGGTCACTGTTAAAGGGGCGGGCACTGTGGATGTTACTGTTAAGGGGGCAGGCCGCTGTGGAGGTCACTGTTAAAGGGGCGGACAATGTGGAGGTCACTGTTAAGGGGGCAGGGGCCACTATTAAAGGGGCAACTGCTGTGGAGGTCACTGTTAAGGCAGTGGGGTACTGTGGAGGTCACTGTTAAGGCAGCGGGGTACTGTGGAGGTCACTGTTTAGGCTACTTTCACACTTGCATTTTGGCTTTCCGTTTGTGAGATCCGTCATGGGCTCTCACAAGCGGTCCAAAACGGATCAGTTTTGCTCTAATGCATTCTGAATAGAAAAGGATCCGCTCAGAATGCATCAGTTTGCCTCCGATCAATCTCCATTCCGCTCTGGAGGCGGACACCAAAACACTGCCTGCAGCGTTTTGCTGTCCCTTGAGAAAAACGAGCCAAACCGTCCTGGCACACAATGTAAGTGAATGGAGACGGATCCGTTTTCTCAGACACAATCTCATGACGGATCCGTCTTGGCTATGTTACAGATAATACAAACGGATCCGTTCATAACGGATGCATGTGGTTGTATTATTGTAACGGATCAGTTTTTGCAGATCCATGACGGATCCGCCCAAAACGCAAGTGTGAAAGTAGCCTAAGGGTGCGGGCCCCTGAGGAGGTCAGTGTTAAGGGGTGGGGGGCTGTGGAGTTCACTGTTAAAGGGGCGGGGTGCTGTAGAGGTCACTGTTTTGGGGGATACTGTCAATATCTTTTAACGACACACACAAACATTAAATTAAATAGATAAAATACACCCGTGCGAAGCCGGGTCATTCTGTTAGTCTGAAATTAAAATGTAAAATTATCTTGAAAAGGCTTGGTAAAGTTACCTGGTGCCCTCCTTTTTAGGATAGTTTCATATCTGCAACAGCAAATCTGTCAGGCTGGTCCGGCATCTCCGTATCCGGCACTGCCGGCCCCATTAACTATAATGGGATTCAGTGAAGATCTGGCCACCATCCAGCAAAAATGGCGAGAATTGGACAGAAACTGCTACACACGGCGGTTTGCTGTAAGGGCAGCTATCTTGCCTGAGCTGCTGTTAACAGAATTTAGAGATATAGGCACAATGGACAATTTATGTACATGGGAGATTTCTATGGGAGAGTTTACTTTATGATCTGTGCAGAGGTCATTGTGCAGGAATGGGGAGTATATAAACTGTGACCAACATCTAATGTAAGTGGTGGATTTTGTGATTTCTTTCTGTACGACATCTCATGCTGTTCACAAGTCGACTTTTTGTCTACTGAGGCATGGCATCCAATTCTTCTTGAAGGGCGGCCCTCAGATCATTGAGGTTCTGGGGTACAGAGTTACGAGCCGGTACACAGTGACTCAGCTGATCCCATAGGTTTTCAATGGGATTCAGGTCTGGAGAAAGTGCAGGCCACTCCATTTGAGGTACCCCAGTCTCCAGCAGCCGTTCTCTAATCATGCGACTTCGATGAGCTGGCGCATTGTCATCAATGAAGATGAAATTAGGCCTGTGTTGTTCATGCAGAGGCACAATGCCTAGATTAATATTGTTTTCAAGTATTATGGGCGTGCCACTGTACCATTCACAAAGTGCAGGGCAGTTCTGTATTGACTAGACACACCTATAGTCTACACTATAACACCACCACCAAAGGCTCGTCTGGTGACAAAGGTAGCTGATGCATAGAGCTCTCCTTGATGTCTCCAACCTTGTTGGCGGCCATCATTTCTGCTCAGTGTGAATCAACTTTCATCAGTGAACAGCACTGAGGCTCACTGGTTCCTCGTTTAGCGTATACAAGCTCAGTGAACAGCTCATACAAGATGATGACGCTTGTGGTCAGTACCCTTATAGGTTGTCTAGCATACAGACCACGCTGATGTAAATGGTTTCGAATAGTCTGATGTGACACTTGGGTGCCTCTCACTTTCCTTAAATATTCCTGGATTTCTGTCGCATTCATCATCCGGTTCCGCAGGGCATTGTTCACAATGAGTCATTAGTGTAGGATGTGGCCAAAGGATGTCCACTTCTATGTCTTTCTGTGACTTTTCCAGTGTCTCTGTATCTCTGTTGCAACCTGCTGATGAATCTGTGACACTCTAAGCTCAGTGGCCATTTACATCTCAGAACATCCTGCTTGAAGCCTCGCAATGGCGAGGTACTGTTGATCAATTGTTAGGTGTCATCCTGGTCTCATGAGGTCAAAATGTGAACAGCATGATTAGGAGGACTGTTTGAATACCAATTCTAATTGAACCAGGAAATTTAATGGGCGATTCATGAATCAAACACCTGTTGTGAATTTTGCCATTAAGCTCCTTATTAGAGAACAGCAAGTTGTGCAAAAAGTACTGAAACACTGGACAGTTGGAGATGTGCATTCAGAAGTTTAGAGAAGGTCACATTAAGTTCATCTGTAAAGGTTAGAGTACATTTTAGGTTCATCCTGAAATTTCTTACCTGTGATAATGAGATGAGTGCTGGACAGTGATCTCTATAGAACAGGAATTGTCAGTCAATTATGTGGTTAAAGCTGGCCATACACATTAAATGTGTATTGCCCAAACCCAATAACCCTTCCCACAACTGAGTCTGTAAGATACTTGTACTCTGATGCTGGGATCATATGTTATTTCTTTGCTCATATTCATGTTCTCATGGTGTTTGCATACTCTTATTGTGACCATTTGCCTGTATGATGATACTCTATTTGGTCCTGATTCATGTTCGGGCTATCCTTAAATGTAATGTGCTTTCTTTTTGGCGCTTGATAATAAAAGTATTTGAACAACAAACCCAATAACCCCCAACTCCCTCCAATGGCTGATGTTGGAGGAGAGATGTCAGATATCTTAAGTGTATGGGTGGCCTTAGTAACCAGTGTGAAAACTACTGAATTTTAAGACTTTTTAAAACATAGTGACATGGGAAATTACAAATAGCAGCACCAAAAATTCTTAAAGGGTAACTGTCATATTTTTTTTTATTTGCTAGTTTATTAGAGCTAGGCATGTATACCTGAGTTAGTCTGTCAATGTTTATAAAAAGATCTGTAATTACCTTGTAATAACAGCTTTCATTAATGTCCTCTATCCCTTTCCACTGCTCCTTTAACAGACAGTTGCTATGGCATGCCTTTCTCTGGCTAAGAAAACAAATAGACAGAGGGGCGGTCCTTCACACTGCATGCCTGCATTAGGCTTTAGAGTGAGGAGGCGTGTCTCTCAGTAATCCAATCTGATTGGCTGGCAGGGAGCTGCTGGCTACAGCAAGTGTGTATGTGAAGTGAAGGAAAGCAGTTTTGGCCTCAGAGAACTGGCAAAGGAGCCATCTTGAGAAGGACCTCATTGAAAATGTTTAAACAGCCACAACTAAGGGGAAAACTCAAGGAAAACTGTGGTATGTGAAGAAACTAAAAATTGCTTTATGCATAATGCTGCTGCAGCGGTAACATATGCTAAAATAGATTTGTTGATGAAAACATGACAGTTACCCTTTGAAAACCTGTTTAGCATAAAAATTTGCTTTAAACAATGTCATTTTCTGGACTACTACCGGGTAATCAGATTTTTCTGATTTCCACAGTAATAGTGCCAGATGGTAAAATACCACTGTTTTGGGTAAACAAGACTGAAGTCATCATAAGATTTCTAGAGTGGGAGAAAGGGGATCTCTATGTTAGTAATATGCCTGTGAGCATGTTTAGTAGGCTGGCACCTCATGGCACAGTTACCCTTGAATGGAAACATTTCAGTGCCAGCTTTCTTACTAATACAGCTGGGCGGCATATAGCGGTATAACATAGATAGCTGGCAATGCTGACTACCATTGCATAGACCGAAGGTTGCAACCTCAACATCTATGGAGGAAAAAGGGTCGTTCTCCATAAGTTGTGCCATTACATGTTTTAATGAACTCTAACGGAGAACTTGACATGAATACATCAATGAAAAGCAGACCTTTTTTTATGGGACTCTCTTTCTCTATGCATACCCCAGAAACGAATCAATATTCAGGGTCAAAGCTTGAAGGGGTGCACATCGAGCAGTTGCACGCAGGCCTTGGTTACTGAGGGGCCCAGTGACACCAGTAATATAAAATAGTACATTGTAAGTTGGGCTCGGTTACAGATTCTGAATTACGGTCCAGGAGCTTTATCTTGTATCAGCCACTACTGTACAGAGTCATACTTATTTTATGCATTTGAATATTAAATTGTGGGAACGCCCCCAAATGCCCAGGAACCCTGCCCTTCTGCAAAAATTGTGACTGGTGTCAAGTCTGTATATTATCCATCTGATTTATTCAATAACTCCTCCAGACCACCCACTGCACCAAGGACAGTGTTGAGAAGAACTACCACTACGGGAATAATCTGTGCTGTAGGTAGTAGTCATGTTTCCTGGCTCTTGCCATGAGACCCAGCAGCAGCATTGTCACATATTTAATATTTCTATTTGGCAGAAAGCTACCTACAATAATCCCTTACTTATTATTAAGTAATGCTTTACTTTTGCCAGAAAAGTGTTATATGTACACATAAAAAACAATAATCACATGCCAAATCTTCCAACAATTTAAAGCTTTTCCAAGGACTTGGTCCAAATTAGCCAGTTCATGTAAGCACATCTGTATGAAATTCAGAGGGCAGCGCAGGCGCATGTTCCACATAACGGATTGGTCACTGAATTGTGTCACACGATAGTTTGAAATAACTTGGTTCGGGGAGAATGAAATGTTATAAGGATTTCATTTCCACCTGACACTGAAACTGAACGGTCAGAAAATATACAACCATGACGCTTTCTGGATCAGCTTAGGAGAAAGGCATGCCAGTCTAATTTAAAGAGTCACTAAGTTTTCAGAAACCTTTTGATAGGTCATAGAGACACATCAAAAGTCTTGATCGGTGGGGGTCTGAGCGCTGAGACCTCCACTGATCACTAGAGTGCTTGCATATCACGCTCCCTCTCCTCGCTGCAGAGGATGGAATAAAGATGGCCCATAGACTTCTATTGAGCCCATCTCCTACAGCGAGGAGAGAGAGCGTGATAGGCAAGCACTTCACTTTCCTTGTTCTAACGATCAGTGGGGATCTCAGCTCTCAGACCCCCACCGATCAAAACTTCTTATATGTCTCTATGAACCTTTAATGCATCTTTAACCATTTTATTGGGTCCCATTAGCGCTAGTAATATTACTGTACCTGTATAGGTCTTGTTGCACATACTCTGCCATGGTTTCTCAAGAAAATCCACCTTGCCCAAGATATGGAAAGAGACACAGGTGCCATGTCAGCAACCAGTAGGAAAGATCCAAAATCTTGCTTGTGGATCCAAACTGAACTTTATTTAAGCCATGTATGTGAAATAACCACTTGCCCGTTTCAACCACTCGTTTGTTTTTTTGTCAGTACACAAGAGGCATAAGTTTTATACCAACATCGCATGTACCTACCTGCCTTACAGAGATGAGGCTGTTTGTTACATTTTAGAACATGGCTGAAAGATCCAACCGGCAATGCAGTCTGACCAAGTAGGTACAGTATGTGTCTGGTAGGGCTCCTTTCACATCACCGTTTCTCCTTTTCGTTCTCCGGCTCCGTTGAGGAGCAGGAGAACGGAAAGGACGGATTCTGCAGATAACTGAGACCTAACTGAGCGTAATGGAGCCTAAAGACCCCATAGACTATAATGGGGTCCGTTCGGTGTCCACTCAGAATGTGATTTTTGAGCGGAGACGAAAGTCAGTGGAAATACCAAGTTAAAGGTTTTCTTAATTGTAGCTCCACATGAATACCATTTTCTTACAGTATGTGGGATGTACTACTAGAACATTGAGAAGAAGTATTGGGGAACACATCTTGGTTTATAGCTAAACTGGAATCTAGAAATTTGTCAGGAGCATCCAGACATTTCTGTCTGAACAACAGTGCAAACGGAGACCTTACAGGTCATTGCCATTGAAATGGTTAATAGGCTGGGAGCAGTGTTCCCTCTAAGCCTTGGCAGCTGCTGAGTGGGCACAGCGCCATCAAAGGTGGCCGATAGGAGAACCTAAGATAATTGTCACATTAAAGAGCATACAGTGTAACCCCTGCACCTACCCGTACAATACAGTATAATCCCTACAGCATGCTGTACAGAATACATTATAACCTCTTCACCATGCTGTACAATATAAATTATAATCCATACACCATACAGTAAAATATACAGTATAATCCATACACCATGCCGTACAGTATACATTATAATCCATACACCATGCCGTACAATAAACATTATAATCCATACACCATACAGTAAAATAAACAGTATAATCCATATACCATGTAGTACAATATACATTATAATTCCTGCACCATGCCGTACAATATACATTATAATCCATACACCATACAGTAAAATAAACAGTATAATCCATACACCATGTAGTACAGTATACATTATAATCCATACACCATGCCGTACAATATACATTATAATCCATGCACCATACAGTATAATAAACAGTATAATCCATACACCATGCTGTACAATATACATTATAATTCCTGCACCATGCCGTACAATATATAACATAAGCCCACAGTGTAGGTGTTATACTGTATATTGAATGGCATGGTGTATGGATTATAATGTATACTGTACAGCAAATGTATGGAGGTTACACCATGCCGGACAATATAACCCCTGTGGGATAGATAGATAGATAGATAGATAGATAGATAGATAGATAGATAGATAGATATGAGATAGATATATTTACCTATATACAGCCTATACCTATATACAGTCTACAACTATATACTGCCCATACCTATATACAGCCTATATCTATATACAGTCTACACCTACATACAGTCTATACCTATATACAGGCTACACCT
The DNA here is from genome assembly GCF_905171765.1 of Bufo bufo. NCBI lineage: Eukaryota > Metazoa > Chordata > Amphibia > Anura > Bufonidae > Bufo > Bufo bufo. The sequence continues at coordinate 146,173,888 of NC_053391.1, read as the reverse complement.
ATACACAGTCTACACGGTGTAGACTGTACATAGGTGTAGACTATATAGGTCTAGGCTGTATATAGGTATAGGCTGTATATAGGTATAGGCAGTATATAGTTGTAGGCTGTATATAGGTATAGGCTGTACATAGGTGTAAACTATACTGTAGGTGTAGACTGTATATAGGTATAGGCTGTACATAGGTATAGGCTGTATATAGATGGAGGGCATGCTGCTGCAGAACACAAGTGATTAAACCACTGGCAGGAACACACCATCCCAGTGATAGACTATCACTGGGATGGTGTGCTCCTGCCAGGGGTTTAACCCCTTGTGTTCTGCAGCAGCATGCCCTCCAGGTCTGTCCCCAGACTCCCCAACATACTATGTAGCAGGCGCAGCAGGCAGCTCTCAGGACGGAGCCTAGCTTCTAAGATGGCGCTGCTGTCAACGCCGCCTCCACGTTACCTCCCCCTGTGCACTGCTGCTCAGTCCTCCTCTTCGGTCAGAAAAAAGAAGGAGGAAGCAGCAGTAGCGCGGCGCCCCGTTTACCAGGCACACAGAAGGAGTAAGTTTTGAAGAACTCATCAATAGTGTGGGGCGGCAAGTGTGAGCATTTTGCAAGCAGGGTGAGAGGGCACTGAGCGGACTTATTAAACTTGTGAGCGGGGGCACAATAATTGCTGCGCGGCTGCTCACCCGCGCAGCTTAGAGAGAACACTGGCTGAGAGGCGCAGTGATTGGCCCACAACAACAGGGACGCTTACTGGATCCTGTATTTGGACACTAGGGGGGAGATTTATCAAACTGGTGTAAAGTAGAACTTGCTTAGTTGCTCATAGCAGCCAATCAGATTCCGCCTTTCATTTTTCCGAGCTCCTTTGGAAATTAAAAAGTGGCATCTGATTGGTTGCTATGGGCAACTAAGCCAGTTCTTCTTTACACCAGTTTGATAAATCTCTCCCTAGGTCTCCAAAAGGACTGATCTATAGAATGGACTTGATGTATATATATTGACAACCGAAGTGAGATCCCATAATGTTGATATTACGGTACATCTGATGTATGTATGTATTTCCTATACTGCTGTGCCGCTTTACGGTTGCTCTAACTATATGATGCACATGAACAGGATGTAATATGGTTATAAAGATGATGCCTCTTGTGTATTGAGACCCGAAAATGATTTTCACCAAACAAGTGGTTTTAAATGCATAGGGTAAACCACTAGGGTTGATGAAAAAGACCTTTATTCTTTATGCAAAAGGGGGTTTCTGTAGACCAAGGGGTTCAGCCAGCACTGGAACGCTGAGGAGCTGAGATGCGCTGAGCATCTATCTCCTACCACTCGGTGCACTGAGTAAAAGGTAAAAATATTTTTGGGGAACACCAAAACCAATTTTCACAACACAGGTGTGGTTTTAATCAGCAAGATCGACCCTGTCAGGCAGTTTGCCTACTTTAGGCTTGCAGTTAGGTTTGATCCTGCTGACAGGTGCTCTTGAAATATATTTCAGTTTTAACCCTCCTATGGCATGTGCTGGATTCTACAAAGAAGATTTTGGACCCAAGCAATCTTGAAAATGAAGGGGCCACAGCACAGTTTTCCCTGAATAGTAGACTTCTGGCCACCCCATATGGTCGTGCAAGCCTGACTCACTGCAAAGAGGGCGTGCTGTGGTTCCCGGTACAACGGTTGGTTGGGCCATTCTTGTGCGGTGCTGTTTTTCTCCATCTATGTGTCCTCTTTAGGGTCCATTCACACGTTCGCAAAATTGGCCCACATCCGTTCCGCAATTTTGCGAAACAGGTGCAGACCCATTCATTTTAATAGGGCCGCAAAAGATGCGGACAGTGCACCGTGTGCTGTCCGCATCCACACTTCACTTCCGCTACACCTGCAAAAAAATAGAACATGTCCTATTCTTGTCTGCAGCCACGGACAAGAAAAGGCATTTCTATCATAGTGATGGCCATGTGCAGATGGCAAAATGCGGAACGCACATGGCCTGTGTCCGTGTTTTGCGGACCGCAAAGAAGTTGCGTATGTGTGAATGGACCCTTTTTCTCAGGACTGGTGAGGGTCCAGCCTCCTAGCCATATGCCTTTATTTTATAAGACGGGGAAACTTCTTTAATGCTATGTGTCTTTGCGTTTTGTGTTTTGAATGGTTATTTGCCTGTGGTTTTGTAATCCTATGGACATGTTTGGTATGTATGACGGGTGTATTTCCGGCGCACACGCTAAACGGACATCACAAGTATGAGGAGAACATAGCCTAATCAGTAAGCGGTAACAGTTTTATTATACCGCATGCATTTTCCAGCCACTCACTGTGTCTATTAGTATGGCATATGGCAATGTTCTGCTTCAGGAGATGAAGACGCATTGGTTGGATCTCCGTGCTCTGCAGCTTCTCGTTTTATTTCCTGCACACTAATCAACATGACTTGTGCCCTAGATACTGTGAAACCCCATAGCCTTCAAACCTTTACGCAGTGTTCTGAATAGAGGCTACATATTGCAATCAGGAGACGCTGCATGCAAGTCAGAAAATAGAATTTTATTGTGAACATAAAATCCCCATAAAATCTTTTTAGTTTTTTGTCTACCATTTATGGAATCAAGTATGAAAACACAAGTTTACCCTTACCTAAAGCCTTTCATGTCTGTTATTATCACTTTTTTTTAGCTTTGTATATACGGTAGATTTTTTAGATTTGTACAGGACTTAAACACATGTAATTATCTAATTATCAAAAAAAAGTTTTCCTGTGATTGAATATTCAGTCAAATCACGCAAAACATAGAGATTTTTCATATTTCAACATGTTCCGTGCTGGTGAGAAGAAGCTCTTACTTGTGCGCTGATTTTTATTGGATGGCCTAAGGATGAGACTGAGCTACTGAGCATGTGTGACCACCGGCATTGAATACATTAGTAGGCTGTTCTGAGAGGGAATCAAAAGCCTCTCAGGGGGCGCTATAACAAGTATGTAACAAGAATATGTAAACCCAGGAGTATCTTTTGTGTGAATTGAAATATTGAATCATGGGAAATGACCTTTAAAGAGGACCTGTCCCTTCTCCTGACATGTCTGTTTTAGTAACTACTTGCTATCTCCATGTAATAACAATTCTGGAGAATCTTTTCTTATGACTCCATGCTTATTATTCCTACTTGAAGTTTATGAATGATTGCCAGCATTCTGCAGTAAAGGTCCAACTGGATGTTACCACACTGACCAAAAATATGAACGCAACACTTTTGGTTTTGCTCCCATTTTGCATGAGCTGAAGTCAAAGATCTGAAACATTTTCTACATACACTACACCAAATGAACAAAGGGACACACATATAAAATAAACGCAAATTTTATTGAGTAATAGACATTACAAAAAACATGAAATAAATTTAATATTAGCAGCAGCAATGCAGACTAGCGCTGCGAGAAGCAGCTCATTTGCCGGACAAGAAATATGCCTGATCCTAGTACAGGGGAGACTCCAACAAGGAACATAGATGCCGCATAAAGCAGGCAATATTGAAACAATCCCCACTGAGATGTAAAGAATCCCTGTAAGATATCTGAAACTGCACTAATATGAGCAACTATGAGGGCCAAATGACACCTCCAAGAAAAAAGCCCATAGGCAGTAATGAAAACAACATTAGTAGTAATACTGAAAGTAATGAAACAGCAGCATATTACCTAAAATAAAGTGGGATCACAAGAGGATCAGACTCTGGACCGGCAAAGAGCGCACCCCGACGCACGTTTCGCTCCGCTTCTTCAAGGGCCTTGAAGAAGCGGAGCGAAAAACGTGCGTCGGGGTGCGCTCTTTGAACGGCGCGAGATTTACACTGCAGACATGGCCGGCTGGAGGAGAGCAGCGCTGCCCTGCCCTGTCAATCAAGAGAAGAAGGGCGTGAAAAGAGGTGGGCAAACGGAGCCTCTAGGAGCCCCCCCCCCCTACTCCTAGAGGCTAATTAGCTTATTATAAAAGTTTGTTTTTCTCAATAAAGGCTTTAGGCAGTGAGATGGCACTAATATAGTTATGTTCAGCTGACATTAGCTCATCGCTAATGTCCGCCAGCTTAATACCCATTTTTCAGGTGACAGAAACCCTTTAAGTGACAAATTTGGATTTATGGGGAGTGCCATACAGACTCTTTTTATGCTAGACATGCCAGAAGAGGTGACAGGTCATCTTTAATATTATTATTCATTTATTATATATTTCATATATTATAATTCATTAATATGTATTTATGAGGTTGAAAAACATGACATATGTCATGTCGCTTCTGTGAGAGTCCTGGAAATTCAGAGAGGGAAAGTGAATACATCATAAAATTCAAGCTAGGCCAGAAAGCACCTGAAATAGTTAACACAATTTTGTATGTATTTATTTTTATTAGTCATTGCGTATAGATTATCTTTTTAATGCAGAATTTCTGTGGCTCCATATTTGCTCTCATATGTGTCTTTTAATGCCTGTATAAATAATAGAATTTTATTCAGTTTATGTTACAAAACAATTGTGGTAACTTTACCATGAGCTCAGCTGTTTGAAGAAGCCCCGACGCTCTTGCAGCTTACAAGCACAGCGCCATCCATTACCAGCTGTGCTTGGTATCGGAGCTCAGGCCCATTCACTTTAATGAGGCTGAGTTGTGCCTAGGCCTTGTCACCAATGAATGTGATGTCACATGGCCTAGGAAGAGGCCTAAGCGATCACTGGAGTCCTTGGAGTTGGACCCCGCCAATCTGATATTGATGACCTATCCTGAGGATAGGCCATCGATATGTAAATCCCAGAAAACTCCTTTAAACAATGCTATAATAATGGAAAGAAAATGTGTAATAACTCTTTGGGGTACATGTATACTAAGGCACCCACCATCTAAAACAATACTTAACCAGCCTAGACCAAAGTTTCACAATGTTGTTCTACTGGAGCCTCACCAGCCAGTGTATCATAATGCCTTCACCTCACGATTGGTTGTACTTCAGTACATTAGCACCTAACACCAGCTCCAGCAGACTCGTGGCCTGTCTGTTTCCCTCGAGCTGAGAATACCACGGAAGGACCTGGCACTCGAAAAACATCATAGTGGAATAATCCAGCACTGCAACAGTTCCATAAAACAGGATCTTTATTCCTTTGAAGTGTAAAATATTGGTTTTAGAAATGGGGAAAGTAGCCTAAAACGCGTAAGCTATTTTTGTATTTCACTTGATGTTTGTGGAGTCACTATTGGTTGAGAATAATACTGTTTTATTATATGCAAATGAGTCTCCAGGAGCAGTGGCGCCCGGCCCTCTGCACTTTGATTGACAGGCCCAGGCAGGCGTGATGACATTTTCACTGCCTGGCCCTGTCAATCAAAGTGGAGAGGGTGCGGCAGTTGCAGAGAAAGCAGAGCATCTAGGTGTAATGGCAACGCCCCCGTTGCTCCTAGAGGCTCATGAGACCAACACAGATGCCTTCAGCTGCCAAGTGCACATGCAACAGGTCAGCCAGTGTCATAGGTACAAACCTGCTGACAGATGCTTGTCATTCTCCAAGTCCAGCTTGATTCATCCCCATCCTACCTCTTCAATCTTGATGGATGTCTCTCAGCTTGTTTAAAAAAGATTCCACACATGCAGCATCATCTGGTGTTTTCAGTATCTGCACAGGAAGCCCAGCTGCCATGTTTCAGAGGCTCTCTGCACGGGCACAAAATCTCAGTGATTCACTCTTGAGATTTGTCACATGCGCAGTAAGTCTCTAAAGCCAAGTATATGGCAGCAGGGCTCACTGCGCAGACGCTGAAAACCAACAAGACGCCAGAACATGCACAGGATCTCTGGCGCATCACTTAAACAAGCAGAGACACGACAATCAAGACTGAAGAGTTTGGATGGGGGCGCTGCAAGATTGACTTGGACCATGAGGCCCCTTGATTTCTGAAGGTCACTTTGCATATGACTTGTATGGGGTATAAAGAGGTATTTTTTGCAAAGTTAGCCATCAGGTGTAGTAACCGAAAACATCCATGGTGACTTGATGAACAGAACTGTGAGGAGCTCTGGGTGGTTTGGGGGTAGCCATTATGATGGTGACATCTTAGAGATTGGCAGAATATGCAGTACATAGTATTTAATTCTCTTCATTCTTCCCAGAACAAAATCTCTGTATCATCTAATTTGGACATTTAATCAACATTTTGTGCTTTGCTGTATTGTACGAAACTGGCGTGTGACCCATAGCTGTGCTTGCATGAATGCACTGGCATCTTTCTTTTGGCTGGGAAATAAACCAGGCTGTGAGTGGGTTTAAGAAGCTGAAATGAGCCGTGTTAAATTGTAATAAGATTAACACTGAACCCTGTTGTACTTTTCCTTATTTAGAACATGCTTGAATTATTGGAAGAGATGCCAAATGGAGTTCCTCCGGAAAAAGTCAAGAACTACATTTATCAGCTCATCAAGGCAATTCACTGGTGTCACAAGAATGACATTGTCCATAGAGGTGAGAGGTTTTATATCAATGGTGTTTCCATTTTTACAAGATTTAATCCGTTTTTGAATTATTTGCCTCTTGGTAAAAATAACTTCTACTTTCAGCAACTGTAATAAACCAAGGCTTTGCTCATCTGAATCCTACCCTCTATATATAAAAAAATTCTATTCCCTCCATTTTGGCAATTTTTTTTTTAAATATGCATTGTAGCTGTTCTCTGCAGCCAGGACATTCGCTCTGCCCTTGGTTCACAAAAGATCCCCTCTTTCAGTCTCCTAGCTACTTCCTCTGAACTTTGATTGACAGGGCCAGACATTACCAATGCCATCTTGCCTGGCCCTGGCTTCTTGCGCAATGATTAGACATCAAAATAGCAAAAGGACCCTAAATGGCCCAGGATAAATTAATGTTACAAAGTTCAAGAGCCAAAGGCTATCATATTCCTGTTTTATGGCCTAATTAAAATGTAACCTTTATTATTCGTTTTAATATATGTTGCCCAATTATAATTAAAAATCTATAGTCTTCCAGTTGTATATAGTATGGTTTTTATTGTTTTTAGTTTTCTATATTTTTTTTTATCCTATATTATTTCTTATTGTGTGTATGCAGGTTTTGTAGTAATAATCTATAGGGGTATTATCCTCATACACCCTAATAGAATATCTCCTGTTGCCTCTATTTTTAATGGAGGTCAGCTTGTTACTTTGTTGCTGATCTCCCTCTCAAAGGTAGAGCATATACACAGTATCATTAAATCGTTAGTGCAGGTCAAAAGAGCTTTTACATATTCAAATCTATGCGTCCACATTGCCTGCTTCTCTTGCACACGACCGTATGCCCTTCGTGACCTGGATGGGCATACGGTCGTGTGCAAGAGGCCTTAAGCTGAGACTCTTATTCCTACATATCTCTCCCTGCCTTGATCATAGAATCGGAGTGCCTGCAGTGCACTCCACTGATCACTCCAACTAGAAGAAGTATATTATTTAAAAAACACAACGCAGCTCCCCCGACATGTTTCGCCGCAGCGCGGCGTCCTCAGTGGGGAATGCATCTACTATTATCATGGTTATCACCCCTATCCATTCAATCACACCCCACATTACCAACTTTATACAACGGCTCAGGCTGGATAATCAATGCGGCGCAGGGATAGACACTTCTGTGTAGCCCTATACCACCAATTTTTTATGCCAGATTTCTGGTGCTGTTTTGGTGCAAAATGTTGCATCTTAGGCCACACCCCATTTTCGCCTAATTCACAGACCTTCTCCAATACGCTAGATCCGTTTTTCCGACTAGAAGTGGTAACTTTCTGTAAACCTGGATACACCAAATTGCTCCACTTTTTGGTGGAATTTATGCCAAAATCTAGGTGCACTGGCCTCAGTGGATGTGCGCCAGTGTATTATAAAACTGTCTGGAGCCACCACTCGAGGTAGCTTAGTGCATCAACTCAATGGAAACGGTAAAAATCCCTTTCCACTGTGTCCCCTCTAGTGGTGGCTGCAGGAAAGTGCTGTGGATCTGTGTCTGAAGACCTGAAGCAAGAGAATGAGTTCAGTGTTGGCTCTTTCTCACCATGGTCAGTTTTATCTGCAGAACCACACAACTATTAACAACTCATTTGTAAACTCTTGAGACAGGAATAAACCCCCAGGTACCCCCTCCCTCCCAACATGAACGGCGCATAGCACTGTACACATGCTACACTACATGCACTGTTGTGGCTGCATTATGGCTGAGCTGTGGCTGATCCCTGTTCACTCTTAATAAGGATACAAACTATAAATCCCAGGAGGTCTTCAAAATCTGCAGCTGGCAGGGCTTGCTGGGAGGTCTTTTTCCCAAAATAAGAGAAAAGAACGAAAGGAGAAGAGACAGCAACACTTATTTTTGGTATTAATCTGCTACCAGTCCTTTACCTTGGACTGTTTCTACCCTAAGGGTCCTCACAGTAGCCTGCTACATGGACCCGGGGCCCTTGCCAGGCTGCTAATACACCTAGATCTCAGCAAGCTAATGTAATAATACATTGAGTAGATTATTAAATAGACTAAGAGATTTATTATATGGGCACATAGGCTGGCTGAGCTGCTGGACGCTGCCTATTTGTATATAGTGGAGCAAGTGTACCTTACAATGTGCTATTTTTACGTGGGCACCGGTGGGGCCACTGCTGGCTCAGGGGTCCTCCAGGGGATTCACCTGTGCCCCTTTGGGGGACTGTGTCTGATGGGCATCTTGTAGTCTTGGGTGCTTCTGTCACATACAGTGATGAGGGCTTCTGCAGCAACCTCTTCTGGGGGCTTCTATGGCAGGTGTCAGTGATGTCTTCTATGCCCAGGCTAAACCAGGTCTTCTGTGGCAAGCTCTCATGTGTCATCTAAAGCACTTCATAGGGTAATGGAGATTATAAAAAAAATGTCTTCTTTATGTCAGAAATGGCAGCTCTCTGGTCTGAGTTGCAAGATCAGGCAATAGACAGAACAGCTTTGTTTTTGGTCAAAATCAGAAGACCTTTTCATAATCTCAAAAACCCTATTAAAAAGCATGCCAGGCTGGCATGAAGAGTTAAAGAGGACCTTTCACTAGTTTAAAAACTGGGACTCCCAGGCTATGAGCTGTGCGCTACGATTGGCCAGCGCTGCAGCAAGGGACAACGCTAATACAAAAACTCCGCCCAGTACAACAGAGGGAGCTGCAGACACCGGAGCCTATACCGGGCGAACGGAGCGGCGCCCAGACATACTAGTAAGTGCAGGGGGACCCCTGGGCGCCGCTCTGCCCACTGATATAGTTACTTTTTAGTTTTTAAACTAGTGAAAGGTCCTCTTTAATGGAGCAAACATCTGAACGAATATCGGAGGCTATGGATTCCTTCAAATTACACTGTATTACCCTTAATGCCTCTCATCATACTTTTCTCAGCAGTTTGCTTCCTTATAAAAAGTGTTGCTATAGAATCTATAGACGTTACTGCATTACTATATTCTATATTCAGGTTCTGATAATCACTTTCCATTTGTGGTAGATATGAATAATTGATGGTTTTCTCTTTTGTTTCACTTTGTTCTTGCATCTCCATTATGAAACATGTGATGGATAAGTCTGTATAAATGGGACCTGGTCACTAATGTCATAGGTAGATTATAAGGCCTTTGTTGTGTAAGACCATGGTGTGGTCTGTAATAGTGAGCATTCTCTCATTCTTTACAGAATTCCTGACTGTGCCTCTCTATTAAGGTTTAATCTTGTATAGTGTTGTCCTAAGTTTTAAAATCGCAGATTACAGATTAATATGGGATATTCATCTGAATTATTATAAATTGTTATGTTCCGTTTTTACTCACAGAAGATAAAGAGCAGGGGCTTAAAATATAATTATATCAAGAGACCAGAAAACCCAAGTAATACAACTCTTTGCCGGGTGCGCACATACTGCCTGTGTAGTTGGATCAGCTGCACAGGGACCTTGAGGGAAATGACCAATGGTGTCAGAAGACTTCAATAATTCTCTCTCCTCTGGGGAGATATTGTGACCTCCAGCTGGAAGTATCACACAGTGTTGCTGCCACCTGATATCATTCACCAGTTTTGCAGGAGCTGTAGCCGGCAGTATGACTTGTCCATGTTGGGAAGTGAAGGAACAAGGAGGGTGTAGATGGGAGTGGAGTAGAAGTTTTAATGAGGTTGTCCTCTGAGGTGCACAGCAGACTTTGAATGCTCAGTCTTTTTAGTTAGAGTATCGTCACCATGTTCAGCTGCGCCGTTGATCAACTGTGCATGCCCCGATTGTACTTTCACTGGTGCATGCACATGATTTCATAGACATCGAGGCATCGGAACAGTAATGATGCCTGGCCTGGTCAATCAGTAGGGGAAAGAGAGTGGCAGCTGAGAAGAGGTGGTGAAGTGGTGCTCCCAGAGTCTAGCCCTGCCTTTTGGTGCTCTAAGCACCTCATTAACATGATAATAAATGTATGGATTTAGCTGCAGTGGAACATCTGATCAACTCTCCCAAGCAGTTTGTCTTCTTTAATAGGGTTGATCACGGTGACATGTTCTTTAAAGAGGTCTAGCAGTGTCGTAATATTGATGACCTGTCCTCAGGATAGGTCATTAATATCAGATTTTAGATGTTTGAAAAGACTGCGGTGCGAGTGCTGAGTCCTCTTCAGTGTATACCTGCACACCATCTAGCTTGTTGCAGCCGTGCAGTGTAATTACAGCTTCTTCTCCCATTCAAAGACCTGGTCGGCGGGGGGTGCTGGAAGTCAGACCTCCACATACGGTATCTGATGTTGATGACCTAAAGATAGGTTATCAATATCATGACACTATGTTTGACAGAGGTTCTCTTAGGAGGCTCCATCACAGATTCTGGGAAAAATGTAGGACAAAATACCACAGCATGTTTTTCTATTTTGGCGAAATGATGGGAACCATAAAGGAAAACAGGCAGGACCCCCATTATAGTCCTCCTGTCTGTGTGGCATTTTCCTTTTTTTTTTAATTTTCTGTTCCTAGACTGAAACAGATTAACAAAAACTGTGACTGGAGATGTGAATCTAGCCTTTGCAAGTTGCTGCCTCAGAAGCGTTTGTTCAGCTAATAAGAGACTGTGTGGAGGAGAGACTGTGTAATTAGTGGAAAAGATGGGTGTGTTCAAATCACTGTATTTTTGCTTCATATTTTTTTATTTATTTTTTGCTAAGAATAGGATTACATCATAAGAAACCGGAAAAAAAACTTCAAATCGATATTTCTAATATATTCTGCTAATGTTGTTAGCAAAAGAACAGATGGACCCTATGCAGCATGGAGATACTAAAACCATGCAGCAAATGGGTAAATACTGTAAATAGTCTCCTTTTTGCAATGAAGTGTGGTAAATAGTGCTCATCTGGCAAACAGCTGGTTAATGTGGACATCTTTTAGATGCTCTTAAAGTAAGACTCTAGCAGGAAGACTACAATCTACAGTTGGAAGAATAAAACATTCTGCAGCTAATCTTTCTTTATATAATGTAGTTGTCCAAAGCTCACTTACTGTGATATGTGTGCGGTATGTGACTAATTTATAAGTGGCATGTGTGCAGAATATGTTCTAAGTGTGCTAATGGCATGTGCTCCAAGTGTATGTGGGAATTAAACTGGGTGCACAAAGATACAGGGGTGGAAATATTGAATTTTTTATTAAAATATTTTTCAATGTGGGGGCAGTTTTTCTGATGTTTATTCCAAATTAAAGTCGAAAAAATGTTAGATCCATTGACTTGAGTTGATGCAGGGTAAGGCAGGGAAAAAAAACAGTAAGGGAGAGAATTCCTACCCAAGTCCACTTAAGGTAGTGAAACCAGTTCCATGGATCAGCTATTATTAATCCAGGGCATTGCAAACAAATGTTTAAAAAACCTCACTGAGCCATCTGCTAATTCAGCTTCAAATGTGGAAAAATTCCCCCACACATAGCTGTATCAATTACTAAATGATTTGTCTCCACAAAGTTCTGCAAGTTGTCTTTTTGGATTAGGCGTTGGCTGATTTGGTGGGGTGACCGGCTGTGTTGTTCCAACGGAAGGCGAGAAAAAAATTATTTATAACATGTGCCAATTTGTCTTGATATGAGGGGAAAAACACTGCTTCATGCCTCCAATAGCAGTCAGAAAATAGTCCCTGGTTCAAATGCCCATATAAATACCAGCATCCGGTGTAGAAGGAGAAATCTGTGAGTCCAAGATTGTCTTTTCAACAGGTCATGTTGAATTGATATCAATGTTGGGCTAAAATCCAAAGGATTCAAGTGGCACTTGACCCAGCAGTTGTATGCTACTTGGGGACATTTCACTGCTGAAGCTAGTAACCGCATCTGTATCCCAGCTGGAAGGAAACAAGTCAGGGGCAGTAAGGTTGCCGAATGGAACCAAGGAACAGGACCAAAGTGTCAGGGATCAGGTGAATGTGATTCTTTCTTTAGCAACCGCACTCTAGGGGGCTTACTTTAAAAAGGACCCAATCATGGAATACCCTTTTAAGTAATTTCACATTCTTGCTATTCTGATTATAGTTATACAGTCAGGCTCATAAATATTGGGACATCGACACAATTCTAACATTTTTGGCTCTATACACCACCACAATGGATTTGAAATGAAACAAACAAGATGTGCTTTAACTGCAGACTGTCAGCTTTAATTTTAGGGTATTTACATCCAATTCAGGTGAACGGTGTAGGAATTACAACAGTTTGCATATGTGCCTCCCACTTGTTAAGGGACCAAAAGTAATGGGACAGAATAATAATCATAAATCAAACTTTCACTTTTTAATACTTGGTTGCAAATCCTTTGCAGTCAATTACAGCCTGAAGTCTGGAACGCATAGACATCACCAGACACTGGGTTTCATCCCTGGTGATCCTCTGCCAGGCCTCTACTGCAACTGTCTTCAGTTCCTGCTTGTTCTTGGGGCATTTTCCCTTCAGTTTTGTCTTCAGCAAGTGAAATGCATGCTCAATCGGATTCAGGTCAGGTGATTGACTTGGCCATTGCATAACATTCCACTTCTTTCCCTTTGGTTGCTTTTGGTTGCTTTTGCAGTATGCTTTGGGTCATTGTCGTCGGCACTGTGAGGCGCCGTCCAATGAGTTCTGAAGCATTTGGCCGAATATGAGCAGATAATATTGCCCGAAACACTTCAGAATTCATCCTGCTGCTTTTGTCAGCAGTCACATCTTCAATAAATACAAGAGAACCAGTTCCATTGGCAGCCATACATGCCCACGCCATGACACTACTACCACCATGCTTCACTGATGAGGTGGTATGCTTAGGATCATGAGCAGTTCCTTTCCTTCTCCATACTCTTCTCTTCCTATCACTCTGGTACAAGTTGATCTTGGTCTCATCTGTCCATAGGATGTTGTTACAGAACTGTGAAGGCTTTTTTAGATGTCGTTTGGCAAACTCTAATCTGGCTTTCCTGTTTTTGAGGCTCACCAATGGTTTACATCTTGTGGTGAACCCTCTGTATTCACTTTGGTGAAGTCTTCTCTTGATTGTTGACTTTGACACACATACACCTACCTCCTGGAGAGTGTTCTTGATCTGGCCAACTGTTGTCAAGGGTGTTTTCTTCACCAGGTAAATAATTCTTTGGTCATCCACCACAGTTGTTTTCCGTGGTCTTCCGGGTCTTTTTTAAGAATGTTCCAAACAGTTGTTTTGGCTACTCCTAATGTTTTTGCTGTCTCTCTGATGGGTTTGTTTTGTTTTTTCAGCCTAATGATGGCTTGCTTCACTGATAGTGACAGCTCTTTGGATCTTATCTTGAGAGTTGACAGCAACAGATTCCAAATGCAAATAGCACACTTGAAATGAACTCTGGACCGTGTATCTGCTCATGGTAATTGGGATCATGAGGGAATAACACACACCTGGCCATGGAACAGCTGAGAAGCCAATTGTCCCATTATTTTTGGTCCCTTAACAAGTGGGAGGCACATATGCAAACTGTTGTAATTCCTACACCGTTCACCTGATTTGAATGTAAATACCCTCAAATTAAAGCTGACAGTCTGTAGTTAAATCACATCTTGTTTGTTTCATTTCAAATCCATTGTGGTGGTGTATAGAGCCAAAAATGTTAGAATTGTGTCGATGTCCCAATATTTATGGACCTGACTGTAATAGACACCAAAATCTTAATCCAATAATTCTTCATTTGCATTGAAAAGCCTAAAGGGATGCGCCAATCTCCTGATCTCCAGTTCCTCTCAACGGATAATTCCAAAAAATGGGTGGCCTCTGACATTTACTGATGCAGTCAGGCACCTCTCTGGATCTTTCTGTATCAGTTTGTTTATTAGATCTTTCAGGTCTACATCACTCCAAGTTGGAATTTTTGCATTCGCTGTGGTATTTGCCAGATAGACAATCTGCATCTGATTGCTGTCCTTAAATAAGAAATCTCCAGACAACATTCTGGACACAACTGTCCCTAAGCTTTAGCAGTCCAGTGCTGTGGTGTATGGTACATTCAGGTATGCCTCTCGAACCATGTAGCAACATGTTCCTGTCCCACAGATCTTATTGAACAAATCAATCTTGCGCAAGCCCCATGTCCATGAACCAGATGCGACCATCCATCATGATGTTGGCTGGCTTGATGTCTCTGTAATTAGATAAGAACTGGCTTTGCCTTTGCACATAAGCCTGGCATTGTCACGGTGGGGAGTGGGAAAAACTCCCCACTGTATAGTGGGAACTGTTACTAGGCCAGACTACAGTGAAGGGAGCAGGCAACAACCTACAGCCGCCCTAATCCTGACCCTGATTTCCTGACCGCATGAGCGAACCCTGAAGGTGGGAGGTCTCATGCACTGGAACCTGGATCACACTGACCCTGACGGTCCCTGGCATAGGGGTCAGGAATAGGAGACAACCGGTTCCTCAGGAACTCAGACAAACCGGAGTCTCCAGCTGCCTAGTAACAGGTGGAAGGGAAATGACCATATGCAGCAACTGGTTCGGCAGGTAAGAACACCTGAAAACTAACTTACCTGCTGCTGCCACCACGACTGAAATCCGTGCATATGAACCAAAGCCCACACACAAAACAGGGCACAACACAAGCAACGCATACAGGAAACCAGCATACCAGTTACTGCCTGGACCCCCATGCAGCAATGTGCACGGCAGCCCCAGGCAGCACTGCATACTGGCTTATGGTTCACCCCTCCGGGAAACCAGCCCCCTCACGGAGGTACAACATACAACAGGGGAATATCTAGCACACATGCTGGAAACAACATAAACAGACCAGACAGTCACAACACACTAGACATAAATACACCCTGGACAAAACCCACAGCAATCAACAAAGGGTAGGATGGGATGAGAAACCGGGAAGACCTTGATAATCACAAGGGTGGCCCTCACTGGACAGATGGTAAAGTCAGGAGCAGTGAACCACCAGCACACACCAAGCCTGGAGGAACTCTGAGCTACAGGCATCAAGCAGAAGCTAAATAGCCCATAGTGACCACACCCACACCAAGAACACACATTAACCCCAAGTGAACCAAACACAAGGAAGTAGCAACTGAAGGCAACAGGTTGCCGCAGGCAACAGCATGCGAGGCAAGCAAGTCACGGCGCACACAGCAAAACCCGTGACACTGCCACAACATGCCAAAACAGCAACGCGTTGCCACCAGCAACAACAAGCGTGGCAACAGTGTCACGGCGTACACCATAGGCCGTGACAGGCATACACTTCAAACTTGCTTTCTTCAGCAGTTCGCCAGGTGTGTTAAATGCCTGTGGAGAAAATATCATATGCCAGAATATATTCTCCCTTAGAAGTTTGTGCTGAGAACCTACAGTGGTGCTTTAAAGTTTATGGACCCTTCAGAATTTTGTATATTTCTGCATAAATTTGACCTAAAACTTCATTAGATTTTCACACATGTCCTAAAAGTATATAAAGATAACCTAATAAAACAAGTAAGTCAAAAATATTAGACAGTAATTTATTTATTAAGGAAAATAATCCAGTATCACATGTCTGTGAGTGGCAAAAATACAGTATGTGTGAACCTTTGCTTTCAGTGTCTGGCGTGACGCCATTCTCCAGACAAAACTGCAACTAAACTTTTCCAGTAATCGTTGATTAGTCCTGCACATCGGCTTGGAGAAGCTCTGTTATGTTGGTGCAATTCCTTCCATGAACCGCACTCTTGAGGTACTTCCACAACATTTCTATTGGATTAAGGCCAGGACTATGACTTGGCCATTCCAAAACGTAAACTTTATTCTTTTTTAACCATGGTTTGGTAAAATGACCATCAGCACAAATATGCGGTCACTTTGGAACAAGTTCACAGGAACATAAACAACAAACAAAACACCTGCCGGTCTGGGCGCTAACGAATCATAAATTGTCACCTCACCTAGGGACTTTCATGCAGCTTCCAGACACTGGCACTGAATGAATATTTAAGCCCTGTATTTACTCTCCCAGTAATGATCCCAGCACTTACACATGGGATTGTCTCAGGCTAGGGGAAGTGATGTACTGGAGTGGGGTGGGAAAAGCAAGTCCCACTACCAACACCTATCTGAAATTCCATGAAAATACAGCCCACAATACAATTTGAACAAAGTGCCTCAGCAAACCACAACAGCCCAGCTTCTGCATTCTTTCTGGGTCAGATATACACTCACTCCGTTATTTTACCAGACACCGTCTTACAAATGACAGGAAATAACTGGTAACAACAGTTGTAACTGGTGATTCATTTAAGAGTAATGTCGCTATTTCATTCCGAATCAGTACCTGTACATCAGTGTGCCACTATTGGCTCAGTTATAGGTTGGTGTCACACAGCTGTCTTACAGTCACAACACATAGACCCTCTGCAGCCGTGCTGAATTTATATTACAGTAGAGCACCAAAATAATCAATGTTTGGATTAGATGAAATGTGTGTATAAGTGCGGGATATAAGGTTGGAATGGGATGTGGAAGCAGCCTGATGCAAAGTATGCATTTTCATTTAAAATAGTGCTAGCTTGTGAAAAATGGATTAGCTCCTGATTTGCTGTCATATTCCAACAGTGGTTGTTGCAGCACCATGCCTCTCCTGGTGGGGGAGCCTCCAGACAAAGAAACATGAACCAACAATTCCTCTGGCAGATTTATCAACATTCCAAATAAGTTAGGCTATTTTTAAACTCGCGGCAGTGTGATCCGGCAAGCAGTTCCGTCGTCGGAACTGCCTGCCGGATCCACCGATCTGGATGTGACTGAAAGCATTTGTGAGATGCATCCGGATGCGGATCCGTCTCACAAATGCATTGCAAGAACTGATCGCTTGTCATGCGGACAGACGGATCCGTCTTGTATCTTTTTTCAAATTTTTACTAGTCTGCGCATGCGCAGACCGGAAGGACGGATCCGGCATTCCGGTATTTTGAATGCCGGATCCGGCACTATAACATTCCTATGGGAAAAAATGCCGGATCCGGCATTCAGGCAAGTCTTCAGTTTTTTTCGCCAGAGATAAAACCGTAGCATGCTGCGGTATCATCTCAGTCCTGATCAGTCAAAATGACTGAACTGAAGACATCCTGATGCATCCTGAATGGATTACTCTCCATTCAGAATGCATGGGGATATGCCTGATCAGTTATTTTCCGGAATAGAGCCCTTAGGACGGAACTCTATGCCGGAAAAGAGAAACGCTAGTGTGAAAGTACCCAAAGTCTTTTTCTTCAAAGATCAGAATTCAGGTTCTTACATAGGCAAGTGATGAGCTGTGCGTAGTGCTATCACATAACATACATACAATGGTCTTAACAGAACCCATTAACATTGTATGTGGAGGGACCGCTGTACATGTTTGTTTTTTTGTAAAGAACATTTCTGACTGTACTGAGACAAATTATTATGTAGTCAAACTTGGTTTAGTCAAAAATCACCTACGTGATGTCGACAGTGAGCAGATAAACAATGAAGGGAAGGCTGCACTTGCATGGAGCGCCGCCTCCTCTTCAACCAACTGATCAGCGGGGGTCCTGGGTGTTGGACCCCCACCAAGCTGATATTGATGACCTATCCTGAAGATAGGTTATCAATATTAAAATCACAGAAAACTCCTTTAAAGTTTGGCACTGTGGTCTATTCAAGGACAGCAATGAGTATGTAGGTTTTGCAGTTTTTCCCACTTTGTGCTGCAGAACTGCACAGGCGTTTTTACCGGTCACAGTATCTCTCTTCTTGCGACTCTCCATAAGGCACACCACAGTCTTACCCTTTGCAAGTGTCAGTGTCTGGCTGGTCTTAATAGAAACCTGGGCTTTCAGGATGCATGTGCCAGGTGGTTACCTATAGGCCTCATTTACACAACAGTCTTTATTAACGACTCTCACACAGTCTATGGGCCTATTACATGTCTGTATTATTAATGGCCAGTGAATTGTGGCCATCAAAAATTGAACATGTCCCATTTTGACCGTTTTCATGGCCAGAAAGACCCCATTGGAACCATTTTTTTAACAGCTGTTTAAACAGGAGTGCAACAGTCTAACGGCCATTAAACAGTGAAGCAAAACAGATGAAAGTGGCCATTGAAAATGGATAAACGGCCAAAAAATGGATGCAGACACAGATACAAAATGGCCATGAAAAACTGTGTGAATGTAGCCTTAGCTTCTCCACTCTAGCCTCAACTCCTTTGCAATAGCAGCTGCAGTTTGCTCTATTTAGACATGTTTGTGAAGGTTCTCATTCATCCAGTTCATGGTATATCAGTAGAAATAAGTCAAAGCAACTAGGCTTGTTGTTGTTGTTTTTTTCTTTTTGAAGACGTTTCACTAGTCATCTTCTTGACATTGTCAATTAGAATAACTTGTACAAAGAATCTTGGGCATTAAATACAGGTGACTTATTATACATGGCTTATTAACAAGAATACAACTACATGACATAATTAAAGGGGTTGTCCAAGTTATGTAAAAAAAAAAAAACACTGTAAATCTGATGGTCAGCAATATATACAGAGGCTAAGCAAGTTTTAGACAAAAAAATAAAGTTATTTCCTCATTTCCCTACTTCTGTTCTGGCCCTTTGTTGACATGCAGTTGCAGAGCTGTGGGGGCGTGTAACAACAATCTCTGAGGTTTTCCTCATTAAAATATTTGTGGGTGTCAACAAAAACTGCCTCTCCCCTCTCCCACTCTGCAAAGGGAGTGAATAAAATTGCTGCCCTGTCTGTAGTCTGACTTCTAGGATACTCATATTGTATGTGTGGGACTACAAGTCCCAGCTGTACAGTACAATGACATTGCTGCTACACACAGGATCTTCCCCCAGCTGTTCATGTGCAATGCTCTGCAGACACTTCCTCATAGCCAGCAGAAGAGTACAGAGGAGAGAACTTCTCCATTCTTTGTCAGCTCTGTGTTTGCAGGGTGAGGAGGGAAGTAGGATCCTGTGTACGGCATTTGTTTCCTCAGTGCCTGGAGAAGAGGAAACCCTGCAGCTGCTCAGCACCTGAGGCAGAGCCACCAACCCTCAGTTTGGCTGTTTATGGTAGAAGGAGTTAAACTTTACTGAAGAATCCAGTGGGAGAGGAAACACAGGGCAGACAGCTAAGGGTACTTTCACACTTGCGTTGTTTGATTCCGGCAGGCAGTTCCATTGCCTAAACTGCCTGCCTGATCACGCAAACTGTATGCAAATGCATGTAATTTTTTCTGACTGATCAGGCATTTTCAGACTGATCAGGATCCTGATCAGTCAGAAAAATGCCTGATCAGTCAGAAATATGCATTGTAATACCGGATCCGTTTTTCCGGTGTCATCAGGCAAAACGGATCCGGTATTTATTTTTTTCTCATTTTTAAAGGTCTGCGCATGCCGGATCCGGCATTCAGGCAAGTCTTCCGTTTTTTTCGCCGGAGATAAAACCATAGCATGCTACAGTTTTCTCTTTTGCCTGATCAGTCAAAATGACTGAACTGAAGACATCCTGATGCATCCCGAACGGATTACTCTCCATTCAGAATGCATGGGGATATGCCTTATCAGTTCCTTTCCGGTATAGAGCCCCTGTGACGGAACTCTATGCCGGAAAAGAAAAACGCTAGTGTGAAAGTAGCCTAAGCCAGCAGATCGGGCAGTGCAGGGGGGCGTGGCTTGTCGCTCCAACCAGCACAGCCTACAGTGACACTCCATGCACAGAGGCAGACCTGCTCCTCCTGCTCCCTCCGGCTTGTGCACAAAACGTTATGACAGCAGGGAAAGAAGCTGACATCATAGGTCAAATGACCCTCGGCTAACTAGGAGATCAGGGCCACAAAGTAAGAAATAAGGTGAATTGAAAACCCCTTACTTTTGCTTAGAAGAATACAAAGAACAAAAAATAACTTGTGCTACCCCTTTAACCCATAGGATACCAGCACTTTAACTGTATGGTGCTGCGGACTATGACTTAAATTTTAGCGCCGTACAGCTACAGTGGGCTGATCGGGTGGGTGCAGGAGCTGCGCCCCCACCCCATCAGCAGCAGGGGTTTAGCTGTTCCTGTTAGCCGTTGGTCTCACAGGCAAGCAGACTGTAAGTGTATTACACTTACAGCCAATGCATTACAATACAGATGTATTGTAATGCATTGTACAAGGGATCAGACCCCCAAAAGTTGAAGTCCCATAGTGGGACAAAAAAAAAGTGTTTTACATAAAAAAGTTTCAACTAAACATAATTTAAAAACGCCCTTTTCCCATAATTAAGTTATAAAATATAAAAAGTAGACATATTAGGTATTGTTGCGTCCGTATCAACCAGCTCTATAAACATATCACATAATCTACTCCGTCAGGTGAACACTGTAAAAAAAAAAAAATAACAAAAGAAAATGCCAAAGGGTCACCTTGCCTCACAAAAAGTGTAATACAGAGCAATCAAAAAGTCGTATGTACTCCAAAATGGTACCAATCAAACCGTCATGTCATCACGCAAAAAATGATACTCTACATAAGACAATCTCTAAAAAAAGAAAAAAAGATGGCTCTCAGAAAATGGCAACACAAAAACAAGATATTTTTATTTTCAAAAATGCTTTTAATGTGTAAAACTTAGCAAAAATAAAAAAAATATACACATTGGGTATCAACGTTTCCAAAACAACCGGCTCTATAAAAATATCACACGATATGCCCCTCAGGTGAATGCTGTAAAAAAAAAAAAACTGTGCCAAAGCAGCCATTTTTTGTCACTTCACAAAAAAATGTAATACCAAGTGATCAAAAAGTCGTAAAAATGCTTTTACTGTGTAAAATTTAAAAGAAATAAAAATAATAGACACATTAGATATTGCCGCATTCGTAATAACCTGCTCTATAAAAATATCACATGATATACTCTGTCAGGTGAACGCTGTAAAAATAAAAGCCATATGACACTCCTTCCTTTCTGAGTCCTTCCATGTGCCCCCACAGCAGTTTACCACCACATATGGGTTGTTGCCGTATTCAGGAGAAAATGGGTAACAAATTATGGGGTGCTTTTTCTCCTGTCACAACTTGTGATAATGAAAAATTTGGGGCTAAAGCAACATTTTATTGGAAGAAATGAAACTTTTCAGTTTCACAGCTAAGTGTTTCCAAATTCCGTAAAACGCTTATGGGGTCAAAGTGCTTAGTGTACCCCTTAATATATTCTTTGAGGGGTGTAGTTTCTAAAATGCGGTCACTTTTTAAGGGTTTACACTGTAGGAGTACGTCAGGGTCTCTTCAAATACAAAATGGTCCCCAAAAACCATTCTAGCAAAATCTGCCTCCAAAAATCATATGGCGCTCCTTTCCTTCTGACCACTGCCATGTGCCCCTACAGCTGTTTACCACCACATATGGAGTATTTCTGTAAACTGAGAATCAGAGTAATGTACATTGAGGTTTATTTAGCTGTTGATCCTTGCTGTGTTGCAAGAAAAAAAATCATTAACATAAATAATCTACAAAAAAAATTAGTTGGTTAATTGGTTTTGGAAATGTTGAAAATGTTGAAAAATTGCTTTTCAAATTCTAAGCCTTCTAACATCCTAAAAAAATTTTTAATAACATTTACAAAATGATGCCAACATAAAGTAGACATATGGGAAATGTAAAGTAATAACTATTTTGTGAGGTATCACTATCTGCCATAAAAGCAGAGAAATTCATATTTAGAAAATAGTGAATTTTTCCAACTGTTCTCAAATTTTGTTATTTTTTAATAAATAAAGGAAAAAAATATTGACTCAAATTTATCACTAACATAAAGCACAGTGTGTCACGAGAAAACTGTCTCAGAATGGCTTGGATAAGAAAAAGCTTTCCAAAGTTATTACCACAAAAAAATGACATGTCAGTTTTGAAAAAAATCGGCCTGGGATTTAAGGTGAAAAGTGGCTCGGGGGTTAAGTGTGGGAGTTATAATGGCTTGTAATAGACAATAACATTACATATACATTACTGGCATATTCTTCAGTAAGTTGGCTAACTGTGATTCTAACTGAAAGGATACATGTTCTTTTTGTAAGAGGACATAGCTGTTTCCTGCCCTCTTGCACACAAGACCTTTCTCCTTGTCTATTTTCACTGTGAGTTGGTGGCCATTACCCAGGTCTACTTGGAAGCCTTGTTGATTTTGATATTCTGCTTTGCATTCACTTTAATGAGCACATGTAATGCTTCAAATCAACAGCAGGATATCAAAGTGGTCTATTTATATGCATGATGTTATGACTAATATGATAAAAAATGTTTTTTTAAATTGATCTTTGCTTAAATTACTAAAACACGTGTTATTTTGTGGCTTCTGATCTGTTATTTCTGTCTTGTAGACATCAAACCAGAAAACCTCTTAATTAGCTACAACGATATCTTAAAGCTCTGTGATTTTGGTAAGTTACAACATAAACATTTTTCATTTTTCTGTACAAGGAAAATATACTCATGGAGCACTTACAATAAATTATTAGGGAATGAGTTTGATCAATTCAAGAAACTAAAAAAATGCATTAGCCAAAAATAAATATAAAAATATAAAACCTAAGCTACACTATGCACAAATGGGGGAGATTTATCAAGCTGGTGTAAAGTAGAACTGGCCTAGTTGCCCATAGCAACCAATCAGATTCCACCTTTCATTTTCCAAAGGAGCTGTCAAAAATCAAAGGTGGAATCTGATTGGTTGCTATGGGCAACTAAGCCAGTTCTACTTTACACCCGTTTTATAAATCTCCCACAAATAATTTCAAGCACATCTACTATGAGATATTTTTCCATGTGGCTATTGAATATATTAATAGTGCTATCACCTGTAATTATATGTTTTCATGTTAATGACGTTTTTACCGCTTCCTGACGCAACGATTTTCTGTTTTTGCGTTTTTCGCTCCCGGTTTCCCAGAGCCATAACTTTTTTTCTACCTTTCACATAGCCGTATGAAGGCTTGTTTTTTGCGGGACAAGTTGTACTTTCTAATAGCACTATTTAATATTGCATAGAGGATAGAAAGCTGGAAAAAATCCAAATGGGATATACATATGTATAGTTTTTCTTGCATTTTAATACTGAAAAAAATGAAAACTTTTGAAAAAATTAATGTTTTCTTTTCATTGCCATATTCTGACCCCCATAACCTTTTTATGGGTTATTGTTTATACCATTTTTGGGGTATGTATGGCTTTTTGATCACTTTTTATTCAGTTTCAGTTCTGTTATGCCATTCACCGTATGGGATGTTATTTAATATTTTAATAGTATGGGCGTTTTCGCATGCAATGATGCTATGATGTATTTTTTTTTATTAAGTATTTTGATTTTGGGGGAAGGGGGATTTGAATTTTTATATATTTTCTTAATATTTTTAAAAACTTTTTTTTACATTTTTTTTTAACTTTTCTTAGGTCCTCAAGTGGACCACAACATGCAATCATCAGATTGCAATTTGTATAGGGTAATGGAAATTTCTCCATGATCTTACACAGAAATAGCTATTTTACAATTCAGTGCTGCCACCTGCTTGCCTGAATTGTAATATACCTCAAATCATTGTAGTCAATGGTAAAAGTGAATTTCCTATCATACCATTGCAGTCTATGGTATAAGTGAGATAATGATCGCATGTTGAAGTACAATAAGGGAACTAAAAATAAAGGTTAAAAAAAGTAAAAAATAAATAAAAATTTAAATATAAAGAAATCTAAATTTTTAAACATTCAAATCACTTGCCCATTTTACAAATAAAAATAAACAATAAAAATATAAAGATCATTGGCATTAGCGCATGAAAATGCCTAAACTATCAACATATAAAAGCATTTATCCCATATGGTGAATGGCATAAAAGAAAAAAAAATCTAAATGGCCAAATATCCGTTTTCTGGTCACTTCACATACCAAAAAAACCTGAAAAGAAGTGATCCAAAAATTCTATATACCCCAAAATGGTATCGATAAAACCTACAGATTGCCCTGCGAAAAATGAGCCCTCACACAGCTACGTAGACAGTATAAAAAAGTTCCAGATGTCTGGATTTGGCGAAGCAAAGAAATATTTTTTTTCAACGTTTTTTATTTTTTTTAAGTGCTAAAACAAAAGGAAAACTATATAAGTTTGGTATCTCTGTGAGTGGACTTACCCGCTGAGTAAAGGTAAAGCGTTAGGCCATAGGGAATGCCATAAAAAAGAAACCTATAAAACAATGGAGGAATAGCATTTTTTCCAATTCCACCTCATTTAGAATTTTCCAGCTTCCCACTACATCAAATGCAATATTAATTGGTGCCATTAGAAAGTACAACTTGTTTCGCAAAAAACAAGCCCTGATTTGGGTATGTGAACAGAAAATTTAAAAAGGTATGGCTCCTGAGGGGTAAAAAAAAAAAAATGGCTGTGTCAGGAAGGGGTTAATGAGCCTTAGATGTGTGACTGCTTGACTTGATGAGGATAGGTTTTTAACATCTAGTTGTATACATGAAAATTTACTTTCACTTATATGTTAAATAATTGAAACACAAAATATACATAGGCACCCCTCCAAAAGACCAACTTTTTAAGGCTAGTTTCACACTAGGGAATTTAGACCGGGCAGGGAACAGCCGGCCGGATCTCTTTACCGCATCGCTGTTCCACCCTATTCACTATAATGGGGATCAGTGAAGTTCATGGCAAATATGCCGAGGATAAAGCGGACCAAAACCGCTGCATGCATCAGTTTTCGTCTGGACGATTTTCAGCATGTTTGCTAGGTTGTGGCCGGATCTCTGCCTATTATAGTGAATGGGGCCAGAGGGTGTCAGGTAGATTCCGGCAATGCTGGATCCAGACATCTCCGGCAGGCTGCCCCCTGCCGGAACAGCCTGCCTGAGATGTCTAACGCTTGTGTGAAACTAGCCTAAGGAGACGGACAGTGATCTGCAGGGTAAGGCCTCTTTCACACAAACGTATTGATTCCGTTCCGTGTATTGGGGACCGCAACTTGCATTCCCCAATGCACGGGCAACGTCGGTGCGGCGGCCGAAACGGATCCAGACCCATTCTACTTGAATGGGTCTGTGATCTGTCTGTTCCGCAAAAAGATAGAGCAAGTTCTATTTTTTTGCGGAACAGAAGCAAGGATGGGAACCATGCTTCTGTTCCGCACCACATCTCCGGATTTGTGGACCCATTTAAGTGAATGGGTCCGCATCTGTGATGCAGAATTCACATTGCCGGTGCCCCGTGTATTGTGTAACCGCCGTATGCGGCCCGCAGTATGGCCACGGGAGCACTACGGCCGTGTGAAAGAGGCCTAAATGCTGCATATTTTCCATGCAGGTTTGCGCATGGAAATTCTGCAGCAGATTACAGTAGCAACCATTTAAAAGAGTTTTTAAACAAGTCTCATCTACATGCTACAGTGATCGTCTCCACAGATTTCATCCATTTCAGTGGTGAAGGGAGAAATCTGAAATCCACCGCCAGAGTTGTATTGGAAAAACCCACTCATTTTCCAGCTCCCTGAAGATCACCAGACAACAGCCATACATTCCACTTGTCTCCATACAGAGGAGACAGGGAATACTAGGAGTTAATATCAGGCATATGCAGCTCCTCTTTCCAAACCACGTTCCTGGACAGAGTTAGGCCAACTTTACAGTCAGTGTTTGATCAGTTTTCCATCAGTGAGTGTAAGGGTACTTTCACACTTGCGGCAGAGAATTCCGGCAGGCAGTTCCATCGCCGGATCCGGCAAAACATATGCAAACTGATGGCATTTGTCAGACGGATCCGGATGCGGATCCGTCTGACAAATGCATTGAAATGCTGGTTCCGTCTCTATGGTGCCATCCGGAAAAACGGATCCATTTCGCCAGAACACTTAATGCCGGATTCGCCACTAATGCACTTCAATGTAAATGAATGCCTGATCCGGCATTCCGGCAAGTGTTCAGTCTTTTTGGACGGAGATAAAATCACAGCATGCAGCGGTATTTTCTCCGTCCTGAAATGGCAAAAAGACTGAACTGAAGACATCCTGATGCATACTGAACGGAATGCTCTCTATTCAGAATGCATGGGGATAAAACTGATCAGTTCTTTTCCAGTATAGAGCCCCTAGGACGGAACTCAATGCCGGAAAAGAATAACGCAAGTGTGAAAGTACCCTTAGCCCAAACCAGAAATGGAGGCTACACAGAGATCAGGTATAATGTAAAAATTTTCACCTGTTCTGTGTTTTTGACCCGCACCTGGTTTTGGCTCACAATCACTGATGCAAATCGCTCATCAAACCCTGACTGTGTGAAAGGGACCTTAGCCTGTAAACATACAGCAGCTGTTGGTGCCATTTTTGCGCCAAATCCAGATGTGGACACAACATTCAGAAAGCACAGATGCAGAACACTAGGGACCAAGGTCAAGTAAAGTGCCCGTATTAGCAAAGTTATCATTGGCCTATAAACTCTGTGCAGGTGGCCATGTTTGTTTGGATGGGCTGAGAAGTACCCTGAAAATATGAATAATTTTATTTATATGCAGTTGATTTCTGATAATGTGAAATACAGTGCTTTGAAAAAGTTTTCATACCCCTTGAACTTTTTAACATTTTTACATGTTACACCCACAAACTTAGGCCTCATGCACACGACTGTAGTTATGGTCTGCATCCGAACCGCAGTTTTTGCAGCTCGGGTGCGGACCCATTCACTTCAATGGGGCCTCAAAAGATGTAGACAGCACTGTCCACATCTGTTGCTCCGTTCCGAGGCCCCGCAAAAAAAATATAGCATGTCCTATTCTTGTCCGTTT
Source organism: Bufo bufo (assembly GCF_905171765.1). Lineage (NCBI taxonomy): Eukaryota > Metazoa > Chordata > Amphibia > Anura > Bufonidae > Bufo > Bufo bufo. The sequence continues at coordinate 146,146,547 of NC_053391.1, read as the reverse complement.
TGCGAACAAGAATAGGCATGTCTACAATGGGCCGCCCGTTCCGTTCCGCAAATTGCGGAAGGCACACGGGCGGCTTCCATTTATTTGCGACCAATTGCCTTCAGAAATTACCTAATCAGTAAAAAGAGTCCACCTGTGTATAATTTATTCCCAATATGACCAGGGGCAGACTGACAACTCATGGGGCCCCCAGGAAATAGGAGATTATAGGGCCCCTGTGTCCCCGCCCACCCTCAAGCCACACCCACATATCGCACTGCCCACATCACCTATATCAATATGTAAATCCCAGAGAACCCTCTTACCTTATGTTATCTGTAGTGTTACATAGGACTGCAAAAGTACCCAGGAGCCAAATTAAAATTTTAGTTGCCAAATTTAAAATACATAAATTAGGCTACTTTTACACTAGCATTTTTGCTGGATCCGGCAGGGTTCAGCAAAAACACTTCCGTTACTGATAATACAACCATCTGCATCCGTTATGAACAGATCCGGTTGTATTATCTGTAACATAGCCAAGACAGATCCGTCATGGACTCCATTGAAAGTCAATGGGGGACGGAACCGTTTTCTATTGTGTCAGATCGGTCTTGCTCCACATCCCAGGACGGAAAGCAAAATACAACATGTTGTGATTTGCTCTCCGGTCTGAGAACGCAACTAAACAGAACGGAATGCGTTTTGGAGGATTCCGTTCTGTTCAGTTTTGTCCCTATTGACAATTAATGGGGAAAAAACTGAAGAAAACGGAAGCGTTTTTTTCCGGTATTGAGAACCTATGACAGAACTCTCTAGTGTGATAGTAGCCTTATAATAAAAAAAAGACTTGGAGGAGAAGATGAGACGCAGCTCACAGTAGTGAGCCAGCTCTACATATAGTCGAATACAGCACCACATACCTGTTACATCTAGTGACATCTCCTGTCATGTAGATCTTCTCTTTCCTCTTCTCCTCCGTTTGACCCAGACCACCATGACAAATTCTTTCAGCCGCATCTCGTCTCTACAGAGTTTGTTACACAGACATGTTAGATTTCTCATAATTGGGATCATTTATAAAACTGGTGTATAGTACAATTGACTTAGTTGCCCATAACAACCAATGAGATTCCACCTTTCATTCTCAAAAGGAGCTGTCTAAAATTAAAAGTGAAATCTGGTTACAACTAAGCCAGTTCTACTTTACACCAGTTTGATAAATGACCCCCAAATGTCCCTATGGTGTCTACAGCAATTATAATATCCCCTAGAGTACCCCGAGTAATAATAACATCCTATATTGTGCTCCAGGTAATAATAACTGTATAGTGTCCCTAAATAATAATGTCCTCTAATATGTCCTTGTAATAGAAATGCCCCTATAGGTCCTACCCAATAGCGACATCCCCCACACTGCCATCACAGTAGTAATTGTTCCCCACACTGCCCCCACAGTAGTAATTGTCCCCCACATTGCCCCCACAGTAGTAATTGTCCCCCACACTGCCCCCACAGTAGTAATTGTCCCCCACACTGCCCCCATAGTAGTAATTGTCCCCCACACTGCCTCTACAGTACCAATTGCCCCCCACACTGCCCCCACAGTACCAATTCCGAACCACGTCCGAAGTGCCCGACCGGTCAGTCCGCCTCTGAATATGACTACAGCTGTTCTGTGAAGGTCTCAGAGGTTTATTAGAGAACATTAGTGATCAAAAGCATCATCAAAACCAACACACCAGATAGGTCAGAGATAAAATTGTGGAAAAGTGTAAAGCAGCGTTAGGTTATAAAAAAATATATATCCCAAGCTCTGAACATCTCTCAGAGCCCTGTTCAATCCATCATCCACAAAAGGAATGAGTATGGCACAACTGCAAAACTACCAAGACATAGCCATCCATCTAAACTGACAGACCAGGCAAGGAGAGCACTAATTGGAGATGCAGTCAAGAGGCCCACGGTCACTCTGGAGGAGCTGCAGAACAACTATTAGTTGTGTACTCCACAAACCTGGACTTTGTGGAAGTGTGGCAAGAAGAAAGCCATTTTTGAAAGCAAGCCATACAAAGTCTAATTTGCAACTTTCCACAAGCTATGTATGGGACACAGCAAACATGTAGAAGAAGGTGCTCTGGTCAGTTGAACTTTATGGCGTAAATGCAAAATGCTATGTGTGGCGGAAAACTAACATTGCACATCACTCTGAATATGCGATCCCCATCATGAAACATAGTGGTGGCAGCATCATGCTGTGGGGAAGCTTTTCTTCAGTAGGAACAGTGAAGCTGGACAGAGTTAATGGGAAGATGGATGGTGCTAAATACAGGGCAATCCTGGAGGAAAACTGTTGGAGGCTGCAAAAGACTTGAGACTGAGGAGGAGGTAGGAGGCTCGCCTTCCAACAAGACAATGACCCTAAACATACAGCCTGAGCTACAATGGAATGTTTTAGATTAAAGCATATTCGTGCATTAGAATGGCTCAGTCAAAGTCCAGACCTAATTCCCATTAAGAGTACATGGCAAGACCTGAAAATTGCTGTTCACAGTCGCTCTCCATCCAATCTGACTGAGCTTGAGCTATTTTGCAAAGACGAATGGGCAACAATTTCAGCTTCTAGCTGTTAGAGACATACCCCAAAGGATTTGCAGCTGTAATTGCAGCGAAAGGTGATCCTACAAAGTATTGACTCAGGAGGGCTAAACACAAATGCAAGACACACTTTGCAGATTTTTATTTGTTAACATTTTTGAAAACTATGTATCATTTTCTTTTGACTTCACATGTACTTACTAGTTTGTGTTGGTCTATCACATAAAATCCCAGTAAAATACATTTACCAGTATTTTTTGTCCTATAAGATGCACCCGCCCATAAGACGCACCTAGGTTTTAGAGGAAAAAAATATTTTTTTATCAGACCTCAGCTCAGACTCTCAATCAGACCCCAAATGTTAATCAGATCTCAGCTCACAGCCTCAATCAGACCCCGAATGTTACTCAGACCTCATAACAGACCCCCAATGTTAATAAGTCCCCCAATCAGACCTCAGATCAGACTCACATATTAATAAGTCCCCCAATCAGACCGCAGATCAGACCTCCATGTGAATGACCCCCAATCAGACCTCAGATCAGACTTCAAAAAGTCCCCCAATCAGACCTCAGATCAAACCTCCATGTGAATGATTCCCCAGTCAGACCTCATAGACCTGCAGTTAATGACCCACAATCAGACCTCCATGTGAATGACTCCCAAGCAGACCTCCATAAGTCCCCCAAACAGACCTCAGATCAGACCTCCATGTGAATGACACCCATGCTCAGATCAGATTTAAAAAATCCTTTTACCTCTCCTGATCCGGACACCACCACTCCTGTCATCCAGCTCCCTTCTTCGTGCCGCACGTTGTGCTGTGACCCGACGCGCACAGCATGAGGTCGCAGAGTGCCGACGTTTGTCACGCTGTGTGCAGTGACAGCACAGTGAGCAGCCGAGGAAAACCAGAAAGCGGTGAGTGCAGAGCACTGCATTCACCACCTTCCAGTCCTCCTGGAAGTACTCATTAGTTTTTGCCCCATAAGATGTACTGATGTCCACTCCCCCCCAAATGTGGAAAGTTCAGGATATAAATACTTTTTCAAGGCACTGTGTGAAGATCATAGAGAAAGAAGAAAATTATGTGTCTAGTTTTATTTAATCATATTTGTAAAGAGGAGAATTTTATGTTTTATGTTTTCAGGATTTGCAAGGAATTTATCTGAAGGCAGCAATGCCAATTACACTGAATATGTGGCCACCCGATGGTACCGTTCTCCTGAGCTGCTTCTGGGGTGAGGATTATACTTTAAAAGATGCTTAGGTGGAATCTGTCAGAGGATGACTGTACAGCTCCGTGTGGAAGGCTATTCTTCTTGTGCCAGCAATCGTTTGGGGACAAAATTAGCAGAGAATCAGTATACACTGTGTATGGTAAAGTACTGAAGGGGATCTATATCACACCAAGAATGCTCAGATGGTGGGGTAAAAAGAATCCAGGAAAGCTGGGTAGTTTCAGCAAAGTGTAGTTTGCTGAGGTATTTTTATTTAAAGTGCTTTACGGGCCTGAATTTTCATGGAATGGTGGCTAGGGTTGGTAGAGAGACCTGCCATTCCCTCCCACTCCAGTACTACATTTTGCCCTAGGCGGCGATGAACCCAGGTTCATTACTTGGGGATATAACAGAGCTGAGAGCCTCATTCAGAGTCATAGCCTGGAAGCTACATGACTTGTGGTGGCTGTTTTGTAAAGCCATATCCCCCTGTGCTGGATTTGGAATCTTTAGGTGAGGTAACCTGATGTATAGTTGCAATCCAGATCGGCAAGGTGAATTTACTTAGTTTATGTCACGTATATGTGGATGCTTAAAAGCGACTAATGATCTTGGATGCCACTATCTATATGTTTGATCGAAATAAAAGTTGTTTGGACTTTTTAACCCCATAAACCTGTGAACCTGTCATTGCCGACCCCTCCACTAGCAAAAGGATCCAAAACAACAGTTATATTGCCAAGTCCCCTTCAACTACAGTCCCCTTCAACTACAATAATAATTGGTTTTGTAGACAATTTAGGCAGTGTTTTCAAGCATTTTATTGTTTTTTGGTTTTTTTGTATCCGAGAGATAAGGTTGGAAAAGGGCATAACAAGAGTACAAGTATCCAGGAGAACAAATATAATTAGTAACAACATTATAGTACTAAAAAATATCAGAGGGAACTGTCATGACTGGTACACCAGCTTTATTTACATCAATTCTGGTGCACTCGATTTTCGTGCTGAAATTTGTGACATTTTGGGTTCTTCCATTACTCCAAATTTTCAAAGAGCTTTACCAGACGGGGGCCGACATATCAAAAAATTGGCAGAAAATATCAGCTCAAAATTATGCAAGTTCATAGCTTGTGGTGCACAGACAGGCCATCGATGCGCCATATTTATTAAGAGGTGTGTGCCCTCCGAATAAATTCAGGACATCTTATGCCATATGAAAAGCCAGTGTAGTAAATCTCCCCTCAAATTCACATATCAAGGCCTATGGTTTCCCATTTTCTCTTTCGCAGTTTTTATTTGATCTTCCTGCATTATGGAGTGCTATCTGTTAAGGGACTGACAATTGGGCGTTTGTTTGCAGGTATTGGTGACACCAGTGGCGTACCTTCAATGGAGGCAGACCATGCAACTGTTATGGGACCCGGGAGGGGGGAAGGGGGGGCCCCAACGCTGAACTTCTTCTTTCCCCAACAAGAAAACACTACATTTTCATATAGCTGCAACTAGGGGGAGCTCAATGCAGAGTGATTATTTCCCTTCTTGTAAATGGTAACTGTGCACTGAGCTCCCCCTAGTGGTGGCTCCAGGCAGAGTCTGGGCCCACCAAAGGATCCTCTGAATGTTTATTAACCCGGCTGGGGCAATGATGCCAATAAGGGCTTTTTTAATGAATCTGAAAAAAATCCCTGTCTGCTGTACATAGGTGGTTTATTGTAACTCTTCCCTTTGCTCTATGTACAGTTTCTTTGCTTCAGCCCATTAAACTCTACATTTTACCTGGTTTCCTGATGCCAGTTCCCCTTCCTAGAATCATTATATAAAAGAGAATATTAAAATTTTGGCTTAAAAATATTGGCACTTCTGATCGAGCCTGCACATCTGCCAGCCTTGTTCATTTCAGTCTGGGAATTATTCCAAAGAAAAGCACATTAATTAGCATGTTCTCTATCTGTGCATACATCATTTCCAAAGTGATGGACTCTGTCTGTTTTCAAGGTGATTCTAAGGTTATACTAACAGTAACAATTTAATAAAGGGTTTATCCCTGATTTAATGTAAAAAATGAAAAATCCAGTAGTACATATAGTATGCTTTTCTGTCCGCGATGTGGTGCGGATACACAATGTAAGTCAATAGGGACGGATCCGTTTTCTCTGACACAATCTGACCCTATAGAAAAACGGATCCGTCCCCCATTGACTTTCATTGAGGTTCATGATGGATCCGTCTTGGCTATGTTAAAAATAATACAACCGCATCCATCATAACCCTGCCAGATCCAGCAAAAAACGCTAGTGTGAAAGTAGCCTTACAATCTTAGAACCAGCCATGTACCTCACATGGATCCAGAGATCCCCCCATTCATTGCTCCAGTTGTTCTGCTAGATTTATTTCAAGCTGGAAACTTAGGGGACGTGCACTTTCTCAGGGGGGTGTCCTTTCGACTGCAGGTGGTGACAGTTGAAGGATGAACTGAGCATGTGCTTCCGTCTGGACAGAGAAAATAGAAAAAGAGGTAAGCAGCAGGTGGCGCTATACAGATATGTTTTATTGAATAACTTAGTGGCTATACAAAGTTTTGAATTACATGCAATTAGAAAAGTATTCAGATCCAGGTGCTGGTTTGAAAAATATTAAATGCCATTGACAATTTTCCTGACTATATAAAAGATTCGGCATCCAGTGGAGGTCTAGTGGATAGAACAAGAGGTTCATAAGTTGCCTGGTAAACTACTGCACCGAGTATATGAAACGAGTGAAAAAGGAAAGAAAACTCGAGAAATTGCATCTAATGGAATAATAGCAGACAGGTCTTGAGAGGCTATGAAATCACATTTCTACCATATGTCCTCTGTGACAATGAGTGGCTGTTTCCTGTTTGGCTGCTTTTTAGCACTTGTACGTTTCACCCCATTATCTTTATTGACTCCTTAATAGCACAGATGAGAAATGTGTGGTGAGCAGTCACCTGTATAGAGTTCTTATGGGGATAGAATAATGTTTCCACAGTTCTCAGGAAACTAGAGCAAGCATTTGCTTCGAGCAGGAATTGGCTAATTTAATTAACCCAGTTTTGCTTCAGTGTTTGTTACATACTGTATAATTGCACCTTTTTAAGAACCTCTGAAAGTAAGGCTTGCGTTATATAACTCTAACACAGCATTTCCAGGCTCTTCGGCTGTACTTGTGTGAAGTTTGACAAACTGACGTTTTAACCATTGCAGTAAATAACTTTTTTGGGTTGTAGGGTTTTGCTAAGATTTGACAGTTCAGCATTGAAGGGGTTTGTCCACTCCTTTTATATTGATTGCCTATCCTCAGTCTAGGCCACCAATATCTGAACGCCGGGAGTCCGACATCCCACATCTCAGCTGTTCCACAGTAGCTCCAGTGCCAGAACTACATTGAAGTGAATGGGATCAGCACTACAGTAACCATCTCCGTCCTCTACACATTGGATAGAGCTGTGTAGTTCCACCACCAACTTCCAGAACCAGAGCTACTGCAGAACAGCTGCTTTTAAGGGGTGCAGGATTTGTTCCTCACCAGAATAGACAAAAACCAAACAAGTGGAATTAATATATCAAAATGTCATTTATTATAAAATATATAAGATATGGGAGAAACAACAGGATGGTATACAGTGTACGGAGAAGCACAGGGCCAGTAACACCAAGAGAACTACCAGTAAAACTGTGCAGTGTAAGGCACAGGTAGGTACGACCAAAAAATCAAAGGGTGAGGCTCAGGGAAAACCAGAATGATGTAGCATATAAAGGTCGCCCCCAATAGGGTTATGTACACAAGGTACCACAGACCAGATCTGGTAAACCGTGAGCCATAACGCACATACACCAGAATGCATAGGCGCCAAGACCGACCAATGATAATAAATCTAAATGATGAGAATCAATAGCTGGAAATCAGAAATAACATGCACCTAAATACAAGGGACCCACTATGGATGCATACAAAGGTACCCTATAAGATGTATGGAGCTGTACTAGTGACAGGACGTACCTGATGACATGGTAGCAAGGTGGATGTCAGACCCTGAGCGCGAGACCTCGACGCGCGTTTCACCTCAACGGCTTCGCGCTCAGGGTCTGGCATCCACCTTGCTACCATGTCATCAGGTACGTCCTGTCACTAGTACAGCTCCATACATCTTATAGGGTACCTTTGTATGCATCCATAGTGGGTCCCTTGTATTTAGGTGCATGTTATTTCTGATTTCCAGCTATTGATTCTCATCATTTAGATTTATTATCATTGGTCGGTCTTGGCGCCTATGCATTCTGGTGTATGTGCGTTATGGCTCACGGTTTACCAGATCTGGTCTGTGGTACCTTGTGTACATAACCCTATTGGGGGCGACCTTTATATGCTACATCATTCTGGTTTTCCCTGAGCCTCACGCTTTGATTCTTTGGTCGTACCTACCTGTGCCTTACACTGCACAGTTTTACTAGTAGTTTTCTTGGTGTTACTGGCCCTGTTCTTCTCTGTACACTGTATACCATCCTGTTGTTTCTCCATATCTTATATATTTTATAATAAATGACATTTTGATATATTAATTCCACTTGTTTGGTTTTTGTCTATTCTGGATGTTGTACAAGTGGTAATTATAGCTGTCTTAAGTTGACAGAGCTGCCTTTTTGTAGGTTAATATTTGTTCCTCACCAATCAGATGTTGATGATATAGCCTGAGGATATAAAAGTATCAGAAAACCCCTTTAAGTCACATTCCAGTTCTGTACTTTTGTGGTATCTGATCAGACATGCAGTGGTCCAGGGGTGTAAGTAAAGGCTCATGGGCTCTGGTGCAAGAGTTCATCTTGGGCCCACCTTCCCTCAGGGCTTTGTGGCCAGGGGTAGGGAAGCACATAGCCTTCGTGCTGCCTGAGGCAAAAATTAAAACGGCACCCCCTCCCCCATGCCAAATTCCTGACCTAACCCCTTCCCTGCAACCAGAGGTGTAACTTGACCTGCATGAACTTTCTATAATACTGGTGTGTTGTTATGTGGCACAAGGGTCTTTGGGACCCCTCAGGCTCCTGGGCCCAGTAGCGACTACTACCTCTGCACCCCCTATAGCTACGCCCCTGCAATGGTCCTTTTCCATAGGCAGATGAATTGCCTGTACGATCTAGGAAGTGGATCATTACTCATTTTACATTCTTATATTACTTGGCAATTATCAGGAGAGGTTTAAATGGACAAGCGTCCTTGTGATCATTTGTTCAAACCCCTTCTTTCATAGAGTGGTATTGTTTGTCAGCACCCTGTTCACACTGGGAGCTGTGCTGTCAGCAAACAATCATTTTTGTCTCCACATTTAAAGATATGATGAGCCACAAAGGAGAGTTGGATCGCTGGTCGGCTGATCAGAAGACATGTTTATGATTAACATTCCTACAAGCGTTGTTTTGCCCATTATCAGGTCAAGTAAAATGGCCATAAGGAAAAAAGACCAATAATAGAGAAATAAAAAATGTAGAGTCAATGGCCCACATTCACGGACATTGTCTAACAGTGTAAACGTAGACAGAAAGTCTAAATTTATCAGTGGCTGATGCTGGATGATCTGACACACCGATAGACTATCCAGTCTGAGTTTATACCACCTATTAGTTGGCTTAGTTTAAAATTTGTTAACATTTTGCACACAGCACCACATTTAAAAGATAACTGTCGTATTATTTTTTTTTTTGGAGTATTGGATTGTGATGATTAATATCACCTTGGTGGCCCTATTTCAACTTTTCACTGTGTATTCAATTACCCCTTAATTCCACATTTCTGTTCCCTGTACTGCCTATTTTTACCTGTGCTTAAAATAGGGTAGCTAGGCATGGTCCGTCCTCTGTTGAAGGACAGAGCACGCAGCGTGCAGGGTCACATTACTGACAGCCAGGGACTGTAAGTAAATGATTAAAGCCAGGTCCTCCCCAGCAGCTGATTACAGTGCCTGGGCTGTGTGCACTTCTCCCTGTCCCTGCGCTTGGCAGACGCTCCCTCACTCAGCAGAGCTGGAGAATGCAGAGTTGGAGCAGCGCACAACAGGGAAGGGAGATCTGCCATCTGCTCTGTGTATAAATGAAAGCAACATGTGGTAAGAGGAACCCTTTGTGCTGGAGGAGATTAACCCTTTAGGGAGAGGGCTCTGGTTACTGACACTTTTGGGGGGCTATTGTTACTGGCTAGTGAGGGCAGGCGGGATTAGCCTCAGGGTGAGGGCAGTGGCGGCCATCTTAACTGAATAGTGAGATTGCAGTTTTATGCAGACTGGTTGCTAAGGGCTGAATCTTATTAAATATGGGGTAAGTCAGTCTAATAGTAACTGATTCTGGAATATCATGTTATTACTAAGTACATATATGAAAATTGAAATTAGGGTCTAAATGTGACAGTTATCCTGCTGTGAACCTTTCTAGTGACGCTATGCCCCCTTTCTGCTAAGTTATGCCCCTTGTCAGACAAGTTGCAAAAAGTGCCTGAAAGTATGTAAAACACTTAACACATCTGCGTTCTGGATTCCGTTATGGCTTTCTGTTATAACATAGTTATAACGGAAAATAACGGAATCCATAAGACAGAAGGACGGATCCGTTATACTGCTCATAGACTTGTATTATGACAGAATGCAAAACGGAAGGCATTCCGTCTTAATAGAAGTCTATGGGAATCATAACTGATCCGTCCCGTTTCCGTTATGCAGAACGAAGAAAGAAGTCCTGTCGACAGTACTTTGTTTTCCGTCTTGCATAATGGGAACCAGACGGATCCGTTATGATTCCCATAGACTTCTATGAAGACGGATCAAAACGGAATGCCTCTTTAAAGGCTTCCGTTTTGACTTCCGTCTTATGGATTCCGTTATTTTCCATTATAACCATGTTATAACGGAAAGCCATAATGGAATCCAGAACGCAGATGTGAACCCACCCTTAAAGAGTCACTGTACATTTACACAACTTTACATAAATCAATAGAAGAAACAAGAAACTTTGTAATATGTTTTATCAGAGATAAATGTCTAGTTCTCATGTTATCAGCTGTTTACCCCCACCCCCCTTGCTAATTGCTTTTTACTTTGAGAAATGCTTTCAACCCATCTTAAGATAAACCATCTTCACAGGAGGATCATATTATACATGTCAATACACGTTTATGGAGAGGGGAGGGGGGAGTGAGCAGGAGCTTTGGAGAAAGGCACAGCAAGAGAAACTGCTGGAGCTAAATATGTAGTAAAGTTATATCTTAGCACAAGTGCTTCATTCACAAAAATACAAGTCAGTACTTCTCTGTAATGTCATCCATTATCCTGGAGCTGCTTCTGAGTAACTGTGAGACAGTTAGACAGGAGATTTTCCTCTACTTTCTGTGTGTTCAGTGGCTGGCAGCTTGTCTCTACCTACCATGTCAGCAGGGCCGGTTTTAGGTGAAATGGGGCCCTGGGGGGAAAAATAAGGACCCCGCCTCCCACACACACATGACACTTGCTAACTTTAACGTGTCCCCCCCCATCACTACAGAAATACAGCTCCCCATACCTCTTACATCCAGTGACGTCTCCTTTGATGTAGATGTTCTCTGTCCTCGTCTTCTCCTTTCAGACCTTCAGACCAGACCACCTTTTTGTTGCAGTTTCACAACAAAAAAAAATCTTAGTTTACTACTTTTCCATCATCCTCCCATCTTCTGGACAAATCATCCTATATACCCCCAATACTGTGCCACTGTGCTCCCCAATACTATACTGCAGAAACAGATAATACTAGTACCACACAGAGCCCCCCATATAAAATACCCCTTCTTTGTGGCCTCAGTAGAAGCCCCCATAGTGCCCCATAATAATGTGCCAGTATCAAGTGCCTTTCTTCCACCCCCATGTGCCAATAACAAGTGCCTCTCTTCCACCCCCCATGTGCCAGTAACAAGTGCCTCTCTTCCACCCCCCATGTGCCAGTAACAAGTGCTTCTCTCCCCCTCCCCATGTGCCAGTAACAAGTGCCTCTCCATGCCCCCCATGTGCTAGTAACAAGGGCCAACCCCCCCATGTGCCAGTATCAAGTGCCAAACCCCCCCATGTGCCAGTATCAAGTGCCAACCCCCTCCATGTGCCAGTATCAAGTGCCAACCCCCCCCCCCCATGTGCCAGTATCAAGTGCCAACCTCCCCCATGTGCCAGCATCAAGTGCCAAACCCACCCCCATGTGCCAGTATCAAGTGCCCCCCGCTCCCCCCATGTGGCAGTAACAGATAGTCTGGTATAAAAAACAAAAAACACTTATACTTACCTCCATCACACAGCGATGCGATGCAGGCCTCTTCTGGCCTGTGTCCCGCACTGTATGGCTCAAGCAGCGCGATTACGTCATTGCGCTGCCTGCACCGGCCTGTTCAGAGGAACAGGGAAGGGAGACGCCTTTCCCTCCCCTGCCCCACAGCACAGCCATCTGTATTGCTGTCCTGAGGACGGCGATACAGAAGACTATGGAGATGAACGATTCCACAATGGAAGCGTTCATCTCCCTGTGACCTGCCATTAGTTGCGGGCCAGCGCCGGTGTCGGGTGGTGGGCTTGGGGGCCCCTAAGGACTCGGGGGCACGGGGTCAATTGCCCCCCTTGCCTATATGGAAGCGCCGGCCCTGCATGTCTGAGAGAACTGCAAACCAGATATTCACTCAAGCACAGAGGAAAACTGCTATAAATGCCAGATACAAGTAATATAATGGAACCAAATACTGTTATTCTTCATGTACACACACTGTATGTTTAATACACAAAGGTTAGGTTAACTTTAAAGGGTAGCTAACCTTTGTTGGAAAATGTGAAGGGACAGAATCGCTGCTTAAAGTGCTCTGCCCTTTCAGCTTTCATTGAGTCTGCTCAGCTTTTCCACCATGTACGGATCCATAGAAAGTTACCTTTTGATAAATGTGTTGTAAACCATGTAGAGCAGTTTTGTTTTGTTTCTTTTCCGGCACAAATTGTGGGAGATTTTTGTCACCTATTTATTAGTAAATCTCCCCCATCGAGTGCGATGGGTACAGCTAGCTTGTAGATAAGACTTAGAGTCAGAACAATATGTACTGTATTATTCATCATTTATATTGCCGTCTTTATATAGGGCTCCATATGGGAAGGCTGTTGACATGTGGTCTGTGGGCTGTATCCTTGGAGAACTGAGTGATGGCCAACCACTTTTTCCCGGAGAAAGTGAAATTGATCAACTTTTCACAATCCAGAAGGTGTTAGGACCTCTCCCGTCAGAGCAGATGAAGCTGTTCTACAGCAACCCTCGTTTCCATGGCATGCGGGTGAGTACAAAGAATGGTCAGTGGCTATTTATCTGTAAGTTATCTGCTGTACTTGTATCATTTTGTTGCTTTTTTATGTCTTTATTGAGGCACTCTTTGCTCTGTTCTATAACACTATATAATACAGTGGACAAACATTTTCTAAGCTTTGTCTTATACTACATCACTCTATTTTTTTAAACATTAGGCATTGAAATATACAGTATATCAGGTCTTCCTTTGCACATCTCCAACGTGTCTTCACCACAGGAAAACACCTGAGTTAGGTCAGCCACGTTATCATAACTTTTACAAACCTGCTGGAAACAGCACTAGTAGCAGCTTACTATTGTTTAAATGTGACCTGTCACCTCTCCTGACATGTCTGTTGTAGTAAATAATTGTATTGCACATGAAGTGACAATTCTGGAGCATCTATTCTTTTGACTCTATGTTGTGCTTTTCCTCTATTATTCCTACTGAAGTTTATGATTTATTCACCAACTGAGTGTTATCAGTGGGGGTGAAAACCCCTCACAGTCTGCCACTGTGCAATCAGTGCGGCCAGTGGCAGACTGTGCAGCGATAACCCCCAATCTGGTCGGAAATTAATTCTACAAATTCTAGCAGGAATAATAGAGGAATGGCACAACATTTAGCTATCTGAAAAGATGTTCCAGAATTATTATTGCATGGTGAATGCGAGTAGTTACTAAAACAGACATGTCAGGAGAGCTTACAGGTCCTCTTTAAAGCCCATCAGTGCCCGAAATCCTCTTCTTCTTCAGGTGCCGTCCCTTGGTGAGTACAGTGTTCTTCACTGACTGTATGGCATTCCAGTTCCAACATGGCCACTGATGAAGAAACATGTGGCCTCCTTTGAATAGCACAGCAAATGGAATAGCACTGTGCATCCACTAGTTTCTCAGGCCATGCACAGTGTTATTGGAGGCTGCTGATGGACGAGTTACAGTAGTTCACATGCCTCTCCATCAGCAGACATGTTGGGACCCGAACGCCATACAGTCAGAGAGGACCACTGCACTTTGAAGGTGCTTGTCAGAGAAGGATCTTGGAGCTGATGGGCTTATAACGTGATATTAGTAGGTTGCTCACTGTGCTGTTTCCTGCACATTTGTGAAAGCTATTATAAAGTGGCCAACCCCTCGAAAGTGTACCTGTGATTTCAGGTATTTTTTTAAAAAAAAGCTGTTATTTAAGTGTACTGTATGTGAGGGATAACGCGATATCTGGCCATTATATGACATCACTATTTTATCAGTTTCCCCTCTGCAGGCTTTCAGTCTAATCTTCATTTCTCCCTGAGCTAGGGGGCACATAAAGAGCACACACAGAGAGAACAGGAGATTCTGCTGATTGAGCAAGCGATTGTGAGGAGGGAAGCGTCCCCTCCCGGCAATCGCTTGCTAGCTAGCGGAGGAAACCGCTGCTATTACATGCATCAATCTCCTCTGCAGCATGGGGAGGAGTGATCGCTATGTCATCACTCATCCCCATGCTGTCTAGTGGTTTGCCGGCAGCAGATCACTATTAGACAGCACGATCTGCGACCGGCAAGCTCTGATTTTAAAGCATGCTTAAAAATCAATATTGCCCGATGAATGAGCGTTTGATTGTTCATCGGGCAATCGTTGGCAGTATTATACTGCAAGATGATCGCTAACGAGCTTACACTGGCCAAAAAATTGGGCAGTGTAATACAGCCTTTACTCAGAAACAGCAACAGTACCATGTAGGACATTATAGAGAAGTACTGAGCAGTACTGATGTGAATAAAGCACTTGGAGTGAGAAAGAAAATCTACTAATAGCTGCTGCAGCCTTTGTGCCTGTGTCTCTCTGCTTGTTTCTCATTTTGGACTTCACACCTCCTCCCCCTCTCTATAAATTTCTATGGGCAGCTGTTTTCTGATCCTTCAGTGCACTGACAGTCCATCACGTTGTCTCATGGCAGAGTTATCACAGAATTCAGAGTTAGGCCCCTTTTACACGGGCGAGTATTCCGCGCGGATGCGATGCGTGAGGTGAACGCATTGCACCCGCACTGAATACCAACCTATTCATTTCTATGGGGCTGTTCACATGAGCGGTGATTTTCACACATCACTTGTGCATTGCGTGAAAATCGCAGCATGCTCTATATTCTGCGTTTTTCACGCAACGCAGGCCCCATAGAAGTGAATGGGGCTGCGTGAAAATGCAAGCATCCGCAAGCAAGTGCGGATGCGGTGCGATTTTCAAGCACGGTTGCTAGGAGACGATCGGGATGGAGACCCGATCATTATTATTATTTTCCCTTATAACATAGTTATAAGGGAAAATAATAGCATTCTGAATACAGAATGCATAGTAAAATAGCGCTGGAGGGGTTAAAAAAAAATAAAAAATAATTAAACTCACCTTAGTCCACTTGATAGCGCAGCCGGCATCTCCTTCTGTATTCTTTCTTTAGGACCTGGGTAAAGGACCTTTGATGACGTCACTCCGGTCATCACATGGTACGTCACATGATCTTTTACCATGGTGATGGATCATGTGATGACCGGAGTGACGTCATCAAAGGTCCTTTACCCAGGTCCTAAAGAAAGAATACAGAAGGAGATGCCGGCTGCGCTATCAAGTGGATTAAGGTAAGTTAAATTATATATATATTTTTTTTTAACCCCTCCAGCGCTATTTTACTTTGCATTCTGTACAATCTACAGAACACCGATCCCAAGCCCGAACTTCTGTGAAGAAGTTCGGGTTTTGGTACCAAACATGCGTGATTTTTCTCACGTGAGTGCAAAACGCATTACAATGTTTTGCACTCACGCGAAAAAATCGCGGGTGTTCCCGCAACGCACCCGCACATTTACCCGCAACACCCGTGTGAAAGAGGCCTAAGAGCTATATTAAACTGCCCGATGTTTGGGCAATGTGAACACATCCATCTTAAAGAAATAGAACACATCCATCGATACTTGTTTTTACCAGCCTGATCATACAGACCAATTACTGCTTCCACAGTGAATTACTCTGTCATTCATTTTTTTTCATTATCGGCAGCACACCTGTCATTACATAGGGAGATTTGCTGCCGATATTTGTGCATCTTTCATCCTGATGAATGCCCATCAGCTTACAAGTGAGTGTTTGCTCGTTCATTGGCTGATCGATCACTCAATTATACAGGCCAATTATTAGGAATGAGTGTTCCTATGAGCACTAGTTCCCAAAAATTGGCCCAAAAATTGTGAAGTCCTCAATGTTAGATTTTCTCTGATAAGATATATTACAAAGGTTTCTATATTCACCTGTACTATTGATTTATAGAAAGTTTGTTGAAAGTACAGATAACTTTTACCTGGACCATTTTTTACTTTTCTGTGTTTAATTTTTAGGAAAAATTGTTTTTTTGATCAATAGACTAAGGAAGTATGGTTGACCAAGGAAACATATTGAGGACTCTACTGATACATATTGATATTAGGGTTAGCGGTTTGTTTTCTGGCAGGAATGCAGCTATTAAAAAAAAAAAAAAAATTATTCAATTTGCCCAGCCTAAACTTATAGAATCATAGGTTTCTAAAAATGTAATACAGTGGTCCAGTGGCTTCATTCATTTGTGGTTGCTCCAGAGCACACATACCTAAGGTATCAATACCTCTGGTTCTTAAAGGACAGCATGCATTTCCTTATCTGCCCCAGCCAATAGATAGCCTTCCAGGGTATTTAAGGCACCTTTCTCTGTTTGAGGGTGCCTGACCAAAAAGATTGCCTAGCCTGCTAGTCCCTACGAGGGTATTTTTGCCATCTGATTATCCTGCCTGTTTATCATATTGCACGTGTTTTGCCTGCACTGACCTCTGCCTGTTTATCGTACTTACCGTGTGCTGCCTGCCCCCACCTTTAGCCTGTTTACTTTTTGGTGCCACTCATCGGTGTCTTTTGACCCTCCTGGGTCATCTGTCACTAAACAGAGAATACTCCAAGATGTATTGGTCTGGTGGTTCCTCAGAAGCAGGGAAAGAAAACCCAGTATAGAGGTGAATACCAGGGGAAGGTCTTTTAGAAAACGCCTTAGGAGTAGCCCTAAGTCAAATCTGTTCAGTAACACATTGGGTCCACATCCGCTGCTTTACAAGTGCTAATTTCTTGTTACGAAACCAGCTAAATAGTAGGAGAAATTTTCACACTCCACTTATTTTTGGATCTTTGAGCACCTTATTTGCACCTTTTTATCTTTCTGTACAGAATATGCTAATGTCAATATGTGATCCAAGCAGTTTTTTTTATTAACAAATTAAAAAGTGTGTGTTGTATTTAGTGTACAAGTTGTAACGTTCAGATCTCATGAAATACGGTTGTCCCTCAAGTTACAGTACAATAACCTTAGGATAAATTATTTTCAACATCCAATGGCCTTTCATGAGCCATCATAACTGGAAACCAGTCTCCACATACAGTGCCCTAGACACTGCTGATCTGTGGTCTGTGGTTCATGGGAATGTTTTTTTTACTGCTCTTTACCTGTGTCAGGATGAGCTACTCCTTTGGACACCAGGTTAGGGTGGATCCATTTTATTTTTTGGTAGACTTTGTGTATTGTACCAGATCCTGAAGAAGCTCCTGTCCTCTATATAGAAAGTGCTTTTCAGCTTCCATCAGCTATTTCTGACTATGGACTTGCTTTATCTGTAGTTGTTAGCTGCTTAATTTCTTTGAATCTTGATTTAATCTTATATTGGGGTGGCATTATGGGGCTTTGGAACCAATTCATGGTTTGCTAGGGTTAAAGAGAGTCTGTCACCAACATGACACATTTTGCGCTACTTGTGGCTAACTCCTCCCTGTTTATCTGCAGCCCTGTATCCCTCCGACGTCACTCTCTTCTGTGTCCATATTCCCACGCCCATCACTGCCAGACCCAGGCAGGCGCAGTACACTACCCAGACCGCCTGGTCTGGCCGTGATTTGCGCAGGGGCGGGATTTTGGTCACAGAAGAAAGGGATGTCATGGGGATATAGGGCTGGCTGCAAGATAAACAGAGGAGGAGATAGCCACAAGTAGCGCCAGGGGGCTTAGGCACTTCAAGCAAAGACACCGCCCCTGGGCACTTGTGATTCCTCATTTGCATATACTTCAAACTTTGTTTTTGATGCCTTAGAGACTCACAAAAGCCAAACAAAGGTACCATACAATGGTTTCAGCTTACAGTGGTTACCCCTGAACCAGTTAATATTATACAGTATCTTGAGGGATCATTGTAGAGTCTAGTAGACCCTTAAAATGGTGATGAATGTTCTAAGCAGTGGCAGATTAATTACATGTAGTAATGTGACTACTGTATTTGATTTTATATCTCTCTGCTAAAAAAAAATCTTTAAACAAGTTTTTTATGCTGAACATGGCGACGTGTATAGCAAAGGATTGACACCATACTCCTAGAACTTCTCTTTTAAATTCAATTTGTGCTTTTCTGCATCCTGTAAACTCAATATTAGCATTTTGAAAGGTGATACAAAGGGTCGGCATCCATTCCCTCCGTGGTAGCAGTTTCCGGCAGTACACGATTTTTCCATTTCCTTGCCTTCCAAACCTATTATTTTAGGATGAGCCATAAATTACATGTTATGACAGACAACCGTGGAACAAGCTTACCAGTTTCTCTGATTTATTGTACAATAGGAGCACAGAAAGCCCCTCTTTATGCTTACCTACATTTTGTACTGTTCATACTGTTAGCTCTTTCACAAAGATTTAAGTAACAATGAAAGTGCGGGTTAAGATACTTTTTAGGTTTTATCTGAGGTTTTCTGCAAATGAAGTATATTTGACACAATACAGTTAATAATTTAGTTATTGTGCATACTTAAAAGGACCTTTATAAGATTCAGGGAATTTTTCAGGCAAAACTATAGAAGCTATATAAAACTATAGAATAAAAAAACTATAGAAGACAGATCTTAAAAGTCGGGAAAGTTACCTTTACCCACCCTCTTGCTTTGTTTTTAGCAGCACCTCTTCAGATTATAAAGGGTTGGGGCCAGAGGGAGGGAATGGGACTCTTGGAAGATTTGTAGTTCATATTAGTGGACACTCTTCTCTTATTACTGCCTTGGCAACCGGATTGAGGGGAAGACAGAAATACATTTTTCCTACCGTTACATGGAAGGTAAAGGTATATCCTAATGGGTAAAGTGTTCACCAGGTTAAATTTTGGTATGCTAGCTTGGGGGGAGGGGGGGTTCCAACTAAATCCATCCAGGAAGTCCAATCTACAAGAAGAGGTCAAGGCACTACCAGATACCACCAGCTCCCTTTTTTGAGCACATAAGCTAAAAACAGCAACAATTCGTTCATACAGGCCTTTCTCAAACTGTATACAAAAGGGCCTATGTGCAGAAATGTTGCTATTTTTTCCACACAAAATATCGTGATTTATTTTGCGATGCCTTCTGGCACTAATGGTAAAGGCATGGGACAAATAAGAAGACTTGCGACAAATAACTGGGTATGAATCCTCTCCACTACTTTGCCGTAAGCCTACATTACTTGAAATTTTAAGACTAGAGGTATTTTTCCCATGGAAAAGGTGTGGGATAATATTTCTAGAACAAGTTCAAACAGATTAGGGCTTAAGGGAGGGAGTCTTTCACCTAAACTGACCATTATAAAACACTAACACCATGATCTGCATTATAGTCCCCATATGTGAATGCTACTTACCGTATAGCTGTCCGTCGCTTATTTTCTCTAAAAAACACTTTTATTCAATATGTTAGGTTCTGAAGGTGCCCAGGGGCGGCGTTTAAGCGGCCGGTGCCCAGGACCCTCGTCGCTTTTTATATGAAACCCCTCCCCTTTCACCACTCTGGCCCGCCCTAGGTTCTTCAGAAATCCAGCGCCGTTAATAAGATTCGCCGCGCCTGCGCACTTCATTCCCCATTATGGGCAGAGGCACAAGAGAATGTCCAATGTGCCGGAAAGGGGAATGAAGTGTGCATGCGCGGCGAATCTTGTGAACGGTGCTGGCGCTGGATTTCTGAAGAACCTAGGGCCGGCCAGAGTGGTGAAAGGGGAGGGGTTTCATATGAAAAGCGACGAGGGGCCTGGGTACCGGCCGCTTGAACGCCGCCCCTGGGCACCTTCAGAACCTAATTAACATATTGAATAAACGTGTTTTTTTAGCAAAAAATAAGCGACGGACAGCTACGGTAAGTAGCATTCCAATATGGGGACTATAATGCAGTTCATGGTGTTAGTGTTCTATAATGGTCAGTTTAGGTGAAAGACTCCCTTTAAAGAATTTTGACCAATTCAGAACTGACTATAATCTGATTTTTACCAGGTCCTCCAACTGCGCCATGTCTTTGAATCCCCAACTAGAAGTGTCCCTATTGTGATTGCCACACACTCACATGTGTAGACTTGGGAGAAGGGATGGGAGATGTATTGATTATGTATAAGCAGATTCTGTCGTCCTGTATACAGGGAAACCCTTTGGTTGTTAGAAATAAGTGTGATGTTAGATTTAGGGCCCTTTACCAATAAACAATGTGCAGAGGTGTTAGAAATGATGTCTACATTATCACTTTGTGAGGTTCGTCTCCTATCATAGCTCTATCTGGCGCATAAAGTACAACCCTAATTCCAAGAACACAGTGATTTATAAATCTCATAGACCCAATATTGTTTTCACAATAGATCACAGAACACATATCAGATGGTGAAAGTGAGACATTTTACCATTTCATGAAAAAAAATACGGTAATTCATTTAAGAAAAAAAATGCATCTCAAAAAAGTTGGGGCAACAAATGGCTGGAGAAGCAAGTGGTACTAATAAAAACCATCTGAATCAGCAATTTGCAACTACCGTATTTTTCGACCCATAAGGCGGAAATGTTCTTGCGTCTTTTGGGGTGAATATTATTGAGCGCTTCCATTATGGAAGCATTCATTAGTACCGAAGGACTGGGAAGTGGTAAAGACTCTTTAATCCTCACGCAGACGTCCGTGAAATGCAGTCCGTGAGATACCAGACTGGTATTGCAGGAGCGCAATACTCAATGTCATTGCTTGCTATGACGCCTTGCGCTCCTGCAATGCCAGTCCGGTATCTCACAGACCGTGTTCCACGGACATCTGCATGAAGCTTTACTCGCCGCTTCCTGGTCGTCGGCTGTGCTGTGGCTGCGCACAGCATGAGGGCGCTCTGTGACCTGACGCGCACAGCTGATGGCAGGAGGAAGAAGATTGCTGGCGGTGAGGAGTGGCGGCGTACGGAGCCGGAGAGGTAAGTGTTTATTTTATTTTATGTGATATAAGCATGGGGGTTGATGAGAGGCATATGGGGGCTGATGAGAGGCATATGGGGGCTGATGAGATGCATATGGGGGCTGATGAGATGCATATGGGGGCTGATGAGATGCATATGGGGGCTGATGAGAGGCATATGGGGCTGATGAGAGGCATATGGGGCTGATGAGATGCATATGGGGGCTGATGAGAGGCATATAGGGGATGATGAGAGGCATATGGGGGATGATGAGAGGCATATGGGGGCTGATGAGATGCATATGGGGGCTGATGAGAGGCATATAGGGGCTGATGAGATGCATATGGGGGCTGATGAGAGGCATATGGGGGATGATGAGAGGCATATGGGGGCTGATGAGATGCATATGGGGCTGATGAGAGGCATATGGGGGATGATAAGAGGCATATGGGGGCTGATGAGATGCATATAGGGGCTGATGAGAGGCATATGGGGGCTGATGAGATGCATATGGGGGCTGATGATATGCATATAGGGACTGATGAGATGCATATAGGGGCTGATGAGAGGCATGGGGGCTGATGAGATGCATATGGGGGCTGATGAGATGCATATGGGGGCTGATGATATGCATATAGGGACTGATGAGATGCATATGGGGGCTGATGAGAGGCATATGGGGGCTGATGAGATGCATATGGGGGCTGATGAGAGGCATATAGGGGATGATGAGAGGCCTATAGGGGATGATGAGAGGCATATGGGGGATGATGAGAGGCAAATGGGGGATGATGAGAGGCATATGGGGGCTGATGAGATGCATATAGGGGCTGATGAGAGGCATGGGGGCTGATGAGATGCATATGGGGGCTGATTATATGCATATAGGGACTGATGAGATGCATATAGGGGCTGATGAGAGGCATGGGGGCTGATGAGATGCATATGGGGGCTGATGAGATGCATATGGGGGCTGATGATATGCATATAGGGACTGATGAGAGGCATATGGGGGCTGATGAGAGGCATATGGGGGCTGATGAGATGCATATGGGGGCTGATGAGAGGCATATAGGGGATGATGAGAGGCATATAGGGGATGATGAGAGGCATATGGGGGATGATGAGAGGCAAATGAGGGATGATGAGATGCATATGGGGGCTGATGAGAGGCATATGGGGGCTGATGAGAGTGCCGGAAAGGGGAATGAAGTGTGCATGCGCGGCGAATCTTGTGAACGGTGCTGGCGCTGGATTTCTGAAGAACCTAGGGCCGGCCAGAGTGGTGAAAGGGGAGGGGTTTCATATGAAAAGCGACGAGGGGCCTGGGTACCGGCTGCTTGAACGCCGCCCCTGGGCACCTTCAGAACCTAATTAACATATTGAATAAACGTGTTTTTTTAGCAAAAAATAAGCGACGGACAGCTACGGTAAGTAGCATTCCAATATGGGGACTATAATGCAGTTCATGGTGTTAGTGTTCTATAATGGTCAGTTTAGGTGAAAGACTCCCTTTAAAGAATTTTGACCAATTCAGAACTGACTATAATCTGATTTTTACCAGGTCCTCCAACTGCGCCATGTCTTTGAATCCCCAACTAGAAGTGTCCCTATTGTGATTGCCACACACTCACATGTGTAGACTTGGGAGAAGGGATGGGAGATGTATTGATTATGTATAAGCAGATTCTGTCGTCCTGTATACAGGGAAACCCTTTGGTTGTTAGAAATAAGTGTGATGTTAGATTTAGGGCCCTTTACCAATAAACAATGTGCAGAGGTGTTAGAAATGATGTCTACATTATCACTTTGTGAGGTTCGTCTCCTATCATAGCTCTATCTGGCGCATAAAGTACAACCCTAATTCCAAGAACACAGTGATTTATAAATCTCATAGACCCAATATTGTTTTCACAATAGATCACAGAACACATATCAGATGGTGAAAGTGAGACATTTTACCATTTCATGAAAAAAAATACGGTAATTCATTTAAGAAAAAAAAATGCATCTCAAAAAAGTTGGGGCAACAAATGGCTGGAGAAGCAAGTGGTACTAATAAAAACCATCTGAATCAGCAATTTGCAACTACCGTATTTTTCGACCCATAAGGCGCATCCCCCCCCCCCCAAAAGTGGGGGGGAAATGTTCTTGCGTCTTTTGGGGTGAATATTATTGAGCGCTTCCATTATGGAAGCATTCATTAGTACCGAAGGACTGGGAAGTGGTAAAGACTCTTTAATCCTCACGCAGACGTCCGTGAAATGCAGTCCGTGAGATACCAGACTGGTATTGCAGGAGCGCAATACTCAATGTCATTGCTTGCTATGACGCCTTGCGCTCCTGCAATGCCAGTCCGGTATCTCACAGACCGTGTTCCACGGACATCTGCATGAAGCTTTACTCGCCGCTTCCTGGTCGTCGGCTGTGCTGTGGCTGCGCACAGCATGAGGGCGCTCTGTGACCTGACGCGCACAGCCGAAGGCAGGAGGAAGAAGATTGCTGGCGGTGAGGAGTGGCGGCGTACGGAGCCGGAGAGGTAAGTGTTTATTTTATTTTATGTGATATAAGCATGGGGGTTGATGAGAGGCATATGGGGGCTGATGAGAGGCATATGGGGGCTGATGAGATGCATATGGGGACTGATGAGATGCATATGGGGGCTGATGAGATGCATATGGGGGCTGATGAGATGCATATGGGGCTGATGAGAGGCATATGGGGCTGATGAGATGCATATGGGGGCTGATGAGAGGCATATAGGGGATGATGAGAGGCATATGGGGGATGATGAGAGGCATATGGGGGCTGATGAGATGCATATGGGGGCTGATGAGAGGCATATAGGGGCTGATGAGATGCATATGGGGGCTGATGAGAGGCATATGGGGGATGATGAGAGGCATATGGGGGCTGATGAGAGGCATATGGGGGCTGATGAGATGCATATGGGGCTGATGAGAGGCATATGGGGGATGATGAGAGGCATATGGGGGCTGATGAGATGCATATAGGGGCTGATGAGAGGCATATGGGGGCTGATGAGATGCATATGGGGGCTGATAATATGCATATAGGGACTGATGAGATGCATATAGGGGCTGATGAGAGGCATGGGGGCTGATGAGATGCATATGGGGGCTGATGAGATGCATATGGGGGCTGATGATATGCATATAGGGACTGATGAGATGCATATGGGGGCTGATGAGAGGCATATGGGGGCTGATGAGATGCATATGGGGGCTGATGAGAGGCAAATGGGGGATGATGAGGCATATGGGGGCTGATGAGATGCATATAGGGGCTGATGAGAGGCATGGGGGTGATGAGATGCATATGGGGGCTGATTATATGCATATAGGGACTGATGAGATGCATATAGGGGCTGATGAGAGGCATGGGGGCTGATGAGATGCATATGGGGGCTGATGAGATGCATATGGGGGCTGATGAGATGCATATGGGGGCTGATGATATGCATATAGGGACTGATGAGAGGCATATGGGGGCTGATGAGAGGCATATGGGGGCTGATGAGAGGCATATGGGGGCTGATGAGATGCATATGGGGGCTGATGAGAGGCATATAGGGGATGATGAGAGGCATATAGGGGATGATGAGAGGCATATGGGGGATGATGAGAGGCAAATGAGGGATGATGAGATGCATATGGGGGCTGATGAGAGGCATATGGGGGCTGATGAGAGGCATATGGGGGCTGATGAGAGGCATGGTGGCTGATGAGAGTTATGGGGCTCTTATCTGAGGTCTGATTGGGGGTTATTCACATTGACTCCACATAATCCACTCAGTCGTATTAGTCTTATTCAAAAGGTTATTCGTGAGGTATAAATAATACTCACTCTTTTAAAGCTTTGCTTGTATTTTTCAGTCTTTTTATTCATATAAATAAATTGCTATAATGCATAGTAACCCTGAGAGCGCTGAACTGATTGCTACCCCATGCTGCGCGACGTTTCGGGGGTCATGCCCCCTTAATCATGCGTGCCTGTGGGTTGTGAACATGCGCTTTAAGTACAATATCTTTCCATCATCATTTCACATTTACATATATTCATTAATAGCTTCAGTTTTCACAGATGTACATCAAATATTTATGTTGCATTTAAAAACAGGCCCCTTTCACACGAGCGAGTATTCCGCGCGGATGCGATGCGTGAGCTGAACGCATTGCACCCGCACAGAATCCTGATCCATTCATTTCTATGGGGCTGTGCACTCGAGTGGTGATTTTCACGCATCACTTGTGCGTTGCGTGAAAATCGCAGCATGCTCCTCTTTGTGCGTTTTACACGTAATGCAGGCCCCATAGAAATGAATGGGGTTGCGTGAAAATCGCAAGCATCCGCAAGCAAGTGCGGATGCGGTGCGATTTTCACGCACGGTTGCTAGGAGACGATCGGGATGGGGACCCGATCATTATTATTTTCCCTTATAACATGGTTATAATGGAAAATAATAGCATTCTGAATACAGAATGCATAGTACAATAGGGCTGGAGGGGTTAATAAAAAATAATTAAACTCACCTTAATCCACTTGCTCGCGCAGCTGGCTTCTCTTCTGTCTTCTTTTTTGCTGTGTGCAGGAAAAGGACCTGTGGTGACGTCACTCCGGTCATCACATGGTCCATCACATGATCTTTTACCATGGTGATGGATCATGTGACGGACCATGTGATGACCGGAGTGACGTCACCACAGGTCCTTTTCCTGCACACAGAAAGAAGACAGAAGAGATGCCGAGCTGCGCGAGCAAGTGGATTAAGGTGAGTTTAATTTTTAATTTTTATTTTTTAACCCCTCCAGCCCTATTGTACTATGCATTCTGTATTAAGAATGCTATCATTTTCCCTTATAACCATGTAATACAATCTACAGAACACCGATCCCAAGCCCGAACTTCTGTGAAGAAGTTCGGGTTTGGGTACCAAACATGTGCGATTTTTCTCACGCGAGTGCAAAACGCATTACAATTACAGTTTTGCACTCGTGCAGAAAAATCGTGCATGTTCCCGCAACGCACCCGCACCTTTTCTCGCAACGCCCGTGTGAAAGAGGCCTTACTGAGATACTGATCATAGAAATACCTTAAAATTGCAAATTTCATTTAACCCTTTAGGATATAGTGTCTCCATTTTCATTATCCTTCTAGTTTCATATTGTAGCATATTTCATATTTGCCTTCCTCTGAATCAGGCATGCTCAACCTGCGGCCCTCCAGCTGTTGCAAAACTACAACTCCCAGCATGCCCGAACAGCCTACATCTATCAGCCTACAGCAGGGCATTGTGGGAGTTGTAATTTTACAACAGCTGGAGGACCGCAGGTTGAGCATGCCTGCTCTGGATCAACTTGCAGGATAACAGGCTGAACTGGATGGACAAATGTCTTTTTTCGGCCTTATATACTATGTTACTATGAATAAGACTAATACGACTGAGTGGATTATGTGGATATACAGTAATTGTGGAGCCTGAGTGAGGTTCTGAATCAGGTCGTGGTATACTACAGGTGGAGCAACAGTTGATGATTGAAGTCATTCACATTGGGGTCTGAGCTGAGGTCTGATCTAAGGTCTTATTAGGGTCTTATTAACATTGGGGGTCTGTTTGGGGCAGTTACCTGAGGTATGATTAACATTGGAGGTCTGATTGGTGGTCTGACCTGAGGTCTAATGAAAAATATTTTTTTCTTATTGTCCTCTTCTAAAAACCTAGGTGCGTCTTATGGGCCTGTGCGTCTTATAGGGTGAATAATATGTCATATGACTGAAAAGAGCATGTTTGAGAGGCAGAGTCTCAAAGAAGCAAAGATGAGCAGAGTTTCACCCCAAAAATATTCCTCTATGTAAAATTGTGAAGACTTTAAATATCCCACCATTTACAGTACATAATATCATCAAAAGATTCAGCGAATCTGGAGAAATCCATGTGCGCAGTGGACAAGGTCGACGGGCAATATTGGATGCTTTTCATCTACAGACCCTCAGGTGGCACTGCATTAAAACCAGCATGATTCTTTATTGGAAATCACTCAGGAACACCTCCAAAAATCTTTTTCTAAGATCTCAGTTCACCGTGCCGTCCACAAGTGCAAGTTTAAGCTGTATCATGCAAAGAAAAACCCATATATCAACACGATCCAGAAACTCTTCTGTCTTCTCTGGATGAAAGCTCATTTAAAATGGCATGAGGAAAAATAGAAAACTGTTCTGTGGTCAGATGAATCAAAATTGGAAGTTCTTTTTGTGAGCCACGCTGTGTCTGCTGACTCAAGAGGCGAGTGTCACGGACGTTCCCGTGGCAGGAGATCGGTGAGACTGGCAACACGTGGTTTGATCGGACATGTTTTCCATTTAAATCCAATGATGTCTGTGTTGTTTCTGGTGCTTGCCACACCTTCTTTCCCCAGATGTAGCTATTATGGTCATTTAACCTTCTCTATTTATACATCCAAAATACTGTAAGCCATAAATCGTCCAAAAATATGAATGGATAAAACAACTATCCATACACCTCAATACCATGTATAACTATATGCCAATAAAAATTACCAGACCGCATGAAATATAAATACAATTTATTGACACAGTTTGTAAATAATAATTCATAAATGAAACCAAGTGGAGGAAAAGGCGACATTCACATCAGGAGACACAACTGGTGACTCAATCCCCATCATACATAATATTAAAGTGCAAGTGCATATAGGTATCTCATACATACAATGAACAGAGTCTATGTTACCCATTATGTGTCTCCTCTGGAATGGCGCCAGCCCCGAGGCGCGTTTTGGGGGACCTTTGGGTGGCGTCATCTCCGAGGGACACACATTAAATGCAATGGCCAACGAATCATGAGCCCCACACCATAATTAAGAAATAAGTGGCATCTGGACATATGGCGCTGAAGGGGAAGGGAGAGGATCAAGGAGTATAAGGGAGACAGGGAAATGCAGAGTATCGCGCGATCTCCGCAATGACGCGGCTGTCACATGACCGCCGTAAAGTCACGTGATATCCCCAGCAAAGCCACGATACTTAGATTGTGGAAATGCCAATGGGACACAACGCAATATAGCGCATGCGCGGGCCCGACGCATTAAGACATATCCTAGCAAGATGGAATGGATAAAATGTTGTGATCCTAATTAAATAAATATATATATATATATATTATAGAGCACAAACATCACAATAAATAAACATGATTAAATCCAAGTGACAATGATGCATAAAAAGTGAAAATTAAGAAAAATACTGGCTCAATACTGGAAAAAAAATAATCAGTTTTATCCTCATGCATTCTGAATTGAGAGTATTCCATTTAGAATGCATCAGTTCAGTCCCTCTTACGTTTTTTGGACGAAGAAAATACCGCAGCATGCTGCAGTTTTCTCTCCTGCCAAAAATACTGAACATCCGGATCCGTCTGACAAATGCCATCAGTTTGCGTCGGGATTGCCAGATCTGTCAGACAGTTCCGGCGACGGAACTGCCTGCCGGAATCCTCTGCCACAAGTGTGAACGTACCCTAATAAAAAAGTCAAAATAAAAATAGAAATAATGGCGAATGTGAAAAAATGTGAGTGTGAAAATGTGTGTGTGTGAGAAATATATGTGAGGTAAAAATAACATTGTGAGCAGCATAGAAAATGAACAAAACATAAGTGTAAATATATATAAAAAATATATAAAAAAAGTGAGTGAATGTGAATGTGATAAACAAATCATGAGTGTATTAAATGATGAGTGAATGAATGAATACCTGTGAAAATAATTGACATGATTAATCAATACATAAAAACAAACTGTTGAAGTACCCTAATAAAAGGAAAAAAAAATTATAATAAAAAAAATATATATATTTAATAAATAGGTTCTTTCCTCTTATACTACTTTTTATTTTATACTTTATCTCCCGCTTCCCTCCTCCTTCCTCTATCCTTACCACATACATGTGGGGATCCATGCCAGGTGACCAGAAAACATTCAGAGCAAGTAGAATAACAGAATAATGAAAACAATATATCAATAATAAACAAAAAATAAATAAAAATAATAAATATATACAAATATATTAAAATGATATAGACAGCACAAAAATAAGTGATCCCACGTGATACATACCAAAGATAATAAATGATAAAATAAAAATGATTAAAAATCTGAATTTAAAACAATGAGTGTGCAGACTCGAAGAACGCCTATAAAAAGGATGAAAAACCAGACGATTCATTTAGACCATTAGGACTTAGCATATTCAACTTCCAAATCCATTTGCATTCTAACTGAGCCAATCTCCTTGTAATATCCCCACCGCGCATGTTCTTTAACACGCAATCCATAGCCCAAAACTTTAACCCAGCCGAATCACAGCAGTGATGGAATTTAAAATGCCTAGCGACTGGTTTCAACTTGGACTCATCTGTTTCATCTCTGGCAGATACAATATCACGGCCATGTTCACGCACCCTGATCTTCAGCTCTCTTTTAGTGAGCCCTACAAACACTTTTGGACAAGGAAAAGTCGCATAATACACCACCGCCGTGCTGGAACATGTTAACCGGTGGGTAATTAAAAAGGTCTTCTCACCAGTGGTATCTGGAAAATGTACGGCTCTCACCATATTAGCGCAGGCAATACATTTACCACAAGATACAAACCCCCACTTGGGCCTGCCAATGCCAGGAAAGATCGGAGGAATCTGTTTCATGTAAAAGCTTTTCACCAGATAGTCTCTCAGATTCTTGGATCTCCTTGCGACCAAAGAAGGACTTGAAGAAGCATATTTCACTACAACCGGATCTGTCAAAAGAATCGGCCAATACTTTTCCAAACAGGCTCTCATTTCATGCCATCTGGAGTGGTAGTTTGTGATAAACCTTGCTTTATTATCATCCGGTCTCACCTTCCTGGAATAAAGCAGATCCGAGCGGGTACATGACTTTGCTCTTTTATATGCAGTCTTGATAGAACGTTGACTGTATCCCCTGTTAGAGAAACGTTGCTTTAATTCTTCCGCACGTTCTTCGAATATAGCTTTAGTGGAACATATCCTGTCTGTAAAAACTGTCCCACAGGAATAGATCTAATCATCTGTGGGGGATGAGATGAAGAAGAATGTAAATACGAGTTGACTGCTGTGGATTTTCTGAAAACATTCGTCTAAATCGAGCCATCTGCTGCCCTCCGGAATTGTACATCTAGAAAGTCAATGACATCCTTGTTAAATTTAAAGTGGCAAAAAATCTTTCCAACTCAAAAGAATCCCCCTGCCAGATCAGAAACACATCATCGGTGTACTGCGCCCATAAAATGGCGCGGTCCATTGATGGATGCTGGTCTGACAGAAAGAGATCCCTCTCCCACAGACCCAGGAACAAATTAGCATAAGAGGGCGCACATGGCGCCTACATGGCGCCCCTATTGCTGTCCCCCGGAGCTGTAGGTAGAAGGACCCGTCAAAAATAAAAAAAATTGTGCGTTAAAATAAATTCTAACAACTCAACCTAAAATCTTCTCTTACCAATGTGTGTATTTTGTCTCTCTAAAAAATAATCAACAGCCTGAATGCCATCTCGATGTCTTATACTGGTGTATAGTGACTCAACGTCACATGTCACCAGTAGCATATCTTCTTCCAGGTGTATCCCATCAATTTTCCGTAGAAAATCACTGATGTCCTGAATATGAGATGCTAAATAAGCCACCATGTCCTTGAGTTGTGAATCAAGGTAAAGTCCAGATTTTTCAGTTAAGCTACCATTGCCAGAAATAATAGGCCTACCTGGCGGTGTTTTAGCATTCTTGTGGATCTTCGGTAGGAGGTACAATGTTGGTATGGTGTTTTTTTTTACAATCAAAACATCATGTAAAGATTTAGAGATTACAGCTTCATCCAAGGCCTTATCCAGAATGTCCCGCATGCTGGTCTCAAAAAAAGACAATGGGTTAAAAGTCAATTTCTTGTAACAATCTTTGTCTTTTAGTTGTCTATAGGCCTCCTTCTCGTACATAGAGTGGGGCCACACTACAATGTTACCCCCTTTGTCTGAGGGCTTAAAGGCAACATCAGATAATTTTGACAAATTCTTCAAACTCAAGCGTTGAGACAAATTATCTCTTGATATGGTCATGGGAATCTTAGTAAATTCATTGGAGACCAACTTGACAAACATATCAATAGGGGGACATAACGATAATGGAGGAAATTTCTTAGACTTATACCTAATTGATGAGGGTATCTCATCTCCCCTGGCTTGTTCACCTTCCTCCAACAATTCTTCAAGTATACTGCACAGCCTCCTGTTCTTCACTGGTACTAAAGTGTTCCTCCTCCCCCTCCTTGTGATACCACCTCTTGAAAAGCAAGGACCATCGAGCAAATATATTCAGGTCCTTTATCGCTGTAAAGCAATCAAAGGGGGCACAAAGAGAGAAAGTTAGACCCTTTTCAAGAACCGACATTTCTGATGCGGACAACACATGATGAGAAAGATTGATTACCTTAAGATTATCCTGTTGTGTGTCTCCACTTCACCCAAAGTAATTTTTCTTCCCTCCAGTTGCGGGACCCGGAGCCATCTTTCTTTTATGTGATCATGTAGATCTAGTCATGCTGCCTGTGGGTTCCAAATGATCTGAGATCGAAGATACAGATGAAAAGGGGGAAGAACGGTTTCGAAACATTGTGTTATCCATCTTAAAAGGACGATTATCCCTACGTCTCCATTTATATACCCTTTTTGTCTGAAATCATTTGAATCACGGATTAATTTTTTAGATTTAACATCCTGAATCTCCTTTTCCCACTTTTCAAAATTCTTATTGAGTGTAGAATCAAACTCTTCCATTGACTCCTGATTGCACTCTTGTCTCGAGGTTAGGTGTAACTTCTTAATCTCACAATCCAATGTGTTCAAGGTCATTGTATTATGTTCAATTAAAAAACCCATAAATTTGTACGCTGCATCACTGCATATCTCTTCCCACTTTGATAAAAATGTCTCATCTTCAAAATCAAATGAAGGAGATACCTGTATCCTCAGACCTCATGGAATCAATTTTTTCTCAATTTTTTCTCAAGGTATCTGCCCAAAGAGGCCTTATTCCACCACGCCTTGGTCCGTTTGTGAAATAAATAATTGAGACTGGCCTGTATCCCTAGTGTTCTTCGAATCTGTCACTTCACCTGCACCGGTTTCTCTAAAAATATTGCCCAGTGATGAAAGCCAGGACTATTCTCTGGCTTTATAATCCATGGTTTTGGCTACAAAAAGTTCTGTAAAAAACAGAAATATCAAATACATCCAAAATACTGTAAGCCATAAATCCACTCATGCCTATGGCAAATATACTATATAACTATATGCCAATAAAAATTACCAGACTGCATGATATATAAATACAATTTTGTGACACAATTTATAAATAACAATTCATACATGAAACCAAGTGCAGGAAAAGGCGACATCCACATCAGGAGACACAACTGGTGACTCAATCCCCATTATACATAATATTAAAGTGCAAGTGCATATAAGTATCTCATACATACAATGAACAGTGTCTATTTACCCATTATGTGTCTCCTCTGGGATGGCGCCAGCCCCGACGCGTCACCTCCGAGGGACACACAGTAAATGCAATGGCCAGCCAATCATGAGCCCCACACCATAATTAAGAAATAAGTGGCATCTAGACATATGGTGCTGAAATGGAATGCAAGGGGGGAGGGAGAGGATCAAGGAGTATAAGGGAAATGCAGAGCATCGCGCGATCTCCGCGATGATGCTGCGGTCACAATGCTTCTCCGACAATTCTGTGCGTTTTGTGGCTTCTGTTTGGACCTTTGGCTAGATTGTGGTTGGATCTCGGCTGAGTTCCTGGTGCTTACATTGCTCCTTTGAAGTTAAGTCTTTCTTTTCCCTTTTGTATTTTGTTTTTGGTTCTGTGTGTTGCATTTCCCTATTGTTTGTATTAGGCTTGAAGAAGACTCCTGTTCGTCCTTTCTTTTGGAGGAACAGGTAGTCTCGTCCCTGCCATTAGTACCAGGGTCCTATAGGGCTAGATAGGACTCTAGATATTCCAGCGTATGAACTCACCTACCTTTGGGGTCTGTTCATACTGGTAGTCAGTCAGGATTTTGGTTAGGGTTTTTACTAGGAGGTGTCCATTTTCCTTCCCTAGTTCTCAGGCCTGATTCCCAGTTCCCCCTTCCCACCTATGCTCGGTGTGGTGTTTCCCTCCCACACCGAAGCATGACAGCGAGGGACCATCCAGCTTATCAGCACACAGTTCAAAAGCCTGCATCTCTGATGGGTTGCATTAGTGCCTATGGCATGGGCAGTTTATCATCTGGAAAGGCACTATCAATGCTATCAACAGTATATAAAGGTTTTAGAACAACATACAATATGCTCCCAGTATGCTCCCATCCAGATGTCTCTTTCAGGGAAGGCTTTACATATTTCAGTAAGACAAAGCTAAACCACATACAGTATGTAAAGCAACCTTTTATGCAGGAAATAAGGATTTACTACATATTATATGAGAATGTGCCACTCCATTTGATGCATCATTGGTCCACCATAACACTGCCCAGTGCTTTTTGTTTGATTAATGCTCCCTGAGATTTCAGAGCCAGTAGAGAAGACTCAGGGGAAGCCAGGTGCACCAAACAGACTAGCCCCACCCACGGTGCACCAACAGCCTTATTTCCATAAAAATAAAATGTAATTGTCAAGAGTAGAGGCTGGACATTCACATGAAGGTTATGGTTTGGAGCACCTGCCCAACATGTCAGTATGCTTAATTTGAAACTGATTTTGAAGATGACAGACTCCCTTTAGGACAGTAACTTATACGTTACCTTTGCAATCTTCACCTTGGCTGAAATATTGTACGTTAAAAGCAAATATACTGTATGTTTAAATGTATAATAATACCTTCCATTGCTTTTAAACCTTTCACCACAAAATATAATGCAATCTGCCAGGAGCATATTGTAGAGCAGGAGGAGCTGAGCAAATTGATATATAGTTTTTATGGGAATAGATTCAGCTAAACTTGTAATTTATACATTTACGTCTCTGTTCTTTCAGAACTTAAGACCACCACCGTATACAGCTATCAGTGACTGACACCTAGCTCTGTATACACACTGACCCAGAGAATGCAATCAATCAGTGATAACATCTCCCCCCATGTTCAAATTAAGTCATAAAAAGCAGAGATTTAAATGTATACATTAAATTTTTTACTGGATCTTTTCCTATGTAACTACCGTATATGTCAATCTGTTCAGCTGTTCCTGCAGATTGTACTGCACTTTGTGGTGACATGTCCGCTGTAAAGCAAAACTCTAAGTCCTGCTTCATCTGCAGAACCAAATACAGCAGTTACCTTGTTAATTAGTCTCTAAAATAAGTGAATTATATGCCTACAGGTGATTTTAACATGTTGCTAATGGCTATTTTTTAGTACATTTAGGTGCTGTGTGAGTTGCCTAAGTATGGTGCAGTACTGCTGAAATATTTTTCACAAAATCTAACGATCAAAGAACATTAACTCATACAGCATTAAACATTATTCAGCCTTGATCTGCAGAAATAAAAATACTTGCCCTCTAAAGAAATAACGATCAAAATGAATAATCATAACCCCAGATTTTTATTTCTTCTGACTTTTCCTGGTATTCTTTTGTTTATCACATATATTACCGATGTGTGTCTCTATCTATCTATCTATTTAGAAACACAGAAAAAAGAGCAGCACAATCACTGGTAGATGTGGATGCAATGGGTGAATGAAGAGCGCCCATCACCCTTTGAATACTATCTTATCTATCTATCCTGTATACACACTGCTTCTATATTGATGGCAGTACTACAGAAACCATCGTTGTCCACTATCCAATGAATGGAGCTGTGTAATTCTGTTGTCTCCTTCCAGTGTCTGAGCTGCATCCAAAACTGTATGGTAGCTAGCGCTGCAGTCCTTGTTTTAAAGCTTAGATTCTTAGTGTTAAAATAAGAATTTATTCATAATTCAAGGTGCCATAGAACCTAAGATATATTCCAGATGGAAGCAGCCACCATGGAGAAAGAGAGGAGGAGCCAGCGGGTTAAGTGCTGACAAGCTGCAGGGACAGGATGAGAAATTAAAATTAGAAAACCTGGCATTTTACCTCACAAAAATAGCAGCATTCTGTGCTATTTTGCCCCAGATATTTGAAGAAAGCTGTAACAGGGGAAGGCAGCTTCCATTCCAGATGTGAATGAAGCCCATCTCACCCTTAGGCCTCTTTCCCACAGGCGTGTGTGGCCCGTGGTCGTGCTGCGGGCCGCAATGCACGAGCACAGTCCGTGGGGCAGCGGATCGCGGACCCATTGACTTTTCTGTCAAAACAGGAAGGTAGCAAAGAAGCACCTAAAAACTGTAAAGAAAAAAATAGAATATGTAAAAGACAGATAAAGAAAGCCAAGCTGTAGACAGAGAGGCTCATTGCCAAAGAGAGTAAAACTAACCCTAAATGTTCTTCAAATATTTGAATAGTAAAAAGGTGAAACCTGAAAGTGTTGGCCCTTTAAAGAGTGGTGAGAGAAGAGTTGTAGAGAATGATGAGGAAAAAGCAAATGCATTTAAAAAAAAATTCTCCACTGTATCTAATGCAAGATGAAATGTAAAGTGTCAAAGTAAACTCCCCATTAAATGTAGCCTATCTGACCAAGGAAGAAGTGCCACGCATCTTAAAAAGATTAAAATAGATAAATCACCAGGTCCAGATGGCGGAAATTGGCCCCTGCATCGGGCTGCAAAGTTTAGGAGTAGCACTGAAATAGGTTTAGGGGATGTATTTTCCTGACTTTGTTTTTATTTTCTTCTCCATAACACAGTCAATTATACTGGCTCACACATGATGCCTTTGTGTCAATTTTAGTCTGCACTTTATGTTAAAATAACTGCAAAAATGTGTTTACATTTTTTAAAAGATGTTGCAAAACTCAAAGTGTAATCAAACCATTGGTGTCTATAAACACCTTATGTTAAGCGCACACAAAACCATAACACCCTTTTACCTGAGTAAACTTGGTTGGTATTTTTTCTTTTGAAAGATATTTGTAGTATGTACATATAGATATTTTAACATTATTGAATATTTTGGTAATATACCATACAGCCTGAGAGATCTCAGCAGTCTTTTGATTTATTGTGATATTTGTAACTTAAAGGATAACTGTTGTATTTTTTTTTTTTTTTGGAGTATTGGATTGTGGTTATTAATATCTCCTTGGTGGCCCTATTTCAACTTTTCACTGTGTATTCAATTACCCCTTAATTCCACATTTCTGTTCCCTGTACTGCCTACTTTTACCTGTGCTTAAAATAGGGTTGCTAGGCATGGTCCGTCCTCAGGCTGCGTGCAAGGTCAGATTACTGACAGCCAGGGACTGTAAGTAAATGATTAAAGCCAGGTCCTCCCCAGCAGCTGATAACAGTGCCTGGGCTGTGTGCACTTCTCCCTGTCCCTGCGCTTGGCAGACGTTCCCTCACTCAGCAGAGC
Organism: Bufo bufo; assembly: GCF_905171765.1. Lineage (NCBI taxonomy): Eukaryota > Metazoa > Chordata > Amphibia > Anura > Bufonidae > Bufo > Bufo bufo. The sequence continues at coordinate 146,109,563 of NC_053391.1, read as the reverse complement.
TGAAGAATGCAGAGTTGAAGCAGCGCACAACAGGGAAGGGAGATCTGCCATCTGCTCTGTGTATAAATGAAAGCAACATGTGGTAAGAGGACCCCTTTGTGCTGCAGGAGATTAACTCTTTAGGGGGGAGGGCTCTGGTTACTGACACTTTTGGGGGGCTATTGTTACTGGCTAGTGCATGTGAGGAGCTCAATGCATTGTGGGTAGTGAGGGCAGGCGCGATTAGCCTCAGGGTGAGGGCAGTGGCGGCCATCTTAACTGAATAGTGAGATTGCAGTTTTATGCAGACTGGTTGCTAAGGGCTGAATCTTATTAAATATGGGGTAAGTCAGTCTAATAGTAACTGATTCTGGAATATCATGTTATTAGTAACTACATATATGAAAATTGAAATTAGGGTCTAAATGTGACAGTTATCCTTTAATGTCTATACGGCAAGTTTTTTCTTACCTCCTCCGTCACGTTTTTAGTAGATTTTAACTTTGGATAGAAGTTTATCTATTAATAAAGTTTGTATTACATTTGGAATTTAGTCTGTATATTATTATTCATTAAAAGGATATTTTCTGGATTGCCTGATTTGCAGGTATAAATATTAAAACATTATTTTATTTTCAGTCATTTTATTGGCAAAATTGCTAATATTTACAAAGTCAGGGCCCATTCAGACGGCCGTTGTGCTTTGCGGATCCGCAAAACACGGATACCGTCCATGTGTGTTCTGAAATTTGCGTACCGCACATGGCCGCAACCATAATAGAAAATGCCTATTCTTGCCCGTGATTGCGGACAAGAATAGGACATGTTCCATCTTTTGCGGCCGTCTGAATGAGCCCTACGGATGAGTGAATCAATTTGTAACGAAACTGGTTCATTCAAATTTTGCTAAAATTTGTCCGCCAAATTGCTTCGGACGAATCCAGTAAAATGGCACTCAGCATCATTTTGCTGCACATATTGGTGGGCAAAACCACGATTGAGGAAGAAGGATGCTCATATGACCTTAGGAGAAAGTGAGGGGGAGACTTCCTGTGATTGACTCAGAGGCTGAAAAATAGCCATATGAGCTAATCAGGGTGGCAGCAGGCAGGGAGATGCCTGTGCAGAACAAGCAGATATTATTGTGTGTTGAGCTGTTGATGAGGGTGGATAGGTCTATGCAGCGACTGAAAGAATTTTTTTTACACAGTATACAGAGGTAAAACAAGCAAGTCTTTTAGTGTAACAATGATAATGTAGGGAAAGAATGAACAAATAGAAAGAAAATTGAGGGTCTTTGATCAGGGAAAGCAGTTTGAGGGGGGAGGGGCTGGGGCACACTGCTTAATAATACAGCTGCTGCAGAACCTCATTCTTGCTGTTCTGCGCTACAAAACCAGCCACCTGAGAGAATATTATTCTTCTTATTTGAACAGAGAGACAGCTGTTTATTTGTTTTGTTTTGTTTTTTTTGCCAAACCTCCTTTCTACAAATTATTACTGCCAGCACAACACTCCAATAGCATTCTGCTGCTGGGCAATTGCACTTTTTTCCAGCGCATTATGCCTGTCTGGTGTTGCATTATACGACAATTAAACACAAAGTACACTATAGCCAGACATATTGCTGCCGTTCCTGCATCATTATGTTGTTGGTGTGTGTGTAGTGAGGGGAAATAATCACATGACAGGTATGCAACGTGTGTTTTACAGTAGAGAAAGGTCTTTTCTGATAACACAGTAGGCAGAAATCTTACTAGCTCCAATACTGCATTATTCCCAATGTAAATTGTCAATAGTAGTATTCACAGTGTTTGTAAAAGGGAAAAGACATTTAATTGCTCCCCTGTCTTTAAGTTACAGAAGACATGCTTGCCGTTTTGCTATAAGTGTTCCATAATTTGTGTGACTGTGTACCAATGACTTTTCATTTAGCAAAACCATGAGTTTGCATTAGTCCACATAAAAATGTTATATGGAATACGGAAGGGTTCAAAATGAAAGACCCAGGCCTTGTCCTCCCAGAGCCAGAATGTGGGAGTAACAGCACTAGCTATCTGGCCAGAACTAGTAGTAGTAGTACTAGTAGTAGGCCACGGTTCTCCCTGGTTTCGGGAAGGCGCAATATTATCATTGAGGAGAAGAGGATGAGATTGTGCATTGGATGACTCACTCTTCCTCACAGCAGGATGAAGTGGAGTTAACTTCTGAGTCTGACACCGTTCCCAGGGTTAAAAGCATTCCTCCTGCTCCTTCTCCATGAAGCCCTATAGAAGCCTTAAATACATTGCATTACTTATTGCATTGGTCCTTCAGCTTCACAGTTATTTTGGTTGCAATTGAAAACTCAACAAGCCTGTTGACTGACACCCCCTAACAGCTTAACTGATCTCCTGGATTGCAGCAACCAGCTTGTGCTTCCTCCTTAATATTGTAATGAATGTTGACCCACTGTGTCAACTAACCAGTTTGACTTTGGGATAATCCTAAGGCCGTTGTCCTGGCGGTTCCCTAATATTCACCTTTTAATCCTGTAAAGGGATCTGGACTTTGCTGCAGGCAGCCAACCAGGCCGCTACCTCCTGGAATAGTCCTGGTGTAGTTGGCAGCTGACCCACGGAGTTTAGAAACACTTGTGCAAAGGAATCAGGCAGAAGACATAGATTGAATACAGTTCAAGGTCTGGGCAAGCTGTATGTATGGGCATATTCCAGATAACAATTCCAGGGTCGGGGCAGGCAAAGTATGTGCGTAATACAGATTGCAATTTCAAGTTCGGGGCAAGCGACAAGGAACAGAATCAATAGACAGGCAAGGTACAGTACACGTGAAGCCAGACGAGAGATCATACTTTAGCTCAGGGGTAGGCAACCTCCGGCACTCCAGTTGTTATGAAACTACAACTCCCAGCATGCACACTTGCTCTGCTCTTCTACTAACTCCCATAGAAATGAATAGAGCATGCTGGGAATTGTAGTTTCACAACAGCTGGACTCTTGCCTTGGTTACTAAAGACCAGAAAGCCTCAAAGCTCAGGCGAGGAGGTGGAACCACAGCCCAGCTAAATAGGGAGACTGATCAGCAACTTAGCCAGCACTTCCGCAGGGGCAGGAGGAAAGGATTAACTCTTGCAGTACTAAAAGCCAGTTCACAGACCACTAGTCCCAATTCTCACAGGAAGAGTAGAGCGAGATCCCCGCCTGCCTGGGACAGCAAGACAATGGAGGGCACAGAAAGCCAGCGTAACAAATATTACTGCACTGTTTCTAGTGTAAACTTTATGTAGACATTGAGAAAGCAAGGAATGCTGGTAGATTTTCGCATTCAGTGCAGCTTTGGAATAATGAAGCTCAGGACTATAGTACAGGGTGTAACGCAGAATTAATACAAGCAAAGTAATACAATATATTGACAAAGTTCTAATATGTAAGCTGTAAGGTGGTGTTCAAACTAAAAATAAGCTTTAATATTTTAAGGGCTGAATTATTTTTTGGTTTCTTTGATGTACAGCTTTAGATTTCAGCCTTTTGTTGCATGTTTCAGTTGTATATATTATATTACGCAATTTTAGTTCTCCTTGTTACTTTATATTTTAATGTTTCCTCTCTGCCTCTGATTTCTTCTAGTTTCCTGCTGTCAATCATCCTCAGTCTTTAGAAAGACGGTACTTGGGAATCATAAGTAGTGTTTTACTTGACCTCATGAAGGTAAGGACGTATTCTATACCAAGTTCAAATTCTGAGAAACCTGCACATTTAATAGTGTATTAAAGAAATTTACATTTCAAGCGTAAATACTGTATACACTCATTGACAAAACAAAAAAATGCACCCAAATAGAAATATCCGATTGTCTGAAAATTTGGCAAGTATTTTTGTCTCAGTCAGATATGTAAATGATTGCAGGTGTGGTCTGATTAGCCACTGAGTCTTGCCACAAGAGGATGTAAAAGTGCTTCCATTGCTGCCCTATTGAAAGGCTCCCAGAAGCTACTTTTGGGTAGTGTACCTCTTGGTGAAAGTTTGTTGACTACTAGAAATGCCTCTGCGACACACTTTTTACCCAGTTGACAGACTTTGAGAGTGGGTGTATCATTGGACTGAGAGAAGCAGGGTGGCCATTTCAAGGAATTGCCCGCCATCTAGGCCTTTCAGACCTACCTTTTAGGAGGTATTGGTTACGTTGGGGCATGCACTCACGGCGATCAAACCCTGGACAGCGTCTACAAGCCACCAGTAGGGAGGATCGTTTGATCTGCCAACAAGCACAAGCAGTTCCAACAGTTTCATTGTCCACCATTTCCTAGCTCTTACCAGAAGGAAATTTGGTTACATGGCATCCATTATATCTCCTGCCTTTGACAGACAGCGACTGTCGCCTTCATTTGCAGTGGTTTTGTGAACGAGGACCTGGACTGCTACAGACTGGAACTGTGTTGTCTTTAGTGACAAATCCAGGTTCTGTTTGGTATCAGACGACATTTGGGTTTGAGTATAGAGGCCTGGTGGTGAGCACTTCAATCGTGCCTTTGCTGTGGAGTTACACACTACCCCAACTGCTAGTGTGATGATTTGGGGAGCCATCACATATGACAGTCGGTCACTCCTAGTAGTGATATGAGAGACTATAACAGCTCATTGATATGTGTAGGATATCCTGTTGGCACATGTATTGCCACATCTGGGGATAGAAATTGCACTTTGTCCAAAATACTTTGCAATGAGTAAAGAGACACGTTCATTCTTTTACATCTGACCTGGGTCTTTAAACCACGTTTCCACTGCACCGATCCCCAGGGAGCAAATGCCTGAGAGAGTACACCATGACACAACATCTAATCAGGGCCACTATCACTGTCATCCTCTGCACCGGCTCTTCAGGGGCTTGCTGAAAATGCTCACCCCCACACTGCAAGGGTTTCCCAGGAATGTCTCTGCCAGATTGCAATGCATCCTTGGCCTGAATGGTCACCAGATTTATCGACACTCAGGCATTTATATGACCAGCTGGGATGTCAGCTTCGACATCCCAAGGGTGTGGAGGAACTACATGCCAAGCCGCAACATCTGTGGGCAAATATAGCGCAGGATACCATACCGAACCTGTATGCCTCCATGCCCAACCATATCTCATCTTGTATCTAGGCTGGAGGCAGCCCAACAGGGTACGAGAGCCTCCTGTCAGCTGTAAAGTTTCCCCAATAAATGTGTCCTTTCACTCTAATATTGTAATCACTTACATATATCATCCTTACATTCACACACAAAGTTTCATTCGCTTCCAACACAACAACTCCTTCTTGGTGCATTATTTATTTGGTCAATGAGTATGTTTATATACAGTGTCGGACTGTGGTACCTAGGGGCCCACCAGTGTAACTGATTCTGGGGGCCCACCTTAGGGCTCCTGCACACAGACTTACTTTTTTTCCGTGTCTGCACCATTTTTTTTTGTGGCCTGTATGTGAAACCATTCACTTTAATAGGGCCGCAAAAAACGGAAATGACTCCATGTGCATTCCGTGTCTGTATGTCCGCATGTCCGTTACGCAAAATTATAGAACATGTCCTATTATTGTCAGCATTACAGACAAGGATAGGACTGTTCTATTAGAGGCCAGCTGTTCTGTTCCGCATAATGTGGAATGCACACACCCAGTATCTGATATGCAGTCCGCAATTTGCGGACTGCAAAACATTCAACAATCGTGTTCATGAGCCCTTACAGTGATAACAGAAATATTAAAGATGAAGTATGATGGTAGATACTCACAGCAAAATGCACAAACATACAGGTGGCAGAATTTAGGCTACTTTCACACTTGCAGTCAGGGTCTGGCAGGATGTTACGGCGGGGGAACAGTCTGCCGCATCCGTGTTAACACTAGGCCACCGTGCAGCCGGAAGTCCGCTGTAGTTTTTGTCCATGCTGCGGCCGGACCTCCGGCATGCCCACCATTATAGTGAATAGGGCCGGAGCGGTGGGCTAGCGCAAGCACGGATCTGGCAGGCTGTTCCCCCACTGGAATAGCCTGCCGGACCCTGCTACCGCAAGTGTGAAAGTAGCCTTACACATATATGGATATCCTGTTCTTAAGTCAGTCAGAAACAAGACACAGGTAGATCCTATCACACATAGGAAACATGCAGTGCACGCACCAAGACATTTTTTGTCTAACCCTATTAAGTGTAGCACACTTAAAGGGGCTGCCTCACTTCAACAAATGACTTTTATCATGTAGAGAAAGTTAATACAAGTCACTTACTAATGTATTCTAATTCTCCATATTGGCTCTTTTCCATATTGGCACGTATCCATGGTTTTGACCACTCTGCAATCCAGCAGCGGTGGCCGTGCTTGCACACTGTAGGTAAAGGTGTTGGCCTATGCGCACTTCCAGCCTTTCCTTATAGTGTGTAAGCACGGCCACTGCTGCTGGATTACACTGTGGTCGTAACCATGGATATGTGCTGTATATAATGTGATGGAAAGGAGGCAATATGGAGAATCACAATACATTAGTAAGTGCCTCGTATTAGCTGCATGATAAATGCCATTTACTGAAGTGAGAAAACCCCTTTAAACCCTTTAAGCATAAATGTCTGGCATTAAATTTATCAAATTGTAACCTCCTCAGATGGCACATAATCTTCAGTATATTTAAAAGGGTTTTCCTACCATAATGACCTATCGCCTATCTACAGGACATGTGATAAATATCAGATTGCTGGGGTCTGACTGCTGGAACACCCACTGATCATGAAAAAAGGGGTCCATTCAATTGCATTACCGCCAATCTGTGTACACAAGGGTCTTAAGACCACGTTCCCTTTATCATGGGGGTCCCAGCAGTCAGACTTCCACCTATCAGACACTTATCACCTGTTGTGTCATAGCTATTTCACCTTTTCACATTCCCTATCCTTAAAGGTTTTCTTTGGTTGTAAAAAGAAAAAGAGTAAAATATGTGTCAAACTAAAATAGAAATGCTCGCCTGTTAAAGGGCCTGTGTCCACTTTTCTAGTTATCCTCTATCCATAGGATTGAGAATAACTAAGTGATCCATGGGGGTCTGAATGCTGGAGCCCCCACTGATCCTTCTTCTTGACTGAGTGGCAAGTCGGGCATATGTCCTACCTCTCCATCCATTCGGGTCGCCGGAGATGGCAGAGTACAGCGCTGGCTAAAGAGAATGAATGGAGCAGCAGGGCGTATGTGTAGCCTGTCACACCATAAAAAGGGGGAACTGGACCCATTCCTGGGATCAGTGGGGGTTACAGAATCAGACCCCACTATTTATATAGTTATGCCCTATGGTGTGGAGAGGATAACTTGAAAACCTGCACAACCCCTTTAAATCCTCCACCACTCCACCACCAGTATCTCTTTACATGGCAGCAGTGATGCCTGTAAATGCGGAATATCATCACTGCCGCGATGTACACCATACGTGTCAATACTGGAGAATATAAAGAACATAATATTTTATCGTCGCTATATTGACGATCTGATCCTGATTTGGGAAGGGGATCTTAAAACAATTAACAGTTTTTTAGAACATCTTAACTCTACCAACTGGGACATTACCCACTCAGGCACGAGCGACAAGATTACAGCCGAATTTCTTGATTTGGAACTAAGTGCCAACAATGGAACAATCAACACACGTACATTTTTTTTAAAAGTTGACTGTAATAGCTACTTGGAGTATTCAAGCGAGCACTACAAGAAATGGAAGAAAAACATCCCGTTTAGCCAATTCAAGCAAATTAGGTGTAACTGCTCCAAAGACGACGATTTTATCTCACAAAGTGGGGTGATTCGGTCCAGATTCCTACAAAAAGGCTACCCAGTAGAAATTGTAGACGTAGCTCTCAATAGAGCTCAATCACTTACACAGGCAGAGTGATAATTAGGAACCAAGAAAGAAAGTGTTAGGAAACGTTCCAACTTCCTAACTACTTACAATAGCAATCATATCGACATCCGGAGAGTTCTGTCCAGGCACTGGTACATTCTGAAAAAGGATCCCTTCTTGAACAAAGATCTAACAAATGAACCTTTTTTAATCTTTAGAAGGGCCCGAACACTCAAAAATTTGCTGGCACCAAGCAAATTGAAAAGTAGACCAGAACAAGTAGCCAGACCAGTTAGTACTAAAACCCCGGGGAGCTATAGGTGCAACCAATTGAGATGTCTTTGTTGCAAATCCATAAACGTCACCACATCCTTTTTGGGTCCAAATGACAAATCTTTTTCAATTAAGGATGAGCTGAATTGCGGATCAGTGAATATTGTTTACCTCATCACGTGTCCGTGTAACCTTCGCTATGTGTGTCGTAGGGGTGGGCGGTATAGGCGATATAGGCGATATGCGATATAAATTTGGGCCACGATATGGATTTTCGCCATATCGCCTATATCGCCGGACCGCGATATGATTGCGCTCTCTGCGCGCACCATTTACTCCTGAGCCTGCCGGCCGGCACAGTGGAGTGAGAAGGAGGGAGTCCCTCCCTCCCCACTGTGCGCGGCTGCCGCTGAACACCAATGAGGAGAGGACAGAGTAGGAGGAGGGGACGGACTGTGGCCGGCCATATCCCACAGGGTCCCCCTCCTCCCCCCTAGTTCATTGATGGCAGTGGGCAGTTCCGATCGGAGTCCCAGCAGTGTAATGCTGGGGCTCCGATCGGTTACCATGGCAGCCAGGAGTCACGCTACTGAAGTCCTGGCTGCGATGGTATGTTAGTAAGCAGCATTATACTCACGTGCGCCGTGGCCGCCGGGCGCTCCTTCTTCTGTCTGTGCGGCGCATTGCTAATGCTTATAGCATTAGCAATGCGCCGCATAGACCTATGAGAAGAAGGAGCACCCGGCTGCCACGGCGCACGTGAGTATAATGCTGCTCACTAACATACCATCGCAGCCAGGACTTCAGTAGCGTGACTCCTGGCTGCCATGGTAACCGATCGGAGCCCCAGCATTACACTGCTGGGACTCCGATCGGAACTGCCCACTGCCATCAATGAACTAGGGGGGGAGGAGGGGGACCCTGTGGCCACTGCCACCAATGATTAATACTGGGGTGGGTTTGAGTTACCATAGGGGGGCAGATAAGAGGCTGGGGGGGCAGATAAGAGGCTGTGGGGGAGCAGATAAGAGGCTGTGGGGGAGCAGATAAGAGGCTGGGGGGGAGCAGATAAGAGGCTGGGGGGGAGCAGATAAGAGGCTGGGGGGAGCAGATAAGAGGCTGGGGGGGGCACATGAGAGGCTGGGGGGCACATGAGAGGCTGGGGGGGCACTTGAGAGGCTGGGGGGGCACTTGAGAGGCTGGGGGGGCACATGAGAGGCTGGGGGGGGCACATGAGAGGCTGGGGGGGACACATGAGAGGCTGGGGGGGGGGGCACATGAGAGGCTGGGGGGGGGCACATGAGAGGCTGGGGGGGGCACATGAGAGGCTGGGGGGGGCACATGAGAGGCTGGGGGGGGGCACATGAGAGGCTGGGGGGGGCACATGAGAGGCTGGGGGGGGGCACATGAGAGGCTGGGGGGGGGCACATGAGAGGCTGGCTGCCATGGTCAGCTCCCTGCTGTTGTGTGCACAAAGCACAGGGCAGCAGGGAGAGTGTGAAGTCCTATTCACCCTAATAGAGCTCTATTAGGGTGAATATGACAAGGGTTCTAGCCCTTAAGGAGGCTAATAGTTATTAAATAAAAAGTAAAAAAAAAAAAAAAGTTTAAACACCCCCCCAATATAGAAAACAATATATCGCAATATATATCGCATATCGCACATGCTTAAAATTATATCGCAATATAAATTTTAGGCCATATCGCCCACCCCTAGTGGGTCGCACTATACAAACCCTGCGCAATAGACTTAACAAGCATAGATCTAATGTCAAGAAAAAGTTCTTAAACATAGCTTCTCCAGACATGCCACTACTTACCACCTGGGCTTATTCTCTGGATTCACTATCACTCCAATTGAACAAGTCAGAACGAACGGATACAATGTCGTCCAGACCCTAAGAAAACGAGAGATGTTCTGGATATATACATTAAATGAAGCCTTTGAAATTAATTTGAAATTTGAAATTAATTTCTGAATCTGTTTATCCTCATACATTCATCCCCTACCAGTTTCATTGTTTCGTTCGCCCCCTACCCAATCCCCACCGGCCCATTTTCTACTTAAGATTTATACTATTCGTCTTCTTATCACCACCCAAGGGCCCCCTTTATTTTCTAGCGTCCATGATCCAACCTATTTGGTGGCGTCTAGACCCCTCCCCTTGACATAGGATATCACGCCCACTTCAAGGCCCATACATGTAACATCGAACACTGTGCCACATCATCAGATATTATACAACTTTCCCAAGATTCACTTGTTTGTATCCTAACCATCAGTTTAAGTCTTTTCATTTTATATATATGGCATATACTCTTGACATTTTATCTAGCCTTCATTTTATATATTGTATATATCTTATAATTTATTACAATGAATTTATTGTATTTTATGGAATTTATTGCAATTTATTTTACCCAGCTACCAATAATCCTGAAGCAGCCAGTATTGATGGCTATTGTATTATAATATTGATGGTCTTTTTATTATAACCCCCTGCCCCTCCTCTCACAATTACCCCTCCTGGTCCATCCCCCTACACTTGCACATATATACATATATTTATTTATATATATTCACTCTTGTGATCATACAATTATTGCCTTTGAATCTGTAGGGAGCGCCTTACCAGGCTCCCTGTAATGTGGCCGGATGGAACGAGCATTCCTCCCAGCAGGCCATACATTTTCAGCTCCCCAGTAACTATAGCGTCCAGTTGCCAGGACATAGAAGTCACGTGGCCGGCCGTTTCCTGACGTAGCTATGATCTCACTCAGGCGGGCGTGGTGTTGCCAGGTAACGGAGGTCACGTGCCCGGCAATACGTCACGTGAATTACCTTCTAGATTCACATGACCTTCCCAGGTCCTGCCCTCGCTCCGACAGAACTCGGAGCTGACATGATATTAAATATACACCGCATACCCCCTATATATGAATGGATCTTATTTAAGAATAAGAATAAACTATTAAATAGAAAATCTGGTTTGGTTTATTAATCATTACCACCATTGCCAGCTTTGAGGGCTCTCTTAGCCCCGCCCCGCACCGCTGGGGCACTTATGGGGGGTGCACTTAAAGCAGAGGCATTGGAGGGACCTAGGGCAGAGTCCCCCCAGTGCCACTCTGAACTGTGCAGAGAGCAGCACACATTCATAGATCTGTGTCTGCTATAAAAAAAATCCCCTATTTCCCCCTTACAGTCTCCTACAGCTTACTACTGTCACACACCTGAGAAATCAGCCCAGCACCACAGAGGAGTCCTTCTCTCCAGCAGCCACAGTTTTCTGACAGCAGAGAGGGCAGAAGGATGGCCAGACACCTTCTCTCCTGAGTCTTCCTTCACTGCCAGCAGCCCCAGAAGTCTAGAAGATACTGCGGGGCCTCCTGTACAATGTACACCAGTAGGAGGCTGCATCACTGTGCTGCCCCCTAGTGGTTACAATAATTATCTTTCCTGAGAAAGGAGAAATAATTACCGTATTTTTCGTCCTATAAGACGCACCGGCTCATAAGACGCACCTAGGTTTTTGAGGAAGAAAATAAGAAAAAAAATATTTTTAACCAAAAGGTGTGCTTTTCGTGGGTTTTGAACTAATGGTGGTCTGTGCATGACACTATTATGGGGGATCTGTGGATGACGCACTGTTATGGAGGGGATCTGTGGATGGCACTGTTATGGGGGGATCTGTGGATGGCACTATTATGGGGGATCTGTGGATGGCAAGTTATGGGGGGATCTGTGGATGGCACTGTTATGGGGGACCTGTGGATGGCACTGTTATGGGGGGGTGATCTGTGGATGGCACTGTTATGGAGGGGAATCTGTGGATGGCACTGTTATGGGGGGTGGATCTGTGGATGGCACTGCTATATATGTGTCACCCACAGATCCCCCACCCCATAACAGTGCCATCCACATATCCCCCACCCCATAATAGTGGCATCCACAGATGCCCTAATATACCATAGCTAAACCTGTGGGAGGGGGAGGGAGGAGGGGCCGGTGTCATGCAAATGCGGTGGGGCCGGGGGCCAGTGCGGTCACTGTACTCCGGCCCCACCGCTCACTCACTTCCTTAATGCCTAAATATTTTATAATAATAGCTTTAATTGACGTTCTGATCCCCAGCCCCATCTGTACTACCGGAACTCACTGATGTCACGTGACGTGCCTGCGCCGCCTACTTTATGAATGAAGTAGGCGGCGCAGGCACCAGACGTCAGTGAGTTACGGCCGGCCGCCCTGCTCTGCCTGCTACAGGACATTTAGTAAGTACGGTAGTACAGATGGGGCTGGGGATTTAAACGTCAATTAAAGCTATTATTATAAAATGTTTAGGCAATAAAGCAGTGAGTGAGCTGCGGGGCCGGAGTACAGTGACCGCACCGCCCCGCTGATACATCGCTGTCTGCGATGTAAAATGGCAGCATTCGCCCCATAAGACGTAGGGGCATTTTTCCCCCACTTTTGGGGGGGGGGAAGTGCGTCTTATGGGGCGAAAAATACGGTACTCCTCCATCTTATCTCGGGGCGCAGGAGACTGGGGGCCCACCGAGGAATCCCCTGTTTCCCCGGTGGACCAGTCTGAGCCTGTATGTGTATATATATATATATATATATATATATATATATATATATAAAGAACAGTAGATAGATATGAGGTAGATTAGATAGCTATGAGATAGATAGTTATCAGATAGATAGATATTAGATAGATAGATAGATAGATAGATAGATAGAAAAGTAAAAAGATGGCAGCACCAGAATAAATAAAAAAGGGGACTAGACTATTGCCCAAAAAAAAAAAAATCCAAAAAGGCAGCACTCCCCAATGATGAAAAAATAAAAATAAATGTATTCACTCATGTGGCTGCGTCTGCGTTTATTTTTTTTTTGTAAATGGAGATTGCTGCCTTTTTGCATTTTTTGGATAGATCGATAGATATGAGATTGATAGATAAAAAGACACTATTGGTGGATAGATATTACACAGAAAGGTGGATACATAGATACATAGACAGATATGTGCTTTTAAGAAGGAATGTGTCCTTTTAGCTTTTTACAAATTGCCTGCTTTGTAAAAGTGAATATGACACATACTATATATTATTAATAACTGAAAAGATATTAGGAATTTATGAGCAGACAGAAATGTAGTTAATGAGAGTACACAGTAGCTAACCTTGCATATTTCACCGTTGTAATCCGTATGGCTTCTTTTCAGTTTAAGAGGAACTGTTGATTAAAGGTTATAGATATGTCATTTTAAACTGCTGTCTAATCAAAAAATCAACTGCTCTGTGACAACTGATTGTTTTTTCATCTGGCATTTCCTACTACAGACATTGGGTTGTGACCGACAAAATACAGTACATAGTACAGAAAAGAACAATACTTACAGATAAAAGGTTAATTACTGGATACCAGTAGGATGTAGACAGGATGCAGGCAACCCACTATGTTATATTAGTGATGCCACACAGGTAGAAAATACAGATGAACATCCACTCACAGTACTGCCACTCCATTCCTAATAATTATTATACAGGTTTTCCAGGAAAGGTATTGATATGTGGCCTTGTTGTCCTGCTGATCGTGGTGGCCCTAAAGAACTCCCTTTACATTTTTCCAGCCCTACAGTATATATGAGGCTTTAAATTTTACCAGTTTTTATACTTTTGTTATACTTAGCATTTTTATTGTGCAGACACATTATACTTCCTCTTTATATGGTATATTACCCCATTTTATGTCTTTCTTTCTTTTCATAATTGTAAATTAAACTTTGTTTTATCTAGAACTTATTGAAGCTAAATCCGTCTGATAGATATCTAACTGAACAGAGCTTGAACCACCCAGCATTTCAGACTCAGAGACTTTTGGATCGTGGTGGGAGCTCTCCTAGATCATCCAAGAGAAAAACTCATCACTCAGATAGCAACTCATCAAGCAGGTCATTGTCTCTTTCAGTAACATTAAATTGTTTCTTTCAAGATAAAGACTGGATGTGGAACATGAAAGATTTCAGCAAATGAGGAAAGTTGTTAATGCACTTGAGTAATATGTGAAATTGTTCTCAAAAAGACTATTATTGGTGACAGATTTTTTTGAGGAAAGTCATCACTATTTTGCATTGTACGGTGCTTTTGAATTGAATGATATATGTAAAACAGACAATTAGTTAGATGACAATACATTTTATCAGCTTTCAGTATAGGTCTAGGTTTACATGTGTGGGAGATCTGTTCTCCAATACCTCTTTTTAGATGAAAAGGTGGTTCAGAGCACAGCACAAAGGAGAGCAGAAGCATTCTCGAAGGATATATCAGAATGAAACAAGAAAAAAAGATTAAGGATGACCCTCTTGTAGGGTAATTGCCAGGAGCTCAGACAATAAAAGCAACGCTCATCTATTGTACATGTGAATCAATACATGTATCTACCTGGTGGCAGATTATTCTAGAGGTGACCTGGAGGGGTATCCAGATATTCAAATGATGTGTAACAAAGCCAAGAAAAAACTTCTTACTTGGAGTGCTGCCATATATGGACTGAAGAAAGTGGAGTCAGGCTACAAGAACTGGATTCTTTATTAATAAGATGCTAAACATGTCAACCTTGTTCCAAAGTCTTCATAAAGCATCTCTGGTTTTGCCCTACTGCGCATTTCTTCTGTACATATACAGCAGAGCTCCATGTAAGAGCTTTCTATTGGCTTTGTCACACATAATGAGATATTAGGGAATCTGTTCCCCTTTTCTTATACCATTATCTGACACTCATTTTCATCTTAAAAAAAAGTTTTGCCTTTGGGAGAACAGATCTCATAAATGATGTAAGACTAACCTTACACTACAAATTTTTCTGAGACTACTTGCACTGGTAAATGACTTAAAAATTTAGCATGCCTGTATAGGAGTTACCTTGTGAATTTTATTTTTCAGGAAACCATCTACTAAAAGCTCTCAGCCACATCATAGATCAAACAGTAAAGATGTTCAAACTCTTTCTGTTGGACCAAAAAGAGGTGAAGAAACTCATCCACCCAATGAAACTTTCATCAATGGAAGTCATCCAGCAGGATCTCATAGTCCAACAGTCCATCCAAAAAAGAGCAACCAAAGTGGGTCTGGCAACAAGGATCTGTCCAGTAACAATTTGCCACACCTTCTTAGTCCAAAGGACGCAAAGTCTAAGAATGAATTTGATTTTGGTACTGAGCCAAAGACCAGTGAAGGGCCAGGAACAAAATATATGAAATCAAGTTCACGATCCCAGCATAACAGGCATTCATTCATAGAGGGTAAAACTGGAAGCTTACAACCTGGTGAAAAGCATGCTCGCCATAGTTACATTGATACTATCCCACAGTCTTCAAGGAAAAGTGGTTCTTATATGAGCTATTCAAAAAGTCATGGTGTTCTGACAGATTCAAAATCAGTGGGAAATCTTAATGAAAGTAGAGGACAAGGTCTGGAACCCAATAGTAGATATTTTCCATCTAGCTGTCATGACTTAAATTCTCCAACGAGCCCTGCTGGTCCTAGGCATGGTGACAGTAGAGGTATGTTGAGCCCCTCTGGAAGGACTAAAAGGAAAGAAGGAACTTTGGAGTCAAGGAGACCTACTACAAGGCATTCCAGAACTATGGAGGAGCTGAAGCTTCCAGATCAGATGGATAGTAGTCACACTCACTCACTGTCAGCCCCACATGAGTCTTTTTCATATGGCCTAGGTTACACTAGTCCTTTCTCCTCTCAGCAACGTCCTCACAGACACTCCATGTATGTGAGTCGGGACAGAGTAAGAGTTAAAGGAAATGATCCAGGACTAAGTGTTGGGCAAGGCATGGCAGCTAGGGCCAACAGTCTACAGTTGCTATCTCCTCAGGTACAACATCGAACATTGACCAGATCTGTTGGTTCATCACGTGAAGATTGCACAGAAGATACTACTAGGGTTTGTTACATTTTCATGCATTTATTTTGGAATTTTCATTTATGGTATGAATATATTGCACAGAAGATACTACTAGGGTTTGTTACATTTTCATGCATTTATTTTGGAATTTTCATTTATGGTATGAATATATTATTCATCTATCCTTTTGGTTGGGGTTTGGACATACAGTAATTAGATTTAGGAACTGAAGTTTGTTTAATGGTTGTGTATTATTTCTACACACCTATATGCACATTGCTGGTCTTGTCCACCTCAATGTAGCATTATTTGTTTTAGTTTAGGTCTATTGTTTTGTTGATAGACAGACACTAGAAATCCGGCAACAAATCTCTCAATGTATGGTCAGTACTATACAGTATATTAGTAACATTGCCAATTTTGGATGTAAAATCCATTTGATGGCTGCTCTGTAAGCAGGCATGAAGTGTTAGTTTTAGATTTATTTATTGGTTGCTTGCATAGTTCCTGTTAGATTGACTAATGTATTGGTAGATAGGGGCATCAGTTGGATCACAAGAGATCACTTACATCACAATAGGTTTTGAATAGAATTGCAGAGGACTCTGAGTATGCTGGCCATTGTATATATGCTTTGGTGATAGTTTGTGGTCATTTATTCATCTCTGGTCATCTTTTTCCTTAGTCATGCAATATTTCAGATGCAGTAATATCAACAGTCATACCTAGTAAATGATCAATATGCTGATTACTTCCCATGAGAGCAAAGCAAACACGGTGGGAGATATCTAGCAAGGCAAAAGTGGAGTAGTTTACTATAGCGACTGATTGCACCTTTCAGTTTTTAGAGCCCCCCCCCCCACCATCCCAGAATCTGCCCCCAGTATTCTGATTTTTTGTAGCACAGTATCACTGTTTATATGTACCATATACATCACATTACCAATCATTCACAACTCAACTAAAGAATTACTTTGCACCTAAGCAATTTGTATTATATCTTTATCATTTGTGAACTAGTTTCAGGACATAGTTTCCCTTTAAAGGCCATTCATTTCCAGTGAGCATAATAATTAGATTTTAGAATACAGGAAACTTTGCTGCCGCAAAACACCTCTATTATCTTGCACCACTGAGCATCATTTTGTGTCAGTGCAATTAGTTTCTAATGGAGCGTTAGCCTAGTTTTTGATAATCATGCATTTTGTATGCTCAGCTTCAATTTGTGCTTTGCTTTACCATTCTGTATTTGTTCCATTTGTAATGGTTTCCTTAAAACAGAAACAAATGTATTATGGTAATAAGCAACACTCTTAGTGTTTGGTGTGTAAGGAGTAGGTGTTAGTGTGTGGGTTGTGAAGATATTTTCCAATTACTTGTACAACTTGCATACCTTTTTTAGTACTCTCTCCCGTAATGACAAAATACTTGAGATTGGTTTTGAATGGAAATATATTATAACATTGTTATTGTCAAGAATGTCCTGGTTTCCAAGGAAATCCAAGGGATTATTCCTATTACATGATGTTATATGAGGTTTGAGGTTGTTTTACAGTGTAGACATGTGCAGTCAGGTCCATAAATATTGGGACATCGACACAATTTTTGGCTCTATACACCACCACAATGGATTTGAAATGAAACGAACAAGATATGCTTTAACTGCAGACTGTCAGCTTTAATTTGAGGGTATTTACATCCAAATCAGGTGAACGGTGTAGGAATTACAACAGTTTGCATATGTGCCTCCCACTTGTTAAGGAACCAAAAATAATGGGACATTTGGCTTCTCAGCTGTTCCATGGCCAGGTGTGTGTTATTCCCTCATTATCCCAATTACAACGAGCAGATAAAAGGTCCAGAGTTCATTTCAAGTGTGCTATTTGCATTTGGAATCTGTTGCTGTCAACTCTCAAGATGAGATCCAAAGAGCTGTCACTATTAGTTAAGCAAGCCATCATTAGGCTGAAAAAAACAAAACAAACCCATCCGAGAGATAGCAAAAACATTAGGCGTGGCCAAAACAACTGTTTGGAACATTCTTAAAAAGAAGGAGCCCACCGGTGAGCTCAGCAACACCAAAAGACCCGGTAGACCACGGAAAACAACTGTGGTGGATGACCAAAGAATTCTTTCCCTGGTGAAGAAAACACCCTTCACAACAGTTGGCCAGATCAAGAACACTCTCCAGGAGGTAAGTGTATGTGTGTCAAAGTCAACAATCAAGAGAAGTCTTCACCAGAGTGAATACAGAGAGTTCACCACAAGATTTAAACCATTGGTGAGCCTCAAAAACAGGAAGGCCAGATTAGAGTTTGCCAAACGACATATAAAAAAGCCTTCACAGTTCTGGAACAACATCCTATGGACAGATGAGACCAAGATCAACTTGTACCAGAGTGATGGGAAGAGAAGAGTATGGAGAAGGAAAGGAACTTCTCATGATCCTAAGCATACTACCAGTGAAGCATGGGAGTGGTAGTGTCATGGCGTGGGCATGTATGGCTGCCAATGGAACTGGTTCTCTTGTATTTATTGATGATGTGACTGCTGACAAAAGCAGCAGGATGAATTCTGAAGTGTTTCGGGCAATATTATCTGCTCATATTCAGCCAAATGCTTCAGAACTCATTGGACGGCGCTTCACAGTGCAGATGGACAATGACCCAAAGCATACTGCAAAAGCAACCAAAGAGTTATTTAAGGGAAAAAAGTGGAATGTTATGCAATGGCCAAGTCAATCACCTGACCTGAATCCGATTAAGCATGCATTTCACTTGATAAAGACAAAACTGAAGGGAAAATGCTCCAAGAACAAGCAGGAACTGAAGACAGTTGCAGTAGAGGCCTGGCAGAGCATCACCAGGGATGAAACCCAGCGTCTGCTGATGTCTATGCGTTCCAGACTTCAGGCTGTAATTGACTGCAAAGGATTTGCAACCAAGTATTAAAAAGTGAAAGTTTAATTTATGATTATTATTGTGTCCCATTACTTTTGGTCCCTTAACAAGTGGGAGGCACATATGCAAACTGTTGTAATTCCTACACTGTTCACCTGATTTGGATGTAAATACCCTCAAATTAAATCTGACAGTCTGCAGTTAAAGCACATCTTGTTCGTTTCATTTCAAATCCATTGTGGTGGTGTATAGAGCCAAAAATGTTACAATTGGGTCGATGTCCCAATATTTATGGACCTGACTGTATCTACGTTAGATCTGCAGGTAACGATTTTGCCAAGTTGACCAGTCAAACATTAAGGCCCGTTTCACACGAGCAGGTTTTCCGTGCGGGTGCAATGCGTGAGGTGAACGCATAGCACCCGCACTGAATCCTGACCCATTCATTTCAATGGGTCTGTGTACATGAGCGTTTTTTTTTTTCACGCATCAGTTCTGCGTTGCGTGAAAATCACAGCATGTTCTATATTCTGCATTTTTCACGCAGCCCTGGTCCCATAGAAGTGAATGGGGCTGCTTTAAAAAACGCATTGCATCCGCAAGCAAGTACGGGTGCAATGTGTTTTTCACTGATGGTCGCTAAGAGATGTTGTTTGTAAACCTTCAGTTTTTTATCACGCGCGTGAAAAAAGCATCAAAACACATTGCAACCGCGCGGAAAAAACTGAACAACTGAATGCAAGCGCAGATAAAACTGACTGAACTTGCTTGCAAAATGGTGCGAGTTTCACTGAACGCATCCGGACCTAATCCATCACGCTCGTGTGAAAGAGGCCTAAGAGTCAAGACTAATTCTCCCAGAAATTGCCCTGTTTGTCCATTGAAAATCACCAATGTTACCCATGCCATCTGCAGGGCAACCCACTATGATGTTTGATTATCTCCTGTGTAGACACACCACCCATAGCAATAAAGTCACTCAGGTAGACTAAGTCTTCTGGTATATATTTGTTTGTGAAATAAGATAATACATTTCGGTAGCTTTATAAATTAAGAAAGATGTTATCTTATGAAGACAGGTCCCCCAATCAGAACCTACCTCCATGACCCAGAATAGAGAGCTGCTCTGTAAGAGTGGCTCCCGTTTTGGCTGGCTTGAGTTGTCCCTGTAATACTACATTTCTCGTGCAGTGGCTGCTGTAGAGGAAATGCTTGAGTAGCCATAGTTTTCCCTGTCAATGTCATCTGTGTTCCAGGAATGAGATCTGGGGGCATCATCTAATTGGCTCAGTGGCCCTTTTTTAAAAGGGGTTGCCCTTTTTCTGAATGGAGCTCGCAGAATTCTAAGCATATTTAGAATGGAATTATTATCGCAGACTTTTTTGCGATAAACTTGCTGCATGTGAATGTCAACATAGCCTGTAGATCAAGATTCATTAAATTTGAGGAAAAGAGGTTTCCCGTTTCTCATTTAAGGAGTACTAGCTTTAAAGGGAAATTTTTTAAGAGAAAAAAAATAGTCCAAATAAAGAGTGGCATTGTCCATGCCATAATCGGGTTGGAAATCTGAGTAGTGACCTGGGTGGTATAACTCATTGTTGTATTAAAAAGTTTTTTTATTTAGAACTTCCTTATTTCGCTTTGACCAAGGAACAATGGTATACAATGCACAAAGTATAATGCTGGTTCTATCATTTTCTCCTGGTTTTAACTTGTTGTCACCCTACTGATGCTTTTAACCTATTTCTCTTCTATGCTAAAACTGCAATCATCATTCCTAAGATGTCGGATGCTTTTTTGACAAATGTTTTTTAACCTGGTGACTAAACCTCAGTCTGTCTTGTTTGTTGTTGTGCAGTGTGCCTATATGTAGTATGTTTTATTTAAGCTTAACATGTTCACCTGGTAATATATATGTTGTCTTGCTTCACAAATTGTATGAACCATTTGTTTTATTTGCTGTTAGCAGGCTGACCCAGCTCCATCAGAAGGGATCATCCACTCAAGACCTCTAGCTAAAGAGCCCAACAGAGATGGCGCAACTTCATTTCATTTGCGACAAAAGTCTGAGGTCTGAATCACTTAAACAGGCATATCAACAACCAAAATAAATTTTTAAACGTTGCCAATATGGGTACATCAGGAATTATCACCGATTTTCTGAATATATTGCATCATTGATCTGTAAATTCAGGCCTCAGTGCTTAACAATAATACTAAAGTGTACCTTGTCCTTCGTATGTCTCAAGGTAATAATATGTGCACGATAGTGGGGATAGCGGGAACGTTTGTCCAGTCTAACAGCAGGCAGTGAGTACATCAAGGTCAAACAGCTCAGACCACTCTTGGCCAACCTTTCCCACCTACACAGAGAACTGGGCAAGCAGATGACGCACATCTGAAGCAGTCAATAAGAAGTTTTTCACCAAACTTCATTTATGATACCTCAGCTTATGTTGGAGAACGGTAGAACTTATCTGCCTTCCCCTTCTCTCCTGTAATCACAATGCCAATTCAGATTGAAGTTAAACTCGAAGGTTCACCCCTGAGGGACAGCGATTACAACTACTTTTACCATAAAGGGTTTACGCCATGTTTTAAACATATCCTCAATCTCCAGCATGGAGTTTGAGAATACATGCTGCCACTTCATTCATCTGTTGGAGCTTGCCAAGTGATGTATTTTGCTTCTCTTTTGCAGTCCTGTAGAGATGAATGGAGCAGCAACAAACTTGGTCAACTGCCATTCTATTTTTACGAAGAGACAGAGGACCCCTGTTCTTGAAATTGGTTGGAGTCCCAATGGTTGGACCCCTACCAATAAGATTCTTATCCCCTATTCAAGTTTAAAGGGGATGTCTGAGTTTTTAGTACTGATGATCTATCCTCAGGATGAGTCATCAGTATCTAATTGGTGGGGGTCCGACTTCTGGCCCTTTTGCTCTTAAGCTGTTGGAAGAGACCACAGTAGTCCATGAGCGCCGTGGCCTTTTCCAAAGCCAGTGATGTCATGTTCTTTGGTCACATGGCCTAGGCACAGCTTAGTCCCATTCAAGTGAATGTGGCTTGACTGCAATAAGCCGCTATCCAATGGACAGCGCTGTGCTTTTTCTGTGAGGATGCTGTGGCCTCTTTAAAGCAGCTGATTGGCGAGGGTTCTGAGGATAGACCATCAATATTAAATACTCGGACAACCCCTTTAAAACTTAAAGCACACTTCTTAAGGGTAAAGCCATACCGATGGGCCAGGCAGTTGAAATGCAGGCATGATGCAGCCAAAACCTGTGCTGACATGCTGTTCGAAGGGATTTTCAAATTGATTGCTGATGGTCAGGTGGTTTTGTGGGCAAACAGCTTTTTTTCCCATGAAACTTTGCAGCCATTAACAGTCACATTGAATTCTGTGCTAAATACCATGTCTAGCAGTTCCATGTGGCCTTACCCTAACAAATATAGAAGATGTCTTCAGTCTTGGATAACGAGGAGACTTGATGGATGGTAACCATTTCAATAACCTGGAAGATACCACCTATAGGAAACTGGAGAATACAATATAGTAGCTTGCTGCCTCATTTGCATGCAAAATAATAAATGCTTGCTTTCTTTTCAACATTTTTGTGCCTTTGTAATGTTACTGTGCTTCTGTCTTTTCACTGGAAAACTGTAGCACTACTTCAAAAGATGTCTAAGGGTTACCGTACTTTAGCCATTGTGCATTGTAGTTACCGCAAGTGTCAGAATACTGTACATACTATCAGGTGCAGTATATGTAGATCTATTCATAGTGCAGAGTAAAGAATCAAAAAAAGGCAGCACGTCAAAGTAATAAAGTGAAAGAGAGATGTCAGTGCTGCTTTTTTTATTATTTTATCCCTGGGACAATAGGTCGGTTTACTGGGGCCCGCACCCCATTGCTGGCCTTATACAGTTCTGCCTTTTTCTTCATTTAGAACCAGATATTAGTAGTTTTATTAGTAGTTTTATTATGGTAATTATCATTACTTTTTTATATTGATGTCTCAACCATGTTCTTTATATAAGTGCTCAGTATTATAGGACCCCCCACACACACACTCACACACACTCAAAATATTATTTTATACCAATCATAGAATAGCTTATTGTCTAGTATTCCTTTTACTCAGGTGGAAGAATTAGGTCTGTATTAGTTGTCTAGAAAAAGATGTCAAAATCCATGTTACTGTCTACAAAGTAGTTCGAGCATTGCTGTCTCTTAGTCTTATTTGACTGTCTATGATGGTCACATTCACTGTAAATGGAAGGGATGGGAATAGCTGTTTGAGCTAGGGACATAGGCTCATCTTGCACTCTGGCGAAGAATAGTATTTGAGGCCCCCTGTTGTCAAGAATAGTTGGAATGCTGGAATTCTGCTCCCAAGTTATATTACGTTTTAGCCTGTCTGGTTGATGGGTTATCAAAGTAAAAAAAATGGATGGGAGAAACACTATTATAGATTTTATTTTGGAGGCCAGTAGAAATCTGCAACACTCATAGAGACAATATAACTAGCAGAGAGAGAGAGAAATGTCTCATTGTGTTGGGCTGAAATGTTGCATATCGGTGAATTAAGAAGGTCCACTGTTGTCATGATTTTTGGCGTGCTGCCTCATGGTTTAAGTTTCTTAAAGATTGATATATACCGGTAGTTATAAGGGTAAAGATTCAGTAGACTTGTATTTTACTCACTTCAATTTCTGCAATTTCTATTCTTAGGAGTCTAGGTGGTCCTATCAGTGGCTGACTGCCTTCTTTGTATCGGTGTGCATAGAGATAGTTACCAATCACTGATGGGACCATCCACTCGATTTCTAAGCATACAAAGTGAAGGCATTTAAATAAAAATACTGAACCAGTTCCCATAAATCTACTGTATTTTTCGCCCCATAAGACGCACCTAGGTTTTAGAGGAGGAAAATAAGACCCCCATTCAGACCTCAGATCAGACCGGCATATTAATAAGACCCCTTTTCAGACAATCAGATCAGACCCCCAATGTTAAGACCCCCATTCAGACCAGGAAGCTGTGAGTACAGAGCTTGAGGAGCGCTGCATTCACCGCTTCCCATTCCTCCTGTACTAATGACCACTTCCATAATTAATTAGTATTCGCCCCATTAGACACATTGACATATTCCACCCACTTGGGGGGAAAGGGGGAGTGTGTCTTATAGTGCAAAAAATAAGGGCTATAAATATGCGATGTATTGGTCTTTTCAGCTCCCCCTGCTCTATAACATGTTGCCTGCTAAATCAGCTACCCTGTTCAAAGTGACAGGTTCCCTTTAATGATGAGATGTTGTAGAGGTGTTTGGCCATCCTCTGGAACTTCTACAACCCTTGATGATATCTCTGCCCAGCGTTGCCCTCGGTGCCACTTGATTGAAAGGTCTCTGCCTGTTTGTGTATGAAGAGACCTGTCAATCAAACAAAGATGGTGGGGGAGAGGTAGGGGGGCACCATCTAGAGGACAGTTCTCCCTGAGCCCATCTGCAGCATTTCAGAGTAAAAGATACATACTGTAGACCCTGATGTATCAAGACCTGCGTTTTGCTACGGCAGTCCGTGTGCCAGAATGAAAGTAGATTTCAGTCGTTATTTACCAGGTTCCTGCCATAAATAATGTGTTTCGGAGGCGATGGACCCACCCACTCCTCACCACCCTTGCCATATCCCCTTTTTGGAAACCTGTGCAGCATAAAAATGCAACTTGTGCCTAAAAACTGAGTTTTGTGACTTTTTAAAGCCAGAAAACTGGTGTGGAGGAATTATATATACCTGTCAGTATATCATGAAGCCACGGGTAGGCAACCTGTGTCTGCTGACAAGCTCCCATTCATGTGGAGCTCATATAGAATTTATCACGGCATTAAATGTTTCTATTCAGGGAATAGGCTGCTTATGTAAATAAGAGGTAATATATTGGACCATTGGGGTAAATGCTGCCATTCTCTGCAGCAGAATTTCTTTTGCAAAGGATCGGAAATTACAGTACAAGCAAAGCGGTTGAGATTCAGAAATCTCATTCACACTCTCTGGGAAAAAACCTGCAGCATAAACTGACTTGCACTGCATTTCAACATTTGCAATGAAAAGGTTGATCATAGCAGAAGACCTTCTGAGTATCTACCAGCAAGTTCACCTCCAAAAACAACCCTTTTCTGGTGTTTTTGTTGTGGCTGATTTCAGCCAGATCTGCTGTAGAGTTTCCGCTGCAGATTCACTATATTTGCCTTAGGGTATCGGTACCTTCCTTTCTGAGGTTACATGACCGCTATCCCCTTGTGTTCTGTTTCAGTTGACTCAGTTGCATCGTGTTTTTGTTAGGAGAAAAAGTACTGTCTGCAAGACTTTTCTTTCCATCAAAAATAAAGGAAACGCTTGAAATTAACTTAGACTTTCAACATTGAAGTCAATGCATGACGGATAGTAGCAGGAGGTGTTTCATTTGTATTCGTTATTTAGTCAATTTAACGGATCTATTTTTTCTGTTACGATGATGGAACAGAAAAACGGAAAGAGCAACAATGATGTGAACTGAGAACTTACAGCTTAAAGGATTATCCCATGAGTAATGTAAAAAATGAAAATCAGACCTCATATAGTACATGCTAATCTCTTTCTAACAAAGCTAGAACCAACCCTGTACCTCACATGGATCCAGAGATCTCCACGTGTATTGCTGCAATTTGCTCGGCTAGATTTATTTCAAGCTGGCAGCTTAGGGGTTGTGCATTTCTCCAGGGGATGTCCTTTCTGCCGCAGCAGGTGACAGCTGAAGGATGAAACTGAGCATCTGCATCAACCTCAGTGAGCAGGACAGAGAATTTAGAAAAAGAACAAACAGCAGGTGGCGCTATACAGATAGATTTCAGTGAATAACTCGGTGGCTATACTAAATTTTTAATTACATGCAATTACAAGAGTATTCAGATCCAGGTGCTGGTTTGAAAAATGTATCATATTTTTTATGGGACAACCCCTAAGAATATAGGACAGTACAATAGTTGATCAATCCAAGAAGTGTGGCTTTTGGTGTATTGCTAGGTTGAATCTAAAAGTATTTGGTTCACTTCACAGCATAGGGCTGCCGCTGCTATCTGTCATTGACAAGCTCTATAAACCTGATCCCGGTGTGGCATAGCTGCTCTGTCTAGGGGACAGGTGCACTTTTAAATGTTCATTAGTTGTTCCAAAAATGGGTCACATCTGTGTTTCCATCAGAAAAGCTTTCTGCTTTTGAAACTAATACTAAACATCTTGTCGGAAAAGAACGGATGCAGTGAGTTAGGCTGGTATACCGTAGAATAACTAGTGTAGTATACAATACATTGGTGGCCTTCATATAGTGACTTATAGTGTTTCTACTGGAAGACTACTTCCCATATTAAATGCATGCTCAACTTTGAACACTATATATATATATATATATATATATATATATATATATACAGGCCAGTTCTGCAGGCCTCTACAGCATTTCTTGCTTCTTAAATGTTGGCACGGAATGTGTTGTGATGAAAAGTGCAGTCTTCAGAATTAGGCAGCGTTCCAAAATGACTTGAAAATTCTACTGAAAAGCCGGCTACAGAGATATGACCTTCATATAAATTGTGTTCTATTTTTGACTTGTAGGGAGGACCTTATCATGACACACATCCAGATGATCCATCCTCCAAAGAAAATCGCCATACATACACTGATACAGTCCCTAGACGGGTTGGCAGCTTCTACAGAGGTAAACTAATGGTCATTTCACCTTATTGCATTGTATGTCAACTTACATGAGATTAATACTGGTCCACAAAATGGGACCTGATGATCTGTACCTAAAGGGGTTACCCCACGAGTAATGCAAAAAATTAAAATGAAACATCATATAGTAAATGACAACCTCTTTCTAACAAAGCTAGAACCAGCCCTGTACCTGGCCAATCTGGCAGCTCAAGGGGCATTTCCTTTCTCAGGGGGTATGTCCTTTCTGCTGCAGCTCTCTCCCTGTAACTGTTACAGCTGCTAACAGAAGATATGTTTGGTGGCATCTGAAGGATAGAATTGAGCATGTGCGTCCATCTCAGCGAGGTGGACAGAAAAATATGGTAAAAAACAAAGAGCAGGTTGCACTATACAGAAACGTTTTATTGAATTACAAAAATTTTCAGATCCGGGTGCTGGTTGGGAAGATGTAGATCATTCCACTATTAAATATGTATAAGCCACCCTTACTTGTAGTATTGCTCTGTACCGTATGGAGATGCTACTAGACAGCTAATCAGTGCATGCACTTAAATAATACATATGTTCTATCAATGGAAATATTTTCATCTACAGTTCCATCACCTCGGCCAGAGGGAACGTTTCATGAAAACAGTGCGTCAAACCGAAGTTCTTCACATCCAGTCGACAGCAGTTCAGGAACAAATCACTCAAAGAGACAGACCACCTTTGATCACTGGTGAGAACTGGGGTTATTTTTACTGTATGTATGTATGTATATATATATATATATATAACACAGAACCCACCATTCACAATAGGTGATGGTCAAAGCTTGTCTAATCCCCACTCCCCTGTACAGTGACCTCTGCACAGGTCACAGAGCATATGCCCTCAACAGTCTCCCATAAAATGAGGTAAGCTCTAGTCTATCATATTCAATAACATGTGAGATCTTGACATATTATTAAACCAAAATAAAAAAAATTAAAAATCACCCAAAAATTCAAAAAAATATATGTTTAACATAAAAACTTGATTTAAAGCAGCTCTGTCCCCAGGATCAACCCTATTAGACCAGACATACTGGCTGGTAGGGCTTATCATGCTGAGTAAAACAATACCTTTGTTTTTTCTGTATGCTGAATTGCTGCATAGATATTTGCGTTTTTATTCATATACAAATGAGAAGTTTGAACACCAGGTTGCGGGGCTAAATCCTTTGAGTGCCCAAAGGATTAACCCCCACCTCCTGGTGCTTGCACTTCTCATTTGCATATGAATAACAACACTGATTTCTCTGCAGTTGTTTAGCATACAGACAAAATTAAGCCAATGGCGCCCGTAAACCAAACCATCAATATCTGTGCGGCAAAAGCCATACGGCGCTCCTTCCCTTCTGAGTCCTGCCATGTGCCCCTACAGCAATTTACCACCACATATGGGGTGTTGCCGTATTCAGGAGAAAATGGGTAACAAATTATGGGGTGCTTTTTACCACTTGTGAAAATGAAAAATTTGGGGCTAAAGCAAAATCTTATTGGAAGAATTTAAACTTTTTATTTTCACAGCCAAGTGTTTCTAAATTCCATAAAATGCTCAGTACATTTGAAGGGTGTCGTTTTCAAATTGGGCCTGCAGTATGGGCTGGGTAGAATACAGCTGTACAAGCTATCTAATTAAAAGCACATGGTAAATGGGCTGGTGGTGCACGGTTCAATCTCACCACCAGGGGGAGCCACTCCCCTAGTGGCAGTGACAATGGGGAAAAAAATAAACGAACCAGCACCTCCACAATAAGTGAATATAAGAACGCAGGTGCACGCTACCTTGGCTAAAACACACTTGGATACGTAGAACTACAGGTAACAGCACTCTGCTAGTCAATTGCGCAAAGATATAAGCAAACACTAAAAGAATAAATGCTTGGGGGTCATACTTACTGCAAATGCAGCTAGAAGCTTTTTGCGAATATAATTGATCAAAAATATTTCGGGCCCATCTACCGGTCGTCAAGGTCGCTTCTAATCAGATGGGTCCTACTCTGACATGCCTCTCCTGGGCTTACAGCCTACAATCTGGGCAAAGTAGTACCAAGCTGCATCCTACACATGCCTCTCCCAGGTTGTGAGCCTGCAGTATGGGCTGGGTAGAATACAGCTGTACAAGCTATCTAATTAAAAGCACATGGTAAAATGGGCTGGTGGTGCACGGTTCAATCTCACCACCAGGGGGAGCCACTCCCCTAGTGGCAGTGACAATGGGGAAAAAAATAAAACGATCCAGCACCTCCACAATAAGTGATATAAGAACGCAGGTGCACGCTACCTTGGCTAAAAACACACTTGGATACGTAGAACTACAGGTAACAGCACTCTGCTAGTCAATTGCGCAAAGATATAAGCAAACACTAAAAGAATAAATGCTTGGGGGTCATACTTACTGCAAAATGCAGCTAGAAGCTTTTGCGAATATAATTGATCAAAAAATATTTCGGGCCCATCTACCGGTCGTCAAGGTCGCTTCTAATCAGATGGGTCCTACTCTGACATGCCTCTCCTGGGCTTACAGCCTACAATCTGGGCAAAGTAGTACCAAGCTGCATCCTAACACATGCCTCTCCCAGGTTGTGAGCCTGCAGTATGGGCTGGGTAGAATACAGCTGTACAAGCTATCTAATTAAAAGCACATGGTAAATGGGCTGGTGGTGCACGGTTCAATCTCACCACCAGGGGGAGCCACTCCCCTAGTGGCAGTGACAATGGGGAAAAAAATAAACGAACCAGCACCTCCACAATAAGTGAATATAAGAACGCAGGTGCACAGCTACCTTGGCTAAAACACACTTGGATACGTAGAACACAGGTAACAGCACTCTGCTAGTCAATTGCGCAAAGATATAAGCAAACACTAAAAGAATAAATGCTTGGGGGTCATACTTACTGCAAATGCAGCTAGAAGCTTTTTGCGAATATAATTGATCAAAAATATTTCGGGCCCATCTACCGGTCGTCAAGGTCGCTTCTAATCAGGATGGGTCCTACTCTGACATGCCTCTCCTGGCTTACAGCCTACAATCTGGGCAAAGTAGTACCAAGCTGCATCCTACACATGCCTCTCCCAGGTTGTGAGCCTGCAGTATGGGCTGGGGTAGAATACAGCTGTACAAGCTATCTAATAAAAGCACATGGTAAATGGGCTGGTGGTGCACGGTTCAATCTCACCACCAGGGGGAGCCACTCCCCTATGGCAGTGACAATGGGGAAAAAAATAAACGAACCAGCACCTCCACAATAAGTGATATAAGAACGCAGGTGCACGCTACCTTGGCTAAAACACACTTGGATACGTAGAACTACAGGTACAGCACTCTGCTAGTCATTGCGCAAAGATATAAGCAAACACTAAAAGAATAAATGCTTGGGGGTCATACTTACTGCAAATGCAGCTAGAAGCTTTTTGCGAATATAATTGATCAAAAATATTTCGGGCCCATCTACCGGTCGTCAAGGTCGCTTCTAATCAGATGGGTCCTACTCTGACATGCCTCTCCTGGGCTTACAGCCTACAATCTGGGCAAAGTAGTACCAAGCTGCATCCTACACATGCCTCTCCCAGGTTGTGAGCCTGCAGTATGGGCTGGGTAGAATACAGCTGTACAAGCTATCTAATTTAAAAGCACATGGTAAATGGGCTGGTGGTGCACGGTTCAATCTCACCACCAGGGGGAGCCACTCCCCTAGTGGCAGTGACAATGGGGAAAAAAATAAACGAACCAGCACCTCCACAATAAGTGAATATAAGAACGCAGGTGCACGCTACCTTGGCTAAAACACACTTGGATACGTAGAACTACAGGTAACAGCACTCTGCTAGTCAATTGCGCAAAGATATAAGCAAACACTAAAAGAATAAATGCTTGGGGGTCATACTACTGCAAATGCAGCTAGAAGCTTTTTGCGAATATAATTGATCAAAAATATTTCGGGCCCATCTACCGGTCGTCAAGGTCGCTTCTAATCAGATGGGTCCTACTCTGACATGCTCTCCTGGGCTTACAGCCTACAATCTGGGCAAAGTAGTACCAAGCTGCATCCTACACATGCCTCTCCCAGGTTGTGAGCCTGCAGTATGGGCTGGGTAGAATACAGCTGTACAAGCTATCTAATTAAAAGCACATGGTAAATGGGCTGGTGGTGCACGGTTCAATCTCACCACCAGGGGGAGCCACAGCTATATTCTACCCAGCCCATACTGCAGGCTCACAACCTGGGAGAGGCATGTGTAGGATGCAGCTTGGTACTACTTTGCCCAGATTGTAGGCTGTAAGCCCAGGAGAGGCATGTCAGAGTAGGACCCATCTGATTAGAAGCGACCTTGACGACCGGTAGATGGGCCCGAAATATTTTTGATCAATTATATTCGCAAAAAGCTTCTAGCTGCATTTGCAGTAAGTATGACCCCCAAGCATTTATTCTTTTAGTGTTTGCTTATATCTTTGCGCAATTGACTAGCAGAGTGCTGTACCTGTAGTTCTACGTATCCAAGTGTGTTTTAGCCAAGGTAGCGTGCACCTGCGTTCTTATATTCACTTATTGTGGAGGTGCTGGTTCGTTTATTTTTTTCCCCATTGTCACTGCCACTAGGGGAGTGGCTCCCCCTGGTGGTGAGATTGAACCGTGCACCACCAGCCCATTTACCATGTGCTTTTAATTAGATAGCTTGTACAGCTGTATTCTACCCAGCCCATACTGCAGGCTCACAACCTGGGAGAGGCATGTGTAGGATGCAGCTTGGTACTACTTTGCCCAGATTGTAGGCTGTAAGCCCAGGAGAGGCATGTCAGAGTAGGACCCATCTGATTAGAAGCGACCTTGACGACCGGTAGATGGGCCCGAAATATTTTTGATCAATTATATTCGCAAAAAGCTTCTAGCTGCATTTGCAGTAAGTATGACCCCCAAGCATTTATTCTTTAGTGTTTGCTTATATCTTTGCGCAATTGACTAGCAGAGTGCTGTTACCTGTAGTTCTACGTATCCAAGTGTGTTTTAGCCAAGGTAGCGTGCACCTGCGTTCTTATATTCACTTATTGTGGAGGTGCTGGTTCGTTTATTTTTTTCCCCATTGTCACTGCCACTAGGGGAGTGGCTCCCCCTGGTGGTGAGATTGAACCGTGCACCACCAGCCCATTTACCATGTGCTTTTAATTAGATAGCTTGTACAGCTGTATTCTACCCAGCCCATACTGCAGGCTCACAACCTGGGAGAGGCATGTGTAGGATGCAGCTTGGTACTACTTTGCCCAGATTGTAGGCTGTAAGCCCAGGAGAGCATGTCAGAGTAGGACCCATCTGATTAGAAGCGACCTTGACGACCGGTAGATGGGCCCGAAATATTTTTGATCAATTATATTCGCAAAAAGCTTCTAGCTGCATTTGCAGTAAGTATGACCCCCAAGCAATTTATTCTTTTAGTGTTTGCTTATATCTTTGCGCAATTGACTAGCAGAGTGCTGTTACCTGTAGTTCTACGTATCCAAGTGTGTTTTAGCCAAGGTAGCGTGCACCTGCGTTCTTATATTCACTTATTGTGGAGGTGCTGGTTCGTTATTTTTTTCCCCATTGTCACTGCCACTAGGGGAGTGGCTCCCCCTGGTGGTGAGATTGAACCGTGCACCACCAGCCCATTTACCATGTGCTTTTAATTAGATAGCTTGTACAGCTGTATTCTACCCAGCCCATACTGCAGGCTCACAACCTGGGAGAGGCATGTGTAGGATGCAGCTTGGTACTACTTTGCCCAGATTGTAGGCTGTAAGCCCAGGAGAGGCATGTCAGAGTAGGACCCATCTGATTAGAAGCGACCTTGACGACCGGTAGATGGGCCCGAAATATTTTTGATCAATTATATTCGCAAAAAGCTTCTAGCTGCATTTGCAGTAAGTATGACCCCCAAGCATTTATTCTTTTAGTGTTTGCTTATATCTTTGCGCAATTGACTAGCAGAGTGCTGTTACCTGTAGTTCTACGTATCCAAGTGTGTTTTAGCCAAGGTAGCGTGCACCTGCGTTCTTATATTCACTTATTGTGGAGGTGCTGGTTCGTTTATTTTTTTCCCCATTGTCACTGCCACTAGGGGAGTGGCTCCCCCTGGTGGTGAGATTGAACCGTGCACCACCAGCCCATTTACCATGTGCTTTTAATTAGATAGCTTGTACAGCTGTATTCTACCCAGCCCTTACTGCAGGCTCACAACCTGGGAGAGGCATGTGTAGGATGCAGCTTGGTACTACTTAGCCCAGATTGTAGGCTGTAAGCCCAGGAGAGGCATGTCAGAGTAGGACCCATCTGATTAGAAGCGACCTTGACGACCGGTAGATGGGCCCGAAATATTTTTGATCAATTATATTCGCAAAAAGCTTCTAGCTGCATTTGCAGTAAGTATGACCCCCAAGCATTTATTCTTTTAGTGTTTGCTTATATCTTTGCGCAATTGACTAGCAGAGTGCTGTTACCTGTAGTTCTACGTATCCAAGTGTGTTTTAGCAAGGTAGCGTGCACCTGCGTTCTTATATTCACTTATTGTGGAGGTGCTGGTTCGTTTATTTTTTTCCCCATTGTCACTGCCACTAGGGGAGTGGCTCCCCCTGGTGGTGAGATTGAACCGTGCACCACCAGCCCATTTACCATGTGCTTTTAATTAGATAGCTTGTACAGCTGTATTCTACCCAGCCCATACTGCAGGCTCACAACCTGGGAGAGGCATGTGTAGGATGCAGCTTGGTACTACTTTGCCCAGATTGTAGGCTGTAAGCCCAGGAGAGGCATGTCAGAGTAGGACCCATCTGATTAGAAGCGACCTTGACGACCGGTAGATGGGCCCGAAATATTTTTGATCAATTATATTCGCAAAAAGCTTCTAGCTGCATTTGCAGTAAGTATGACCCCCAAGCATTTATTCTTTTAGTGTTTGCTTATATCTTTGCGCAATTGACTAGCAGAGTGCTGTTACCTGTAGTTCTACGTATCCAAGTGTGTTTTAGCCAAGGTAGCGTGCACCTGCGTTCTTATATTCACTTATTGTGGAGGTGCTGGTTCGTTTATTTTTTTCCCCATTGTCACTGCCACTAGGGGAGTGGCTCCCCCTGGTGGTGAGATTGAACCGTGCACCACCAGCCCATTTACCATGTGCTTTTAATTAGATAGCTTGTACAGCTGTATTCTACCAGCCCATACTGCAGGCTCACAACCTGGGAGAGGCATGTGTAGGATGCAGCTTGGTACTACTTTGCCCAGATTGTAGGCTGTAAGCCCAGGAGAGGCATGTCAGAGTAGGACCCATCTGATTAGAAGCGACCTTGACGACCGGTAGATGGGCCCGAAATATTTTTGATCAATTATATTCGCAAAAAGCTTCTAGCTGCATTTGCAGTAAGTATGACCCCCAAGCATTTATTCTTTTAGTGTTTGCTTATATCTTTGCGCAATTGACTAGCAGAGTGCTGTTACCTGTAGTTCTACGTATCCAAGTGTGTTTTAGCCAAGGTAGCGTGCACCTGCGTTCTTATATTCACTTATTGTGGAGGTGCTGGTTCGTTTATTTTTTTCCCCATTGTCACTGCCACTAGGGGAGTGGCTCCCCCTGGTGGTGAGATTGAACCGTGCACCACCAGCCCATTTACCATGTGCTTTTAATTAGATAGCTTGTACAGCTGTATTCTACCCAGCCCATACTGCAGGCTCACAACCTGGGAGAGGCATGTGTAGGATGCAGCTTGGTACTACTTTGCCCAGATTGTAGGCTGTAAGCCCAGGAGAGGCATGTCAGAGTAGGACCCATCTGATTAGAAGCGACCTTGACGACCGGTAGATGGGCCCGAAATATTTTTGATCAATTATATTCGCAAAAAGCTTCTAGCTGCATTTGCAGTAAGTATGACCCCCAAGCATTTATTCTTTTAGTGTTTGCTTATATCTTTGCGCAATTGACTAGCAGAGTGCTGTTACCTGTAGTTCTACGTATCCAAGTGTGTTTTAGCCAAGGTAGCGTGCACCTGCGTTCTTATATTCACTTATTGTGGAGGTGCTGGTTCGTTTATTTTTTTCTCCAATGTCACTGCCACTAGGGGAGTGGCTCCCCCTGGTGGTGAGATTGAACCGTGCACCACCAGCCCATTTACCATGTGCTTTTAATTAGATAGCTTGTACAGCTGTATTCTACCCAGCCCATACTGCAGGCTCACAACCTGGGAGAGGCATGTGTAGGATGCAGCTTGGTACTACTTTGCCCAGATTGTAGGCTGTAAGCCCAGGAGAGGCATGTCAGAGTAGGACCCATCTGATTAGAAGCGACCTTGACGACCGGTAGATGGGCCCGAAATATTTTTGATCAATTATATTCGCAAAAAGCTTCTAGCTGCATTTGCAGTAAGTATGACCCCCAAGCATTTATTCTTTTAGTGTTTGCTTATATCTTTGCGCAATTGACTAGCAGAGTGCTGTTACCTGTAGTTCTACGTATCCAAGTGTGTTTTAGCCAAGGTAGCGTGCACCTGCGTTCTTATATTCACTTATTGTGGAGGTGCTGGTTCGTTTATTTTTTTCCCCATTGTCACTGCCACTAGGGGAGTGGCTCCCCCTGGTGGTGAGATTGAACCGTGCACCACCAGCCCATTTACCATGTGCTTTTAATTAGATAGCTTGTACAGCTGTATTCTACCCAGCCCATACTGCAGGCTCACAACCTGGGAGAGGCATGTGTAGGATGCAGCTTGGTACTACTTTGCCCAGATTGTAGGCTGTAAGCCCAGGAGAGGCATGTCAGAGTAGGACCCATCTGATTAGAAGCGACCTTGACGACCGGTAGATGGGCCCGAAATATTTTTGATCAATTATATTCGCAAAAAGCTTCTAGCTGCATTTGCAGTAAGTATGACCCCCAAGCATTTATTCTTTTAGTGTTTGCTTATATCTTTGCGCAATTGACTAGCAGAGTGCTGTTACCTGTAGTTCTACGTATCCAAGTGTGTTTTAGCCAAGGTAGCGTGCACCTGCGTTCTTATATTCACTTATTGTGGAGGTGCTGGTTCGTTTATTTTTTTCCCCATTGTCACTGCCACTAGGGGAGTGGCTCCCCCTGGTGGTGAGATTGAACCGTGCACCACCAGCCCATTTACCATGTGCTTTTAATTAGATAGCTTGTACAGCTGTATTCTACCCAGCCCATACTGCAGGCTCACAACCTGGGAGAGGCATGTGTAGGATGCAGCTTGGTACTACTTTGCCCAGATTGTAGGCTGTAAGCCCAGGAGAGGCATGTCAGAGTAGGACCCATCTGATTAGAAGCGACCTTGACGACCGGTAGATGGGCCCGAAATATTTTTGATCAATTATATTCGCAAAAAGCTTCTAGCTGCATTTGCAGTAAGTATGACCCCCAAGCATTTATTCTTTTAGTGTTTGCTTATATCTTTGCGCAATTGACTAGCAGAGTGCTGTTACCTGTAGTTCTACGTATCCAAGTGTGTTTTAGCCAAGGTAGCGTGCACCTGCGTTCTTATATTCACTTATTGTGGAGGTGCTGGTTCGTTTATTTTTTTCTCCAATGTCACTGCCACTAGGGGAGTGGCTCCCCCTGGTGGTGAGATTGAACCGTGCACCACCAGCCCATTTACCATGTGCTTTTAATTAGATAGCTTGTACAGCTGTATTCTACCCAGCCCATACTGCAGGCTCACAACCTGGGAGAGGCATGTGTAGGATGCAGCTTGGTACTACTTTGCCCAGATTGTAGGCTGTAAGCCCAGGAGAGGCATGTCAGAGTAGGACCCATCTGATTAGAAGCGACCTTGACGACCGGTAGATGGGCCCGAAATATTTTTGATCAATTATATTCGCAAAAAGCTTCTAGCTGCATTTGCAGTAAGTATGACCCCCAAGCATTTATTCTTTTAGTGTTTGCTTATATCTTTGCGCAATTGACTAGCAGAGTGCTGTTACCTGTAGTTCTACGTATCCAAGTGTGTTTTAGCCAAGGTAGCGTGCACCTGCGTTCTTATATTCACTTATTGTGGAGGTGCTGGTTCGTTTATTTTTTTCCCCATTGTCACTGCCACTAGGGGAGTGGCTCCCCCTGGTGGTGAGATTGAACCGTGCACCACCAGCCCATTTACCATGTGCTTTTAATTAGATAGCTTGTACAGCTGTATTCTACCCAGCCCATACTGCAGGCTCACAACCTGGGAGAGGCATGTGTAGGATGCAGCTTGGTACTACTTTGCCCAGATTGTAGGCTGTAAGCCCAGGAGAGGCATGTCAGAGTAGGACCCATCTGATTAGAAGCGACCTTGACGACCGGTAGATGGGCCCGAAATATTTTTGATCAATTATATTCACAAAAAGCTTCTAGCTGCATTTGCAGTAAGTATGACCCCCAAGCATTTATTCTTTTAGTGTTTGCTTATATCTTTGCGCAATTGACTAGCAGAGTGCTGTTACCTGTAGTTCTACGTATCCAAGTGTGTTTTAGCCAAGGTAGCGTGCACCTGCGTTCTTATATTCACTTATTGTGGAGGTGCTGGTTCGTTTATTTTTTTCCCCATTGTCACTGCCACTAGGGGAGTGGCTCCCCCTGGTGGTGAGATTGAACCGTGCACCACCAGCCCATTTACCATGTGCTTTTAATTAGATAGCTTGTACAGCTGTATTCTACCCAGCCCATACTGCAGGCTCACAACCTGGGAGAGGCATGTGTAGGATGCAGCTTGGTACTACTTTGCCCAGATTGTAGGCTGTAAGCCCAGGAGAGGCATGTCAGAGTAGGACCCATCTGATTAGAAGCGACCTTGACGACCGGTAGATGGGCCCGAAATATTTTTGATCAATTATATTCGCAAAAAGCTTCTAGCTGCATTTGCAGTAAGTATGACCCCCAAGCATTTATTCTTTTAGTGTTTGCTTATATCTTTGCGCAATTGACTAGCAGAGTGCTGTTACCTGTAGTTCTACGTATCCAAGTGTGTTTTAGCCAAGGTAGCGTGCACCTGCTTTCTTATATTCACTTATTGTGGAGGTGCTGGTTCGTTTATTTTTTTCCCCATTGTCACTGCCACTAGGGGAGTGGCTCCCCCTGGTGGTGAGATTGAACCGTGCACCACCAGCCCATTTACCATGTGCTTTTAATTAGATAGCTTGTACAGCTGTATTCTACCCAGCCCATACTGCAGGCTCACAACCTGGGAGAGGCATGTGTAGGATGCAGCTTGGTACTACTTTGCCCAGATTGTAGGCTGTAAGCCCAGGAGAGGCATGTCAGAGTAGGACCCATCTGATTAGAAGCGACCTTGACGACCGGTAGATGGGCCCGAAATATTTTTGATCAATTATATTCGCAAAAAGCTTCTAGCTGCATTTGCAGTAAGTATGACCCCCAAGCATTTATTCTTTTAGTGTTTGCTTATATCTTTGCGCAATTGACTAGCAGAGTGCTGTTACCTGTAGTTCTACGTATCCAAGTGTGTTTTAGCCAAGGTAGCGTGCACCTGCGTTCTTATATTCACTTATTGTGGAGGTGCTGGTTCGTTTATTTTTTTCCCCATTGTCACTGCCACTAGGGGAGTGGCTCCCCCTGGTGGTGAGATTGAACCGTGCACCACCAGCCCATTTACCATGTGCTTTTAATTAGATAGCTTGTACAGCTGTATTCTACCCAGCCCATACTGCAGGCTCACAACCTGGGAGAGGCATGTGTAGGATGCAGCTTGGTACTACTTTGCCCAGATTGTAGGCTGTAAGCCCAGGAGAGGCATGTCAGAGTAGGACCCATCTGATTAGAAGCGACCTTGACGACCGGTAGATGGGCCCGAAATATTTTTGATCAATTATATTCGCAAAAAGCTTCTAGCTGCATTTGCAGTAAGTATGACCCCCAAGCATTTATTCTTTTAGTGTTTGCTTATATCTTTGCGCAATTGACTAGCAGAGTGCTGTTACCTGTAGTTCTACGTATCCAAGTGTGTTTTAGCCAAGGTAGCGTGCACCTGCGTTCTTATATTCACTTATTGTGGAGGTGCTGGTTCGTTTATTTTTTTCCCCATTGTCACTGCCACTAGGGGAGTGGCTCCCCCTGGTGGTGAGATTGAACCGTGCACCACCAGCCCATTTACCATGTGCTTTTAATTAGATAGCTTGTACAGCTGTATTCTACCCAGCCCATACTGCAGGCTCACAACCTGGGAGAGGCATGTGTAGGATGCAGCTTGGTACTACTTTGCCCAGATTGTAGGCTGTAAGCCAGGAGAGGCATGTCAGAGTAGGACCCATCTGATTAGAAGCGACCTTGACGACCGGTAGATGGGCCCGAAATATTTTTGATCAATTATATTCGCAAAAAGCTTCTAGCTGCATTTGCAGTAAGTATGACCCCCAAGCATTTATTCTTTTAGTGTTTGCTTATATCTTTGCGCAATTGACTAGCAGAGTGCTGTTACCTGTAGTTCTACGTATCCAAGTGTGTTTTAGCCAAGGTAGCGTGCACCTGCGTTCTTATATTCACTTATTGTGGAGGTGCTGGTTCGTTTATTTTTTTCCCCATTGTCACTGCCACTAGGGGAGTGGCTCCCCCTGGTGGTGAGATTGAACCGTGCACCACCAGCCCATTTACCATGTGCTTTTAATTAGATAGCTTGTACAGCTGTATTCTACCCAGCCCATACTGCAGGCTCACAACCTGGGAGAGGCATGTGTAGGATGCATCTTGGTACTACTTTGCCCAGATTGTAGGCTGTAAGCCCAGGAGAGGCATGTCAGAGTAGGACCCATCTGATTAGAAGCGACCTTGACGACCGGTAGATGGGCCCGAAATATTTTTGATCAATTATATTCGCAAAAGCTTCTAGCTGCATTTGCAGTAAGTATGACCCCCAAGCATTTATTCTTTTAGTGTTTGCTTATATCTTTGCGCAATTGACTAGCAGAGTGCTGTTACCTGTAGTTCTACGTATCCAAGTGTTTTCAAATTGGGGTCACTTTTTGAGCTTTTCCTCTGTAGGAGTACGTCAGGGTCTCTCCAAAAACCATTATAGCAAAAACTACCCTCCAAAAACGATATGACGCTTTTTTCCTTCTGACCACTACCATGTGCCCCTACAGCAGTTTACCACCACATATGGAGTATTTCTGTAAACTGCAGAATCAGAGTAATGCATGTTGAGGTTTATTTTGCTGTTAACCCTTGCTGTGTTGCAAGAAAAAAATTGATTAACATAAAAAAATCTTTAAAAAAATTAAATTTTTCAATTTCACCTCCATTAATTATTGTGGAACCTCAAGGGTTAACAAAGTTTGTAACATCAGGTTTGAATAATTTGAGGGGTGTAGTTTCTATAGTCATTTATAGGTGGTTTCTATTACATAAGCCACTCAAAATAACTTTATAACTGAATTGGTGTTTAGAAAAATAGTTTGGGGAATTTTCCTTAAAATTTCAAACATTGCTTCAAAAATTCTAAGCCTTTAACATAAAAAAAAATGACATTTACAAAATGATGCCAACATAAAGTAGACATATGGGAAATGTGGATTAGTAACTATTTGATGAGGTATCACAATGTCTTAGAGAATTTAATTAAGAAGTGAATTTTTCCAAATTTTTGGTAAATTTGGGATTTTTTTTTATATAAATAAAGGTGAAATATATCAACTGAAATTTACCACTGTCATGATGTACAATGTGTCACGAGAAAACATTCTCAGAATGGCTTGGATAAGTAAAAGCGTTCCAAAGTTATTACCACATAAAGTGACACATGTCAGATTTGCAAAAAATGGCCTGGGCAGGAAAGTGAAAAACAGGCCTGCGGTAGAAGGGTTTAAACAATGGGTACATTTCTGGTGATATATTCCCGTGAATGGAATGTATATGAGAATCTGGGTACGGATCTGCTTTCCAATCCACGGCAGGAATCTGAGATGTTTTCCTCATAAATCAAGGCACTGTGCTTTCACTGCCACACATTTCAATAACTAACACAGCTACTTTTGAGAAGATGGAAATGACGCTTTTCTTCTGACCCTATGTGATGATTTTTTTATCCTCACAGCACCTGTGTTCATATATAAAATAGTCACATAAAAAGTTACATTAGGTGTCTGCCATCCACATAACCTTCTCTTTTCCACGAGTGATATGAACTGTGTC
This sequence comes from Bufo bufo, assembly GCF_905171765.1. Taxonomy (NCBI): domain Eukaryota; kingdom Metazoa; phylum Chordata; class Amphibia; order Anura; family Bufonidae; genus Bufo; species Bufo bufo. The sequence continues at coordinate 146,068,692 of NC_053391.1, read as the reverse complement.
GGGATCTGTTCGGGGGAAAAAATTGATGGTTTTGCACGCAAGTTGAATCAGCTTTTTCTGCGATTGCGTTCAGTGTGTGAATTTTTTTTCGTCCGGATTATATCCGAATGGCATGCTTTTTTCACGTGCGTGATGAAAAACTGAAGAACAGGACTCTACATCTCATAGCAACCATCAGTGGAAATCGCATTGCATCCAGGTGCAATCCGTTTTTCACACAAGCCCCATTCACTTCCAAGGAGCCAGGGCTATGTGAAAAACGCACACAATATAGAACATGCTGCGATTTTTCCTGAACGCAAAGATGATGCGTGAAAAACAACGCTCAGGAGCACAGACCCATGGTAATGAATGGGTCAGGATTCAGTCCGGATGCTATGCGCTCACTACACACATGGCATCCGGATTGAAAACTCACTTGTGTGAAAGAGGCCTTAATGTTTAGTCCCCATGACTATGGCTTGCTACAGTATTCCACCTGACATCAAGAAAACTAGAAGCAATAGTCATACAGATATATTTCTTCAGCACATTTCAGCTTCTTACGGTCTTCTTTATGTGCAGTATGGTTGATTCATTGCTTCATCATGCTGGTAAACTGGATTTTAGATGTCCATATGACTTAATTTAAAGGGGTTTCCCGGTAGTACAATATTCATGATCTCTCCAGATCATTCAGACCCCAAAGATCATAAAGATAGGTCATCAATATTTTTTTTTTTTAAAGAAAACTCCTTTAATTGTGCCCGTGGAGAGCATGAAACATTTCTACTGGTAGAGCATTGAAGAGTGCCTGATTAGCTCAAAAACTGCCAGCTATTCTGTTGTAATGGAGAATAACACAGCACAAATGAATTAAGAAGTTAAATGCATAGAAAACAATAATCCACCACTTGGAACACAGTCAACACTCGTCAGACTGGAGTGATTACATGAGCAGGTTCTTCAAACAGCTGATCAGTGGGGCTGCCATGAGTCAGACCCTCACCATTCATGAGAAGAGATCATCAACATCTTGAAGCAGGAAAACACGCTTTAACCCCTTCCCCCCTTATGCATTTTGCACTTTAGTGATCAAGCAATTTTGTTAAATTTTTGATCGTCACCTAAGAGTTAGAACTTTTTTTTATTTTTCCATCGATGTAACTCTATGAGGGCTTGTTTTTTGCAGGTCAAGTTGTTTTTAATGGCCCCATTTTGGAGTACACCTAACTCATTGATTAAGTTTTATTAACTCTTTCTGCCATTGACTTTTTATGTTCTGAATTTTGCGACATTCACTTGGTGACATAAATAACAGAGTAACTTTACTCTCTGGGACAGTAAGATTACAGTGATACAAAGTACACATAGTTTTTTCTTTTCTTTGTTTTACACGTTCTGCACATTTAAAAAACCTTATTTAAAAAAAAATATATGTTTTTGCATCGCCAGATCCCAAGACCTATAACTTTTTTAACTTTCTTTCTACGGATCTGTGTGAGGGCTTGATTTATGCATATTTTGGGGTACATAATTATGGTTTTCAACATACAGGATAAATAATTGAAAATTGTATAGTTCGGGTCATTACAGATGCAGCGATATCAAATATGTGGAAAGGATTTTATTCTTTCCATTGAGAAGCCTTTTTTTTACAATGGAAAAAAATGGTGTGTGTGTGTTTTTTAACTAGTTTTTTAAATAAAACTTTAATTATCATTTTCTTGCTGGTTATTAGTCCCACAAGGGTAATTTGCAATCCTTAGATTGCTGATATGGTACACTGTATTACTTATGTAGTACAGTATACTGTGCTGTCAATATGATACTGACAGGCACTCTATTAGACTGCACCTCTGGCACAGCCTAATGCGTCATATACAGAGGCAGACCTGGGTTCTTTCATTGGACTCCTGGCTGCCATGTACAGACATCCGCACCCTGCAGTCTACTTCGCGGAGGTGCCATTGGGTGACAGTGGGAGCTCCCTTGCTCTGAATCCACTTAGAAGCCGCAGTCACTACTGCCCATGGCATCTAAGAGTTAAACATTCAGGATCGCTGCTAGAGTAGAAGTCTGGTTTTCACGCGAGAGCTGAGCTTCTGCTCATGGGAGACCCACTTACTCTAGGCCACCGTAAAAAGGCCTAGAATAAGGCCCAATAATGACCTGCGTAAAAAAGGGTATTGGCAGTCATTGAGGGGTTAAATGTAATACATTACACAGTATTAAAAGGATCAGTTAACAGAAAAATGTATATAAAAAATCTTTGTCTCTAATTTGCATTCAAGAAACTTAGACAATTGAAATACCCATTACTTTGTACAATAGTGAAAAGCAGAATAAGTATAATCTGTGGTTAAAACTTTTTCTTTCTGTTTCTCTGATAATTGATGAACTGGAGCATCATGGTTAGGGCAGTGTGACTCACTGGAACATCTGCTTCCATGTTTGTTATACTTCGATTCCACAGACATTACAGTTTTTTTTGCTTTTGACTTAGATATAAATTCCTTAATCACCGGTAATAGTGGGCGGATTTCTCCATCTTTCTCTTCACTGCAGGCACACACATACAATAGATACCAGTAATTGAATACAATTTGCTGGCATATTTTGCTCGTTGTTCTCGTTGTTCTGTTGCATCCGTAAACCTTATATGTAGTTCTTTGTTTTTATTGATTTATACTTAACCCCTTCCCGACTGCCCACTGGATATATACCTCCTATCTGCACCCCGTGCAGATAGCACATATATAAATGTTCAGGCAGCATTTTAATCCCAGCACTGATCAAATTAAAGCTCCTGCTCCGCTGGGATTAAAGCTCCTGCTCCTGCAATCTAGTAGGAGCAGGTTGGGTCCCGGCTGTCAGACACAGCGGGACCCTGAGGAGAAGACAGAAGTGAGTTAATTACAGCTTCTTTCTCCTCCTGTGCCGGCAGGATTGCGGTACCTGAGCACAGGGGGGAGAGCAGGAAACGAACTGCCGCTTCCTCTGTTAGTCCCAGCTGTCACGTGACCGCCAGGTGTCTGGGACAGGGGCAAAGCTGATCAGGGTCTAAGGAAACAGTGGGCTGTTTTCCCCCGTAACTGGGGCTCCTGTGGATGCCCCAGTTACAGTGGAAACAGTGGGAAAAAAAAGTCAGTGTCCTCCAGAGGTATTTAATGACCTCCTGGGGTACATATTATGTGGCAAAAATAAATTAAAATATAAGGAAAAAATAAAACTGAAAAAAATTTAGAATGCCGTCACTAACAGAAACCATCACCATCACTCAAACCTTTACATGTTGGATATCAAAATGATCGTCACAAAATAGGGAACCCATTGCAATAATATTCAAGAAATAAAAAGCTATAATTAAAAAATATATACTTTTTAATAAGAAATTCCGGATTTCCCCCAAATTAAACTTTAAAAAAAAGTTTAAAAAATCCCAAAAAAAACCATGCTGATAAAAAGTCCTAAGTGTAAAGTAAAATACAATGGAAAAATTATTTTGGTAGTCAAACAAATAAAAAAGTTAGGGTCATCAAATGACCACGTGCACAAAATCACAAATAGGTTGCCTAGACATTCAGACCTTTTTTAAGCCCGGTCATGAAAGGGTTTAGATGAACCTCTATCTGCAGGTAGCATGCTATAGAGCAGGAGGAGCCGAGCAGATTGATATATAGTTTTATGGAAAACAATTTAGTATATCCTACATTTTATTCATTTGAATCCCTGCTCTTTCTTTACATAGAAATCCAGTGGGTGGCCCTATACAGTAAGGTTGTCTGAGACTGATTAGGACCGCCCACTGGACTCCTAAGAGATGTAAAGTAACCAAGGTATGTTAAATCTTTATCCACAAAACTATATATCAATCTGTTAAAGGGGTTGGCCACTTTCACAAACACATTGGTCTAGATGATTATATGACACTTACTAATATAGTCTTTGTTGAAATTCTGCACAATTTTCTATATTTCATAAGGTAGTCTCCCTTGTTTACAGTCTTTTGTGCTGTCCATATAGAGGTCCTGTCCATAAAATAGCCCCTGATGTAGGCTCATGTGACCAGGCAAATCACCTCCATTCGATGCCTCTTTCATTCAAACACACTTCACCTGCACTAAACTCCCAACAGAACAAGTTTCCTGGTCACATGACCCTCCATCAGCGGCCATCTTATGGACAGGACCTCTGTGTGGACAGCACAAAAGACTTGGTAAACAAGGGGGCCTACAATGGTTTTTGTCCGTCCGACAGCCGGCATTTGTCGTGGTCCTGGCTGCTGGATCAGGCATGCCACATATGTGAACGTACCCACAGGCCCTGCTTGTAATAGCCACATTTTGTAGCTGACCCCTGCTCCATCTAATTGGTGGAGGTCTTAGACAAGTCAGAATGCCTTTGAAGGGCTTTCTCTGCCAGACAACCCCTTAAAAGCGGTTGTCCAGGTGTTTTCTTTTTACATTTCCCCCCAGCCTGTGAAGAAATCTATAACTTATGTGCTCCTCACTGCTCCATTCCAGCCCCGTGGATCCCGATCTGTCTTCACTAGACTTCTGGTCCCGGTCTGTCAACTTAACTGATAGACGTGAATTTTAATAAAGAGTTGGTAAATATGGAAGAGCTTTCATGGGCTGGTGGAGTTTTATTACTGGGCTCTATGAATTTTGTATGTGGTTCTGCCTTTTTCTTCCTAAAAATTAAAATTTGTAAATTGATTTTGTTTAATTTATCTAGTTGATTATCTAATAAAAATGTGTATTATGGATGAAAATGTGAGCAGTAACTCAATGACACCTTATTTAAGACGATTCAAATGAATAACAGTAGTCTATTTATGTCCATAAATCCTATATTTTCACAAGTAGGCTTAGACATGATATTCAGAGTTCAGAATGTGCTAAAACTAAAAATATAATTGTGATCAAGTCCTCACTGTCAGCACAATCACAAGTCATAGTAGCAGCTCCCCGAAGAGTTGGACAAAAAGGTGCACTACCTACATCTGCTCGCTGCTTTATTATTTATTGCAACTCTACTGTGCCCGGCGCACTTGCCGGATGAATTTAAACAAGTGGAGCTAAGATAATCAGTGTGTTTCTCTGTGTTCGGAGGGGAAGCTTCAAAATGAGGTCACTGGTGGTGACTCTTAGCAGTCATTACTCTTGAGATTCCTGCTATAGCTGCTGAGTTAATGCTGTGAATAATTGAACATGCTATCATTTGCTGAAACTCTAATATATTTCTGGAATAAGTCAGAGTCAAGTTGTTAAACTGCTTAAAGGTGCAGTCACGTAGACCCCAAACAAGCCCCATGTTTTCGATAGAAGCAGTAATCGGGTGGGTAAACAGAATGAGATTCCTTTCTGAAGTAGAATAAGGCCCCTTTCACACGGGCGAGTATTCCGCGCGGATGCGATGCGGGAGGTGAACGCATTGCACCCGCACTGAATACCGACCCATTCATTTCTATGGGGCTGTTTACATGAGCGGTGATTTTCACGCATCACTTATGCGTTGCGTGAAAATCGCAGCATGCTCTATATTCTGCGTTTTTCACGCAACGCAGGCCCCATAGAAGTGAATGGGGTTGCGTGAAAATCGCAAGCATCCGCAAGCAAGTGCGGATGCGGTGCGATTTTCACGCATGGTTGCTAGGTGACAGTCTATAAACTGTATTATTTTCCCTTATAACATGGTTATAAGGGAAAATAATAGCATTCTGAATACAGAATGCTTAGTAGGTGATCAATTGAGGGTTAAAAAAATAAAAAAATTAACTCACCTTCTCCTCTTGTTCGCGTAGCTCCCGGTCTCTTCTTTACTTCTCAAAAGATGAACTATTGGCTAAAGGACCTTTGGTGACGTCAGATCACATGCTCCAATCACATGGTACATCACCGTGGTGAATCTCAACCATTGTGAACTGGCGGATCCTGTCTTATTTATATTTAGATGATAACCTTTCATTGTAATGCTGCCAGTGATGATAATGAGATGGCTGCTAAGAAGTGTCCTGCACAGAACATAAAGGGGCACATTTATTAAGACCAGAGTTTTAGACGCCAGTCTTAATAAACCCCCTAAACTGGTGGTGGATCCACCGGAGTTCTGAAGAGGAGCTGGCCTCTACACAACTTCAACTAATAGTTGTGCCGCAATCTGCTCCTGAAATACACCTAATTTAGGCATATTTCGGATTAATAAATGACCCCCAAAGTGTCTATTATGAGGCATAGTGGCCACAGTAAAATTTCAAGATTTTTTATTTACTTTTATGGGAGAGTGTTGAGGGCATGCTGTGGGATCTGTGCAGAGGTCATTGTGCAGGGAGGCGAGGAGGGGAGCTATGAACCTCAACCACTGTGAACTGGCAGATCCTGTGTCATCTATATTTAGGTGATAGCCTTTCATTCCTATTATGAGGCTCAGTGGCCACAGTACGTTCAGGATTTTTTAATATATACATAGTGACAAGAAAAATTTTAGTTCACCCAAAATTCTGAAAAAATATGTTTAACATAAAACAAGTGCTAAAGAAACAGTCTAGGTTAGGCTACTTTCACACCTGCGTTTAGGTGCGGATCCGTCTGGTATCTGCACAGACGGATCCGCACCTATAATGCAAACGCTGGTATCCGTTCAGAATGGATCCGTCTGCATTACTCTGTTAAAAAAAAGTCTAAGTCTAAGTCAAATGGATCCGTCCTGACTTACATTGAAAGTCAATGGGGGATGGATCTGATTACAATTGCACCATATTTGTGTCAATGTAAACAGATCCGTCCCCATTGACTTGCATTGTAAGTCAGGACGGATCCGTTTGGCTCCGCATCGCCAAGCAGCGTTTTGGTGTCCGCCTCCAGAGCGGAACGGAGCCAAACTGATGCATTCTGAACGGGTCCTTATCCATTCAGAATGCATTGGGGCTGAACTGATCCGTTTGGGGGCGCTTGTGAGAGCCTTGAAACGGATCTCACAGGCCGAGCCAGAAACCGGCAGTGTGAAAGTAGCCTTAAACATATGCACTGTGTTATCCGAAGAGCAGGGTCTTGGGGGGAAGTACAAAATAGCAGAATTCAGTGAACAGCTAAGAAACAATCCCCGTGTCATGCACTGTCCCATAAATTCCAACATTTGACATAGCACTTTAGGTCTTAGTTAGGCCAGCGTCTCTTTGTGGACTGTAGAACATTTGTACTGTACTACCTATATAGCCCAACTGTATGTACAGTATATGTGGCCTAGAACAGTTCTCTTCACTTACTTGTAATCTGAATTTTGGTTTCGCCCAAAAAAGATTTATTAACTAGAAACTAAGAGTAGAAGTTGGACAGATGAGAAAAAGTAAGGAGCGGGCACACGGGCCAATTCCAAATGATGAGTGATTGCGGAGTTGGTCATTTATCAAAGTTAGCATTTTAGAGCGAAATCTGAACTGAAACTACACCAGGAATATGTTCTTATGGATAGGCTATGAGTGGAGAACGACAAAGTATGATTTCTGAGTGTGGCAGAGAAATCTCCCAATGGGCCCAATGTAAAGAAGTCTGCGTGTTAAACCATAACTGCAATACCTTCCATGAATTTGTCATTGACTGAACAGAGATCTGACTAGAAAGTAGAGTTGTTGTACTTGAGGTTTTAACATATTATTTATTTTTTCCTATAGGACAGCAACAGAAAAAAGCCATTCCGAACAAATTAAAGACAAGGAAAAGCAAAGTTTTTTCCGAGTCATAAAAAAGAAAAAGAAGAAGTCTCAAGCTGTGAGTTGATTGTATTGTTCAGGTTTTCTTTCTACAGGAAGGGTTGTTTGTGGCTAAAATCAAATGTAAAAGAAATGAGAAAACGGTGGGTTACGTGATTCACGCAAATTATTGTTAGATATGTCTGTATTCAGGTTTGGAACTTGAGACTGAAGTATTGCAGTATTAGTCTTCATGGACACGGCAGAGCCATGTGAGTTATTGCAGTTCTTTACTATGGAACCACAGGACTTCTTTTTGACCTGGTATGGTGCCATGTGTGGCTTCAGATATTGGGAATATTATACCCTAGAACAGTGGTGGCGAACCTATGGCACGGGTGCCAGAGGCAGCACTCGGAGCCCCCTCTGTGGGCACCCACGCCCTGGAAAAAGTCTGAGTGTACCAATATGCCTTAGACCTTTCCTGCCATTCATCAGCGCAGGACGCACCATGAACAGCGCAGGCAGCGCACTGAATGTAGACAGGCTATTATAGCTACTACATGATAAAGTACATGAAAGATATACTATATTGGACTGTAGGATTCAGGTTAACTTGCCGCGTTGGCACTTTGCGATAAATAAGGGGGTTTTGGGGTTGCGGTTTGGGCACTCGGTCTCTAAAAGGTTCGCCATCACTGCCCTAGAAGAAGAGCTTCTAGAAGAGGAAGAGAATCCAACAAAAAATAATGTTATACAGATGTAAAGAGGGTCACATAGAAGTCTGCTGCCTTTTATGCCTTAGTACAATTCGGAGTGCAGTGGGTTTAATAAGTGGTTTCTTTTGAATACATTTGGAGTTTTTTACTTTCTTAGTTCCATGGAAGCCAGTTTGGCATTTTTGTTGGCTATTATTAGTATAAAGCCTCATGCACATGGCAGGCCCTATGGCTCTGTATTACTGCACCTTAAAGGGGTTATGCAAGAACACCCCCCCCCCCCCCCCCCCCCGACTTAGTCAAACCTGCAATAAGAAGCTTACTTATCTGATTCCCGGCGTTGGCTCCCCGCTCCTTCTCCTCCTGACGTGAGATGCTCCGCTGGTCTCCCTAGCTGTAAACATCTGGTTTGAATTCGCCTGCAGCCAATCACTGGCCACGGTGATCGGCTTCCCTTACGTCTTGACAAATGGTCACATGATGCAAGGGGATCCGGTCACCACCGCGGCCAGTGATTTGCTTCAGGTGATGTTAAACTGGATGCTTACAGTGAGGAAGCCCAGCTAAGCATTTTAGGCATAGAGAAGAAGAAGCAGGGAGCCAGCACCGGGAATCAGGTAAGTTTCCCTTTAGGCCTTGTTCACATTTCTGTGTCAGTGTCTCGTCCATAAATAAAAAAAGGGTACGTGTTTCATTCGTGAAGCTGTCCGCAAAGGATCCGTGGTTCATCCGTGTGTCCGTTTTTACCATCCGTGTGTCATCTTTAATTTTCTGACGTTACTCAGCTGAAAATTAATTTCCAAAGAATCTCCTATTAGTCTTCAGTGAAAAACGGATGCAACACTGACAGAACACGGATGTGTGTCAGTGATTTTCACGGACCCATAGACTTCAATGGGCGTGCTTGGTCCGCATCACGGATCAAAGTAGTGCATGTCCCCGTGATTTTTTTAATGATCCCCATTCAGTAAGAAAAAATCCTGAAATGTGAACAGACACATTTAAATCAATGGGTACGTTGAAAATGCAGACAGCACACGTCAGTGAAAAACGGAAATGTGAACGAGGCCTTACAGGTCTGGCCAACTGGCGGTGGATGTTGCCAAAACCCCCTCCATTCTTGAACAACCCCTTTGAGCACTCTTTGTGCCGTGGTATGGTGCTCTGTATGGTACTGTATTATGGAGCTGTTCTCCCTTAGAAGCAGGGGCATAACTACCATAGCGGAAGAACATGCGACTGCTATGGGGCCCAGGGCAAGAGAGGGCCCAGTCTTAGTTGGGATTATCTCCTCTTCTACTGGAGGTGAAAACTTGGTCAGGACTCTACCCTCTAAAGCAGGGATGGCCATCCTGCAGCTCTCCAGCTGCTGCAAAACTACAACTCCCAGCATGCCCAGACTGCCTACAGCTATCAGCCTACAGCAGGGCATGGTGGCAATTTTAGTTTTACAACAGCTGGAGGGCCGCAGGTTGGCCATCCCTGCTCTAAAGGAACAACTTTTAGCAAACAAAGTAGTGGAAAAATGGCCCAGGGGTCATTGAAAAGGGTTTAGGCAGAAACCCTTCTGTCCTGTGCGGGGGGCCAGGTTTGATCCTTGCTATGGGGCCCTTACTTCTCTATGTACGCCACTGCCTAGAAGTGAAGAGGAGGATAAAAATAGAAGAAGGATTCTTCATGAAAACATTATAAAAACATTTGTCCTTACAGACAAAGCTTTATCTCCAATATGTTTTGTGTAATACCTCGTTTCCTTTAGGTCATTATGATTGCAAAGATACCAAATATACACTCATTGACAAAAAAAATAATGCATCAAATACATTTATTGGGTAACACTGGACAATTGAAAGGAGGCTCTAGTACCGTGATGGACCACCTCTAGCCTGGGTACAAGATGAGATATATTGCAGCTGGGCCTGGAGATCCTACACACTCCTAGCTTGCCAATGCTGGCTTTCCAGCTAGTACCATAAATGCTCAATTGGCCATAAGTCTGGCTACCGGGCAGGCTAAGTGTGCTGTGTGTGGGTGAGCATGACTACCAGTTGTAAGCCATGACATTGACATTTCTGTCTGTGTGCATTGTTTTTGGGTTTTTTTTGTCAGTGATTGTATATAAGGTTTTTTTTTATGTTTTAGTTCTTCTGCACAATAAAAAAAAAAGTGTTATGAAAAAATATAAATAATTGTGGCACTGCGTTCAAAAGTCATAACTTAAATTTTTTTGATCAGCGTCGCCATCTGTCAGTTTGTTTTTGGTCAGACAGGGTGAAGTTTTTGTTGGCACATCTTTGGATACGTATAATTTAGTGATTATTTTTTTTAGATTTATATTTGGTATATCGGTCTCTGGGCATTAAGGGGTTACTGTAATTGTTGCAATTACAAGAGATGTCTATCATGCTAAACCTTTGTTATATCACCACCTATGGCATTATGTGTTGTGGGACAACTTCAGTTTGGAGGTTTATAACTTGTCTTTTCTTTTGCCAAAGTTTAGAAGAATTTCAGACTGGTTCAGCTTATACATTTTGCATCGAGAAGGCCACACATATTAACTATTTGTGGATTTCCTGTTTAACCTTGAAAATAGAGATCATCACCATCTGATGACACTAAGCATCAGAAATAATGCTGCATCCATGCAATTAGTATATTTGTATCTTATATTGCAGACAGAATCCACAGATCCTGAAAAACCGAACGTGAAGAAAAGCCTCTTCCCACTTTTTAGTTCAAAGAACAATTTAAAGAGTAGCTCTTCTTTGAAAAAACTGCCTGTAGTCAATCTGCCGATGGTATTATTTTCTTTAAATATGCTGGCAATGAAACATTAATACCTCTCCCATCACATGAAACAGCATGGATTTGGGCTGTCAAGAGGGTTTCCTACTGCTTCCAGCTTCCTGATCTTACCACACTTTGCTAGAACCTTTACAGAACCAGATGGAGCAATATGTACTAATTAACAAAAAAGATGCCCATCTTCATGGCATAGCCATAGTTGGCAGCTCACACCTTACTTCCGCCACCCAGCACATTACGGTATTTTTTGACATTACATCTTGGGAATGTTAACATGCTGCAATACAAAAAAAAGATGAAACATCTTCATTCTATTCTTTATATTCCGTATAATTTCATTGCAGTTTATTGGATATCATAGGTTACAAGAAAAATCTCACTGAATATGTAGACAATTTACACATTTTAACACGTTACAAAAAGGTGTTAAAAATACCTCCCAAAATAACCCTGTGCCCTGATCTTTCCAACAAGGGTGTATAGATAGAGGATGGATCAGGTCACCATAGCACCACCTGATGTTTTACCCGAAAAGTTCTCTTCTCCGTTGTAGAAGGGGGTTCTGCACAGTTGTATGTGTCTTTTACCATCTGTGGATTTTAACCCACTGTGCCAACCTCCCAGGAGTGGTATGCTGCTGACCCACGAGGAATAGGGACACCTGGGCGGGGTACCAGAGGAATCAGGCTAACTTATAGTCAGGAACAGGCTGAGATTAAAGTCCAGAAAAGCAACTGTTATTATACGACAGGTAAACTGATTATATCTCAGATTTCAAAGTAAGGGCTCATTCAGATGACTGTATATATAGCCCAACTGTATGTACAGTATATGTGGCCTAGCACTGGAACTATGCTCCTGTTCACACAGACACATAGCGAATAGAGCGGCGGGCCAGTGTAACATTGTACATTAAGGACATGGTAAATCTGAGCTCAAACAGCTGTATTACTCCAAGACCCTCTTAATTTTCTATCAAGGCCAGGTCCAATTTCACAAGAGATATCAGAAAGTATTAGATAGTTTTAGAATAAACAAAATTTCCAAAAATAAAAATCTTTTATCACTGTGGAATTGCAGTACTTTCGGATTCAGAAGCCCTCCCCACTGTCTCGATGATCTGCACGATTGCTATAGCCCTCTAGTCCAACGATGCGCTATATCACTCACTTTGTTTCTTATAGGATTATATGTTTTGTATTGCAGCATGGACATATGGTTTACATATCCATTAAACAGATAATGCATGTAGAAACATTTGCCGTAACATCTTCAATAACAGTAAATCGATTTCCGTTGTCAGCTGTACCGTGCAGCATCATGTACCACGCAGCATTTTGTTCTTATACAATTAAGGGTTACTCCTGAGTTGGAGGCACACATGCTAATATGTAAGGAACATGCATTGTCTGAAGTTCTTTCATAACCTTTAACCAGGACGTACACTCGAGCTAGCTATCTGCCGAACATATATGTTTATCTCAATAGGTAGAGTGGAAGAAGCCACTTCCAGACCCTCTGGTAATAAAGGATTAGGCATGTTGAAATCCAACATACCTGTTCCCTCTGTCCCCAGACAACTGCTGTTAGTGGACAGTCAGGTGTCCCAAATACCGATGAGATCATCATCTGATCCCACTGATATCACCAGTTTGGGACTACTTGTATCTCAGGTTTACTGGCAGAATCACTATCTGCTTTGTAATACTAGGGAATAGCAGCAGTAAGGAAATCAAGTTCCTCCAGATTCAGCCTTGAAGCCCATTCAGAAGCTATAGGCTGCCATCTGTCGTTGTCTTTAGTGTCTTTAGTTTGCCTGTAGAGAGCAATCTAGAGGCTGTACGTACCCAGTTGGATGTGAGGGCATTTAAAGAGGACCTGTCGCCTCTACTGACATGTTTGTCTTAGTAACTACACTGAACAAAAAATATAAACGCAACACTTTCGGTTTTGCTCCCATTTTGCATGAGCTGAACTCAAAGATCTGAAACATTTTCTACATACACAAAAGACCCATTGCTCTCAAATATTGTTCACAAATCTGTCTAAATCTGTTAGTGAGCACTTCTCCTTTGCCGAGATAATCCATCCCACCTCACAGGTGTGGCATATCAAGGTGCTTATTAGACAGCATGAATATTGCACAGGCGTGCCTTAGATTGCCCACAATAAAAGTCCACTCTGAAATGTGCAGTTTGATCACACAGCACAATGCCACAGATGTCGCAACATTTGAGGGAGCGTGCAATTGGCATGCTGAATGCAGGAATGTCTACCAGAGCTGTTGCCCGTGCAATGAATGTTCATTTCTCTACCATAAGCCGTCTCCAAAGGCGTTTCAGAGAATTTGGCAGTACATCCAACCGGCCTCATAACCGCAGACCACGTGTAACCACACCAGCCGAGGACGTCCACATCCAGCATGTTCACCTCCATGATCGTCTGAGACCAGCCACCCGGATAGCTGCAGCAACAATCGGTTTGCATAACCAAAGAATTTCTGCACAAACTGTCAGAAACCATCTCAGGGAAGCTCATCTGCTTGTCGTCCTCATCGGGGTCTGGACCTGACTGCAGTTCGTCATCATAACCAACTTGAGTGGGCAAATGCTCACATTCGATGGCGTCTGGCACATTGGGGAGGCATTCTGTTCACGGATGAGTCCCGGTTTTCACTGTTCAGGGCAGATGGCAGACAGCGTGTGTGGCGTCGTGTGGGTGAGCGGTTTGCTGACGTCAACGTTGTGGATCGAGTGGCCCATGGTGGCGGTGGGGTTATGGTATTGGCAGGCGTATGTTATGGACAACGAACAGAGGTGCATATATTGATGGCATTTTGAATGCACAGAGATACCGTGATGAGATCCTGAGGCCCATTGTTGTGCCATTCATCCACGACCATCTCCTCATGTTGCAGCATGATAATGCACGGCCCCATATTGCAAGGATCTGTACACAATTCCTGGAAGCTGAAAACATCCCAGTTCTTGCATGACCAGCTTACTCACCGGACATGTCACCCATTGAGCATGTTTGGGATGCTCTGGATCGGCGTATATGACAGCGTGTTCCAGTTCCTGCCAATATTCTACAACTTCGCACAGCTGTTGAAGAGGAGTGGACCAACATTCCACAGGCCACAATCAACAACCTGATCAACTCTATGTGATGGAGATGTGTTGCACTGCGTGAGGCAAATGGTGGCCACACCAAATACTGACAGATTTTTTGACCCCCCCTTCCCAGTAAGGCAAAACTGCACATTTCAGCAGGGGCGTTGCTAGAGTCTCAAAAGATCCGGGGCCCAAGCCCCAATGCACCGCCCCAAACACTAGCACTGAAGACATATTACTGTATTTCCTATACAGCTATACAACAGCACATACCTGTCGCATCCAGCGCCTCCCAGGTGACGTCTCCTCTGATGTAGATCTTCTCTATCATCATCTTCTCCATTCGGTCCGGATAACTTCTCTCAGCCGCGCCTCGTCTCTGCAGAGTGTGACACACAGACATCTTGGCTTCCTCACTTTTCTGTACCCCCAAATACTATGCTGAAGAAAAATGAGTGCCCCCATGGTAACAGTGCTCCTCATAGTCCCACCAATAGTAATTCCCTTCTAGAATGCCCTCAATAGTAATGCTGCCCCCTACAGTGCCCCAACAGTGATAGTGCTCCCCCAAGAGTGCCCCCATTAGTAGAAGCCCTCCAGTATTAATAATGTCCTTACAGAGCCCCCAGTAGTAATAAGACCCCCCATAGTGCTCTTAGTAGAAATAATGCAGATCTATAAGTCCCTCCTATAGAGCCCCCAGTAATAATAAGAACGCCTAATGTCCCCTGGAATTAAAAATGCCCCCACATTGCCCCCAATATTTATAATGCCCCCTACTGTTATAATGCTCACCCTGAAGTGTCCCAGTATTTATATCACTCCCTACTGTTACAATGCCTCCACAGTGCCCCCAGTATTTATATTGCCTCCTACTGTTATAATGCACCCTGAAGTGCCGCCAGTATTTATATTGCCCCCTACTGTTATAATGCTCGCCCTGAAGCGCCCCCAGTATTTATAATGCCCCCTGCAGTGCCCCCTGTAGTTATATTCCTCTGTTTACTGTCCTCAAAAATTATAATTCCTCAGCCCCTCCAAAATACAGTCCCATGTAAATAACATCACACCATCTCTCCTGCCCCCTCCAATATACAGTCCCTTTTATTGTGGGCAGTCTAAGGAACACCTGTGCAATATTCATGCTGTCTAATCAGCACCTTGATATGCCACACCTGTGGGATGGGATGGATTATCTCGGCAAAGGAGAAGTGCTCACTAACAGATTCAGACAGATTTGTGAACAATGTTTGACAGTAATGGGTCTTTTCTGTATGTAGAACATTTTTCAGATCTTTGCGTTCAGCTCATGCAAAATGGGAGCAAAACCGAAAGTGTTGCGTTTATATTTTTGTTCGGTGTAGTTGCATTCCCCATGTAATAACAATTCTTCTTATGACTCTATGTTGTATCATTACTTTATCATTCCTACTAGAAGTTATGAATGAATTGTTAACAGGTCACAATGAAGGTTCATCTGAGTGTTACCAGTTGGGTCTGTGTCCCTTCACAGTTTAACTCTGGCAGCACTGATTGGATAATGTGAGACGATGCACGGAGGAACACAACCCCAACTGGTAACATCCATCTGGGCCTTCATTGCAAACTGCTAGCAATCAATAGCTTCTAGCCCAGTTAATAAGAGAATGGCACATCATTGAGCCATAAGAATAGATGCTCAAGAATTGGTATTACATGGGGAATGCAAGTAGTTACTAAAACAGACATGTCAGGAGAGGGGCCAGGTCCTCTTTAAATGCCAACCTTATCTTTGGATTGCTCCTGGTTATATATTGCAATTCCTTATCATACTAGCCTGTGCACTTCCACTGCATACTATATGTACATAATAATTCCACATGTCAAACAACATACATCTACACATTTAGCAAAAACTGTAAAAAAAAATATATATTATACGTTTATCATACATTAATACAACAGGTTAAGAAGAAAAGGACCAGGCAGAATATGTTCTTTGATAAACTTCTTGGCAAGTTTTTACTTGGCCAGAACACAACACAAATATGTTATGTTCCCAAAGTCCTTTCTATCCAATTCAGGTTTTTATGCTTGTTTTTGTCATAAACTCTTTTTTGCCAGCAAAACAGTGTCCAATTTTCTTCTTAATCCCTCTCTCCTCTGCTTAGAACTAACAGCATGTAAATGCTTTGGGTAGGGGTGAAATCTGCATGCCGAATACAGGAAAGTAATGCAAAGAATAAGCAATACGTGGGCTGAAATCTACCTGAAGGGGAATCTTTTTGATTATTTCTTTATGTTGGGAACTCATGGTACTGTTGCAGTTGTATTATTTGCAGTCTTGTTTTGGATCCAGAGTCATCATTGAGTCGATCATAATGACATCGAAATGAACATACCAAATGAATGTATTGATCGCAAAGGTGATGTTGCACTTATGGCTGCAGCTTATCTCCGAGAACAAACGGATCGAGCAGTTAAAATCCAGTATCTCTCCTTATTTCTCCTGACATCACCTTTTGGGTAAGAGTTGGGGGCCTCTAATTGCAATAGATGCGTAAGTTGGAGAAAACTCACCAGAAACAGTAGGTTCGACTAAAAAACAGACCTAATGTCTATGACCAGTGGCACTGGACTTTGGGAAAACTTTTGATATGTCATAGTGACATATGAAAGATTTGGTTTGTTGGGGATCGGAGTGCTAATACCACTGATCGCTAGAACAAGGAGAGAGAAGCGTCACATAGCGCATTCTCTCTCCTTACTGTAGTTGATGGAAGCAAGACAGACTCAATAGAAAGTCTATGGGACCGTCTTGAATCCATCTCCTGCAGCGAGGTGATCAACGGGGGTTTCCCAAAGTATAGTGCAACTTTAAAGGCTGTGGACATCTGTGAGAGTATTTTAATTATTATTGTGTTCTACTTGGATTAGAAATATTTTTTTCTAATTGGTCTTTAGTAAAAATTTCAACTGTTTTTCTTCTGCAGCTGGTGTTGATAGCCTTTTAGTTAAGCTGACCATACACATTAGACTAATTTTGGTTTAACCCAGCAAGTTTGATTGTACTGGCCAACCATTGAACATGTATGGTGGTATTCTGATTTTCCCTGGATGGCACAGATGTCAGGAGAAAGAATGATCGGGCTGGTGGATTTCAACATGCCCAGTCCATTTTTGCTCTATGGGTAGATAAGCCCCCAGCAGAGGTGTCTGGTAGCAAGTTTTGTCTCTCTCCCCATAGAAAATACATGCCTGCTCTGCTGAGCTGAGCAAGTATGTGTATTGGGGTTCATGAGGGACAGCTGTCAGACGAACAAGCGTTTAGCCAACAGCTATCTAACCTTATTATAACACTGATCCAAAGGACCACAAACAATGCTGCTGCCTTTACTCTTGTTCCTGTTCACATCTGAACCCTGTATTTTCTTGTGAACTAGATGCCTAATACAGATGGTCAAGATCATCTCAACATACAGAAAAGCACCCACTCATCCAGTCACAAAAGCAGCCGACACAAAGAGTGGCGTCCAGACAAAATGGGAGAAATTCATTCTCATGTAAGTACTTTTTTGGCAGGGCTACACGGGGGACCACGATGTTTGACTGGCCTACTTTCTTGACAGCCACAATGTGATATCACCAGATTAGGTCCTTTATCCAAAGATATACCTTTCTTGACCCACCCGCTACTAGCAGATAATCGAAGTTGGACTGATATCCTGCCAGCCATCTTTAGCTTACCCTGCCGCTCCTCAGAGAGGTGGAAAATGGCGACTTGCTGCCCGCAAAGCCCTTTTTGTAGCATTTAGTGGGTGCCTAGGTCACCATCAGTAGAAACGTTAAGGGTGAAGGGAAGCAGATGAGTTGGAGCTCTGTGACAGAGGAACTGAGCCACAGCCATTAGAAAGATGAAATGTTTAAAGTTGGAGTTATACCTAAAAGATGTTTTAATACATTACACATATGTGATTTAGTCAGTGACTAAAGTGACACTCTCTCTCTTAACAGAAGAGATAAAAACTTATGATCCTAAAATATTATTACCCTCTCTATAAACCCTTTGTAGGACCACAGGATTCCGTTTTTGGCTCCACATACTAAGGGCTCATGTCGCGTTTTGCGGTCCCTAAATTGCGGATCCGCCAAACACAGATGCTGCCAATGGGTCTTCCGCAATTTGTGGAACGGTGCGGGCAGCCCATTATCGGAAATGCCTATTCTTGTCCGCAAAATGGACAAGAATAGGAAGTTCTATCTTTTTTGTGGGGCCACAGAATGGAGCAACGGATGTGGACGGCACACGGTGTGTGCTGTCCGCATCTTTTGCGGCTCTATTGAAATGATTGGGTCAGCACTCGTTCTGCTAAATTGTGGAACGGATGCAGACCCATTCATACGGTTGTGTAAATGAGCCCTAAAACAGATATTGGAGAGCTAGAAAGGGTTCAGATATAGGCGACCCGATTAATAAATGGGATGGAAGGTCTCTCTTATAATGAGAGGCTTAAAGGAGTTTTCCAGTTATAATGATAATTATGCCCCCTAAAATAGAAGATTCGTACTTACCTGCTCCATGCTGCTCTGGTCCTCTATGCTGCCTCCACTCTCTCCATCTTCCGGTTCCTGTACTCTTTACATCCGGTGGTGCATGGGCATTGGCTGGCTTCAACGGTGACGTGCATCACTGGATGCAAAAGGTGTGCGGACTGGAAGATGGAGACAGTGGACAGTAGAGGACCGGAGCGGCATGGAGCAGGTACAGGTGAATCTCATGTTTCGGGGGGCAGGCTGTGGGTCCTTGCTTAAAAATGTTAATTCCTGGAAATCCCTTTAAAAAATTGGTCTTGTTCAGCTTGGAATAAAAACACCTTGGAGGTGGTCTAATTTACATGTACAAATACACGAATGGTCAGTACAAGGAACTGGCACAGGATTTATTCACTTTAAAGCCTCATTCACACGTCCGTGTCCGTGCTCAAATCCGTGAGCAGGTGGTACATCCGTGAAGCTGTCCGTGAAGGATCCATGTTGGGTCTGTGTGTCCGTTTTTTGCTGTCCGTGTTGCATCTGTGTTTCACTGACCCTGCACAGCTGAAAAATAATTTTCAAAGCATCTCTTC
Organism: Bufo bufo; assembly: GCF_905171765.1. NCBI lineage: Eukaryota > Metazoa > Chordata > Amphibia > Anura > Bufonidae > Bufo > Bufo bufo. The sequence continues at coordinate 146,049,275 of NC_053391.1, read as the reverse complement.
CTAATGATTTGTGAAACACGGACGCAGCACAGATGGCATCTGTGTTGCATCCGTGGTTTTTAACGGACCCATAGACTATAATGGGAGTGATGGATACGTGAACACGGACAAATTAGAGCATGCATCCGTGCTGAAAACACGTAACCACGGACAGTGCTAAAACACTGATGTCTGAATACACACATTAAAATGAATGGGGACGTGTGCTGTCCGTGGAGAACGCGTACAGCACACGTCCGTGGAACACTGACGTGTGAATGAGGCTTAAGAACTTTACAAAGGACATAGGGACATTCATTACATGTGGAGAGAAGGCGATTTAGACATCAATACGAGAAATGATTCTTTCCAATTAAAGAGGTCAAACTGTGCCTACCCCAAGAGGCAGTAATGGCAGATACTATGTTAATGTTTAACAAGGGCTAGATGCTTATCTAATGGCAAATGGTTATAATTCATCTAACAATGAATGAACTTGATGGACTTGTGTCTCCTTTCAACCTATGTAACTATAGTAGGGACATTGGGGGAGAGTTATCAAACTGATGTAAAGTAGAACTGACTTAGTTGCCCATAGCAACCAATCAGATTCCACCTTTCATTTTCCAGAGGAGCTGTGGAAAATGAAAGATAGAATCTGATTGGTTGCTATGGACAGCTAAGCCAGTTCTACTTTACACCAATTTGATAAATCTCCCTCATTATCTGGATCCAAATCTCATTGTCACTGAGCACATCCTAAATGTTCACTGAGGGCCTGCACGCCAATCATTGATCACAGTTTAGTACGAAGGCAGATTTGAAACACACTGTGACTGGCCTTTGATGGTACATTTTGACAGTTGTCCCTCAAGTTCCATTTCTTTTTTTCATGTATTATTAATACAATATATTCCTGTTAATATTTGTACCGATATGTCTGCTTCTGTTTCCAGAGTCAACCCTTAAAGTCTCTGTGGAAGCTTCTCCACCCATCATCAAATCACTCAGTACCACCAGATCCAAGATTTCAACCTTTACCCAACCAGCCACCTAAAACACCTTCCTTTGCAGAGGCCAGAATACACCCAATGAGCCAGCCTTCCAGCTCAGTCCATCGTCAGGAGCCACAGCCAAAAAGTCGACCTGGACTGCAGATTCCAGGACAGCCAGAACCTCTGTGGCATGTCTCCCCAGTAAATCGAGGAACTAGTGAGGGAGCTCCTTTCCCTGATCAGCTGGCCTCCAAGCCTGGCCAGAACGGGATGCCTTTTAACCGGACAAAAAGAACCAGATTGCCAAATTTAAATGACTTAAAAGAGACAGCTCTTTAGTTGACCCCTGTGCAGAAGGCAGTGTATACATGAAATGAGTTCTGGGTGAATGCTAATTTGGCGAAGGAGCTTCAAAGGATGTATAAGCAAGTACCTATAGTTATATTGATTATGTGCAATATGCTTGTGTGAGGTTACACTGTGCCGCAAAACCCACCCACTAATACTTTTGTCGATTGTCCGGTTACCTGCTACCACTTTCCTTGTGACATTAGAATGTGCAATAAAAAAGATATTGTCAAGATCCAAAAGATCTCCCCAGTGCTACACAATGAAAAGAATGGCGCCAATATATTTATACGTCACAAACGAATAGCCTTATCCAGGGAAGAAATCAATATTTTAAATACCTAATACTGTAAAAGTGGGTTTATCCAGAATTAGAGATTTTTAAGGAACTAACACTTCCACATTTGATATTTTTTTGTAATATTTATTTATGATTATTATCATGAAGTCATATCATTGAATTTGTTACAATGTCGAGTTATTTTGAGCTGTTTAAAAACATTGTGAAGCCGTACAACAGCTAAAGTAGTTTATATGAAAACTTACAGTATAACATTTATATATTGCATTCAGAGTATTATATATAAAAAAAATATATATATATATTATCTGCACACTCAAACATTTGTGTGTGTAGTTGTTTATATGTTAAATGACTGTCATTTTTATAACTACGAGCATATAGAGAAGAAAGTATTGTTACGATGACAACTCTGCCATATTTTTATACATTTGTGCAGTATTAATGTACTTCTAATAAAAGGGAGTAAACTAGAGATGTCAGTGTGCCTGCAGCCGTGTGAATCTTGTCTGACTACAAGCGCAGGTTTGGAAAGTCGACCAGTGTTATTGTGATGTTTGCTTCTGTCATTGCTGAGAAACTCAACTTGCCGAAAGTCAGAATGACCTAGCGTGATGGACGAGATTCCTTCCTCTCAACAATTATTTGGGTTTTTTTTTCTTTCCAGTTTCATGTTGTCGGGTTTAGACCAAAGATATTGAATACCATTATGAAATAGATGCTGAAAACTTGACATTTCCGAAAAATTTACTTTCCGCAATATTATTGTCTAATAATGAAACCCAAGAATCTCTTTAGGTTTAGTTCTTTTCTCCCTTCCAAGTTCTAACTGGCCCAGCTAATCTTCCGAGATCAGTCAGGGCCAGGCACTTTCAGGATGGTGTGACCTTATAAGATATTTTCAAAAGAAGGCAGAAAGCACTTCAAAACATTTTCACTCAATCATAACCATCACCAAAAATGTCATTTTTATAAGAACTTTCTATAATAATAGTAATTAAATACTGGTATATTTACACTATATAAACAACATTAATACAAGTACATTAATTTTTATACTTTATGGTGACCAAAGGGTTGGCCTCCATGTCAGTATTGCTGCAGATGTGCCGGGAATAGCACATAAAGGAAATTAGTGACAGAAATTAGTGGCGCTGATGTCTGATGGTTTAATATGCCTAGTTCTTGTTTACAGCATTGATTTTTACTTGTAAAAATTACCCGTATGCGTTAAAAATAAAATAGTCACTACTCACCTTACCGATCCCTTCTGTTGCTGTTCCTACATTGCTTTAATCCTCGCTGCTCTTTACTTCCTGGTCAATATGGCTGGAAATGCCCACTTAGCCCAGTAAGGTGAGTCACCAGGAAGTGGAGAGCAGCGAGGATCTGTGTGGTGAGTAATGATTGTTTTTTATTATTACCTTGTCCTGGCTCTTTTTACAATTATTTTGTTCCTCTAGACAACCCCTTTAACCGTGTTTCCTAAAACCTTCAAAATCATCTCATAGAGCTTTTGGTCTTTGGTTTTGATCCACAAAGTGTAATGCTGCATTATTCAAAAATCAAACAATATTACAGATGGGTTTGAGTGAAACCGTGCAAAACAAAACTGCATATAGCAGGTTACTGCTTTTTCTTTGCAGTAGATTTATTATTATCATTATTATTATTATATAGAATAGGAATTACAACCACTATCATATGATCTCTGCTCCGATGCTCCCCCTAGTCATCACTACAAAAAAAAAATTGTTATAGAATTAGCGCAGAATTACAGATCTTAAAAAAGTGGTTTTCAAAGTTGTGGACCTTCACTTCATGCGGTAGAACACAGAGAGTTTGAACAAGACACCGACATCCACTGAGGGGATAGAATACCAATGGGTTGAAGCAAGACGGGGATTTTCACTGCTGCGGAAGAACATATATATATATATATATATATATATATATATATATATTTATATATAAGTCACATAATCTAAAAATGTTAGAGGAGTTAAATAGTTTTAGAAAACATGGCTTCACCCTTGCAGAATGGCAGCAACGCCTGTCCTTGGGTTGTTGCTGGTACTGCAGCTCAACTCCATGGAAGTGAATGGGACTGAGCTGGAATACCACACAGAAAGAAGAAAGAAGCCTTGTTTTCCTAATGCGTGACAGCCCCATGTAAAATCTCAAAAAAGAGAAGGCTCAAAGGTAAAACATGTCCTTGATAACATAGACCGGAGTTCTTATTTAAGTTACTACAGCTATAGACTGCCTGTTATTACCTGCACCTCATACTTTACTGTCCAGTGCAGCCTATATTTTTGCTAGGTCTTAGTCTTTCCAGTGACATAGGAATGATTTTTTCATACTTCAGATGCATTGTAGTACATTGAATATACGCACTGCAAAATGCAATTTATAGTTCAGGCAATCACTGACCTGCAAATCAGTTTTCTTTTCTTCTTTTGCTCCTTGTCATAAGCTCAGTGTGAGGAAAAACGGAGACATCTTTATAGGTCTACAGTGAAATGTCAATGTTTCTGGAAACCTTCACGCAAGCTTCTTGGAGAAAGAATTTGACAATCACACAATCAAATCTTGCATTAAATGAGATTCATTCAGAAACTCTGTCAAATAAATTGTTTTCAAAAAACACTCCAGCTGAAACGAGTCACTTTATTTCTGGAAGAAAATGTTTTTTTGTTTGCTGCATTGTTCAATGTGTTTCCTACTTACCATCACCACAAATTTTAATGGTAGGTTGATCTGCAGGGGTGCGACCCCCAGGACACCCTTCAATCAGCTGTTAGAAGAGGCCTTGAGCGCCGCACCCTCTTCCTAGGCCAGTGACATCACTGTACATCAGTCACATGGCCTAATTGCAGCTCAGCCCCATTCATGTCAATGAAGCTGAGCTGCAATACTAAGCACTGCCACTATACAGTGTACGGCACTATCCTTGGAAAGCTGCCAGGAGCCTGCATCGGCCACCAGAGATCCAGTGAGCTCCAGGCTCCCTGAAACAGTTGATTGTCGAGGATGCCGGGACTCGGACCCCCGCTGACGTGATAATGATGACCTATCCTCAGGATCTCATTTCTCGGATAACCCCTTTAACTAATGGAACATTTTGGTGCATCCGGTGTTCCCCTTGTTTTACACTACAAATTTTAGTTATGGAAATAAAGGCATACTGAACTCTAGGTGTATTATGATGGTCATTTACTATCCAGAAATACACCTATATTAAGAGTATTTCTGGCGCAGATTGCAGCGCATAGGTTATTTGCGCCGTAATCTGCGACTTTTCCCCACTCAGGCCTGATCTAAAAAAAGTGGGCAGGGAAGGGGGCTGGCAGCCCATCTCATTCATCATTTTCTACGCCTGTTTTAGGCATAGAAAATGGTCTATAAGCCAGTAAGGATCTTGCTTATATTTAGACTAGCACTGGCGCCTCTTCATAACTTCGGCGGATAGGAGTTATTAAGACCGACATTTAAAATGCCGGTCTTAATAAATGCCCCTTAATTTAGATCCCTAGTTCTGACTAAGATCGTTTTAACATTTTAGGGCTCACGTCAAAGATTTGATGAGTGCCTTCCACATTATTGATCATTATGATTTGACATTTTAAAATGGAAATGGTCCAACCTCCCTGACATTGGTCACTTTCACACAGTCAGATGTAGAAGAGCAATTAGAGCAATACATGGGGAGATCTCTGGATGTGAAGAACAGAATTGGTTCAAGCTATGTTAGAAAGAGCTAAAGGGGTTGTCCCACCATGAGAGATTGGCACCTATCTATAGGATAGGTTAGAAGTATAACATTGGTGGGGGTTCAACCTAGTGAATGGAATGATGAATACGCATGTGTGCTGCCACTGGATTCGTTATGACATTGCCAGAGATTGCTGAGGACTGTACTGTTGGCATACTATAGACAAGGCATATTTGATAGTTACTCATGTGACATTTTTTCCAAATGACAATTGGTACTGAAAAACTCCAAAGGAACTTCCAGTAGGGTCAATGATTAGTGTACATGCCTGCTATTGAAATAACCACTTGCTTTCTTTTCAAACCTACAGGAGTTGCCAATTAACCAGTTGTCCTTCCTTGGACCACTTGTGGTAGGTTCTAACTGGCTTCATAGATGCTCTGACCCAGTCATCTAGCCCTCATAATTTGTCCCTTGTTAAAGTCACTCAGATCCTAATGCTTGCCCATTATTCCTGCTTCTAACACATCAAATTCAAGAACCAGTATTTGACGTGCTACATAATCTATCCTGCTGCTTGGCAGATGCCATTGTTACTCTATAATTCACCTGTGCTAATGGGTGCATGTTGACCTTTTTAAGTTTCATCTTAAGGCCATATTAAAAATCGTTTGTGCTGTGACCACAACACACAATTTTTAATACACAATAAGATATATTTCCTTGTAGAAGGTGAATCTGGCAACTGCTGGTGACAATAGTCTCTACAGGTCTATGTTCTGCGAAACCAGAAAAGTGCATGCCCTAAGTCTAAAACAGTCTAAATACACCTCTGTTCTGAGGGCTCTTTTTCATTTTAGAGCCACCAGGAATCTTGCCTACAAGACCAAGAATGTGCCTATAGTCTGGTCTTAAGGGAGAGCTGCATATACTGCACTGTACTTACAGCTGTCCCTTCAGACTGTGGGTGTTTGGGGCTGGAGGGGGATGAGCAGGCAGCACACAAGGAGAAGAGGAGAATCACACACCTTCTTGTCTGTATGTGTTTTGACATTGCCCTTCATGCTTTGTAGTAATCCTAAAAATCATGAATACCCAACCAAAAAATGAATAAAATGAATTGAATACATTATACACTCACCTAAAGAATTATTAGGAACACCTGTTCTATTTCTCATTTGCCTTCAGAACTGCCTTAATTCTACATGGCATTGATTAAACAAGGTGCTGATAGCATTCTTTAGAAATGTTGGCCCATATTGATAGGATAGCATCTTGCAGTTGATGGAGATTTGAGGGATGCACATCCAGGGCACGAAGCTCCCGTTCCACCACATCCCAAAGATGCTCTATTGGGTTGAGATCTGGTGACTGTGGGGGCCATTTTAGTACAGTGAACTCATTGTCATGTTCAAGAAACCAATTTGAAATGATTCGAGCTTTGTGACATGGTGCATTATCCTGCTGGAAGTAGCCATCAGAGGATGGGTACATGGTGGTCATGAAGGGATGGACATGGTCAGAAACAATGCTCAGGTAGCCTGTGGCATTTAAACGATGCCCAATTGGCACTAAGGGGCCTAAAGTGTGCCCAGAAAACATCCCCCACACCATTAAACCACCACCACCAGTCTGCACAGTGGTAACAAGGCATGATGGATACATGTTCTCATTCTGTTTACGCCAAATTCGGACTCTACCATTTGAATGTCTCAACAGAAATCGAGACTCATCAGACCAGGCAACATTTTTCCAGTCTTCAATAGTCCAATTTTGGTGAGCTCGTGCAAATTGTAGCCTCTTTTTCCTATTTGTAGTGGAGATGAGTGGTACCCGGTGGGGTCTTCTGCTGTTGTAGCCCATCCGCCTCAAGGTTGTGCGTGTTGTGGCTTCACAAATGCTTTGCTGCATACCTCGGTTGTAACGAGTGGTTATTTTAGTCAACGTTGCTCTTCTATCAGCTTGAATCAGTTGGCCCATTCTCCTCTGACCTCTAGCATCCACAAGGCATTTTTGCCCACAGGACTGCCGCATACTCTATGTTTTTCACTTTTCACACCATTCTTTGTGAACCCTAGAAATGGTTGTGCGTGAAAATTCCAGTAACTGAGCAGATTGTGAAATACTCAGACCGGCCCGTCTGGCACCAACAACCATGCCACGCTCAAAATTGCTTAAATCACCTTTCTTTCCCATTCTGACATTCAGTTTGGAGTTCAGGAGATTGTCTTGACCAGGACCACACCCCTAAATGCATTAAAGCAACTGCCATGTGATTGGTTGACTAGATAATTGCATTAATGAGAAATAGAACAGGTGTTCCTAATAATTCTTTAGGTGAGTGTACTGTATATACTATGACTAGCACAATCATGGTCACAGGTGCATATCCATCAAGCGAGCATGCAGAAAGCTAACAAAAGTATGGCTGCACAACATTTCACATACAAACAATAGAACTGAGAAATGGGGATCATTCTAAATTAAAATGGTATTATACCTACTATAAATGAAAAAAAATAGAAGCTCTTTGCGCACATTTTTGATCAAACGTGTGTCGGCCCGACACACGTTTGATCAAAAATGTGCGCATCTAGCAGGCGTCAAGGTGGCTTCTGCAGATGGGACACTAACAGAACTGCCTCTCTTGGACTTACCTAAGCGCATATATATACTATACCCTAATATGATTCCTATATAGACTGCAACTCATCCCACAAAATTCAAGTTCTCATACAGCAAACATTGAAGAAGAAAAAAAAAGCTGCTTAAACAAGGAGGGGAGGTGTTACTGGTCATTAAAGGGGTTGTCCAGCTTTACATCACTTTATAATTATTCCCTCGAATGTGTTGCACCTAAAATAAGATATTGATTCAACTGTTCCCCATCATTTGGTTTCAGCACCAAGGTTTCGTTCAGTGATACTTCTGGTCCCTGGCCTGTAAACTTCTGGGTGGGGACACATGCGCCACTGCCAGCAATGAGTCTCAGCAGGGCACCACCATGTGGCACATCGCTGCTTGTGGACATGTTTGCTGTCTTTTTATTTTGCACTCAAATTCAACAAATGTCACACACAGTTCTTTGTTTTGGAGTCCTGTTTTTTTTTTGGCCGGCGATATTCATTATAATGGTTCTGCCAGTTTCTACACCACCAGTGGACTGAAGTGGGCTTGCAACTTTTTTTGTGATATGTCAAAATGTTGAAAGCCATATATCTGGTTAAAAATGTAACTCTCCCGGTGTGTATTGGAACTAGTGCTCAGTGAACTCCCTTTCAGCATTTCGGGAGTCAATCTTTCCCTTTTTGCTCTCTGTCCAGCTGATGACTAAGGTGCTGATTAGCTATTAGTGCTGGGCTATGGATCCATTTACTTGCCTGAGCTTTGAGGTTTTCTAGTCTTTAGTAACCAGCAAAGGTGTGATCTCTTGTCTGACTACCCATGTACTGTACTTTGCTCGTCTATCGATTCTGCTTCTTGCCACCTGCCCCGACCTTGGAACTGCTACCTTGATACACACGTACTCAGCCTGCCCCAACCTTGAAATTACTATGTAGTCAGCCTGCCCCAACCTTGAAATTACTATCTGGTATACGCATGTACCCAGCCTGCCTCGACCTTGGAATTGCTATCTGGGTATATGCAGGTACTGAGTCTGCCCTGACCTTGGACTGTGTTCAGACTACACTTTTTGACTGAGTCCTTGGTGCTTCGCACCTATGTCTCTGACCCCCATGGGTCAGCTGTCAAATACACCAGGACTACTCCAAAAGGTAGCGGTTGGCTCCCTGCAGCGAAAACCAGATCCCTGTACAGGGGTTAAAGCGCGAATAACAGGGAACCGCCAGGACAATGCCTTTAGGTTTAGCCCAAAGTCAAACTGGTTAGTTGACACACTGGGTCCACACCCACTGTCGGTTTCATTTGTAATATGATAAAGAAGCTTCCATCAAACCAAAACAGAAATTTCCTTGCAGTACAAATTCGTTCACATGAAATTGTTTCCTAGTTTAATCGTGGATTGTTCTCTGTGTTTAGAAAGCAATGAATTATGTAAAATGCCCTTTTTTATATCGTTCACCTGACAGATCACACGATGTTCCTTCATGAACAATGGAGCCCAATTAGTGCCTTTGGGCTGGTTTTGTGTTGGTATTCCTTTATTTCACTGCTCCTCTAGTCCATACAGAGGCACCCTGCAAAAAATGGTATATCATTATGTACACGAGAGCCTGTTGGTGATGGATGCCACTGTATATCCTATGTTGGAAAATAAACCCTTATTAGTTTTGCTCTGTATGACAGCATTATCATGCTCTGATATTACACTCTTAAAATCACTTTCTTTATGGCCCTATTACTGCATTTACACACTTTATGGTTGTGTTTTTTACTCATTAGATTGTGCACTCTGTGGTCCGGTATTTATCCACTGTGTGGACTTTTTATTTTCGCTGTGTGACTCTGTTATAGGGACTCTGAATGGTCCTGTTATTTGGCTTATTATATGAATTTGTAAGATAGGTTATAACTGTTGGAGATACAACAACTTACAGCTTAGTCTATTGCTGGATTGACTGCAGTTTACAGTTATAACACTAGATGTCACTGTTAATAATGCTCACTTGTCTCTCTATGCATTTCTATGATGTGTTGTATTTCCTGTACATTGAGGTGAACTCACTGATTTCTTTTTCCTGTCTGTGCCATTTACCATGTAAGGTGACCTTGTTATTGCACGCATGTTCCAATAAACCCAGTTCCTGTTACTCCACAATGTCTGATCTGAATTGACCCCGCTGCACCCAGCAATCATACTCTGCAACAATAACAGGGGTCAGCAACCTTCGGCACTCCAGCTGCTGTGGAACTACAACTCCCACTATGCAAACATGCTTGATTGTTCTTCCAGTGAATGAAGCATTCTGGGAGTTGTAGTTTCTGAACAGCTGGAGTGCAAAGCTTGATTAGTTTCTCTGGACAACTCCTCCTTTTTTTCCGCACAAGTATTCATAAAGAGGTTCTGTAGGGCACTACTATGTGCATGCTGAATGACACTTGAAGTAGAAAATGCAATCTATAGGGACATTGTGATAAGATGTTCAAATCACATTTGAACTATAAGTTTTGTTTTATGAGTGATGGATGCCATTGTATGGCAACTATCAGAGGCATCCATAAACAGAGAGCATAAAAGTGATGTGAACATAAATTCCCAGAAAAAGATACAAAACATCCTGTGCAATATTATGTGAGCATAGCCTAAAATAGATAAGTAGCTAGCTATTGCAGTGAAGTACATGGTGCAGAGTTGACCCAAACCACCCTCTGCACCCTGAATGGCATGAACAGCAATTTGTTTACGTTTCCATGATGATGATGTAAATGGCGTCCACTCAATGCCCCGTGGGTACAGGCAGAGTATATTTTACAGTCCTTTACCATTTTACAGTCTTCATTCTAATACCCCACCAAAGAGCGCAAGCCCAGATAAAACCTATTTTTGCAGAAAACCAGTGTTTTTTTTATTTTCAATGAATATATATTCATATTGCTTATCTTGAACTTTTATCTTTTTTATTTTATCTTTTATTCATAACTACATGCCATTCACAAAACAAAAATATTCCAAGTGACTTAGCTGCAACTAAAACTTTATGACTTCATCCAACATTATTTAGATTTCAGTTATCTGATTTATACAAGAAGTTGTCAGCCGTTTAGCTACATTTGCTCATGCATTCCAGCAGCTCAATTCGGATAGCTATGCGGACATGCCAACCCAATGGGATGATTCTTATGTAACGGGATATGATTGGTGGTCGCAGGAAATTCTGTACTGTAGATGTCCGATCTGAATTTCCATAAAAAACCTAGTAAGAAAGAAAATTATATTTTATATGCTGTCACTGTGTTCATACATAGCAAGCACACAGAAATCTAAGGCTAGTTTCACATGAGCACTAGAGACATCAGGCAGGTTGTTCCGGCAGAGAACAGCCAGCTAGAGTTCTCTGCATCCAGCATAGCCGGAAAGTGCCGTCTGTCCACCGGACACCATTGACTATAATGAGAACCGGCAGAGATCCGACCACTCCCCGACAAATATGCCAGGATTTGGCTGGACAAATGTTATTGCATGCAAGCTTGTTGGATGTCTCCTATCGTTGGTGTGAAAGTATCCTAATTTCACACTGGCGACAATGCTCATCCGGAAGAGAACAGCCTACAGGAGTTCTCTGGATCCGGCATACCTGGATAGTGCCACTCACCACTGGACCCCATTGAGTATAATGGGATCTGGCGGGAATATGGCCACTCCTAGGTTTCTGCCTGACAAAAACTGTTATGTGCAGTCATTTTTGTCCAGCCAAATCCCCGCTCGATCCAGAATCCAGGCTATTCTCTACTGGAACAGATTAGCTTTGCCAGATTAGCTTTACCACGTATATATATATACACGTGTTACCAGTTGGGGGTGTTGAAAAAAGAATAGAAAAAAGACCTGCCCCTCTTACAAAAGAAAACACATCCTTTACTGACTTCTGTTACTATGGGTTGCTGTTGACAATGTTGCAGTGCCGATACCACTCACGGGGGTTGTCCCACAAAAAATATTCCACAGTTTTCAAACCAGTACCTAGGTCCGAATACTTGTAATTGCATGTAATGAAACATTTACTATAGCTACTGAGTTATTCAATGAGGATAGGTCATCATTATCATTTCACGGATAACCATTTTAACATAAAAGCATGGAAGTGTATTTAGGACACCACAGGCAGCCTGTGATACTAGTGTTTCAACACTTTGGAATTACCTTTCACAAGATGTCGATTGGTATTGGACAGTAATTGTAATGCTCTGTTTGAGTAACAAGCTGGACTACACATCATCAGTAGAGGTGTGTGGCACTAGACATAAATATGCGCCACCTTAGGTCAGTCCAGCCTGATGACATTTCGCAGCATTGACTGGAAGCAACAGGACCTGCGAAACATCATCACGCTGGAGCGTGCGAGTGTTCACTGTGGCACGATCAAATGAATGAGGCGAGTTTTATTATTTTTATTATATTTTTGCACAAGAAGAGTGGAGAAGGGGGCATTAATAATACTGGGAGCCACTAATGGAGGAAAAATAATACTAGGGGGGCACTAATGGGGGCACTAATTTTACTGGGGGACATTAATGGAAGCCTTATTAATACTATGGGCCACTTATGGGGCATTATTAATAATGGGGGCCTTATTAATACTGGGGGTCATTAATAGGGCATTATTAATACTGGGGGGCACTAATGGGGGCCTTATGGTGACTAGCTTTCCCCACCTTTGTCCATAGACACCCTTGTTGCTGCTATTTCCCTGTCCAGGACACACAACAGGCTCTTTCTCTCTACCAGACTGCAACATTTAAGTTTGTGGGTGCAACGTGAGAAAATGTGCAAGGCACAGTAAATGGTGACACTAAGCTGTCAATTTATTCATACATTTTTAAGAGTAATAAATGAATGGCAAATATAAAAGATACTCCAGAGTCATTGGAATACAAGTATTTACTAAAACAGACATGTCAGGAGTGGTGACAGGTCCACTTTGGAAAGATTCATGTTAAATTGGTGCAAATAGGTGCAAGGATAAACATCAGGCAGTTAGTGTATCCTCTGTGCAGGATGAGGAGATGGACTCTCCCTCCAACCATCCACTGCAGCACGGTGTAAGCAAATTACTCTTCCACTTCCCAATCAGAATTGCAGCAAGCTCTCTTGGCATTGCTTATTGGGTGAGAGAGAGAGCAATTCTCAGTTCAGCATCTTGTAGCACAAGACATTTTGTCTATTCCTTCTCTTTGCTCTGCCTTGTACCTCTATATTGATGCAAGCTGCCATTAGTCCATAGTCCGTAGTAACAGTAGTGAGTACTTACACGGTTGTTTCCAGTTTGATCTTTGTAGTAAACCCAGTTCAAGCTGTCGTTAATTTTGTACTGGACGCTGTATTTCGTCATCCATTCATCTGCATCACATCTTCCTTGTGTCATAATTCCAGAAATAACTTTTAATTCTTTGAGATCGATTTGAAGCCACTGCCCATTGTCTTGGAATTTGGACAGCCATGCGCACCTTCATTTACAGAAAGAGAGCGAAGCGTTAGGCCCCTTTCACACGAGCATGACGGATCAGGTCCGGATGCGTCCAGGGTGCGTTTAGTGAAACTCGCACTATTTTGCAAGCAAGTTCAGTCAGTTTTGTCTGCGATTGCGTTCAGTTGTTCAGTTTTTTTCCGCGCGGGGAAAATGCGTTTTGATGCGTTTTTCACACGCGTGATAAAAAACTGAAGGTTTACAAACAACATCTCTTAGAAACCATCAGCGAAATCCGGAATTGCTTGCGGATGCAATGCTTTTTTCACGCAGCCCCATTCACTTCTACGGGGCCAGGGCTGCTTTAAAAAACGCAGAATATAGAACATGCTGCGTTTTTCACAAAACGCAGAACTGATATGTGAAAAAACGCTCATGTGCACAGACCCATTGAAATGAATGGGTCAGGATTCAGTGCGGGTGTTATGCGTTCACATCACGCATTGCACCCGTGTGGAAAAATCGCGGAGTCTTATACTGACTGTTGTCTCTACAGAACATGAAGTGACATTTCTCCTTATCTGAATACAAGGAGAGACCTGTCAATCTAGCGGGCCCATGCAGAGGACACGTCACCCAATTCCTAGCTCACTTTTATGCTATTTTATCTGTTTGCAACAAGGGAACCTGTCAGCGTTTCATGCTGGCAGTTGTTTGGACAGCACGAATCTCCTGACAGGTTCCCTATAAAATCTACTTATTTACTGCATAGATGCTTTCTGCCATGGGTTATACATCCTGGACATCATTGAGAGCTCCACACATATGGCAGGTGCCACTGCAGAAAATTAGACACGATTACGGAAGTTCTCAGCAATGAGAAGCAATAGATCTGTACAGGTATTCAGCCTCTAAATCTCTAAACAAGAATGTTCCCTTTCACTGATGGCAAGCAGAGATCTTGCCAATCAGAAAGTCTATTAGAACGTTGCAGGGCTCATTATACAATGCTTAAAGAGGACCTTTCACCATAATAAAACCTCTAAACTAACTGTACAGACATGGAGAGCGGCGCCCAGGGATCCCCCTGCACTTACTGTTATACCTGGGCGCCGCTCCGTTCTCCGGTTATAGCCTCCGGTATAGTCATAGTTAGGCTCCACCCAGTTGAGCCTGCCGGTGTCTCTTTCTCCTATGCTGTAGCGCTGGCCAATCGCAGCGCTCAGCTCATAGCCTGAGAGTTTTTTTTTATCTCAGGCTATGAGCTGAGCGCTGCGATTGGCCAGCGCTACAGCATGGGAGAAGGAGACTGCGGCAGGTTCCCCTGGGTGGAGCCTAACTATGAAGATATTGGAGCCTATACCGGGAGAACGGAGCGGCGCCCGGGGATAACAGTAAGTGCAGGGGGATCCCTGGGCCCCGCTCTACACGTCTGTATAGTTAGTTTAGAGGTTTTATTATGGTGAAAGGTCCTCTTTAACACCAGAAAACCCATAATAATCCTATGGTAATTGAAATGCAGCGAGGGCACACCTAGCAGTGACTGCATGTAGTAAAAACCCGGGCTATTTGCAGTGGGCGCAGTCTCCTAATTGATACTTCATGGATGCACAGTTTTTCCGGTAGTGACATAGTTTTACCTGCAAAACCTTGTGATCATTAACAATGATGTTTGTGGCCGCACGGATTTGTGTGACCTATCAATTTGAAAAACTCACTCACTGCATGTGACAGGAGTTTCTGGCCACGTGTAGACACTGCTACATGTGTCCCAGCCCTGAGGGCGCATTCACACGAACGTGGTTTGATTCTGCATCCGAGCCGCATTTTTTGCTGCTTGGATGCAGACCCATTCACTTCAATAGGGCCGCAAAAGATGGAGACAGCACTCCGTGTGCTATCCGCATCCGTTGCTCCGTTCTGTGGCCCCGCAAAAATTATAGATCGCGTCCTATTCTTGTCTGTTTTTGCGGACAAGAATAGGCATTTCTAGAATGGGCCGCCTGTTCCGTTCAACAAATTGTGGAACGCACACTGGTGGCATCTGTGTTTTGTGGATCCGCAATTTGCAGACCGCAAAACACGGCACGTTCGTGTGCATAAGCCCTAACACTGAAGCCTGCAAGAAGGAAACAGTTTCCTTCATGTCCTTTAAGTCTCATGCACACGTCCGTATCCGTATTGCGGTCTGCAGATTGCAGATCCACAAAACCTGGATACCGGCCATGTGCACCCCACATCTTTCCATTCCGCATGACCCGCCCAATGTTAAAAATGTGTATTCTTGTCCGCAAAATGGACAAGGATAGGATACGCTCTATCTTTTTTGTGGGACGGCAGAACAGACATACGGATGTCGTATTTGGTCTGGAACCGATCCACAAAAAACGCTGCAGACCAAAAATTTGTTCATGTGCATGAGGCCTTATAAAAATACCAAATAATTAAAAAAAATTAAAAAAATGGAAATGTTCATGCTTTTGAACCATTTTGTTCATTTTCCTAATCCTAGTGTTGTACAAGCCGAGGTTAAAGGGACTCTTTCACCAAATATGACCATTACAGACCACTCAGATCAGGTTCTCCATTACTTTCCCCAGATTACTATGGTACCTTTCTTATTGCAGTCCATCTCCGATTTGCTCCAAAAAAACCTTTTATACCATATGGTAATTAGGTTCTGAAGGTGCCCAGGGGGAGCGTTCATGCGGCCGGTGCCCAGGCCCCTCTGCGCTTTGCTTACCAAACCCCTTCTCTTTCACCCCTCTGGCCCGCCCTTGTTTAATCTGATTACCTCCTCTTCTCCGTCTGAAATGCAGTGGCTGGCGCTTGCGCACTGAAAGTCCCTGTTCCTCTGCCCATAATGGGCAATGCAGTGTGCACGCGCCAGGAAAGTGTGGAGCGGCGAGGACGCGGGATTTCAGACAGAGAGGAGGAGGTAATCAGATTAAAAAAGGGCGGGCCAGAGGGGTGATAGAGAAGGGGTTTGGTAAGCAAACTGCAGAGGGGCCCGAGCACCGGCCGCATGAACGCCCCTGGGCACCTTCAGAACCTAATTACCATATGGTATAAAAGTGTTTTTTGGAGCAAATCGGCGATGGACTGCAATATGAAAGGTACCATAGTAATCTGGGGAAAGTAATGGAGAACCTGATCTGAGTGGTCTGTAATGGTCATATTTGGTGGTGAAAGACTCCCTTTAAAGCAGTGTACTGAAATTCATTGCTACTACCTCCATCTATGTGCCTATAGAATTCTGTATTTATAATAGGTCAGAGCGTGCTCTGCCATGGACTGGCTTACCCAAATCCTTGGCCATTTAGCCGTGCCTTGTTGGCAGTCCAGGATGAATACCAGCCTGTGTACTGATCCTGGTTGGAGCAACTGATCTGATCTGCTGTGACCGCTCCCGATTCAAAGCCCATAGGCTTATGATAAGGACATTCTGAAAAACAGACAAGACTGGAAATGAGCATACCGGGAACAATTATACACAGAAACTGCAAAACAAGAAAAGATTAAAGGGTAATTCCTATCTCAGCTCTTTGTGGATGAGACGGGAATAACCAGAGTAAGCACTTTCTGTAGAAATGGCGGAGAGGGTTGGTCGGTGCTGTTTCTGTGACCCGCATAGTAGTGAACAGGAGCTACACAAACGGGGTAGTACACCTGGCTGCACTATTTCTGTAACTCCCAAGCTACCGGGCTGTTTGATACTTCCCATTAACTGCCATGGAAGATGCTGAAACAGCGCTGGCTTGGATGTTTCCGTAATTCCAGTCAGCCAGCGCTTACGCAGGTTTTTCTCATCTCCGCTATGAAAGGCTCATATGGGTGTACCTTTTTAAAGCGGTTGTCTGGAGGACTTGAGGGTGCTCTCCTGATTACCTCAGACCCTGCTCCAAGCACTCCCCTGGGAAACAGCTGATTTTACCAGAGGAAAGTGTGGACAGGATTACATGGTGGCCCTTCAAATCAATGACTGACCATATAACAATTCCATCAGTCAAATGGCAGCCGCTCATACACAGTGGGGCCGATTTTCTAGTACTGTGTCATTTTTAGATGTATCACAGTGATTGATGATTTAATAGGACATGTAGACAAGGGTTATTTTCACGAGACAACCCTGTCAACAGCGACCTCCCTATCCAGCTCTCTGTAAGGGAGAGGCTGGCCCTAGAAATGAGTGGCTCTTGGATACAGCAAGAGCAATGGTGATGCCTTCCTTGCACCAAAGGCCTAATTTGCATATTAAGAACAAGTATCATAACTCGGGAACGGAGCGTTGGATCAACAAAAGAAAAATAGCATTTTAATCAGGTGAACCACAGCTATGTGACTATGTAAATAGTAAAAGTAAAAGCAAACACAATGCAACAGCACTCTCCAAACACAGAATATATGAAACAATTCTATTTACTTCTGGGCGACATACAAAAAAGTAGCCCACCTCCAACATCTCTAAGTCAAACTGCCTAATAGTAAGTCTGTCCATAGCAACCAATCAGAGCTCAGCTTTCATTTTTTCAGAGCCCTGTAGGCTGAAAGCTGAGCTCTGATTGGTTGCTATGGGCAACTAAGACAGATTTACTATTAGGCAGTTTAATTTGGAGATGGGCTACTTTTTCATGAGCCACCCGTTATATAAATTGATAAGAGGTACTTATCAAATATATTTGGATCAAAATCATTTGTGCCCATCCCCCATAGCAAGGTGACCTTTTTCTGGATGGGAAACTACGCTACATGATACCTCTCTCTGGGCCAGCAGGACTCCAATTAATGTAGGGAGAGCAGACTAATTGCACTAATTTCCTGTGGAAAGGATGGGTTAGTTAGGAGTACATGACCAAAATGGAGACAGCAACATCTCCAAATGCATGCTGCAAAGTCAAAAGAGCGGTTTGTTTAAACATCCTATAAAATGAAGTGAACGCGCAGGTGTGCATCGCCATGGCCGAAACTACAAAAGTAAAAGCAAACACCATGCAACAGCGCTGTGCAAACCTAGAATAAATGGATAAATGCTAAATGTACTACATAAATGAATATATGGAGGTTATGCCCACCCTCCTATCCAGCATCGGTGGCCGTGCTTGCACACTATAGGAAAAAGCGTTGCCACCTCTAGTGGCCGACACCATGGGAGCACACATAGGTGTGCATGTGCATCAACTCCCGTCCCAGCCACTTTATATCTGTGCTGCAGTGGTGGCCTTAAAGAGGACCTTTCATGGGATTATGGGTTACAAACTGGTATGCTTAACACATAGGGCGGCCCCTACAGGTGCAAGCAAAAATAAATACCCCTCCGTTCCGCCTCTGTGTCCCCTGCTGTTTTTGGCGCCTGATATGTTAATTTAGATCATCCGTACAGGGAGGAGGAGACATTTGGTTTTCTCAATGGGCGTCTCCCTGTTTTTTGTCCCTGGCTGTGACGCGCTCCGCTGCAATTGGACCACGCTACGGCCAGGGAGAAGGAGATGCCCATTGAGAAAACCTAATGTCTCCTCCTCCCTGTACCGATGGTCTAAATTAACATATCAGATGCCAAAAACAGTGGGGGATACAGCGGCGGAACAGAGGGGTATTTTAGGGAAAGAAAAGAAAAAGTGCTTGCATCTTTAGGGCCCGCCCTATCTGGTAAGCATACCTGTTTGTAACCCATAATGCCATGGAAGGTCCTCTTTAACTCCTGGAAACATGTAGTGTATAATGTGATTGAAAAATGAATCAAGCCAGCAAAAGAGGTAATATGGACAATCCCAATACATTAGTAAGTGCCTTGTGTTAACTTTCTCTACATAATAAAAGACATTTGCTGAAGTGAGCAGTGTGAGCAGATATGTACCTCTGGCTGACCTGTTACATGTTCGCTTGGCAGCTGAAGACATCTGTGTTGGTCCTATGTACATATGCGTCTGCATTGTTGGGAAAAATGATGTTTTAATATATGCAAATGAACCTCTAGGAGCAATGAGGGCGTTGCCGTTACACCTAGAGGTTTTGCTCTCGCTGCATTTTATTGACAGTGAAAACATATTTACGCTTGACCCTGTCAGTGCAGAGGGTGCAGCAGTTGCAGAGAGAGTAGAGCCTCTAGGTCAGGGATGCTCAACTTGCGACCCTGCAGCTGTTGCAAAACTACTACTCCCAGCATGCCCTAATAGCTGTAGGCTGTCCAGGCATGCTGGGAGTTGTAGTTTTGCAACAGCTGGGGGGCCGCAGGTTGAGCATCACTGCTCTAGGTCTAACCTCAACGCCCCTGTTGCTCTTAGAGACTCATTTGCATATATAAAAACATCATTTTTCTCAGCAATGCGAGCACATATGTACATGGGGCCAACCCAGATGGCTTCAGCTGCCAAGCGCACATGTAACAGGTCAGTCCGTTTCATAGGTACAAATCTGCTGACAGATGCTCTTTAAGTGTAATATTCATCTTAGTGACAGAAAACTTTTAAAACGCCATCACAAAACTACTGGTTCAGGACATGGATTTTATTCATGGATAGTTGCAACATTTCAGTACTTTATTACCTGGCATACAATCCAATGCAGTCATTCTCGATGTTGATCCACTTCCTCCCTGGCAGTCACACTTGCAGGCTTTAGTAAGCCACTGTAGACACCAAAATATAGATCACATGTAGTCTTGTTAAAATATCTTGATTTTATATTAATAAGTCATTTCTATTATGTTTATAATAAGGTGTAAAAATGCTCTATATTAATTTATAAGAAAATTAGAAGTAATTTTCAACTCCATGCACACTCCATTGTTCACATTGTTACAACACATTAACTCAATTAAATTGTGTTAACAGCTAAATGTTGGCTTTCTATAAATGATATATTTTGTAATATCACTAGTTCTGTAGCTGTACGAGTAGGAGTAATAGGTACTAGTCATGTGTGATTGATAATCCAAGCTCTCAATTGGATTTGCTGCTTTATGACAAGATACAAGGGCACAGGGGACACATAAAGGGCACCAATTTAGTGTGTACTTTCCTGACTGTTTTAACAGCCAAATTAATTTTATATAAAAGATCTAAATCTTAATAGATCACTGACTTGATCTGATGAAAATCTCTAGTAATTCTGAACTGCAGTACCTTGGGCCACCTGAGATAATAGAGATCGACCACAAGGTACACGGAACACAATGTCCAATTTCTAATTACATTATAAAGTATTGTCACATTAGCTTTCTGAAAAATATTTATAGATATAGAAGTCAGACTCCATGATCTGGTATTGATGATCATCAATATCTAAGTCCTGAAAATCCCCTTTTAGTATTGTACCTTCCAATAGGAAATTACTAACCTTGTTATTAACGTTAAAGGGGTTCTCCAGGAATAAGGAAAATGAAAATACCTAAGTATTACTTTATTATAAATACACTGCTCAAAAAAATAAAGGGAACACTTAAACAACACGATGTAACTCCAAGTCAATCACACTTCTGTGAAATCAAACTGTCCACTTAGGAAGCAACACTGAGTGACAATCAATTTCACATGCTGTTGTGCAAATGGGATAGACAACAGGTGGAAATTATAGGCAATTAGCAAGACACCCCAAATAAAGGAGTGGTTCTGCAGGTGGTGACCTGACCACTTCTCAGTTCCTATGCTTCCTGGCTGATGTTTTGGTCACTTTTGAATGCTGCCGGTGCTTTCACTCTAGTGGTAGCATGAGACGGAGTCTACAACCCACACAAGTGGCTCAGGTAGTGCAGCTTATCCAGGATGGCACATCAATGCGAGCTGTGGCAAGAAGGTTTGCTGTGTCTGTCAGTGTAGTGTCCATAGCATGGAGGCGCTACCAGGAGACAGGCCAGAACATCAGGAGACGTGGAGGAGGCCGTAGGAGGGCAACAACCCAGCAGCAGGACCGCTACCTCCGCCTTTGTGCAAGGAGGAACAGGAGGAGCACTGCCAGAGCCCTGCAAAATGACCTCCAGCAGGCCACAAATGTGCATGTGTCTGCTCAAACGGTCAGAAACAGACTCCATGAGGGTGATATGAGGGCCCGACGTCCACAGGTGGGGGTTGTGCTTACAGCCCAACACCGTGCAGGACGTTTGGCATTTGACAGAAAACACCAAGATTGGCAAATTCGCCACTGGCGCCCTGTGCTCTTCACAGATGAAAGCAGGTTCACACAGAGCACATGTGACAGACGTGACAGAGTCTGGAAACGCCGTGGAGAACGTTCTGCTGCCTGCAACATCCTCCAGCATGACCGGTTTGGCATTGGGTCAGTAATGGTGTGGGGTGGCATTTCTTTGGAGGGCCGCACAGCCCTCCATGTGCTCGCCAGAGGTAGCCTGACTGCCATTAGGTACCGAGATGAGATACTCAGACCCCTTGTGAGACCATATGCTGGTGCGGTTGGCCCTGGGTTCCTCCTAATGCAAGACAATGCTAGACCTCATGTGGCTGGAGTGTGTCAGCAGTTCCTGCAAGACGAAGGCATTGATGCTATGGATTGGCCCGCCCGTTCCCCAGACCTGAATCCAATTGAGCACATCTGGGACATGTCATGTCTCGCTCTATCCACCAACGTCACGTTGCACCACAGACTGTCCAGGAGTTGGCAGATGCTTTAGTCCAGGTCTGGGAGGAGATCCCTCAGGAGACCGTCCGCCACCTCATCAGGAGCATGCACAGGCGTTGTAGGGAGGTCATACAGGCACGTGGAGGCCACACACACTACTGAGCCTCATTTTGACTTGTTTTAAGGACATTACATCAAAGTTGGATCAGCCTGTAGTGTGTTTTTCCACTTTAATTTTGAGGGTGACTCCAAATCCAGACCTCCATGGGTTAAAAAATTTGATTTCCATATTTTTTTTTTGTGTGATTTTGTTGTCAGCACATTCAACTATGTAAAGAACAAAGTATTTCAGAAGAATATTTAATTAATTCAGATCTAGGATGTGTTATTTTTGTGTTCCCTTTATTTTTTTGAGCAGTGTATATTCCTAAATACCTTTCATTAGCTATAATGGCTCGTTTTGTCTGGGGAGCAATCATTAGGAGAAATAAAATGGCTGCCGTCCTGTTAGTACTCACAAAACTTGTCCTAATCACACAGGAGGACAAGTTACTTCATAACGCTGAGCTAAAGAGCTGCCCCATACTCCTCTCCTACTTGTCGGGGATTATGATCCTGAATATAGGTGATAAGATCCTCAGTTGAATCTCTGTAGGAATAGGTGGCGGATCCAGAGCCTGGTCTCGGGAGGGGCACTTCCAGACTATTTTATGTCGCCGCCACAAAACAATGTGGTGCTTATAGAACAGACTACACAGTGTAGAGGTATACTGTATATTGTGTGGCACAGTGTATGCTATATGTGTATAACCTAAACATATTTCACATGAAAACTTACAATTACTTGGCTTGGCCCTTGGGGATCTCGGACACCACTTCAATACTTTGGCTGGGGGCTCGGTGGAGCTGATGTTGTGTTTTATCCTAATGAGAAAGATTTCATAATAAGGATTTGGAGAAGGGGCAGAGGGATAGCAGAGCAGGGAGAGGCTGGTGCTGCTAGTAGGGGGTCATACCATAGGGGAGTAATAAAGCCCACCATAATGCCCCCCCAGTAGCAATAATTCTCCTTGTAATGTGACCCCCTTGTAATGCCCCCAGTGGAGCTAATTTCCCCATACTGCCCCCATAATGTGCCAGTATAATATACCCCTATATAGTGCCCCCAGTTAATTCCCCCTATAGTGCTCCTCTCTTCCCTTCCTCCTAGTGCCCCCCATAATGTACCAGTATAAAATGCCCCATATATAGTGCCCCAGTAGATGCCCTCAGTGTCCCCCATAATTTGCAAGTATAAAATACCCATTCTTAGTGCCCCCCGTAGATGAAACCATAGTACTCCTCTCCCCCACAGTACCCACCATAATGTGTCCCAGTATAAAAT
Organism: Bufo bufo; assembly: GCF_905171765.1. Taxonomy (NCBI): domain Eukaryota; kingdom Metazoa; phylum Chordata; class Amphibia; order Anura; family Bufonidae; genus Bufo; species Bufo bufo. The sequence goes on along the minus strand of NC_053391.1, from coordinate 146,025,895 downwards.
GCTACTGTACAGATCCCTCCATATAAAATACCCCTTATTTGTGGCCTCAGTAGATGCCCCTATAGTGCCCACCAATAATGTGCCAGTAATAAGTGCCCCCAATAATGTGCCAGTAATAAGTGCCCCCATAGATGCCCCCAATAATGTGGCAGTAAAATGTGCCCCCATAGATGCCCCCCAACCATGTGCCAGTAAAAAGAGCCCCCCAATCATGTGCCAGGAACAAGAGCACCCCCCAATCATGTGCCAGGAACAAGAGCCCCCCCCCCCCATCATGTGCCAGGAAAAAAAGCCTCCCCATCATGGGCCAGGAACAAGAGCCCCCCCATCATATGCCAGTAACAAGATCCCCCCCATCATGTGCCAGTAACAAGAGCCCCCCCATCATGTGCCACTAACAAGAGCCCCCCAGTCATATGCCAGTAACAAGAGTCCCCCCATCATGTGCCAGTAACAAGAGCCCCCCCATCATGTGCCAGTAACAAGAGCCCCCCCCATCATGTGCCAGTAACAAGAGCCCCCCCATCATATGCCAGTAACAAGAGCCCCCCCATATGCCAGTAACAAGAGCCCCCCCATCATGTGCCAGTAACAAGAGCCCCCCCATCATGTGCCAGTAACAAGAGGCCCCCCAATCATGTACCAGTAACAAGAGGCCCCCCCATCATGTGCCAGTAACAAAAGCCCCCCCATCATGTGCCAGTAACAAGAGCCCCCCATCATGTGCCAGTAACAAGAGCCCCCTCATCCTATGCTAGTAACAAGAGCCCCCCCATATGCCAGTAACAAGAGCCCCCCCCATCATGTGCCAGTAACAAGAGCCCCCCCATCATGTGCCAGTAACAAGAGCCCCCCCATCATGTGCCACTAACAAGAGGCTCCCCCATCATTTGCCACCAACAAGAGGCCCCCCCATCATGTGCCACTAACAAGAGCCCCCCATCATGTGCCAGTAACAAGAGGCCCCCCAATCATGTACCAGTAACAAGAGGCCCCCAATCATGTGCCAGTTACAAGAGCCCCCCCATCATGTGCCAGTAACAAGAGCCCCCCATCATGTGCCAGTAACAAGAGCCCCCTCATCCTATGCTAGTAACAAGACCCCCCTCATCATATGCCAGTAACAAGAGCCCCCCCATCATGTGCCACTAACAAGAGCCCCCCTCATGTGCCAGTAACAAGAGCCCCCCCATCATGTGCCACTAACAAGAGCCTCCCCATCATGTGCCACTAACAAGAGGCCCCCCCATCATGTGCCACTGACAAGAGCCTCCCATCAAGTGCCAGTAACAAAAGCCCCCCCATCATATGCCAGTAACAAGAGCCCCCTCATCATATGCCAGTAACAGGAGCCCCCCATCATATGCCAGTAACAAGAGGCCCCCCCATCATGTGCCATTAACAAGAGCCCCCCTCCCATCATGTGCCAGTAAAAGTATTGCAATTGTACATATATAAAAAATAAAAAAAACACTTATACTTACCTCCATGTCAGCGATGCGATGCAGGCCTCTTCTGGCCTGTGTCCCGCGCTGTACGGCTCAGGAGGCACGACGTCATCGCGACGCCTGCATTGGCCTCTGATAGGCTTCCGGCCTAGTGCCGGCAGCCTATCAGAGACGCAGGGAAGGGACACGCCTCTCCCTCCCCTGCCCTGCCGCAGCACAGCCATCTGTATCACTGTCCTGTACCCTGCCACCGCTCATCTCCCTTTGCCCTGCCACCGCCGCCGCCCCCTACATTCACCAGGGCCGAGCCGCCAGCGCGGTGGGGGCAATTGCCCCGTTGCCCCCCCCCCCCATGGATCCGCCAGTGGTAGGAATGGAGTCCATGAGGAGACACTAATTACAGAGAGAACAGACAGGACAGACTGTGGTTATGTGGGGCTGTAGTAATGGAGACTGCATACAAGTGCTGCTGCGCATTAACCCACACTCCACCCTCCTCTCTGTACTTCATGTCTCCTCATGAACTCCATTCCTACAGAGATTCAGCTGAAGATCTTATCAGCTGTATTCAGGATAATAATCCCTGACAAGCAGAGCAGAGAGGAAGATGAGGCAGTTCTTTACATCAGTTGTGTGAAGTCAGGACAGGTTATGTGTGTACTAATATGATGACAGCCATTTTATTTCTCATAATGATTGCTCCCTAGACAAAATGAGCCAATATAACTAATAAAGGTATTCGAGAATATATTTACAATAAAGTAATATTTAATCATTTTCATTATCTTAGTTCCCAGAGAACCCCTTTAAATTGTTGAAGCAACAGAATTATAAAATTCTTATTTGGGGGTCACCTAACCCTACACAACACATCTTACAATAAGATGAGAGATACAACAGTAAAGATAAGAAAGGGATTCTTACCTCATTGGTAAACAAGGCTGTGGAGATAAAATTCGAGAAGTAGTAATTAACCTTATTATATTAAAATGCAGCTATAATAATATAATAATATTAGCAAACAGGTTATATAGGCGAAAATCCATTGGAGGTGGTGGTTTATTGCGATCAGATTTGGTTTTCATTCCAAAAATCCAGACCTGATGGCGTTTTCAATACTGATGCAAAATTAGGATGCCAGTGCACCATCCCCCAGATTTACCACCCAGCACCTTTATCTCATGGTTGATTGACAGTGCCAGACTTCCGGCTTCTGGCATCCTAACTTGCATTAAAAATAAAAAAGGATTTCTCTGGATTTCAGTCCCGGATTTTCAGTAGAAGGTATATTTCTGACTCAGGGATGTCCCCCACAAGACTAGGGGGGAGATTTATCAAATTGGTGTAAAGTAGAACTGGCTTAGTTGCTCATAGCAACCAATCAGATTCCACCTTTCCTTTTCCAGAGGAGCTGTGAAAAATGAAAGGTGGAATCTGATTGATTGTTATGGGCAACAAAACCAATTCTACTTTACACCAGTCTGATAAATCTTCCCTATAGTCTTGTAGAGGACATCCCTGAATCAGAAATATACCTTCTAATGAAGTGATTTGGGAGCTGCAGTCCTCGAGTACTAGACGTATACGCATCATCTTACATATCATCCACAAATGATCTCGCACTGCTCCAATTACATATGTTTTGAGTTATTTAATTGTATTGCATTATATAAAAATGGACCAGCATCATGGTTAATAATCCTGAAAAAGTCATAATGTGTATGTTCTCTTGATGTAGATGGATGTTTGGCTGTCATGGACACTCCAAGAAGAGGTCTTGGAAATTCATACATTGCAGTGATTGCCAGCAGCCTTTACCAGAAGACTTAGGCCTCTTTCACACGAGCGTGTCCGGATAAGGTCCGGATGCGTTGCGGCAAACCCGCACGAGTAAGTACGCAATTGCAGTCAGTTTTGACTGCGATTGCGTTCCGTTGTTCAGTTTTTATCGAGTGGGTGCAATGCGTTTTGCACGCGCGTGATAAAAAACTGAATGTGGTACCTGTAACGGATCTCCTGGCACCCCGACCGGGTACCTCCGTCGATGGATGCTCCTAGTGCTTCCCGAGGACTCCAAGCACTCCACTTGACACCATAAGCACTGCAGACCCCATGAACCGCCGAAGCTTGGTTGAGGTCTCGCCGTCTCCTACCCACCCTGGACCTACGACAAGGCTCCAGGCTCCAATGGGTGAACCTCTCCTAAATCCAGAGAGCAGGAACAGCTCTTACAAGAGCTAGGAGTTATAGCCAGGGGAGTATACAGCGTATAGCAATCCCCATACACATGAGACGAGGCTCTGTGTTGAATGTAAAACAGGAACTCTTTATTGAACACACAAGCATTGACTTATACACATTTTCCAACAAGGTTACCACCTCATTGGACCTGGTTGGGAACTGAGGACATGACCTAGCAGCCAATCCTTTACAGCTTTACAGTTTAAACACTCCCATACAAAATCCTCCCCTCTGCCTGTGATACAATTACCTTACACAATGGGTTGATGTAATTATCACAGGCAGGAGAATACATAGTTTTAAACAATGTCTTCTGTCCTGGAGACAACCGAGGAGTAATTCAATTATCTCTCAGGACAAAGGAAAATCGCCAATACACACGTGGGGACAATAGGACAGACATCACTATTCAAATATACAATGTCCCAACCATTACAGTAAATATAGACATTTAACATATCCCCAGATGGCTTGGATCTGAGCGCTCAATATATCTGTAACGGTCGCGTACACACACACACAGGGGGGAGGGAAGTGACCACTGCGCTCCACCCTTACCCCTGGCCCTGCCTACTTGCCTCGCGAGTCCTAATGACAGGGGACAACTGGACGGCAATCCCTAACTTGGAGTAAGTGCAGGGCTGACAGACAGACAAACAACAGGACATGAACGGACCGAGTCAATACCAGGAAAGCTGCAAAGTACAAATTGAGCAAGCAGAGAATTGTCAGGAGAAGCCGGGGTCATAAATACCAGGAGAGCAGAGAAGTACAAGAGGAGTCCTAAGAGAGTAGTCAGGTGGGAGCCGAGGTCACAATACCAGGACGGAAGCGCAGTACAGAAGGAGCAGGCAAAAGGATGGTCAGGGAACAGGATCAGGTAAGTATTCAGCAGTCCAACAAATAGCCAGGAACCTAGAAATTAACAGGCAACCTGTAGCCAGCAGGCTGCCTGTATTTATAGTGGGGAGTGAGGGTCATGTGACGTGGCCAGCGTCACATGACCGACAGACCAACCAGTCGAGCACCGAGTGATCAGCTCGGCGCTCAAGGCAGACTAGGAGCAGGGAGCCACCCAGCTAGTAAAGCCGCCCTGGGAATGAGGTCAAACACAGAACCTCATTCCAAAAGCTAAGCAACAGTTCTGCGGGCAATTTGGGGACCGAGTGCACCTTCGGAACCCCGTGACAGTACCCCCCCTTTTACGAGGGGCCACCGGACCCAAGACTTCAGGCGATGGCTTTTCAGGGTGTTCCAAATGAAATTTACGAACAAGTCTAGGAGCATGAACCTCCCTGGCAGGTACCCAAGATCTCTCTTCAGGTCCATACCCCTTCCAGTGAATCAGGTACTGCAAGGAATTACGCACCTTCCTGACATCCACTATTTTAGACACCACATACTCGACAGCATCCTTAACAAGAACCGGTGGAGGTGAGGCTTTTGATGGTACTACCGGTTCAAAATATTTTTTAAGCAGAGATTTATGGAACACATTATGAATGTGGAATGACTCAGGCAGCTCCAACCTAAAAGATACCGGGTTAATCACTTCCGTAATCTTATATGGTCCAATAAAACGAGGAGCACATTTTTTAGAAGTTACCTTGAGAGATAGATTCTTGGAGGACAACCATACTTTATCCCCAACCTGAACGTTTACCCCCCTTGAACGTCTCCTATCGGCCTTGAGTTTTTGAGAACATTGAGCCTTTTCTAGGTTCGATTGAACCCGGGCCCAAACTGTGCACAGTTCGGAGGAGAGTTTATCCGCTTCAGGGTTAGAGGAGGAGACGGACGACCCAGAATGAAAACGGGGATGAAAACCATGGTTACAAAAGAAAGGGGAGACCCCAGCAGAAGAATTGACACGGTTATTCAAAGCAAATTCAGCCAACGGAAGGAATTTGACCCATAATTGCTGGTCATCAGCAACATACAACCTCAAGAATTGTTCCACAGACTGATTAAGGCGTTCAGTCTGCCCATTACTCTCAGGATGGTAGGCAGAAGAAAAAGACAATGAAATTTTACATCTTTGACAGAAGGCCCTCCAGAATTTGGACACAAACTGCACACCCCTGTCAGAAACAATATTTTCCGGGATGCCATGTAAACGAACAATCTCTCTCACAAAAATAGACGCCAGGGTTTTAGCATTCGGAAGTTTAGACAGGGGAATGAAATGAACCATCTTGCTAAACCTATCGACCACTACCCAAACCACAGTCTTACCCTCCGCCAGTGGTAGGTCAGTTATAAAGTTCATCGAGATATGGGACCAGGGTCTACTGGGAATGAGTAGGGGTCGTAGGTTACCAGCAGGGCGAGTCCTAGGTGTCTTGGACCTGGCACAAACCTCACAGGCTGACACGTAGGACTTGACATCCCTAGTTAGAGTGGGCCACCAATAAGATCTAGAAACCAGATCCTTAGTGCCCTCAACACCCGGATGTCCACAAAAGGCAGAATCGTGACACTCACCCAACAGCTGGAGACGAAATTGTACGGGAACAAACAACTTATCTGTTGGGGTGGATACGGGTGCCAGATGTTGTTCAGACCTAATGCGAGCCGAGATATCCTGGGTAAGAGCTGCTAAGAAGATTTTTGCTGGTAGGATGGATTCAGGTGGTACCTCAGTAGGTTGAAAAGCCTGGAAGCTCCGAGATAATGCGTCCGCCTTCACATTTTTACTTCCCGGCCTGAACGTGATGGAAAAATCAAAACGAGTAAAAAACAGAGCCCATCTGGCTTGACGGGGATTCAACCTCTTAGCAGACTCGAGAAACATAAGGTTTTTATGGTCAGTGACAACAGTTACACAATGTCTTGCCCCCTCCAGGAAATGCCTCCACTCCTCAAATGCCCATTTAATGGCCAGCAGCTCCCTATTCCCTATGTCGTAGTTTCTCTCCGTGGGAGAGAATTTCCTGGAGAAGAAGGCACATGGTCTCAGATTAGTGAGGCTAGCAGGACCTTGTGAAAGGACTGCTTCTACGCCGTCCTCGGACGCATCCACCTCCACAATAAAAGGTTTCTCCTGATCAGGCTGGATCAGAATGGGAGCGCTACTAAATGCCTTTTTTAATTTTTCAAATGAAGAAATGGCCTCAGTAGACCAATTCTCCAAATCCGCCCCTTTCTTAGTAAGGTCGGTCAACGGTTTAGCAATTACGGAAAAATTCATAATAAATTTACGATAGTAATTGGCGAAACCTAAGAACCATTGTAAGGCCTTTAAGGATGAAGGTCTTACCCATTCCTTAATTGCTAGTACCTTACCAGGATCCATCTTGAAGGCGTGAGGAGTCAGAACATGCCCTAGAAACAGAATCTCCTGTACACCAAAGACACATTTCTCTTGTTTAGCGGATAGCTGATTCTCCCTCAACACCTCTAATACTTGTTTAACATGAGACACATGGGATTCGAAGTCAGGAGAGAATATCAAAATGTCGTCAAGATAGACAATAACAAATTTACCTAAGTACTCCCTAAGAATGTCATTCATGAAGTTTTGGAACACAGCTGGGGCATTGCTGAGACCAAAAGCCATCACTTGATATTCAAAGTGTCCTACCGGAGTATTGAACGCCGTCTTCCATTCGTCTCCCTCCTTGATTCGGATTAGATTGTATGCCCCTTTCAGGTCAATTTTGGAAAACCAGGTTGCCCCCAGAACCTGGTTAAATAAATCCGGAATCAATGGGAGGGAGTATCTATTCTGGACAGTGATTTTATTTAATCTCCGGTAATCGATACATGGCCTAAGATCACCATCTTTTTTCTTAACGAAGAAAAACCCCGCCCCCATAGGAGAGACAGAAGGTCTAATATGCCCTTTACCAAGGCTCTCCTTAATATAATCTTCCATGGCCTTTCGTTCGGGCATAGAAAGATTATAAATTCGTCCTTTAGGAAACTTGGCCCCCTCTACTAGCTCTATGGTACAATCATAAGGTCTATGGGGGGGGGGGGTAGAACCTCCGGGCTTGGTGATGAGAATACATCAGAATATTCTCTAACAACAGAGGGTAAAGTATCAGACTTTACTGAGACCCCAGCCTGTACCACGGACAAGCACGAGTCACACTTAGGCCCCCATCTCACCAACTCCCCATTGGACCAATCTATAGTGGGGTTATATAGTCGGAGCCAAGGCAACCCTAGTACCGCCTCAGCAGGTAGGTTCTCCAGGACTAGAAGCGAACATCTCTCTGAGTGGCACACACCTACGGTTAGAGAAATCTCCGAGGTACATAAGCTCACCGTACCACCAATAAGAGGAGTAGCATCAATAGCCATGACATGGATAGGAGTTGGTAAGGCAAACATAGGAATACCCAATCTTACAGCATACTCAGAGTCAATAAAGCTAGCCGCTGAGCCAGAATCAATAAAGGCCTTACCCGGCCATTTATCTACTCCCAGAGAAATCGTAATGGGTACCGAAAGCTTACATTTAGAAAATTCAGGGTGTACCTGGTCTTTAGGTTGCCTTGTCTTAGGAGACTTGACAGAGAGGACCTTCTTAGGACACTGGTTGATCCAATGGTCAGGATCTCCACAGTAAAAGCATTCTCCACGTCTGCGGCGAAGATTCCCTCGGGTCATGCCAACCTGCATGGGTTCCTCGGTGGAGACCTCAGCATTGTCTCTGGGATAGGCATCTGGCTGGACCACCATCTGGGAAGAGAACTGTTGTTCCTGTCGTCTCTCTCTAACCCGTCGGTCAAGTCGGACAACAAGGGTCATCATCTCCTCTAAGGTCTCTGGAAGTTGATAACTGACCAGAAGATCCTTTAATTTATCAGACAGACCTGACCTGAACTGACTCTTCAGGGCTGGTTCGTTCCATCCTGAGGGGACACACCACCTTCTGAATTGGGTGCAATAATCCTCCGCTGGTAAATTGCCCTGAACCAGTGCCTTTAGAGCCGTCTCGGCTACTAGGCTGCCTGTATTTATAGTGGGGAGTGAGGGTCATGTGACGTGGCCAGCGTCACATGACCGACAGACCAACCAGTCGAGCACCGAGTGATCAGCTCGGCGCTCAAGGCAGACTAGGAGCAGGGAGCCACCCAGCTAGTAAAGCCGCCCTGGGAATGAGGTCAAACACAGAACCTCATTCCAAAAGCTAAGCAACAGTTCTGCGGGCAATGGGGGACCGAGTGCACCTTCGGAACCCCGTGACAATTTCCAAACAGCGCTCAGATGCCACAAACACAGTCAAATCGCCATGGGGTTTAAGTTTAGCATGGGCTGATGAGAGGGCCCATAATCCTGGGGCAAGAGGCTGGCAACCAGGCTTCTCCAGCACCCAGTGGCGAGGTTGGTTTTGCCACAGTACCCAGACCCGAACTTCTTCACAGAAGTTCAGGTTTGGGTTCAAGGTTGTGTAGATTGTATTATTTTACCTTATAAGGGAAAATAATAGCATTCTGAATACAGAATGCATAGTACAAGAGGGCTGGAGGGGTTAAAAAAAATAAAAAAAAATTTAACTCACCTTAATCCACTTGTTTGCGCAGCTGGCATATCTTCTGTCTTGTTCTGTGTGGAAAAGGACCTTTGATGACGTCACTACGCTCATCACATGGTCCGTCACATGATCCATCACCATGAGTGTAGTGACATCATCAAAGGTCCTTTTCCACACAGATGAAGACAGAAGAGATGCCGGCTGCGCGAACAAGTGGATTAAGGTGAGTTAAAATATTTTTATTTTTTTTCCCCTCCAGTCCTATTTTACTATGCATTCTGTATTCAGAATGCTATTATTTTCCCTTATAACCATGTTATAAGGGAAAATAATAATGATCGGGTCCCCATCCCGATCGTCACCTAGCAACCGTGCGTGAAAATCGCACCGCATCCGCACTTGCTTGCGGATGCTTGCGATTTTCACGCAACCCCATTCATTTCTATGGGGCCTGCGTTACGTGAAAAACGCACAAAGAGGAGCATGCTGCGATTTTCACGCAACGCACAAGGGATGCGTGAAAATCACCACTCATGTGCACAGCCACATAGAAATGAATGGGTCCGGATTCAGTGTGGGTGCAATGCATTCACCTCACGCATTGCACCCACGCGGAAATGTCTGCACTACCTGTTCATTATATACGATTTAGGCCTCATGCACACGGCCGTTTTGGTGGCTCGGATGCAGACCCATTCACTTCAATGGGGCCGCAAAAGATGCGGACAGCACTACGTGGTTTTAAGATTATCTGTTTCTGCAGCCTTTGAGTCCTGTACAGGCCCAGCTATGGAATGCTAAGCTGGGTTCTGGTTTGGATGGGAGGCCCATACTTCTATATAAGTAGGTGCTGTGCTTGAATAGGTCATCAGTTTTTTTGAAGTAAAATCATCTTGCAGTTCTAAAGGGCCAGAAAGTCATCTGCTCATTATTCTGTGTAACTATATACCTCTTCTCAGAAAAAAAAAAATGTTCCGATTCAGATGATCCTTAAGCATGCTATTTCATGTGCAAAAGACAGACTGCATAAATTATTGTTGGGTATAGATACTGTAGCGATGGAACAGAAGTTGCAGAATAAATAAAAAACAAGGAGAGGCTGTTTCTTCGTCACTAAGTATTAGATGAATGACTAGATTAGATGAAAATTCTCTAAGGGGGCATTCACAGGACCGTATGTATTTTGCAGTCAGTAAAACATGGATTCGCAAAATATGCGTAACTCCAATGGGACTGTGGTCCACATGGTGCAGTCAAGTACAGGACATGTTCTACCTTTTTGTGGAAGAGAAATATGGATGCAGAAAGCACACGGATAATCAGTGAGTTTTCTGCTTCCATATGCAACACGAACATCACATGGACGTCATCCATATTTTGTAGGTCCATGTTTTGCGGACAGTAAAATACATACGGTCGTGTAAATGCCTAGGCAAAACAATCCATATAAGTTGTGTTCTTAGAAAAGCCACCATGCCTGAAGGAACCTGTGGATAGGAAAGTGGATAGACTATTGAAAGAATCTTATACCCACAGGTGTAACTACTAGGGTAGCAGGCATGTCAGCTGCTATGGGGCCCATCTCCATTGAGTATATACAGTTAGGGACGTATATGGACAATGGAAGAGTGCATTACTTTTTACACTACATCTGTGCTGGGACATCATTGGTTTATTTCTGTACATCACCATGTGTATTATCATACTTTTATGATATCACGGTGAGTCTTATTATTGTCCTATGTGCACATTATGCCTGTGCCGGAATTTCTCTGCACGCATTATTCCATTATTGTGATGTCACTGAGTGCATTATCACTATGCATTGGGGAAAACATCATAACTATAAGCTTCTCATGTTCTTCTGAACTTCTTACTGAAATTGATCATGGCCGAGTGTGGCCCAATTCCAAGCAAGGGCACTCCGAATCTGACTGAGCCAATTGCATCAAGATGTTTAAGAGGGGTGCTTAGCGAAAAGATCCTACAGAACTGCAGAATTATTTTATGAACCGTGCCTGGTTTGCTGCCTAAAATTCCATAAACTTAAAGGGTTTCTGTCACCCCACAAAACTCTTTTTTTTTTTTTTGGATAGTTATATTCCTTATAGCGCGATATAGGAGAATATAATAGTCTTACTTACTTTCATGCAGCCGATTCTTTAGAAAACGAAGTTTTATAATATGCAAATCAGGGCTCTACCAGCAAGTAGGGCGTCTACTTGCTGGTAGCCGCAGCAGAAATCCGCCCCCTCCTCTTGTTGATTGACAGGGCCAGCCGTGATCTCCTCCTCCGGCCGGCCCTGTCAGTATTTCAAAAATCGCGCGCCTCTGATCATTCGGCGCAGGCGCTCTGAGATGAGGAGGCTCGTCTCCTCAGCACTCCCACAGTGCGCCTGCGCCGATGACGTCTTCTCTTTCGGTGATGTCATCGGCGCAGGCGCACTGAGGGAGTGCTGAGGATACGAGCCTCCTCATCTCAGAGCGCCTGCGCCGAATGACCAGAGGCGCGCAATTTTTGAAATACTGACAGGGCCGGCCGGAGGAGGAGATCACGGCTGGCCCTGTCAATCAACAAGAGGAGGGGGCGGATTTCTGCTGCGGCTACCAGCAAGTAGACGCCCTACTTGCTGGTAGAGCTCTGATTTGCATATTATAAAACTTCATTTTCTAAAGAATCGGCCGCATGAAAGTAAGTAAGACTATTATATTCTCCTATATCGCGCTATAAGGAATATAACTATCCAAAAAAAAAAAAAAAGAGTTTTGTGGGGTGACAGAAACCCTTTAAGGGGGTAACTAACTGATATAAGCCAGTTTTCTGGAGTATATCTGTCGCAGATTGAGGCACAAAGATTATTTTTTAGGCTTTTTTTAATGTTTTTATGTTTATATTTTATGTTTTAGGTGTAGATGTAGACCGAAGATGGATGCGTCAAAGTTATTTAGAGGCTGGCGACTCTACATAACTTCGGCGGATCCACTGCCAGCGCAGGGGTTATTAAGATTAGCGTCTAAAACGCCGGTCTTAATGAAAGACCCCCTAAGTACATTAACCTGGTGGTTGTCCTGTTTTTGTTTCCAGATCCACAAGTGATGGAACAGGAAGAATGGAACTCTTGATGTCAGATGGGCTGTCTTGGCATACAGGTGAAACTCGAAAATTTTGAATATCGTGCGAAAGTCCATTTATTTCAGTTATGCAAATTAAAAGGAATTGCATTAATGCAGCTAAAAATTAGAATTTTGTGAAAAGGTTCAATATTCTAGGCTCAAAGTGTCACACTCTAGTCAGCTAATTAGTCCATACCCCCTGAGCAAAGGGTACCTGAAATTGTGACTTTCATAAGCTGTAAGCCATAATCATCCAAATTATAACAAATAAAGGCTTGAAATATCTCGCTTTGCATGTAATGAGTATCTCATATGATAGTTTCACCTTTTAAGTTGCATTACTGAAATAAATGAACTTTGCACGATATTCAAATTTTTCGAGTTTCACCTGTACAGTCGTGGCCAAAAGTTTTGAGAATGACACAAATATTCGTTTTCGCAAAGTTTGCTGCTAAACTGCTTTTAGACCTTTGTTTCAGTTGTTTCTGTGATGTAGTGAAATATAATTACACGCACTTCATACGTTTCAAAGGCTTTTATTGACAATTACATGACATTTATGCAAAGAGTCAGTATTTGCAGTGTTGGCCCTTCTTTTTCAGAACCTCTGCAATTCGACTGGGCATGCTCTCAGTCAACTTCTGGGCCAATTCCTGACTGATAGCAACTTATTCTTTCATAATCACTTCTTGGAGATTGTCCGAATTAGTGGGTTTTTGTTTGTCCACCCGCCTCTTGAGGATTGACCACAAGTTCTCAATGGGATTAAGATCTGGGGAGTTTCCAGGCCATGGACCCAAAATGTCAACGTTTTGGTCCCTGAGCCACTTAGTTATCACTTTTGCCTTATGGCACGGTGCTCCATCGTGCTGGAAAATGCATTGTTCTTCACCAAACTGTTGTTGGATTGTTGGAAGAAGTTGCTGTTGGAGGGTGTTTTGGTACCATTCTTTATTCATGGCTGTGTTTTTGGGCAAAATTGTGAGTGAGCCACTCCCTTGGATGAGAAGCAACCCCACACATGAATGGTCTCAGGATGCTTTACTGTTGGCATGACACAGGACTGATGGTAGCGCTCACCTTTTCTTCTCCGGACAAGCCTTTATCCAGATGCCCCAAACAATCGGAAAGAGGCTTCATCGGAGAATATGACTCTGCCCCAGTCCTCAGTAGTCCATTCACCATACTTTCTGCAGAAGATCAATCTGTCCCTGATGGTTTTTTTGGAGAGAAGTGGCTTATTTGCTGCCCTTCTTGACACCAGGCCATCTTCCAAAAGTCTTCGCCTCACTGTGCGTGCAGATGTGCTCACACCTGCCTGCTGCCATTCCTGAGCAAGCTCTGCACTGGTGGCACTCCGATCCCACAGCTGAATCCTCTTTAGGAGACGATCCTGGCGCTTGCTGGACTTTCTTGGACGCCCTGAAGCCTTCTTAACAAGAATTGAACCTCTTTCCTTGAAGTTCTTGCTGATCCTATAAATTGTTGATTGAGGTGCAATCTTAGTAGCCACAATATCTTTGCCTGTGAAGCCATTTTTATGCAACGCAATGATGGCTGCACGCGTTTCTTTGCAGGTCACCATGGTTAAAAATGGAAGAACAATGATTTCAAGCATCACCCTCCTTTTAACATGTCAAGTCTGCCATTTTAACCCAATCAGCCTGACATAATGATCTCCAGCCTTGTGCTCGTCAACATTCTCACCTGAGTTAACAAGACGATTACTGAAATGATCTCAGCAGGTCCTTTAATGACAGCAATGAAATGCAGTGGAAAGGTTTTTTTGGGATTAAGTTAATTTTCATGGCAAAGAAGGACTATGCAATTCATCTGATCACTCTTCATAACATTCTGGAGTATATGCAAATTGCTATTATAAAAACTTAAGCAGCAACTTTTCCAATTTCCAATATTTATGTAATTCTCAAAACTTTTGGCCACGACTTGTATATATCCAAAATACAGATACCTTCAGAAAATCTAAGTCCCATTTCTTCAACATTAAGGGCCTCGATAAGAGCCAGAGAACAAGTAATGCCAATAGCTCAGTGGATGAGGAGAACTTTAGAGAAGTGTCATGTGTCTCTTCTGTCTCCTCTTCATATGAGCGCGCACTCTATCTGCTCCACTGCTACCTCCTTGACCGAACTGGAGCATATTCCACTGGAACAAACTTACTACTCTGCCACATGGTCAACATCTTTACCTTTAAAGGGGTTCTGCACTTTCATTTAACTGATGATCTATCCTCTGGATAGATCATCAGCTTCTGATCGTCGGGGGTCCGACACCCGGGACCCCCTGCCGATCAGCTGTTTGAGAAGGCAGCGGCGCTCCAGCAGCGCTGCGGCCTTCTCACTGTGTACCGCCGGGCCGCCAGCCCACTGACGTCACGACTAGTATCAACTAGCGTGGGCGGGGCTAAGCTCTGTTCACTTGAATGGAGCTTAGCCGCGCCCACGCTAGTTGATACTAGTCGTGACGACAGTGGGCGCCGGCGGCCCGGCGGTAAACAGTGAGAAGGCCACGGCGCTGCTGGAGCACCGCTGCCTTCTCAAACAGCTGATAGATCATCAGAGGATAGATCATCAGTTAAATGAAAGTGCAGAACCCCTTTAATGAAGAACTGCAGGCTGGATATTCTCACTGCAAAGTGCTCTAATTCTGGCAAAAGAGTAGTTGAAATTACACCTTCTATTCCACCCACTTGAACACTGCTTTACAAATCCCATTTGTGCTTGTGCTACTGTAGTATATCCAGGAAAATGAAAATTTACTTATCAATATTTTCATTTCCTATAGTGCATAGGCAGCACAACTTTCCCTCCCTTTAATAAATTTGATATTGCTCTATAAAAATAGACTGGCTCCTTCCTTCTGTTTAGCTTTATAGGGTCCATGGTGATTTATTAAGTGATCAATTGATCATTATTGCCTATTAACTCGTCTCTGGTTGAACCTGGAGGCTTTAAAGGGTTATCCAACCCCTATAATGACCTTTCCCCCCCCAATGCCCGGGACACTTATATAGATTATACTTACTCCCTGGCACCTGCGTCACACCTGATCCCGCACAGCCACGGCTGCATCTCCTGGGCAGGTGACGCTAGGGAGGCTCGTCCCAGTCGTGGCCTGCTATTGTCTGCTCCCCTCGTCGCCGGATGTTTTGATGCGAAGGGGAGAAGCAGCGGCGGCTGTGTGGGGACCAGGAGCGACATGGGTGCTGGGGAGCGGGGTAGGTATAACCTATTAAAGGGGGCCTGGGCATTGGGGGTGTCATTATAGGGATATATGGATAACCCCTTTAACCCATTTGTGCGACCTACAGACTACAAGAAATGAAAATTTTTGTAAGTAACTTTTCATTATATACACACACATTTTTTTAAATGAATGCATTTAAAATGTAAAAAAAAAGTATTTGCCAACAGCACAACATAAAAAGAAAAGGAAAAAAAGACAAGAAAGAAGAAAAGAAGAGAAGAGCAAGATATAGAGAAAAGAAAGAGGGGAGGCAAAGAGAAATATACATTTACATTTATTATATTAGTACCCACCATGAATGAGTAGAGGAGACCTAAAGGATATAGCTCTTAAAAGAAATCATTTCCCCATAAATTCTATCTACTGTGATAACCGACTCCTTTGTCATGCCATCCAATATTCGTTTATGGGTTACCTCTCTCACCAGTTGGATTTTTTTCTGATTATAATATAACTTAGGGTTGAGCAGAGCCTAATCTTGTCAATGGATGTGCATAGTCCATAAGTGGTCACGGCATTACTTTATGGATATACAGAAAGAGTCATTGACATATTTTGACTATGGATTCTGGGGTTAAACTGGCTAAAATACTGTGTTCTTTACTGAGAGATACACTTGGAAGGCAAATATTTGACAGTTCCTACATAAAAATGGATGTAGTAATGCACCCTTGATAACAGCAGACCTTTTGTAGATGTGTCATTCTCACCATCAGCTGATGAATCATCTTGCCAAGATTTAGCTCCTTGAGCCACTGCAGGATGAAGGGAATTGTTATCTCAAATATCACACTAAAAGCATCAGGCAAAAGTAACAAAAAAAGGGATCTCCACAATCTCCTATTAAGCATGTTCACTACAGGATGCCTGCAACCTGGGCATAACTAGGATAATCATCTAATAGTACTTCTCGAAGTACTCACCAACACAAGGAGCTGCCGATCTGCTGATTGGGCGTCATGCAGAGATCTGCTGTCTTGTAGCACACAGCACAACATAAATCTTTGATGAAGGGCCTGACACACTATAGAATATTTCTTCATTACCTACAGTGTAATGTCCTCTCTAGTAACCAGGTAAGGGTACTTTCACACTAGCGTTTTTCTTTTCCGGCACTGAGTTCCGTCCTAGGGGCTCAATACCGGAAAAGAACTGATCAGGCATATCCCCATGCATTCTGAATGGAGAGAAATCCGTTCAGGATGTCTTCAGTTCAGTCACTAAACAGCGTTTTGGACGGAGGAAATACCGCAGCATGCTGCGGTATTATCTCCGTCCAAAATTCCGGATCAGTTGCCGGAATGCCGGATTGAAATGTATTAGTGCCGGATCCGGCATTAAAAATACCGCAATGCCGGATCCGGCATTAAAAATACTGCAATGCCGGATCCGTCCTTCCGGTCTGCGCATGCACAGACCGGTAAAAATTTTAAAAAATATATATATAACGGATCCGTTTCTCCGGATGACATCCGGAGAGATGGATCTGTTCTTGCAATGCATTTGTAAGACGGATCCGCATCCGGATTGCATGCAGTTTGCCGGATCCGGCAGGCAGTTCCGGCGTCGGAACTGTTTGCCGGATCACTCTGCCGCAAGTGTGAAAGTAGCCTAAAGAAGCCTATTTATCATATGGTGGACAGAAGACATTTTCCTAGGTTATAGACTACGCTAATCATCTCTCCACAGAGGTAGTCACCTTAAAGAAATTTGTTTCTTGATAATACTTTTGAATATCTTTACTTTTCAAAGGCCATTAAACGAGAAGAAAAATGGATTGAGTTGCTGTGTACAGATTTAAAGGGATTGTCCAAGATCTTGATGTTGATGGCCTATCCTCAGGAAAGGTCATCAATATCAGATCTGTGGGGGTCTGACTCCAAGCACCCCCACCGATCAGCTGTTTTAAGAGGCTACAACGCTACGGTAAGGCCTCTTGCACACGAACAATACGGATTAGGTCCGGATGCATTCAGGGTGCGTTCAGGAAAACTCGGACCATTTTTCAAGCAAGTTCAGTCAGTTTTGTTTGCGATTGCGTTCAGTTTTTAATCGCACGGGTGAAATGCGCATTGATGCGTTTTTCACGCGTGTGATAGAAAACTGAATGTTTACAAACAACATCTCTTAGCAACCATCAGTTAAAAACACATCGCATCCGCACTTGCTTGCGGATGCGATGTGTTTTTCACGCAGCCCTATTCACTTCTATGGGGCCTGCGTTGCGTTAAAAAGGCAGAATATAGGACATGCTGTGATTTTCAATCAACGCACAAGTAATGCATGAAAAACAACGCTCATGTACACAGACCCATTGAAATAAATGGGTCAAGATTCATTGCGGGCGCAATGCGTTCGCATTACGCATTGCACCCGCGTGGAAAACTTGCTTGTCTGAAAGGGGCCTAAGCACTGCAACCTCTTCCTGCGCCAGTGATGTAATTTTTATTGGTCACATGGCCTAGACGCAGTTCAGTCCCATTCAATACCAAGCACAGAAACAGAATATCTAATGGACAGGAATGTGCTTGGTAAGCTGCAAAGCCTCCTCAAACAGCTGATTGTCGAGGTGCCGGGAGTCAGACCCCCACCAATCTAATATTGATGACCTACTGTATCTTGAGGATAGGTCATCAATAACAAATACCCTGAACCCCCTTAAGAACTATTCCAAAGAGGCCTATGAGTTAGAAACAGTACCCCAAGGGGAATATATATGATAATTTGATCAGCATCATTATCATGTATAGTTTACTGCCTATCTAAAGTACGTTATAACATTTGCAATGTCATCATCACCTACAATAGTGTTATTTGATTATATAGCATACAGTTATAGACCACTTATAAAAAAAGCATTGCATAATTCATACTGTGTGGGAATAGCTTCCTCTTGGAGTTGCAGAATACTTCAACTTTTGGCAACTGCTTTCTTAACCACCTCAGCCCCCCTAGCTTAAACCCCCTTAATGACCAGACCACTTTTTACAATTCTGCACTACACTACTTTCACGGTTTATTGCGCGATCATACAACTTACCACCCAAATGAATTTTACCTCCTTTTCTTCTCACTAATAGAGCTTTCATTTGGTGGTATTTTATTGCTGCTGACATTTTTACTTTTTTTGTTATTAATCGAAATTGACCGAATTTTTTGTAAAAAAAATGAAATTTTTCACTTTGTTGTAATTTTTTTTTTTAAATACATTTCTATTTAAATTTATCTCAAAATTTATTGTTCTACATGTCTTTGATAAAAAAAATGCAATAAGTGTATACTTATTGGTTTGCGCAAAAGTTATAGCGTTTACAAACTATGGTACAAAAATGTGAATTTCCGCATTTTGAAGCAGCTCTGACTTTCTGAGCACCTGTCATGTTTCCTGAGGTTCTACAATGCCCAGACAGTAGAAACACCCCACAAATGACCCCATTTCAGAAAGTAGACACCCTAAGGTATTCGATGATGGGCATAGTGAGTTCATAGAAGTTTTTATTTTTTTGTCACAAGTTAGCGGAAAATGCTGATTTTTTTTTTTCTTACAAAGTCTCATATTCCACTAACTTGTGACAAAAAATTAAATTTTACATGAACTCGCCATGCCCCTCACGAAATACATTGGGGTGTCTTCTTTCCAAAATGGGGTCACACTGCCCTGGCATTTTAGGGGCCCTAAAGCGTGAGAAGAAGTCTGGAATATAAATGTCTAAAAAATTTTACGCATTTGAATTCCATGAGGGGTATGGTGAGTTCATGTGAGATTTTATTTTTTGTCACAAGTTAGTGCAATATGAGACTTTGTAAGAAAAAAAATATAATAATTTCCGCTAACTTGTGACAAAAAAAACTAAAAATCTTGAACTCGCCATGCCCCTCAAAAGTGATTTTTTTATAGCGCCGCAGCGATTTTACAGTGTTTTTGCAGTGAAAAAAAAAATTCTGTTACTGCGGTGGGGCGGACTGAACGCAAGTGTGCGCGCAAGATCAGGCCTGATCGGGCGAACACTGCATTTTTTGTAGAGCCTATAGAACATGTCCTATTCTTGTCCGCAATTGCAGACAAGAAAAGGCATTTTCTATATAGTTCTGGCAATGTGCAGATCCGCAAAATGCGGAAAGCACATTGCCGGTGTGCGTGTTTTGCGGATCCGCGGTGTCCGTGTTTTGCGGATAGGTCATCAGTATCTGATTGGTGAGGCTCCAACACCCGGGACTCCCACCGGTCAGCTGTTTGAGAAGGCCCTGGTTCTTGATGTATCGCCGCGGTCTTCTCACAGCTTTCTGTAGGCCATGTGACGTCATGTGTTCATTAGACACATGGCCTAGGCGCAGCCTAGCCCCATTGAAGTGAATGAGGCTGAGCTGCGATACCAAGCACAGCTGGTATACAATGTGCGGCGTTGTGCTTGATCAGCAGGGAGAAGGCTGTAGCTCTACTGCGAGTGCCTCTGCCTTCTCAAACTGCTGATTGGCAGGGGTCCCAGGTGTCAAACCCCCATCAATCAGATATTGATGACCTATCCAGAGAATAGGTCATCAGTAAAAATATGTCAGAAAACCCAACTCCATAAAAAATAAAAGACCACAAGGCCTGCCAATTTTATACATCCAAGTTTGTATTATTTCATATGAGAGAACAGCTCAACCAAAAAAACAATCAAGCCCTCAATTGAAGGTTTTAGTAGTCTTTCTACCTTCTTCATCCATAGTAGACAATTCTTAGTGCCTACATAGAGAGGTTTTATGCCCTGCCACTTTATCAGCATTAAGGAATCTTTCCTCTGTGGTTTCTGACATTGTTCTAATGAGTCCCAATGAAGCAAAAAGGTAAGTCTTAGGAGCTTTGAGATCCGATTTAAAATTTTATGTTCACATTTGATAAACTTTTGGAGGAGGAGGGGCCAAATAAATATGCCTTACAGTACCTTATGGTCTGCCAATTTCTGATCTTTAGCTCTTTCCCACCTGCTCATAAGGTCATTTCCGTCCACCAGTCATTAGACGACTATTCTCACTTATACTTTAAGTAGATTGTCACTTTTAACTCTTTCCTAGTCTCTGTGTTTCATCATTATGAAATCGCATTGCACAAAAAAACATACAAATTGTAGTGCAGTTTCACCTATGCTATATCTACATTTAATATATTAGGGAATTGGCTAAATAGCACATGCCTTATAAATACTTAGCATTAGAATAACCCTTAGAAATGATCTTTTGACATGACACAGAGACATGCCACGTGGTCAACACACTGTTAGGTTCCATTCACACGTCCGTAAAATGTGTCCGCACCCGTTCCGCAATTATCCGGAATGGGTGCGGACCCATTCATTCTCTATTGGGTAGGAATGGATGCGGACAGCACACAGTGTGCTGTCCGCATCCCCATTTCCGGAGTGCGGCCCCGATCTTCCGGTCCGCAGCTCCGGAAAAAAATAGAACATGTCCTATTCTTGTCCGCAGTTGCAGACAACAATAGGCAGTTCTATGGGGGGTGCCAGCCGGGTGTATTGCGGATCCGCAATACACTACAGATGTGTGAATGGACCTGTAGAGTCTCAGAGCGGACCTCTGTGGATTTTTAACACCATAAATTGTGGAGGTGTGTCTAGGTGTTCTTTCGCCCATGCAAAGTTTAGTTTTGACTGTTCCTGCAGGATCACTTGTCTCTTGGCAATGAGAGCATCTGTTGATGGCCACTACAAAACCCAACACTCAAGACACATTAAGTAGCCCAGACTAGGGTTCTTGCAAACTGTTCTTAACCATATTTCTTTTTATTGAAAGAGAAAGAATCAGGGCCATGACCAACACAAGACAGTACATTGACAACAATATGGTACAAAATAGTTATCCAGCATACATGTCAAGTGTAAGCAATACAAAACAGTCATTATCATTGATCTCAGAGTAATATCCAAGAAAAGAAAAGAAGGGGTAGGGGGGGGATCAGGAAGGGAAGGAGGGGAGGGAAACAAGGAAGTGATAAACTTCTGCTCTATTATGTAAAGTTTCTATAGACTTTCCATGGAGACCACAATTTTAAGAAGCGAGGGCGTGAGTTATTTTCCCAATGCGCGAGCTCCTCAAAACGGTAGATCTGGTCCACCTTATCAGTCCACATAAGGAGAGTAGGTGGGGAGTCATTCTTCCACAAAAAGGGGATAAGTAATTTAGCTGCTGTGAGCAGCATCGTTGGAAGGTCATGTTTGGTGGGTGTGAGGGAATTGTTCGGACACCATAGCAAGATAAGCTTTGCATCCAGTGATATTTTAGTATTACATATTTGATTAACTAAAGCCTCAATTAAGGTCCAGAAAGGTTGAATCTTTTGGCAGAGCCACCAAATATGTGACAAGGAGCCAGTGTCCAGGCCACATCTCCAACATTTTTCGGAAATTTCTGGGTTCAGTTTATGCAAGAACTCAGGTGTTTTGTACCATCTACACAGGAGTTTAAAGGAATTCTCCTGAATCCTCACACAACGATTAAAGCCGTGTGAGTGAGCTAGTATGAACGCTTTCTCTGGCTCTGTAAGGGATATGGAGAGCTCCCGTTCCCATGAGACCACAAAACGAAGCTCCGGGGGCAGGGAGGAAAGCATTTCTTTATACATCTGAGATAATGGTCTAAGGGGGGGTTTGGTAGCCAAGACCTTCTTTTCAAGCCAGGAGGGCGGGCTACTATCAGAAAATGGCCCGATACACAATTTGGTATCTCTCTGGAAATTTGCTAGGTGAAAAAAGGGTGCTGTTTTGACCTCAGGGAGGTCCATTACTGAATCCCATTTTAAACAGCCATCCGGGAGAAGGACATCCCGCAGAGGAATATCAGCGAGCTTAGACCAAATCCCGGAGGGGTTTAACACAGTTGGATGAATGTGGCTTTGTAGTAGTCTAAGCGGCATACGAGTGTTAGGGAAATTAAAGATACGGGACTGAACCATTTTGGACCATTCCACCAACATGCCTTTCCAAATCGGGGACGTATAACAATGATTAGCAGAGATAGGCCTAATACCCCATAAAGTAAGCAATTCTTGGTTGGACAATAGTGCATATTCAAGACGAGAGCAAAGAGAGCTAGATTGACCAGACATAATAGTTACACATCTGCCAAGTTGCACAGCAGTATAACAAAGCTTCACATCTGGCATCCCAAAGCCTCCGAACCTCCTATCCCTTGTGAGGACAGAGTAAGCAATACGTGGTGACTTGCCATTCCAAAGAAAGCGTGTGAATACCCTACGTATTTCAGTAAAATATGAATTTGGAAGCCAAATAGGGAGGGATTGTAGCAAATACAGAAATTTGGGAAGGATAAAGGTCTTAATGTAATTTTTCCGTCCCACCCAGGAGACAAATGGGAGTTTCAGGTTTTGAAGATGTGTCCGGACCGTTTGGAGGAGCGGCATGTAGTTAAGGGAAGCCAGATCCTGGACATTAGCCGAAACATGAGTCCCCAAATACACAATGTCTCTGGAGGCCCAAGTGAATGGAGTAGCACGCTTAAGATCATTAATCACTGCTTGTGGACAAGAGATATTGAGAGCCATGGATTTCCCATAGTTAATTTTAAAATTTGATATAAACCCAAAATCTTCAAATATGAACAGCAATCTGGGCAAGGCTTCTCTGGGGTTTGAGGTCATGATTAAAAGGTCATCCGCGAATGCTGCAGCAACGTGTGTACAAGATCCTATTTGTAAGCCCTTTATCTCTGGGTCCATTCTTATTCTACATAAAAGAGTCTCCATCACTAAGATGAATAGTGCAGGAGATAAAGGGCATCCCTGCCTTGTCCCGTTAGTGATGCGAAATGGTGGTGACAGTGTTCCATTAACTTTGACCATGGCAGAGGGGGTCGAGTATAACGTATAAATGGCAGTAATGAATTGGTCAGGTAGGCCAAACCTCGACAGGGCCCGCGACATGTAGTGCCAACTGACCCTGTCGAAGGCCTTTTCCGCGTCAGTACTTACTAGCACCAAGGGCTTAGATGATCTTTTGGCCCAATTTACAAGATGAAGAAGCCTTATTGTATTTTCTGACCCCTGTCTGCCATGGACAAAACCCACTTGTTCCTCATGGACGATGTCAGGCAGCACATCCTGAAGCCTAGTGGCCAATATCTTCGCCCACCACTTCACATCACAGTTTAGCAGAGAGATCGGCCTATAGTTGCTGCAGCATGTCGGATCTTTATTCTCCTTATGTAGGACAGTAATGTGTGCCAATAAGGAATGAGGGGCAAGGGAGCCTCCAGTGAGAAGGTAATTGCACAGATCCCTGAAACGGGGAATTAGAACATCTTTGAAGGATTTATAATAAGTGATGGGGAACCCATCTGGTCCTGGACTTTTGCCCGAGGGAATGGACATGAGTACTTTGTGAATCTCTAGATCAGTGACAGGTCTAGTCAGATGAGATGACCTGGCAAGGGTTATAGAGGGAAGATCTAGATTCTGTAGGAATTTATCAGTAGCTTCTGAGAGATCACTAACAGATGCACCATCTGGGGGGGGGTAGATTGTATAGGGTCTCATAAAAAGCACAGAATGCCCTAGCTATATCTGGGGTAGATTTATGTATTTTGCCTTTGGGGTCTTTAATAGAGGAAACAAAGGAGTCAGAGAACTGCTTCTTGGCAATCGCCGACATCAGTCTGTTTCCTCTATCCCCATGTGCATAGGCTTTAAATCGTGAGCGTAGGATCAGCTTTGCAGAGGTTATATTTAATAGGTTTTTTAAGTGCACTCTAGCTTCAGTAAGTTCGGTCAGGGTGCGTTTAGCCTGTGATTCCTTGTGAGAGGATTCAAGGCGAGCAATCTTCGCTAGCAAAGCGTCTAATGCCTGCGTTCTTTGCTTTTTTACATGGGCCCCTAGTGCAATTAGTTCCCCCCTTATAACTACCTTATGGGATTCCCATAGTATGGAAGGAGAAGGCGGGGAATCTGGTGTATCGTTTAGCGCAAAAAATTCGGAAAGCGAGGCCCTGATTTTGCACGCGTGGGTGGGGTCCAAAATCAAGGTGTCGTTCAAACGCCATAGGCGTTCTTTTCTCTGTGGTCCGGACAGGGAGAAGTTAATGATAACAGGGGCATGATCGGATAACGTAATACTACCAATCCGGGCTCCAGAGACATCCAAAGTCACCTTGGTTTGGGCTCAAGTGAGGGCCCTGTCCATCTTGCTGCGACCCAGGCGATCTGGCTTACTTGCGGATGCCGTCTGCCAGGAAGACATACGTGGCGGGATAGGTAGGGGGCCATCTTGATCGGCTGGTAGCCACGAGGGGATCTCCACAGGAGGGACATCCAAGGACCTCCAGACAGACTCCAGGTCTCCCGGTGAGCGCACTGTTAGCAGTTTTCCATTCCTGGAGATCGCCAGCCCAAAAGGGTATAACCATCTAAACGGGGTCGACGTCTTCCTGAGGACTTCCAGGAGAGGCTTAAATAAGCGCCGCTTAGCCAGAGTAGAAGGCGCTAGGTCCTGGAACATCTGGATCGGCGTATTTTCATATTCTAGCACCTCCATTTCTCGCTGCCTTTTCAGTAGTGCCGCGGTGTCTACATAACTTAGTAGGCCGCAAATCACGTCTCGTGGTGGTTCTTGAGGTTTAGGCCTAGGGCGCAGCGCCCTGTGTATGCGCTCCACCACTATTCCCTCTGCTCTTCCCGGTTCAAGCATTTTGGAAAATAACTCACGCGCCACTGTCGGCAAGGCCTCTGACGCAATAGATTCAGGTAGGCCGCGTATGCGGATGTTGCGCCGGCGACTCCGGTTTTCTTGGTCTTCTAGCTTCAGGAAGGCGTCATTTAGTAAGGCTTTGTGTGACGCTAGCACCTCTGAGGCTTTGCCTTCATAGGCCATGATGTCTTCCTGCTTGCTTTCTAGCGTAATCACTCTCTGGCCTAGTTGCTTCATATCGTCCTTTATGTCTGCTAGATCCTGTTTGAGAGGCGTAAGGGCAGATTCAAGAACCCGACGAAGGGTCCGTTCAGAGAGAGGCGGGTCTCTGGGCCTTCCATCCGAAACATCGGAGCCGCTGCCTGCATCTGAAAGTTCTCCTGCGTCGGAGTCATTAGCAATAGACGCCGCCATATTGGCGCCTTTCTGCACGGCAGCTTTTGATGTTCTCCGGAGAAACTTCTCCATCTCTGGTTGTTTAGAATGCCTCGGGGTCGGTTCTGTGTTTCTTCTGGTCTTGTCTTTGCCAGGTTTCCCCATAATAAGGCAATTTATAAGCTTAAATAGGGTAAATGAGCCGGAATGCTGGAGGAGCTCAAGCTCGTGCGGCCATTCAGCAGCGTGGCTCGGCTCCGCCCCCCCTTGCAAACTGTTCTTGTTATATAATGTTATTCAATGCTATGTATTGTTATTTAATCTTGTTTGATATGTTAGTGCCTTGTAATACACCAACATATATTTGCATGGAGGAGAAGGGGTTAATAATCCTGACCCCTGCAGAAGGTAGGTGTGGATCTAGGTCGGCCCCTAGCTCAGCCTAGTGCTGTGATGGCTAACCTCCGGCACTCCGGCTGTGGTAAAACTACGACTCCCAAGATGTATACTTGCTTGGCTGTTCTCAGAACTCCATAGAAATGAATGGAGTTGGAGTTTCACCACAGCTGGAGTGCCAGAGGTTAGCCATCACGGGCTAGTGTGTTGTGTGCTAGAAGAGGAAGTGAGAAGAACAGAAAAATAAAGAAAAAAAACAATCCTGTAAAAAAATAAAAATAATAATAACTGTTCCTGTGCATCAGTTATGCACATTTGGCATCCGTTTGAGCCATTTCCGCCTGAGAACCGTTATTTCAGCTGAAAAAAAAAGGCCTGCATGCAGGACTTTTTGTCCGTCTGAAAGCCAGCATTTATCCCAGAAACCAGCTAGATCCCCGTCGGATCTACTTCTAGTAAATGGGGATCTGGATCTGAGGATAGGTCATCATTATCTTTTCCAGGATAACCCCTTTAAATATCTGAAGCATCAATCACTGATTTATTTCTGCAAAGTATTAATGGGGTCTTATAAAACCTCATTCACATGTACTGTACTTTACATTCCAGCAGTGACCGCAGCCAAATGTACCTAGAATTCAAGGGTGCTGCGGCACAACTATTGGGGGACAATGATTTCTAGAGTGTGCGAATGTTGCAATTATCTCAACCTTTTGAGCAGAGGTGTCACTTGGTGCCCTCCTCCCCAGCTAAATCTTTTTTTTAACATTTTCCAAATAGTAAGACACAATAATATTGGCATTTTTTACATCAGCACACAGGCTGATACCTAATCATCATATATTGTATTTCGAAAGTAAGTTCTAAAGGTACTCAGATATAATGCACAAAAGGCCTATCTCTGCTTATACTTATCTCTAACCTCAAGTCTTAAAAGGGTGCTTCGGTTTCATAATGACATTTCTTTCTCTGCCCGGATTAACCTAAACACTGCATTTTTTTGCCCCATATACCTGTTTTTCATGTCAGCAATCTCCTTCCCCTGTCCTCTGCATCATTTGCAGGAATTGCTTAGCTCCTGATCATTTCCTGCTCGTCAGAGGAAGTGTGCATACAACAATCATCTCCTCTGTATGGGTACAAGCGATCACAGTAGCAAACACTCATCCCCATGGAAGATAAATGTTGCCCTGTTTCACCAGCTGCTGCCCAGAATGATGTTGGTGCCCCCATTAACAATGGTTTCACTCAATGAACGAGCGACAGCCTATGCTTCCTGCTTCTCTTCATATAGTACATGATAAAACTGTTTGCCTGCAGCCACCACTAGTGGGAGCTCAGTTCATAACAATGTACACAGCAGCTACCATTGAACTAAATGGAAGCTGTAGAAATCTCTATCCACTGAGCCCCTCTAGTGGTGGCTGCTGGAGAATGCAGCGGTTTCATGGGAAGCAGAAGATCAGCCCCAGGCCCTCTCCCACATAGACCCCATAAAAGTGAGTACAGTGAGTATGCTACTGCTTGTTGCTGCTCCCTCTTGCCAGCTCTCTTGGGTCTGTAGTTCTGCATATTTACTCTTAAGCCTGGTCCAATCTCTTCTCAATTTTACTATACTCTGCTGCTTAAACTACCCCTGTTCTCTTCACTTTGCTCTCCTACAGGTCTCCCTTTATTGGTATCCCTATGTTTTCTCTTTACCTCCCACTTTAGCTCCTGCTCTTGGAGGAAAGGTTCTGGCCTCCTCCACTACTGTCTGCATGTGCTACAGAACCTGGTAGAGGGAGTGGGGTCACTTGGAATTGCTTCTGTATCTCCTTTCATTACCAGTCACTTAGCTCTATAGCAGCTTGATGGTTTGCTACATCCCACCTCTATTTCCATGAGTCAGTGCTAATGGGAGTCTGCACTAGAAAGTAAAGACAGCCGGGGGCCCTCAGAGCTGGACCCAAGCGATGGGGAGCAGGTAAGTATGCTTCTCTTCACACGTCTGGTGGGATGGGGATGGAATTTAAAAATCAAGTCATCCCTGGACAACACCTTTAAAGATGTCTTCCCTTGACAATTTATGCCCTATTCACAGGATAGGGGATAAGTGTCTGATTGGCAGGGGACCAACCGTGTGGGCCCCCAACACTCACTAGAGCAGGGCCTGTGTTCCCCTGTTTAAATGGACCGAAAGACACGCATGCATGTCCTCCGCACAATGCAGTCAAATATACTATGGCCTTATGGCATTGAGTGTTATTATGGTGTATGAGTGAAACTGAAATATATGACTTGTTTTTTTATGGGAAGCCGTAAAATATAAAATGTAAAATATCCAACTGCTGTATATCTCAGAGTATTCTAGGTGGAATCTAAGGGGAAGGGTAAGCAGCTATTTCTTACATTGCTAATTAGCACTGGACGGTGTTACCTATAAAGACAAATGAGTTACTAGGCAGTTTCAGCAGGAGTTTCTCTTACCTTTCAGACAAAATAGAACGAAAAGCAGTGATGTCCCTCTATGGAAATGCATTTCTTCTCACTCGGGAACGTCTGTGGTGAAAATCACTGCATGGGAGTGAGATTAACCTAATCTGTCCCTCATTAAGCACCTTATGCCTACCTTCTTAGCATGCTCTGGAGGGTGATTCAATCATTGGACACATTATTGTCATTTCGAGACTGAACCACTGAAAAGCTTCAGGGTGTACTTACATAAGCACATTTTGTGAAGGGTTCTTTAATGTTTTTTCCCCTGTGATTTTTGTGACAAAACTGTACTGGTTTTGAAAAAATGCCACAGTTTTGCCACAATTACAAAAATCGCTGGGAAAAAGGCAACAAAAACCACCAAAAAATGGAACCTTATAGCTTAAAGTATTCCAGAATATTAATATTGAGGGCCTATCCTCACATGAATGCTGAACCTTAGAAACTAATGGTAGGTTCACACCTCCGTTTAACTGATCCAGCAGAGATCAGCCTTCAGGAGCTCACCAGTTCTGGGCTAGCTGCATACTGCCGTTCACCGCCAGACTCCATTGACTATAATGGGATCCGACGGGAATCTGGCTGTTTTCCGGCATGAATGCCAGGTTTCAGCTGGACAAAAAATGTTGCATGTATACTGCCGTTCAGCACTGGACCCCATTGACTATCAGTCAGGGATCCGGCCAGTTTCAGGCATGAGCTCCGGGTTTTGGTCCAGCTGAGATCTGCCGCACACATCGGAAACCACTAGACAAAAAACAGTGCATGTACAGGTTCTTGTCCGACCGAAACCTGGTGCTTATGCCGGAAACCAGCGTAATCCCCGCCAGATCCCATTATAGTCAATGGGCTCCAGAGGTGCACAGCCCTATCCGGCTGATGCAGATGAAGTAATCTCTGGCAGGCTGTTTCCCTGTTGGAACAGCCTGCCGGATACTTTTACTGCGTATGTGAAAGTACCTTAGACTACTGTACGATCATAACAATAAAATTCTACCAAGCAAAAAAGACAAGTACTAATGTGACAGCATGTTAAAGAAATTCTACATAGAGGAGAAGACAAACACTTAGAAGACATTTTGATATCATCACAATAGAATTCTGTCAAGGAATAAATACAAGGACTTTTGTGACATCATCAAAATTTTATTTCGCCAAAGACAAACACTTCCAAGGAATATAGCCAAACACTACTGTGACATCATAAGAGTGGAATTTTGCCTAAAAAGAAAAGAAAATTGTGACATCATAATACTGTATGTATGTTGAAAAAGGTGTACACTGTTGTGACTTTATCAAAATGGAATACTGCCAACACTTTGGGCAAAATCATTTAGGATTCTGCTAGAAGGACGCTATTATAACACCATCACAATGTGCAAAAAGGTCCTGAGGGGCCAGTGCAGAGATTGGGAGTGCTGGTGGCCCTGATGAAGTGTTGTGTCATGGTGTACTCTCTCAGGCCATTGCTCCCTGGGGATCAGTGCAGTGGAAATGCAGTTTTGAGGAATGAGGCCAGAAGTAAATGTAAAATAGTCTTTTTTTTAGTAAAATTTCCAAGTGCAATTTTCTGGCACCAATAGAAATTATGTAAGTAGGTTGGATGGCTGCAATTTAGCACTTATATTGTACTGGCCTGGTAGTAGTCTGGGTGATGGGTGTCTTAGCTGTAGTGCCTCACCTCACAGCAGTGTCTTTAAATGCTGGTCTCAACTGGTCAATCTGCTGTCTGATTTCTCTCAAGTATGTTCTTGAGGCTGAACAAAAGTTGATCTCAGGTTACACAGGAACTCCCCCTCCTGGCAGGAAGCAGGACCAGCCCACTCCCACCAAGGGGGAAGAAACAGGGTGGTTAGCTCTGTTCCTTGCCAACCATTGCCATCCACTTATTAATGGAAGTAATGTCCATAACATACAATATAAAATACAATACATAACTATGTACATTTTTTCTGATACCTCCAGGTCTGGAATTCCTCTTAGGAATAAACAAAAACGATGGCGATTATTGAATATATCGTAATGGAATTTCACCTAGGGATGAAGGCAAAAATGAGGCATCATCATAATGGAATTCAGCTAAACATAGATTAACTCTATTGTGATCTCATAAACATGATTTCTGCAAAGAAGATAAATGCTATTATGTCATGTTTTTCGTGGATTTCTGCCTAGGAGCAAAGATTTATAGTGACTTCATGACAAAAAAAAAAAAACAATAATATGACACGATCACAAAATAATTTTGCCAAGTAGTACATACAAACATTATGATGTCATCGAATTTGGCCAAGGAAAATAAAAATAAACACTACTGTGACATCATAATAATACAGTGATTGTGACATCAACATCAGGGGAGAAATCATAGGGCCCCATAGCATGATAAAATTACAATAATTAACAGTTTGACAGTACCAAGTCCGAATACCTCCATACAATTTCTGTCAACAGGCAGGCATAATAAAACATTAAATGTCCCATTATAAAAATAATAAAATAAAGATCAATGTAACATCTTGTTATTATTGGGACCTTCATCAATTCTCCAGTTCCCTGCCATATTGAGTCGGGCTCAATCTCCAACTGTCAATCCAAATTTATCTCCCCGTTTCTCTCTCTCCCCCCCACGGTGGTTGTCTCGGTGGTTATCACTAATAGTTACCCGAATCCCTCCCCCCCCACTCATCCCCCCCACCGCCCCAGCTGGCAGGTCGATACCAGCTGCATATTGCTCATATCTGTCAGTCCTTACCAAAAGGTTTTTCCATTTCTTGATACTGGGGGATATTTTTGCTCCCCATTCCCTTGCTATTATTACTCTTGCCACCATTAAACCTCTTGTCCAAATACTTTTCTTTGTTTTCTCCCTAATTGATGGTAAGGAACACCCTAGAAGAGGCACTTCCGGTTTATATGGGAGGGAAACTGAGGACTCCGCACTCAGGGAGCGAAATACCCCTCACCAGTACAATTTCATACTCGGACAAGACCATATCATATGGATATAGTCAGCGGGCTCTTGGTTGCACCTCCAGCATTTTGGTTCTCGGTCTTTATATCTTACTTAATAGTGTTGGGGTCAAATATACTCTATGGATAATATTAAAATAAATAGTCCTAAAGTTACTAGATATAGTGGTCTTTTTAATATTGCTGTAAATGTTACCCCACTCGATTTTGTCTGATCCTATATCCTTTGCCCATTTTTCTTCACTATAAAACCTTAGTGTTTTTGCCAAACCCTTCCTTATTAACCTATAAACCTGAGATATGGTCACCTTTGTTATCATGTGTTTACTACAAAAATCTATGAATTCGTGATTTCGTGTAATAAAATAATCCTTATTTTGTGTGGCATCAAATGCGTGTTTTAACTGATAATACCTATATTGACTCATTAAATCTGTTCTAATTCCGGGGCATAAGTCTTTTATTTTCTTATTATCCCACTTTTAATTAATTGTGAAGCATAGATAATACCGTGATTTACCCAATATTTATAATCCGTAATTAATTGAAATTCTACAATATTACTATTATCCCACAGAGGCGAAAAATTTGTGGTGTTAACAATTCCCAGAATTTTTTTTATCTTTCCCCACGACAAATCCACCATACGACAAATTGGGCATTTTTTACCTTTGTTTTTGATAAATCCCGTCTCCAACATACTAAATATACCGTATTTTGGGCCGTTAAATCCCCGTTCCAGAAACTCAGTTATGTTATTTCCCCCTGACTTTATCCATTGTACTTGAGCAGCTAGATAATAACCCAGAAAAAAAGGAACCGATAGCCCTCCGTCTTCTTCCGCCAGCCAAAGATATTTTTGCTTAATTTTGACCCTTTTACTTCCCCAGATTAAGTCATTAAGCAGTCGTTCCAAATGGTTGAAAAACTGATCCTCTATCCAAACTGGACATGATGCCAAAATGTACAAAATCTGGGGAAGCAAAATTATTTCGATCAATGCGATTCTATCCGCCTGTCCCATAGATAACTTCTGCCATATTCCAATCTTACTTTTACATCTAATCATCAGGGGAGTTACATTCAGTCTCACAAAATCTAATATACTTGCACTTAACTTTATACCCAAATAATCCATGGATTCCGTGTTTTTTAATACCTTAATACCTAAGGAATTCTGTAGATTTTTCTAATCCAGTGGTAATAGCACTGATTTTGCCCAATTAACTTTATATCCCGATATATCGCTAAACTTATTTATTATGTCCATAAGATAGGGGAGCTGTGATACTGGATTCTCCAAAAAGAGAAGAATGTCATCTGCATACATGCTTATCTTATCAGATACCCCATTCATACCAAAACCAGAGATCCCCTCATCCGACCTAATTTTAGTGGCCAATGGTTCTATAAATAAGGCGAACAACAAGGGAGAAAGGGGGCATCCCTGTCTTGCTCCTCTGTACAATTCCACCTGTTCAGACCATACTCCATTGATATTATTTCTGGGATGATTATATAAAATCTGGGTCCATTTAATAAAATATTCGCCCAAGTTCCTCTTATGCATTACTTTCCAAAGATATCCCCACTCCACCCTGTCGAACGCCCTGTCAGCGTCTAATGACAGGATGGAGCGGGCAACACCCCCCTGGCCAGCCTGGATATTTAAAAAGGCCCTGCGTATACTAGATTGTACCAATCTTTTAGGTATAAATCCAGTCTGGTCTGAGTGAATTAGTCTATCAATTACTCCCCTTAATCTATTGGCGAATACCTTAGCACAAATTTTGTAATCTGTATTTAAGAGAGAGATCGGGCGATATGCCCCGATCTCCCTCTCGTCCTTTCCCTTCTTTAGGATAAGTGTAATTACTGCTTCAGATAAAGATACTGGTAACTGACCTATCTGATAAGAGTTATTTAAAACCTGTAGCAGCAGTGGCAAGATTACATCCCCGTATTGGCGATAAATTTCAAACGGGAGCCCATCGGTCCTAGGGGAAGAATTTCCCTGAATGGTCCCGAGGGCCGCCAGTAATTCCTTTAGTTCTATTGGCCGATTCAATATTTTGCACTCCTGATCTGTTAATTTAGGAAGACTGATATTCTCCAGAAACATCTCAATATCTCGATCCTGCAGGTTTTTGTTATTAGTATATAGGATATTATAATACTTTACAAATTCTCGCTCAATGTCCTCCGGGCACGTAATTATCTCTCCGGTTACACTCCTTATATCTTTTATTCTGTTCTTACTTTTTTGATTTTGAATCATAAATGATAGAAGGTTACCCGGTTTCCCTGCTTGCGAAAAATATTTGGCTCCTGTGAAAAAAAACTTATGTTGTGCTTTTTCATATAGGTAATTACTATATTCTAATCTAGCATCCTCAAAAAGCGATTGTGCAGTAGTATTATTGCTAATAAGGTCTCCTTGTAAACACTGAACCCCTTTTTTAAGAGCAAGTTCTTTTGCAGCATACTCTTTCTTTCTCCCATTGATTTTAGCAATATATATTCCGCGCAAAAACGCCTTAAAAGCGTCCCATACTACATGTATGGGTGCTGACAGAGCGTTCCATGCCCAAAACTCCCGGATTTCCTTTCCTGGTCCTTAATTAACTTGATCCAATGCGAATTTAATTTAAAGCTCCTTGTTTTCATTTTAATGTTCCTCATTCTTATCGTAATGACCATAGGAGAGTGATCAGATATTGTGTGCGTTTCATACTTCATTTTTATAACGCAGTCTAATAAATCAAAATGAGCTAAATCTAGATCTATTCTAGACATAACGGTATTTGCGCGGCTAAAACATGAAAATTCTTTTTCCCCCCGTATAAATATCGTCAAATGTCTATCAGTGCCATTTCATAGGAAATCTTTCTCAATGGTGTTAATTTTATCCTTATATACTTTATGAGGATGATCCCTGGAAAATCTGTCCTCCTCCAAATCCATGACATCATTAAAGTCATCAGTTACCAGAACTGGACAACGTGTTCTAGAGCCTATGAAATCGGCCAGATAGGACATAATGCACATGGAGAAAGGAGGGGGAACATATACAAATGCCAATATGCAAGCATGACCATCAAGGTAACAATGGAGGAAAACAAATTTTCCCTCTTTATCAATTCTATAGGCGATTGGGGTATAGTCCATAGATAGATGCACATAAACACTAACACCCCGGGAGTACACCGAGCAGCAAGCGTGGTAGTCATACTTTGCCCATTTCCTTCTCATATAGGTGATGTTCTCATCTATAAGATGTGTTTCCACAAGACATACTATCGCAGGAAGATGTCTTGCTATTGTATCAAATAATGTCCGCTTAGTCCGCTCGGACATTCCACGTATGTTCCATGTTAGAATTCTATTCATATACTTTCCTAGACCAGAGTGCAGCCTTCAGGACCCACCACAGGGACAGGTAGGGAAGGGGGGAAAGAGAAGGAGCAACCACCAACAACCACCGAGACCCCACCAGCCCACCCACTCCCATTGCACTTTCCCTAGCCCTCCCATACCCCTCACTACCCAGCCCCGCCCCCACATGGTCAGGAAATCCGGGGATTTACTAACCTCTTACACCTCGCCCCTCCCCCCCCCCAACCAGTCCGCCCCCCATCAGTCTCTGTTAAATAATAATAAAGTGCCTTTAGATAAAAGACCTATCCCCCTGCCGTCAAGCCATTCCTGTAATTCATCAGGTTGGTTAAAGAAATTTGTTTGGTCCTGGTATATCACTCTCATTTTCGTCGGGTAAAAGAGTGCATATTTAATATTAGCTTTCGCCATTCTCTTTTTGACATCTCTAAATTCCCGACGTTTTGCCTGTGTAGCTCTTGAGTAATCCGGATAGATTTGTATTTCCCTTCAATTATAGTCAAGGGGGGGCATGAGTCTTTTATTTTTCATTATATTGTCCCTATCCTGAACATTTTGAATTTTAACCAGGATTGCTCTTGGAGGACTCCCCACAGGTGGTTGTTTGGTAGGTATCTGGTGGGCCCGAAAACCCAACAGACAGTTTAGCCACCCCAAAGACCTCCATTAGCCATTGCTGGGTAAACCCTGTCAATCTTTCACTTTCTCACGTACTTTGTTCATCTCATCTTTTATTATAGACAAGTCTATTTGAATTGTGGAACTTTTAGCAGACAGATCTCCCAATGCTTGATTTTACGTTTGAACCGCATTCAGGATATCTGTTAGCTTCTTATCAACTATTTCTATCCTCTCCTCTGTTACTGCTTGTTTGTCGCTCCCGCCCTCCTCTACCCCATCAGTCCCCCCGTGTTAGATGGATTTGTTGCATCAACTTTATTCTTCCTATGTCCCTTCTGATTAGTCCTGGTCTTATATTGTCGTGACTTCCGAAATTTGTCCATTTTGGAGACTGGGCTACCTCCAAAGACTTCCTACCTGGGATCTTTGCTGGCATAATCTTGTAAGCTAAACAGCTTTAGCGACGCCAAGAGATAGGGAGACAAATTGGGGGAAGTGGAAGCAAATAGCTGCCTTTGCGCCTGGAGTGGCAGGCCCCCAAACAATGAACTTAGGGAAGCACTTACAGAGTAAAATAACTCTGGCACTATACAATCTCAATAGACCAAAAACAAAAGGCGCTCCCCAGATGCCCTGCTTTCGTCACACCTCTGGGAGCCTACCTGTCCAGGTGCAAGAGCGGCAACAAGTCATGCAACAGTCCGACATACAATAAAGGTGTTTAAACACATAAGCACATCAAATTCTCTCATTCAAAGCATCGAAATCACATTTGGGGAATTATTATACGTACGCCCCTTTCCTCTGTATCGAAAGTTCTACCAGATATTGCGAATGTAACTACTCAGGAGTTAATAAATATTAGTACAAAGTCCAATTAACATATTTTCAGAGTCCTGCGTACATATCGTAGCTTATAACGAAAAAAACGTAAGCGGGGAGAACAGGGCAGTTAATCTTAATCGGTTTACATTCAGTTATTTAAACTTAGGGCCATCTTTAACAAGGGGCAAAAGGGGCAGCTGCCCCGGGACCAGTTGCTCCTGGGGGGCCCAAGGCAGCTGCCTCTTGAGCCCTGCTAGCCACTGCCCTGGGTGTCAGGCTGTCAGCTACACAGGGGGTGCTGCCATGCCATGCCTGCCGGCACTCCAGTCCAGGCAGCGTACTGTGAGAGCTGTGATTCTCTAGGACCTTAGATGACATCATCACCATGTGACCAGTAACCTAGCAATATTACTGGTCACATGGCTATGAGGTCATCAAGGTCCTACCAGGAGTGTTGCTGTAGAAGTTTGCCTTAAGTTTGGAGCTATTTTTGTGAAGATGACATCAGAAAAAGGTGACAGGGGCTGTTATGCTAATATACTGTAAACTACTGTATAGTGGGGTGCTGTATAGTGTGGCGGCCTGTATACTGTGGGGGGCTGTATACTGTGGGGGGCTGTATACTGTGGGGGGTGTATACTGTGGGGGGTGTATACTGTGGGGGGCTGTATACTGTGGGTTCTGTATATTGTGGAGTGCTATACTGCTGTACTGTATACTGGTGGGGGCTGTATACTGTGGAGTGCTATACTGCTGTATTGTATACTGTGGGGGGCTGTATACTGTGGGTGCTGTATATTGTGAAGTGCTGTACTGTATACTGTGGGGGGCTGTATACTGTATACTGTGGGTGCTGTATATTGTGGAGTGCTATACTGCTGTACTGTATACTGTGGGGGGCTGTATACTGTGGGTGCTGTATATTGTGGAGTGCTGTACTGTATACTGTGGGGGGCTGTATACTGTGGGTGCTGTATATTGTGGAGTGCTATACTGCTGTACTGTATAGTGTGGAGGGCTGTATAGTTTGGGGGGCTGTATATTGTGGAGTGCTATACTGCTGTACTGTATAGTGTGGGGTGCTGTATACTGTGGGGGGCTGTATACTGTATGTGCTGTATATTATGGAGTGCTATACTGCTGTACTGTATAGTGTGGGGGCTGTATAGTGTGGGAGGCTTTATAGTGTGCGGGGCTGTATAGTGTATATCTGTGGGTGCTGTAAATTGTTGAGTGCTATACTGCTGTACTGTATAGTGTGGGGGGCTGTATACTGTGGGTGCTGTATATTGTGGGGTGCTATACTGCTGTACTGTATACTGTGGGGGGCTGTATACTGTGGGTGCTGTATATTGTGGAGTGCTATACTGTGGGGGGCTGTATACTGTGGGTGCTGTAAATTCTAGAGTGCTATACTGCTGTACTTTATATTGTGGGGGGCTGTATAGTGTGGGGTGCTGTATTGTGTATAGTTTGGGGTGCTGTATACGGTGAGGTGCTATACTGGTCTACTGTATACTGTGAGGTGCTGTATACTGTTGGGTGCTGTATACTGTGGGCTGCTATACTGCTCTACTATATACTGTGGGGTACTGTATAGTGTGGGGTGCTATACTGCATACTGTATGGTGCTGTATACTATAGGGTGCTATACTGCATACTGTGGGTTGCTGTATACTATAGGGTGCTATACTGCATACTGTGGGGTGCTGGGGTGCACTGTAACACTAGGGTGAGCCGAGCCCTGGTCTCCTTCCTGCAGAGCGGTGCCCACTTCCAGCCTGAGCCCAATGTCACGGATGGTGTTGCAGAAAGCTGGAACTTATAAATAAACATCCGACTGGCTTGATCCCAAACTAAGGAGCATATGGGTGAGCCCTAAAAAACCCCTAGAGCTCTCCCTGACTGCTATGCCCATGCAAAGATCTTTATGGTAGAGAATTGCATGTCCACGTACCTTATACTATCTGACACCTGAAAACCCTATAATAGTGAGGGGACACAAACACCGGCTCCCTGCACTTAATACGGACGGAGTCAGGGTCACCTACAATCAAGCCAGCAAGTAAACACAAATAAAGGAAACAGACTTATCTGAGGAATCAGGAGAAGGAGCATCCAGCAGTGAACAACTCATCCAGGAAGAAGTATAAAACGCAAAGTGAGGCAGTATGGGAGGGAATATAAAGGTAGACAATCAGTGCCAATAGATGACAGCTGGGAGAAGGAAAGGGGATGACAAAGTGAAACCAAAACAAAGAACTTTATGCAAGAGGTAGAGAAGAACGTCTAACGGACCTTCTCACATCGCTGGCGGTGACAGTACCCCTCCTTCTATGGGTGGACTCCGGACACTCAGAGCCCACTTTCTCAGGATGAGACCTATGGAAAGCCCTGATGAGACGAGTGTCCTTAATGTCCGCCACTGGGAGCCACATCCTCTCCTCAGGACCATAACCCTCCCAATGAACGAGGTACTGGAGAGAACCGCGGATAATGTGAGAATCCACAATCCTAGAGACCTGAAATTCAAGATTACCATTAACAACAATCGGAGGAGGAGGCAAAGAGGAGGGTACCGTGGGTTGGACATAAGGTTTTAATAGGGACCTGTGAAAAATATTATGGATCTTCCAAGTCTGAGGAAGATCAAGACGGAAGGCAACGGGATTGATGATGGACAAGATCTTGTAAGGCCCAATAAACCTAGGACCCAACTTCCAGGAGGGAACCTTCAGTTTGATATTCTTTGTAGACAACCACACCAGATCCCCCACATTCAGGTCCGGACCAGGCACACGTCTCTTATCCGCCACACGCTTTTATCTCTCACTCATCCTTTTCAGATTACCCTGAATCTTTTGCCAAATAAATGACAAAGACGAGGAAAATCTCTCCTCATCAGGTAAACCAGAAGACCCCTCTCCAGAGAATGTCCCAAACTGCGGATGAAACCCATATGCACCAAAAAATGGTGACTTATCAGAGGACTCCTGGCGACGGTTATTTAAAGCAAACTCAGCAAGGGACAAAAAAGAACACCAATCCTCCTGATTCTCCGCCACAAAACAGCGCAGATATGTCTCCAGATTCTGATTGA
The DNA here is from genome assembly GCF_905171765.1 of Bufo bufo. Lineage (NCBI taxonomy): Eukaryota > Metazoa > Chordata > Amphibia > Anura > Bufonidae > Bufo > Bufo bufo. The sequence continues at coordinate 145,986,478 of NC_053391.1, read as the reverse complement.
CGCGTTCGGTCTGGCCATTCGACTGCAGGTGAAAAGCAGAAGAGAACGACAACCGAACCCCCAAGCGAGAACAGAAGGCCTTCCAGAATCTGGAAACAAATTGCGTGCCCCTATCAGAAACGATGTCTGAAGGAATGCCATGCAATTTAACAATGTGATCAACAAACGCTTGCGCCAGCGTCTTAGCATTGGGTAACCCAGGAAAGGGAATGAAATGCGCCATTTTGCTAAAATGGTCCACTACTACCAGAATCACAGTCTTCCCCGAGGAACGAGGCAGGTCCGTAATGAAGTCCATGGACAGATGCGTCCAAGGACGGGAAGGAATGGGTAACGGGAGGAGAGAACCCGATGGCAGTGAATGAGGGACCTTGGCACGAGCGCAGGTCTCGCAGGCTGCCACAAAACCCTCAACCGTCTTACGAAGAGCCGGCCACCAGAATCTCCGAGCAATGAGATCCACTGTGGCTCTGCTCCCCGGGTGCCCAGCAAGGATAGTATCGTGGTGCTCTTTAAAAACCTTGTGTCGTAAAGCGAGAGGCACAAACAACCTTCCAGGGGGACAAAGATCAGGAGCCTCTGCCTGGGCTGCCTGAACCTCTGCCTCCAAATCAGGATAAAGAGCAGAGACGACCACCCCTTCAGCCAAAATGGGACCCGGGTCTTCAAAGTTCCCCCCTCCCGTAAAACAACGTGACAGGGCATCCGCCTTCACATTTTTAACCCCAGGACGGAACGTAACAACAAAATTAAATCTAGAAAAGAACAAAGACCATCTGGCCTGTCTCGGGTTCAGATGCTTGGCCGATTCCAAGTAGGCCAGATTCTTATGGTCTGTAAACATGGTAATAGGGTGTCTGACTCCCTCTAACCAATGGCGCCATTCCTAAAAAGCTAATTTGATGGCCAACAACTCCCTATCTCCCACATCGTAATTTCTCTCTGCAGAGGAAAGTTTCCTTGAGAAAAAGGCACACGGTCGCCATTTGGCAGGAGAGGGACCCTGATATAAGACCGCACCCACACCCACCTCAGAAGCGTCCACCTCAACAATAAAAGGTAGAGACATCAGGTTGTACCAAAATGGGAGCGGAAGAAAAACTCTCTTTGATACTAGAAAAGGCTTTAAGCTCATCTACCGACCATGAAGAAAAATCTACCCCCTTTTTAGTCATATCAGTGAGTGGCTTAACAACAGAGGAATAATTCAAAATGAACTTTCTGTAATAATTGGCAAAACCCAAAAACCACATCAGCGCCTTCTGATTCTCAGGAAGCTCCCAATCAAGCACAGCGCTGACCTTCTCAGGGTCCATGCGAAAACCAGAAGCGGAGAGAAGAAAACCAAGAAATTGAATCTCCGGAGCCGCAAACACACATTTTTCCAGTTTAACGTACAATTTATTATCCCGCAGAATCAGCAAGACCTGACGTAGGTGGTCTCGATGAGTCTTGAAATCAGGGGAAAAAATCAAAATGTCATCCAGATACACCAGTACAAATTTCCCCATTAAATGATGAAAAATGCTGTTCACAAAATGTTGGAAAACGGCCGGAGCATTTATCAAACCAAAGGGCATAACCAAATTCTCGAAATGACCCTCAGGGGTATTGAAGGCCGTCTTCCATTCGTCCCTTTCCCTGACCCTGACTAGGTTGTATGCCCCTCTTAAATCCAACTTAGAAAAAACATTAGCCCCAACAATCTGGTTAAACAGGTCCGGGATCAGAGGAAGCGGATATGGGTCACGAATCGTGATACGGTTCAGCTCCCTGAAATCCAGACAAGGTCTTAAAGAACCATCTTTTTTCTTAACAAAAAAAAAACAGCGGCAACAGGTGACTTCGAGGGTCGGATGCGTCCCTTTCTCAGGCTCTCAGAGATATAAGTACGCATAGCGACTCTTTCAGGTTGGGAGAGATTGTATAAACGTGATTTGGGCAGTTTGGCGCCTGGGATGAGATTAATAGGGCAGTCGTACTCCCGGTGCTGGGGCAACTCCTGGACACCACTCTCGGAAAACACATCCGAAAATTCAGAGAGAAAAGATGGCATAGTCTTGGTAGAAACCTCTGAAAGAGACGCCGTGAGGCAATTCTCTCTGCAAAACTCACTCCAACCATTTATTTGCCTTGCTTGCCAATCAGTGGTGGAGTTATGTTTAGTGAGCCAGGGTAGCCCCAACACTAGAGGAGTAGGTAATCCGCTTAAGACAAAACATGACATATCCTCAACATGAGCGTCACCCACAGTCAAACGGATATTGTGAACTATGCCCTTTAACGATCTTTGAGAAAGTGGAGCGGAATCGATAGCAAAAACTGGTATATCCTTTTCCAAAGTGCATACCTGGAAACCATGTGTTATTGCAAATTGATTATCAATAAGATTGACAGCTGCTCCACTATCTACAAAAATCTCACAAACAATGTTCTTGCTGTCTAGCGCCACCCTGGCAGGTTGGAGAAAACGGGAACTACAAGTAAATGGCAAACCTTTAATTTCCGCATCAACCTTGCCAATAGTAGCAAATGGAAAGTTTTTAGAGGGTTTTTTTCTTTTTGTTTTTCTTTTATTACCCTCAGAAAACTCTATGAATCTCCTAGAGGGGCAAACATTAGCCAAATGATTTATACCCCCACAACAGAAAAAAACCCTCTTCTGAGAGCTGAATCCTTTACTATCAGAGGCAAGCAAACCCAGCTGCATGGCCTCCTCCTCAGAGGGGATTGAGAGAGACTGAGACCCCTGCGCACTGAATGAGACAGCCCCACTGTCCTTGGACTGAATATGACAGGAAGGAGTAGTCTCCTCTCTCTCTCTCTAAGACGCCTGTCAATACGAACAGCTAGAGACATAGCAGATTCTAACGAGGCTGGTCTCTCATGAAAAGCAAATGCATCTTTCAATCTTTCCGAAAGACCATGGCAAAATTGACTTCGGAGTGCAGCATCATTCCAATCTCCGAAATTCTGATCAATATATCTCTGCGGACTGTTTACCCTGGCATAAAAGACGCAGTTTAGATTCAGCCAGAGCAATACGATCCGGGTCATCATATATCTGCCCTAGGGCTACAAAAAATTCATCCACCGATCGGAGGGGCCGTGCCCCGACCGGCAGCGAAAAGGCCCAAGACTGAGCGTTATCCCTGAGCAGCGAGATGATGATCCACACCCTCTGCTCCTCATCACCAGAGGAATGGGGAAGTAGGCGAAAATGGAGTTTGCAAGCCTCTCTAAAGCAAAAATTCTCACTACCCCCGGAGAACGTATCCGGAAGCGAGATCTTAGGCTCGGAACAAACTCCATGAACGCAAGCAGAACCGGTCACCTGAAACTGAGACACAGTTTTACGGAGATCTGCTACCTCCAGTGAAAGACCTTGCATGCGGTCAATCAAGGCTGAAACCGGATCCATGCTTAAGATGGTTATTGCGCTTTATGATGTCACGGATGGTGTTGCAGAAAGCTGGAACTTATAAATAAACATCCGACTGGCTTGATCCCAAACTAAGGAGCATATGGGTGAGCCCTATAAAACCCCTAGAGCTCTCCCTGACTGCTATGCCCATGCAAAGATCTTTATGGTAGAGGATTGCATGTCCACGTACCTTATACTATCTGACACCTGAAAACCCTATAATAGTGAGGGGACACGACCACCGGCTCCCTGCATTTAATACGGACGGAGTCAGGGTCACCTACAATCAAGCCAGCAAGTAAACACAAATAAAGGAAACAGACTTATCTGAGGAATCAGGAGAAGGCGCATCCAGCCGTGAACAACTCATCCAGGAAGAAGTATAAACTGCAAAGTGAGGCAGTATGGGAGGGAATATAAAGGGAGACAATCAGTGCAAATAGATGACAGCTGGGAGAAGGAAAGGAGATGACAAAGTGAAACCAAAACAAAGAACTTCATGCAAGAGGTAGAGAAGAACGTCTAACAGACCTTCTCACAGAGCTGGCAGTGACACCCAGCTGCCCAGAGCACTGATCCTGAGCCGCTGGAGTCTTCAGAACTGGAAGTATTTACAGTCATTCACTGTACTCTACCAGATGTGTGGATTTTTTGTGTGTGTGTTGTAGTGGAGGGCGTGATTGCCTGCTAAGGTGTGGGAAGGCGGGATCCAGGGGGCCCAAGTAAATTTTTGCCCAGGGTCCAATCAATATTAAAGACGGCCCTGCTTAAACTGCAAGTGATATTTTGCTAGGATAGGTCCCCAAACATATAGCGTAAGAGGCATCTGCCCCCTCTATTTGATCACAGAGTTTCACTCATAGTTACTTAGTTTCGCAGAGTAAACAGGGAGAGAACATAAATCAAAGGCACAGATTGTATATCCAAATATCGACAAGGGTAGACAGGTGTTAGTAGCAGTACATATTCTAGGGAGCTAAATTATATGCTCCACCAGGCTACTCTCATAATCCAAGTCAACCAAAGCCTTAAAGGCAAAGCTGCTGTGTCCACTACTGTATCCTTCTGCTGGGTCCACTGGGTCCGGGGGGTGAAATGCAGTCAACTCACCACAGGGCGCCGCTACCAGCGCACTCACATATGTGTGCTCTCCACGGCGTCTCAGGCACCCGACCGGGTCCAGCGTAGGCGAGGAGGAACAGGATCAGGACATCTCAGCTGGAACCAAGCAGCGCCCCACCGCCTCAGCCAAACCGACGTGTTCTCCCACACTCAGGATACCTCCGTCACAGGCGTCCAGCGTCTCTCCTCTCAATGGGGGTATATGGTATCTATGCCGCTACCTGCCCCAACTACCGCCGATCCTCCTCATCAGACATCCGCCCGGGAGCGAAACAGCAGAGCATCAGGAATGCCAACCTGGAGCAGCGCCAAACATCAGGTGCGCAGAGACGGGGAACAGGTGGGAGGGAGCGCGGCACGCCCACGTATCATCGCCTCACGTCATGCCGCTGCCTACAAATAAATGTCTATTAATGGAGCATAGTTGGACCTGGAGTTGTTTTCTGTCACTTTTCTAATGCTTCCTTCATACATAGTGGGACATTTATTAAGACTGGTGTTTTACATGTCGGTCTTAATCTATGCTCTGCTGGGGCTACACTTAGTAATTGTGGCACATCCGCACGCCAGAACTGAAATCTATGCCGTCAAAGGAGCTGGTGAAGATTTCAGGTATAATCTTTGCCACCTTCCTGATGCATAATAAATGAGCCAAGCTGACTATACCTAGCCCCACACTTCCCTCTACTCGCCCTACTTATTAGAAGAGTGACAAATGGAGCTAAAAATTCACAAAGAGTCAAAAAAAGTTGTGGAAATTTAGCAAAATTGATGATAAATTTCCCTCAGTTTGTAGTGGCCTTTTTTGGTGACACTGCATTTTGGGGGAGCAGAATTCCACTGACCCCAAAAATGTACCAAAAGTAAAGAAAAATGCCTGAGAAACATCTGGCCACAGTTGGAAAAGAATACTGCAGAAATATGCCTTTTTTCAAAGAATGTATGTTAAACCCTCATTATAGTGACAAATACTGCATATGCCCAGATTTACTAATGTCTAGCTCCAAAAATCTGTCTAAAAAGAGCATCAATTTGGTCCATCTAAGGTTTATACACTTTTTTATGACATGCTTGATAAGTGGGTGGGGTATACTGGACAGGGGGTGGAACGTTATGTGAAAGAGGACAAGCCTAAGATGCAACATTTTGCAACAAAACTGCACCACAATTCTGACATAAAAATCTGTCTGAAAGTAAGCTAATAGTTGGCGTAGTGAGAGAAAATTTGTCTGTCCCTGCACCAGACTTATCCGCCAGCCTGAGCCCCTGTGATAAATCTGGTGCAGGTCTAGGCAGCCTGGCTAAGCTTACACCATCTTTAGAATTTGTAAATCTGGACCACAGTGTTCATGACAAATGTTATTTTATTTATTTTATTTATGCTATGCAACTGCCATAAGCACACTGATCAATCCCCTCAACCCAGTGAGCTTCAAATTTGCCTGCAGCCATCACTAGAGGGAGCTCAGTACAGGTCCTTCTCAAAAAATTAGCATATTGTGATAAAGTTCATTATTTTCTGTAATGTACTGATAAACATTAGACTTTCATATATTTTAGATTCATTACACACAACTGAAGTAGTTCAAGCCTTTTCTTGTTTTAATATTGATGATTTTGGCATACAGCTCATGAAAACCCCAAATTCCTATCTCAAAAAATTTGCATATTTTATCCGACCAATAAAAGAAAAGCGTTTTTAATACAAAAAAAGTCAACCTTCAAATAGTTAAGTTCAGTTATGCACTCAATACTTGGTCGGGAATCCTTTTGCAGAAATGACTGCTTCAATGCGGCGTGGCATGGAGGCAATCAGCCTGTGGCACTGCTGAGGTGTTATGGAGGCCCAGGATGCTTCGATAGCGGCCTTAAGCTCATCCAGAGTGTTGGGTCTTGCGTCTCTCAACTTTCTATTCCCAATATCCCACAGATTTTCTATGGGGTTCAGGTCAGGAGAGTTGGCAGGCCAATTGAGCACAGTAATACCATGGTCAGTAAACCATTTACCAGTGGTTTTGGCACTGTGAGCAGGTGCCAGGTCGTGCTGAAAAATGAAATTTTCATCTCCATAAAGCTTTTCAGCAGATGGAAGCATGAAGTGCTCCAAAATCTCCTGATAGCTAGCTGCATTGACCCTGCCCTTGATAAAACACAGTGGACCAACACCAGCAGCTGACATGGCACCCCAGACCATCACTGACTGTGGGTACTTGACACTGGACTTCAGGCATTTTGGCATTTCCCTCTCCCCAGTCTTCCTCCAGACTCTGGCACCTTGATTTCCGAATGACATGCAAAATTTGCTTTCATCCGAAAAAAGTACTTTGGACCACTGAGCAACAGTCCAGTGCTGCTTCTCTGTAGCCCAGGTCAGGCGCTTCTGCCGCTGTTTCTGGTTCAAAAGTGGCTTGACCTGGGGAATGCAGCACCTGTAGCCCATTTCCTGCACACGCCTGTACACGGTGGCTCTGGATGTTTCTACTCCAGACTCAGTCCACTGCTTCCGCAGGTCCCCCAAGGTCTGGAATCGGTCCTTCTCCACAATCTTCCTCAGGGTCCGGTCACCTCTTCTCGTTGTGCAGCGTTTTCTGCCACACTTTTTCCTTCCCACAGACTTCCCACTGAGGTGCCTTGATACAGCACTCTAGGAACAGCCTATTCATTCAGAAATTTCTTTCTGTGTCTTACCCTCTTGCTTGAGGGTGTCAATGATGGCCTTCTGGACAGCAGTCAGGTCGGCAGTCTTACCCATGATTGCGGTTTTGAGTAATGAACCAGGCTGGGAGTTTTTAAAAGCCTCAGGAATCTTTTGCAGGTGTTTAGAGTTAATTAGTTGATTCAGATGATTAGGTTAATAGCTCGTTTAGAGAACCTTTTCATGATATGCTAATTTTTTTAGATAGGAATTTGGGGTTTTCATGAGCTGTATGCCAAAATCATCAATATTAAAACAAGAAAAGGCTTGAACTACTTCAGTTGTGTGTAATGAATCTAAAATATATGAAAGTCTAATGTTTATCAGTACATTACAGAAAATAATGAACTTTATCACAATATGCTAATTTTTTGAGAAGGACCTGTATAGTTGAATGTATAGAACTATAATAAAACTCAATAGGAGCTAAATAAATCTCTATAAGTCCATTTCATTATGTCAGAAAGAAGTAAAAGCTCAGTATCAATCAATAAGGAGAGAAGAGAGGGGCTCGCAGAGGAGGCAGAAAGAACAAAGGCACACAAAGTGGCTTGGGCCCACCCTCAGTCCATTTAACTGCTCATTTGCATATGGATTCAATGTACTGTACTTTCCAGAAGTAAAGAGGTTGTCCGGTCCCAAAATCTAAATTCATTTTATGTGCCCCTAACACCCCCCAACATGCATACATGCCCCAAATACCTGTTTTTCATGTATGTGCTTTCTCTCCTCCTGTCTGGGCATCAGACTATCCTGGCAGATCTGTTTACATTCCTGGTTTCCGGTTTCGTTGAATAAGTAACTTTATTGATAAAGCCTGGCTACACTGCAGAGTGATGAGTCACCCCTCCCCCACTGTTTAGTCTGCAGGAGCTACTCCCACTACATGTAGCCATGTTACTACAATCATACATGAATCCTGCTCGTCTATTTCTCACTCAGTGTCTAAATCACATCACTGACAGTCCACAGGCATTTCCCTCACCATCTCCTGGAATCAGCAAACACATCCAAGCACATCTGTATCTAATCTTATCATGTGTGATACAGCCTGCTGTGCCTGATATACAGCCTCTTAGGTGAGATACTGCCTGCTGAGCTGTGTATATAATCCCATCTTGTACTATACTGTCTGGTGTGGTATGTATCTAATCCCATTTTGTATGATACTGTAACGGTCATATTGGTGTTTGACCGTGACGCGGTTTCGGTGCAGACTGGTTGCCAGGGGCAACGTGTAGTTTGTGGTTCGCACGTGCACTTCCCCTTTAAGGTGTGCCTCCCTGCTGTTTGGTGAGCAAGGGGTTAATCTTCTGGCTAGTGGGGATTAAGGTGTTTCCTGGGTGTGGCCACAAGCTTGATATAAACCTGTGGCTTGCTGGCTGGGTCTAGTGGTACTACAGCCTTGCTTGGGGTTGGAGCGTTGCTCCTTGCCTGGGTGTTCCAGCCCAGTCCTTGTGGGCCACCTTATGGAACATAAATTGTCCTCCCTTATGTACCCTCCTTGTACCTTTACCCTCACTTGTTGTATGTGTGGTGTGGGTTTATGTTTTTGGTGTGTGTAGCGTTTTGTTGGTTGTTACATGTCTGGGCTGTTGTTGGTGTTGGTCCCTGCATGTATGCTATACGTTACCCTGTATATTGTAGCCTGTATGCAGCGCTGCTTGGGGCTGCCATGCACTGTGTGAGCATGGGGGTCTCTGGCAGAGTTGCTATGCTGGATTCCTGTGTGGGTTGTTTGTACTGTGACCTGCTGTGTGTTTGGGCTCCTGTACTGATGCACAGGTTCCAGTTGTGGAGGCTTCAGCAGGTGAGTGAGTTGTCATGTTGTTCTTACCTGCTGATCCTCTTGCTGTATATGGTCTCTCCCTTTCCCTGCTTCTAGGCCTTTAGAGACTCCTGTTCCTCCGTGTTGTGGATAAACAGGTCGTCTCTCCCCTGCTCCTAAGGCCTCATGCACACGACAGTATTTTTTCACGGTACGCAAAACGGGGTTCTGTTTTTCCGTGATCCGTGACCGTTTTTTCGTCCATGGGTCTTCCTTGATTTTTGGAGGATCCACGGACATGAAAAAAAAAGTTGTTTTGGTGTCCGCCTGGCCGTGCGGAGCCAAACAGATCCGTCCTGAATTACAATGCAAGTCAATAGGGACGGATCCGTTTGACGTTGACACAATATGGTGCAATTTCAAACGGATCCGTCCCCCATTGACTTTCAATGTAAAGTCAGGAGTTAATATACCATAGGATCAGAGTTTTCTCCAATCCGATGGTATATTTTAACTTGAAGCGTCCCCATCACCATGGGAATGCCTCTATGTTAGAATATACCATTGGATTTGAGTTAGAATATACTGTCGGATCTGAGTTTCACGATCTAACACAGAGGCGTTCCCATGGAGATGGGGACGCTTCAAGTTAGAATATACTGAGAACTGTGTACATGATTGCCCCCTGCTGCCTGGCAGCACCCGATCTCTTACAGGGGGCTGTGATCCGCACAATTAACCCCTCAGGTGCAAATAACCCTTAATTGTGCATATCATAGCCCCCTATAAGAGATCAGGGGCTGCCAGGCAGCAGGGTGCAGACCCCCCTCCCTCCCCAGTTTTAATTTCACTGGTGGCCAGTGCGGACCCCCCCACCCCCCCTCCCTCTATTGTATTATTTTCATTGGTGGCACAGTGTGCGGCCCCCCCCGGCCCTCCCTCTATTGTATTATCATTGGTGGCCAGTGTGCGCCCCCCCTCTATTGTATTAATATCATTGGTGGCAGCGGAGAGTTAGAAGCATCATACTTACCTGCTGCGCTGTCTGTGACCGGCCGGGAGCTCCTCCTACTGGTAAGTGACAGGTCTGTGCGGCGCATTGCTTAATGATCTGTCACTTACCAGTAGGAGGAGCTCCCGGCCGGTCACAGACAGCGCAGCAGGTAAGTATGATGCTTCTAATATTGCTAAGTAACTATGGCAACCAGGTCTGCAGTAGCGTCCTGGTTGCCATGGTTACCGATCGGAGCCCCAGCGATTAAACTGGGACTCCGATCGGAACTCTCCGCTGCCACCAATGATCGGGGGGGGGGGGGGAGAGGGGAGGCCGCACACTGGCCACCAATGATAATACAATAGAGGGAGGGAGGGGGGGCCGCACACTGTGCCACCAATAAAAATAATACAATAGAGGGAGGGAGGGGGGGCGGGGGGGGGCCGCACACTGTGCCACCAATGAAAATAATACAATAGAGGGGGGGGGGCGCACACTGTGCCACCAATGAAAATAATACAATAGAGGGAGGGGGGCGGGGGGGGGGCCGCACTGGCCACCAATGAAATTAAAACTGGGGAGGGAGAGGGGTCTGCCCCCTGCTGCCTGGCAGCCCCTGATCTCTTATAGGGGGCTATGATATGCACAATTAACCCCTTCAGGTGCAGCACCTGAGGGGTTAATTGTGCGGATCACAGCCCCCTGTAAGAGATCGGGTGCTGCCAGGCAGCAGGGGGCAGTCATGTACACAGTTCTCAGTATATTCTAACTAGAAGCGTCCCCATAACTATGGGAACGCCTCTGTGTTAGAATATACTGTCGGATTTGAGTTTTCACGAAGTGAAAACTCAGCTCTGAAAAAGCTTTCATACAGACGGATCTTCGGATCCGTCTGTATGAAAGTAACCTACGGCCACGGATCAAGGACGCGGATGCCAATCTTGTGTGCATCCGTGTTCTTTCACGGACCCATTGACTTGAATGGGTCCGTGAACCGTTGTCCGTCAAAAAAATAGGACAGGTCATATTTTTTTGACGGACAGGAAACAAGGATCACGGATGCGGCTGCAAAACAGTGCATTTTCCGATTTTTCCACGGACCCATTGAAAGTCAATGGGTCCGCGAAAAAAAATGGAAAACGGCACAACGGCCACGGATGCACACAACGGTCGTGTGCATGAGGCCTAAGTGAGGGATTTCCAGGGCGACTCAGGATATTAGGTATCCAGGGTATGAGCTGTCCCACCATCAGGGTCCGCTCATACGGTTAGGAGTTAGGGAGAGGATTAGGGACGCAATAGGAGGTGACCTGATCCCGGTGTCCTGGCCTAGTTGTTACCATTATCCTTTTGATTGTACGGTGGGGTGTTTCCCCCACCGTGACAGATACTGTATGATGTGGTGTGTATCTAAGTTTATGTCAGATACTGTCTGCTGTGCCCCTGTATCTAAATCTATCAGCTGCAAAACTGTCTACTGTTCCAGTATCAAAGATTCTCATGTGTGATCCTGTCTGCTGAGTTATGTATCTAATCCTATCTTGTATGATACTGCCTCCTGAAGTGTGCATATAGATCCTCATGCACATGACTGTGTGGTCTGCAAATTGCGGATCCACTAAATAAGGATACCATCCTTGTGTGATCAGTGTTTTTTTGCAGAGCTAATAACTTATATGGTTTTGAGGACCTCATTTTGAGGACCAGAATAGGACATGTTCAAGTTTTCTGGAACTGACATACGGATATGGAAAGCACACGGATGATGTCTAATATAATACAAATGGACATCCACTCAAAAGGTGAAGAGTATATTAGGGTTAAGCCTCTTAATTACCACAAATGTGGCCACTCACGGATTCGTAAACCACGATAGGGCTAATGCCGTCACGTCATTCATTAATTGGATGTCGGAGTGCTGCAGCATAGGTTCTCCTGTTGTGTTGATGGTGTCATCCATAGGTAGATATAGATCCGCTTTTAGGCAGTGGGAGACTGTCCCTATATGGCTATCCTGTCCCTGTCTAAAAGCGGAGCAATCGCCCCGAAAGGGGTGGCCCCACTTCTCGGTGGCTCACCCTATATACTAAAAACCTGAGAGTTGTAATAAGCTCCCCTGTTCTGGTTGCCGAATACCAGTTATTGAACTTTCAGCCTGGTTCCTGTGTATACTAGCTAGTTCTGTGCATTTTGTAAGATTTCCTGTGTTTTTGACCCAGGTCGTATACCCCACTAATCATTGCCTTCTCCCTTGTACTTACTGTGTATGACATCAGACTACTCTCTTGCCTTTTTCTGTTTGTGCTGTTTGTCTCTCTTGGTTTTGACCTGGCTCGTTTCTGTTGTGGATTCTGGTTACTGATTTGGCTTTGATGTTCTTTCTCCTCTGGTTCGGATCCTGTTCACTCCATCAGCTAGCAACTGCCCAGTGATAAGATAGAATTCCATACCACCAGCAGGAACCACTTAGGGTTAAAGGAAATCTGTCACCAGGATAATCGCTATTGAAGTAAAGCCATAACCTAATAGCACTCAGTACCTTATTTCCAGATGCGCCTTTGTTCCCGAAATAGATGTTTTTTATCTTCTGAAAATCCAGTTTATTTGGTATGCAAATGAGCCAGTAATGTGCCTAGAGGGGCGTCACTCTTGCAGGAAGGAGCCCAGGCACCTCCTGCCACAATGTGTCCACCCACCCCTCCTACATCACAGTCAAGCCATAACTCTGCCCCCTTTTCCCTGCTTCCAGCATGGGGGAGTGCCTGGGCTCCTGCAAGAATGACACCCCTCTGGGCACCTTACTGGCTCATTTGCATACCAAATAAACTGGATTTTCAGAAGATAAAAAACATCTATTGCAGGAACAAAGGCACATCTGGAAAGAAGTGCGTCTTAGTTGGCATCCAGTCTGACAGTGCATGTGCGTCTTAGTTGGCATCCAGTCTGACAGTGCATGTGCGTCTTAGTTGGCATCCAGTCTGACAGTGCATGTGTGTCTGCTAGACAGTTTGTAGTAGTAGTTCATCACAGAACCCGTCCCTTTCTTTGGAAGAGTCACTGGTCAGTGTTCTTCACCAGGGACAAGCCTCTACTGTAGACCTCATCAAAATGATATATTTTCAACTTGTAGGCATTGAATGTATAGGGTCTTTTAGATTCTAGTGTATATATACACAGTATAACGAGATAAAACGTGTCACTTTTAGTAATGAATGTGGTCTATGACTTCCTGCATTGTAAAGCTCTAACACGCTGCTTTGCTTCGTAAAAATAGTATAATGATCAATTTACTACCAGATATAACCTTGAGAATAAACACCACCCACACCACACGCTCATCATAATTACTACATATTTCAGTGTTTTCTTCATGTTGAGAAAATTCCTAGAAATGATTTTAATCTGTAATGTATGCATGCTGTAGGACCGAAGAATTCACAGAATGCACTTGTACAATTTATTCATTACATTTTTTGGTTCATGACTTTGTTTCGTTTTTAGGCTTTTCACAAATAAATCTGTGCATGATAAAAAGGACACTTCAAGGTTAGACAAGTCTCAGCCTCTGATAATGGGCACAAAGTAAGAAAAAGACCACAAACAAAAGACAGCGCAGACTAAAGGGGGGTTTAGACGCTCCGATGTCCAACTGATTGTCGGGAAGGAAGTGAAGGAGACTGTTGTATTTACATGCAGTGATCTCCTTCACAGTATGAAGATGAAGGATGGCTATTGCGATCCTTGGTCCCCATACAGAATCATTGTTTCTGGGCAGCATGACCTGCTGCCCAGAAAAGAAAATTTTGGTGCCTGCACAACAGCATTTCACTTGTTCATCCGGTGATTGGTGGCACATTTAGATGGCAGATTGTCGGGAACGAGCGTTCACAGGAAAGTTTGTCCCCGATAATCTGCCAGATTATCGTGCAGTATAAATCCACCTTTAACGACTACAAACAAATGCATCAATTAAAATGAAATTTATCTGTCAATGAATTATGTAGATAAGGATACGGAAGGATAAGCGTAGGGAGGGACTAGTAATTCCTGTATGGAAAGAAACATAATGGCACACACAGTAAGGAGAGATCCTCCGCTCACAATCAACCAGCAAATTAGCTCTCCTCCAGACGGAAGAAAACTCTAGTGCCACCTATGGATAGATACCATGTAAGTCAATGTATTACACATTAAGGCCTCATGCACACGGCCATTGTTTTGGTTCGCATCCGAGCCGCAGTTTTGACGGCTCGGATGCGGACCCATTCACTTCAATGGGGCCGCAAAAGATGCGGACAGCACTCAGTGTGCTGTCCGCATCCGTTGCTCCGTTCTGTGGCCCCGCTAAAAAAATATAACATGTCCTATTCTTGTCCGCGCTTTGCGGACAAGAATAGGCATTTATATTAAAGGCTGTGCGTACCGTTCCGCAACACGGACGCCATCTCTGTTTTGCGGATCCGCGATTTGCAAACCGCAAAACACACCACGGTCGTGTGCATGTAGCCTAAATGGAATCACTGACCACTAATAGGAGATGCTCTGGAACTTTTAGCTGCCCAGTGTCTGTGGGATACAAATGACAAATGGAGGGCAAAAACGGACACACAGACCAAACACGACATCTTCACGGGTGAAACACATACTGACATCAAACAGACACTGATATGTGAACGCAGCCTTACAGGCTGGGTTGCCAGCTATCCAGAAATTCCTGGACAGTCTGTGAAAATCTGGGATATTTTTCCAGTGTCTGTGAAAAAAAAAAATAGTTGTGTCCCTAATCTTTGGGGCTGGTGGTACCTGAACAGATCAGATCACTGTGATTGTAATTATCATTATTTTACAGTTCAAATGCTGGTAAGGAGTTTATATAAGCTCACTGACCGTAGACATGTATTGATAATTATCTTTATCCTTCATTATGGTTTTCCAATTTGCCCATTAAAAATGTCCATGATTTTCAGGTAAGTTGTTTAGAGTAAAAAAAATTCCAGTTGTCAACTCTGCTTACACAATGGCCACCTCTATAAGTGACACAAGATACTGTAGATGACTTGTTCTTCTAAAGGAGGGATAATTTGCAGACCTTTTCACCAGAAGCATTGCTTGTAAGACACCCTTTGTCAGCGGAAGATGATCCCCCCCCAGCAAAAAATAAAAATAAACATCATTAGTATCAACGCATCCAAAAATGCCCTGATTATTAAAAAAGAAAAGTACTTATACCACAAGTAAATGACAAAAAAAGTATGAATTGCCATTCAATGGTCATTTCACCTGACAAAAAAAGTAAGAGAAAGTAATCAAAAAGTCATATGTACCCCAAAACGGGTACTAATATATATTTTTTCATAAATAAAAGTATTTTTTTTAAATAAATAGCTTTATTTTATTCACAGACGAATAAATATAGACAACGTACGTGTGCATTCCGTATTCTGCGGAACGGAACAGCTGGCCCCTAATAGAACAGAACTATCCTTGTCCGTAATGCGGACAATAATAGGACATGTTCTATTTCTAACGGAAATACGGACATACGGACATGGAATGCACACGGAGTACCTTCTGTTTTTTTGCGGACCCATTTAAATGAATGGTTCCGTATATGGCCCTCAAAAAAAACGGAACGGACACGGAAAGAAAATACATTCATGTGCATGAGCCCTAAAGGTAATGTATAATTTTTACCGCATAGTAAACACCGTAGAAAATGAGACCAATAAAACTGTTGCGCAATTGTGTTCCCCCCCCCACCCCATTAACCCCTTGATGACCAGTGCCATACATGTACGGCGGAAGTCGTCACTTTAAATATGGCGCCTGTTTGAGAGCGCAGCAAGCGCCATAGCTGACAGATTTCTGCTGTTTTGAACAGCAAAGACTCAGGGCTAATGTCTGCGATCAGCAATAATGCAGATCGCATTTAACCACTCAGAGCTGTACCCGTACAAGGCTTCCAGGCCTATCACAGGTATATTTCAATGCAGGCCTGCAGGTGGCAGCGTGGCACTGGAGAACACAGACGTTTCTATTCAGTAATTAAATTCTTTTACTGAATAGAAATGTCAATATGATTATTGCATGTTAAGGTCCCCTTGGGGGCCTAAAAAAAAAGTAAAAAAGTAAAAGAAAACAATATTGCTTACCGGTAATCGTTTTTCTCGATACCCATGACGGCACCCCATGCGACTCAGGACCTCCCACCTGGACAGGAAACCTGAGAAGATAAAAGGTTCACACCCCCACAAAGCTCCAGTGGAAGAAATAAATTGTACTCCGTATAGAGCTGTGGTAGGAATTCCTAATATTCAAGGCAAATACACCCATATTACATGACATAGGCATATAAATATATACATAAAGAGAAATTCTCTCTCTCTCTCTCTCTCGATATATAGGCTTGAAAAAGGCTCAAGTGTAGAGCCGAAACATTGCACCACCTGGGTGAATAAAGGTTCACTTACTTTTATCCATTGGAGTGCCGCTCGTTTTTCCGTTAAGCAATATTGTTTTCCCCTCACCCATGACGGCACCCCATGCAAGATAGACTATAAATTGGAACTTAGGGAGGGATCACAGCCTTAAGAACCTTCTTACTGAAGGATGCATCAGAGTGAAGCTGCAGTCTATAATGTTTAAGGAATGTATGCGGGGGAACTCCATGTGGCTGCTCTACAAATCTGCGCCAAGGATGCATACGCCCTTTCTGCCCAGGAGGTCGAGACTGCTCTAGTAGAGTGGGCCCCAAAAGGCTGACGGAGGGGAAAGCCCCAAGGAAACATAAGCTTTTACTATGGCCTTTTAATCCATCTAGAAACGACAGCAGAGGATACTTTGCGTCCCTTGTTTTTTCCCAAAAACTGGATCAGAAGATTCTCATCCAGCCTCCAAGAAGAAGTTGCCTCTAGATATGCTATCATTCACCTTCTAACATCTAGACAGTGGAATTTTTGTCCTTTAATGAAAGGATCTGGACTGGATCCTAAAAAGGAGGAAAAGATTTTCCAGACCCTGTTATACTTCCTAGCTGTTGTTACCTTCCTGCTACCTAATAAGGTTGAGACTACTCTGTCGGAAAGGCCTCTCCCTAACCAGATTTCCCTGTCAATTTCCAAGCTGCCAGCTGGAGAATCTCTGGATTGGGGTGAAGGACAGGACCCTGGGAGAGAAGATCCTCCCTTGGAGGAATGAACCAAGGAGGGCCCGTTGTCAGGCTTATCAGAGTTGAATACCAGCTCCTCTTCGGCCATCTTGGAGCTATTAGTATGATGGAGGCTCCTTCCCTCTGTACTTTCTTCAGGACTTGAGGAATTAGGGCAAATGGAGGGAAGGCGTACCCGAACTACTGATTCCAGTCCTGTGCCAGACAATCTATTGCTGTAGGATTTTCTGAATAGTTGAGGGAGAAGAATCCTTCCACCTTTTTGTTTTTCCAGGACGCAAACAGATCTATTGTTGGAAGTCCAAATCTTATTACAATCTGAGAAAAAGTTTCTGCGTTCAGACTCCATTCCCCTTGACTGAGCTTGTTTTGGCTTAGGTAATCTGCCAGGACATTCTCTTTCCCTTTTAGATGGATTGCAGATAGAAAAAGATTCCTCCTTTCTGCTAGTTGAAAAAATTCTGTGGCAGAAGGAGAGAAGGGACGCCACTCGCGTCCCCCCCTGGTGGTTTATATAAGCCACTGTTGTTGAGTTGTCGGAATAAAAAAACACCTTCCTGTGCGAGATCTCTGGAATCGCTACTTTTAGAGCCCCTTCCACTGCTTTGAGTTCTTTGAAGTTTGAAGTGGAATTCCTTGTTTTTAAATCTCACCTTCCCTGCCAGCATCTTCCTTTTGAATGTGCGCCCCATCCCCAGGCACTGGCATCCGTTGTTATCAAAATTGGGTTCGGAAAGGACCAGGGTCTTCCTTCTGAAAGGTTTCTTTGGGATGTCCACCAGAGAAGGGATGACCTTGCTCTGGAGGAAAGATGGAACTTTTTCTCCAGTGTTTGTGGAAGTCCATCCCAGGCCTGTAGGATGTCTGCCTGTAGTAGTCTTGTATGAATTTGTGCGAAGGGTACCGCCGGGATTGTAGCTGTCAAGTGCCCCAAAACCATCATTGCTTGCCTGAAAGAACAGTGGAAGGAACGAAACAGAGCTCAGACATGTTCTATGGTCGATGACACCTTTGTTTGTGGAAAGATTGTTTTCTGGGATTTGGAATCCAAACTCATTCCTAGAAAGGGGCAAACTTCAGATGGAGTTAAATAATATTTTTCCTGATTTATCTTCCACCCAAAGCCGTTTAAACAGTGAGCACACCAGGGTCAGATCTTTCTGTAATGCCTCTCTTGCGTGAGAGATGAATAAGTCGTCCATATATGGTATTAAAACTATCTTGGACAATCTGAGAAAGGCCACCATCTCTGCCACCACCTTCGTGAAAATTCTCGGGGCCTGAGAGACACCGAAGGGGAGCGCCTTGTACTGTAGATGCAGTAGATGACCTTGTACATGGACTGCAGTTCT
Source organism: Bufo bufo (assembly GCF_905171765.1). Classification (NCBI taxonomy): domain Eukaryota; kingdom Metazoa; phylum Chordata; class Amphibia; order Anura; family Bufonidae; genus Bufo; species Bufo bufo. The sequence goes on along the minus strand of NC_053391.1, from coordinate 145,967,955 downwards.
TAACAATTTTTGGGAGGATGCATGAATTGGTATATGATAGTTCGCGTCTTCTAGGTCTATGCTGGCCATCCAGCAGTCCTTGAATAATAGATCCACAGTCGTCTTTAATGTTTCCATACAAATTTTTTTGTATTTTAGAAACTTGTTTAGTTTTTTTAAGTTCAGTATCATGCGAAAGGAACCATTGGGTTTTTTGACAAAAAATAGAGGGGAGTAAAACCCCCTGCCTTCCTCCCTCTTCGGTACTTGGCAAACTACTCCTTTGTTTATCAGTAATTGGACTTCTGATTGTAGGGCCTTGGACTTTTGTAAATCCCTGGGGAGAGGGGTCTGAACGAAAAAATCTTGAGGATAGGAGAGGAACTCCAAACGCAATCCCTTCCCTATCCCCCCCAGAACCCACTTGTTCTGAGTAATCCTTAACCAAGCCGGGAGAAAGGATGACAGTCTTCCCCCAACCTGGAGTCTGGCGTCATTGCTTCTCTTTAGGTCTGCTATCTTAGGTCCTAAAAAGAAATCCTCCTGATTTCCTCTGAAATCTGTCCTTTTCTTTTTTGTCGTATGGCCTTCCTCTTTGTCTCCTGAATCCATGCAGGGCTTTACGAAAAAAGGAATTCTTTTGAGGAATGGGAAACCCTTTTTTCCTGTCTGACGCCTTTTCTAGGATGTCGTCCAGACAGGATCCAAAAAGTCTGTTGCCATCACATGGAAGGGAGCAGAGTCTAGCTTTCGAGCCGTGATCCCCTTTCCAAGATTTGAGCCATATTGCCCTTCTAGCTGCGTTAGTCATAGCAGAGGACTTTGCAGCAAACCGGATGACGGCTGTAGATGCGTCTGTTAAAAAATCTGCAGCCTTATAAAAAGTAGGTAGTGAAGCTAGGATCTCTTCTCTGGATTTATTTTCTTTAAGGTGAATTTCCAGTTGGTCTAACCAAAGACGGAGAGACCTAGATACCCAATTGGCTGCGATAGCCGGTCTAAGGCATGTGGCTGCCGTCTCCTAAGCCCGTTTTAAATAGATATTAGCTTTCTTATCTAGCGGATCAGCCAGGCAACCCAGGTCGTCAAAAGGAAGAGACGCTTTTTTAGCTATTTTGGCGATCGAGGAGCGTTGGAGCCTTATCCCACACTGTGGACACCGATTCGTCATATGGGTATTTTCTCTTAACAGAATTGGGGATGAAGAATTTCCTGTCAGGGTTCCATTCAAGGCCTGTAAATTTTTGTGAATTGTGAATACTCTATGCTTTTTTGGGCCTAGGGCTTGAAAGGCTTGGTCCGCAACTGACTTAGATTGTTTAATATCCTCCAGTTGCATTGTAGATCTTACTGCCTTAAGTAATGGCTGCGTATCCTCAGTAGGAAAAAAGGATCTCCCAGAATATTCCCCTTCTGAAGAATCAGAATTGCTGGAAAATAATTGTCCTGATTCTTTATCTTCATTGTCGGAGGAGTCATTATCTGAACTGTCATACTCCGGGGATTTATCCGGGGATCTGGGACAACTCTTACTGAATGCTTTAAGAGATAAGCGACTTCATAGACCTGGTTAAACTCTGGGACTCTTCCGCCACTAGCTTATCAATACATGCTGGATATAACTGTTTAAGATATGAAGCTGCTAGGGCCGTTTTACATCCTGCACACTCTTTGTGCTTGGCCTTGCTAGTAGATTTTTTGGGCGGCTTTGAGGTCTACAAACAATCAGAACAACACCCCATTAGTAAGGAAAAGATTACTCTCACCAATAGATGTAGAAATTTTCCTTCCCCACTCCTTAGGACTGGTACCGGACTGACAGGCCTCAAGGGTTCCAGGGGTTCAGCAGGGAGCCCGGTGACGTCACCATCAGCCGCAAGCATTATGCAGAGTGATCAGAGGGGCTGTACCTTGGCGGCAACAGATCGCGCTAAGCCACACCCCTCCGGTCCGATGACGTCACCGGGCAGCGCGTGTTTTTCACAATGAAGGAGGCAAGGGAACTATGCTAATTAGCATAGTAAACGCCTCCAATGCAGGCAAATGGGGCGGCAGGATGGAGAGAGAAGCAATACTCGGACCTAATCACTTTTCAAAGGACTGAGCCAGGAGGAGATTAGGGGCTGTTACTAAGGGGGAGGAAAATGTGCGGCAGGAGGTGGTATATGATTCAAGGGGGGCGGATGCATGGAGGACGTGGCAATGTGCGTCGAGAGGCGGAATAACAATGAGGGGGCGGAGTCACGGCGGAGAGGAGAGTCGTCTGAAAGCACGTGATGCCGCGCTGCGCTGGGACCCACAGTGCAGAGCGGCAGGAAGTTAGACAAAAATAAACAGAGATGTAAACAATGCGTGAGGGACCGTCGGAGTCTTGTAGAAATGGCGAAAATACCTTAAAACATATGGGGGGACCTAGAATCACCTGTTAACAGTGAGTACGCTTAAAGGGGTTATCCGAGCTATGGGAAAAAAAATAAAACCTAACAAAATTAATCAGGATATACATATACATTAGTCAAGCTTGATTTTTTGAAAAAAGAACGATCCTTACACCTTTTCCAGGTTCTGTTATTGCTGTATGGATCTATAAGTATCAAATCACAACTCAAGCAATAAAGTTTTATACAAAATCACAGATCTTTTTATTGGTACAAAAAATAGAGTTGTGACCACTGGCCACACAGACATTTAAGAACACTTAAAATGCCATACAGACCGCAGATATGTGGTAGTTACAATAATTGTGCGTAAAGTGCAAGTGCTAAAATTACTTTACAGCAGAGGAGATTGGTCAATGCCCAACACCGAGTTAAGTCCTGTCTATACCATGTAGCAAACGGTAAACATTAAACCATAGACTAAAAAGGACCTATTACTCACATCGGTGACTCTAAACAAATAATGACATGAATGAGGAAGCATACTGACCACAATCTCTACCACGGCACTGACAGTCTGTGCCCCGACGCGCGTTTCGCCGTCAGCTTTTTCAAGGGGTAATGACAAACAACTTCCTAGCCGGGTATATATGGTCCACATAGTGGGCGGACACACTTTCACCTCACCTATTGATGAAGGGCACACTGATGAGGAGGCAGGTTCCACAGCATTCCTCACCTGCATAGTATGTTATGCTCGTCTCGTGTGTTATGGCGCACGAACCGCCGCACACCGCCAATGCCCACGTGACCGGCCGTAGCAGTGACGCAGGACGGCTACGCTCACCAGAGCACAGGACGTCCTACGTCAGAGCCAGGGCCGCGTCAGTGCGCCCGCGGCTGCGCAGATGGACGTGCGCACTACGAGCTCCATGCAGGTTAAGGGCAAAATCTGTCTTAGATCTATTACTCCAACAGTGCGCTCTCCATCCTAAAACATATATACATATGGGGTTATGTAGTTTTTCTTATCTCCCTACCAATATTTAGTTCGTCATGTATCTCTAAAGATATATATATCTCAAAACAGATATGCACAGATACCATACATCATAAATTAAATTCTGAATAAACCCCCCACACTAGAAATACAAAAACAGTGATTAATGACACCAGTGATAGTGCTATAAACAATATATATATATTTATGTAAAATACACATAAGTTGTGAGACAATTCATTATTATGTAAGCAAATATACACATCAATATCTGCATGATTCTCATTCCAAAGGACATGATTATCATACCACAAAAATACAGTTTGACTTGATTATATAAATAATTACCCTCGTGCAAAAAATATAAGTAAACATGATCATAGTATTAAAACATATGTTGTGCACAAATACATATAATAAAAAATAAAAATAAATAATAAAAATAAATATATTGTCATGCATGCCTTATCACGGTACAACAACACCGGCATGAACGAACAATACATGTGTTATAAAAATAAAGAAAGACATGTATTTAAAAATTATTAGTAATAAGAATACATGATTTCATCAACATGTGTTTATAATGTACAGACATAAATGCATTTCATAACATGATGTGTATACATGACTCATTGATCGCAGTTCACCAGACGATCCACTGGTTTGTAGGCCCTATCCATATTTATTCTTATGGAGAAAAAGATTTTCCGATCCCACAACAGCAGTATATATATACCCTACATATGTAGACAAAAGAGAGATCAAATCAGTGTGCATAATTCAAACATCACACCATAGGAACCCGGCTAGAGATAACCTAAAAACATAGACATCCTAACTATCTAAAACACCACACATCAGGGATGATGCTGCACCCTACAAAAACGAGGCAAATGGAATTTTGTCATTCAGGCCAAATGGCACCTGAGTGTTCAGCTTCACAATCCACTTGCTTTCAACCTGCTCCAACCGTTTGAACAGATCTCCGCCACGCGCACCAAGGGAGACCCTATCTATCCCCCTGAATTTTAAGTCCTGCCAACAGTTGTTATGTTTCTGACGGAAATGTTTTGCAATAGGTTTTAGTTTTACAAGTTTATCTCTTTCTCCATCCACAATTTTGGCAGCTGCCCGAATGTCTTTCTGATGTTCCTGTATGCGAACCCGAAACTCACGAGTCGTCATACCAATATATATCAGGCCACATGGACATGTGGCGTGATATATGATTCCTGTGACACTACAGTTGATAAAATGAACAATGTTGTAGCTCACTTTACCTGAGGAATCCTCAAAAGTCTTGGTTTTGGTAATTGCTCTACATGTGGTGCAATGACCACATGGTACAGACCCCCATTTGGGCCCTTTGGATTCAAAAATGAATCCGGATTTAGATGGTATATAATGGCTCCTCACTAAAATATCCCTAAGATTTTTGCTACGTTTCGCCACAAATTGGGGAGTGGGGGTAATTATTTTCCCCAGGTCCACATCCGATTTGAGGATGGGCCAAAATCTTCTGAAGATTTCTCTCATATTGTACCATTGAGTATTATAGTTGGTTATCATGCGTGTGACAGGAGTTTCTGGGTTGACCCGAGTCTTGGGAGATAATAGGGATTCCCTTGATGCGGCGGCGGCACGCGTATAACCACGTTGTATATCACTCTGATTGTAACCCCGTTGTGTAAAACGGTTTTTTAAGGTTTCAGATTCCCTTTCAAATTCGCCTCTTGATGTGCAGATCCGTCTTGCCCTCAAGAATTGACCAATCGGTATTGAGTTTTTTTGATGTTTGGGGTGGAATGAAGTCGCATGAAGCAAGGAGTTAACGGCAGTTGATTTCCTATGGATCGAGGTTTCAAGGTCACCATTAGTTGTTATTTTAATGTTGATGTCTAGGAAGTCAATTTCTTTCTGACTTACCACTTTGGTTAGAGTGATGTTCCAATTGTTCGCATTTAATTTCTCCAAAAACAAATCCAAAGACACCCGTGACCCCTGCCATATAAACAAAACATCATCAATAAACCTCATCCATGATATTACCTCCCCATCAGCTTCATCCATAGATGACTGCACACACTGTCGCTCCCAATTGCCCAAAAATAAATTTGCATACGAGGGTGCGCATTTCGCACCCATCGCTACTCCTCGTAGTTGTAAATAATGTTGGTCTTTAAACAAAAAATAATTGTGCCTCAATATGTAGTCTAGAAGTTTCATCAAAAGATCAATCAAATCCTGTGGAAGATTTCTTGTGCGTAGAAAGAAAAGAGAGGATTCCAAGCCTATATCGTGTGCAATACACGTATACAATGATTCTACATCACATGTTATTAAAAACATGTTATCCTCCATTTTTACATTCTCCAGACGTTTTAACACGTCTGTCGAGTCACGAATATACGAAGGTAAACTCTCAACGCATGGTTTTAGATAAAAGTCCAAGAACTGGAACACTGGTTCATTAAGACCACCACATCCCGAAACAATCGGTCTTCCAGGAGGCTCAACCCAGAAACTCCTGTCACACGCATGATAACCAACTATAATACTCAATGGTACAATATGAGAGAAATCTTCAGAAGATTTTGGCCCATCCTCAAATCGGATGTGGACCTGGGGAAAATAATTACCCCCACTCCCCAATTTGTGGCGAAACGTAGCAAAAATCTTAGGGATATTTTAGTGAGGAGCCATTATATACCATCTAAATCCGGATTCATTTTTGAATCCAAAGGGCCCAAATGGGGGTCTGTACCATGTGGTCATTGCACCACATGTAGAGCAATTACCAAAACCAAGACTTTTGAGGATTCCTCAGGTAAAGTGAGCTACAACATTGTTCATTTTATCAACTGTAGTGTCACAGGAATCATATATCACGCCACATGTCCATGTGGCCTGATATATATTGGTATGACGACTCGTGAGTTTCGGGTTCGCATACAGGAACATCAGAAAGACATTCGGGCAGCTGCCAAAATTGTGGATGGAGAAAGAGATAAACTTGTAAAACTAAAACCTATTGCAAAACATTTCCGTCAGAAACATAACAACTGTTGGCAGGACTTAAAATTCAGGGGGATAGATAGGGTCTCCCTTGGTGCGCGTGGCGGAGATCTGTTCAAACGGTTGGAGCAGGTTGAAAGCAAGTGGATTGTGAAGCTGAACACTCAGGTGCCATTTGGCCTGAATGACAAAATTCCATTTGCCTCGTTTTTGTAGGGTGCAGCATCATCCCTGATGTGTGGTGTTTTAGATAGTTAGGATGTCTATGTTTTTAGGTTATCTCTAGCCGGGTTCCTATGGTGTGATGTTTGAATTATGCACACTGATTTGATCTCTCTTTTGTCTACATATGTAGGGTATATATATACTGCTGTTGTGGGATCGGAAAATCTTTTTCTCCATAAGAATAAATATGGATAGGGCCTACAAACCAGTGGATCGTCTGGTGAACTGCGATCAATGAGTCATGTATACACATCATGTTATGAAATGCATTTATGTCTGTACATTATAAACACATGTTGATGAAATCATGTATTCTTATTACTAATAATTTTTAAATACATGTCTTTCTTTATTTTTATAACACATGTATTGTTCGTTCATGCCGGTGTTGTTGTACCGTGATAAGGCATGCATGACAATATATTTATTTTTATTATTTATTTTTATTTTTTATTATATGTATTTGTGCACAACATATGTTTTAATACTATGATCATGTTTACTTATATTTTTTGCACGAGGGTAATTATTTATATAATCAAGTCAAACTGTATTTTTGTGGTATGATAATCATGTCCTTTGGAATGAGAATCATGCAGATATTGATGTGTATATTTGCTTACATAATAATGAATTGTCTCACAACTTATGTGTATTTTACATAAATATATATATATTGTTTATAGCACTATCACTGGTGTCATTAATCACTGTTTTTGTATTTCTAGTGTGGGGGGTTTATTCAGAATTTAATTTATGATGTATGGTATCTGTGCATATCTGTTTTGAGATATATATATCTTTAGAGATACATGACGAACTAAATATTGGTAGGGAGATAAGAAAAACTACATAACCCCATATGTATATATGTTTTAGGATGGAGAGCGCACTGTTGGAGTAATAGATCTAAGACAGATTTTGCCCTTAACCTGCATGGAGCTCGTAGTGCGCACGTCCATCTGCGCAGCCGCGGGCGCACTGACGCGGCCCTGGCTCTGACGTAGGACGTCCTGTGCTCTGGTGAGCGTAGCCGTCCTGCGTCACTGCTACGGCCGGTCACGTGGGCATTGGCGGTGTGCGGCGGTTCGTGCGCCATAACACACGAGACGAGCATAACATACTATGCAGGTGAGGAATGCTGTGGAACCTGCCTCCTCATCAGTGTGCCCTTCATCAATAGGTGAGGTGAAAGTGTGTCCGCCCACTATGTGGACCATATATACCCGGCTAGGAAGTTGTTTGTCATTACCCCTTGAAAAAGCTGACGGCGAAACGCGCGTCGGGGCACAGACTGTCAGTGCCGTGGTAGAGATTGTGGTCAGTATGCTTCCTCATTCATGTCATTATTTGTTTAGAGTCACCGATGTGAGTAATAGGTCCTTTTTAGTCTATGGTTTAATGTTTACCGTTTGCTACATGGTATAGACAGGACTTAACTCGGTGTTGGGCATTGACCAATCTCCTCTGCTGTAAAGTAATTTTAGCACTTGCACTTTACGCACAATTATTGTAACTACCACATATCTGCGGTCTGTATGGCATTTTAAGTGTTCTTAAATGTCTGTGTGGCCAGTGGTCACAACTCTATTTTTTGTACCAATAAAAAGATCTGTGATTTTGTATAAAACTTTATTGCTTGAGTTGTGATTTGATACTTATAGATCCATATATCTTGTATTGGTTTTGTAATGAATGATTATGGATCATTTACTTATCTAAAATAAGGAAACAGTATTGGTTTATCTATATATCTTGTTGTTTCAGGATTTCCTTAGTTAATATGGACTTTCGTGCTATAGAAAGTGACTGGCTATCACGGGTCACTACCATATTCAGGGATGGTGCTGCATCAGCCAATAACGCCGCTCAACCGGATGTATTTGAGACACAGAAAGTACTTAAATACCTATATAAAAGTCGCACCAAGACATGGTGGAACAAAGTCGCATTGGAGCAGTATTTGATTAAGGACCTAACACCACGGGGTCTTCGTGTACAGGTATATCCCTCTTTCCCACTGGAAGATGACACACTAAAGCTTAGATGGGAAGATGCCTGTAAGATTTGCTCCCGGACATTTCTAGAACTCCTAATAGGGTATGAGAAAAAACATTTGGAGGAAATAGAAAAATCTATAAATCCTTTACAAGAGAAACTACGTAATCTTATAGATCCTGAGGCCCTAAATCGTTTTGAACAAGAACTGAACTCTGACCATGCACGTTGGGATAAGGAAATTCAGGATATGAAGGCCAAGAAATTCCAGCGGGATATTGCGGATCACCAGCAAAGCAGGGTGTTCCGATGGCAATATAAACGTAGTTTTGGAGTCTCTGGCAATAGTTCCTCAGCATCCAATTACAGTGGGATATCTCAACAATCCCATCGATCCCAAACGAGATCTCAAACAAGATCACAGGATGGACAAAGATCAGACATTCCACCCCAGGATGTGTCAAGACAATACCATACACGAACACCTGTAAAACGTAAATACAATCCTGAGGAGAACCACGGTGGGGAACTAAAGGTAATTAACTTGTCTGACACACCACTTACTGTGGCACAGATTGAGGTGTTATCATTCGGACTAACCTTTAGTCCAGTGTCCACCTATGACAATTTTACGGCAATAAAGGATACTTTCCTTTTTGCACGTAAACTAATATACAAAAAACATTTCTCTAAAAATGATCTTGATGTCTTTTCAGCCCCGGAGGAACTGGAGGCGCTTCGAGCGCTAGAATCTCTGCTTCTGGAACAAGAGGTAGGCATGCCCAAGTTCCCGCCCTTCACCCGTGGCCGGGCGACCACGTTTCCACCCTTGTCATGCAATTCCGCCATCGAGACTTTTGTCAAGATGGTGGTGCAGGAGCTGTATAGACTACCAGCGAGGAGGCCATATGATAATGTGTCGAAAAATCAGCGACTGGCCATAACAGAATTAAAGAATATGAAAAATGTGGTGATCAAACCAGCTGACAAGGGTGGAAACGTGGTTGTTTGGCCTACGGATATGTATGAAACTGAAGTATATAGGCAATTGCGGGATAGGATGTGTTATGAACGTTTGCCTGCCAATCCAACCATTGGTTTCAAACTCCAATTGGAGGACATTCTATCAAGTGGGGTAGAAGATAACATCATTACCCAATCGGTATACCAGAGCCTTTTAATCAAACATCCGGTCATCCCGACTTTATATCTACTACCGAAAGTCCATAAGTCCTCCACAAAGCCTCCTGGAAGACCGATTGTTTCGGGATGTGGTGGTCTTAATGAACCAGTGTGCCAGTTCTTGGACTTTTATCTAAAACCATGCGTTGAGAGTTTACCTTCGTATATTCGTGACTCGACAGACGTGTTAAAACGTCTGGAGAATGTAAAAATGGAGGATAACATGTTTTTAATAACATGTGATGTAGAATCATTGTATACGTGTATTGCACACGATATAGGCTTGGAATCCTCTCTTTTCTTTCTACGCACAAGAAATCTTCCACAGGATTTGATTGATCTTTTGATGAAACTTCTAGACTACATATTGAGGCACAATTATTTTTTGTTTAAAGACCAACATTATTTACAACTACGAGGAGTAGCGATGGGTGCGAAATGCGCACCCTCGTATGCAAATTTATTTTTGGGCAATTGGGAGCGACAGTGTGTGCAGTCATCTATGGATGAAGCTGATGGGGAGGTAATATCATGGATGAGGTTTATTGATGATGTTTTGTTTATATGGCAGGGGTCACGGGTGTCTTTGGATTTGTTTTTGGAGAAATTAAATGCGAACAATTGGAACATCACTCTAACCAAAGTGGTAAGTCAGAAAGAAATTGACTTCCTAGACATCAACATTAAAATAACAACTAATGGTGACCTTGAAACCTCGATCCATAGGAAATCAACTGCCGTTAACTCCTTGCTTCATGCGACTTCATTCCACCCCAAACATCAAAAAAACTCAATACCGATTGGTCAATTCTTGAGGGCAAGACGGATCTGCACATCAAGAGGCGAATTTGAAAGGGAATCTGAAACCTTAAAAAACCGTTTTACACAACGGGGTTACAATCAGAGTGATATACAACGTGGTTATACGCGTGCCGCCGCCGCATCAAGGGAATCCCTATTATCTCCCAAGACTCGGGTCAACCCAGAAACTCCTGTCACACGCATGATAACCAACTATAATACTCAATGGTACAATATGAGAGAAATCTTCAGAAGATTTTGGCCCATCCTCAAATCGGATGTGGATCTGGGGAAAATAATTACCCCCACTCCCCAATTTGTGGCGAAACGTAGCAAAAATCTTAGGGATATTTTAGTGAGGAGCCATTATATACCATCTAAATCCGGATTCATTTTTGAATCCAAAGGGCCCAAATGGGGGTCTGTACCATGTGGTCATTGCACCACATGTAGAGCAATTACCAAAACCAAGACTTTTGAGGATTCCTCAGGTAAAGTGAGCTACAACATTGTTCATTTTATCAACTGTAGTGTCACAGGAATCATATATCACGCCACATGTCCATGTGGCCTGATATATATTGGTATGACGACTCGTGAGTTTCGGGTTCGCATACAGGAACATCAGAAAGACATTCGGGCAGCTGCCAAAATTGTGGATGGAGAAAGAGATAAACTTGTAAAACTAAAACCTATTGCAAAACATTTCCGTCAGAAACATAACAACTGTTGGCAGGACTTAAAATTCAGGGGGATAGATAGGGTCTCCCTTGGTGCGCGTGGCGGAGATCTGTTCAAACGGTTGGAGCAGGTTGAAAGCAAGTGGATTGTGAAGCTGAACACTCAGGTGCCATTTGGCCTGAATGACAAAATTCCATTTGCCTCGTTTTTGTAGGGTGCAGCATCATCCCTGATGTGTGGTGTTTTAGATAGTTAGGATGTCTATGTTTTTAGGTTATCTCTAGCCGGGTTCCTATGGTGTGATGTTTGAATTATGCACACTGATTTGATCTCTCTTTTGTCTACATATGTAGGGTATATATATACTGCTGTTGTGGGATCGGAAAATCTTTTTCTCCATAAGAATAAATATGGATAGGGCCTACAAACCAGTGGATCGTCTGGTGAACTGCGATCAATGAGTCATGTATACACATCATGTTATGAAATGCATTTATGTCTGTACATTATAAACACATGTTGATGAAATCATGTATTCTTATTACTAATAATTTTTAAATACATGTCTTTCTTTATTTTTATAACACATGTATTGTTCGTTCATGCCGGTGTTGTTGTACCGTGATAAGGCATGCATGACAATATATTTATTTTTATTATTTATTTTTATTTTTTATTATATGTATTTGTGCACAACATATGTTTTAATACTATGATCATGTTTACTTATATTTTTTGCACGAGGGTAATTATTTATATAATCAAGTCAAACTGTATTTTTGTGGTATGATAATCATGTCCTTTGGAATGAGAATCATGCAGATATTGATGTGTATATTTGCTTACATAATAATGAATTGTCTCACAACTTATGTGTATTTTACATAAATATATATATATTGTTTATAGCACTATCACTGGTGTCATTAATCACTGTTTTTGTATTTCTAGTGTGGGGGGTTTATTCAGAATTTAATTTATGATGTATGGTATCTGTGCATATCTGTTTTGAGATATATATATCTTTAGAGATACATGACGAACTAAATATTGGTAGGGAGATAAGAAAAACTACATAACCCCATATGTATATATGTTTTAGGATGGAGAGCGCACTGTTGGAGTAATAGATCTAAGACAGATTTTGCCCTTAACCTGCATGGAGCTCGTAGTGCGCACGTCCATCTGCGCAGCCGCGGGCGCACTGACGCGGCCCTGGCTCTGACGTAGGACGTCCTGTGCTCTGGTGAGCGTAGCCGTCCTGCGTCACTGCTACGGCCGGTCACGTGGGCATTGGCGGTGTGCGGCGGTTCGTGCGCCATAACACACGAGACGAGCATAACATACTATGCAGGTGAGGAATGCTGTGGAACCTGCCTCCTCATCAGTGTGCCCTTCATCAATAGGTGAGGTGAAAGTGTGTCCGCCCACTATGTGGACCATATATACCCGGCTAGGAAGTTGTTTGTCATTACCCCTTGAAAAAGCTGACGGCGAAACGCGCGTCGGGGCACAGACTGTCAGTGCCGTGGTAGAGATTGTGGTCAGTATGCTTCCTCATTCATGTCATTATTTGTTTAGAGTCACCGATGTGAGTAATAGGTCCTTTTTAGTCTATGGTTTAATGTTTACCGTTTGCTACATGGTATAGACAGGACTTAACTCGGTGTTGGGCATTGACCAATCTCCTCTGCTGTAAAGTAATTTTAGCACTTGCACTTTACGCACAATTATTGTAACTACCACATATCTGCGGTCTGTATGGCATTTTAAGTGTTCTTAAATGTCTGTGTGGCCAGTGGTCACAACTCTATTTTTTGTACCAATAAAAAGATCTGTGATTTTGTATAAAACTTTATTGCTTGAGTTGTGATTTGATACTTATAGATCCATATATCTTGTATTGGTTTTGTAATGAATGATTATGGATCATTTACTTATCTAAAATAAGGAAACAGTATTGGTTTATCTATATATCTTGTTGTTTCAGGATTTCCTTAGTTAATATGGACTTTCGTGCTATAGAAAGTGACTGGCTATCACGGGTCACTACCATATTCAGGGATGGTGCTGCATCAGCCAATAACGCCGCTCAACCGGATGTATTTGAGACACAGAAAGTACTTAAATACCTATATAAAAGTCGCACCAAGACATGGTGGAACAAAGTCGCATTGGAGCAGTATTTGATTAAGGACCTAACACCACGGGGTCTTCGTGTACAGGTATATCCCTCTTTCCCACTGGAAGATGACACACTAAAGCTTAGATGGGAAGATGCCTGTAAGATTTGCTCCCGGACATTTCTAGAACTCCTAATAGGGTATGAGAAAAAACATTTGGAGGAAATAGAAAAATCTATAAATCCTTTACAAGAGAAACTACGTAATCTTATAGATCCTGAGGCCCTAAATCGTTTTGAACAAGAACTGAACTCTGACCATGCACGTTGGGATAAGGAAATTCAGGATATGAAGGCCAAGAAATTCCAGCGGGATATTGCGGATCACCAGCAAAGCAGGGTGTTCCGATGGCAATATAAACGTAGTTTTGGAGTCTCTGGCAATAGTTCCTCAGCATCCAATTACAGTGGGATATCTCAACAATCCCATCGATCCCAAACGAGATCTCAAACAAGATCACAGGATGGACAAAGATCAGACATTCCACCCCAGGATGTGTCAAGACAATACCATACACGAACACCTGTAAAACGTAAATACAATCCTGAGGAGAACCACGGTGGGGAACTAAAGGTAATTAACTTGTCTGACACACCACTTACTGTGGCACAGATTGAGGTGTTATCATTCGGACTAACCTTTAGTCCAGTGTCCACCTATGACAATTTTACGGCAATAAAGGATACTTTCCTTTTTGCACGTAAACTAATATACAAAAAACATTTCTCTAAAAATGATCTTGATGTCTTTTCAGCCCCGGAGGAACTGGAGGCGCTTCGAGCGCTAGAATCTCTGCTTCTGGAACAAGAGGTAGGCATGCCCAAGTTCCCGCCCTTCACCCGTGGCCGGGCGACCACGTTTCCACCCTTGTCATGCAATTCCGCCATCGAGACTTTTGTCAAGATGGTGGTGCAGGAGCTGTATAGACTACCAGCGAGGAGGCCATATGATAATGTGTCGAAAAATCAGCGACTGGCCATAACAGAATTAAAGAATATGAAAAATGTGGTGATCAAACCAGCTGACAAGGGTGGAAACGTGGTTGTTTGGCCTACGGATATGTATGAAACTGAAGTATATAGGCAATTGCGGGATAGGATGTGTTATGAACGTTTGCCTGCCAATCCAACCATTGGTTTCAAACTCCAATTGGAGGACATTCTATCAAGTGGGGTAGAAGATAACATCATTACCCAATCGGTATACCAGAGCCTTTTAATCAAACATCCGGTCATCCCGACTTTATATCTACTACCGAAAGTCCATAAGTCCTCCACAAAGCCTCCTGGAAGACCGATTGTTTCGGGATGTGGTGGTCTTAATGAACCAGTGTGCCAGTTCTTGGACTTTTATCTAAAACCATGCGTTGAGAGTTTACCTTCGTATATTCGTGACTCGACAGACGTGTTAAAACGTCTGGAGAATGTAAAAATGGAGGATAACATGTTTTTAATAACATGTGATGTAGAATCATTGTATACGTGTATTGCACACGATATAGGCTTGGAATCCTCTCTTTTCTTTCTACGCACAAGAAATCTTCCACAGGATTTGATTGATCTTTTGATGAAACTTCTAGACTACATATTGAGGCACAATTATTTTTTGTTTAAAGACCAACATTATTTACAACTACGAGGAGTAGCGATGGGTGCGAAATGCGCACCCTCGTATGCAAATTTATTTTTGGGCAATTGGGAGCGACAGTGTGTGCAGTCATCTATGGATGAAGCTGATGGGGAGGTAATATCATGGATGAGGTTTATTGATGATGTTTTGTTTATATGGCAGGGGTCACGGGTGTCTTTGGATTTGTTTTTGGAGAAATTAAATGCGAACAATTGGAACATCACTCTAACCAAAGTGGTAAGTCAGAAAGAAATTGACTTCCTAGACATCAACATTAAAATAACAACTAATGGTGACCTTGAAACCTCGATCCATAGGAAATCAACTGCCGTTAACTCCTTGCTTCATGCGACTTCATTCCACCCCAAACATCAAAAAAACTCAATACCGATTGGTCAATTCTTGAGGGCAAGACGGATCTGCACATCAAGAGGCGAATTTGAAAGGGAATCTGAAACCTTAAAAAACCGTTTTACACAACGGGGTTACAATCAGAGTGATATACAACGTGGTTATACGCGTGCCGCCGCCGCATCAAGGGAATCCCTATTATCTCCCAAGACTCGGGTCAACCCAGAAACTCCTGTCACACGCATGATAACCAACTATAATACTCAATGGTACAATATGAGAGAAATCTTCAGAAGATTTTGGCCCATCCTCAAATCGGATGTGGATCTGGGGAAAATAATTACCCCCACTCCCCAATTTGTGGCGAAACGTAGCAAAAATCTTAGGGATATTTTAGTGAGGAGCCATTATATACCATCTAAATCCGGATTCATTTTTGAATCCAAAGGGCCCAAATGGGGGTCTGTACCATGTGGTCATTGCACCACATGTAGAGCAATTACCAAAACCAAGACTTTTGAGGATTCCTCAGGTAAAGTGAGCTACAACATTGTTCATTTTATCAACTGTAGTGTCACAGGAATCATATATCACGCCACATGTCCATGTGGCCTGATATATATTGGTATGACGACTCGTGAGTTTCGGGTTCGCATACAGGAACATCAGAAAGACATTCGGGCAGCTGCCAAAATTGTGGATGGAGAAAGAGATAAACTTGTAAAACTAAAACCTATTGCAAAACATTTCCGTCAGAAACATAACAACTGTTGGCAGGACTTAAAATTCAGGGGGATAGATAGGGTCTCCCTTGGTGCGCGTGGCGGAGATCTGTTCAAACGGTTGGAGCAGGTTGAAAGCAAGTGGATTGTGAAGCTGAACACTCAGGTGCCATTTGGCCTGAATGACAAAATTCCATTTGCCTCGTTTTTGTAGGGTGCAGCATCATCCCTGATGTGTGGTGTTTTAGATAGTTAGGATGTCTATGTTTTTAGGTTATCTCTAGCCGGGTTCCTATGGTGTGATGTTTGAATTATGCACACTGATTTGATCTCTCTTTTGTCTACATATGTAGGGTATATATATACTGCTGTTGTGGGATCGGAAAATCTTTTTCTCCATAAGAATAAATATGGATAGGGCCTACAAACCAGTGGATCGTCTGGTGAACTGCGATCAATGAGTCATGTATACACATCATGTTATGAAATGCATTTATGTCTGTACATTATAAACACATGTTGATGAAATCATGTATTCTTATTACTAATAATTTTTAAATACATGTCTTTCTTTATTTTTATAACACATGTATTGTTCGTTCATGCCGGTGTTGTTGTACCGTGATAAGGCATGCATGACAATATATTTATTTTTATTATTTATTTTTATTTTTTATTATATGTATTTGTGCACAACATATGTTTTAATACTATGATCATGTTTACTTATATTTTTTGCACGAGGGTAATTATTTATATAATCAAGTCAAACTGTATTTTTGTGGTATGATAATCATGTCCTTTGGAATGAGAATCATGCAGATATTGATGTGTATATTTGCTTACATAATAATGAATTGTCTCACAACTTATGTGTATTTTACATAAATATATATATATTGTTTATAGCACTATCACTGGTGTCATTAATCACTGTTTTTGTATTTCTAGTGTGGGGGGTTTATTCAGAATTTAATTTATGATGTATGGTATCTGTGCATATCTGTTTTGAGATATATATATCTTTAGAGATACATGACGAACTAAATATTGGTAGGGAGATAAGAAAAACTACATAACCCCATATGTATATATGTTTTAGGATGGAGAGCGCACTGTTGGAGTAATAGATCTAAGACAGATTTTGCCCTTAACCTGCATGGAGCTCGTAGTGCGCACGTCCATCTGCGCAGCCGCGGGCGCACTGACGCGGCCCTGGCTCTGACGTAGGACGTCCTGTGCTCTGGTGAGCGTAGCCGTCCTGCGTCACTGCTACGGCCGGTCACGTGGGCATTGGCGGTGTGCGGCGGTTCGTGCGCCATAACACACGAGACGAGCATAACATACTATGCAGGTGAGGAATGCTGTGGAACCTGCCTCCTCATCAGTGTGCCCTTCATCAATAGGTGAGGTGAAAGTGTGTCCGCCCACTATGTGGACCATATATACCCGGCTAGGAAGTTGTTTGTCATTACCCCTTGAAAAAGCTGACGGCGAAACGCGCGTCGGGGCACAGACTGTCAGTGCCGTGGTAGAGATTGTGGTCAGTATGCTTCCTCATTCATGTCATTATTTGTTTAGAGTCACCGATGTGAGTAATAGGTCCTTTTTAGTCTATGGTTTAATGTTTACCGTTTGCTACATGGTATAGACAGGACTTAACTCGGTGTTGGGCATTGACCAATCTCCTCTGCTGTAAAGTAATTTTAGCACTTGCACTTTACGCACAATTATTGTAACTACCACATATCTGCGGTCTGTATGGCATTTTAAGTGTTCTTAAATGTCTGTGTGGCCAGTGGTCACAACTCTATTTTTTGTACCAATAAAAAGATCTGTGATTTTGTATAAAACTTTATTGCTTGAGTTGTGATTTGATACTTATAGATCCATATATCTTGTATTGGTTTTGTAATGAATGATTATGGATCATTTACTTATCTAAAATAAGGAAACAGTATTGGTTTATCTGTTATTGCTGTGTTTACATGCAGCAGTGACAACAATGACTCATCTCTCCCTCATGAATATTTGTGGGAGGGGTTGATCTGACCTTCTCCTTATTATAATAATTATACATTATTTACTTTTTTCTTCAAGTGGGCGGTCTTCACTGGAACGGAGCAGCCAGCCATACAAGTGCCGAATGAAGAGCTGCGGCAGTGGTGAGGATCGCGCATGCGCGATCAACTCACAGCCGCACGGACTGTAATGCAGAGAGGTGGGGGCGTGGCCAAGGCTGATGACGTTCCGTTGAGGTAGCCGCGGCACAAGTGAGGATCGCGCATGCGCGATCAACTCACAGCCGCGCGGACTGTCATGCAGAGAGGTGGGGGCATGGCCAAGGCTGATGACGTTCCGTTGAGGTAGCCGCGGCACAAGTGAGGATCGCGCATGCGCGATCAACTCACAGCCGCACGGAATGTAATGCAGAGAGGTGGGGGCGTGGCCAAGGCTGATGACGTTCCGTTTACATGGCTTAGTCACTCCGACAAGCAGAGAGCTCCATGTCAACGGAACGTCACAGCTGATGACGTGGGCGGTCACATGACTGTTTAGTGTAGCAGAGAAACGGCACAAGATAGGTACAGTAAGTGATTTAGGAAAGCTAAGGGATAGGAGAAATAAAGCCATAGAGATAAGGTTAAGTTAACTCGGATAACCCCTTTAATAGAAAAATAAAAAAATAAAAACTTTGATTCTGGACAACCCCTTTAAGTGAAAGACTTGCAGGCTTGTATTGGATAATGCAGGTCATTTTTTGGGAATATCTCGGGAACGGCAAATCCTAGAGAGCTGAGACCCCCACAAGATTTGAAGATGAATGGTTGCGTTTTTGAGTTTCCGCGGAACATACACACATACGTCCTTTTATATATATACAGTACAGACCAAAAGTTTGGACACACCTTCTCATTCAAAGAGTTTTCTTTATTTTCATGACTATGAAGGCATCAAAACTATGAATTAACACATGTGGAATTATATACATAACAAACAAGTGTGAAACAACTGAAAATATGTCATATTCTAGGTTCTTCAAAGTAGCCACCTTTTGCTTTGATTACTGCTTTGCACACTCTTGGCATTCTCTTGATGAGCTTCAAGAGGTAGTCCCCTGAAATGGTCTTCCAACAGTCTTGAAGGAGTTCCCAGAGATGCTTAGCACTTGTTGGCCCTTTTGCAGTCCAGCTCACCCCAAATCATCTCGATTGGGTTCAGGTCCGGTGACTGTGAAGGCCAAGTCATCTGGCGCAGCACCCCATCACTCTCCTTCATGGTCAAATAGCCCTTACTTTCAAAGTTTTCCCAATTTTTCGGCTGACTGACTGACCTTAATTTCTTAAAGTAATGATGGCCACTGGTTTTTCTTTACTTAGCTGCTTTTTTCTTGCCATAATACAAATTCTAACAGTCTATTCAGTAGGACTATCAGCTGTGTATCCACCTGACTTCTCCTCAACGCAACTGATGGTCCCAACCCCATTTATAAGGCAAGAAATCCCACTTATTAAACCTGACAGGGCACACCTGTGAAGTGAAAACCATTTCAGGGGACTACCTCTTGAAGCTCATCAAGAGAATGCCAAGAGTGTGCAAAGCAGTAATCAAAGCAAAAGGTGGCTACTTTGAAGAACCTACAATATGACATTTTTTCAGTTGTTTCACACTTGTTTGTTATGTATATAATTCCACATGTGTTAATTCATAGTTTTGATGCCTTTATAGTCATGAAAATAAAGAAAACTCTTTGAATGAGAAGGTGTGTCCAAACTTTTGGTCTGTACTGATATATATATATCAGTACAGACCAAAAGTTTGGACACACCTTCTCATTCAAAGAGTTTTCTTTATTTTCATGACTATGAAGGCATCAAAACTATCCGTCCTGACTTACAATGTAAGTCAATGGGGACAGATCCGTTTAACAATGACATAATATGGTGCAATTGCAAACGGATCCGTCCCCCATTGACTTTCAATGTAAAGTCAGGACGGATCCGTCTGACTAACAATTAGACTTAGAGTTTTTTTTACATAGAATGCAGACGGATCCGTTCTGAACGGATACCAGCGTTTGCATTTATAGGTGCGGATCCGTCTGTGCAGATACCAGACGGATCCGCACCTAACGCAGGTGTGAAAGTAGCCTAAGCTTGTGCTCTCTGTATATAGTGCCCCATGCTCTGTGCCCTCTGTATATAGTGCCCCATGCTCTGTGCCCTCTGTATATAGTGCCCCATGCTCTGTGCCCTCTGTATATAGTGTCACATGCTCTGTGCCCTCTGTATATAGTGCCCCATGCTCTGTGCCCTCTGTATATAGTGCCTCATGCTCTGTGCCCTCTGTATATAGTGTCACATGCGGTGTCCTCTGTATATTGTGCCACATACTCTGTGTCTCCTCCTGAGTTCTACTCCATCTGGTTCAGGCCACCATGATGACATCTCCCGGCCACTATTCAGTGCCCCTAATGCTAGTTCCACATGATCTGTGCCCAGGGGCGGTCCAAGGATTTTTGCCGCCCTAGGCAAAGATCCATTTTGCCGCCCCCTCATGTCACTCACTCACTGACAGACAGACACGCACTCAGACACTCACTGACAGACACGCACTGACAGACAGACACGCACTGACAGACAGACACTCAATATTCCGGCATCACAGAGGGCGCACGAGGGAGGAGTGGGGAGCTGCTAGAACAGCCTCCCTTGCCGCCCGCCTCCTCTCCTCCGGTAATTTACTGGCAGAGCAGGCACCTGCCATCAGGGTAAGCAGATGCCTGCTCTGCCATATTTAAGAAGGACCTCCACCTCCTGGCCCCCCTGTAACGGCGCTGAGGGCGGCTCAAGAGCCGCTCGCCCAGGGCTGCAGCCCCAGTCAGGGGGAGCCCACCAGGGAGCCCCCAGCAGGCCGGCGCCCTAGGCGAACGCCTAGTTCACCTATATGGTTGCACCGGCCCTGTCTGTGCCCCTTGTATATAGTGCCACATGCTTGGTGCCCCTTATATGTGCCCCTTTTATGTATCGTGCCACACACAGTGCCCCTAATGCTAGTGGCACATGCTTTGTGCCCTCTTTATATAGTGCTACACACTCTGTGCCCTCTGTATATAGTGCCATATGTTCTGTGCCCTCTGTATATAGTGCCATAAAACTTGTGCCCTCTGTTTATAGCGCCACACACAGGGCATCTAATGCTAGTGACACATACTCTGTTCCCCTTGTATATAATGCCACATGCTTGGTGCCCCTTATAAATAGTGCCTCTTCTATGTGCCCCCTTTATGTATAGTGCCTCTTCTATGTGCCCCCTTTACGTATAGTGCCTCCTCTATGTGCCCCCTTTATGTATAGTGCCTCTTCTATGTGCCCCCTTTACGTATAGTGCCTCTTCTATGTGCCCCCTTTACGTATAGTGCCTCTTCTATGTGCCCCCTTTACGTATAGTGCCTCTTCTATGTGCCCCCTTTACGTATAGTGCCTCTTCTATGTGCCCCCCTTTATGTATAGTGCCTCTTCTATGTGCCCCCCTTTATGTATAGTGCCTCTTCTATGTGCCCCCCTTTATGTATAGTGCCTCTTCTATGTGCCCCCTGAATACAGTGCACACATACTGTATTATAATACTCGGTAAATGGTAGAATGTAGTGGGTAACATAAGGTGTGATGTCACAGGTTACTTGTTGCTGATGGTCACATGACAAGAGGTATAATAGATGCAGTGGGTATATAGTATATACAGCAGTGCACTGATATGTGTGGTACTAGGTAAAAATTACACCTGACATTTCAAATATCAGTACACTGCTGTATATACTATATATCTGTACACACTGCTTCTATTATACCTCATACCTCACATATCAGTACACTGCTGTATATACTATATATCTGTACACACTGCTTCTATTATACCTCGTACCTCACATATCAGTACACTGCTGTATATGCTATATATCTGTACACACTGCTTCTATTATACCTCATACCCCACATATCAGTACACTGCTGTATATGCTATATATCTGTACACACTGCTTCTATTATACCTCGTACCTCACATATCAGTACACTGCTGTATATACTATATATCTGTACACACTGCTTCTATTATACCTCATACCTCACATATCAGTACACTGCTGTATATACTATATATCTGTACACACTGCTTCTATTATACCTCATACCTCACATATCAGTACACTGCTGTATATACTATATATCTGTACACACTGCTTCTATTATACCTCATACCTCACATATCAGTACACTGCTGTATATACTATATATCTGTACACACTGCTTCTATTATACCTCATACCTCACATATCAGTACACTGCTGTATATGCTATATATCTGTACACACTGCTTCTATTATACCTCATACCCCACATATCAGTACACTGCTGTATATGCTATATATCTGTACACACTGCATCTATTATACCTCGTACCTCACATATCAGTACACTGCTGTATATGCTATATATCTGTACACACTGCTTCTATCATACCTCGTACCTCACATATCCGTACACTGCTGTATATACTATATATCTGCACACACTGCATCTATTATACCTCGTACCTCACATATCCGTACACTGCTGTATATACTATATATCTGCACACACTGCATCTATTATACCTCGTACCTCACATGTCAGTACAATGCTGTATATACTATATATCTGTACACACTGCATCTATTATACCTCGTACCTCACATGTCAGTACAATGCTGTATATACTATATATCTGTACACGCTGCATCTATTATACCTCGTACCTCACATGTCAGTACACTGCTGTATATCACATATATCTGTACCACTGCTTCTATTATACCTCGTACCTCGTCACATCAGTGAGCCAGCCACTGGGAATAGCAGAGCAGGGAACCAGAGGTTTCCTTGTCCCGCTGGCGCTGCTCCAGGCACAAGTCCAGTGGACGCAGATACAATTGAGTTCAAGGGCCGCAGCGGCCCTGAACATCCACCGGCCCAGGGGTATGTGGACTCCTGCTCCCCGACCCAGCCCGCCCCTGTATACAAATATAGTATCATTATAATCGTACTGACTGAATCGTACTGGCTTAAGTCAGTTTTACAATGTAGTAAACGCCGTAAAAACAAAAGCCATAGAACTGTGGTGGAATTGCGTTTTTCCAATTATACCCTATTTGGAATTTTTTCCAGCTTCCCACTACATTGTATGCAATATTAAATGGTGCCATTAGAAAGTACAACTTGTCTTGCAAAAAAACAAGGCCTCATACAGTACAGCTACGTGAAGAGAAAATGTATTGCTCCTGGAAGGCGAAAAAAAGAAAACCAAAAAACACCAGGTCCTCTGAAGGGTACTTCCACTAGGGATCAACCGATTATCGGTTTCACCGATATTATCGGCCGATATTGAGGATTTTGACCGTTATCGGTATCGGCATCTATTTTGCCGATATACCGATAACGTATTGGGAACACAGAACGCGCTGCTCAGAGCTCTCCGTGTTCCCTCAGCAGCACAGGGGAGAAGGAAGCAGTGTCTCCCTCCCCCTGTGCTGCCGCTGCCGCCAATGACAGGAGAGAGGACAAGAGGGGGGGAGGGGCTGTGGCCACCGCTCCACCAATGAAGATAAGTCTCTCGATCATTCATATACAGGAGGCGGAAGCTGGCTGCAGAATCACATAGCCGGCTCCCGACCTCTATGAGCGGTAGCTGTGATCTGCGGTAGTTAACCCCTTAGGTGCCGCGGATCGCAGCTACAGTTCATAGAGCTTCATTGGTGGCGCAGTGCGCCCCCCCAAGCCCCCCAGTATTAATCATTGGTGGCGCAGTGCGCCCCCCACCCCCATCCCATCCCAATAGTAAAAACATTGGTGGCGCAGTACGCCCCCCCCCCCCCAGTATTAATCATTGGTGGCGCAGTGCGCCCCCCACCCCCATCCCATCCCAATAGTAAAAACATTGGTGGCGCAGTACGCCCCCCCAGTATTAATCATTGGTGGCAGTGGCCACAGGCTCCCCTCTCCCCTCCTCCTCCGATCGGAGCCCCAGCAGTGTAATCCTGGGGCTCCGATCGGTTACCATGGCAGCCAGAACGCTACTAAAGCCCTGGCTGCCATGTTCAGCTCCATGCTGCTGTGTGCACAGAGCAGAGCAGCAGGGACAGTGTGAGCTCCTATTCACCCTGATAGAGATCTATCAGGGTGAATAGGACAAGGGCTCTAGTCCCTAAGGGGGCTAAAAGTTAGTAAAAAAAAAAATATATATATTAAGTATAAATGAAAAAGATTTACAAAAAAAAAATACACGTTAACAATAAACATATACATTTTCAGCAGATTTGTGTAGGAAAAAAAAAATTTCTCAAAAATAAAAATACCCAGAATATCGGTATAAATTATCGGCTATCGGCCTGAAAGTTCACAAATTATCGGTATCGGCCCTAAAAAATCAATATCGGTCGATCCCTAACTTCCACACTAGCGTTTTTCTTTTCCGGCACTGAGTTCCGTCCTAGGACTCAATTCCAGAAAAAAACTGATCAGTTTTAGGGTTCATTCACTCATTTGTGTGTGTTTTGCGGATCCACAGATCCACAAAACACGGACACTGGCAATGTGCGTTCCGCATTTTGCAGACCGCACATCGCCGGCACTTAATGAAAAATACCTAATCTTGTCCGCAATTGCGGACAAGAATAGGACATGTTCTATTTTTTTCGGGAACGGAAATGCGGACCCGAAAGTGCGGATCCGCATTTCCAGATCCGGGCAACACATTGTGTGGCCCCATAAAAATGAATGGGTCCGCAATTCCGTTCTGCAAGATGCGGAACAGAATTGCGGACGTGTAAATGGAGCCTTATCCAGGGGTGTAGCTATAGGGGGTACAGAGGTAGCAGTCGCTACCGGGCCCAGGAGCCCGAGGGGGCCCAAAGACCCTTGTGCCACATAAGACACTGGCATTATAGAAAGTGCATACTGGTCAATTTACACCTCTGGCTGGAGGGAAGGGGTTAGGTTAAGAATTTGGCATGAGGGGGTGCCCTTTCAATGTTTGCCTCAGGCAGCAGGAAGGCTATGTGCTCCCCTGCCCCTTGCCAACAAGCACTGAGGGACGGGGGCCCAAGCTGAACTCTTGCACCAGGGCCCATGAGCTTTTAGCTACACCCCTGACCTTATCCCCATGCATTCTGAATAGAGAGCATTCCGTTCAGGATGCATCAGGATGTCTTCAGTTCAGTCTTTTTGCCTTTTCAGGACGGAGATAATACTGCAGCATGCTACGGTTTTCTGTCCGGCCAAAGATCCTGAACACTTGCTGGAAAACCGGATCCAGCAATAATTTCCATTAAAATGTATCAATGCCGGATCCGGTAGTATCCGGATCCGGTTTCCCAATCTGCCCATGCACAGACTTTTAAAAATGTGAAAAAAATAAATACCGGATCTGTTTTTCCGGATGACAACTGGAAAGACGGATCCGGTATGGCAATGCATTTGTGAGACGGATCCGCATCCAGATCCATCTCACAAATGCATCCATTTGCGTCCGGATTGCCGGATCCAGCGGGCAGTTCCGGCGACGGAACTGCCTGCCAGAATCCTCTGCCGCAAGTGTGAAAGTAATAAATTCTTCACCATACATTTTTATTTATAGATACATGCCATAATCTATCTATCTATCTATCTATCTATCTATCTATCTATCTATCTATCTATCTATCTATCTATCTAGCTATCTAGCTATCTATCATTGATCTAAGGAAAAAAAGCGCACCTTACAAAGCCCATGAATACCTGTATTTTTCACAAGCACTAAATAAAAAAATGTCTCATGAAAGAGGACAAAACAGCAATAATTATAAAAAAATAAAAATAAAAAAATAATGATGGTTCCACTGGGGCTCGAACCCAGGACCTTCTGCGTGTAAAGCAGACGTGATAACCACTACACTATGGAACCGCCGTGGAGGCTGACCCTGACATGCGTACAGAAAGAGAAAGCTCCCATTTCCTGTTTCCTACACGTCACACCGCGCTTGTTGGTAAACTACTATACAGACACATGAACCTGCGCTTTACACGGCCGTGGTCTGAATGACGTCACCAGCCTATTATAAACGCGTATATATATCATTGTAATTAGCAAAGTACCATAGTTCTTGCATATGCGATACTTTGACGTATTCAGCCCCTCGATGAATTCGTGTATTACTCACTAGTTATTAACGTTTAATGAATACTTCAACGTCCACCTCATAGCTCAGCGAGCAGACTGTCACTGGAAGTGCGTCCTGTATTCCACCACTAGATGGCGCACGGAGCCAGAGAGAGCGCGCGGGGACCGCTGCATACATTCAGAAAGAGCCTCCATTATGGCGGCTGTGCCGGGGTTGCGTCATTGTGACGCCGCTGTGAGGGGAGAAAAGCGCGGGACGTGAGGCATGAGATCAATGCAAAGATATTTTGCTAAATTTGGGAAACTGGTGCGTGACACCAGTCGTTGTTTAGCAGCGATTGGCTGCAACAAATTAGCCAATTTTAGGCAAATTATGGTAATAAATATGATCACAACACGTGGCCTATATGCTTAGATTTGCCACCGCATTTACTAAGACTGTCCGCTGGCCTTACGACTGGATTACTGCTCTGAGGGCACATTATTCTTCTGGCTACAGGTGGCGGAAATACTGCGGATTCTCTGGAGTGGAATTTGCGCACGGAAAATCCACAGCGTTCACACTACATGTAAAGTGGATGAGCGTACCTGCTAAGTGTATGGCCACACGGTCAGGTATCTGCATGGGGTTTCAGAAGCCAAAACAGCGTTGCCCCCCAGAATTAATAATGTCCCCATTAGTGCCCCCCAGAATTAATAGTGCCCCATTAGCGCTCCCAGTAATACCCTGATTAGTGCCTTGAGTAATAGAAATGCCCACATTTGTGCCCCCAGTAATAGTAATGCCCTCATTAGTGCCCCCAGTAATAGTAATGCCCCCATTAGTGCCCTGAGTAATAGTAATGCCCCCATTAGTGCCCCCAGTAATAGTAATGCCCCCATTAGGGCCCCCCAGAATTAATAATGTCCCCATTAGTGCCCCCCAGAATTAATAGTGCTCCCAGTAATACCCTGATTAGTGCCCTGAGTAATAGTAATGCCTGCATTAGTGCCCCTCAGAATTAACAATGCCCCCATTAGCGCCGCCAGTAATAGTAATGCCCCCATTAGTGCTCCCCAAAATGAATAATGCCCCCTTCTTGGCTTGTGGAAAAAAAAAAAAAAAAAAGGACTCACCTCCCCCATTTGATCGCGCTGCGGTGAACACTCGCTGCTCACTGGAAGCTCAGGACAGGACCTGCGAAACGTCATCACACTGGAGTGAGGGTCCTGTCCTGAGCTTCCAGTGAGCAGCGAGTGTTCACCGCAGCGCGATCAAATGGGGGAGGTGAGTCCTTTTTTTTTTTTTTTTTTAACACAAGTGGGGGAGGGGGCTGGAATTAAAGGCTGTACAATGGAAGCACTCATTAGTAACAGTCCATATAGGAAAATACCGGCATTTATTATTTACCGGTACCGGCAGGGACACTAAACGACCGGCTTGGCTGGTGAGTTACCGGCTAGGTGGCAACCCTATCCAGGAGGCTCCCGGATAAAAGGGGGGACTTCCAATACTCCTGAAAGAGATGGCACATCTCCCAGAAAGCATCGCTCCGTGTAGTGTAACTGTATGTGGGGCTCCGATGCTACGCCATTAGAAGCAGACCCTGCTCCCAAATGTGTATTCAGAGGACACTGGGCAAAAAAAAAATTAAGCGTCTTACGAAATGAGCAGAGTTTCAAAGAGGAGATTGGGGCCTTTAGGCCTCTTGCACACGACCGTGTGGCTTTTTCAGTATTTTGAGGTCCAGAAAAAATGTATCCGCAAAAAATACGGATGACGTCCGCGTGCATTCCGTTTTTTGCGGAACGGAACAGCTGGCTCCTGATAGAACAGTACTATCCTTGTCCGTAATACGAACAATAATAGGACATGTTCTATCTTTGAACGTAACGGAAATACAAAAAAGGAAGGCATACGGGGTACCTTTGTTTTTTTTTTTTGCAGATCCATTGAAATGAATGGGTCCGTATATGGAACGCAAAAAACGGAACGGAAAAAATATATAAGTTTGTGTGCAAGAGGCCTTAGGCTAATTTCACAAGGAGGATTTTGGCTCTGATTCCGCACCAAAAATTCTAGTCAAAAAACGCATGCTGAACTTCCCCATTGCTTTCAATGTTGTTGTTTTTTTCACATGCGGTTTTAAAAACCACATCGCAGAAAAAAGAAGCGTCCTGTCCATTCTTGACTGCGATTCTGTGCGGAATCCGCGTCCAAAAATTCCATTGAAAATGGGCAAGAATGAAAATCCTCGCCTAAACCACGTTAAAAAACAAGTCAGGAAAAAAAAACATGATACGGATTCCGCATCAGGTTTTTTTCCTTGCCCAAAACACTAGCCTTACAAAGGCTAGCTGATCCTTAAGGTCCAGCACCACCACCACGATCAGCTGTTCTGTGTAGCTCCATTGCCGGAAGTTGGTGCCGGAGCTACAGAACACAAGTAACATTGTAGTTGGCAGCATTGGGAACAGATCTCTCCGCTACAATGTTTAAGGAGCAGTGAGGTTCTGGCTCCGACTGAGGATAGGCCACCACTTAAAAATGGCTGAACACCCCCTTTAAATACAAGCTCCACCCAAACTTATTTTTTTTCAGTCTCGCCAAAAAACTGATGAAAACAAGCCATAGCCCCCCTCTCCCAGAGGGTATTTTATTATAAGGTGGTTTGGTGGTGTACAGCCACCTTACTGTGGGACTGTATGATATATTGTATTATTTTATGTGGGCCGTATAGAGCTGTTATGTTTTATTGTATGCGTGGGGCAGCCTCAGTTCTGGTGGTTTTAGGTAGGTGGTATCATCCCCCATCAGTATGGCACTGTGGAGTGTCAGCCCAAGAGGCCATTATTGATAGGGCAAGGAAAACAAAAGGACAACCAAGGACAACATCTGCGTGGAGTTTGTATGTTCTCCTCGTGTCTGCGTGGGTTTCCTCCGAGTTCTCCGTTTTCCTCCCACTCTCCAAAGACATTCCGATAGGGACCTTAGGTTCTGAGCCCCATTGGGGACAGCTTGATGCTAACATTTTTAAAGCACTGCAAAATATGTCAGCGCTATAGAAGTGAGTAAAATAAAAATTTAGGCAGTTTTTCTCCCCAGACCAGTGACATTACTGTGGAGTGAGGCTGACTGTCCTGATGCGGCTGGTAGAGTTGGCGGAAGAAACCGCAGTGTGGATGTGTTATTTCTTCACAGGTTTGCCAGTCCGGTTCCGCCCACTTGTGTTGCTCATTATTATAGTCGAGAACCTCTCACTAAGGGCACATTCAAGCAACCACGCTGTGTTTTGTGGTCCGCAAATTGCAGATCCGCAAAACACGTATGCCGCCCATGTGCGTTCTGCAATTTGAGGAATGCTACGGGCGGCCCATTATATAGAAATGCCTATTCTTATCATGCTGTATATTTTTTGCAGGGCCGCAGAACGGAACAACAGATGCCGACAGCAAACAGTGTACTGTCCGCATCTTTTGTGGCCCCATTGAAATGAATAGGTCCTTTGCGAAACGGATTCGGACCCGTTCATATGGTCGTGTGAATGAGCCCTTATCCTGAGACATGGACTGTACACGTGTTGTAGCTTTGCTTATTCCCTGAGGGACAATTACTGAACTGTGCTTGAATACTTATAGAGACTGAACCTGCCTCTGCTGTCTCGCCCCTGGTGGTTCTCCTCCCGCTCTGCACTAGAATCGGCTGCCTTTACAGTATTTATAGATGTAGCTCATACGGAACAGTTTTAAGGACTGTCGGTTTCTTGCGTGCACTTGGTCTCGATTTTCTCTCCTTTTCCTGATCTGGTTGGTTGTGGTGAGCCTTGTCATCTGCATGTGATCTCCCTCTTCTGTATGCGCTTATGAGTGATGTATTCACAGATTGCCACCATTAAAACATAGCCTTTATTCTAGTTAATCACCCCCAGATACATAAAGAAAAAATAAATATAATAACAAAAATATGAAATAAATAATAAATGGTGAAAATGAGGGGAGTAGTTCGGCGTAGGTGAAGACTGGTTATATTCTGGGACACTGTCCCTAAGTCTCACCCTATAATCGATACCCTACCTACAAAACGTAATGGCCGCCCTGATAGTGGCGAACCCGTATCAGGAACCTCCTATATACCCCTAGGATGGCCCTACTACAAGTTGGCAAATAGGCTACCATAAATACCAAAAATAATAAACCAAAAATAAATATTAAGCCTCCAAAAATATAACATCCACTAGAAATAGCTTATCAACTCCTTAAATCAGACACATCACAAGCATCACCAAATATTTAGATTGCTTTGAATAATGATGACCCAGACCAACGCGTTTTGCCCATTCTATCACAGGGCTCATCAAGGGACATCTTTTTATTATTTGATTGGAGAGTATAAACAAATAGTATCTCCAAAAAGACTATACAAATGAGTCTAACAGCTAGAAAGATTGTGATCAAATAAGGCAAAACAAGATAATGCCAACTTTCAGTGTAAATATCTGAAATATCAGATTTATTCCCTTCATCTTCCCCCCCGCCCCTCCTTCTGTACATCACATATAAGATTCGTACAGGCAGGGAGCTTTTATCCTTATTTATCTTTATATTCTTAAATACCCAATATCACATGTTGGGTTAGCATATATACAGATGACTCAGTCCTTTTATACTTGGGTGCCCGATGTCAGCATGGTTAGAAATAATAGGCTCAATATCCTGAAGATAGTTGGCAGTAGAAGGAGCGATACCACCGCGGACGCCAGGTCTACCCGGACCCCCTCTTTCTGATGAGTCGGCTACTGCCAACTATCTTCAGGATATTTAGCCTATTATTTCTAACCATGCTGACATTGGGCACGCAAGTATAAAAGGACCGTTTTGTAGGTAGGGTATCGAGTATAGGGTGAGACTTAGGGACAGTGTCCCAGAATATAACCAGTCTACACCTACGCAAAACTACTCCCCTCATTTTCACTATTTATTATGTGTTTGATATTTTTATTATATTTATTTTTTCTTTATTTGTCTGGGGGTTATTTTAATTTAACTAGGATAAAGGCTATGTTTTAATGGTGGCAATCTGAGAATACTCGTTTGCTTAGGCACCATGCTCTGTGTCTCTGGTTCCAGGTCCTTGGCTTAGACTGATGTCTCCTTCACCTTTGCAGTTACCCAGGATTTGGCTGATCATAAAGACACTCACTAATAGTCTGAATGGTAGTTCTGGTTCTGACAATCCAGCAGTGTGTTAATAATTGCCGGTTTTTGGGCCAGAGTTTATAGACAATGACTGTTAAAGGGGTTGTCCAGGTTATTTTTTTTTTGTTCTTTGTATGTTTCTAACTAAGCAAATGTAAGGGGTTTTCAGTTCACTTACTTCATCTACAGTGGCCCTATCCTTCTAGTTAGTGTCACATGACCTGTGATGTCAGCTTCTTTCCCTGCTCTGATGACGTTCCGTGCACAAGCTTGAAGGAGCAGGTCTGTGTCTGTGCAGGAAGCGTCACTGTAAGCTGTGCTGGTTGGAGCGACAAGCCACGCCACCTGCTCTGCCGATCTGCTGTTTAACCCCTTCTACCATAAGCAGCACAGACTCATGGTTGGAGGGTCTGCCTCAGGTACTAAGCAGCTGCAGGGTTTCCTCTTCTCCAGGCACTGAAGAGACAAATGCTGTGCACAGGATCTTCCCTCCCTCCTCACCCTGCAAACACAGAGCTGACAAAGACTTTTATTAATATTGGTACATAAGCTCTTTGCGGTGATTTAAACCGCAATCCGCAAAGAGCTTAAATTAATTTATCATCAATGATGGTCTGACCCCCACTCCCACACCATTCAGCCGTTCCCTGTAGCCTCTGGCACTGGAAGTAGCACTGTCAATGGAACACAGCTGTGTTCAAAGTGTGGTGGCCATGACGGGGTACTGCAGCTAAGCTCTCACTGAACTGAATGGGATGTGAGCTGCAGTAACCTACTACACTTTGAACGGAGCTGTGCTTCCTGTTCCATTGAACGTGCTAGTGCCAGCACCAGAGGCTGCAGGGAACTGCTGAATGGTGTGGCATAAGCTAAGGAAAGGTCATCAATGATGGTCTGACCCCCACTCCCACACCGGCACTGATGGGCGGACTTTAGCGCTGCCCTAGCCTGTAAAATGGCTAAAGCCCGCCCATCAGAGCCGGTGACATCACCGAACACACTGCTGGGCGGAAGCCTCTGCCCGGCAGTGTGTTATTGCAAATTAAAGAACCCTTGCCCTGCGCAATCCAGCATCGGAGAATGCTCCGATGCTAATATCAGGGGGGCTGACTGGGTGAAATTATGGTTATGTCCGGGTTTAGCTCTGAACCCGGACAACTCCTTTAAAGGGAACCTGTCACCAGGATTTTGTGCATAGAGCTGGGGACATGGGCTGCTAGATGGCCGCTAGCACATTTGCAATACCCAGTCCCCATAGCTCTCTGTGCTTTTATTGTGTTAAAAAAACGTTTTGATCCATATGCAAATGAACCTGATATGAGTCCTGTGTCCGGAGATGAGTCAAGCGGAAAGGAGCCCAGCACCGCCCCGCGTCCTCCGAATCTCCTCCTTGCTGGCTGACGTCACAGAGCTGGAGGATCTGATGCCAGCACAGGGAATGAACATGATGCCGACACTGCGCATGCGCTAGCTCGCGCATCGCGAGATTTCGGCGCTCCAGCTCTGTGACGTCAACCAGCAAGGAGGAGATTCGGAGGACGCGGGGCGGTGCTGGGCTCCTTTCCGCTTGACTCATCTCCGGACACAGGACTCATATCAGGTCATTTGCATATGGATCAAAACGGTTTTTTAACACAATAAAAGCGCAGAGAGCTATGGGGACTGGGTATTGCAGATGTGCTAGCGGCCATCTAGCAGCCCATGTCCCCAGCTCTATGCACAAAATCCTGGTGACAGGTTCCCCAAGGTCCAGGCCATTTTTTGCAAATCTGACATGTGTCACTTTATGTGGTGATAACTTTAAAACGCTTTTACTTATTGTTTACTCATCACATATTGACTCATAAATATATTGTATCATAACTTTGAGTCAATATATTTTGCCTTTATTTATTAAAAAAAATCCCAAATGAGGTCTGCCTCAGGTACTAAGCAGCTGCAGGGTTTCCTCTTCTCCAGGCACTGAAGAGACAAATGCTGTGCACAGGATCTTCCCTCCCTCCTCACCCTGCAAACACAGAGCTGACAAAGACTTTTATTAATATTGGTACATGAGCTCTTTGCGGTGATTTAAACCGCAATCCGCAAAGAGCTTAAATTAATTTATCATCAATGATGGTCTGACCCCCACTCCCACACCATTCAGCCGTTCCCTGTAGCCTCTGGCACTGGAAGTAGCACTGTCAATGGAACACAGCTGTGTTCAAAGTGTGGTGGCCATGATGGGGTACTGCAGCTAAGCTCTCACTGAACTGAATGGGATGTGAGCTGCAGTAACCTACTACACTTTGAACGGAGCTGTGCTTCCTGTTCCATTGAACATGCTAGTGCCAGCACCAGAGGCTGCAGGGAACTGCTGAATGGTGTGGCATAAGCTAAGGAAAGGTCATCAATGATGGTCTGACCCCCACTCCCACACCGGCACTGATGGGCGAGCTTTAGCGCTGCCCTAGCCTGTAAAATGGCTAAAGCCCGCCCATCAGAGCCGGTGACATCACCGAACACACTGCTGGGCGGAAGCCTCCGCCCGGCAGTGTGTTATTGCAAATTAAAGAACCCTTGCCCTGCGCAATCCAGCATCGGAGAATGCTCCGATGCTAATATCAGGGGGGCTGACTGGGTGAAATTATGGGTATGTCCGGGTTTAGCTCTGAACCCGGACAACTCCTTTATGTTTAAACTGTTTTTTATTCAGTTCATTTTTCAAAAACATTTAACATGTTCACATTTCAATCCATGAAGTACATAATATATATGCAAAAACAAATTACATACTATCAAAAATATCCCTGTAATGTGACATGTTAATAGGGCGTGAGGAATAAACCCCACCACAATTTAGAAAGAAGATACTAAACGTACAAGAAAGAGAAAAAGAAAGAAGGAGGGTAAGAAAGGTAAAGATAAGGAGAGAGAAGGGGAAGGGGGAAGAAGGGGGGAGGGAGGGGAAGTATATGATGAGAGTGCCTGCCATTTATGAAGTGAGTATTGACAGAAGTTCTGGAGAGTCTTGAAACTCGATCCACTGCGACCATACCTTTTGGAATTTATTCGAAAGGTCCGAAGCCTCTGCAGAAATCTCCTCCATTCTGTTTATATGCAACATTTCTTGATACCATTCTCTAATGTTAGGTGCATGTACAGTGCGCCAATGTCTAGGGATCACGGACCTAGCTGCAGAGATAAAAAATCTCAACACATTGCGTTTCTGAGAAGCGATGGAACCTGGTAGGATGGAGAGGAGCGCCACTCTAGGTGTGTTTTCTATTGACTTCCCAGTCATTTTCCTATATATGTCAAAGATTTTATTCCAGAAAGGTTTTACCTTATTGCAGCCCCACCAGATATGCAACATAGTCCCCTTTTCTGTGCTGCATCTCCAACAGGTTTCTGGTACTGATGGGAATATCCTATGTAATCTAACTGGGTACCTGTACCATCGAGCCATAATCTTATAGTTTTTTTCCTGTGCAGAACAGGCCATTGATAATTTGTGAGAGAATATAAATGCTTTCTGTTGTTCCTCCTTTGTTATGGAGGCACCTAGTTCTTGTTCCCAACCTGAAATAAAACTCGGTCTGCCCTGATATGTATCTTCCATCAGATTCCTATATAGCAAAGAAATCAGGTGAGTCGGCGGAGATGATAACAGAAATAATTTCTCAGTTTCAGATAAGGATTTTCCAAAGGAACCTTCCTCACCCTTCGAGGAAATGTATGATTTCAATTGCTCGTATTCCAACCAGGAAACACGAGCATTCAAGTGTTTTGCGGACAAGTCCTGAAAGGACGGCAAAGGAGATCCTGATAGGATGTGATAAAAGCGTGGATCTGCAGATGCCTGCATTCCCAGAAAGAAATCCCTATTGGAACTAGCTGGAAAAGCTGGATTGTGGAAAAGTGGAGTTAAGGGACTGAATTTTCTAGAACAGATGCCTCTCTGTATAAATGAATCCCATAATTTCAAAGTTTGTTGTGTCAGTTTATTACACTTTTTAAACTTGGGACGCATCTCTGTCGCAATCCAAGGAGTATGGTGAAGTGGAGAGGAGTAAAGGGACTGTTCTAGTTGAACCCACTGTTTAGAACGCCTATGATGCTGCCAGTCAAGCAATCTGAGAAAGGAGGAGGCCGCGTGATAAAGCTTCAAATCTGGAAGACCCGCCCCACCCGAGGATTTGGGTCTGGTCAATGTGGAAAGTGCGATTCGAGGACTGGACGAGCCCCATACAAATCTGGTAATTAAAGTCTGCATAGAGCGAAAAAATGCAGAAGGGGGTATCAACGGAACTGTTTGAAAGATGTATAGGAATTTTGGCAAGATATCCATTTTTAAGACATTCATTCTCCCAAACCATGACAACCCTTTTTTATTGTAGTTGGCAAGGTCTTTTGTCGTTCTATCTAATAGTGGGAGGTAGTTTAAAGTATACAACGAATCCGAATCCACTGGTATCTGGACTCCCAAATACTTTATTGCTGAGGATTGCTGCTTAAATTGGAATGATGTGAGTAAGTTGCTGAATTCTTGTTGTGGTATGGATATATTAAGGATATCCGATTTTGAATAGTTAACCTTAAAGTTGCTTAAGTGTCCAAAGCGCTCAAACTCCTTTAAGATTGAAGGAAGAGAAATATGCGGTTGAGAAACATACAGCATCAGATCGTCAGCATATAAGGCTGTTTTATATTGTGTTCCATTTATCGTGGTGCCATGTATTGAGGTATTCATGCGAATTGCTTTGGCCAAATGTTCCATTACAATAACATATAATAAGGGAGATAGTGGGCATCCCTGCCTAGTGCCATTGCTTATTTTTATAGATGGTGAGAATATACCGTTTACCCTCACCTTTGCTGTGGGAGTGGAATATAATGCACGAATTCTACTCATAAATTTAGACCCTAGCCCTATTTGTCTTAGGGAGGCGTCCATAAAACTCCAGTGAACGCGGTCGAATGCCTTTTCGGCGTCAATCGCTAATAGGCACAAAGGGGAGGAGTTACATTTCGCCGCGTTAGTTAGCAATAAAGTCTTTATTGTGTTATCACGAGCTTCCCTACCTCTTACAAAGCCAACTTGATCCGAATGTATTATAGATGGAAGTAAAGGGGATAACCTATCCGCGAGCATTTTTGAGTATATTTTGATATCTATGTTAATTAAGGATATGGGTCTGTAATTTGTTGGAACAGAGTGATCTTTACCAGGTTTAGGTAAAATACTAATGTGGGCTTCCAGGGACTGCGTTACAAATGGCGAGTTAGTATCAATACTATTAAAAACCTTCGTCAAAAAAGGAGACAGAAGGTCCTTAAATTGCTTGTAAAGTGCTGGTGTAAAACCGTCAGGACCGGGGCTTTTCCCAGTAGGGAAGGCGGAAATGGCGTTTGCGACCTCGGTAGTTGTAAAGTCTAACTCTATAGTCTCTTTATCCTGCGTTGAAATTGTAGGAAGAGCTGTTTCCTGTATATAATCTTCAATACGGGTATTTAGAGCCTCAGCAGGTGAGTCTGCAAATTGCCCTTTTATGTTGTATAATTGGGAATAATATGAATGGAACACTTCCATTATTTCGGTAGGATTATGAGTTTTAAGGCCATTAGATTTTTTTATGAAAGGGATAAAGGTTTGGGTCGACCTAGGGTGTATAAAACGTGCTAACGGTCTGCCGCATTTGTTAGAGTATTCGTAGAAGAAGCCCTTCCCTCTATCCGAATATCTTTTATATTTTTGATCAATCAGAGATTTAATAGAGTCCCTGACTTTTAGTAGTTCTACATGCGTTGTTGGGGATAACGTTCTTTTATGCCGTATTTCTAAGTCATGAGCCTGAGATAGTAGTGTGGTTAACTTGAATGCCTTTTCTTTTTTTAATCTGGCCCCATGTTTGATTAATGTTCCTCTCAGAACACATTTTAATGCCTCCCACTGCATTGGTAAAGAGGTGCTGTCTGTGGAGTGGATCTGAATGAATTCACTCACTGTTTTATGTATATCTGCGGCGCAAACTACGTCTTTGAGAAGGTTATCATTCAGTCTCCAATTCCATGGTTTGTGTGCTGAATCAGGAAGGTCTACAGAGACATAAATGGGAGCATGGTCTGAAAACAGAATATCTCCTATGGATGCCCTTGGATTCCATGCCAGTGTTTGATGACTGACCAGGAAAAGGTCAATACGGCTGTATGAATTGTGAGGGGTTGAGTAAAATGTGTAGTCTTTACCTTGTGGGTATATAGTTCTCCATATGTCCACAAGTTGAAGGGAGTGAATCCGCGAGAGCAAAGATCTCAGTTGCCGTCCCGAAGAGGATCCCTGACCCGCGCTGGAATCCATAACTGGATCTAGTGTGAAGTTAAAATCTCCGCCGATCAACACCCGACCCTCCGCAAAGTCGGACATCTGATTTAGGAAAGATCTGCAAATAGAAATCTGTTTTTGGTTAGGCAAGTACCAATTAACTATAGTAAACAGGTTGGAATGTATTCTTAATTTGATGAAGATATAGCGCCCCTCTCCATCCACCCTTACATCCTCCACCGATCCCTGTACAGATTTGTGCAATGCTATCGATACACCCTTGGACCTAGAATCCAAACTAGGGCTGTGGAACCATTGAGAATAATATCTATCTCGGATAGATGGTATGTGGTTCTTTTTAAAATGTGTTTCCTGTAATAATAACACCTGAACTTTCTGTTTATGCATATGGTAAAGAATCTTAGATCGTTTCTGGGGAGTGCTGAAACCTCGGACATTCAAAGATCCTAGCTTTAGGGTAGCCATCTCTCTTCGATACTGTAAATGGGGAAGAGGGGATGGAATGGGAAAAACAAGTAGGGGAAGAAGATCAGGTTAGAAAGGGGGGTGAAAAGGAATTAAAGAAAAGGTACAGTAGAAATAAGATAAGTAGGGTACTAAACACGTCTGGTGAGGACACAAGGAAAAGTGTGACCCCAACTATGTGACGTGATCCCTAAGTGGGGACGGACTTTCAATAGAGGAGCTACTCCCCTCCAACCATCCCGGAGAGATCATGAACAAATATTCTGAACTTGGT
The DNA here is from genome assembly GCF_905171765.1 of Bufo bufo. Lineage (NCBI taxonomy): Eukaryota > Metazoa > Chordata > Amphibia > Anura > Bufonidae > Bufo > Bufo bufo. The sequence continues at coordinate 145,929,375 of NC_053391.1, read as the reverse complement.
AAGTAAAGCACCAAAAACACTGCATGAAATAGACTAATTAAATACAATGGACCAGAACCACAGTAACAATAGGACCAATGTACATTAACAGATTCACAAGTAAGTGATCAGACCATTATGCCTTAAATCCCTGAGCTGGGTATATTAACACCTGCACACCATGAGACGGCATGTATAAGCAGACCTGTCTATGGTTGACTTACTAATTAGAGTGAACCCACTGAATATAATGTATCTGGAATCTCTTCCCGCTAATATTCCATCCCTAACCACGGTCATGAGGACCCAACCCCCCCCCCCCCCCCCCCCCCCCCGCCCGGGCGCCCCCAGAAAATTCTAAGGAAACCCCAAGGGAGCAGATCCCCACAAGGCGGCCAAGGATGAAAAACCAGTGTCACCCCAAGAATCAATAAAAACAGATTTTGTATCACTGACTCGTCTGGCTATATTTTACATTAATATGAACTACAATATGATTACCCACATGAGCTTTTCAGTACGCCCCAATCTGCTAATGTCGCCATACTAGTATCTACTGCTGTCTATGAGGAGACTCTTTGCAAAAATATGTGATGACCCATAAAAGGTTGAGTCAGGCACATACTTAATGCTGCATACCTTTCACTACACAAGGGTGTGAAGCAATCTTCAAACTGTATAACATAATTTGCCAAAGTATACCTATATCTACCATGCTGGGTATGTGCCGATAACTACATTTGACTGAGGCGTCTGAAATTTACATAAAGGCTTCTCATACGATTCCAACAGATATCTGCCTAATAGAACATCTTATATGGAACTGTAGCCCAAACACCACATTTTCTACACGTCCTGTTGTGGACATGTGATTACACAAGACCACCCTTCAAACCCTGGGTCAGTCTTGTATATGGCGTTCTAACCACATGAAATCTTGAGTGGAACATGAACACAGAACAGATAGGAACATCAATCAACCAAAGAACTGACTGTGCGCATCCCATACTATACAGACATGTTAGCACTTTCAAATATCGCGCCTCTAAGATTCATGTCCCAGAGTTAGGATCGCCAGATCATATTGTGTAGGACCTGTGAGTCCTATAAATGTTGCCCAATCAAATAAATCGAGAGTCTACTCCGTGTGAGACCCGTCATCCGCATCCAAGCCTCTGGGTGTGTGTTGTTTCTTCTGGCGAGGCGATCTAGAAGCTCTCTGAGGGAGTGGTGCCCCCCCTTTCATGGGGCCATTAGGTAAGGATGGCCAATCGTGTATCCTCACTGGGGCAATACCCAAGGATTCTGCAAAAGATGGTATGTCCCTGGGGTGACGTAGTGACACCAATTTGCCATTCATGCGGATTTGTAGGCAAAACGGAAAGCCCCAGGTATATGCGATTTTGCTTTGCTGTAAGACTTCCAAAAGAGGGCGCAGGGCCTTCCTTTTCAGCAGGGTGACTCTGGATAAATCCGCCAGGATTTGAAGTGGCGTGTCGTTATATAGCACTTGACCGGCTTGTCTAGCCTTATTCATAATGGCTGCTTTCAGCTGGTATCTATGGACGCGGCATATAACGTCCCGAACCCTATCCGTGTTATCCGGTTTAGGACCTAAGGCTCTGTGGGCCCTGTCCAGTTCCAACGGAGTGTCGGGTGGTGCTTGCAATATATCATTAAAGATGAGGCGCAGGGTAGTGTCCAAATCTTTAGGGGCCACAGACTCAGGTAGCCCCCTCACTCTGATGTTATTGCGGCGCCCTCTATTTTCAATATCATCGAGTAGGTCTGCTAGGTATTGCAGCTGGTATGTGTGGGACTCCATCTTGAAATCCTGCTGATCTTGTCTGGTGGACACTGCCCCAATGTCCTGCTCCACACATGTCACCCTTTCCCCCATATCGAGTATCTCATTTTTAATGTTGAGGACCTCATTTTTATATCCTGCTTCTATTCTGGACACGTAGGTCTCCATATCATCTTTTGTGGGGATTGAGGCGACTCTAGTGAGAAGGTCCCTTATTTCAGCCAGGGTAGGTGAGCCCTGGACGATTTGAGATGCAGCCAGTGAACCACTACATTCTTCAGATATAGGGGAGGTTGAAGGTGCATTAGGGGATTGAGGATTAGAGATATTATTGCCCTGTATCAGGCCCTGTTCCCATTCCCCCTCTCCCCATGCGTCAGACGACTCCTCTGTTATGGCGGTTTCCCGCCCTTCCTGAGGCTGGTGCTGCTGGCAAGATGGAGCGGTATCCCGCCTCTCTCTTTCCCCCGTTACCTCTGAGGACATTGCTGGGCTGTATCGAGGCGACGGCACCACCTCGTCAGACCTCCGGACCGCCGATGTTTCGAGCGGAGATCCCGCTCTGCAGGTCTCTGTCTGTGCGTCCTGAGAATCCCAGGAAGATGGCGCCGGTGGATCGCGCTGTGAACCAGAGGTCAGGAACTTCTCAATTCCCTGCGGGGTGAGGTGTTCGGGTTGGCTGGAAAGCGCAGACCCACTTTTCTTCGGTCTTTTAGGTCCCATTCTGAAATGTTTGCAGTGCTATTAGGGCTATATTACGGTCTCTCCAAAGATTCAGGAGCGGGAGCTGAAGCGACGAACGTCTCTACTCCTCCATAGCCAGGCCACGCCCCCCGGACAACTCCTTTAAAGGGAACCTGTCACCAGGATTTTGTGCATAGAGCTGGGGACATGGGCTGCTAGATGGCCGCTAGCACATTTGCAATACCCAGTCCCCATAGCTCTCTGTGCTTTTATTGTGTTAAAAAAACGTTTTGATCCATATGCAAATGAACCTGATATGAGTCCTGTGTCCGGAGATGAGTCAAGCGGAAAGGAGCCCAGCACCGCCCCGCGTCCTCCGAATCTCCTCCTTGCTGGCTGACGTCACAGAGCTGGAGGATCTGATGCCAGCACAGGGAATGAACATGATGCCGACACTGCACATGCGCTAGCTCGCGCATCGCGAGATTTCGGCGCTCCAGCTCTGTGACGTCAACCAGCAAGGAGGAGATTCGGAGGACGCGGGGCGGTGCTGGGCTCCTTTCCGCTTGACTCATCTCCGGACACAGGACTCATATCAGGTCATTTGCATATGGATCAAAACGGTTTTTTAACACAATAAAAGCGCAGAGAGCTATGGGGACTGGGTATTGCAGATGTGCTAGCGGCCATCTAGCAGCCCATGTCCCCAGCTCTATGCACAAAATCCTGGTGACAGGTTCCCCAAGGTCCAGGCCATTTTTTGCAAATCTGACATGTGTCACTTTATGTGGTGATAACTTTAAAACGCTTTTACTTATTGTTTACTCATCACATATTGACTCATAAATATATTGTATCATAACTTTGAGTCAATATATTTTGCCTTTATTTATTAAAAAAAATCCCAAATTCACAAAAAAAAATAAAAAAATTAGCAAATTTCAATTTCTCTACTCTTATAATAGATAGTAATACCTCCAAAAATAGTTATTTACATTCCCCATATGTCTACTTCATGTTTGGATCATTTTGAAAATGACATTTTAGTTTTTTTGGGACGTTAGAAGGCTTAGAAGTTTATAAGTAAATCTTAAAATTTTTAAGAAAATTTCCAAAACCCAATTTTTTTCAGGACCAGTTCAGTTATGAAGTCACTTTCTGGGGGCTTACATATTAGAAACCACCCATAAATCACCCCATTTTAGAAACTACACCTCTCAAACTATTGCAAACTTTGATAACCCTTTAGAAGCCCCGTGAGAATTAAAGGAAAATGGCAATGAAATTTCAAAATTTCACTTTTTTAAACAGATTTTAAATTTTAATTAATTTTTTCTGCAACACATGAAGGGTTAACAGCCAAACAAAACTCAAAATCTATTACCCTGAATCTGGAGTTTACAGAAAAAAACCATTTGTGCTCAAACACTGATGTATGGGGGCACAGCAGGCTTCAGAGTGGAAGGAGCACCATATGGCTTTTGGAGAGCAGATTTAGCTGGAATTGTAATTGGGAGCCATGTCGCATATGAAGACACCCTGAGGTGGCCCTACAGTGAAAACCCCCTAAAAGTGACCCCATTCCAGAAACTACACCCATCAAGGAATATTTCAAGGTGTATAGTGAGCACTTTGACCCATGAGGCGTTTAACAGAATTAGAAAACTTTGGCTGTGAAAAGGAGAAATTACAATTTTTCCCCGAAAAAGTTGCTTTACACCCACATTTTTCACTTTCACAAGGGGTAACAGGACAAAATGCACCCCACATTTTGTTACCCATTTTGCCCCCGGCAACACCCCATATGTGCTCAAAAAATTATGTATGGGCGCACAGCAGGGCCCTAGAGTCAAACAGCAAAATAAGGATTTTGCTGACCTGAATTGGCAGACATTGATTTTAGGTGCCATGTCACATTTAAAAGATTCCTGAGGTCCCCAGAAATTAAAAACCCCAAGAAGTGACACTATTTTGGAAAGAGCACCCCGTACGTACATTTTAAGTGGTAGAAAGCGTACTTTTCAGTAAACAGGTGTCTCACAGAAGGCAGAAACACTTGTTAAAGGATTTCAAAGTGCACATTTCTGAAAATGAAAAATTACTAGCAGACCCCAATTTTTCACTTTCACAGGAGGTTAAAGGAGAAAATGCACCCCAGTATATGTTCCCCATTTTCTCCCCATTCCGGAAACACTCCATATGTGCTTGTAGCCTGCTGTATGGGCGCACAGCAGGCAAACAGCTAAATGTGAATTTGGCTGGCCTGAATTTGCAGACATGGATTTTAGGTGCCATGTCGCATTAAAAAAATTCCTGAGGTCCCCAGAAATTAAAAACCCCAAGAAGTGACACCATGTTGGAAAGAGCAACCCGTACGAACATTTTAAGTGGTAGAAAGGGTACTTTTCAGCAAACAGGTGTCTCACAGAAGGCAGAAACACTTGTTAAAGGATTTCAAAGCACACATTTGTAATAATGAAAAATTACTAGCAGACCCCAATTTTTTTCTTTCACAAGGGGTTAAAGTAGAAAATGCACCCCAGTATGTGTTCTCCATTTTCTCCCCATTCAGGAAACACCCCATATGTGCTTGCAGCCTGCTGTATGGGCGCACAGAAGGCAAACAGCAAAATATGGATTTTGCTGGCAGGTCTGAATTGGCAGACATGGATTTTAGGTGCCATGTCACATTTAAAAGATTCCTGAGGTCCCCAGAAATTAAAAACCCCAAGAAGTGACCCCATTTTGGAAAGAGCACCCCCGTACGAACATTTTAAGGGGTGAAAAGAGCACTTTTGACCTAACAGTTGTCTCACAGAAAAGAATATGTAGTGGTTGTTGGAAAGTGGATATGCAAGCGAGGTGGACTAAATTAGAGATATAAAGTGGATATATTACAGGGAGCATAAAGGATGAAATTAAATTAATACTCCATGGATGTGTGGTAGATTCTGAAACAATCTTGCATGCACAGGCCAGGTTTTTCAGGGCAGGTTTCGCAGTGATAAATAGTGTCTTTCCTTATCCCCCTTTTGGAACACACCCTGCATCTTTTTTGGGTCCTTCCCTTCCTTGCTGTCTGGGGGACTTGACCTGGAAAATGTTGCCCTGGTACGACACGGGCACCATGACTTCCAGAAGTACTGGGACCCTCCCCAGCCTGGGTTTGAAAAATTAGGTCCTTGATAACCACCTCTTGGAACTGAAGGAAAGTTCCTCTGTGGCCTGCAGACTGAAATAGCACGTAAACATTGCCATCTGTACAATGTGTACGGCCAGCTTTTTGTACCACACTTTCGTTTTCCGTGTGGCACTGTAGGGCTTCAGAAGTTGATCTGAAAGATCTACCCCTCCCATGTGCCTGTTGTAGTCCAGGATACAAAATGGTTTGGGGAATGTGGTTGTGGTACCTCGTACAGGAGCAGGGATGCTAGCGTTAGTGTGAATGGTGGTCAGTACAAGGACATCCCTCTTCTCCTTGTACTTAACCACCAGCATGTTCTCATGGAGGAGAGCCCTACTTTCACCCTTTCTCAGTGGTTGCCCTACCAGAGATCTAGGGAGGCCTCTCTGATTTTTGCGCACTGTGCCGCAAGCCACAGTACCTCTTAACAGTTAATGGGGGTATGCTGGTATAATAGTTATCCACATAGAGGTGGTAACCCTTATCCAGCAGTGGGTGCAGTAAGTCGCACACAATCTTCCCACTAACTCCTAGGATGGGGGGGCATTCTGGGGGTTCTATCTGGGAATCTTTCCCTTCGTAAATGCAGAATTTGTGGGTGTACTTGGAGCTACTCGCACAAAGTTTGTAAATCTTTATGCCATACCTTGCCCCTTTGAAGAGTAATAGGGACTCATCTACACAGACATTTTTATCTGGGTTGTACACCTCAGCAAACTTTGTGTTAAAGTGGTCAATGACAGGCCTAACTTTGAACAGACGGTCAAATGTTGGGTCGTCTTGGGGTGGGCACTGTGAATTGTCGTTGTAGTGTAGGAATTTCCTAATTTACTCAAATAGCTTCCGGGTCATGGTGTTACTGTAAATTGTCCGGTAGAAAATGTCCGAACTCCAATATTGTCTAACGTTTAACTTCTTTACAATGCCCATATACAGCACAAGTCCCCAAAACCTAATCTCTGCTGCATTTACTAGGGTCCAACCTAGGGGTCTAGCATATGCTGATGTAGGGTTCTGAGCAATGAATTGTTGGGCATATAAATTGGTTTGGGCCACCATTACATTTACAAAGTCTTCAGAGAAGAAGATTTAAAAAAAAATCTAGTTCAGTGAAGCCCGCACAGTCTATCTGTATTCCGGAGATGCCCTCAAAATCCAGAATTTGGGGCTGATAATTGTCAGGGGGTGGGGTCCATAAGGGTTCACTCTGGGGGGCTGACTCCACTGCTATCCTGGGGCACCTAGAGGGTCCCGCATCACCGGATGATGATGATGATGATGATGATGAGGGGGTAGAGGAGTAGATGAAAGTGGCATCCTCTTCTCCGTCACTGGCAGACTCAATATCGGAGGCAAGGATGGCATATGCCTCTTCAGCTGAGTATACTCGTTTGGATGGATAGGATATTTTTATTTTATTGGGGTGTGACGTGTCAAATGTAGAAATCTTTATTTCGTGTGAAGGGTGTGTATGTTGTGTTTTCACACATGAAGGGGCTTGTAATAAATTTGAAATTTAATTTAGAAGAAAAAAATTATTGTAAAAAAAAAAGTATTTTCTGCCCACAAAAAAAACTTGCAGTGCTCAGTGGTTGCAAAATGCACGTACGCAGATGGTGTGTTCGTGCAAAATTCTAACCTGACTAACTGAAATATATATATATATATATATATATATATACACTCACCTAAAGAATTATTAGGAACACCATACTAATACGGTGTTGGACCCCCTTTTGCCTTCAGAATTGCCTTAATTCTACGTGGCATTGATTCAACAAGGTGCTGATAGCATTCTTTAGAAATGTTGGCCCATATTGATAGGATAGCATCTTGCAGTTGATGGAGATTTGAGGGATGCACATCCAGGGCACGAAGCTCCCGTTCCACCACATCCCAAATATGCTCTATTGGGTTGAGATCTGGTGACTGTGGGGGTCATTTTAGTACAGTGAACTCATTGTCATGTTCAAGAAACCAATTTGAAATGATTTGAGCTTTGTGACATGGTGCATTATCCTGCTGGAAGTAGCCATCAGAGGATGGGAACATGGTGGTCATGAAGGGATGGACATGGTCAGAAACAATGCTCAGGTAGCCTGTGGCATTTAAACGATGCCCAATTGGCACTAAGGGGCCTAAAGTGTGCCCAGTAAACATCCCCCACACCATTACACCACCACCACCAGCCTGCACAGTGGTAACAAGGCATGATGGATACATGTTCTCATTCTGTTTACGCCAAATTCGGACTCTACCATTTGAATGTCTCAACCGAAATCGGGACTCATCAGACCAGGCAACATTTTTCCAGTCTTCAACAGTCCAATTTTGGTGAGCTTGTGCAAATTGTAGCATCTTTTTCCTATTTGTAGTGGAGATGAGTGGTACCCGGTGGGGTCTTCTGCTGTTGTAGCCCATCCGCCTCAAGGTTGTGCGTGTTGTGGCTTCACAAATGCTTTGCTGCATACCTCGGTTGTAATGAGTGGGTATTTTAGTCAACGTTGCTCTTCTTTCAGCTTGAATCAGTCGGCCCATTCTCCTCTGACCTCTAGCATCCACAAGGCATTTTCGCCCACAGGACTGCCGCATACTTGATGTTTTTCCCTTTTCACACCATTCTTTGTAAACCCTAGAAATGGTTGTGCGTGAAAATCCCAGTAACTGAGCAGATTGTGAAATACTCAGACCGGCCCGTCTGGCACCAACAACCATGCCACGCTGAAAATTGCTTAAATCACCTTTCTTTCCCATTCTGACATTCAGTTTGGAGTTCAGGAGATTGTCTTGACCAGGACCACACCCCTAAATGCATTGAAGTAACTGCCATGTGATTGGTTGACTAGATAATTGCATTAATGAGAAATAGAACAGTTGTTCCTAATAATTCTTTAGGTGAGTGTATATACACTGCTCAAAAAAATAAAGGGAACACAAAAATAACACATCTTAGATCTGAGTTAATTAAATATTCTTCTGAAATACTTTGTTCTTTACATAGTTGAATGTGCTGACAACAAAATCACACAAAAATAAAAAAATGGAAATCAAATTTTTCAACCCATGGAGGTCTGGATTTGGAGTCACACTCAAAATTAAAGTGGAAAAAACACACTACAGGCTGATCCAACTTTGATGTAATGTCCTTAAAACAAGTCAAAATGAGGCTCAGTAGTGTGTGTGGCCTCCACGTGCCTGTATGACCTCCCTACAACGCCTGTGCATGCTCCTGATGAGGTGGCGGACGGTCTGATGAGGGATCTCCTCCCAGACCTGGACTAAAGCATCTGCCAACTCCTGGACAGTCTGTGGTGCAACTTGACGTTGGTGGATAGAGCGAGACATGATGTCCCAGATGTGGTCAATTGGATTCAGGTCTGGGGAACGGGCGGGCCAGTCCATAGCATCAATGCCTTCGTCTTGCAGGAACTGCTGACACACTCCAGCCACATGAGGTCTAGCATTGTCTTGCATTAGGAGGAACCCAGGGCCAACCGCACCAGCATATGGTCTCACAAGGGGTCTGAGGATCTCATCTCGGTACCTAATGGCAGTCAGGCTACCTCTGGCGAGCACATGGAGGGCTGTGCGGCCGTCCAAAGAAATGCCACCTCACACCATTACTGACCCAATGCCAAACCGGTCATGCTGGAGGATGTTGCAGGCAGCAGAACGTTCTCCACGGCGTCTCCAGACTCTGTCACGTCTGTCACATGTGCTCAGTGTGAACCTGCTTTCATCTGTGAAGAGCACAGGGCGCCAGTGGCGAATTTGCCAATCTTGGTGTTCTCTGGCAAATGCCAAACGTCCTGCACGGTGTTGTGCTGTAAGCACAACCCCCACCTGTGGACGTCGGGCCCTCATATCACCCTCATGGAGTCTGTTTCTGACCGTTTGAGCAGACACATGCACATTTGTGGCCTGCTGGAGGTCATTTTGCAGGGCTCTGGCAGTGCTCCTCCTGTTCCTCCTTGCACAAAGGCGGAGGTAGCGGTCCTGCTGCTGGGTTGTTGCCCTCCTACGGCCTCCTCCACATCTCCTGATGTACTGGCCTGTCTCCTGGTAGCGCCTCCATGTTCTGGACACTACGCTGACAGACACAGCAAACCTTCTTGCCACAGCTCGCATTGATGTGCCATCCTGGATAAGCTGCACTACCTGAGCCACTTGTGTGGGTTGTAGACTCCGTCTCATGCTACCACTAGAGTGAAAGCACCGCCAGCATTCAAAAGTGACCAAAACATCAGCCAGAAAGCATAGGAACTGAGAAGTGGTCTGTGGTCACCACCTGCAGAACCACTCCTTTATTGGGGGTGTCTTGCTAATTGCCTATAATTTCCACCTGTTGTCTATCCCATTTGCACAACAGCATGTGAAATTGATTGTCACTCAGTGTTGCTTCCTAAGTGGACAGTTTGATTTCACAGAAGTGTGATTGACTTGGAGTTACATTGTGTTGTTTAAGTGTTCCCTTTATTTTTTTGAGCAGTGTATATATATATATAACTACCACTAACTGCAGGTCTTTTAAAAAAAAAAAAAAATCAAAAACGTGCAGCTGTAAATGAGCACACTACTGATCGGTGCTCTGCAACACGCACGCACTCACACAGATCGTGCGTGCTTGCAAAAACTGTAGTATAAAAATTCACTACAGTGCGTTCGTGCAAAGATGGTGCACTAGATGGTGCGTTCGTGCAAAAATCGAAACTGACACTAACTGAAATTTATACATATATATATTGTATACCGGTATATCTAACTAACTACCACTAACTGCAGTTCTTTTTTCACACAAAAAAAATTAAATAAAAAAAACTTAAAATGTGCAGATGTAAATTAACACACTACTGATAGGTGCTCTGCAGCACTCACGCACACAGATCGTGCATGCTTGCAAAAACTGTAGTATAAAAATTCACTACAGTGTTAAAAAAGTAAACACTGGCAAAAAATTAACTTATATCTATATATATAGAAATATAGAACTCTATATATATTTAAATAATGCCCTAACTACAATTTCTTCTTTTTGAACCAAAAAAAAAGAAAAATTGGCAAGAAAATCAACACAGATGTTAAAAAAAAAAGCACAAAGAATAATCCCCAGGTGCTGATCAGGCAGGTATGCACTGAACAGCACTTGGAGGTCTCAGCTCGCACGCTGAAAAAGTGGTGCAGAGCTCGAAAATTGCACAAAAATAAAAATAAAAAGACCAAAAAAAGCGCACGAATAAAATGGCGTCCATAAAAAAAGGACGGGGGGAGGGAGGGGACAGGGACGGAGGGTGGTTAAGGGATCTGGAACAGATGCAAATGAAGAAAAAAATCAGTGCAGCAATTCCAGATCTTCTTCTTCTTTTTTTCTTTCTTCTTTTTTTCTTCTTTGAGCAGGAAAGGGTTAAAAGTGCAGTGGTGGTGCACCACAAGTCCCAGCAAGCCAACAGCAGCACAGAAAAGGACAGAACCTTTCTGCATGCAGTCGCCAGCCAGAATGGCTGCATGTAGGGAAGTTCAGCCCTTTCCTGTATGTGTCACCGAGGTTCCTGGCTTCGGTGAAGTAACAGCCAGTATTTTATGTGTCAGCAGCAGCTATTGCTAATTGACACCTTGAGATTTACCATGGCTGTTGTAGCTGATCCGGGACGGCTCTTACTGGGAGTTGTCAAAGTGCTGGGTGGGTGACTACTCCCCATATTCCAGGCCGGGTTTTGCCAGGCATAAAACCCAGCCAGCACTGCCAGGTGTGTGGATTTACCTCCCTCAGACAGTGGAGCTCAGGAGTCTATGTGCTGTGAACTGAGGGCTGTGCTGGGATTTGAGGTTTAAGCCGGGCTGGAGGACTCAGGCCACTCTAAAGGCAAACAGGCTACCTATGGACTTGATGAGGCTGAATGGCTAACAGGATGTGAATTAACACCCAGGAGAAAAGGTGACTTTTATTGTTTATGGACTTTCCTTGTGTGTGAACAAACACCAAGCCACCTGCGTTTTGTGATACACCTTATCTGCATTTTGTTATACACCAATGTGTGAATAAACACTGCTGTTTGATTCAAGAACTGTGTACTTTGCCTCTATACTGCATCCGCTAGTCCTAACTACCAGAGCGAATCCCCACAATTGGTGGAGGATGAGGGCAAGCGAAGTGAGGCTGACGTGAACGCCGTTATATTTTTGGGTTTGCATTTTTTGGGCACAGTTGTATGTCGTACATCAAATCAGCTTTATTTCAACCCGTGCCCCCCGACAAAATGGAGGCTGTTGTTAAGGCCCTCATGGAGGCTAATTTTCAGCAGCGAGAGACCGACCTGAACCAACGGGAGGCTAATAAGCAGCGGCAAGAGACCAACCAATTGCTGCTACAACACGTGAGCCCATGGACACTAATTGTGGTTACCGACAATCGCTATATGCTAGGAAACTGTGTGCCACAGGTACCCCGGAGGCTCTAGACCACTTGTGCCAGGTGGAAGTGGGAGACACTCAAGCGGAGGTGCTGCTGGACTCAGGGAGCTTGGTGACCCTGTTAAGGGCTACCCTAGTGCGGTCCGCTGAGTATACTGGCCAGAAAGTTGGGGTGATGTGCATTCATGGAGACTTGAAAGACTACCCCACCGCGCTGGTGTCTCTAACCATGGTGGCCGGCAGGTGGACCCACGAAGTGGCAGTCTCGACAAATCTCCACTATTAACTCATAATAGGGAGAGACTTTCCAGGTTTCCCTGCCCTATGGCCGGTTGTGAGAGTTAAGGATACCCCTGAGACAGGAATAAGCCCAGGAGATTGGCCTTCTTCAGGGGGACGGCCAGAACCCTGGGAACCTGAGGCCGAAGGGCCAGCAGTAGGGGTGACCGCCACTTCTGTGGAAGAGGGGGAGGCAATCCCACGTAGGGTAATGGTGGGAGTCATGGAGGAGTTGCCACTGGTATAAACCGCAAAGTGAAGCAGTATGGGAGGAGATATATAGGGAGGCAATCACTGCTAATAGATGACAGCTGGGAGAGGGAGAAGAGATGTCAAAACGAAAGCAAAACAAAAGAACATCATGCAGGAGGTATTGAAGAACGTCTATCAGAACTTCTCAGAGATCTGGCGGTGACAAACACTAGCCCCCAGCACCTGTTCCGCTGTCCCTTAGTTCCCCTCCCGATTATTGAGGTACCATTTGAGAGAATCGCTATGGATCTCATAGGTCCACTACCGAAGTCCGCTAGGGGGCACCAACACATCTTGGTCATCCTGGACTACACCACTCGGTACCCGGAGGCGGTGCCACAGCAACATAAATCGACCAAACTCATAGCAAAATAGTTAATGGAGATGTTTTCGCGAGTGGGGATACCCAAAGAGATTCTGACTGACCAGGGGACTCCTTTTATGTCCAAGGTCATGCGGGACCTCTGTAAGTTGCTAAATATCAAACAGATACGGACATCCGTCTACCACCCGGAAACTGACGGCCTAGTAGAAAGGTTTAATCAAACGTTAAAAACTATGTTAAAACGAGTAGTAGCTAAGGATGGAAAGGACTGGGACCTCCTTCTGCCCTATCTTATGTTCGCAGCGCGAGAAGTGCCCCAGGCCTCTACTGGGTTCTCGCCCTTCAAACTACTATATGGCAGACATCCACTGTTGGATATAGCCAAAGAGGCGTGGGAGCAACAACCCACACCATATAAAAGTATTGTTGAATACGTCACCCAGATGCAGGAACGTATGGAAACCATGTTGCCGCTGGTAAAGGAACATATAGAGGCAGCTCAGCAAGCTCAAAGTCGGCAGGCTCGGGTCCGGATCTTTAACCTGGGAGATCGGGTTTTGGTTCCGGTACCAACAGTGGACAGTAAGTTACTGGCTAGGTGGCAGTGATCCTACGAGGTATTTAAAAAGGTTGGAGATGTAAACTACAAGGTACACCAGCCAGGGCGGCAGAAGCCGGAGCAGGTGTACCATGTGTATTTACTCAAACCGTGGAAGGATAGGGAGACCAGTACTGACGATAGCCCGCGGCCAAGTTTTCTAGAGGGAGAGGTTCCGGCCCCTAAGTCTGATATAAGAGGAGTTTGTCAGCAGGCCAGGGAGTTTGTCAGCAGGAACACAAATGTGTTCTCAGACCTCCCTGGACGCACTTCCATAATCCAGCATGACATTGTCACTGAGCCTCAGGCCAAAATCTGGTTAAAACCATACTGGGTACCCGAGACTCGGCGACAGACCATCTCTGAGGTAGTACAACTAATGCTGCAACTAGACGTTATCGAGGAGTTCAAAAGTGAGTGGGCCAGTACTGATACCTAAACTGGACGGAATGTTGTGGTTTTGTAACAATTTTCTAAAAATTAAGCGAGGTATCTAAGTTTGACGCGTATCCCATGCCCCGGGTAGATGAGCTGATTGAGAGGTTAGGACAAGCCCGGTATTTTTCTGTTTTGGACCTCACCAAAGGGTACTGGCAGGTACCCCTAATGGAGGCTGTCAAAGAGAAAATGGCCTTCATCACACCAGAGGGGCTGTACCAGTATAAAGTGTTACCCTTTGGTGTGCTTGGCGCTTTCAAAAGGCTAATGGACATTGTGCTGTGACCACATCGTCGCTACGCTTCGGCTTACCTGGACGATATTGTCATCCATAGTACCGACTGGGAAAGTCACCTGCCCAAAGTGCAGGCTGTAGTAGACGCCCTTCGGAAGGCTGGACTAACCGCTAACCCAAAAAAAATGCGCAATAGGGTTAGAGGAGACAAAATACCTGGGGTGTGTCATTGGGCGCGGAGTGATCAAACCCCAAGTAAACAAAATAGAGGCGATAAGAAATTGGCCCCGATCTGTAACCACTAAACAAGTAAAGTCGTTCCTAGGAATGATAGGCTATTACATGAGATTTGTTCCCCACTTTGCCACTATAACCGCGCCCTTGGCAGAGCTCTTGAAGGGACAAAAATCTGTGATGGTTCGCTGGGATGAGTGGGCGGAAGAGGCTTTTTCCACTTTGAAGTTGGCCGTGTGCGGATCACCGGTTTTGGTGACGCCCGACTTCAATAGGGAATTCGTGGTACAGACAGATGTCTCCAAAGTAGGCCTCGGTGCTGTAATCTCTCAGGGAGTACACGGGGAGGAGCATCCCATTGTCTTTTTAAGCCGCAAACTCACCCCAGCCGAAACCAGGTACAGCATAGTTGAGAGAGAGTGCCTGGCTATTAAGTGGGCACTCGAGTCTCTCCGCTACTAATTGTTGGGGAGAAAGTTCTGCCTGGTGACTGACCACTCCCCTCTCAAGTGGATGAGCGAGGCCAAAGAGAGAAATGCCCGAGTCACCAGGTGGTTACTGTCCTTACAGAACTTTAAGTTGTCCGTGGAACACAGGGCAAGACGGTTGCAGGGAAACGCGGATGCCTTGTCTTGTGTATACTGTATGGCAAGTGTTCACCCCCTCAGGGTTGAACAAAGGGGGGGGTATGTAAGAAGGCACCTGGAATCATCGTGGATGGAAGGTATGTGTCACCGAGGTTCCTGGCCTCGGTAAAGTAAGAGCCGGCATTTTATGTGTCAGCAGCAGCTATTGCTAATTGACACCTAAAGATTTAGCATGGCTGTTAAAGCTGATCCAAGGCGGCTCTTACTGGGAGTAGTCAAAGTGCTGGGTGGGTGACTACTCCCCATGTTCCAAAAACCAGCCAGCACTGCCAGGTGTGTGGATTTACCTCCCTCTGACACTGGAGCTCAGGAGTCTGTGTGCTGTGAACTAAGGGCTGTGCTGGGATTTGAGGTTTAAGCCGGGCTGGAGGACTCAGGCCCCTCTAAAGGCGAACAGGCCGGCTATGGACTTGATGAGGCTGAATGGCTAACAGGATGTGAATTAACACCCAGGAGAAAAGGTGACTTTTATTGTTTATGGACTTTCCTTGTGTGTGAACAAACACCAAGCCACCTGCGTTTTGTGATACACCTTATCTGCATTTTGTTATACACCAACATGCAGTGTTGGACTGGGGTACCTAGGGCCCACCAGTAAAATTTATTATGGGGGCCCACCGTACGGATACATTCAAATATAATAAATAATCTAACATGTTTTTTATATGCAAAAAAATATTTTTTTATTAACATAGGCTGGTTGAGATACTGTACATTGAATATATTTATACAGTGCAGTAAGTCTAATGTGTTATGTGCCACTTGTGCAGGGGGTGGGAGACTAGGGGCCCACCTTGTTCAGGGGCCCATTGGGGGATTACCCTGTATCCCTGTGGGCCAGTCCGAGCCTGCCAACATGTGAATAAACACCGCTGTTTGATTCAAGAACCGTGTACTTTGCCTCTATACTGCATCCGCTAGTCCTAACTACCAGAGCAAATCCCCACAGCTGCTATAGTGCTGCCATTGACTGGAGCGTTGTTCCAGCCAATTGCAGCGCTCGCAGGGGACCCCAAACACAGGTGTCCCCTGCCTCACCTCGGAGGAGACCGGTGCTGACCAGTTCAGCACCAGTCACCTCCCTCTGACCCCCACCCGACCCGCAGCTTTTTTCAGCTTCCGGCGCTGCGATGTGCCAGTCTTCATTGACTGGCCAATCACAGCGCTTGGAGCTGCAGGGGGGCAATGCTCCCCCCCCCCCCCCCCGATCATTCCCCATAGCTCCGCAGACCTTGCGCCGTACATGTACGGCGCTGGTCCTTAAGGGGTTTATTATTAATTGCTAGTTTAGTGAGCATATACAGGACTCCATTGTTTTACAGTTACCAGGACTGGTAACTGGTACTAGGCCGCATTGCTAAGGGCTGAGAGACCTGGAGACCTTTTAGGAGAGGCCACTGGGCTAGAAGGTATAAAGGATAGCTACATATAAGAAGAGTTTAAGTTCCAAGGATGATATCTGTGAGACTACTACCTGTCTCTTTGTATTCCACTGATCTTAGGTGTAGGTCGTCTTGGGTATTGGCTGAGAACTGAGTGCAGGTTAAGTGATTGTTTCTGTATCTTATGCCATATGTGATCTGTGTCAGTATTTTCTGTATATGCCTTTATCACTGCTTAGTAAACTTGTTTGTTGTCTAAGCCTATTTATTCCAGGACCGTGAAACAGCTACCATGTTACAAAATATGGGAAAACTGTAAGCATTTAAATCAGTGATGTATCTCCAATGGCACTAGACCCCACAGCTGTTACAGGCCCAAGGGCTTCCTTTTAACGTTTGTTCATTTGCGTTTTTTGTGCTTGTGTATTTATGTAATAACTATGCTGTATATGTGCATCTGTAGCAATGCATGCACAACTATTTTTTCCATCTAAAATAACAGATGCTTAAAATACAGGATCAATTCTTTCTTTATATTTCTGTTCTTCTGATGGATCAGAAGAACGGAAAAATAAACAGTAATGTGAACCTGGCCTAATTGAAATTCCTGGTCATTTTGGGCTTTGAAGTCAAGCAGGTGGTCCTATCAGTGACTGACATCCTTCCCTCTATGACTGTGTATACAGAGATAGCTGTCAATCACTGATAGGACGTCTCCTTGACTTCAAAGCCCAGCAGGAATTTAAATTAATACATTACACATTTTACTGAATCTTTTCCCACAAAACTATATATCAATCAGCTCCTCCTGCTCTATAACATGCTGCCTGCAGATTGTACTGCAATTTCATGGTGACATTTTCACTGTAAGATGAGCTGTATTTGGACATAGTGTACCATTAATTAAGCAGGAATATCTGGCAGTACTAATATGTAATAATTATACCTCTTGAGATTTGTTGTTGCTTCCTTCTGTGATTTCCGTGGCTAACCATTACTTTTCTTAATCTTACCTGTCTAGCATACATAAAGTCTTTCATCATTTTTTTAAGTCTGATTCTTTAGAAGAAATTATTTATTTTTTAATCGTGTTAAAGAGGATTTTTTTTTGTTTGGTTTTGATATTTAGTAGGTAATTAATTTGTTAACATTTGGTCCCTGAGATCACCTCTAAAGGGTTAAGCAGTTTTTCTTTATATGCTTGGTTACTTAACCCTTAGAGGATCCTGAGATTTTCCATTTTTGCATTTTCGTTTTTATGTTTCCATTCACATAGCCTTATGAGGGCTTATTTTTTGCAGGACAAGTTGTACTTTCTAATGGCGCCATTTACGGTTGCATACCATGTAGTGAGAAGCAGAAAAGAAATTCCAAATGGGGTAGAATTGGCGAAAAAAAGCTACTCTGACAAAGTTTTTTTTTGTTTGTTTTTACACTGTAGACCACACTTGTATAATTTTTCTTGCGTTTTTAATACTGAAAAGAAAGTTAAAACCTTTGAGAAATAAAAAATATCTTTATCAGCATATTCTGACCCCTATAATATTTTTGTAGTTATGTGTACGGGGCTGTGTGAGGGCTCATTTGTGTGGGGCGATCTGCATTTTTTAGTGATACCAATTTGAAGTGTGTGTGACTTTTTGATCACTTTTTATTAAAAAAAATATTGAGGAGTTGGTGACAAAAAATGGCAAATTGGCATTTTTTTTTTTCGATTACGCCATTTGCCGTATGCCATTAATATTAATATATATTAATTGTATGGGCGGTGCCCATGATGTTTATTTTTTTTATTGGTTAATTATTATTGGTTAATTTTTTTTATATATGTAAAATCTTTTTCAACCTGGGTGACTATAACTTGCAATCATTAGATTGCCTATTGTGTTCATTGATGGCTATTAGAGATGAGCAAATCAAATCCCACGAAGTGGCATTCGATCCGAATTTCAGGATAAATTCGATTCGCCTCGATGCCGAATTTCCTCATGCTTCGCGAATCGATTTAACCTGAAATAGTGTAAAAAAACAAAAGAAAAATTAATACATACCTCCTCCATTTGCTTGCGACGATGTATGAACGCGGCATCTGAAGGGTACAATGATGGGGGGCGGCGCTATCGCAGCTCCCTGCCATTGCACCCGCTACTTACAAAAAAATGCGTCACGAAGCGAATTTTTCTAAAATTCGGCGAATCAGCCAAATCGAACTTTTCAAATATTCGCTCATCTCTAATGGGTATATAGCCATCATTGAACACTTAATTTTCAATATAACAGTAAGTTCTGCCACCTAGTGGCCTGTATTTGTATATTCCTCTAATAGACTCCGAAGCCTGCTTGAGGCGTTGGTCTATTAGATCAATGTAACAGGTTCCTCGATCTCAGCCGGGGAATGCTGTTACCAGAGCGGAAGCGTCCGGCTTCCGCTTCCGGACTGATCAGATGCCATGGTCACATTTGACCACGGCATCTGAAAGGGAAAATGTATGAGATCAGCCTTATGGCTTATCGCATACATGTGCTGCGGGTCTCTGCTATTTAAAATAGGTAGATTTCTGCCCAGTGATTAAGATACTATTTTTAGTATGGGTTTTGGAGGGAAAAATTCCCACCGTTTTTGCGGTGGTCACTGGGCAGAGTGGATATTCTGTCCAGTGATGTCCGTAATTGGCTAAAGTTTAGGGCCTGTCTGGTTGCAGGGTTTCGGGTTTTGGCACCCTGCAACAAGTCCTGATTGGTGGGGGTTCAGAAAGTGGGGGCTATAAATGTCCTGGCTCGCAGGCTGGCTTGCCTTTTGTCGCGGCAGCCCTTGAAGCCTGACCCACGCGCCACTCCCTGGAGATGGATGCTCATCTGGCCGACCTAACCAGCCATGCTGCGGAAGATGGTGCCCCGTCCTGGATTCGGGGATTTTCTTCTTCGTGTCAAGACCGTTTCCCGTCTTTCCTGCCTGGTGCCTCCCCGTGTGTCCAACGCCCCCCTCTGTCCAGAAGTTCGTGCGGGATAGGCGGCGCAGAGGCATCCCTGGTTTCGAGTCATGGTGCGGCAGGCCGCAGTGTCCAATGTGGAGCTGGGCATCCTGGATCTCGCGAGAGTAGTCGCGAGGCAGCAGACGCAGAAGCGAGATTCCTCACCCGTCGCTTTCTGCGGATGCGCATTGATGATGTCAGACACTCCTGCGCTGCGTTCCAACGAGCTGAAAGTCTGGATGGATTGTCGGGACCTGGGCAACAGCGCCCGGATTACAATTTGCTGGGGAAGTGAATCCTGTCGTCAGGCCGGCTGGACCCCCTCCTTCTGGATCTCCTGGACCCATCACAGCTGCAATGCCTCAGCCTGGACCAGGTCTACACTCGGGTGAGTGCTGTGCTGCGCAGATGGCCCCTGTTCTGTTCTATTTGTCCACTGTTCTGTCCTCTCTTCAAGCTATATTCCCTTTGTCTCCCCTCAACCCCCCATCAGTCAGCTTTAAGTGATCCTGTCATTACAGATGTTTCTGCTGCGTGGCTTGCCACAGGTGCGGGGGGGGGGGGGGATGTGGACAGCATTGTGGAGCCGTTATTGGTTCCACAGTGTTTGCCCGTGATTGACAGGTCTAAAGGTCTGTCTGAGACTTGTTTGAAAGAAGTTCCCCTCTTGGTTTTCATCTTTCTACATCTGTTAAGAAAAAAATATGGAATTCTAGATATGTAGATATTTAATCTCTCTTGCCTGCGTCCAAGGACTTTGTTTCAAAACTGGACCGCAGGGAAGAGAGGTCTGAGGAGGATAGGCGCCTTCCTGTTCCTTGTTTTTTTAATAATTGGCTCCAGGCATTTTGTATTTTTGCCAGCATGGTTGGTAAGAAACATCCTGAGAAGTTTTTCAGGCTTGTTTCAGCACGTGGACATTGTACTGGAAGCCTACAAAAGCTTTGGTGGCTTTGGTTGGTTTCAGTATGATGAGAATTTCCGGCAGAAATTGGCAGTTTATGCTCAGTTGAATTGGGGTACAAAGGATGTTGGCCTCTGACTAAATCTTTTGGTTCCCAAGAAATCACTGGCGTTAACCCAGAAGCCTTCCCCTGTGGGGGGTTTGTTGAAACGTGGTCTTTGCTTTGCTTACAATGAGTCGCAGTGCAAATGGCCTGCGAGTTGTAAGTATAAGCATGAATGTGTATATTGCAGCGGGAGTAACCCTCTTTCCAGATGGTTTAAGAAGGCGAATTTGCCGTCGCAACCGACGGTGAAGGAATTTCTTTCCAAAAGCTTGGACGCTGGTAAGCTTAGCAAGAATGCTGCTGGCCTTGTTAAACAAGTTTCCAAATCGGCAGATAGCTGATTTGTTGATGGCTTATTTTTCATATGGCTTCATTCTGTCTCCATTTTCAGGACGGGGCTGTACGATGGTGAGTAATTTACCGTCTGTGCCGCGTGTCCCGGAAGTGGTTAAAGCTAAGATACAGAAAAGAAATTAATGCTGCAGGATTTCTCGTCCTTTTTTGGTGCCATCTTTTGAGGATTTTCGTTTATCTCCTCTGGTGATGGTGCCAAAGAAGGAGCCTAATTCTTTTCGGATTATTCATCATTTGTCTTATCTGTTTGGTAATTCTCTTAATGATGAGATTGATAAATCCCTGTCGTGTGCTTGTTATTCCACATTTGATATGGCGGTTTCGGTTGTTAAGTCTTTTGGTAAGGGGGCCTTGATGGCTAAGGCCTCATGCACACGACCGTTGTGTGCACCCGTGGCTGTTGTTCCGTTTTCCGTGATTTTCTGCGGACCCATTGACTTTCAATGGGTCCGTTGAAAACTCGGAAAATGCACCGTTTGTCATCCGGCTCCGTGATCCGTGTATCCTGTCCGTCAAAAAAATATGACCTGTCCTATTTTTTTGACGGACAATGGTTTACGGACCCATTCAAGTCAATGGGTCCGTGAAAAAACACAGATGCACACAAGATTGGCATCCGTGTCCGTGATCCGTGTCCGTAGGCTACTTTCATACAGACGGATCCGAAGATCCGTCTGCATAAAAGCTTTTTCAGAGCTGAGTTTTCACTTCGTGTCTATTCTAACACCGAGGCGTTCCCATAGTGATGGGGACGCTTCTAGTTAGAATATACTACGAACTGTGTACATGACTGCCCCCTGCTGCCTGGCAGCACCCGATCTCTTACAGGGGGCTGTGATCCGCACAATTAACCCCTCAGGTGCCGCACCTGAAGGGGTTAATTGTGCGTATCATAGCCCCCTGTAAGAGATCAGGGGCTGCCAGGCAGGAGGGGGCAGACCCCCCTCCCTCCCCAGTTTTAATATCATTGGTGGCCAGTGCGGCCCCCCCCGCTCCCCCTCCCTCCCTTTCTTGTATTATCATTGGTAGCCAGTGTGCGGCCCCCCCGGCCCCCCCTCCCTCTATTGTATTATCATTGGTGGCCAATGTGCGCCCCCCCCCCGGTCCCCCCTCTATTGTATTAATATCATTGGTGGCCAGTGTGCGGTCTCCCCTCTCCCCCCCCCCCGATCATTGGTGGCAGTAGAGAGTTCCGATCGGAGTCCCAGTTTGATCGCTGGGGCTCCTATCGGTAACCATGGCAACCAAGACGCTACTGCAGTCCTGGTTGCCATGGTTACTTAGCAATATTAGAAGCATTATACTTACCTGCTGCGCTGTCTGTGACCGGCCGGGAGCTCCTCCTACTGGTAAGTGACAGGTCTGTGCGGCGCATTGCTTAATGATCTGTCACTTACCAGTAGGAGGAGCTCCCGGCCGGTCACAGACAGCGCATTGGTGGCCAGGGGGGAGCACACTGGCCACCAATGATAATACAATAGAGGGAGGGGGGGGGGCGCACATTGGCCACCAATGATAATACAATGGCGGGGGGGGCGCACACAGGTCACCAATGATAATACAATAGAGGGAGGGAGGGGGGGCCGGTGGGGGGCCGCACACTGGCCACCAATGATATTCAAACTGGGGAGGGAGGGGGGTCTGCCCCCTGCTGCCTGGCAGCCCCTGATCTCTTACAGGGGCTATGATACGCACAATTAACCCCTTCATGGTGCAGCACCTGAGGGGTTAATTGTGCTGATCACAGCCCCCTGTAAGAGATCGGGTGCTGCCAGGCAGCAGGGGGCAGTCATGTACACAGTTTGTAGTATATTCTAACTTGAAGCGTCCCCATCACCATGGGAACGCCTCTGTGTTAGAATATACTGTCGGATATGAGTTTTCACGATCTAACTCAAATCCGATGGTATATTCTAACATAGAGGCGTTCCCATGGTGATGG
Source organism: Bufo bufo (assembly GCF_905171765.1). Taxonomy (NCBI): domain Eukaryota; kingdom Metazoa; phylum Chordata; class Amphibia; order Anura; family Bufonidae; genus Bufo; species Bufo bufo. The sequence continues at coordinate 145,906,645 of NC_053391.1, read as the reverse complement.
GGACGCTTCAAGTTAAAATATACCATCGGATTGGAGAAAACTCTGATCCGATTGTATAATAGGGACTCCTGACTCTACATTGAAAGTCAATGGGGGACGGATCCGTTTGCAATTGCACCATATTGTGTCAACGTCAAACGGATCCGTCCCCATTGACTTGCATTGTAATTCAGGACGGATCTGTTTGGCTCCGCACGGCCAGGCGGACACCAAAACGACTTTTTTTTCATGTCCGTGGATCCTCCAAAAATCAAGGAAGACCCATGGACGAAAAAACAGTCACGGATCACGGACCAACGGAACCCCGTTTTGCAGACCGTGAAAAAATACTGTCGTGTGCATGAGGCCTAAGGCTGATATTCAGTCTGCATTTAGGCTCCTTCCAATTCACCCTGCTGCATTTAATTCATTAGGTTTTTGTTTGAGCGCTTTTTATTTTGATAAATGTTTACCTATGGGGTGTTCGATTTCGTATTTTTATTTTGAGGCTTTTTCCACCTTTTTGGAATGGGTTGTTGCAGTGCGCTCCATGAAAGGAGGCATGGTGCATTATCTGAATGTTTTTTTATTTGTTGGTCTAGCTGATTCATCTGTTTGTCAAGATTTGTTGTCATAATTTTCTTGTGTTTGTTCAGAGTTTGGCGTTCCTTTAGCTTCAGAGAAGACAGTGTTACCTTCTAGTTGTGTTGAATATTTAGGGATAGTTATTGATTCAGGTGTTGAGGAGTTTCGTTTACCGGAAGAGAAGATTGTAAAAGCAGTTTTGTTAATTAAGAATTTTTTGTTGAGGCATAGTGTTACTGTTAGGCCTCATTCACACGGGCATAGCGGGTGACGTGCGAGAAAAGATGCAGGTGCGTTGTGGGAAAATGCGCTTTTAATGCGTTTTGCATGCGCGTGATAAAAATCGGCATGTTTGGTACCCAGACCCGAACGTGGACTTCTTCACAGAAGTTCGGGTTTGGGATCGGTGTTGTGTAAATTTTATTATTTTCCCTTATAACATGGTTATAAGGGAAAATAATAGCTTTCTTAATACAGAATGCTTAGTAAATTAGGGATGGAGGGGTTAAAAAAATTAATAAAATTAAACTCACCTCATCCACTTGTTCGCGCAGCCCGGCTTCTCTTCTTTCTTTTTCTTTGAGGACCTGGGAGAAAAGGACCTTTGGTGACGTCACTGCGCTCATCACATGGTCCATCAAAGGTCCTTTTCTCCCAGGTCCTCTAAGAAAAAGAAAGAAGAGAAGCCGGGCTGCGCGAACAAGTGGATGAGGTGAGTTAATATATATTTTTTTTAACCCCTCCATCCCTATTTTACTAAGCATTCTGTATTAAGAATGCTATTATTTTCCCTTATAACCATCCCGATTGTCACCTAGCAACCATGCGTGAAAAACGGACCGCATCAGCACTTGCTTGCGATTTTCATGCAGCCCCATTCACTTCTATGGGGCCTGCATTGCGTGAAAAACGCACAATATAGAGCATGCTGCGATTTTCACGCAACGCACAAGTGATGCGTGAAAAACAACGCTCATTTACACAGACCCATTGAAATGAATGGGTCAGGGTTCAGTGCGGGCACAATGCGTTCACGTCACGCATTGCACCCGCTCGGAAAACTCGCTCATGTGAAAGGGGCTTTAGAGAAGTTCAATCGTTGTTAGGTTTATTAGCATTTTGTTGCCGAATCATGCCTATGGGAAGAGTTTTTTGCAGACAGCTATCTGGTCATATTGCTGGATTGCGCAATCCTTGTTTCCATGTATCTTCATGCAAGGATGTCAAAGATGACCTTTAAGGCTACTTTCACACTTGCGGCAGAGGATTCCGGTAGGCAGTTCCGTTGCAGGAACTGCCTGCCGGTACCGGTAATCCGGACGCAAACGGATGCATTTGTGAGACGGATCCGGATGCGGATCCGTCTGACAAATGCATTGCAATACCGGATCAGTCTATTCGGTTGTCATCCGGAAAAACGGATCCAATATTTATTTATTTTCTCATTTTTAAAGGTCTGCCCATATGCAGATCGGATCCGGCATTAATACATTTCAATGGAAATTAATGCCGGATCCGGCATTCCGGCAAGTGTTCAGGATTTTTGGCCGGAGAGAAAAATGCAGCATGCTGCGGTATTTTCTCCGGTCAAAAAAAGTAAGAGGGACTGAACTGATGCATCCTGATGCATACTGAACGGAATGCTCTTCATTCAGAATGCATTAGGATAAAACTGATCAGTTTTTTTACGGTATTGAGCCCCTAGGACGGAACTCAATACCGGAAAAGAAAAATTCTAGTGTGAAAGTACCCTACAATTGTTTCCACTTGTAGTGGCATTATGCTTTGGGGACAGAATTTTAGAGATAAGTGTATCCGTTTGCACACGGATAATAAGGGCGTAATGTTTGTTGTTAATTGTTTGTCATCTAAATGTTCTTTGGTGATTAAACTTTTACGTCATTTAGTTTTAATTTGTTTGAAGTTGAATATCTGGCTTAAGGCTGTGCATATCCGGGTATTGATAAAATTGCTGATTCTTTGTCACGTTTTCAGAAGGACCAGTTTCGGATTTTGGTGCCGTCGTTGTCACGGCCACGGTTTTGGCCGTGACTCCTTGGGAGCCGCATACAGTTGCCCGCGGTTTGGGTTGTTGTTTCAACCGCAGCTTGAGGCTTGATGTTGTTTGCCTCAAGTGCGGTTGCCGCGGACAACAGGTATGTGTGCGGTCCCTTTGGAGTTTGTGTGCGTGTATGTATGCACTGTCGTTTGTCTGTGTGCACTCTGTGTAGTGTGTGGTGTGCACGGACACCTTTCCTGCACTGTGGTTGCCCGTGGCAACGTTTGTCGTTGTGTACATGTGGTGGCAGTGTCCCGGCCTTGGGGCTGACTCCCAGGACACGGTTGCCACCCATGTCGTTGCCTGCGGCAACAACCACAGTGTGTTTGTTGTGTTGGACACTTTCCCTTTAAGTTGGTGTTTTCCCTTTCCTGTGGTGCTGGAAGGGTTAACTCCCTTCCCAGTGTGTGTGATGTCACTGGGTGTGTCTGACCGTTGGGTGTGGCCTCTTAGGCCTATAAAGCCTCTCACTTTGTAATGGCTCAGTAGGTTGCTTCAGTCATGCTTTGCTGTTGCAGCCGCCTTTGATTTCCATCTTCTTGTAAGAGCCACCCTTCCGGTCATAAGTTCTAATACCGTGATGTGTTGTTGATGTCTTGTGTCTCTGTGTTTTGTGCAGCTATGGATGTCCTGGTCCCTGTGTGTCTTCATGTGTGTGCTGTTTACCTTTGTCTGTGTGGACAGCCTTTTCCTTAGCACGGGTTCCAGTCAGCAAGGCTGAGACAGGTTTGTTTGAAACTGTTTGGTTCACCTGTCTTATCCATAGTCCTGTTTATGTACCCCCTTCTTCATGCTGCTTGGCCAGTGAGACTCCTGCTCCTCCGTGCCTAGGAGGAGTGGGTTGTCTTACCCTGCTCCTTAGCCCAGGGACCGGTCGGAGGGTAAGTCAGGGATCCGAGGTTCCTGCGCATGGGTCCTCCTACCATCAAGGTCGGCCCATGCAGGTAGGAGACAGGGTCAGCGTTAGGGACGCAATAGGAGGTGACCTGCTCCCTTATTCTGTGTTCCTGGCGAGTAGCGACTGGACATCATCTGGCATCGCACGGCTGAGGATTTCCCCCATCCTCAGCCGTGACAGTCGTCCAATGTTTTTGGGACTCCTTGTCCGGAGCATCTTTGGGGACTAATTTGGTCCTAGTGTTGGATTTGTTGAGTCGTTCTGTGGCTACAGCAACATGGAAGAGCTATTTATCGGCTTGGCTGCGCTGGTATCATTTTGCCTCTGGTTTGTCAGTTTCTCCGGTGGTAGTTAATGAATCGATAGCGTTGGCTTTTTTCACCATTCTTTTTGTTAATAGGGTCTCTCTGACACTATCAGCACTAGTTGGTCACTATAGGGATACACCTTATTAACCACTTGCAGACCACCCATAGACTGGGTGGTCCACATTTTGCTCTGTAAGGACATTTCTGAACACCCTGTCCGAAACTAGTTTTGCGATTTAAATTTATTTATTTTTATGCTAGAAAATTGGTGTGGCTGGAATAATACATTTCCACCTATCAATTTTAGTTAAAGAGATCACTGTAGGTTATGGCTAGTTTCACACCCACGGTGTGAATTCCATCAGGCTTCTTCCGGCAGTGAACAGCCACCCGGAATTTTTTGGATTCGGCTCTGCTGAATGCCGACAGAATGCCTTCCGGCCGGAACAGCCCGACGGAGTTCACACTAGAGGTTTGAAACTAGCCTTAGATTGTTACTATACTATATGGACACAAATATTGGGACACACCGTTTAGTAGATTGCTAGGTCTCTTAAGTGAATATATAACATGGAGCATGCCTCTACTAGGAAAACCAGTATTTGAAATGTAGCTTTTAACCACCTCAGCCCCCAGTGCTTAAACACCCTGAAAGACCAGGCCACTTTTTACACTTCTGACCTACACTACTTTCACCGTTTATTGCTCGGTCATGCAACTTACCACCCAAATGAATTTTACCTCCTTTTCTTCTCACTAATAGAACTTTCATTTGGTGGTATTTCATTGCTGCTGACATTTTTACTTTTTTTGTTATTAATCGAAATTTAACGATTTTTTTGCAATAAAATGAAATTTTTCACTTTCAGTTGTAAAATTTTGCAAAAAAAACGACATCCATATATAAATTTTGCTCTAAATTTATTGTTCTACATGTCTTTGATAAAAAAAAAATGTTTGGGTAAAAAAAAAAATGGTTTGGGTAAAAGTTATAGCGTTTACAAACTATGGTACAAAAATGTGAATTTCCTCTTTTTGAAGCAGCTCTGACTTTCTGAGCACCTGTCATGTTTCCTGAGGTTCTACAATGGCCAGACAGTACAAACACCCCACAAATGACCCCATTTCGGAAAGTACACACCCTAAGGTATTCGCTGATGGGCATAGTGAGTTCATAGAACTTTTTATTTTTTGTCACAAGTTAGTGGAAAATGATGATTTTTTTTATTTTTTTTTTATTTTCTTACAAAGTCTCATATTCCACTAACTTGTGACAAAAAATAAAAACTTCTATGAACTCACTATGCCCATCACGAAATACCTTGGGGTCTCTTCTTTCCAAAATGGGGTCACTTGTGGGGTGGTTATACTGCCCTGGCATTCTAGGGGCCCAAATGTGTGGTAAGGAGTTTGAAATCAAATTCTGTAAAAAATGACCTGTGAAATCCGAAAGGTGCTCTTTGGAATATGGGCCCCTTTGCCCACCTAGGCTGCAAAAAAGTGTCACACATCTGGTATCTCCGTACTCAGGAGAAGGTGGGGAATGTGTTTTGGGTGTCATTTTATATATACCCATGCTGGGTGAGAGAATATCTTGGTCAAATGCCAACTTTGTATAAAAAAAATGGGAAAAGTTGTCTTTTGCCAAGATATTTCTCTCACCCAGCATGGGTATATGTAAAATGACACGCAAAACACATTCCCCAACTTCTCCTGAGTACGGAGATACCAGATGTGTGACACTTTTTTGCAGCCTAGGTGGGCAAAGGGGCCCATATTCCAAAGAGCACCTTTCGGATTTCACAGGTCATTTTTTACAGAATTTGATTTCAAACTCCTTACCACACATTTGGGCCCCTAGAATGCCAGGGCAGTATAACTACCCCACAAGTGACCCCATTTTGGAAAGAAGAGACCCCAAGGTATTCGCTGATGGGCATAGTGAGTTCATGGAAGTTTTTATTTTTTGTCACAAGTTAGTGGAATATGAGACTTTGTATGAAAAAAAAAAAAAAAAATCTGCATTTTCCACTAACTTGTGACAAAAAATAAAACATTCTAGGAACTCGCCATGCCCCTCACGGAATACCTTGGGGTGTCTTCTTTCCAAAATGGGGTCACTTGTTGGGTAGTTATACTGCCCTGGCATTTTCCAGGGGCCCTAATGTGTGGTAAGTAGGTAAATGACCTGTGAAATCCTAAAGGTGCTCTTTGGAATATGGGCCCCTTTGCCCACCTAGGCTGCAAAAAAGTGTCACACATGTGGTATCGCCGTATTCAGGAGAAGTTGGGGAATGTGTTTTGGGGTGTCATTTTACATATACCCTTGCTGGGTGAGAGAAATATCTTGACAAAAGACAACTTTTCCCATTTTTTTTTATACAAAGTTGGCATTTGACCAAGATATTTCTCTCACCCAGCATGGGTATATGTAAAATGACACCCAAAACACATTCCCCAACTTCTCCTGAGTACGGCGATACCAGATGTCTGACACTTTTTTGCAGCCTAGATGCGCAAAGGTGCCCAAATTCCTTTTAGGAGGGCATTTTTAGACATTTGGATACCAGACTTCTTCTCACGCTTTGGGGCCCCTAGAATGCCAGGGCAGTATAAATACCCCACATGTGACCCCATTTGGAAAGAAGACACCCCAAGGTATTCAATGAGGGGCATGGCGAGTTCATATAAATTTTTTTTTTTTGGCACAAGTTAGCGGAAATTGATATTTTTAATTTTTTTCTCACCAAAGTCTCCCGTTCCGCTAACTTGGGACAAAAATTTCAATCTTTCATGGACTCAATATGCCCCTCACGGAATACCTGGGGGTGTCTTCTTTCCGAAATGGGGTCACATGTGGGGTATTTATACTGCCCTGGCATTCTAGGGGCCCTAAAGCGTGAGAAGAAGTCTGGAATATAAATGTCTAAAAATTTTTACGCATTTGGATTCCGTGAGGGGTATGGTGAGTTCATGTGAGATTTTATTTTTTGACACAAGTTAGTGGAATATGAGACTTTGTAAGAAAGAAAAAAAATAATTCCGCTAACTTGGGCCAAAAAATGTCTGAATGGAGCCTTACAGAGGGGTGATCAATGACAGGGGGGTGATCAATGACAGGGGGGTTGATCAATGACAGGGGGGTTGATCAATGACAGGGGGGTTGATCAATGACAGGGGGGTTGATCAATGACAGGGGGGTTGATCAATGACAGGGGGGTTGATCAATGACAGGGGGGTTGATCAATGACAGGGGGGTTGATCAATGACAGGGGGGTGATCAATGACAGGGGGTTGATCAATGAGTCTATATGGGGTGATAACCACAGTCATTGATCACGCCCGTGTAAGGCTTAATTCAGACGTCCGGATGCGTTTTGCGGATCCGATCCATCTATCAGTGGATCCGTAAAAATCATGCGGACGTCTGAATGGAGCTTTACAGGGGGGTAATCAATGACAGGGGGGTGATCAGGGAGTCTATATGGGGTGATCACCACAGTCATTGATCATGCCCCTGTAAGGCTTCATTCAGACGTCCGGATGCGTTTGCGGATCCGATCCATCTATCAGTGGATCCGTAAAAAATCATGCGGACGTCTGAATGGAGCTTTACAGGGGGGTAATTCAATGACAGGGGGGTGATCAGGGAGTCTATATGGGGTGATCACCACAGTCATTGATCACGCCCTGTAAGGCTTCATTCAGACGTCCGGATGCGTTTTGCGGATCCGATCCATCTATCAGTGCATCCGTAAAAATCATGCGGACATCTGAATGGAGCTCTACAGGGGGGTAATCAATGACAGGGGGGTGATCAGGGAGTCTATATGGGGTGATCACCACAGTCATTGATCATGCCCCTGTAAGGCTTCATTCAGACGTCCGGATGCGTTTTGCGGATCCGATCCATCTATCAGTGGATCCGTAAAAATCATGCGGACGTCTGAATGGAGCTTTACAGGGGGCTAATCAATGACAGGGGGTTGATCAAGGAGTCTATATGGGGTGATCACCACAGTCATTGATCACGCCCCTGTAAGGCTTCATTCAGACGTCCGGATGCGTTTTGCGGATCCGATCCATCTATCAGTGCATCCGTAAAAATAATGCGGACATCTGAATGGAGCTTTACAGGGGGTTGATCAATGACAGGGGTGTAATCAATGACAGGGGGGTGATCAGGGAGTCTATATGGGGTGATAACCACAGTCATTGATCATGCCCCTGTAAGGCTTCATTCAGACGTCCGTATGCGTTTTGCGGATCCGATCCATCTATCAGTGCATCCGTAAAAATCATGCGGACATCTGAATGGAGCTTTACAGGGGGGTGATCAATGACAGGGGGGTAATCAATGACAGGGGGGTGATCAGGGAGTCTATATGGGGTGATCACCACAGTCATTGATCATGCCCCTGTAAGGCTTCATTCAGACGTCCGGATGCGTTTTGCGGATCCGATCCATCTATCAGTGGATCCGTAAAAATCATGCGGACGTCTGAATGGAGCTTTACAGGGGGGTGATCAATGACAGGGGGGTGATCAATGACAGGGGGGTAATCAATGACAGGGTTGTGATCAGGGAGTCTATATGGGGTGATCAGGGGCTAATAAGTGACGGGGGGGTGTAGTGTAGTGTAGTGTAGTGGTGCTTGGTGCTACTTTACTGAGCTACCTGTGTCCTCTGGTGGTCGATCCAAACAAAGGGGACCACCAGAGGACACAGGTAGCAGGTATATTAGACGCTGTTATCAAAACAGCGTCTAATATACCTGTTAGGGGTTAAAAAAAACACATCTCCAGCCTGCCAGCGAACGATCGCCGCTGGCAGGCTGGAGATCAACTCTCTTACCTTCCGTTCCTGTGAGCGCGCGCGCCTGTGTGCGCGCGTTCACAGGAAATCTCGCGTCTCGCGAGAGGACGCGCCGGCGCGTCCAGGAGGAATGAATCAACCACCTCCAGGACGCGTCTGTGCGTACAGCGGTCCGGAGGTGGTTAATTAGCGTAGATAAAATACATGGGTCAAAACAAACAAAACACCTTTTTGAAATAAAAAAATATATACAAAAGAGGAACTGGCTACCATGTAAAATGAATACTCCAGGAAGGGAAGATCTGTGTCACGAGAAGGGGGTGGGGAAGGTGCAAACTGACTCCACCCACACCTCTGTCCCTGCCTACTTGCACTTACCTGTCCTAGGCAACGGAGCGCAACTGGGCGGCGATCCCTAACCTGAGCAAGTGCAGGAGAGACAAACAAAACAGACAAACACATAAGGTCAAAACCAAGAGGTCCAGGCGGTACCAGGGGACAAGCAGAAGCAGCGTCAATGTACAAACCGGGAGTCAATACCAGGAGAAGCAAGTAAGACACAAGGAGCAGGCGAGGGCACGTCAAAGTCAAGCAGAAGTCAAAAACCTGTGGCCAGCAGGCTGCCTGTTAAATAGGAGAGAGAAGGAGTCATGTGACGTGGCCAGCGTCACATGACCCATCCCGCTGCATACAGATGAGCGCCGAGTGCCTAGTTCGGCGCTCAGACTCTTCACAGTAACTATGGGAGCGGAGGACGCCAGCCACGGTAAGGAGGCGTGCGGGGCCGGGTCCTCTTCGCCCCCTGTTCTCGCTCCGAACTTATCGCAGGGCGCCGGCGGCACTGGAGGGACGGAGCGCAAAGCCAGTGCCCTGTGACAATCTGGCTGCCCCTAGTAATCCCTAAATGCCCTACACCTGATCTGGTTTTCCAGTAGTGATTGCCCTGGAGTTTCCTTACTCACTGCCTTCAGCAGAGCCCTGGATAACTGAAATGTTCAGAATATCCTGATGCAGGAGTGCATTTGTGTAGCTAATGCTGTGGGCTGTGTCCCGACACGTTTCCACTTAACTATGGCGTTCAGTCTTATCAGGGGACCTCTTAGTTCCCGGAAAACAGCACAGCGTATGGCACAGTGCGGGGAACAGATGCACGTGATGCACCCCAGGCAGGCAACCTGGGATGCACAGCATCAGCTACACATACACACTCCTGGATCAGGACATATTTGGACATTTCAATTATAGGACTGTATCCAGTTCAATTAATGTCATTGGTTCAAGCCCTGTCGGCACACTATGACAATGACAAACATTTGGAATGTGCTTTTCTCACAGGGACTCAAAGTGCAGGGATAGTTGTGTGGCAGATAGGTGCTCAACCCCAACACAAACTATGGTAAATTTTCTAAAAAGCCAGTTTTGCCTATTTGTATATATATACAGTAAATATATATAGTGTTGATCGCGAATATTCCAATCGCAAATTCTTATCGCGATTATTGGCACTTCGAGAATTCGCGAATATATAGAATATAGTGCTATATCTTCGTAATCGCGAATATTCTAGATTTTTCATCAGTACCTATGATACCTCACTGCTTCTTGCTTGTGGTCCAATGAGAAGGCTACAATATCTTTGACTTTAGGAGTAGTGTTTATCGCGAATTTTCATATCACAAATATTTATGGCAATTTTTTTTTATCGCAAATTTTCCGATTGCCAATTTTCGCAATCAAGAAAATAATGATTGGAGATCACGAAATCGCGAATTAGCGAATATATGACAAGTATTCGCCAAAATATTCACTAAATATCGTGAATTCGAATATTGGTGCTCATCATACCGGTATATATATATTTTTTTTGGGGGGGGGGGAGTGGAAGGAAACTGGAGGAAATCCACACAAACACGTAGAGAACATACAGGGGGTGATTTATCAAACTGGTTTAAAGTAGATCTGGCTTTGTTGCCCATAGCAACCAATTAGAATCCACCTTTCATTTTTCACAGCCCATTTGGAAAATGAAAGGATAAATCTGATTGGTTGCTATGGGCAACTAAGGCAGTTCTACTTTACACCGGTTTGATAAATGACCCCCCACAAACTCCATGCACAGATAGAAACTCTATGGGGCACATTTATCAAAACTGTCTATAAGGGCTCATTCAGACGGCCGTATGCTGTCCGCAAAAATACTGAATGCTATCCATTTTTTTGCGGATACGCAAAAAAGCGGATACGCAAAAAAATGGATAGTATTCAGTATTTTTGCGGATCCATAGACTTCAATGGGGCCATGTCCTGATTTTCACGGACAAGTATAGGATTTGTTTTGCGGAACCGTGGAATAGAAAAGGGCCTCATAGAAGTGAATGGGTCAGCATCTAATCCGCAAAAAAACAGATCCGCATTTTTGCAGATAGCATACGGCCGTCTAAATGAGCCCTAAGGAAAACTTTCTTTGTTGCAACCAATCACAACACCGCTTTCACTTGACCATTGCAAATTATGAAATGAAAGCTGAGCTCTGATTGGTTGCTGTGGGCAACAAAGACAGTTTTCCTTTAGCCAGTTTTCATAAACGAGGTCTATGTCATGTAGACAGAGTAAATACAAGGGACTTACTAATGTATTGTGATTGTCCATATTGCCTCCTTTGCTGGTTTTATACATTTTTTCATCACATCATACATTGCTTGTATCCAGGGCTTATGACTACCCTGCAATCCATCAGTGGTGGTCTTGCTTGCATATTATAGGAAAAAGTGCTGGACTATACACGCTCCCATGGTCCTGACCACCAGAGAGGCCGGCGCCTTTTCCTGTAGTGTGCAAGCACGACCACCGTTGCTGGATTGCACGGTGGTCATAACCCCTGGAAATGAGCAGTGGATAATGTAATGGAAAAATGAATCAAGCCAGCAAAGGAAGCAATATGGACAATCACTATACATTAGTAAGTGCCTTATATTAACTTTCTCTACATGATAAATGCCAAGGGTTAATTCTGTTTCTGTCAGGATGCAGGCAGTTTCTCTTGCATGAAAGGATTGAGAAGTGATCACATGGCTGCTCGTGTACAGCCAATATTCTCCGGGCTCTTAGGCTTTGATTGTGCTTTCAATTGATTCAGTAAGTTAAAGGCAATCACAATACACAGTCGGATACCAGATATGACCCTGTCATTTCCCACATCCATCATCCTGCTGTCTTCTTGATGTTACAGCAGAGGCATCGGCAGACAGAAGCATTTTCTGTGTTACTGGGACTATAAAAAGTCGATACACCACCGAGTCTTAAACCATTACTTTCCAGAATCATCGACTACATTACCTTCTGTGCTTGATTGTCCTGAGCCATCAATTTACAGAAAGTCTATAAGAGCAAATCAGGAACAGCACTTATGTTTCATCTTCTGAAATCTGATAGATATGGGCAAGATGAGGCCACCTTCAAGGTAAGATGGATTAACCTTATAATTGTGCCAGGTTTATGTGCAGCTTAAGGCCTGCACACGACCGTATGGCTTTTTCAGTGTTTTGCGGTCCGTTTTTCACGGATCCGTTGATCCGTTTTTTGTTTCCGTTGTGTTTCCGTTTCTGTTCCGTTTTTCCGTATGGCATATACAGTATACAGTAATTACATAGATAAAATTGGGCTGGGAATAACATCTTCAATAGATGGTTCTGCAAAAAACGGAACGGAAACGGAAGACATACGGTTGCATTTCCGTATGTGTTCCGTTTTTTTTGCGGACCCATTGACTTGAATCGAGCCACGGAACGTGATTTGTGGGCAATAATAGGACATGTTCTACCTTTAAGGGTCCATTCACACGTCCGTTGTTTCTTTCCTGATCTGTTCCGTTTTTTGCGGAACAGATCTGGACCAGTTCTGTACCCATTCATTTTCAATGGGTCCTGAAAAAAAATCTGACATTGAGCTGTCCGATTTTTTTCAGGACCCATTGAAAATGAATGGGTACAGAACTGGTCCAGATCTGTTCCGCAAAAAATGGAACAGATCAGGAAAGAAACAACGGACGTGTGAATGGACCCTAAACGGAACGGAAAAACCGAAATACGGAAACGGAATGCATACGGAATACATTCCGTTTTTTTTTTTGCAGAACCATTGAAATGAATGGTTCCGTATACGGTCCGTATACGGAACGCAAAAAACGGCCAGTAAACGGGGGGGGGGGGGAAACGGTCGTGTGCAGGAGGCCTAACTGTTTACGATTTATCTTTTTTGGATATTTTCAAAGGACTTCTGTCAGCAGTTTATACCTATGAAACTGACTGACCTGTTGCATGTGCTCTCGGCAGCTGAAGGCATCTGTGTTTGTCTCATGTTCATATGTGCCCGCATTGCTGTTAATATTAATGTTTTAATATACCCAAATGAGCCTCTAGGAGCAACACTTAGAAGCTCTGCTCTCTCTGCAACTGCCGCACCCTCTGCAATTTGATTTCACAGGGCCAGGCAGTGATGATGTTTTCACTACCTGGTCCTGTCATTTAAAGTGCTAAGTGTTACACAGCTATCCAGGAAGTGTAACAATATAAGCTCCCAATAGTGTAAGTGCAGATGGCAGATACAGTGTATTAGAATGGAGAAGACATCACATGGCGGTGATTTGCCTGGTCACAGGACCCTCTATCGTCAGCCATTTTATGGACAGGACCTCTGTGTGGACAGCACAAAATCCTTGGCCAACAAGGGGGCATACCTTACTAACACACTGATCAACAGTAGCCAGAAAGTGGCCAACCCCATCACTTTCCAAGAGCTATAACCTTTTGTTTTTTTCATCAATATATGAGGGCTTATTTTTAGCAGGACAAGTTATATTTTTAATGCACCATTTTGGGTACATATAATCATTGGTTAAAGCCAGCTGTCTAGTCTAAACCCCCTTTGTCAGTAAAAAGGCATATTTGTGGTCACTGATGGGTTAATTTAGTAAGAGAGCATGTATATGCAGACTCTTGGGGAACTGATACATCTGGGCCATATGATGATAGGTTAAGATGACCATAAATGTGAATGTAAACTTTACTGTTGTGGGGCTGTCTGTTCTTCCGTTGGCTTCCTTTTGTTTATTTTTCTATTCTTGTGAATCTGAACTTGTATGTGTAATTATGTTTTATATGGTAAAGTCTCATTCACACGTCAGTGTTTGGTCAGTGATTTCCATCAGTGATTGTGAGCCAAAACCAGGATTGGAGCCTCCACAGACATAAGGTACAAGGTATAAGGATCTGCTCCTGTTCTGTGTTTAGAGCTGCACCTGGTTTTGTCTCAAAATCACTGATGGAAATCACTGGCCGAACACTGACGTGTAAATGAGGCATAACGCTGCAATTTTGGGACCCTCATTGCTACCAGGTGAGTGGTAGCAATGAGGGTCCCAAAATTGCAGCGTTATGCCTCATTTACACGTCAGTGTTCGGCCAGTGATTTTGAGATTTTACTTCATATTTCTTCTGTTTTCCGTATAAAGCTGTTTTTACTTGCTTCTGCTAACAATTCTGGTGATCCATGTCATGGGCAGGCCTCTGAACAGAAGTGGAGACTCACTGTGTCACCATTACCTTTGGCCTAGGTCTGAATGTAAGAGATTTTGTAGTTTACAATATGAACCAAAAGTCAAAATGTGATTTCACAAATCCAAGGTGTGGGCTGGTAAAGATAAGTCAAGGCTGGCAGCAATCCCAGGAAGCAGTCCGTGTCAAATCCGAAGCTCCAAAGAATAAATACTTTCACAAAGAAACAGGAGCCAAGGATCTTTGTTGACCAGGCAAGGTGGGGCAGTTCCAAGCTGGTGTACATAATAGAACCGCTGATATCCGGCGTTCCCTTTAAGATGTTTTTGGAAATAATCTTAAAGGGGTTGACCACTTTCTGGCTGCTGGTGATCACTGTATTTGTAAGATGACTACCATATATTGCACTTACTAATATAGCCTTTGTTAACATTCTGCTCCATTTTCTATATTTATTAGGTATGTCCCCTTGTTTGTCAAGACCTTTGTGCTGTCCCCATGGAAGCCCTGTCCATAAGATGGCGGGCCAGGGGAATTACTTAGCCTCCTCCATTCAAATACGCTGCACCTGCCATCTCAGAGTCAGACATTAAGGGCATATCGCTAGGATATGTCCCCAACGTCTGATAGGTGCATGTCCCACCTATAGGACCTGCACCTATCGTTATAACGGAGCTCGCAAAGTGAAGAAGGGCGTACCGCGCATGCACGGCCGTCCTCCATTCACTTCTGTGGGACTGCCGAAAATAGCCAAGTTCTGTCTCTGCTATTTCCGTCAGCCCCATAGAAGTGAATTGATTTCAATGGGACTGCCACTCATCTATTTTCAGCGCTCCCATAGGAATGAATAGGGGACAGCTGCGCATGCACGGTACGCCCCCCTTCACTTTGCTGGCTTCGTTCTAAAGGAAGGTTCAGGCCCTAGAAGTGGGGCCCCCACCTATCAGACATTGGGGGAATATCCTAGCGATATGCCCCCAATGCCTGAGATGATACAACCCCTTTACGTTTAGAGTCAATTATCTGTCCACATGACCCTCCATTTGCTGCCATCTTATGGATAGGACCTCTATGCGAATAGCACAATAGATTTGCCCAACAAGTGGACATGGCTTATGAAATATAGTAAACAGCACAGAATATCAAAAAAGACTATATTATTAAGTGCCATATAGACATTGTACAGCTACAGTGATCACCAACCAGAAAGTGGTCAACTCCTTTAACCACTTCCAGATCGGGCCATTTACCCTCTTCCTGACCGGGCCTAATTTTGCAAATCTGACATCTGTCCCTTTATGTGGTGATAACTCTGGAATGCTATTACTTATCCAAGCCATTCAGAAATAGTTTTCTCGTCACATTTTGTACTTCATGTTAATGGTAATTTAAGTCAATATGTTTTACCTTTATTTATGACAAAAATCGAAAAGTTAGCAAAAAAAAGTTTTCTACATTTTAATCTCTCTGCTTTTAAGACAGATAGTGATGCCTCATAAAATATTAATGAATTAACATTTCCCATATGTCTACTTTATGTTGGCATCATTTGCAATTTTTTTTTTTTTGGGACATTTGAAGGTTTAGAATTTTAGAAGCAATTTTTGAAATTTCCAAAGTCAACTTTTTTAAGGACCCGTTCAGTTCTGAAGTCACTTTGTGGGGCTTACATAATAAAACCAACCCATAAATGACCCAATTTTAGAAACAACACCCCTCAAACTATTCAAAACTGGTTTTAGAAATGTTGTTAACCCTTTAGGTATTCCACAGGATTTAAAGAATTTTTTTTTGCAGATTTTCCATTTTAATATTTTTTTTCCTGGAACACATCAAGGGTTAACAACAAAACAAACCTCAATATTTATTACCTTGATTCTGCAGTTTGCAGAAACACCCCATATGTTATCGTATTCCGGCAGATTTTGCTGGAATGGTCTTTGGGCACCATGTTGCATTTAAAGAGGCCCTGAGGCTCCCCCACAGTGAAAACCCGCAAAAAGTGACCACATTTTGTAAACGACACCACCCAAGGAATTTTTAAGGGTTGTAGCGAACACTTCACTTAACAGGTGTTTCATCAAAATTTTAATATTTGGGTGTGAAAATGAAAAATTACATTTTTTTTTGCAAGAAAATGGTGCTTTAGGCCCAAACTTTCTTTTTTACAAAAGATAACAGGAGAATATCCCCCCACAATTTTCTACCCACTTTCTCCTAAACTGTTATTTGAGGATACGCCATGGAATTTTCTGTCATGGTTTTGAAGAGCAAAAATTTTTTTTTTTTTGTTGAATGAGCTGTCTGAGGGCTTATTTTGTGCGGGACAAGCTGTTTTTTGGCACCATTGTGGGGAACATTTGGCTTTCTGGTTGCTGTCTATCTAATTTTTTGGGAGGTGAAGTCGCAAAAAAAGCTGTTTGGTGTCATTTTTCTATTATTTTTTTTTACACTGTTCACTCGATGGGGTAGATTATGTGATATTTTTTTAGATCTGGTCATTACAGATGCAATGATACCAAATATGTCTATTTTTTTATAATTTTTTTTACATTTTACACAATAAGAGCATTTTTAGAAAGAAAATCATGTTTTTGTGTTGCAATTTTCTTAGAGCCATATTTTTTTATTTTTCTGGCTATGGTCTTGTGTGGGGGCTCATCTTTTGCGGGATGAGGTGATGTTTTTATTGCTGCCATTTTGGGGTACATGAGACTTTTTTTTTTTTTTTTGAACAAACAAGAGACTTTTTGATTAACACAGTTTTTTGGGAGGTGAGCTAAAAAAAATCTGTTTTGGCGCAATGTTTATTTATTCCTCTTTTACGGCGTTCATCCGATTGGGTAGATCATATGATATTATTATAGAGTCAGTCATTGCGGACCAAATATGTCTATTTTCTTTTTTCTTCTATTTTTTACATTTTTAAATAACGGATTTGGGGGGAAATTTTTTTTTTTAAATGTAAAACTTTTTTTTTTTTTTTTCAAAACACTTTATTTTTATTTTTTATTTTACACTTTGTTTCCCCCATAAGGTCATACAACACCTCTGGTGGACATTTAACTTCATTTTTTTTTAACTATTGATTTCTCCTTTAACTGGGGCTGACATACAGTTGCAAGAAAAAGTATGTGAACCCTTTGGAATGATATGGATTTCTGCACAAATTGGTCATAAAATGTGATCTGATCTTCATCTAAGTCACAACAATAGACAATCACAGTCTGCTTAAACTAATAACACACAAAGAATTAAATGTTACCATGTTTTTATTGAACACACAATGTAAACATTCACAGTGCAGGTGGAAAAAGTATGTGAACCCTTGGATTTAATAACTGGTTGAACCTCCTTTGGCACAAATAACTTCAACCAAACGTTTCCTGTAGTTGCATATCAGACGTGCACAACTGTCAGGAGTAATTCTTGACCATTCCTCTTTACAGAACTGTTTCAGTTCAGCAATATTCTTGGGATGTCTGGTGTGAATTGCTTTCTTGAGGTCATGCCACAGCATCTCAATCGGGTTGAGGTCAGGACTCTGACTGGGCCACTCCAGAAGGCGTATTTTCTTCTGTTTAAGCCATTCTGTTGTTGATTTACTTTTATGCTTTGGGTCGTTGTCCTGTTGCAACACCCATCTTCTGTTAGACAGATGGCCTTAAGTTCTCCTGCAAAATGTCTTGATAAACTTGGGAATTAATTTTTCCTTCGATGATAGCAATCCATCCAGGTCCTGACGCAGCAAAGCAGCCCCAAACCATGATGCCCCCAACACCATACTTCACAGTTGGGATGAGGTTTTGATGTTGGTGTGCTGTGCCTTTTTTTCTCCACACATAGTGTTGGGTGTTTCTTCCAAACAACTCAACTTTGGTTTCATCTGTCCACAGAATATTTTGCCAGTACTGCTGTGGAACATCCAGGTGCTCTTGTGCAAACTGTAAATGTGCAGCAATGTTTTTTTTGGACAGCAGTGGCTTCCTCTGTGGTATCCTCCCATGAAATCCATTCTTGTTTAGTGTTTTACGTATCGTAGATTTGCTAACAGGATGTTAGCATATGCCAGAGACTTGCCTGACAAGTAGGAGAGCAGGATGAGGCAGCTTTTTAGCTCAGTGTTGTGAAGTAACTTGTCCTCCTGTGTGATTAGGACAGGTTCTGTGTGTACTAATAGGACAGCGGTCATTTTGTTTTTGCTCCCCAGACAAAACGATCCATTATAACTAATGTAAGGTATTTGGGAATATATTTATAATGAAGTAATATTTAAGTATTTTCATTTTCTTAATTCCCGGAGAACCCCTTTAAGATTATCTTACTCTGCTAAATCATGTTTGGACCAGCAGAATTATCTTTACATTTCGTGTTTCAATATATGTATGTATTTGCAATGCAGAATGTAAGATCATATGCAAGCATATATGAAGCATACAAAAGTATTTAAAAGTTATCTTCCAGACACATTGGTCAAAAGTAGCCAGAAAGAAAAAAAATATAGTACATGGTACAAGAACCAGCCCTGTACCTCACATAGATCCAGAGATCTCCACATTAATTGCTCCAATGTATGTGCTAGATTCTGTTCAAGCTGGCAGCTCAGGGGGTATGTCCTCTGACAGTAGGTGTGCCCTTTCTGCTGCAGCTTTCTCCCTGTAATAGTACGGCCACATTTGCAGATTTTTTTAATGCAGGTTTTGAAGGCAAAACAAGGAGTGGATTCAAAAAAGAACTATAATCTGCCATTAATATTTCTCATTTTATGACCCACGCCTGGTTTTGGCTTCAAAAACTGCATAAAAAAGACTGAAAGTATGACTGTACCCAAGCTGTCACAGATTCCAAGATAGAGTTGGTGGCAGTTGAAGGATGGAACTGAGTGTGTCCATCCACTTCAGCAATGTTACTGAGGCCTCAGCACTGATATATCCCCAAGTAGTACTGAGGCCAGTGAATGGCTGCAGCTGCCACGTGATGAAGGACAGGATGTCACACCTCCAGTTCATAGGGGTCTGGAAGCAGCAGAGATGAGATCCTTGGCACAGGAATGGAGTGCTGGTGACTTGGTAAGTAGCATTCTTTAGGCAGAGCAGATTCAGGCACTTAACTCCAATGATGGTGGAGGTTGGACAACACCTTTAATTCCTAAAATCACAATCTCCCAACCCACATCATCCAGAAACCTAAGATCCATAGTGCTGGATGTCTAGGCCCTTACTTTAGAGATTTCCTGTAGCTGCCCATGTCTGTGATATTTGTCAAGATGAATTATCCCTCGGCACAAGGAAACAACAAAAGCGTTCATTAGTTGAGAAAAGGAATCTTCCTTTTTCATTTGCAGGTATTACCTGTGATATGGATAAGTCAATGTCACGACCAGGGATTTACATTCTCAGTACTAACTTTTGACTATTAAAATACTATAGCTGTATTTGGTTAGTAAATGAACGTGCTGGTGCCTACTTCTTTTCTGTATCTCAGATCTCTAGTGTCAAAACTGTGCCAGACAGCACCTTATATCTCTGCTCCCTGGAGCCCTGTGTATTCATTTCTAAACCTCAGCCCTCCATCATCAGTTAATTCTTTCTAAGACCTGTTGCACGTACCACCCATGTGCCATCTGCATTTTTTGGAGGACCCATTGACTTCAATGGGTCCATGGACTTCAATTTGCAGTCTTTAATATGCAGATGCGAAGAGAAGTCCATATGTCCGTTATGCAAATTATAGAACATGTCCCACTCTAGTCTGCAAAATGAGGTCCACGGACCCATTGAAATCAATAGGTCCTACAAAAAATGCAGATGGCACACAGGTGGTATCTATATTTTGCGCATCCTCAGTTTGCAGATGCCAAAATGGATATGGTCATGAGACCTAAATATGTTGGTTCTGTTCTTGCTTGGACAATATGTACATACTAATGAAAGTTGCTGCCAGACCACACTGCATTATGCATCTATACAAATTTTCCTTGCCTCACATAAAATAAATATGAAATGTGTAAGTTTAGATGCACATTGAAGTTGATGAAGTGGATGTTTTTGATTTGAGACATTATACATTTCAGTGATGTAACGTCAGGCAGATGTTTATGTGACAATTTGGTTTACAAGATCCTCATCATGTGAGATGCTTCATAACAAGCTTTAATTATTTCTATGCAGCAGTCCCTTTGAAACCACACTGCTAATCCATGTAATTTAATTTCTCACTATTCTTCTCCCGTCTGACACACCTCCTTCCTTTTGTATTACAGACCAAAGCGGTTAAAGGCAAACAAGCTTGGGGACTTAGAACAACAACAGTGAGTAGACTTGGACTGTACGAGCCATAAAGACTTGATAGTGGTGCATGTTAGATTTGAAACCATGGGATGTGGGACATCGGTCAAGACTGAATATCAAGGCAAAAAATCTGAAAAAGGTAAGTACTTAACATGCATTTTTTTTCTTTGCAATGGTAAGATATTTTAAATATAGGCTGTATGTATGTATATGGATAATTTTTAACATTTCTTTTTGTATTTAGGCTTGTAAACCTTCTGAAAAATGCAATTGTACTAATGTTAAGGAAATAAATTGTGAGGGCTGTGGTCAGAAGGTAGAGAAGTAACAATTCTCTGTTCACTTAGACCTACTGTACATACCATGGTTCTGAATTTTAGGGAAATGAAAAAGGTATAATAGGTTATACTGTATGTATTCTTCACTATTTGGAACAGTTTGGGGTGTCCTTCCCTTACTTGCTCATGGTCAGTATTGTCTTGAGGTTATAATCATGTTTGGTTTTGCTGGTGTGACCAGAGGTGCGGCTAGGGTGGAGCTGTGGCAAACACTTTGAGGCTCCTGAATGATGGTCAGCCATGGTAAATACAATATACTTTAATGCACTTATACTGTTACTTGCCTGTCCTTCTTTAATTTCCAGAACATTGCCAAAACAGACCTCCTAGACGCCCAGTAAAGTAGGCATGTGGGTATTGTCTGAGTATATGAATTCAGGTCTAGGGAGAGCATGAGAAGTTTGGCATGTCACTTTCTCATAGTGTAAAAGTTAAATTTTTATGACTATGCCATTCTATCGCTATACTGTACAAAGATGGATTGGAAGAAAAGAAGGTCTTGGTTGGTTAAAGAAGCAGTCATGCTAGGATTTCAGAGGACCTTGTGAAGGTTAAATAACGTTAGTTCATACTTTCGTACCTGGAGAGAATGTGAGCCAAGAAATTACAAGTGTGTACTCTGAGGTATGGGTTATTTTATTATTTGGCATCTGACCTATTACACAGCTAAAACAAATGCTATCTTGTCTCTTATTGTGGTAAGCACTTGTTTGTTTGCCTGCTTCTATCCCTTGTGTTTACTTCTTGCCTTCAGGTAAGTTATAATTAAAATACAGCTTATTACTAGCAGAAGAACAAACTATCATTAAGTATAACTGAAAGTCTTGTTTTGCACATTTTGTGATCACAACTTATGGCGTAGTCTAACCAAAATGAAAAATGACTAACTTGCAGCAGGGTGTTAAAAAAAAAAAAAGAAAATTCCCCCACAAAAAACATCACTCACCTTTTGAAAGTACCAATGTTCCAGCTCTGCAGCTCCCACCCTTTTCAGATTGGAAGTGATGACTTTATATTCCTATTCACATGTCCGCTGCCGTGTGTGTGTTCTGTGTATATACAGTGGCATGCAAAAGTTTAGGCACTATTACTGTTTACAGTTAAGGGTACTTTCACACTAGCGTTGTTTGAATCTGGCGGGCAGTTCCGTCGCCGGAACTGCCCGCCGGATCCGGAAAAACATGTGAAAACGGATTACATTTGAATCCTGATCAGGATTCTGATCGCAATGAAAAAATGCATTGGAAAAAATGGATCCGCCATTTATGGACTTTAACTTTTTTTAAATTTATCGGGTTTAACATGCAAAAGCCGGATCCGGTTTGACGGAACACATGGCGCTGGCATTATTAATGCAAGTCAATGGGAAAAATGCCGGCGTTCAGTCAAAGTGTTCCGGATTTTTGGCCAGAGGTAAAAATACAACATGCTACGGTTTTCTGAAAAGCCTGATCAGTAAAAAAGACTGAACTGAAGACATCCTGATGCATCCTGAACCGATTGCTCTCCATTCAGAATGCATGGGGATAAAACCGATCAGTTATTTTCCGGATTTGAGCCCCTAGGACAGAACTCAGCGCCGGAAAATAAAAACACTGGTGTGAAAGTACTCTAAGCAAGTTGAAAATTAAATGATCTCCAGAAGGCATAAAGTTAAAGATGACCCTTTATATTTTAGGCAACAACAATTTTTTTATTTTTTACAATTTCTAAATAACAAAAAAGGAAAAGGATCCCATGCAAAACTTTGGGCATGCTGCATAATAGTAAACGCTTTTTGTAGCCAGCCTAGAATTTCTCAATTCTTGTTTGAGGGATTTTCATCCATTCTTCCTTGCAAAAGTCTTCCAGTTCTGTGAGATTCCTGGGCCGTCTTGCATGCACTGCTCTTTTGAGGTCGAGCCACAGATTTTCAGTGAAAACTTCAGCTTGCACTTTTTGAGGTAGTCTATTAGGATCATTATCCATTTGTAGAAGCCATCCTCTTTTCAACTTCAGCTTTTTTACAGTTGGTGTTATGTTTGCTTCCAGAATTTTCCAGAATTTCATTGAATCCATTCTTCCCTCTACTAGTGAAATGTTCCCTGTGCCATTGGTTGCCACACAATCGCAAAGCATGATTGATCCACCCCTGTGCTTAATGGTTGGAGAGGTGTTCGTTTCATGGTGTTCTGTGCCCTTTTTTCTCCAAACATAACTTTGCCCATTGGGGCCAAACAGTTTTATTTTAACCCCATTGGTCCACAGGACTTGTTTCCAAAATATATCAGGCTTGTTTAGATGTTCTTTTGCAAACTTCTGACTGAATTTTGTGGTAAAGGAATATTTGTGCAGGTTTCTCTGAACAGTTGAACAATCTACCTCAACTGTAGAGTCTGCTAAATCGGAAGGTCTTTTGCAGTCAAGTGGGTTCTGATTTGCCTTTCTAGCAATCCTATGGGCAGCTATCTCTGAAATTTTCTTGGTCTTCCAGACCTTCTCTTGACCTTCGTTGTTCCTGTTAACTGCCATTTCTTATTACATTAATTACATTTCGAACAGAGGAAATGACAACCTGAAAACACTTTTCTATCGTCTTATAGCCTTCTCCTGCTTTGTCGGCCTCAACCATTTTCAGAATGTTAGGCAGCTACTTAGAAGAACCCATGGCTGCTTTTTTTTTGGGGAAAGTTAGAGGAGTCTGGGTATTTCTAAAGCTTTTCTAAAGCATTTGCATCACCTGGCCTTTCCTAACAATGATTGTGAACAACCCTAACAGGCTATTTATGGTCTTAGACCTCGGTCAAAGTTATTTGAGCGCTCAAATCTCCTTGGATTCCCAAACTTTTGTAAGGTACTCCTTTTCTTTTTTCACTCTAAAATTGTACAAAACCAAAATAATACACTGATATTGCTTAAAACTTTATGCCTTTTGGAGATCATTTCATCGTCAACTTGCTTAACCCTTCACAGTAACAGTAATTTTGACCAGGCGTCCCTAGACCATTGCATGCCATTAAGGTTAGGCACTATATCCCAGTATACAGTATACACATACATATACTAAATTAAATAGGGCTGTGTTAGGACAGCTGCACATGGCTGCCGCCTTGCTGTCTGTCACATGCCGGGGGCCCAAGGCAGACCTCCGGGACGTCTTGCAAACAGGACACAGGCAAGATTCAGACCAGGGACCAACAGAGTACTTATTACACATGTAATAAAATAACATGACAGTAAAGCAGGTTAAGCAATAGTGGTAGCACTACCACAGAACCAAGTGCACCGGCAGACCAGAGGCAAAACGCAGAGGGCGGAGAGCCAGTGAGCCACGTTCTTCACAGAGCCCCTGGTGGTGGGGATGAACTGGGTATAGGGCTCACTGGTCGCACCTCCAGGAAGGTCCCGGTACACTTGGCCCCTACCTGCAGAGAACCACGCTGGTGATACCACCAGCGGAAACAGACAACAGTACTGGAACCCAAGCAAACACAGGGCATGGAACAGACAACAAGACAAACGGGAACCAGTACAGAAGCAGATGCCTGGACCCCATGCGGAACGGAAGCATAGCAGTGTCAGGCAGAGCTGCACACAGACAAGAGATACTCCCTCCGGAGAACCCAGGTGCCCTCTCACGAAGGCAGGACAAACACAGGAACAGAAGCAGTAAGGCACTGCAGGACAGACAAGGAACGTACTAGATCAGAAGCAGTTAGCACTGCCAGGCTGGACATAGGACACGATCAAAAGCAGTTAAGCACTGCCAGGCAATCAGACACAGTTAGAGCACTGCTAGGCTAGACATGGAACAGAGTGGATACAGACAGAAAACATGTACAGAAGGACAGGCAAGGCATGGACAAGGATAGCAACAACACAGGCTCGGTACAGAAAATCGGACAAGGCAACAACAACAACAACAACAATGCATTACCAGGCGACACCACAAACAAAGGCAGATGGCAAAACCCCCTGGGTCAGCAGCAAGGGGCTACACCCAGTAAGGCACAAGACAGACTGACGTCCTGGGTGAGCAGCAAGGTGCAACACCCAGCAAGGCAGAAGATAGACTGGCCTCCTGAGTGAGCAGCAAGGTGCAACACCCAGCAAGGCTGAAGAGACTGACCTCAAGCCCCACAGCTCACAGATAGATATAGCTGCATAACTAGGGCACCTGATAAGCCTCACCCAGGAACAGACCAAGGAATGTTAATCCCATCAGAACCAGGATTAACAAGAAGCACAGAACATACAATCACAAGCGTCAGTTCACACCAGTGACAGAATGCTGTAGCAAGCACGCCGGAACACCAACCAGCATACACAGGACAACTGTAGCCAGTATGAGGTTACAGGCAGCCAGCCTACACAGCAACAAGGAGTAGCAGAACCGCACTGTGATACAAACAGACCCATGCAGCCAAACTTAGATCCTGTACACACAAGGCCGCCGCCAGCATGCATCGCAGAACCAGCATACATGGGAACACCCACGGCCAGTACACAAAGCACATGCAGCCAGCACGGCACCAGAGACAGGAGCCGCACAGAGATGCAGACACGGGGAGTACACACATACACGAGCATAGTTCACACAAGACACCGCAGCCAGCACGCAGCCCCAAGCAACCAGTATACACAGGTTACGTCCTGCAGCCAGTACGTAAGAGAGCATGCAGCCAGCCTACACGGCCACAACTGTCACATTGAATTGCACCGTGACACTGTCCCCTGTGGTCATGGATTCAACACTACTCACCATGCTGCTGCATCCATGCTTCTGCATAGTACTTCAGCCACTGTCCCCTTAAAGCATATGCGCACTCACCCCAGGCCTCTCCGGCACCCTGGACGAGCAAGTTCAATGCGAGAAACACATGCTCCTCTAACAGGATCGCCCTTCTTTATAATGACTTATAATGCTGTGTGTCCCTGCCAGACCTTGAATCTACTGAATTGTTCTGACAAAATTCCATCAGTGTAATTCAGTAGATACCGGTCTAGTAGGGACACACAGCATTATGAATCATTATAATGCAGTGCGATCCTGTCAGGAGCAAAAAAAAGGTCAGAATGGGAAATAACGCTTACTCACGCAGCCTGTTTCCTGCATTAAACTTGCTGATCGCCTTAATTGACTTTTTCAATGGCTTTCAGTGGCTTTTGTGATATGATAATGTGCCATAATGTGATATCACATTCAAGTTTAGAACTGCTCCATTTGTGTACATTTTATGACACAGATATCCTACTATAAGTTATCTTACTACAAATACTTGTGTTCTCTGTATTAATAAACCCACTCTGGTTTTTCCATTAGCAATTAAAGCAGCAGTTCTGATACAGAGATGGTATCGTTTCTATATGGCGAGATTAGAGATGAGACGGCGTTACACACTTAATATTTTTCAGTCTATCGAATATGCAGAAGAACAGGCCCAGCTTCAGGTCAGTAGCATCTTCATTCTCTTAAACAGTAAATTATATAGTAATATAAATAATAAACACAAAATAATCATCTTACATTTTCAAAAGTTTACAGCTACAAGTGTTGTGTACTCTCTAACTGAAACCCCCCTATTGGTACCAACCTCTATAAGCAGGGTGTCTAGTAGTTTTCACCTCACCATGGTGCAGTGCCTTCTCTTAACCTCCTTGGCGGTATTCCCGAGCGTGACTCTGGGTTAATTTTCGCTGCCAGGAGCATTAACCCCAAGTCACGCTCGGGGTAACATTGCAGAGTCCCCTCACCTTCTGCCGGCGATCCGGCGATGTCCTCCGCTGTGATCGCCAGCGAGAGCGCATTTGACTTCCTGGTTATGTTCCCTGCGAGCAGCAGCTGCGCATGGGAGTGGAACTGGCCGGGAAATTCAAATAAATATAAACACAAAAAGTGACACACACACATAAAATAGATTATACATTGTAATCTGAGAGGATTGCACTGTATAACTTCAGATCTGACTGTAGTGCCCCTTGCCTGCCATTTTACTGTCATTTGTGCCCATAAAATAAATTTATAACATGGCATCAAAAAAGCGCAACTTTACTACAAAAGTGCTTTTGGACCAGTTGAGTGACAGCGACAGTGACACGGAGGTGCTCACAGAACTGAGCGATAGTGATTTGTGGGGAGATTTGTCGTCTGACACTGACACTGATCTGGCAAGTGACAACGGCGATGATCCTGCACCTGACCCCAGCCATGTGTGTACTTGGTGCCCTATTGACTGCGATACGGACCAGGTAGCGCCCCCCAAGATTCCTGTTCACTGGATCACCTGGGATGAAGGTAGATGCATACCTGCAATTATTTCTCACTGAGAAGGTAATTGAAAAAATTGTCACGGAGACAAATCGCTACCAAGAGCAGCAATCCGCTACGCTGCATGCCACCTTTTCCAGAAGCAGTAAGTGGGTGACCAAAGAGGACATGTGGCAGTTTCTGGGACTCATCATTCTTCAGGGGGTGATGGGGAAACCGCTCCAGAAATGGTACTGGACCACCAATAAGTTACTGGCCACTCCATTTTTTGGCACCGTGATGTCAGAATACCGGTTTTCCCTCATCATGAAGTATTTCCACTTCACGAACAATGAAGAATTTGATGAGGCCACGCATCCTGCGCCCAAACTAAAAAAAATCTGGGAGGTATGGCAAATTATTGTGACCAATTTCCAGCGGACCTATGTGCCAGAAAGGGACGTCAGCGTAGATGAAAGTTTGATGGCCTACAAGGGATGCCTAAGCTGGATACAGTAAATTGCATCCAAAAGAGCGCGGTTTGGCATCAAATCCTACATGCTCTGCGAGTCATCCACTGGGTACATCTGGAATTCGGTCATTTACACCGGTAAAGGCACGAAGTTCAACCCCAGGTACAGCGGCTATGGGATGGCCACATCATCTGTCCTTACACTGCTGGAGCCATTGCTGAACCAGGGATATTGTGTGACCACGGACAATTTCTACACGTCTCCGGAACTGTATGAGGTTTTGCTACAAAACAAGACTGATGAATATGGTACCGTTAGGCCTAACCGACGTGACATGCCATCTATGTTTGCCAAGAAAAAACTCAAAACCGGAGAAATGGTTGCCTGGCATAAGGGTAAGATGATGGCAATGCGATGGCGAGACAAGAAGGACGTGTGTCTCATGAGTACTGTGCACAATACTTCTACTGCCATGGTCCACACAAAAGGTGGGAAAGATGTGCTGAAGCCGCAAGTCGTGATAGACTATAATAATACTATGGGAGGTGTCGACAGAGCCGATCTGGCAATGACATTTTATCTGGCTATGCGCAAACAGCAAAAAAAAATATTATAAGAAGATCTTCAGGCATCTTCTGGAACAATGCCTTTGGAATGCATATATCCTGCACAGAGCAAAGACTGACAAGCCTCTTGTTCATTCTGAGTTTATATGGAAGGTGGTTGAGCGGATTGTTGTCAACCACCAGACGCCATCAGTAGCTGTGAACAGACCTGGACGTCATGCTGTTGATGTTGTCAACCCTGAACGCCTGACTGGTCGTCACTTTATCGACTACATCCCGCCAACCGCAAAAAAGGCAGCACCTACCAGGATGTGTGTGGTTTGCTGCTCAAAGAGAGATGGCAATGGAAAGAAAGTCCGAAAAGAAACCAGGTTCCATTGTCCTGATTGTGACGTCGGACTTTGTGCAGTCCCATGTTTCAAAATTTATCACACTCAGGATGTTTATTGAATTTTCTGTGTTTGACAAATTTCATTATTTTTTTACATTATTAAATAAAATTATATTATTTATTAGATTATAATTCATGATTTTGTGTTTGAAACTCTATCACATCTGGGATGTCTACTAAAGTCTTGTTTGGTCAGGTTTAAGTCAGTAATTACTAAGAATTGCAAGCCTACAATACATAACACCAAATTTCATGCAATATTTTGTTACCACTTTTGGTACAAAATTCCTGACATAATCATACCGCCAGGGAGGTTAAATGTTGCTGGGAGCTCTTCCTCTTCTTCTAGTGGTCGACTCGGGAAACCCCAACTTGAGCTCAGTACACACTCACAAGTTATAATGATAAAACAACTTGGCGCATTTATTTAAAAACATTTGAACTATAAAGGGTTAAGTAGGAGAAATGCAATGATATATCAAGTGCAAGGTAAAATCACATAGTACAACACAGGTACACACTAAGGTAAATAACACCCCTAGTGGTAGAAAATGGAGTATTTATATGCCAGAAAATGGAGTGGGTGGTAAGATCCTCCCCTGAAGCAGTCCAGTGTACTGTGGGCAATTCTAAAAACTCTAGGACATCACTGGTGCTTCTCTAGAGCCAAGTCCTCCCCTTTCAGGAATTGGAAGGCTGTCAGGACTCTACTTTTCTGCTCCTTGCATGTGGCTGTCACTGTTAAAGGGGCTTTCTAAGATATTGTAACTAATGACTTTTCCTCTGGATAGGTTGTCAGTATCTGATCGGTGGGGGTCCTACACCCAGGACACTGGCCGATCAGCTGTTTAAGAAGGCAGTGGCGCTCGCAGTAGGGCCACGGCCTTCTCTCAGCTCAACAAGCACAGTGTCGTACATTGTATAGCGATTGTGCTTGGTATCACAGCTCAGCCCCATTCACTTCAATGGGGGTAAGCTGCGTCTAAACCCTGTGACTGATGAAAGTGACGTCACATTGCCTAGTAAAAGGCAGCGGCTGCTATGCCTGGTAAGCAGTGGCCCAACTGCCAGTTTCGGTGCCTTCTCGAACAGGTGTTAGACCCCCAATGATCAGATACTGATGACCTATCCAGTGGATAGGTCATAAGTTAAAATATCTAAGAAAATCCCATTTAACCTCTCTCCCTGCACTCTGCAAACATGGAGCCACCATTAGCCATGTGCCCTCTGTCTGCTTTTCTTTTTTGGGCTTCTCCACCAAGCCCCTGCTCAGCTCATTTGGTCTCTTCTTGCTTCCTATATTAATGACCTATACTTAAGATGTCATCAATATCAGATCAACAGGAGTCTAACTCCCGGCTCCCCGCGATCATCTCTTTGAAGAGAACACAGCGATTGTGCGAGCATTGCATTCTGTTTACTGTTGACCTGCTCACCGTTGACATTGCAGCGGTGAGCAGGTATAATTGTAGTGCAGCTAGCCCCTGAGGAGCTGGTGCAGAGGATGGGAGTTGTAGTGGCGCTAATGAGATGTGTCACGATGCACTCACTCAGGCCATCACTCCCTAGGGTTGGTGCAGTCACGGAGGGGCACCCTATATTTCCTCGGAGCATTCCCTGTATTAGTGGGCTCCTTGCCGGATGGTAGTCTGGGGTTGCCCTTCATGTTAGGGCTCTTTCACACTTGCGTTCTTGTCTTCCGGCATAGAGTTCCGTCGTCGGGGCTCTATGCCGGAAGAATCCTGATCAGGATTATCCTAATGCATTCTGAATGGAGAGAAATCCGTTCAGGATGCATCAGGATGTCTTCAGTTCCGGAACGGAACGTTTTTTGGCCGGAGAAAATACCGCAGCATGCTGCGCTTTTTGCTCCGGCCAAAAATCCGGAACACTTGCCGCAAGGCCGGATCCGGAATTAATGCCCATTGAAAGGCATTGATCCGGATCCGGCCTTAAGCTAAACGTCGTTTCGGCGCATTGCCGGAGCCGACATTTAGCTTTTTCAGAGTGGTTACCATGGCTGCCGGGACGCTAAAGTCCTGGCAGCCATGGTAAAGTGTAGCGGGGAGCGGGGGAGCAGTGTACTTACCGTCCGTGCGGCTCCCGGGGCGCTTCAGAGTGACGTCAGGGCGCCCCAAGCGCATGGATCATGTGATCACATGGATCATGTCATCCATGCGCATGGGGCGCTCTGACGTCATTCTGGAGCGCCCCGGGAGCCGCACGGACTGTAAGTATACCGCTCCCCCGCTCCCCGCTCCTACTATGGCAGCCAGGACTTTAATAGCGTCCTGGGTGCCATAGTAACACTGAAAGCATTTGGAAGACGGTTCCGTCTTCAAATGCTTTCAGTACACTTGCGTTTTTCCGGATCCGGCGTGTAATTCCGGCAAGTGGAGTACACGCCGGATCCGGACAACGCAAGTGTGAAAGAGGCCTTAACTGTCCGTGTGGCTCCATATCTCACCATCCTCTACAGCTTCCAATGTGAGACTACCATCATTTTATAGACATCATCTTGGCTATCTCATACATAAGTTGGACTTGCAACTATTTTTTTTAAATCAGATCATTTTTATTAGCATTTATGATATAAACCAATAAAGTACATTTTATACAATCAAGTACAAATTGTGTCTACGTATTGTTACCATACGATTACAAAATATAAACTTCCTTCAAATATTGTAAACAGTTGCACATATATTATATCGAGTGCCCTAAAGCCAACCTCCCAAACCACCCCCATACTGAAAGGATTCCCCACCTCCAAACTCCCTCCCCCCTCCCCCACACTCCAGCATTGACCGACCAGTTGAGATATCCATTATTGCTCAGCCATCAATTCCAGAGCTTTTTAAATTTATGAGGACAACCACGTTTCAAAAATACTATTTATTCATACATCAGCATAGTGTTTACTTTATTTCGGAATTCTTCCAACCCGGGGGACACGCTTGAATCCAATGTAATGCTATAAGTTTCCTGGCTACATATAGTAGCCTTCCTATTGCTATCCTATCTGTCTCATCCTCTCCAATCTCAGTCATATATCTCAAGATACATATTTTAGGCTCCCGAGGGACCCGTGTTGAGAAGGATCTTTAAATTAGTTCTAGTATACCCGTCTAGAAACTTTTCAGGCTTGGGCACTGCCACAGCATGTTTAATAAGTCTGCTGGTTCCATCTGACATCTTGGACATTTTGCGTCTGCTCTGATACCTATATGATGTAAAAACACTGGGGTTTTGTAAACCCTATGTATAATAAATAATTGTGATAATTTCCCACTTTCACTCAGTGATGTTTTGGGTATGGCCTCTAAGATGTCTTCCCATTGTTCTTTGGATATCTTACCTACATCTTTCTCCCAACCTCTCATTCTTGATAATAGATGCGACTCCAGGAATGTATCTAAGAGCATTTGATAAATTGTGGATATTAGTCCCTTTTTATTTCTTCCCTGATCATTAAATGTAAAGTGGCATCTCTATGGATCACAACACTACTGTTTTTAACCATAGCATTAAATGTGTGCCTTATTCAGGGCCGTCTTTAATATTGATTGGACCCTGGGCAAGGCGGAACCCGCCTTCCCACACCCTAAAAAAAAGCTAAAATCTTATACTCACCTGTGTCCTTTCACTGGCGCTCACTAGCTGCTGGTACGGCGAGGGATGGTGCAACGCAGATGCGCACACCGCATCCTGGCACAGGCAGGCGTGATGACATCATCACGCCTGCCTGCGCTGGGATTTCCCTACAATAGACCTCAGGCGTGTAGCCTATGACAAGTCTTGTCGCCATCTGCAAATTTTAAGGCCATTGGCAACCATTTTGGTCGCCATCTGTAGCACTGTATTGCATCAGTGACATGACCACTCTCCACATATGATGATATATTACATCAGTGACATCACTGCTCTCCACATATAATGTT
This sequence comes from Bufo bufo, assembly GCF_905171765.1. Lineage (NCBI taxonomy): Eukaryota > Metazoa > Chordata > Amphibia > Anura > Bufonidae > Bufo > Bufo bufo. The sequence continues at coordinate 145,874,223 of NC_053391.1, read as the reverse complement.
ATATTACATCAGTGACATCACCGCTCTGCACATATAAGTGATATATTACATCAGTGACATCACCGCTGTCCACATATAGGAGATATATTACATCAGTGACATCACCACTCTCCACATATATGTGGAGATCGGTGATGTCACTGATGTAATATATTACTTACCAGTATATGTGGACAGCGGTGATGTCACTGATGTAATATATCACTTATAAGTAATATATTACATCAGTGACATCACCGCTGTCCACATATAGGTGATATATTACATCAGTGACATCACTGCTGTCCACATATAGGCGATATATTACATCAGTGACATCACCGCTCTCCACATATATGTGGACAGCAGTGATGTCACTGATGTAATATATTACTTATGTGGACAGCGGTGATGTCACTGATGTAATATATCACTTATATGTGGAGAGTGGTGATGTCACTGATGTAATATATTACTTATAAGTGATATATTACATCAGTGACATCACCACTCTCCACATATAAGTAATATATTACATCAGTGACATCACCGCTGTCCACATATAGGTGATATATTACATCTGTGACATCACCGCTCTCCACATATAGGAGGCATATTACAGCACTGTAAAATGATCGGGCAGCGGGGTTGGTCTCCATACAGTATATATATCTATATGTACAAGGGATGAGGCACCTGCTCCGCCGCTATCTGCTTGGCAGCCGCTGACGCCATCTTCCTTCTCTTCTAGCTGAGAGCTGTTGCTCTGCACACTGGAAGCTCTGACAGTCACATGACTTTCGGTCGCGCTCCTGGGCTCCTGCAGTCATATTGAGGGAAAGCGCCGGATGTGTGTGGGCCGGGTGGGGGTGGGGGGGGCTAGCTGGGGTGCGCAGCGCACAGCTCCCATGCCCCGCCGCAATATTCGGCTACAGTGCAATAGCTAAGGCTAAAAAGTCTTGTTGGTCACTGAGTGCTGCTTGGGCCCCCCAGGAGCAACTGGGCCCGGGGCAGCAGCCCCTTTTGCCCTGTGGTAAAGACGGCCCTGGCCTTATTTGAAAGTATTAATAGAAGCTACCTCTTGGTAGGCTATAGGTCTCTTGTAGATTAGTAAATGTTCTAAGCACCCCCTTGTCTAGCAGGTCGCCTAATCTGGTCACCCCTTTGTTTTGCCATGTTTGGAAACCCTTCAAAGGTAGAAATTCAGGAAGCATGTGGTTATTCCATAAGGGAGTAAACTCTGTGGCTCCGATAGCTCCTCTCAATTGTTTAGACTTTTACAAGTGAATTACGTTCATCCACTAGCTGTATTCCTGACCCCTCCAGCACCCACAGGAGCTTCCTCCCACCTATTTTGTGACGTAATATTTGGCCAGTCATGTCCGTTGAGTCCAGATCTATCCAACTGTATCACTGCCTGATAAGCGGTTTAAAATAAAACAATAAATCTTCATTGGAAGTTAAAGTATAAAAGGGCAAAACGATATTTCTCTTATTACAGAGACAGGCAATAGTGGGATGTAATTGTATGGAAAGTGGGATACAGCATATATTATCCAATTTCCAATATCACTGTCACAACACTACTGAGGGCTAGCTGTGTTTGAAAGGACCCTCATCTGTGTAGTATATATTACTCTATTGCACAGTGTATTGTGACTGATACATTCCCACACCGAATTGGCGGTCATGGGTAGGTGTGTGTATAGCGGCAAACACCTGTCCCAGTATCCGTATAGAAGCTTAGAACCAGTGCTGAACAAAACAACCCCTCAGTGATTACGGGGTGATTTCACTACTGGTTCAGTCTGTGTACTGTGCCTTCCCACTGAGAAAGGTAGAGCCTCCCATAAGCAGTATTGTTCAGCCACTGTCAGGGGGCCCTATACCTGGGAGCAGAAAGTGTACTCAGGCTGCAAAGTAACAAAAACAGTGGGATGCCGCACAGTACGATGCTATCGAATGCTCTATCCTATCAGTGTACTCTATACTGCGGTATCAGTAAAGCCGCTAAGAGAAACACTCAGTTAGAAAGCCCTAATAGAGTCTGGCATTCACAGGATAACAGAGCATGTTACAGCAAAGCTACCTAAGCACTACCTACTCCTCAGCCCGCTCGACGCGTTTCTGTGTCCATTGGGCTGGACACTTCGTCAGGAGCAGGGCAGAGGGCTAAGAATAAATAAGTAGTATTTAAATCGGCGCCGGCGGTAGAACGCTGCACATATCTATCCAACCCCTAAAATGTTGACATTGTGCCGCCAATTAATATATCCAGAGATTAGGCAGTGCCAGACCACCCGCTGATTTTGCGTGGAGTTGATTTTCTGGAACCTATCTAGTGATATCCAGCATTATGTCAAACATATAGAAGTTGAGGCATCATCATCATTTTTAAGAGGTTAACTCTCCCCACCACTGACAGGAATAATTTGCACCGTGCCCTGGTCTTGTGTCTAAATTTAATAAGCAGTGGTGTTAAATTCAACTCCTCAAAGTCTTCCAGACAAGGTGAGATATTAATCCCCAGATATTTGATAGTTTTAACACAAGGAATATTATTCACTATAGAAGTTGCCGGGGAGATCTGGCCGTCCAGGAACATCAGAACCGATTTATGCCAGTTTATAGACAAGAAACAAACAAAATGGCAAAGTATGTACCATATAATGTGTTATACTTCACAGGATACTCCCAAATATGAAACCAGTCTAAACTATTCCCAGAATGGAACAGAGGGAGCTAAAACGTAACGTTTAATGAGGATCAATTTAAAAGCTACGTTACAATCAAGAAATAATATATGCAACAAAGACTGATAGAAAGCGACACGACTGTCGTTGTCTATCAGTGTTTGTTGCATGTATTATTTCTTGTTTGTAACGTAGCTTTTAAATTGATCCTCATTAAACGTTACGTTTTAGCTCCCTCTGTTCCCTTCTCGGAATAGTTTAGACCAGTTTATAGACAAGCCTGACAGATCACCAAATCGGCCAGTCAGCAACATGGTTTCCGACAAAGATGTCGACGTATCCCCCAAAAACAGCAGAGTGTCGTCTGCGTACATAGCTACTTTGTTGTGGACCATTCCGCTAGTGGTTCAATTCTATTACAAATAGTAAGGGGGACAGTGGACACCCCTGCCAGGTCCCTCTAGCTAGCCTGAAATTTGAAGATACCTCCCCATTAGTTCTAAAGCATGCTCTTGGGTCTGAATACAATGTTTGCACCCATTTAATAAAACACTGACCAAAGCCCATTGCGCGTAACGTGCACCACAAATATCTCCATTCCACACTGTCGATTGTCTTAGCGGCGACGAGTGCTAGGACTGCCCTATCTTCCCTATTATCCGCCCCAATCTGCAGACTGGTAAAGACTCTACGTATGTCGATAGAAGTGAATTTTTAGGCATAAATCCAGTCTGATCTGGGTGTATTATGGAGAATATCACTTTATATAGTCTCATTGCTAGGGCCTTGGCCAGTATCTTAACGTCTGCCGCAAGAAACGAAATGGGCCTGTATGAATCTGGCAGTTTGGGATCCTTCCCAGGTTTAGGTATTACCACAATGAGTGCTTCCTGCATTGATTCAGGGAGACAGCCCACCTCTAGGGAGTGCTGGAAAACCTTCATCAACTCAGGGAGCAACACCCCGTCAAACTTTTTGTATACCTCAATCGGAAGTCCGTCAGTACCTGGGGCTTTATCATTTGCCATGGTATTCAGTGCTGCACTGCGCACGTGCGGGATATCAGCCGGTCCTGTGGATGACGCAAGGGACTTGCAGGGCGGGCCAAGGAAGAGGCTGGGGAGGAGTAATGTAAAAAGAAGGCAGAGCACCTACACACAAAACGCCGCCCCTGGGCACTTGCGAGCCCTCATTTGCATATGGATTAAAGTGCGTTTTTCCTGCTGGTGAAACTCAGAAGAAAATTATAAAGGTACCATTTGAATCCTGGATAGGTGTGCTAGAGAGCCATGTCAGTGGTGTACAAAGTGATATTTTGGTGACAGACTCCCTTTAAGTGTATACTAGAAGTCAATGAGGGGGCTGTAACAAATGTCGACTCAGCTTCCTTTACCTTTTCATGCATGCTGACATCTACCTCCCTAGATTGGGATTTATGCCTGCAGATAGATTGGATCAATATCCCTCTTAAAAAACCTTTCATAGCATCCCATATAGTGTGTATTGGTGCCATACCTTCATTAAAGGAAAAATATTCCCTCAATGCAACCTCAACTTCCTTCATATCGCCCAGAACCTGCAACCAGAAAGCATTACATCTCCACATCTTGGGTCCCAACCTAGTACCAGTAGACAGGGACCATTCAACCTTCAAAGGGGAATGGTCCGATAGGGATCTGGGTAGGTATTCCGAGGAGTGTATTAATGGAAACATAGAGAAGAGTAAGTGGACGAACTACATAAATAGCTGCGTTCCGCTGGGTGCTGCAATCTCCAGATATCTAACAAACCTACCTCTGTCGTAATGTTATAAAGAGAGTATGGTCCCAGCTGTCTACCAATTCCGAGTGTTTTACATCTATTCACCCCCCTCCTCAGGCACATTGTTAAAATCTCCTACTCTCATCCATGGGGTCCCTTCATATCGCCCAGAACCTTCAACCAGAAAGCATTACATATCCACATCTTGGGTCCCAACCTAGTACCAGTAGACAGGGACCATTCAACCTTCAAAGGGGAATGGTCCGATAGGGATCTGGGTAGGTATTCCGAGGAGTGTATTAATGGAAACATAGAGAAGAGTAAGTGGACGAACTACATAAATAGCTGCATTCCGCTGGGTGCTGCAATCTCCAGATATCTAACAAACCTACCTCTGTCATAATGTTATAAAGAAAATATGGTCCCAGCTGTCTACCAGTTCCGAGTGCTTTACATCTATCCACCCCCTCCTCAGGCACATTGTTAAAATCTTCTACTCTCATCCATGGGGTCCCTGCATATAGAGCCAAGATATCTATTACAAGTCGCATGGGAACCACCAAGAACGGGGGGGAATATATATCACCACCAAAATCATTCGCACACCTTCCAAATTACAGTATAAGCATATAAACCTCCCTTCAGAGTCAACATGTTCCTGAATACATTTGAAATGAACACCTTTATGTATTAAGATGCTTAACCCTTTAGAGTGCGCGGAGAACACTACATGCCCCAAGAAGCCCACCCATGCCTTCAGCACAGTGTGTAGCGACTGTTTGGTCAAGTGGGTCTCTTGTAGGCAGTATATAGTTGTATAAAAATGAGTCAAGTAAGTAAATATACTTTGGCGTTTTGCCGCATCTGCCATTCCCCTCACATTCCAGCTAATTATCTTAGACATATGAGTCATTTCTGAATGTTTTCCAGTAGTTATGCCTCCTATTAACCTGTATACATACATTGCCAATCAATTCCTGCACGACCCTTGGTAATCAATCAATGCTGAAGTGTGCTAGCCCTTCCCTCCCACCCCTCTTAACCCCCAACTAGAAAACGTCAAGCGAATTGTCTAGTAATGAACCATATATCCCACCCAACTTGAGCAAACTCTCCCAAACATGCCCAACGTAACTTGCAGCATAGCCCAGCCCTGTGCCTAGAGTCTCTTGATAAAGTCTCACATGCTACTCACTCTCCTGCATCAAGGCTGCTGTTGGTACCCTTGAAATGTAACATCAAGTCCCATTCGTGTCTGCACCTCCGGAAACGGTATTTCCTGTTACCGCTGTAATAAAGGAAATTAAACAGAACATGGAGGGAGAAGGGAATGCGACAAAACATACAAAAGGTGGGACGCCCCCAAAAGGGAAAAAAATCTTCTTATCTTCAGTTGCCAGCGTCCTTTGTTTTCAGTTGGTTCTCGTGTAGATCCAGCCATTTAAGCTCCTCTTCTGGATTATCAAAAAATTGCGTATTCACCATGGCCGCCACCCTCAGTTTCACCGGGAACATCATGGAATATGCAATTTAAAGATTCCGTAATCTCCTTTTAATATCCAGGAAGCGTGCCCTTTTTTTCTGGAGTGGAATAGTCCAGAAAGAATGATATCTGTACTCCATTAATAAATAAATCCGGATGATCTCATGCTTGTCTTAATATAGTGTCCCTATCCTTATAGTGAAGTATTTTAACTAGGATCGGACGTGGTGGTCTTCCTGGGGAGAGCGGTTTAGTGGGCACCCTGTGTGTCTGTTCCACAGCATATAGAGGTGATAGGCCCTTTTCTTGGTTCTTTTGCAATATCCATTTCTCAATGTGGACTTGCAACTATTTAGTATATTATTAGTTATGAAGATTCTTGTCAGGTAACTGCATTGTTACTGTTTTGCTCCTAAAATTCTAAATTTAAATTTGTATTATTTTGTTAGTATTTAGTAAATCCACCTTTTGCTTTCAACACTGCCTGAATCCTTCTGGGCATGCTCTCGGTCAGATTTAAGCATGTTTCGACCGAAATCTGTTCCCAGGTCTCTTTCACACGTTCCCAATGTTGGTGCATACTGGTCGATTCACTTGGGTAGGAATACAGCTTTTTCTTCAACTCTACAAACAAATGTTCGATTGGGTTGAGGTCTGGGGACTGTGGGGGCAAATCCAGCACCTTAACTTCATTGACATTGAACCATTTCTTCGCCAATCTCAATGTATGCATCAGGTCATTGTCCTGCTGAAACACTATGTTGTCCTTTTCATACCCATAGTACTCGAGTGCACGAAGTAACTCGTCCTGGAGGATACTTAAATATAGAGACCACCATCGATCCTGGTCAGGGATCCAATGCCTTTGGTTGTAAAACAACCCCATATCATCAGGCTTCCTCCACGAACTTGACAGTTCCTTCAATTTCTCAATCCCTTAGTCCCCTTTTCCCTTGTTTCTTCCAGACACATTTGCACCCATCAGAGCACAGTCTATTGACTTTCATTTCATCGCTCCAAATCTTTCCAATCTTCTACTATCCACTTTTCGTACTTTTTTGCAAACTCGAGCTGACGCTGCTTATGGCGATGTTAAGTCGAGGCTTCTTCACCTTTTTTCAGGCGACCATTCCAGACTTGTGTAATGAGCATCACACAGTGCTTGTATGGACGTCTGTGATCTCACTATTACAAAGCATACGAGCCACCACCACTGCCATGTTTGTCGCGTTAGAACTGATAGACCTTGTGATGAGCCAACTTGTTGCATCTGATATTTTGCCTGGACGTCCACCTCTTGGAATGGATGGATGGACTTAGTTTTGTATTATTCCAACTGTCATGGCACTTACATGATGCAGTTGGTCATTTTCTTGGCCAAGATACCGCTATCGATGAGCTGGATGATGCTGTTTCTCTTTTCTTGGGAAATATTCCTTTATGGCTGCTCCTGGATTCGAACCAGTGACCTTTCGCTTGGGAATAAACCTAATGATAGTATACAAGAAGAAAAAGATTGTTCCACCACCAGGAGCAAAACAGTAACAATGCAGTTACATGACAAGAATCTGCATAACTAATCATATGCAAGTCCAATTTATGTATGAGATACCAAGATATGTATGAGATACCAAGATGATTGTCTCTATAAGGCTACTTTCACACCTAAGTCAAAACGGATCCGTCCTGACTTAAATTGGAAGTCAATGGGGGACGGATCCGTTTTCAACTGCACCATATTGTGTCAGTGAAAACTGATCTGTCCCCATTGACTTACATTGTAAGTCAGGACGGATCCGTTTGGCTCCGCATAGCAAGCAGCGTTTTGGTGTTCGCATCCAGAGCGGAATGGAGGTGGAACGGAGCGAAACTGATGCATTCTGAACGGATCCTTATCCATTCAGAATGTATTGGGGCTGAACTGATCCATTTTTTACCGTTTGTGAGATCCCTGAAACGGATCTCACAAACACAATTCAAAACGCCATTGTGAAAGTAGCCTAATGCTGGTAGTCTCACGTTTGAAGCTTGTAGTGGATGGTGAAATATGGAGCCTGAAAATTAAAAGTTTGAAACTTTTTTTTACCCTTTTGCTTGTCAATGTAATACAACTGGCCAAAATTATCTCTGAAGTGTGCAGGTGTCAGAACTCGTTATCCCTCCACTGCAGTCAGGTCAAAGAATGCTGTATGCTGACCATTTTGCTGACTAAAAATTGTCAACCATGAATCCATGAATCTAAGGGTGCTTCAGGTGTCTTACCTTGTTTCCCCTTTGCAGCAGCAAAGTCTGTAATGCTTTACGCTGGTTAACGTGTTAACTCTAACGTTCTAGCCATAAAACTTTCCAAAATCATCTCTCTATCTCTCTCTTTCTCTCTCTGTAAAAGTGTCAGAGGACACACAGGAAACTGTCTCTGGAAGCTTCTAGCTGAATGCCTGGGGAAAGGATCACCTGCAGTCTTGCTCCCTCTCTCCTCCGGGCCAATCCTCACAGTTGCCTACTCCTAGGACGCTCAAATCTTCTACTGAATACAGGGGGAAGGGCCAGCCCCCACCCTGAGCTCCAGAGAGGGCTGTGCCAGAATAGTTAACTCTGGTCATGTGTGGCTAATGCTGGAACATTCTGAGTGTGTTAGATAGCAGCATAATACATGACATATAATGCGCACATTACTACCTTAACGGTACATTAACAAAAAATTGCAGATACCCCATCTAGGGTACTGCAGCAGCTCCTCCATCTCATTCACTTCAATGGGAAGGAGCAGTTACACCCCTCCTCCTGTTCCTTCCCATTGAAGGGAATGGGAATGGAGGAGCTGTTTTTATACCTGCTTACCGTTGCAATCTCAATGAGGAGCAGGTAGTGAAAAAAATTCAGTGCTCGCATGAGCACTATGTTGTCTTCAAACAGCTGGTCAGCTGGGGTGCCAGGAGTCGGATACCTGCCGATCTGATATTGATGACCTATCTTGAGCACAGGTCATCAGTATAGGATACTGGCCAACCTCTTTAACTCCTTCTCCTTTTGGTTGCAATGGCATAGGGAAACAGGTGGCGGTGGGAATTGTAGTCCAGTGCACGTCAGGAGAAAAAGTACTAATACTTGATGTTATAAATCCCTGTTTGGCATTAGCAGCAGTATCCACTGCACACAATGCTCCCCCAACATGGGTTATATGACAATCATCAACCGTCCTTCCCATATTGTCTGGGTTCCTTCCAGGTTGTCCAGCTGCTGGCATTTTTTAACCTCATAATGACCTGGCCTGAAAAGGCTTTAGTGGTTAGCAAAATGTTTTTGTTTTTGCCCCTTTGTGTTTCAGCAACTGTAACTTTTCTATTTCTTTGCATTGACAGTTGTTTGAGGCCTTGTTTAATGTGGGAAAAAATTTTATATTGTATTAATTATGTGCACAGTAAAATGTATTGTATACTAATAAAAGGTGTTTTGCTTTTTTTTTTTTTTTGCAGAATATGTTATTTGTTATTACATTATTACTAACATTTTTTATTTAACCTTGTAAATTCTCCCACCACACCATTCCGACACTTACCGGGGCCACTCTTGGTCTCCCCTTTCTGATCCCTCTTGACACTCACAAAATGCTCACTCAACCAATCATTGCCCACTGCAGTCACTCAGCAGGCATTTTCTGTGTGTCAGTATGGGACCAGGAAATGGAGACCAGTTTCAGTAAATGGAGCTTTTTCCAGCATATTTGCCAAATGTAGGGCTTAACTTAATGTGCAAAGAGCCTTATGTGTATGTACAGCTTTGGTTATTATTTTAATGTCCACTTCTTTTAACCTATCTGGTTTTCCAGCTCTCCAACTTTTTTACATTCATGATTGATCACTACGCGCAGATGAATGAGCAACCCCCAGGCCCAGGTAAGATTTACCAGATAAGCCGGCAGGGCGCTGATCAGGAGGAAGTTTATTTCTTTTTTTTAAATTCGTTTTATTGAAGTATAAATATGCATTATCAAAGTACATGACATTACAGCATATCAATGGATTCAATAGAGAAGTATCATGACATCAATGTACAAATTGGCATAAATACAAGTACAAGAAGTACAGAAAATAAATGAAATAAAACAATATGAAACATTTGTGGTACATTATTCATGTTTAAAGTACATTTTCCCATGGACATGGCATGGCCTCTTGCAGAGAGCAGTAAGGATTCATAATCTTTTCCCCATCCTGTCATAACAAGAATGTTATCCCTAGTGGAAATTTACTGTAAAAGCACCTCACAGTTCCCTTCACTATCTGTATTAGCATATGGAGTCTCAACGAGAACTTAGCGTATTTGCGGACTCGCACCATTCTCCCCAGACTTTCTCAAATTTCTGGGGGCATCCCCTATGAATGTAGACTACTTTCTCCAATGGGATAATCTGATTTACTACTTGTTTCCAGTGGTTAACATTAGTCATTCTATCAGCCATCCAACGAAGGGCTATAGCCTTCCTGGCCAAAAATAAAGTTTCCTCCAGAAATACCCTATGATGGTGGGACCATTGCTCTTCGTCCATGATTCCTAACAAACACATCTTAGGGCAAAGGGGGACCCTACCCGGCACTAGATCTGACAGTAGGGACGTCACATCTTTCCAAAATTTTTGAATAAGTCTGCAGTCCCACATCATGTGCCAGAAATTGGCGCCAGCTTGGTGACATCTTAGGCAATTGTCATTCTCAGATCTGCCTATTTTAAACAACCTACTAGGAGTAAGATAACTTCTATGGAGTATATGTAATTGTATCATCCTATTATTAACTGAGGGGGACACTCTTGTAGGGGCCGCCAACGCCTCACACCACTCTGTTCTAGAAAGAGACGGAATGCAATCCCTCCACTTATCCTCAACAGTCAATGGGGGTGTGTCTATCTTCGTAGTTATGAGGTGCGTGTAAATAGCTGATATAAGACCTCTAGGGCCTTGTGTGGAAAGCACTCCAATCAGGGGGTATTTAGAAATCCTTTTTGAGCCCCTGCCAAACTGTGCAGATAGGGCATGCCTAACCTGTAGATATCTGAAAAACATGTGTCTTGGGGTATCAAATTTTTCTTGAATCTGAGAGTAGGATCTCAAGGAGCCTCCCTCATATAAATCTCTCAGTGTAAGAATACCATGTTCCTTCCACATCGAGGCTCCTTCATGCCCAATTAGATGTTGAAACATAGGATTATCCCACAAGGGTATTAAGTCCGGGATGTCAGTGTAGTGTTTTAGCTTGGCTGCCTCCCAAACCTGATGGGCAAGCTTATGTATCGGGAGGGCTTTCCCATGGAACAGACTAATATCTTCCAGAACCGGCCATAGGGAGTGTAGTTGGAGGAAGTTCTGCAGATAGAACTCCGTATTGGGTAAGGGCTGTGAGGATACCCAGGTAACAAGGTAGCGCAGCTGTCCCGCTAGGAAATATAAAAACAGATCCGGTAGTGCCGCACCTCCCTGCAGTTTAGGCCTCTGTAAAGTGCTTATCGCCAGTTTCCTTCTGGCTTTACCCCAAATGAAAGCTGACATCATGGAGTGGAGGCGGTCAAAGAACTTTCTAGGAACGGTTGTGCTGGCATGTTCTAGAACATATAAGGCCTTAGGAAGGAGGACCATCTTAATGAGATTCAGACGCCCCATCATTGAAATGGGAAGGGATTGCCATGCCGCAAACTTCCTAGTAAATATGGAAATTAAAGGCTCCGTGTTCAAGGTGTACGCTAGAGGGGGGTCCCTAGTAATTATAATACCTAGGTATTTAAACCTGTCTACCACCGGGAGGTTGTGATATACCGTATGCCAGCCCTCCGGCTTGAGAGGCATCAGTGCTGACTTGGACCAGTTAATGTGCAATCCAGAGAAACGGCCAAAATTTTCAATCAACTCAATCGCTCTAGGTAGTGACTGTTCCGCCCTGTCCATAAAAAGGATCAAATCATCAGCGTAGAGTCCCACCCTATCCTCTCTATCTTCTAAGGAAATACCCCTGTATACCTCGTCCTGTCTCAGTCTAATTGCTAGGTGTTCTATTGCGACTGCAAACGGGAGGGGCGATAGAGGACATCCTTGCCTTGTCCCTCTAGCCAGGTCAAAATAATCTGAGTGTGCTCCATTCACCAGTACATTAGCTCTAGGTTGTCTATATAACATCTGTACCCAATTGATGAAAACCGGTCCAAAGCCGAAGCAATCCAGTACTTCCAGTAAGTATGGCCACTCCACCGAATCGAAGGCCTTGGCCGTATCTAGAGAGGCCAACACCCATGGCTTATCTAGGGCTCTACCTAATTGCGTGATAACTTGCGCCCTTCTAATATTATTGGAGGTGGATCTCCCAGGTATGAAACCGGATTGATCCAGGTGTACAACAGAGGCGACTACCCTATTTAGTCTATTGGCAATTATTTTTGTAAGGACTTTATAGTCCAGGTTCAGTAAGGATATAGGTCTGTATGAACCACATTCCAGTGGATCCTTATCTGTTTTCAAGATTACCACTATGGTGGCATCATAAAAGGAGTCCGGTAGTTTCTGCTGGGTTTTAGCCGCTTGTAGCATGAGTTTCATTCTAGGGGCTAAAATAGCGCTATATCTGTTGTACACCTCGATCGGAATTCCATCCGGTCCGGGGGCCTTACCAGTCGTCAAACCTCTCATAGCTTCTTGAATCTCATCTAGGGTATACTCCCCCTCCAACATGTCCCTATCTTCAGCACTCAATCGGGGGTATGTCACCTCCCGTAGGTAATCTGTTAGCTCTTGGGGTGAATACTGTGCCGCTGAACTGTATAGGTTTTGATAGAATTCTTGGAATCTAGTGATAATATCTGGCGACTTTTCTTTTATCTCTCCATCTAACCCCTTGATACGGAGAACTGGCGGGGCCGAGGCATTGTTTCTAGCAATGTGGGCGAGTAGCTTACCTGCCTGTCCCCCCTGCTCAAATAATTGTTGTTTAAGAAAGAAAAGTTTTCGGTCGCTCTTCACCAGTAGGTGCATTTTAATAAATGCTATGGATGACTTTATACACCCCCTCAGGTAAGCCTTCAATGTTTCCCAGATCAATATCTCATCAGTGGTATCACCCTGCACTTCAAAAAACATATGGAGTTGATCCGGGATTCGGTCATTAGAGCCCATCAGTGTTAGCCAGAAAGGGTGTATACGCATCTTATTACCATTCTCCCTTCCATCCGTGAGTAAGAGTTTAGCAACCAGTGGAGCATGATCAGAAGGCCCCTGCGGACAGTACTCAATGCTCTCCAAATCAGTGAGAGACAGTGCATTGCCCATGATATAGTCTATCCTAGACAAGGCACCTCTAGAGGGGGTGAAGCAAGAGTACTGCACCGCCAGGGGGTGTCTCTCCCTCCATAAGTCGAGCCAGCCCATCTCAGTAGCTACTTTGTGAAGTGCTGATGTGGAGCTAGTGGACATCCCCACTCTTGCTGGGTCACGAAATCTGTCTAGTTCTGAGTTCATTAGCATATTAAAATCTCCCATACACAATAGTCTAACATTCGGGTATTGTACAACAAAGCTCACTATTGCCTGTAGGACAGATGTGCTGGCTGGTGGAGGATTATACACATTGATGATGACGTATGGAGTGCAATTGATATAAGCATACATAAATATGAACCGTCCGTCCGGATCCATGACAGACCTCTGCAGTTCCCACCTGAGGCTGCTATGTATCAGGACCGCTACCCCTCTTGAGTATGAGTTCCCATATGCGTTGGCACTCCACTGTACCCACGGCTTCTTTATTCTGTTACCCGTTTCTATTGTCAAGTGGGTTTCCTGCAAGCCCAGGATATGTGGAGCAAATCGACGCACATGCGAAAACACTGCTATCCTCTTCCTAGGTCCTCCCAGACCTCTAACATTCCATGACATAACTTTTAGAGCCGCCATGCTATCCTAAATTCCATGAAATGCATAGTAATGTAACTTTGAGGAAATTTACTGAGCTTTCCTCTCTGCCGCCCCTCCTGCATGTCTACTTCAGATAGTACCATGAAAATAGTATGTACCACAACATAAAACATAAAAAGAAAAGAAAAGGAAAAATAAAAATAAAAGTATTTAAACATAGAACCGCTGGTAATTAGCAGTTCAATAGCCTGCTTCTTTTTTTTTTTTGACCGTGTATACGGGCACCTGCACGGTGTAAATGGATGTTAACCCAGTGCAGGTAGTCGCCGGGTGAGACCCTCGGTTATACTCTGCTAAACAGCCCAATATTCACTGGTTCTAATACAGGAATTAAACATTTCAATCAGATATTAACTCCGCATATCTCAACAAAGAAAACGTGGCATTTAAACGATACCAAAAGCTTAATATCGAAAGGGGAGTCCAGCTTTGAATAACAACGCAGGGCAACGTCCTTCTCAGGCCCACTCAAGGTAAGAAAACAGCACGAAGATCTCAAGGCTGCTCAGGCCTGTGTCTCGGCCTTCCAGCTGCCCACTCATCAGCCTCTCTCGGATCCGTGAAGAACAAGGATTTCCCGCCATCCACTACCCGGAGCCGTGCAGGATACGACATGGAGTACTGAACATTCATCTCCCGTAATTTCCTTTTGACAGCCACAAAGGTAGATCTTTTTTTCTGCAGCTCTGCCGAGAAATCAGGGAACAGAGAGATCCTGGCGTTGTTAAAGGAGAGGTTCTGCGCTGTTCTGGCAAGATTAAGCAGCATATCTCTGTCCTTCCAGTTCAGGAGCCTGGCTAGCAGGGGTCTGGAGGGAGCCCCCGGTGGGGGAGGCCTAGCTGGGACTCTATGGGCCCTTTCTACAGCATATGTCGCTGAAAACGCAGCCTCTGGGAATGTAGACTTGAACCAATTTTCTATGAAGGACGCCGGATCCATACCTTCAGCCTTTTCCGGAAGGCCCAGGATCCTGATATTGTTGCGTCTCGATCTGTTCTCTAAATCGTCGCATTTTTGCTGCCATAGTTGAACTCTCTGTTCCAGATCTGAGAGTTTGACCTGCATGGGTCTGGTGATATCTTCCAGCTCAGACACCCTGTGCTCCGTTTCTCTCGCCCTCTCCCTCAGCTGCTGTACATCATGCCTGAGGAGTCCAACATCCACTTTCACCTCCTCTATCTTACTTGTGAGGGAGGTCTGGCACATGGAGATCGCAGTAAGTAGCTGTTCATGGGCCGCTTTAGGCGAGAGTTCTGGCTCTTCGTCACTTTGAGGGTCTTGCTGCAGAGACGGGTTTCCGCGGGTCGCGTGAGTGCGGACGTTAGAAGGAGACGCGGCGCCATGTTGTGTCTCGGCCCTAGCATATTCCTTGAGCCGCTCCGCTGCCGCCTGCCCCTTGCTTGGGCTCATTTTACTCCTCCGGGTGTTCCCCTTTCGTTTCTGGACCTGCCACTCAATGTTTGCGGCTGATTAGCAGTCAGGATTGATGAGGATTGAGAACGGGTCTTGGAGCGGCGCTCAGAAGCGTGCGCTCATACCGGAAGTCGGTCACGCCCTCCAGGAAGTTTATTTCTAATCATTTCCCACACATTAAGTGCATTTGCAGGCACCAATAAAAATGCTTTATGGGATGATTGATCATAACTACAATTAATTAACCCCCATGCAGTCTCCTTGTTTGCCGGAAGAACATCCTTGTTTAGGCTTATTGCACATGAACGTGGCCATATTGCGGACCACATTTGCGGATCCGCAATACACGGGCACCGTTCCGTGTGCATTCCGCATCACGGATGCGGACCCATTCACTTTAATGGGTCCGCAAATCCGGAGATGCGGAATGGTGCGGAACGGAAGCACGGAACCCTACGGAAGCACTACGAAGTGCTTCCGTGAGGTTTCCTCCTGTACTTCCGTTCAGTAAAAAGATAGAACATGTCCTATCTTTTTGTGGAATGGACGGATCGTGGACCCATTAAAGTGAATGGGTCCTAGATCCGCTGCGGCTGCCCCATGGTGGGTGTTCGTGCATTGCGGCTCGCAATTTGCGGGCCGCAGCACGGCCACGGGGCGCACACGTTCGTGTGCAAGTTGCCTTACACAGGCAATCTGCTGCGTTTTTTTAGCAATTGTTTGTGACATGATCAGTGGCACCTTTACACATTCTAATCCTTGACACGTGTAAAGGAGCCTTAGAGTGCACCTGACAGCAGAATCAACCCTTTCAAACTAGGCATACTGCCTGGTAGAGTTGATCTTTCTGAACTAAAGTTACATCTGCCTTGGGAAAACTGATTGCAGTGTTTCTGAGAAAGAAAAACACTTTAATCTTTATGTAGGTGAGAGCTTCAGAGCACTGAGGGGCGGGGCCAGCACTGAAGAGCTGAAGTGCACTGAAGGGCTAGCCTCCCCCCTCCTCTGTGCACAAAAGCCCTCATTTGCATATAAAATAAAAAGTATTTTTTTCTCAGGAGCACTGCAACCGATTTTTACAAGGCATGTATCATTGTAATCAGTAGGATCAATCCTACCAGGCAGTATAAATAGTTTAGTGGGGTTGATCCTGCTGACAGGTGTTCTTTATAAGTAAGGTCCCCAAGCCAATGCTGTGATAGCATGCTTCTAGCAGAGTAGGGCATGCAAATGTTTTTATAGAATAAACCACAATAACAGATATGCCAGTCCCCAGCTGTGCCAGAGGCCGAGGGGGTTATTAAAGTGCAGAAATACTGGGGCAGATTTACTAATATTGTCTACAGGTGGCATCTCATACTGCATATACAACCATCTGCTCTGCTATAATACTGAAATGCCAGAGGGAAACTGATGCCAGAACTGATCCGATAGTTTTCTATGGAACAGTTTTGATGCTGGGTCTTCCATCGCTGGACAGAAAAACATAGCATGTAGCATTCTTCTGTCCAGTGCTTTTGGGCTATGGGTACTGGAATTGTGCACTAAAGTGCAAAAAGGCTGAGTGCACAATCATCAGTTAAGTACAGCTCCAGCATGACGCAGCCAATGTATATTCACCCACCTTTCCCGTTAAACAGTGTAAACTTAGACTAGACAGTGTAAAGATGCGCCACATTTATCAAAGTTGCTCATACTGGATGATAAATTTGGTGCATCTTTAGACACTGTTGTCTAACTTTACAAAACCTATTGATTGCCTATTAATTCCCGATTATAGGAGCTTCCTCTTTGAGGCTGATAATTTAATCTTGTGTTGCTTTGAGCACAGATGTATGCTGTATGCTGTATGCATATTTATTTTAATGCTTTTTTGCTCTGATATTCAGTAAATTTACTAAATGGAGTGACGAACCCAGCATTGAGGTTGCTATGAACTGTTTCCTTCTAATAAATCTGTGGATTGTTGAGACTAGTCGGAAAGTACCTGTGTTTTAGATCATGTGTAAGGATGAGTCAGATTCCAAATCATTAAACAAAATTCTGAGAATAGTACATAATAAATGTGACATAAATGCTTGATTTTCCAGACTTGATTTCTGATATAACTTTCAACTCTTCAAACAAAGGGCAAAAAAACCTTCTGCTCTATGAAACAATTGAAGTTCCGGACTCTTATGACGGCCCACGTCTTTCATTCCCTTTATCGGTGTCTGACACAAATACACTCCTCCATGATTTCAAGCAAGAAAAGGTAAGCCCACTGATCAGATGCATCCATGGAAATGACTGGCATTTGTATGGTTCCTAGCAGTAGAGCCCATCTGAAAAAATGTGGTCAAAGGCTGAGACTGTGGTAACAAACAAAAAGTCCAATACTGACCAGTTTGATCCCCCTGCCACTTCCAATGCCTTTGTTTACTTAGCTGCAGCAGTAGTGTGCCCATATACAGGCGAAATTGCTGCAGTCAATCAGTGGTCTCTTGCTGTATACCACCTACGGCAGTGAATGGCTGCAGTGGTCATGTTTGTATATGCAATTGTAACAGAAAACTGCAGCACTCTCCAGCCTTGGTCTCTACAAACTTTTATTCACCAATACAAAATGCGACGTTTCGATCTGTGTGATCTTTCTCAAGCAAATAGCTTGAGAAAGATCACACAGATCGAAACGTCGCATTTTGTATTGGTGAATAAAAGTTTGTAAAGACCAAGGCTGGAGAGTGCTGCAGTTTTCTGTTACAATTGCATCTGGATTTGGGGAAGCACAAGACTGGCTTCTGACACAGCGGGCACCACCACAGTAAGGAACAATATTCATTTTTGTAGTGCTGCTACATTTTTCTTTTTATTGCCATGTTTGTATATGGGCATGTAACTGCTGCAGCCAAGTAAACAAAGACAGGTGGGAGGCATAGGAGTGGCAGTACGGGAATTAGCAGGTGGTCAAATGGGTGAGTACTGGATTTATGTCATGCTATTACAATCCCTGCTTTTGTCTACATTCTAGCATAACTTGGACAACCCCTTTAATCATCTTCAAACCTTCTCTTTTCCCCCTGATCTTTTTCCCTCCTCTTTTAATGAACTTTTCAACCTATTGTCCCATAGGGTAGGGAACAGTCAGCCGTGTACTCCACCCAAATGTTGGCTCCCAACTTGGCGATGTTCCCTAACTTGACTAAGTGCAGGGGCCTAAACCTTGGGGGTAAAAGAGTAGTCAGACAGAAAGAGGACAGAACCAAACAGTCAAAGCCAGGACTGAATCAAAATACAAAAGCTTTTTCAAAATCAGGCCAGAGTCCAAACCAAAGAGACACGTCAAAACCAACACAAGATACAAACAAATACCAGACAGGGTCAGTGCCAGGAGATGGTCAAAGGAATAATTGGTAGTGAGGAACAAGGTCAGGGACAATCCAAAAGTCAGAATACCAGGGATCCAAACAATAGTAATACACACTAGTGAGGCCAAGAAGACCAATCATAGGCAACTGTGGCCAGCATATAGTCTTCTGACAGGAAGCATATTAAGTCGGCTCCAAGCCTGATTGGTCCGGCATCCCTTCTCCCTGATAGGCCGATCAGCCCCACCCATTTTTCATTGAATTATTTTCTATAAATATTTGGTCAATCATTTATTGAACCTTTTATTTTCTCTACTTTCATTCAAAGACAGAGGGATTTGTCTATTTTATAACTACTAAAAATAACAGGGTCATGACAAAATATTAAAGGGGTTGTCCTTAGATTTAAATTTATCAACAAGATCTGATTTTTTGGAGTCTGACCACTGGGTCCCTCACCAGTCTCAAGAACAGTGGTTCTTCTGTGTCCTCCTGCATGAATGGAGTGGTGGCCATACATGTCCGTTACCACTCCATTCATCTTTAAAGGGGTTCTCCGGGAATTAAGAAAATTAAAATACCTAAATATTACTTTATTATAAATATATTCCCAAATACCTTTCATTAGTTATAATGGTTTATTTTGTCTGGGGAGCAATCATTAGGAGAAATAAAATGGCCGCTGTCCTATTAGTACACACAGAACCTGTCCTAATCACACAGCAGGATGAGTTACTACACAACACTGAGCTACAGAGCTACCTCATTCTCCTCTATGCTCTACTTGTCAGAGATTATGATCCTGAATACAGTTTAATAGGATCTTCAGCTGAATCTCTGTAGGAATGGAGTTTATGAGGAGACAGCTGAAGTACAGAGAAGATGTACAGGGCAGGCTGTGGTAATGGAGGCTGTATACAAGTGCTGCTGCTCCTCAGCCACATCCCCACCTCCTCTCTGTACTTCATGTCTCCTCTTGAACTCCATTCCTACAGAGATTCAGTTGAAGATCATATTAAACTGTATTCAGCAGCATAATCCCTGACACATAAGAGAGGAGGGTGAGGCAGCTCTTAGCTTAGTGTTGTGGAATAACTTGTCCCCCTGTGTGGACAGGTTTTAGGTGTACTAATAGGATGGCAGACATTTTATTTCTCCTAATGATTGCTCCCCAGACAAAATGAGCCAATATAACTAATGAAAGGTATTTGGCAATATATTTATAATTAAGTATTACTTATTTGTTTTCATTTTCTTAATTCCTGGAGAACCCCTTTAAGGGACTTCTGAAAATAATCCAGTGCTGTACTCATTATCTTAATCAGGGGATACATTTAAATCTTGGCACAACCCCTTTGCAGACATATTAGAGGATCAGAAAAACATGTATGATTTGTGCCAAAAACAATGACACATCTGTTCAAAGGTTGTGTGTGGTAGATTCACTGAAACCACCCACACATCTAACAAATCAGTTAGATTTGGCCAAATGGTGCAGGGAGCATGATTACACATTCTGAAGTCACCCACACCTATCTCATAAAAATTGTAGATATTATTGTGTACTTTTTTACTCCAGTAGTACAAATAAACTGTATAATATATGTCCTGATGTGGCATAGTTGCTAAATGACCCTTATTTAACAGAACAGTTCCACACCTCTTTCTGAAGGAGATTTTTACGGGATTGCTATGGTTTTTAACAGATATGCTCATGTAGTTGCTTACCTCATGTACATCTTCCCCATGGTTTCTTCTTTCTAAACTTGCACCCTTCTAACCTGTTTCCACAATGTAGACAAATCCCTCTGGTTTGTTTCCATCCTGTATGTAAAACTTCCTGTTGCTGTATCCAACCAAACCCATGATGCACTTCTCCTTTCTCAGCCACAGCTCCAGCACCGCCCCTAACAACACCCAGCTAGTTTATAGCTCCTCTCACCTTGCTAGTTACATAGACACTCTCCCATCACTGCCCCTGTTACTGCTTTGACACATCCATGGACATAACATCACAGGAAATAGGAAAGAGCTGCATGGACATGGTCATGTGACCACAGCCCACAACAGGAGATAGGAGCAATAAGAGGAAAGGAAATACATTAACAGCTACTTTAACCCCTTCTCGACTGCAATCCGTCTATATACGTGATAGCTGCACATACCCCGTGCAGCTATCACGTGTATAGACGTCATTGCAGTTCTTTAATCCAAGCGCTGCAAAGCGCTTGGATTAAATCTTCTGCCCCTGTCCTGCTGCTGTCACGGATAGCATACAGTCTAGTAATGCCAGCAAGGGACCAATCAGAGTGGTCCCTTGCCGGCAATCGGATCGCGGCAGTGTTAAAATGCCGGTTTCAGGCTCTGATCTGCGCTCTGCAGATCAGAGCTTGAAATCGGGTAGTGTCCTGAAGCCCCCTATCTGTGCCCCCTTCTTGTGTGCCTCCAACCCCCCACCACCACCGTGAGCCCTGCCTCTGCCATCGGTCCCCGCCCCCCATCCATGTATCCTGCCCCTGATGCGGTCCGCCCCCTCCCCGTCCAATACATTCATCCTGCCCCGATCTGTAATTTATGAATGCTGGCCGTATCCCCACCCTTTTCCAGCGCTGCCCCCTGCCCCCGATGCGGTCCCCGTGCTGTGTGTGATGGCGGCGGCTCCATTCCTGAGCCGCCGCCATCAGCAGCGAGTGTCAGCTCTATGCTGACACTCTGCTGTAACCACATAGATGCCGCGGCAGCGGCATCCATGGGGTTAATAGAGGGAGGGGGCTCCCTCTCTCAACCATCGGGGCTGCAAAGGCGTCCGGTTTTCATGGCAAAGGCGTCCGGTGCTGCCACCTACAGGACATCTGGTAGTATTATACTTTGGAATGCAAGAGCATTGCAAAGTATAGTACAACCATCAGCCCCACTGGATCTTCAAGATCCAAGAGGGAACTGAAAAAAAAAAAATGAAAATAAATAAATAAATAAAAATGTAAATTAAAAAAATGAATTGCCTTTTCCTATATAAAACAAAACAAAAAAAACAAAAACCACACATATTAGGTATCACCATGTCAGTAACGACCATCTCTATAAATATATCACATGATCAACCTCGTCTAATAAACACCATAAAAAATAAAAAATAAAAACTGTAAAAAAAAGCCATTTTTGTCACCTTACATCACAAAAAGTGCAACACCAAGCGATCAAAAAGGCGTATACACCCCAAAATAGTACCAATCAAACTGTTACCTCATCCCGCAAAAAATTAGCCCATATTTAAGACAATCGCCCAAAAAATAAAAAAGCTATGGCTCTCAGACTATGGAGACACTAAAACATAATTTTTGGGGTTTCAAAAATGCTATTATTGTGTAAAACTTAAATAAATAAGAAAAAGTATGCATATTGGGTATTGCCACGCCCGTAACGATCTGCTCTATAAAATTGTCACATGACCTAACCCCTCAGATGAACGCTGTAAAAAAAAAAAAAAACTGTTCCAATTTTTTGGTCACCTTGCCCCATAAAGTGTAATAATGAACGATCAAAAAATCCTATGTACCCAAAAATGGTACGAATAAAAACCTCAACTCTTTCTGCAAAAAACGAGCCCCTGCACAAGACGATCAGTAGAAAAATAAAAAACATATGGCGTTCAGAAAATAGACACACAAAAACATAATTTCTTTTTCAAAAATGCCTTATTAT
This sequence comes from Bufo bufo, assembly GCF_905171765.1. Classification (NCBI taxonomy): domain Eukaryota; kingdom Metazoa; phylum Chordata; class Amphibia; order Anura; family Bufonidae; genus Bufo; species Bufo bufo. The sequence continues at coordinate 145,851,891 of NC_053391.1, read as the reverse complement.
GTAAAACTGAAACAAACAAACAAAAAAAAGTAGACATATTTGATATCACTGCGTCCGTAACAACCTCCTCTATAAAAATAGCACATGATTTACCATGTCGGATGAATCTTGTAAAAAATTTAAGATGAAAAAAGGGTGCTAAAACAGCAATTTTTTTGTTACCCTGTCTCACAAAAAAACTTAATATAGAGCAATTAAAAATCATATGTACCCCAAAATAGTACCAATTAAACTGTCAACTTATCCCCTTAGTTTCCAAAATAGGGTCACTTTTTGGGAGTTTCTACTGTAGAGGTGCATCAGGGGGGCTTTAAATGGGACATGGTGTCTAAAAACCAGTCCAGCAAAATCTGCCTTCCAAAAACCATGTGGAGTTCTTTTCCTTCTGTGTCCTGCCGTGCGCCCTTACATCAGTTTACGACCACATGTGGGGTGTTTCTGTAAACCGCAGAATCAGAGTAATAAATATCGAGTTTTGTTTGGCTGTTAACCCTCAATGTGTTAAAGAAAAAAATTTAATAAAATGGAAAATCTACCAAAAAAGTGAAATTTAGAAATGTCATCTCCATTTTCCTTTAATTCTTGTGGAACACCTAAAGGGTTAACAAAGTTTGTAAAATCAGTTTTGAGTAACTTGAGGGGTGTAGTTTCTACAATGGGGTCATTTATGGGGGGTATCCACTATGTAATCCCCACAAAGTGACTTCAGACCTGAACTGGTCCTTAAAAAGTGGGTTTTGAAAATTTTAAGAATTGCTTCTAAACTTCTAAGCCTTGTAACATCCTAAAAAAATAAAATAACATTTCCAAAATGATGCCAACATAAAGTGTACATATGGGGAATGTTAAGTAATAAATATTTTATGAGGTATCACTTTCTGTTTTAGAAGCAGAGAAATTGAAATTTTGAAAATTGCGATTTTTTTTAATTCTTTGGTAAATTTGGGATTTTTTCATAAATAAAGGTGATATATATTGACTCAAATTTATGACTGTCATGAAGTACAATGTGTTACGAGAAAGCAATCTCAGAATGGCTTGGATAAGTAAAAGCGTTCCAAAGCTATTACCACATAAAGTGACGCATGTCAGATTTGTACATTTTGACCTGGACACTGGGGCATCAATGACCTTTGGTCATGAAAGGGTTAATAAATGACTAATTTTAAGGATGTTGATGCAAACTGGACAACTCTTTTAAACCTTTTTCTGCAAGGGGTTCATCACCAATTTTCACCTGTATACATATACAAATAAAACCTGAATTATAAAATAAAGAATTAACATTCTGCCCTCCATACCCTTATATTTTGTGTAAGTAATCACCCGCAGGGGCGTAGCTAAAGGCTCATGGGCCCTGGTGCAAGAGTTCAGCTTGGGCCCCCCCTTCTCTCAGTGCTTTGTAGCCAGGGGGGCATATAGGCTTCCTGCTGGCTGAGGCAAAAAATGAAACAGCACCTCCCCCCCATGCCAAATTCTCGACCTTACCCCTTCCCTCCAGCCAGAGTAACAGTGTAACTTGACCAGCATGCACTTTCTATAATACTGGTGTCTTCTTATGTGGCACAAGGGTCTTTGGGCCCCCTCAGGCTTCTGGGCCCGGTAGCGACTGCTACCTCTGCACCCCCTATAGCTACGCCCCTGATCACCCGGCACATTACAATGTCATGTAGGTCCAGAACTTCAAATAAAAGCTGCAGCCTGAGCAGAGCTTTCAACATTATACCAAAACCAAGGCCGTAGCCCTAATATTCTATTCTCGACACTTATTTAATGATATGATGTATTATTCTGTACGTCATTGACGTGAAAGGGTTAACACATATACCGTCAATAGATATGTGTAAATGATACCATATAGAATGGTTTGCATGACATAATTACATATATTTTACAGTATCAATTATTCATATTTCAGCAACTTCATGCCCGGTATGTCCTTCAGCTCTTCCATGAAATCAAAAAGTTCCTAAAGCAAATGCCAAACATTGTTCATTTAACCACATCATACTCTAAACAGATCACCGTATGTGGTGAGTATTGTCTGTGGACCGGACTCAGAAGAACCTATCATACAGCTTCATGTAATGTCACTGACAGGAGGAGCAGATTCAGCTTGGATTCCATCAGTGTGTCAATGTACAGATGGATATTGTTAAGTAATTAACGTAAAGTAAAAAATTCTTTATGTTATACATATATTTATACAGGGTGGCCCACGAAAAATAACCCGTATGACAAGATGAACGAGCAAGTGGATTTTTTTTTCTTTAATTACCCACAAGTCACAAAAGATATTGAAAGTGGTCCCCGTTCACATCTAGGCATCTTTGGGCACGTCGGTTTATGTTGGCTGGTACTGCTTGTGATGCTGTGGATGGTGTTTGTGATATTTTCCTCGAGTTCATCCAGGGGATGTGGATTGTTAGTGGACACTTTCTGGTTTAAATTTCCCCACATATAAAAATCACCTGTGGACAAGTCTGGGGAACGTGGTGGCCATAACTAGTGTTGAGCGAATAAAGCTTTGGATCATTGATCCGAAGTCGATTCGGTCAACCACTTCGATTTTAATGCTGTCTCCGTACAGCATTAAAATGCATTGGTTCTGTGGAGCTAAACTTTGTTTCACCTGAAGTCGCGTGAGACTTTGGTGAATGAATTCGGTATTCATTTCTGCATCTTTAAAAACATTTAAAATTAGGAATCCAAAGTCGGGTTTGGTACTGGCTGGTACCTCGGTACCAAACCTGACTTTAGATTCCTAATTTTAAATGTTTTTAAAGATGCAGAAATTAATACAGAATTAATTCACCGAAGTTTCACACAACTTCGGGTGAAACTAATTTTGCCTACTCGGAGGCAATACATTTTAATGCTGTATGGAGACAGATCTCAGAGAGCATTAACACCGAAGTGTGTGAACGAATCAACTTCAGATCTCTGATCCAAAGCTTGATTCGGTAAAGCCTAGCCATAACCCCTTGCTCATAGTTCACTCCTCCGTAAACAGTTCATGGACCCATTCCAGTGAGTTCTGTGAGGTTTGGCATGTTGCCCCATCTTGTTGGAAAAAGCAGGACATGTTATCTTCTGGAGTTAGTTGGTTGTAAAACTGTTCAAAGATGTCCAGGGAAATTGTGGTATTCACAGTTGATCTGAAGGAAATTAGACCCATTATTCGTGTTCCTGACACTACGCACTAAACGCCAATTTTCTGGTTGTGATGTGTTTTGTGAGTGAAATGGGGATTTTCAGCAGACCAGTACCTCGTATTCTGGGTATTTACGTGACCTGATAAATGATACCAAGCCTTATCTATCATGAAGTACAGGAATGGGTCCAAATGTCTGTCAGCAATCATAGTCAGCAACCAAGTCCAGTAATTCACGTGTTTTGCTTTGTCAGACTCCTGCACACACGTTATTCGGTACGGTTTCAGGTTCAGAGATTTCAGCACTCGCTGACACGTCGTTCGTTATACACCAACTTGCTGAGACAGTCTTTGAGTTGATTTTTGGGGGCTACTTGCAATCCTCTCCTGAATTTCATGTACAACTTCAGCCCTCCTGATTGATGTTTGCAACAGAGCCCGTTGGATGCCATTTTCGAACCAGACTCTGAATACAGTCTTAGTTGCCCATAGCAACCAATTAGAGCTCAGCTTTCAGTTCCTACAGGGCTCTGAAAAAATGAAAGCTGAACTCTGATTGGTTTCTATGGACAACTAAGACATATTTACTATTAGGCAGTTTATTTTGGAGATATTGGAGGCAGGCTACTTTTTCATGGGCCACCCTGTATAATATATATCTTAAAAGGCTGGTTTAGTTGAAGTGTGAGTTTCAGGCAGGAAAATGAGATGGCCTTGGTTATGATATGCCACCCAGGGCCGGCGCTTCCATAGAGGCAAGGGGGGCGATTGCCCCCGGGCCCCCGAGTCCTTAGGGGCCCCCCCGCGCCGGCCCGCAACTAACTATAGGCAGGACAGTGACAGTCACACGGAGATGAGCGCTTCCATTGTGGAAGCGCTCATCTCCAGTCATCTGTATCGCCGTCCTCAGGACAGCGATACAGATGGCTGTGCAGCAGGGGAGGGAGAGGTGTTTCCCTTCCCCTTCCTCTGATAGGCTGCATCAGAGGCCAGCGCAGGCGGCATGATAACGTCATCGCGCCGCCTGAGCCCTGAGCCGTACGGGACACAGGCTGGAAGAGGCTTGCATCACATCGCTGCCAAGGAGGTAAGTATAAGTTTTTTTTTTTTTGGTTTTGTTGTCAATACTATTAGCTACTGGCACATGATGGGGGGCTCTGGATACTGGCACATGATCGGGGGGGGGGGGGCTATGGCTACTGGGACATGATAGGGGGGGCCCTATGGCTACTGGCACATTATAAGGGGGGCCTATGGCTACTGGCACATTATAGGGGGGGCCTATGGCTGCTGGCACATGTTGATGGGGGGCTCAGGCTACTGGCACATGATAGGGGGGCTCAGGCTACTGGCACATGATGGGGGGGCTATGGCTAGTGGCACATGATAAGGGGGGCTCTGGCTATTGGCACATGATAAGGGGAGCTCTGGCTACTGACACATGATAGGGGGGGGCTCTGGCTACTGGCACATTATAGGGGGGCCTATGGCTACTGGCACATGTTGATGGGGGGGCCTATGGCTACTGGCACATGATAGGGGGGCCTATGGCTACTGGCACAGAATGGGGGGGCTCAGGCTACTGGCACATGATAGGGGGCCTATGGCTACTGGCACATGTTGATGGGGGGGCTCAGGCTACTGGCACATGATAGGGGGGCCTATGGCTACTGGCACATGATAGGGGGGCCTATGGCTACTGGCTCATGATGGGGGAGCTCAGGCTACTGGCACATGATAGGGGGGCTACTGGCACATGATGGGGGGCTCTGGCTACTGGCACATGATAGGGGGGCCTATGGCTACTGGCACATGATGGGGGGGCTCAGGCTACTGGAACATGATTGGGGGGCTCTGGCTACTGGCACATGATTGGGGGGGCTCTGGCTACTGGCACATGATATAGGGGGGCTCTGGCTACTAGCACATGATATAGGGGGGGCTCTGCTACTGGCACATGATATAGGGGGGTTCTGGCTACTGGCACATGATATAGGGGGGCTCTTGCTACTGGCACATGATATAGGGGGGGCTCTGGCTACTGGCACATGATATAGGGGGGCTCTGGCTACTGGCACATGATATGGGGGGGCTCTGGCTTCTGGCACATGATATAGGGGGGGCTCTGGCTACTGGCACATGATATAGGGGGAGCTCTGGCTACTGGCACATGATATAGGGGGGGCTCTGGCTACTGGCACATTATTGGGGGACATCTATGGGGGCACTTATTACTGGCACATTGGGGGCACTTCTTACTGGCACATTATTGGTGGGCACTATAGGGGCATCTACTGAGGCCAAAAAGAACGGTTATTTTATATGGGGGCTCTGTATAGGGGCATTTTATACTGGGACACATTATGGTGGGTGCTATGGGGAAGGTGGGAGAGGAGTACTATGGGGTAATCTACGGGGGCACTAAGAAGGGGTATTCTATACTTACAAATTATGGGGGACACTGAGGGCATCTACTGGGGCACTATATATGGGGCATTTTATACTGGTACATTATGGGGGGCACTAGGAGGGAGGGGGGAGAGGAGCACTATGGGGGCATTTACTGGGGGCACTATATAGGGGTATTTTATACTGGCACATTATGGGGGCACTATGGGGACATTAGCTCAACTGGGGGCATTACAAGGGGGTATTTTTTGCACTGTCACATTATAAGGAGAATTATTTCTACTGGGTGGCATTATGGTAGGCTTTATTACTCCCCCATGGTATGACCCCCCTAGTAGCAGCACCAGCCTCTCCCTGCTCTGCTATCCCTCTGCCCCTTCTCCAAATCCTTATTATGAAATCTTTCTCATTAGGATAAAACACATCAGCTCCGCCGAGCCCCCGGCCAAAGTGTGGAAGTGGTGTCCGAGATCCCCAAGGGTCAAGCCAAGTAATTGTAAGTTTTCATATGGAATATGTTTATGTTATACACATATAGCATACACCGTGCCCCACAATATACAGTTTCTTCTGTAAAAGTCATCAAGTGTCGGGGGAGGGGGGCCCTATTTCACCTAGAACTGGCCCTGATGTCACCACTTTATGACTGGTGTGGGTCTGACCTCTGGGACCCTCCACTAATCCTGGGAATGAAATGGATTATCCATTGATTAATGTAAAAAATGAAAATCTGATATAATATAGTACATAACAATCTCTTACTAAGAAAGCCTGAACCCTGTACATGAGATGGATGCAGAGATCTGCACCCACTGTGCAAGGAACTATAGCAGAGCTTTATTCAAGTAAACAACTTGGTAGGCAGGAGCATCGCCGTGCCGGGAAAACCTACAAGGGAGTGCAGCGCTAAATAAGAGCTGCATCCATTTTATTCTCAGGATTGTTTAGAATCCTAGAGGTCAGATCCCCACTGATCATAAAGTGATGACATAATAATACACTATCACATGGGAACACCTATTTAAATTATGGAAACACCCTTGTAATTAGTAATTTTGTACTTTAAAATGCTTCATTTTAAAATGCAGTATTGTTGTTACTATCAATTATTTATCCGTTTTATGATTAGGTGACCTTCATGGGAAATTGGATGATCTGCTGCTGATATTCTATAAGGTACAAAAATTCTTGATTTATGTGCAGTTGGGGAAGTTGATAATTTTTGGGGGGGATCTAGTATACAGTATTTTGTGCAAAAGAGTCAGTTAACCAGCCTCAGGATAGGCCATCAATATATGATGCAGCATGCAGCATTTGATTACTATGGATTACTTTGATTACTATGGATTACTGTGGATTACTGATTATCTTGTTTCCCTTTGTAAATCCTTATCTGTTTCATGTATGTTGTGATTGTGTTCTGCAGAATGGTCTCCCTTCACCAGAAAATTCTTATCTGTTTAACGGAGATTTTGTAGACAGAGGGAAGAATTCTATAGAAATACTAATAATCCTCTTTGCATTCCTCCTGGTCTACCCAAATAATTTACATTTGAATAGAGGCAACCACGAGGACCCCATCATGAATCTGAGGTACCACAGCCATTAACATGTTTGTAAAGTTTACATGTCATTTGAATTGTAGCTAAAAAAAATTGTAAAGCAAATCTGTCACCAGCTTCATGCTGTCCTATCTTAGGGTAGTATAAATGGTGACAGAGATCCTGATACTGGGTCATTTACTTGAATTGAGCCAGTTGTGTTGATAACATCAGTACTGAGAAGTTCCAGATGAGCAAAGCAATGGAGACCACTAGAAACAGTGCATGAGCTCAGGAGTCCCAATATTCATGAGCTCCCAACCACTAATTGCCATAGGAAGAGAGCTCTCAATCAGCAGGAGTGGGGAGAGCCAGGAGCTTCTGATTATGAAGAGTCCTGAGTTTGTGCAGTGTACTGAATGGACTTCAGCTCTCAGCTTGTGCTGAAGCTGCTCAGAATTGATTTTAAGAAAGACAATTAAGGCAGTACAAGTAAGTGACCCAGCATTTTGCTCTTTCACTACCCTCAGATAGGACAATATAAAACCGGTGACAGATTCTATTATTCGCAGCTGTAGTGAGAGAGAGACACAGCCTCACAAAGATGCTGCTGGATCCATTAAAGGAGTTGTCAAGGTTAAAAAATTGTCAAAGTGGTAACATTTTATTAAAATTATACTGAGCCCTGCCACCCTGATCCTCCTGGCCGGGCTTTGTCTACATGACTGCAGTGATGACATGCCCATATAATTCATGTTACTGCACTAGCCAATCACTGGCCTCAGTCATCTCGTGCCATTTACTGCTTAGGCCAGTGACTGGCTGCAGCAGTCATGTCCAGTATATCAGCATGTCATTGCTGCAAACAAGAGCATGATGTAATGTTTGGTATTGGAGCAGAGGGGGTTTGAGCCAGTAAGTAGAGATGAGTGAACCAGACAAGGGAGAGAGGGAGAGAGACTAGTATGCAAATGTGTGTTTCTCAACGATATATATATGTGTTGTCTAAGGGGAACTCTGTCTCATTATGGAGAGCCCATGTTACTCCGAGTACATGTGAGCAGTATTGTAGGCCAGGCGATGCCCCTCTGGGTTTCTTGGAAAGATATTCAAATTATCTTTCCGAAATCTATCTGATGCCAGCAGAGGTTAGACATGGTAATTTGCATTTATTTTACCCAGAAATCCAGAGAAGTATTTTGTAGCCTACAATAGTTGTGACGTGTATCAACTGGTCTCCATAATAGAAATAGAACCCATCCAGAGGGTCCCCCTAAGGCCTTGCCATTAGAAATGTTCTCTTTTTTTCCTCTCTGATTAAGGGCTTTTTTCCTGAAAGAACTAGTTGTGGATGTGAGGCTGGCCTAGCCATTTTTCTAGCTGTGCTACGTAAGCATGTTTAAAGGGCAGAGAGGCATTTCTGCTAATCTACTGTGTGAAAATCATGCGGTGCTCATATTGCTGCTGTGTTCTTCTTACTTTTTACCTACTTGCTGTGCAGCAGCAAATAGATATAATTATAGCTCCCTCCTATTCACCTGAGCATACATCATCTGTATAGCAAAAACAGATACCATTTTGATTGAATGTCAGATAAACCAGAGAAACCTCCAAAGTAACATTCAACTGTAAGTGAATCAAGAGAATTACAACATCCCACAAAGCTCACACTTCTCTCAATGAAACATACACGCTAGTTATCTTTCTAAAAGGACTGGAGAATCAGAATTCCTCAAGAGAAAATCTTACTTAGTATTGTATGCCAGGTGACACTACTCTTGGTTTACGTGAAAAGCATACCTCAAATCGCATATCTTAATTAATTCTTATGCGATTTGCATATACTCTTTCTAGAAACCAAGAGTAGTGTCACCTGGCATACAATACTCATGCTTATTTTTAGGTCTCCCCTAAAAGAGTATCCCACAAGGCAAGTTAACCAAGTAAGACACGTTTCTCTTGAGACATTCTGGTTCGCTTGTCCTAAAAAGGGAACTAGCTTGCATGTTTAATTGAGAGAGGTGTATGATTTGTGGGATATTGTAACTCTCTTGTTTCAGTTAAAGGTTACTTTGGAGGTATCTCTGTCTGAAGTTGATCCAAAATTGTGAAATAAAGTTGCTGAAGTTGTTGCCTGTCTTTGCTGATGATGTATCCCCAGGTTAATAGGAAGGAGCTATAATTATATCTACTTGCTTCCCTCTATCTCTCTACAAACTTTGGACCTATCACAAGGCAGTTTGCTCATCCTTATCTGTAACTAATTAACTATGACTAATTTTATTGTTTTAACACTTCCCGTGACTTTCAACATTTTTTTTAATTTATACAACTACAATAGGTGTATTAGTGTATTAGTGACTTATGCAAGTAGTTGATTCACAGTTACACTAATACTGCTGTATAATGTCTTCCATGCTGCTGCTGCTTCTGAGGGTGTACTACAGAGAGTAGGGGAGCCTGATCTCCTGCTGTCTGTGTGCTGTGTATGGAAGACATCTTAGCAGCTATTACCCAAACACTTTGAGCTGAGTTTAAGGACAACTGACTATTAGAGATAGAGCCTTCAGAGCCTTCTGACAATAAATGTAGAGTACAAGTCATACTATATAATGGGCAGATATATTGTTATTCCTCATGCGCACACACAACAGTACACTGTGACTTTTGTTTACCCTTTAGGCCTCTTTCACACGAGCGTGACGGATTTGGTCCGCATGCGTTCAGGGTGCGTTCAGTGAAACTCGCACCGTTTTGCAAGCAAGTTCAGTCAGTTTTGTCTGCAATTGCGTTCAGTTGTTCATTTTTTTCCACGCGAGTGCAATGCGTTTTGATGCTTTTTTAACACGCATGATAAAAAACTGAAGGTTTACAGACAACATCTTCCGGGTGCAATGCGTTTTTCACTGAAGCCCCATTCACTTCTATGGGGCCAGGGCTGCGTGAAAAATGTAGAATATAGAACTGATGCGTGAAAAAAAACACACATGTACACAGACCCATTGAAATGAATGGGTCAGGATTCAGTGCGGGTGCTATGCGTTCACGTCACGCATTGCACCCGCGCGGAAAACTGGCTCGTGTGAAAGGGGCCTTATTAATCCAACATCAGCGACATTTCAGGAATAGCCACTTGACATAAAAAGCCTAACTGATCAATTCACCACAAATATATAGTATTTTATGAAAGAACGGCTCATAACTTGTCTTTATTTCAAGATCTAAGCATACTGGGGTAACTTGTGGTCATCAGAAAAATCAAGTTCTTGTATACTTTAATATAGTGTTTCGTAGGTTACGCCTTGTACAAGCCAACGAAAAATAATAAGGCCACTACATAACTGGTCCACTTCCCTATTAAATAATCATGGGTTTATTTACCAGTGCTTCATTCTGAGAATTAGTGGAGTTCCTGGCAGTCAAACCATCAATGATGAGCATGTGATAAAATACAGTATCCCAGTATAACACTTTCACTTCTAATAATGTGAAAAATATTTTTAATGAAAATATTTTTTTTTATGTCTCTTGACATGGAAGAAATATGCAGCAATATGAGAATTGAGATACGGTATGTATTTATCATTTATATTGTTATGTCCTTTTATTCAGGTATGGGTTCACAAAAGAAGTAATGCAAAAGTACAAGGTAAGTTTTTATGTCATTATACAGTACATAAAACTCTTCAAAGGGGTTGTCCAATTGTCCCAGGTGGTCAGCTGGACACTGTGAAGTCCAGCTTTGACAGTCAGTTGTCATTGTTGTTATTGCTATGTGTGTCCATTCATTCCCGTGGGGTCAACTAAATTGGTGACCATTAGAGGCAAAAACACATCCATTGCCTGAGTGGGACCCCAACCCAGGTAACACCACACCATGATCACTACCAATATCACTAAATAGTGGCTGACTAATATTACCATACTGATACTAAACAAAACCCTGTACAAAGACCAAAATGACCACCATACAGTGCAGTTATATCCAGTGACGTACAGTTAATGTCTCTGATTGGAATGGTTCACTTTCCTGTCTTCTCCATCTGAGACCACCATAACGACTACTTCCATCCATGACTTGTGTCTACAGAGACATCTTTTTGGCTCCTCACTTTTGTAGCCCCTTGTGCTCCCTTCAATAAGTATAATTACCCTTGTGCCCCCCAAATGCATATAAATGCCCCCTGAGTAAATATAAATTCCCCTTGTGCCTCCTTAATAAATATAAATGGCCCCCTGAATATACTGTACACTGAACAAAAATATAAACGCAACACTTTCGGTTTTGCTCCCATTTTGCATGAGTTGAACTCAAAGATCTGAAACATTTTCTACATACACAAAAGACCCATTACTCTCAAATATAGAAACATAGAATGTGTCGGCAGATAAGAACCATTTGGCCCATCTAGTCTGCCCAATATACTGAATACTATGGATAGCCCCTGGCCCTATCTTATATGAAGGATGGCCTTATGCCTATCCCATGCATGCTTAAACTCCTTCACTGTATTTGCAGCTACCACTTCTGCAGGAAGGCTATTCCATGCATCCACTACTCTCTCAGTAAAGTAATACTTCCTGATATTACTTTTAAACCTTTGCCCCTCTAATTTAAAACTGTGTCCTCTTGTAGCAGTTTTTCTTCTTTTAAATATTCTCTCCTCTTTTACCTTGTTGATTCCCTTTATGTATTTAAAAGTTTCTATCATATCCCCTCTGTCTTGTCTTTCTTCCAAGCTATACATGTTAAGGTCCTTTAATCTTTCCTGGTAAGTTTTATCCTGCAATCCATGTACCAGTTCAGTAGCTCTTCTCTGAACTCTCTCCAAAGTATCAGTATCCTTCTGGAGATATGGTCTCCAGTACTGAGCACAATACTCCAAATGAGGTCTCACTAGTGCTCTGTAGAGCGGCATGAGCACCTCCCTCTTTCTACTGGTAATGCCTCTCCCTATACACCCAAGCATTCTGCTACCATTTCCTGCTGCTCTATGACATTGTCTGCCTACCTTTAAGTCTTCTGAAATAATGACCCCTAAATCCCTTTCCTCAGATACTAAGGTTAGGACTGTATCACTGATTTTATATTCTGCTCTTGGGTTTTTACGCCCCAGGTGCATTATCTTGCACTTATCAACATGAAATTTTAGTTGCCAGATTTTTGACCATTCCTCTAGTTTTCCTAAAACTCTTCACAAATCTGTCTAAATCTGTGTTAGTGAGCACTTCTCCTTTGCCGAGATAATCCATCCCACCTCACAGGTGTGGCATATCAAGGTGCTGATTAGACAGCATGTATATTGCACAGGTGTGCCTTAGACTGCCCACAATAAAAGGCCACTCTGAAATGTGTACAGTTTTACCTTACTGGGGGGGGGGGGGGAGCAGGGTCAGAAAACCAGTCAGTATCTGGTGTGGCCACCATTTTCCTCACGCAGTGCAACACATCTCCGTCACAACAGGTTGTTGATTGTGGCCTGTGGAAGGTTGGTCCACTCCTCTTCAATAGCTGTGCAAAGTTGCAGAATATTGGCAGGAACTGGAACACGCTGTCGTATACGTCGATTCAGAGCATCCCAAACATGCTCATTGGGTGACATGTCCGGTTTGTATGCTGGCCATGCAAGAACTGGGATGTTTTCAGCTTCCAGGAATTGTGTATAGATCATTGCAATATGGGGCCGTGCATTATCATGCTGCAACATGAGGTGATGGTCGTGGATAAATGGCACAACAATGGGCCTCAGGATCTCGTCACGGTATCTCTGTGCATTCAAAATGCCATCAATAAAATGCACCTGTCTTCGTTGTCCATAACATATGCTTGCCCATACCATAACCCCACCGCCATCATGGGGCACTCGATCCACAACGTTGACATCAGCAAACCGCTCACCCACACGACACCACACACGCTGTCTGCCATCTGCCCTGAATAGTGAAAAACGGGACTCATCCGTGAACAGAACGCCTCTCCAACGTGCCAGACGCCATCGAATGTTAGTATTTGCCCACTCAAGTTGGTTATGATGACGAACTGCAGTCAGGTCCAGACCCCGATGAGGACGACAAGCAGATGAGCTTCCCTGAGATGGTTTCTGACAGTTTGTGCAGAAATTCTTTGGTTATGCAAACCGATTGTTGCTGCAGCTGTCCTGGTGGCTGGTTTCAGATGATCATGGAGCTGAACATGCTGGATGTGGAGGTCCTGGGCTGGTGTGGTTACACGTGGTCTGCGGTTGTGAGGCCGTTTGGATGTACTGCCAAATTCTCTGAAACGCCTTTGGAGACGGCTTATGGTAGAGAAATGAACATTGATTGCACGGGCAACAGCTCTGGTAGACATTCCTGCAGTCAGCATGCCAATTGCACGCTCCCTCAAACGTTGCGACATCTGTGGCATTGTGCTGTGAGATCAAACTGCACATTTAAGAGTGGTCTTTTATTGTGGGCAGTCTATGGCACACCTGTGCAATATTCATGCTGTCTAATCAGCACCTTGATATGCCACACCGGAGAAGTGCTCTCTAACACAGATTTAGACAGATTTGTGAACAATATTTGAGAGTAATGGGTCTTTTGTGTATGTAGAAAATGTTTCAGATCTCTGAGTTCAGCTCATGCAAAATGAGAGAAAAACCAAAAGTGTTGTGTTTATATTTTTGTTCAGTGCATATAGATGCCCAATTGAATAAATAGAAGTGCCCCCTGTGTTCCTATGAATACTTTTTCAGGCCCCTTTTGCTCCCTGAATAAATAATAATACCCCTAATTTCCTACAGACAGTTGCCACCACTAATAAATAAACATCCAACCCCTGACAAGCAGACCTGGTATCCAGATGTTATGTTCTGGTGCCTGAGCCCTACAAAACAGCAGGGCACCCACAGAATGCCAACATCCTGGCTCAGATGGTGTGATAGAACTACACAGCACCATTTATTGTGTAGCGGACACAGTTGGTTACTGCATTCACTTCCATGGGAGCAGTGCTGCAGTAACATGCTTCATCCACTATACAGTGGAAGGAGCTGTGTAGTTTCGTCACCAGAGCTACCCTGAAACAGCTGACTGGTGGGGTGTCAGGCACCCACCAATTAAATATAGACAGGCTATTCCAATGATAAGAGTTCTGACATTTTGTGTGTTAGAGACAATTAGAACAGGTATTAGAGGTGGAGATCTTGACACCATTTTGAAACAAAAAGAAGCCAGATGGACATATAGGTTGAATACTATAACCCCTTGTGGCCTTAATGAATATATTGATTTTACGTGTATCATTTAAATAATGACATTTTTGGACTAGTCTGTCTATTGTTATTTTTTATCTATGGGTGAGGTAAGGTGCTACTTATAATCAAATTTTGCACCCATTATATATATCTTATAAGATGTGGGATAGTAACTGTAACGGATCTCCTAGCACCCCGACCGGGTACCTCCGTTGATAGATGCTCCTAATGCTTCCCTTGGTCCCCAAGCACTCCACTTGACACTGTCAGCGCTGTAGACCCCACGAACCGCCGAAGCTTGGTTGAGGTCTCGCCGTCTACTACCCATCCTGGACCTACGACAAGGCTCCAGGTTTCAGTGGGTGAACCTCTCCTAAATCCAGAGAGCAGGAACAGCTCTTACAAGAGCTAGTAGTTATAGCCAGGAGAGTATAGCAAATCTTCAGCATATAGCAATCCCCAGTGTTGATCAGTTACCCAAACACAAGCCTCAACATGATGAAGGGTAAAACAAGAACACTTTATTTGAACACACAAGCATTGATTTATACACATTTTCCAACAAGGTTACCACCCACAGGGTTTTGTAAAAACAGCCAATAACCATGTACAATACACTCAGACACTCCCACACAAAATCCTCCCCTCTGCCCGTGATCCAATTACCTCACTCTGGGTTGATGCAATCATCACAGGAGAATACACAATGTCTTCTGTCCTGGAGACAACCGAGACGTAATTCAATTATCTCTCAGGACAAAGGACATCGCCAATACACACAGAGAGACAATGGAACAGACCTCACTACTCCGCGTATACAATGTCCCACCCTTTTCAATACACATAGTCATTTAACATCCCAAAATGGCACGAATTAGACCAGGGGTTCAAGTTAGTACAAGTCCTTTGTGAACAAAGGAAGCCTGGCTGATAAGAGGGCCCATAATCCTGGGGCAAGAGACTGGTAGCCAGGCCCCTCCAAAACCCAGTGGCGAGGTTGGTTTCGCCACACATCTCCCCCTCCCAGGGAAGACTAACCAGATACCTGACCTCATGCCGGTCGGTATCTGAGTTAGTCTGGCAGTCCACCCACAACCCAATACTGGACCTGTTGAATTTCGGGGCCTTGCTCTGTTCTGTATGTCCCCAGCTGTTGAGGGGGCATCTGCTACTCCTTGCTTCCTTGTTGTTCTCTAGCTTGGAGCTGTAGGTACTTGGTGGGCAGAGGTCGACTGCGCTCTGCCCAGATGCCAGCTCTTCCGCTGGGGTAGCCTGTGGGAAGTCCGCCTCTGGAGAAGAGGATAGGGGAGGGCAGAGGCCAACTGTGTTCTGCCCCGATGCCAGCTCTTCCGCTGGGGAAGCGGGTGTGGAGTCAGCCTCTGGAGAAGAGGCTAGAGGAGGGCAGAGGCCAACTGTGTTCTGCCCAGATGCCAGCTCTTCTGCTGGGGAAGCCGGTGTGGAGTCAGCCTCTGGAGAAGAGGATAGAGGAGGGCAGAGGCCAACTGCACTCTGCCCAGATGCCAGCTCTTCCGCTGGGATGGGGTCAGGGAATCCTACCCCCAGGATCTTGTTGCGGATCAGCTGGGGAGAGGAGGGATTGCTTACCTCCTCCTCCTGGCATTCCTGCGGGGTTGGTGGGGACTCTGTACCGGCCTTCCAGCATCCCGGTAGGCCTGGTGCAGAGACTGCGGTCCCATCTGCATCATTGGAGTTAGGGGTGCTGTCCCCCTGTGGTTGGGGAGAGGGACTGGTTGTCTCCTCTCCCTTCAAAGTACACTGCCGCTGGGGATCAGGACCAACTGTCCCTACTCCCTGAAACTCCGGCTGCCGTTGGGGATCTGAGCCGACTGCCCAGCATCCCTGTAGGGCCGGTGGAGAGATCTCGGTCCCATCTCCACCTGCCATATGGTTTCCCCCCAGGACCAGTCTATGAGGTCCCCTACCTCTGTAGCTGGTACTGAAGCAGGGGATACTTCAGTCGGGTCTTCCCAGCTGTAGGGTTGTAGGTCTGGGACTGCCACCCAGCTCTCTGGCAGTGTATATTGGGACCGAATTGAGCTGAAGAGGTATTGGTAATCCTGCTCCAGCTCCCACTCCTTTGACACTAGAGATGCCAGATCTTGTCTCACCTCTCTCGCTGTAGCCCAGTCATGCATAGCCTCCCTGTAGTCATAGATATCCCAGAACCGGGACTCTCCGGCATCTCCGAACTTCGGTTCTGTGAAGGCCTCAAACAACAGGCCAGGGCCATCATAATCCCCACCCTCTGGTCTGTCGTGCTCAGCCATCCAGGGGGAGTGCCGAATCACATACCACCAGAGTGCCTGGTAGGCGTTGTCTAGCCAAAGCTCCTTCCATACCAGGCTCTCCAGTTCTGTCACCCACTCACCCAGGGGCTTCTCTCCCAGAAGGGGCATTCGCAGGGCCACTCACATCCGCAAATGCTGCTCCTCACTAGGGAGACACTCGCCCCGCCGACGCTGTACATCTTCCAGGGCCTCGTGCCAGACGCCCTTCCGGACGGCATCCCTCCAGTCTGGGTCATCCTCCTCCTCGTAGTGGAACGCTGTTTAAAGACTAGCCGATTCCATCCTGCTGTAGCCAGGGGCGCTGTACGGATACTAGCGTTGCCCTTAATTTTGTAAATCCACGAACGGTGTCTCCGAGCTGCTTCTCCTCTCACTAGGACGCCATCCCACTGCTTGCCACCAATGTAACGGATATCCTAGCACCCCGACCGGGTACCTCCGTTGATATATGCTCCTAGTGCTTTCCGAGGTCCCCAAGCACTCCACTTGACACCGTCAGCGCTGCAGACCCCACGAACCGCCGAAGCTTGGTTGAGGTCTCGCCGTCTCCTACCCACCCTGGACCTACGACAAGGCTCCAGGCTCCAGTGGGTGAACCTTTCCTAAATCCAGAGAGCAGGAACAGCTCTTACAAGAGCTAGTAGTTATAGCCAGGGGAGTATAGCAAATCTTCAGCGTATAGGAATCCCCAGTGTCGATCAGTTACCCAAACACCAGCCTCAACATGATGAAGGGTAAAACAAGAACACTTTATTTGAACACACAAGCATTGATTTATACACATTTATACCACCCACAGGGTTTTGTAAAAACAGCCAATAACCACGTACAATACACTCAGATACTCCCACACAAAATCCTCCCCTCTGCCCGTGATCCAGTTACCTCACTCTGGGTTGATGCAATCATCACAAGCAGGAGAATACACAATGTCTTCTGTCCTGGAGACAACCGAGACGTAATTCAATTATCTCTCAGGACAAAGGACATCGCCAATACACAAAGAGAGACAATGGAACAGACCTCCCTACTCCGCGTATACAATGTCCCACCCTTTTCAATACACATAGTCATTTAACATCACAAAATGGCACGAATTAGACCAGGGGTTCAAGTTAGTACAAGTCCTTTGTGAACAAAGCAAGCCTGGCTGATGAGAGGGCCCATAATCCTGGGGCAAGAGGCTGGTAGCCAGGCCCCTCCAAAACCCAGTGGCGAGGTTGGTTTCGCCATAGTAACCTTCCCCCTATTTTACCTCCCCATCCCCCGTCCTATAAGCTGGTATGAAGTGACACTTGATTATGGTAAAATATTACTTTTTAATAGTCAAACAATCTTCTTGAATTAGTAGGGTACAGTGGCTTTGCCATTTGTACCATAAATTGTATGCCCAATGGTTTCTTTGTCCTTCCTCCTGTATTATCAGTAAATCTGTGATTCACTTTCTGTATTTGCGTTCCACCATGCGTTCCACCGTCGACTTCTGGTCATGTGACTTCCGGTTTTTGGCGTGCGGGTATTTAGAGCGACGCTTACTGCATGTAGGTATGGACAGAGACAGGACTTTCCATCTAGATGGCCATCACTGCACCACCAATGTTCCTCTGCTGACCCAGAATGACCTAATTATCATACCCTCTCCAGGCCTGGCATTTCAATTGGGATTAAGGGAAGTATGACCATATTCTCCCCCCTCTCTGCTATACCGATCGATTACTTTGATTAGCCTTTCCTGCTGTTTTTTTTAATTTTATTTATAAAGCCATATTATTACTATCAGTATTTAACTGGTCTGCGGTATGCTTTAAAAGGGGCTTATTAGTACTAGCTTTGTGAACATTAGATGTGTGATGCAGACGTATTATATTTGGTCCCAAATTTGTGGGAATTGTTATTCTTTTTGGCCATGAGATTCACCATTATCATATGGGCATTATTACAATAGTTTAATCTGATTCA
This sequence comes from Bufo bufo, assembly GCF_905171765.1. Taxonomy (NCBI): domain Eukaryota; kingdom Metazoa; phylum Chordata; class Amphibia; order Anura; family Bufonidae; genus Bufo; species Bufo bufo. The sequence continues at coordinate 145,833,281 of NC_053391.1, read as the reverse complement.
CACATATATCATTGCTTCCATTTTTGTATTGTTTGCTTTGTGGAGTTTTTTTTGTGTTAGATGTGGTCCCCTGATGAACTGACCCCAGAGAACGGTTCGGAGAAACACGTCGGGACAAAGTTTGCATTCCTGGGACATATGGTATGTGCTCCTTTTTTCCACTGGTGATCAAACTTAGATGCCACTGGGTTATTTGGGAGCATATATGTATTATGTGCCACTATTTATTTATGTTGTAACTTTATTATTTTCTGATACATACATTGACCAATGACATTACTGTTCGACTGTAGTCATAATAGGTCTCTTCTCGGGTGGCGGTATCTATCCCTTGTCAGGGACATATAGGGCCTACCAGGAGGTTCCTGACACGGGATCACCCCTATCTGGGCGGCCATTCCGTTTTGCTAGGTAGGGCTTGTAGTTTGATAGGGCAAGTGTGAGGGTGAGATATTTTTCCTTTCCTTGTCCTGCCCAGCCTTATTGTCTATTGCTTTCTATGGGCTCAATCTGAGTTTTAATGATCATCGGTAAAGGTTTCGTTTTACACTGGTAAAGATACTCTGTGATTATATTTTAATTCAATTACACTAGTGACTACCTGACATCTGATGTCTATATCTATCAGAACTGTAATAAATATTCTGATAAGCCATCAATAGTAAAATCCTAGACCACCCCTTTAAGTTTACAGTACATAAACATAAACCTATATATATTTAACACTGACAGAACATTAAAATATATTAGTTCAAGTACATACTTGTAGTCGGCTCACCTGGCTTCTTAATTGTAGTCTTCTGGGTACACGGAAAATAGCTTGAAAGCTTCAAACATGAAGAAAGATATATTCATCACTCCTGTGAGCGGTATAAAATCTTCTATACTTTATATAACATCAACAGATCTTACTCATAGCATGCTTATAGCATAGCATTTTATGATCAAAACGAGCAATGAAAATGTATCCATGCTGATATTCCTTTCTTCATTAAAATATGTTACATAGAAATATTTTTTGCTGCAGATCCATGCTAAGAACATACTGCATCTACTTGAAGACATATACAGTCTGCTGCCCCTTGGTACCATTATTGACAGCAAAGTTCTTATTTTACATGGAGGGATAGCAGACACGACAGATCTGGATTTCCTCAATTCTATTGAAAGAAGCAAGGTGGGTGAAATACAGAACAGGACATAGAGGTGGGAATAATTTGACTTACTTGATCAATAATTAGCATTGGGTTTGGTTGTTAGAAGCTGCATGTAAGATGCTTGAAAGCAAATACTGTACAACCCCTGTTAGGCTACTTTCACATCTGCGTTTTCAATTAACTATTGAGATCTGTCATAGGATCTCAATAGCGGAAGAAAACGCTTTAGTTTTGTCCCTATTCATTGTCAACGGGGACAAAACTGAACTGAACGAAACGGAATGCACCAAAATGCATTCCGTTCCGTTTGGTTGCGCTCCCATCGTGGACAGAATAACGCTGCAATCAGAGTTTTTCTGTCCGCGATGTGGTGCGGAGCAAAACGGATCCTGACACACAATGTAAGTCAATGGGGACGGATCCGTTTTCTCACAATAGAAAACGGATCCGTCCCCCATTGACTTTTAATGGTGTTCATGACGGATCTGTCATGGCTATAGAAGACATAATAAAACTGCATCCGTTCATGACGGATGCATGCAGTTGTATTATGGTAAAGGAAGCGTTTTTGCAGATCCATAACGGATCTACAAAAAACGCTAGTGTGAAAGTAGCCCTAGAAGAAGTGTATGCTTTGCATTAATGCTATTGCTATAGGTTACCACAGACCCTGTCACAGTGGCAGCCCCATCCAAGTTATGCTGCTATGAGACTGAATTCTGCCAAATATGCGAGTATGCATCTCAATGTGAAAAATGGTATGCATGCTATCTCATTATTTCTTCCTGTACTTCAGCAAGTGCCATTTATCATGTAGAGAAAGTTAATACAAGGAACTTACTAATGTATTGTGATTGTCCATATTGCTTCCTTTGTAAACTGCATTCATTTTTCCATCACATTATACACCGCTCGTTTCCATGGTTACAACCACCATGTAATAAAGCAGCAGTGGTCATGCTTGCACACTATAGGAAAAAGCACTAGCCTATGTACGCACCCAAGGTCCCGGCCACCAGAGAGGCCGGCGGTTTTTCCTATAGTGTGCAAGCACAACCACCACTGATGGATTGCAGGGTGATTGTAACCATGGAAACGAGCAGTGTATAACGTGATGGAAAAATGAATCCCGCCAGCAAAGAAAGAAATATGGATGACCAGTTTCACACTGGCGTTAAGATTTTCCCGGCAGGCTGTTCCGGCAGGGGAACAGCCTCCCGGATCCCTACTACCGTTTGCACATGTGTGCTGCCAGAGGTCCGCCCGGCCCCATTCACTTTAATGGGCGCCGGCCAGAGATCCGGCCGCAGCACAGCACATATGCCGAGAGGTAGCCAGACAAAAAACGCAGCCCACAGTGCTATCCGAAGATTTTTTTATTAGTTTCAGAAGAATCCCGTAAAAATGGCGCCCAGGACAATTTTACTGTGGATAATGGCGGGGAAAACTATGAGGGAGGAAGAAGATGGAAGATTATACAGCACAGTGGGGGGGCGGCTTGTCCTGACTGGCTCAGAGGATGACAGCCTGACCCAGGGGCGGATTGGCCATAGACCTTACAGGGAAATTTCCCGGTGGGCTGATGCCCGGGGGGCCGCCAAGCCTTCATCTCTGCCGCTGGCTGGGTACATAATATGCCCTCAGTGGTAATTAGCTCTGTGAGAATCAGGTATTCTTGTACCTGGTCAGCGACATTCTCTCCCGAATTCAACTATTTCCCGCATCTTACCTCCTCACCCTGCTTCATGTCTTAATCAGAAAATTGGAGGAGGAGGAGAGAAAATGGCCACTATTGATGGCCAACACAGAGGGACAGCTCTTGGGGCAATATATTGTGCTGCACTGTGGTATATGCTATTCTGCGCTATGGTATTGCTGACCCCTCTACTTTTGTTACCCCTGTCAATTTAGACCCTCCTACAACATAGGGCCACTTTTATTATTTTTTTCCCGGGCCACTTTAGGTTTCCAATCCGCCCCTGGCCTGATCGGCCAATCAGGGGCAGAATTCAGGAACCTGGAAGAGTGTCAAGTGTCTGACAAAAAGCTATTACAGACACAAGCCTTTAATGTAGTGTGATAGGGACACTGTAAGGAGAGAATTTGATCAGGGAAAGCTTTGAGGGTGTGAGGGACTGGTCGCACAGTTGTGTGTTTAATACAGCTGCTGGCTGGCAGCTACAGTAGTTCTGCATTACAAATCCCCCTGCAAGAAAAAGAAATTCAGTTTTTTCTGTAAATGAACAGACAGACAGCTTTTAAAAAACAACAACTCAAGTTTCTTTCTCTTTCTGATTGGCAAGTTTATCTTTCTTATTGCCAGCACCCCAATATTATTCTGCTGCAAACGCTGAGCAATTGCACATTATTTTCTTCTAAAAACAATTTCTGTGGATTATACCTATGTTATTAAACAAGTTGCATGTTATTGCAAGATAACGGGTACTTATAGCTAAAGCAATTTTGCAGGAATAACGCCATTATTATACCAATGTTATTAAACGTGTTGCGTAATAGGAAAAGCATTTTACGGCACTCAATAACGCTAATATTATACCCATCTAATTAAACATGTAAAACCATAAAATTCAAAGAGGGTGTACTTTCTTTTTCTCATTACTTTGTTTTTCTCATGACTGTATATAGAAGGTCTTATAATTTGTGTTGACTGCTACAGAAGGACAATATTTTATATTATATTTCAATGATATACTACCAAAATGAAAAACAAAAACAACAAAAAATCCTCAAAAAAAAAGTTTTCTATGAATATTGACCCACTGCGCTGATGTAAGATTAAGCAAATTTATGATGAGACATGTGCCTCATCATAACGGAATAATTTTCCGCTAACACATACACCTGGAAACAGGCGTAAAAGTTAGTAAATGAAGCAAACAGAAGCCAAGCATCAGCTTTTGTATACATGTCTCTCCCATTTCAGCCTCAGCTCCCTAAGACACAGTACTATGTACAGACCAAAAGACTCAGCATTATGTGCCCTTCTCTGCTACATCTGCATCTTTGGCCTTGGGCAAATCTTCAAGTTTTCTAAATCATGTATATGTAGATGACATCCAAATCTCTCTCTTTGCTTCTAACTATACTTTGCTCCCCTCAAGGGTCTATATACCAAAGAGGCATCTAACTGTTTTTCAGCCTTCTGTTTAAAAAGGATGTTTTTGTTTTCAATTTCAGTATAAATCAGCTTTGAGACCTCCAAGGCTAGATCCAAAAAGAAACAATCTTATACATAATGGTAATGGGTTGAATATAGATGGCTGTAAAGCTTCTAAAAATTCAGACGGACATATAGGATCTTCAAGCCATGGAGTACATCAAGTTTCTGACAAGTGCCTCTCTCCACAAATATTTCCAAGTTCTCATCAGCACACTGGTGGATTGCCGGAAAAATTCAGAAATGGTGCCATCCTGGAAATAAATTACTTGGATTCAAGTACTCAGTTGCCTGATACGACTCCAGAATTAACAGCCACTGTACTAAAGGAATGGAAACAGGTTTGTTAAATGTCTTCCTTTCATAGATGATCTGTTTTCTAATTGCCTTGTCCTTGCTTCAATGTAACAATTTTCTTTTGAACATGATTGAGATAGTTGGGCCAATTTAAAGAGGTATTTCAGGAGGAAAAAGGGGAACACTTCAGGAAAATTGATGCACTGTGTAATAACTAGTGTGAGTGGGTCATGGTATTATATGGATGTATATTGAATATTGACTCAATGTTAGAAGTTTTTTCCCTATTCCTATTTCTAAATACTTATTCATTTTTATTTTTACTTCTTGTTGCAAACATTGAGGAACATTTACAAAGCCTGTAGATAGCGTAACCATATAAAGGCTATCTAGATATACACCAGATTTATCACAGGAGCTCAGGCTGGAGGATAAATTTGGTGCAGGGATAGACACTTTTGTCCATCTCTGTACCAACTATTGGTTGGCTTACTTTGAGATAGAATTTTACTCTAAAATTGTGGCTCACTTTTTAGACAGGTTCTAGGTGCAGACTCATGAGTAAATCTGCACCAATATGTTCAAGTTATATTAACTAGTAGCTGATTTTTAGAGTGATAAATAGCATACTGTACTAACATTTGTCCTTTATTGGTTAAGGTTGTGGACATACTGTGGAGTGATCCAAGGAACCAATATGGCTGCTCACCAAACAGTTTTCGAGGTGGAGGTTGTTACTTTGGACCAGATGTAACCAAAAAATTACTTGACCGATGTAATTTAAAAATGTTGATCAGGTCACATGAATGCAAACAGGAAGGTTACGAGTTAGGCCACAATGGAAGGGTAAGAAAAATAAAAAGTACTTACAGTAGATGTCTCAGATTTATTTTTTTACCATAAAAAGTGCCACTCTTTTTTTGGGGTCTGTGACTGGTATTAGAATTTGAAGTAGAATATTGAATATTACTGCACCTTATATTTAGTCACAGACACACCGCTCCAATACTCATGTGCAACATTTCTTGGGTTGAGTTATCTGTAAAATGTCATATGAGGCACACTGATTGCTAATTACTACTTGTGCCTAGAAAATAACATAAACAGTGGACTAACTTTGCACTAAACCAGTGTTTAGTCTTTGTTGCTTCTTCTTTATAGGTTATAACCATATTTTCTGCATCTAACTACTATGATGAAGGAAGTAACAGAGGGGCATATCTCAAGCTGGGCCCGGATCTAATTCCACGCTTTGTGCAATATCAAGTCAGTAAGTGCACACGTAAACTCACACTTCATCAACGGTAAGAGTGCATTTTATTCTTTTTATATTTTTACCTTTGTATTTACCAGGGATTTGTCACTTACAAAACTTTCCTACATATTACTATGTTAAGAAGGACTTTTGGATTCCCAACAACCAATATGTATTTACATTGTCACATCTGCAATCTGTAGAAATTTGATTTCCCCATTGGGAGGCAGGTTTCCTCTGTTACTGTGAACAACAAGGGCTTCTACATCGCATGGCATGATTGAATCTGTCTCATTCGACCAGCACATTGTCCAGGCACATCTACAACAATCTCCAGACCCGACAAACAAGCTTTAGAAAAAAAAAAATCCTGGGTCCAGGACTTCTACTATTTTACTTTGATGCCTGGACCAGTAATATTTGAAACTCTCTGGTGAAACTAGAGGGATTAAATGGCAAGACAAAACCTGTCCACATGCCTTATTAGGGTATATAGACATCATAAAGGGGGGCCCCTGCTTGGGAATCCCTTTATGAGCCAGAAGCAAGTGGCAGTCTATAAGATTGGCTGCTGTTCTGGCAGACTGTAGCCATCCTTGTATTACAAGGAGAGCTATTCCTCTGAATGGCCGCTATGTAATACTGTATTTCCTCTGTAGCTTCTGGGGAAATGCCTGGCTGACCGCAGTTTTCCCTTGCAAAATCAGCTGTTTGCCCGAAACAGGACCTAGGGTGATCTACTGAATGCTGTCAGTGTTATCCAATACCTTCCAGAACTGTAAGGGTTACATAGCATCATAAATTAATATAATGCTATGCGACCCTGGCAGTGCTGGAACTTCAGGACAGGAGCTGCGCTGAGAGTCCGGAGCGTGACACTCGCTCGTGAAACCAGCCTAAGGGGGGATTTATCATGAGGGTGATATATAAAGTCTGTTTTTTTCTTGAGTCTGTGTTCATGTACTTTATGCCACATATATCAAATGTTGCATGTTGATAAATTTGAAATAACTCATTAACATAGCTAACCACACCCACTTTCCCACCCATATTTCAAAACTGGAGTGAGTGGTGTAAGAATGCAAAAAGGTGCAAAATGTTTGCGCAAGTGAGTGTAAAAAGTCACAAAAGTCCTATTTCACAACTTTTTTGAAGCCAGAATTCTGGAAAGAAAGCATGATAAATTGGGACCTAAGAACGGGCCATGACGGACAGTCCTGACATAGCTTGATGTTACAAAAATTAAGTAAGTTATAAAATGAGTGAAACTATTCAATGTAGAATTAAAAACATCACATACCATAAACTAACCAAGGTAAATTTTCTGCCATGACCCATAAAAAATGTAAAAAAATATTTTGCCTGTGTGAAAAGGGTTTTTTGAGATCTTTTTAGTGATGACCTATCCTGTGTAAAGGTCATCCGTATATGATCGGTAGGGGTCCGACAATAGGGACCCCCGCCAATCAGCTGCATAAGGCACCGGCGCTCTCAGTTCACCAAGCACAGCATCATACATTGTACAGCGGCTGTGCTTAGTATCACAGCTCACTTCAGTGGGGCTGAGCGGCGCCTAGGCCATGTGACCAATGAACATGACATGAGAGTGATACCTCTTATAGACAGAGTGCCCAAACTGCAACCCAAAACCCACTAATTTATCGCAAAGTGCCAACATGACAATTTAACCTGAATACTACAGTCCAATATAGTATATCTTCCATGTACTTTATCATTTAGCTGTAATAGCCTGCCTGCATTCAATGTGCTTCCTGTGCCATTCATAGTGCGCCCTGCACTGATGAATGGCAGGGAAAGTCTAAGGCATATTGGTATCAGATAGACTTTTTCCAGGGTGTGGGTGCCCACAGAGAGAGATCTGAGTGCCGCCTTTGGCACCTGTGCCATAGATTCGCTACCACTGGCCTAGGGAAAGCTGTGAGAAAGCCATGGTGCTACTGCGAGAACTGGTGCTTTTTCAAACAGCTGATCGGCGGGGGGTCCTGGGTGTCATCACCACCTACAATATTGTTATATGATTATTTAGCATACAGTTATAGGCCACTGATAAGAAAGCATCACATAATTCATAATATGTGGGAATTATGAAAAATAGCTTCCTCTTGGAGTTGCAGAATACTTCAACTTTTGGCAACTATTTTCTGATTGGTGGGGGACCAACACCTGGGAATCCCCGCCAATCAGCAATTTGAGAAGGCCCCAGCACTCACAGTAGTGCTGGGCTTCTCACAACTTTCCCTAGGCCATGTGATTTCACTTTCATTGGTCACATAGCCTTGGTGTAGCTCAGCCCCATTGAAGTGAATAGGGCTGAGCTGCGATACAAGCACAGCCGTTATCAAATGGATGGTGCTGTGCTTGGTGAGCAGGGAGAAGGCCGTGGTGTTACTGCGAGTGCCAGTGCCTTCTCAAACAGCAGATCAGCAGGGGACCTGGGTTTCAGGTCTAAAGGATAGGTCATCAGTAAAAAGTTCTCAGAAACCCCTTCGACCTTCTCATATATTAATCTCAAAAGGGGATTTGGTGATGGGTATGAAGGATGTATATCCATTGAAAGTTAAAAAAAAATCCTAGGCATACAAAAAAAGAAAAAATCTTTTTTGAATATTTTGTGTGTGCCGGAATGAGACTGATAGACTAGGTTTACCCTTGGTAGGAAACATGCACTTACATATACTGTGGGTAATTGAAAGTTCAATCAAATGTAACATACAGGGCAGTAACTGTCTTCCAAATTAAGGAGAGAGATAAATTAACCCTTGATATGCTGGTTTCTCTCCTCAGGATAAATGCTTCTGAAGATTCTGCTCTTAGAGCTCTACAAGAGCAATTTTTTGCCCATCGTTCTGACCTTATGAAAGCTTTCAAAGAGTGTGACCCAGATGGTACAGGTAAACACAATGGTTATTTTCCATGGCAAATCCAGCCTGATTTTGTTTTCTAGTTACATGTAAAAGCTCCATGCAGTTATTTAAAATGGTGCTATATAAAACAAACTCATATTTGTATCCATAATTAGTTTTATCTCTTTCTGATTATTATGTTTACATACTGTATGCTTATATAGAAAAGTATTAAAGCAAAAAAGTTCAACTGGAAATCTCTCAGTAGGCAGTTGTTGATGTATATTGGATACAGTGCAGTCAACATTTTGTGTGTAGCCTGCAATATTTGGTTATCTTCCTCCCCTCTGTGTCATTATAGTAAATGTTATTCTTCTGTTTACCCTTTTCTCAGTTTCTAGAATTTTATTGTTTAATCTAGAGTTAATTTTTTTTATGAATAAGAAGGTTACCAAATATTTAGGAGACTGAATAGAGGAAAAAGGCTAAGGGAAAGTGAGGAATATGCCACAGTCCCTTAAAGCAATATATCAAAATTTTAGATATGTATTCACATGTAGTACGAGTTTATGCAAAAAAAAACAAAACAAGAAATACATTTTAACGTTACCCAATTTAGGCGAATACAGCTAAATATGCTCCTGTTTTTAATTCTTTTTTTGTCCCAATTTACACAAAAACATTTTGCAAAAACAAGTCCTAAAAGCACATAGAAGGCAACTAAATAGAAGGTAACTAAATTATATGACCATCAAAGCATAAATCATTATATATTTACTAGGAAAAATCTCCATCAATGACTGGGCGAAAACAGTGGAGGCAGTACTCCATCTGGGTCTACCTTGGAGAACATTGCGCTCGAGACTTGCACGACTGGCTTCTGATGGAAATGTAGAATATCTGTCGTGTTTTGAGGATCTTCAAATTGAAAAATCCATTAAAGAAGTAAGTGAAGCATATTGATTTATATTTCTGGCTATTTATTATGCCAAATCTCAATATGAGGTGTAAGCAAATATGAAGGGGCACACTCAGAAGGGAAACACAATAATGGATGATACAGTAGTAATTTAATACTTTAAAAACACACCCTTAAAATTAATATAAAACATACATAAAAACGCACATCAATCGTAAACAAAACGTTGCGTGCAACAATCCTGCACAATGACCTCTGTACTTGAGATCAATGCAGCAGCAATGTGCGTATGGTAATAGTGCCGACAATGTCCCAATCAGAGTCCTAATTCCATATAGTGCTGATATAGTAATGGCACTATGGCCAAATCCTGATAGAACGGTGATAGTGATGTAGCAATGGCACTATGGCCAAATCCTGATAGAGCAGTAATGGTGATGATATAACCCAGTACCAATGTCCGGTAATATGAGCGTTCAAAGGTATATAGCAGTTGTTAATGCTGACTTCACAGTGGGACTGACAATCCAGTTACTTACAGTCTCTTGCAGCTTGTGATGCTCCAGTACGAGCCCGGTCTTAGCCCTCTTCGCTGCCTGACCGCAGCGCTGGCTTCCCAGGCGGACGTACACTCGCAGCGTCCCACGTGGTGTACTCGGCCGTGCGTGGCGTCCCACGTGACCTGGTTGTCTAGGGTACCGGATGGACGCTAAGCTGACGTCACTGCTGTGCGACTTACACTCCGGTTCTATGCCGAAAGTAGATCTTGTACGCTTTTGTCCTTTGATATCGGGCTTCCTTATTCTTTTTATGAATCCACGCTCACTCTGCAGTGCCAGACGCGTTTCAGGGTCTTACGCCCCTTCCTCAGTGGTGAGCCGCTGTATCTTTTTCACTTTACAAATCTCAATATGGAATTCATAAAATTTGAAACAATTTATCAATACAAAATCCAAATGAGGAAGAAGGATGAGAAGGAGTGGAGGAAGTCTGATTCTGGTTGCTTAAGGTTTAAAAGAGACCCTGCTGCATTTTATGAAGCAGAATTCATACTTTAATAAAATTATATATGAGGATATTGATTCAGAATCACATTAAACAATTCTGTATTAAAAACCCCAATGAGTAGTCTAAATGTTTATCACCAAATCTCATATTTTCACATAGAATAATTTGCAACATTGAAGGTTTGAATTTAGTTTTTCTAACCTTCTATTCTTAGTGCCTACTGTCAATATCCGCCACCTATACCATGGCAGAAACTGCATAGCCCCTCTTGGCGCGGTCACAGCTTTAAGCTGCCAGTCCGCAAACTTTAGTGCGCACCACGCAACCGACAGTGGAATTTTGGTTTCAGTGCCTGCTCCAATATTCCGCCTGCAAATTTCACTGTGTGAACGCCCCCTTAGATTTAAAATTTTCCCATTGAAAACAGATATGGTGAACTAACTAATATGCACTGTATGAATTTACAGTCAGGTCCATAAATATTGGGACATCGACACAATTCTATAATTTTTGTCTCTATACACCACCACAATGGATTGGAAATAAAACAAACAAGATGTGCTTTAACTGCAGACTGTCAGCTTTAATTTGAGGGTATTTACATCCAAATCAGGTGAGCGGTGTAGGAATTACAGCAGTTTGCATATGTGCCTCCCACTTGTTAAGGAACCAAAAGTAATGGGACAATTGGCTTCTCAGCTGTTCCATGGCCACATGTGTGTTATTCCCTCATTATCCCAATTACAATAAGCAGATAAAAAGTCCAGAGTTCATTTCAAGTGTGCTATTTGCATTCGGAATCTGTTGCTGTCAACTCTCATGATGAGATCCAAAGAGCTGTCACTATCAGTGAAGCAAGCCATCATTAGGCTGAAAAAACAAAACAAACCCATCAGAGAGATAGCAAAAACATTAGGCGTGGCCAAAACAACTGTTTGAAACATTCTTAAAAAGAAGGAACGCACCGGTGAGCTCACCAACACCAAAAGACCGGGAAAACCACGGAAAACAACTGTGGTGGATGACCGAAGAATTCTTTCCCTGATGAAGAAAACACCCTTCGCAACAGTTGGCCAGATCAGGAACACTCTCCAGGAGGTACAGTACAGACCAAAAGTTTGGCCACACCTTCTCATTCAAAGAGTTTTCTTTATTTTCATGACTATGAAGGCATCAAAACTATGAATTAACACATGTGGAATTATATACATAACAAACAAGTGTGAAACAACAGAAAATATGTCATATTCTAGGTTCTTCAAAGTAGCCACCTTTTGCTTTGATTACTGCTTTGCACACTCTTGGCATTCTCTTGATGAGCTTCAAGAGGTAGTCCCCTGAAATGGTCTTCCAACAGTCTTGAAGGAGTTCCCAGAGATGCTTAGCACTTGTTGGCCCTTTTGCCTTCACTCTGCGGTCCAGCTCACCCCAAACCATCTCGATTGGGTTCAGGTCCGGTGACTTTGGAGGCCAGGTCATCTGGCGCAGCGCCCCATCACTCTCCTTCATGGTCAAATAGCCCTTACTTTCAAAGTTTTCCCAATTTTTCGGCTGACTGACTGACCTTCATTTCTTAAAGTAATGATGGCCACTCGTTTTTCTTTACTTAGCTGCTTTTTTCTTGCCCTAATACAAATTCTAACAGTCTATTCAGTAGGACTATCAGCTGTGTATCCACCTGACTTCTCCTCAACGCAACTGATGGTGCAAACCCCATTTATAAGGCAAGAAATCCCACTTATTAAACCTGACAGGGCACACCTGTGAAGTGAAAACCATTTCAGGGGACTACCTCTTGAAGCTCATCAAGGGAATGCCAAGAGTGTGCAAAGCAGTAATCAAAGCAAAAGGTGGCTACTTTGAAGAACCTAGAATATGACATATTTTCAGTTGTTTCACACTTGTTTGTTATGTATATAATTCCACATGTGTTAATTCATAGTTTTGATGCCTTCAGTGTGAATCTACAAACCGGATTCCAAAAAAGTTGGGACACTAAACAAATTGTGAATAAAAACTGAATGCAATGATGTGGAGATGGCAAATGTCAATATTTTATTTGTAATAGAACGTAGATGACAGATCAAACGTTTAATCTGAGTAAATGTATCATTTTAAAGGAAAAAATACGTTGATTCCAATTTTCACGGTGTCAACAAATCCCAAAAAAGTTGGGACAAGTAGCAATAAGAGGCTGGAAAAAGTAAATTTGAGCATAACGAAGAGCTGGAAGACCAATTAACACTAATTAGGTCAATTGGCAACATGATTGGGTATAAAAAGAGCTTCTCAGAGTGGCAGTGTCTCTCAGAAGCCAAGATGGGTAGAGGATCACCAATTCCCATAATGTTGTGCAGAAAGATAGTGGAGCAATATCAGAAAGGTGTTACCCAGCGAAAAATTGCAAAGACTTTGCATCTATCATCATCAACTGTGCATAACATCATCCGAAGATTCAGAGAACCTGGAACAATCTCTGTGCGTAAGGGTCAAGGCCGTAAAACCATACTGGATGCCCGTGATCTCCGGGCCCTTAAACGACACTGCACAACAAACAGGAATGCTACTGTAAAGGAAATCACAGAATGGGCTCAGGAATACTTCCAGAAACCATTGTCAGTGAACACAATCCACCGTGCCATCCACCGTTGCCAGCTGAAACTCTACAGTGCAAAGAAGAAGCCATTTCTAAGCAAGATCCACAAGCTCAGGCGTTTTCACTGGGCCAGGGATCATTTAAAATGGAGTGTGGCAAAATGGAAGACTGTTCTGTGGTCAGACGAGTCACGATTCGAAGTTCTTTTTGGAAATCTGGGATGCCATGTCACCCAGACCAAAGAGGACAAGGACAACCCAAATTGTTATCAACGCTCAGTTCAGAAGCCTGCATCTCTGATGGTATGGGGTTGCATGAGTGCGTGTGGCATGGGCAGCTTGCATGTCTGGAAAGGCACCATCAATGCAGAAAAATATATTCAGGTTCTAGAACAACATATGCTCCCATCCAGACGTCATCTCTTTCAGGGAAGACCCTGCATTTTTCAACAAGATAATGCCAGACCACATTCTGCATCAATCACAACATCATGGCTGCATAGGAGAAGGATCCGGGTACTGAAATGGCCAGTCTGCAGTCCAGATCTTTCACCTATAGAGAACATTTGGCGCATCATAAAAAGGAAGGTGCAACAAAGAAGGCCCAAGACGATTGAACAGTTAGAGGCCTGTATTAGACAAGGAAAAATGAAGAAAGGATCCCGGAGACAAATAGATTCCTCTTTCAGCTCTTCTTTTTTATTTTGAACAGTAGACAGACATGACCATCGTATACACGGCAGGATGACGCGTTTCGGGTGAGTACCCTTAGTCGTAACACATTGCTAAATGTGGCCCCTCAATATATAGGAGTAGAAATCACCCCTCCTCAAATGGGAGGAACTGATTTCAAGCAACATCCGTTGCACCACACCTAGACACACTTTTTTCATCTTGTATCAATCAGTTTGTGATTGTTAGAACACTTGTGCAGACCTTCCTCTAGCATCTCAGGCTCACATTAACCCATGATAGCATTCAGTACAAGTCGCACAGTGTGAATACTTCACACTGTGCGACTTGTACTGAATGCTATCATGGGTTAATGTGAGCCTGAGATGCTAGAGGAAGGTCTGCACAAGTGTTCTAACAATCACAAACTGATTGATACAAGATGAAAAAAGTGTGTCTAGGTGTGGTGCAACGGATGTTGCTTGAAATCAGTTCCTCCCATTTGAGGAGGGGTGATTTCTACTCCTATATATTGAGGGGCCACATTTAGCAATGTGTTACGACTAAGGGTACTCACCCGAAACGCGTCATCCTGCCGTGTATACGATGGTCATGTCTGTCTACTGTTCAAAATAAAAAAGAAGAGCTGAAAGAGGAATCTATTTGTCTCCGGGATCCTTTCTTCATTTTTCTCTGCCTGTTACGGGAACACTCCCCCAGGGCCCTGGAGCCGGGACTATACACAAACCAGATAGGTGAGCTGGATTTTCTCCGTTTTCTTTTCTGTATTAGACAAGAATGGGAGAGCATTCCTATTTCTAAACTTGAAAAACTGGTCTCCTCGGTCCCCAGACGTCTGTTGAGTGTTGTAAGAAAAAGGGGAGATGCCACACAGTGGTGAAAATGGCCTTGTCCCAACTTTTTGGGGATTTGTTGACACCATGAAATTCTGATTCAACATATTTTTCCCTTAAAATGGTACATTTTCTCAGTTTAAACTTATGTTCCGTGATTTATGTACTATTCTGAATAAAATATTAGAAGTTGGCACCTCCACATCATTGCATTCAGTTTTTATTCACGATTTGTATAGTGTCCCAACTTTTTTGGAATCCGGTTTGTACAATTTTCATAGTCATGAAAATAAAGAAAACTCTTTGAATGAGAAGGTGTGTCCAAACTTTTGGTCTGTACTGTAGGTGTATGTGTGTCAAAGTCAACAATGAAGAGAAGACTTCACCAGAGTAAATACAGAGGGTTCACCACAAGATGCAAACCATTGGTGAACCTCAAAAACAGAAAGGCCAGATTAGAGTTTGCTAAACGACATCTAAAAAAGCCTTCACAGTTCTGGAACAACATCCTATGGACAGATGAGACCAAGATCAACTTGTACCAGAGTAATGGGACGAGAAGAGTATCGAGAAGGAAAGGAACTGCTCATGATCCTAAGCATACCACCTCATCAGTGAAGCATGGTGGTGTTAGTGTCATGGCGTGGGCATGTATGGCTGCCAATGGAACTGGTTATCTTGTATTTATTGATGATGTGACTGCTGACAAAAGCAGCAGGATGAATTCTGAAGTGTTTCGGGCACTATTATCTGCTCATATTCAGCCAATTGCTTCAGAACTCATTGGACGGCGCTTCACAGTGCAGATGGACAATGACCCAAAGCATACTGCAAAAGCAACCAAAGAGTTTTTTAAGGGAAAGAAGTGGAATGTTATGCAATGGCCAAGTCAATCACCTGACCTGAATCCCATTGAGCATGCATTTCACTTGCTGAAGACAAAACTGAAGGGAAAATGCCCCAAGAACAAGCAGGAACTGAAGACAGTTGCAGTAGAGGCCTGGCAGAGCATCACTAGGGATGAAACCCAGCGTCTAGTGTTGTCTATGCGTTTCTGACTTCAGGCTGTAATTGACTGCAAAGGATTTGCAACCAAGTATTAAAAAGTGAAAGTTTGATTTATGATTATTATTCTGTCCCATTACTTTTGGTTCCTTAACAAGTGGGAGGCACATATGCAAACTGTTGTAATTCCTACACCGTTCACCTGATTTGGATGTAAATACCCTCAAATTAAAGCTGACAGTCTGCAGTTAAAGCACATCTTGTTCATTTCATTTCAAATCCATTGTGGTGGTGTATAGAGCCAAAAATGTTAGAATTGTTTCTATGTTTCTATGTTTCTAATTGTGTCGATGTCCCAATATTCATGGACCTCACTGTATGTACTATGGGAATCTAATTCAGATATGTAAAGCTTTATGATGCCTATTTCATACTGTTTAATTTTTGAAAGCATTATGTAATATATATGCTGTTTCCCACTAGGTTCAGCCAAGTTTGGTTGAGACATTATACAGATACAAAACAGACCTTGAGATCATCTTCAACATAATTGACAAGGATCACTCAGGTATTTCTCTTAATTTAGACTATACCTGTACTTGTTAGGTGCTTAAATACCAACAGCGAGAAATGTGCCATATACTATGGGTTTCTTCCATATTTCTTATTCACTGCAAATATAATTGATAATATAGACATAATAGAGAAAAAAAAAAATTCATCACTTTACTTAAAAAATAAAAGTGATCAAAAAGTCATACACACCCCAAAATGGTATTCGCAAAACCTCCAGATTGTCCCCCATAAAATGAGCCCACACACATCTCTATAGACATAACTATAACTAAGTTATGGGTGTAAGAATACAGTGATGCCATGTTAAATGGTGGCATTAGAAAGCACAACTTGTCCCGCAAAAAACAAGCCCTCATATGGCTATGTGAACAGAAAAATAAAAAAGTTATGTTTCCAGAAAGGCAGGGAGCGAAAAGAGAAAACTGAAAATTTCTGTGTCAGGAAAGGATAAATATAACTTCCATGTCATTAGTAGTAGTTCTAATTGGAATTATCTAGTCAAATAAAAGTGAGTAGTGATGAACGAATTTCTTGGATTCAATTCAGCCAAATCAGTCGAGCAATTCAGCCAAATAAATTCCTCCCACATCAAGAGTGCTCCAATTACCCTGAAAAGATTTGGATGGCATTCTGGGGTCTTCTATGACTGTATGCTATTAATTTCAACCTTTTTATTTTATTTTTTTTAAGTTGTATTATACATACTAAAAGTACAATGCAAAACTATATGAACACCCACCCCATCCCCTTCCTCCGTGCCGTTTTATATGGGCAAAACCCATCCCAAGAAGAGCCAGTCAGCATCAAAATGTTTAATCTAGAGTGTACTTAATCAAATGCTGGCTTATGTCCATTATCCATAGATGGCTACACCAGTCATTCCAATAGGTAATTCTAAACCGTAGCATAAGCTCAACATATCATTTAATTCAGTTACAATCTGTCTTGAGACAGTAAACATTCTAGTTTTCAAGAGGGCAGGAGATGCCTATCCAGCTTTATTTATTTCAAGCTGTTTAATGCCAAGCCAGCATTAGTAATCCGAACGTGACAGTGACATACATGGCTATGGGTAAATGCATGGCTGCTGGTGGTGACAAACAGCCTCTTTAAAAACAAATAATGGCTCTGTAGGATTTTTGGATGAAGTGAAGATCAAGCTGCCCAGGATTATTTAATTTATTTCACCTGTCAATATTTTTGTGATAGCAATTAATCATTGATTGATATGCATAGTTTATTGCTTGTTTTACATTTCTTATTTCTTTTTAAACTGATCCAAATTTTTTTTGCTGTTTGGCAGCAAATGCTTGCCGGTGTGTATACACACACTGCTTGGGGTCATGTGATCCACCTCCATCTCTCCTGTCTTCTGACCGTCTGACCGGAAAACGGTGTAGGCTAATTTGAGAAATTCACCTGAATCGAATTGCCAAATATTCAGATTTTACTTGAATTTTTGAAAAATTCGGATCAGATTCAATTCATTTAGAATCGTTCACTCATCTCTAAGTAATGCATGCGGCAAATAATGTATGGTGCTGAGGATACTTTGATAGGTGGGTTGTATGTAGCTATTTGCGCATGTCCAAAATAATCTAGAAATAATATATATCTTTATAAATATATATATATATATATATTTATAAAGATGGCTCCTCAACATTTTTCTTGAATTGGTAATACCTTCAATGGTGGACATATATAACATAGGATATCTTTTATCAATGGTGTATCAATGATCATAGATGTAGGTGTATCTGTACAGTGCCACCTGCTGTTTGTGCATTTCCTTTGTCTGTTCATCTCACTAACATCACTGAGGTGGTAGCACATGCTCAGTTCCATCCTTCAAATGCCACCAGCTGTATCTACTATTAGAAGCTGTGCTAGTTACAGGGAAAGGGCTGCAGCAGAAAGGACATGTCTCCTGAGAAAGGACACACCATCTCAGCTTCCAGCCTGAAGGGAAACTAGCAGACCATTTGAAGCAAGGAATGGGTAGATGTCTGGATCCATGTGAGATACATGGCTGGTTCTAGTTTTGTTAGAGATTGATATCTAAATTACGGTATGTCTGATTTTCCTTTTAAACTTTAATAATGGGATAATCCCTTTAAGGAGCTGAATGTTAAAGAGCATTATGAAGAGGAATTATTGTATTTTAAAGATCAGAGAGCCCTAATTTCATATCTCCTTCAGGTTTGCTATCTATTGAGGAATTCCGTCAGACATGGAAGCTTTTCACCTCCCACCTTCAAATCGATATAGATGAGTCAACTATAGATGACTTGGTCCACAGCATAGATTCCAACAAGGATGGTAGCATTGATTTTAATGAGTTTTTGGAAGCTTTTCGAGTGGTTCACAAATTTGAAAGAAAGGATAGTAACAGAAGATGAAAACCATTACTCATGAAGGAGAATTTCACAGTCATGACCACTTCAAGACAGTCGATTGTTTCCAAACCTTGAAGTCGATGGGCTCTCTCTGTATGATGCAAGTCCTGCCAAGAGCAGAGGCCAGGTATGCTTGTCAGTCATGTACGAAGGAGAAGAAAATTTGATGCAATCATGGAGCTGCAGTCAATGACTGAACTTTGGGGACTTTGAAAAATGGCACTGAGATATTCAGCTGCGGACCACTATGGTGGACTTTTGAAAGAAACCATAAATGCAAGGCATATATACACGTTAAATATAAACTTATTCTATAATCAAAGTATGAGTATGGCCCAGGTTTAAATCTAGATGCAAACATTATTATTATTATTATAATCGTTAACTTTATTACTTTGACTTGGACAGATGGCTTTATGAGCAAACGGGAGCCTTTAGTCATATCTGGACTAGCTTGGCTCAGCACCAGGGGCAAACTAGTGCAAGAAATTTTACTTAGGGTATGCTCACGCATGCAGTTTTGGAAAACAAAATCTGGAGTGGATCATAAAAGGAGAAAAAAGTATAAAGGACAGGTTTGAATTTGCCTTTTTTTAATTTATTTTTTATTCACTTGTTTTGGCTTCCATAACTGCATGCAGAAACCTGACCATATGGTCCTACCCTAAGACATAGAATATTAGTGTAATTAAAATATATTCAAAGATAATGTAATACTTTTAACAGTTATGAATAGAGAAGTAATATGCTGTATATCAAAAATATGCATTTGGACTATATTAATGCTGTTTGTTTTATTTAAAAACTGAATGTTTAATAAGTACTGTATATGTACAATTTTGGTCATCTACACTGCAAATTATTCAGCCTTTACAAAAAAGTTACATGTAAAATAGCAATAGGAAATAACATTTAACCTAATGAATACTTAAGCCCTTTAAGACTATGGGGAGAATTTATCATGTCCTGCACTCCAGAATTCTGGCTTCAAAAAGTTACAACATAGGGGTTTAAGATTTTTTTGGCTTACTTGTTCATATTTTGCAACTTTTTCCATTTATATAACACTCCCTCCAGTTTTTAAAAGTGAGAGGGAAAGTAGGCATGGTAAGCTATGTTAATTAGCTTCCCCTTTAATTTATCACTGCAACTTTTTTAAAAAGGTTCAAAATCACTCTAAAGGAGAGGTATTAAAAAAACTGTAGCAGCAATTCTAGATGAAAATGTTAGGTTTAATGATGCACCAAATTTATCAAATGCAGCCTTGATAAATTTGGTACAATGTACAATGAAACAGACTCAAGAAAAATTCACTTCACATATACTTCACATGATAAATTATCTCTATTATGTTTCTAAAATAGCCATCCTTCTTTCAATAGCTTTCAGAAGCCTTACATCCGTGGAACCTGTGAGCAACTAAATTTAGCTAAAGCATTGCTACAGCCCTACAGTTCTTTGGACGTGTAGTGTTTTTTTCACACTGAAAATCTAATGTTTGTTGAGAGCGAACAAGTTCGCATTGAGGGTTAAATAAGAAGGGGACTAGGTCATTATTAAAGCTATTTTGGTTGAAAAAGGTAGTAAAGTATTTGGATGCATGGTCAGTAGAATTGTTATCCAATGTAAAAATTTTTTATCAAGATAGAACTGATAAAAATAACTTAAAAAAGAATAAAAAACTTTTTATGACAAGAATGATCCAGTCAAGAATCGGGGGCTGAAATGGCACAGCAGCCCCCGATGGGAGAGCGAGGGAGCTCCCTCCCTGTTAACCCCTTTCATACAGCGGTCCCTACGGACCGCGGCATGGAAGGGGTTAAACGTCTGACATCACAGCACAGATGTCAGCCGTTTCGAGCAGAGTGTCAGCAGTGTTCTGACACTCTGCTTACTAACCGCTCAGCCATCCTGGAAGTGAGAAGGGGCGAGCGGGCATCCCGCCCGCCTGCCCCCCCAGCACCACCTCAACCTCGGGTCAGGGCGGGGATCAGAAACTTCCGAAAGTACCAGGACATCAGGGCGTACCTATACCATAAGAGGTTAAATAAGAAGAGACGTCCAGCTTTCCATAAAAAAGGAATAGCTTTTATTCTTTTGAACCTTACTTTACAAAGGAGTGTGGTTTAGTATGATAGGGCATGGCTTGAGATGTGCCATCATATGCTAAAATTGCATTTATTTTCGGCAGCACACCCCTGATTACGCAGGAAAATGTGCGGCCGATAATCATGCATCCTTCATCCTGATGAAAAAATGCTCATCAGACAACAAGAGAGTGTTTACTCATTCATTGGCTGATCGGCTGCTTTATGATGCAAGCCAGTTATCAGGAACAAGTGCCCCTATGAATGCTTATTCCCCTTTATTGGCCTGAAAATCATGTGTTCTAATCGGGCCCTTAGAATTCCAGAAAAACTTTGAAAATATTTTATAGACATTTGTGCTTTTTCTTCTGAACACATTTTCGCTACCTGGAAGATCATGCATAATTTTCCAGAAATTGTGATTTCAATAGTTGATTCCTTTATTTTACAATCTTTGTCTTTTTTGTCATGGACTCCAAAAGTCATTTCACATTATAATCCACAAGTTTAAAATACTGTATTTTCTAATAATGAAAGCATACATGTACTTAAAGTTTTAAATAACTTTTTAGAATAAGCTGCTATGTGTGTACAGTATACATGAATGATAGCACTATAGTTGACCATTTTATGACTTGAACCTGGCATATTTAGCAGTTTTCTCCTTTGCATGCTGCATCTCTTATTCTCAGTTGTCTCTGAGCTGATAGAATACACATTTTCTTCTTAATTCTCTTTCAGAATCACTGTATAGGACATTATAGAAAAGTGTTACGCAGTATAGATGTGAATAAAACACTTGAGTGAGATATAAAACTTACTGTTGAATCATGTATTGCTGCTGAATCATGTATGTTTCTCTGCCTGATTGTTTCTCTCTGCACATTATCCCCTTTCCCCTCTTGCCTCCCATCTCCATAGAATTCTAAAGGATGTTGCAATCTGATGCTTCAGTGAGAAGGCAGTCCGTCCTATTCTCACAAGACAGTTTCTTACTAATTTTAGAGAGAAAGTTAGTTTAGAAAGGTGGGCGGGCAGAAAACAGCTGATAACTCTAGTACAAGGCATTTTTTCTCTGAAAATATATATTACCCAGTTTGTTATATTGACCTGTATTATTGATATATGCAAAGTTGTGTGAAAGTACAGTGACCATTTAACCATGAACTGAGGTATCACTAGTGTTTATTAATATTTAGATAGTGTTTAGTAGATATTTACTGTGCATGGCATCAAGCTGAAAGAAGCAATCGAGAGGCATTGTGAAGTGTTTCTTGTCAGGATGGTTGTCAGTCTTCTAAGCAATCAGAGCTGTAACTGGTTGACAGGACCTTCCTTAAAGGGGCTGATCGGTAGCAGTCTGACTCTTGGCACCTCCAGTGATCAACTGTTTGAAGTGGCTGCGGGACTTGGGCAAGCACTGCATCTTCTTGAGTGTTTACTTGCACGGGGTCTGCCTTGTAGCAGAGTTGCTATGTAGATATAGCTTCCTCTCTTATTCACTTGAATGAGACGGACAGCTGTAATTACCCTGCACTGAAACTACAAAGTGGACAACATGCAAGTAAACGCTGTGAAAAGGATGCAGTGCTTGCATGAGGGCCACAGCCCCTTCACAGAGTTGATTGGCGGAGGTGCTGGGAATCAGACCAGCATCGATCCTGCCCTGAGGATTGGTCATCAATATTACGAAACCGGACAACCCCTTTTATACTATTCCCAAATATCCTTTTCAGCTGGATTCCATGCAAAGTATACAGGCCCTGAAACTCTAGTTTTGGAAGCTATATAGATGCCCTTGTTGTAAGTGACCTTGTTTCATAACAGACGCACTTTAATAACTAAACATGGCTTTATAGCACATTTAAAGTTGTGAAAAACTTGACAGCGCTTCTGAGATGTCTATTTAAGCAAATACTTGTATCCCTCAGGAAATAACAATTATGCAGCTCTTTTTCTAAGAATTCTACATTGGGTTTTTTCTGTGTGTTTCATGGCTGACCCATGTTAGTGATCATACTCGCTGCTGGGTTCGGTCTCTACTGCTCCGTGGACGGCTCTTCATCTCCCTGATGCGTTGATACAGTCCTGATCAAAAGTTTAAGGCCACTTGAAAAATGGCAAAAAATCATATTTAGCATTGCTGGATCTTAACAAGGCTCCAAGTAGAGCTTCAACATGAAACAAGAAGAAATGGGAGTGAGACAAAACATTTTTTGAGCATTCAATTTAATGAAAGCAACTAATAAACTGAAACAGGCTGTTTTTCAGCTGATCAAAAGTTTAGGACCACACCTCCAAAAAAAAACTAAACTCCCCCCAAAACAGAAATCCAACTTCCAAACATGAACTCAGTAATGAGTAGCTCCGCCGTTATTGTTTATCACTTCAAAAATTAGTTTCGGTATGCTTGATGTAAGTGTTTCCATGAGGTGAGTGGGAACATTTCTCCAAGTGGTGAAGACGGCCGCACGAAGGCCATCTACTGTCTGGAACGGTTGTCCATTTTTGTAAACTTCCCTTGCCATCCATCCCCAAAGGTTCTCAATTGGATTTAGATCAGGGGAACACGCAGGATGGGCCAAAAGAGTGATGTTATTCTCCTGGAAGAAGTCCCTTGTCCTGCGGGCATTGTGTACTGTAGCGTTGTCCTGTTGAAAAACCCAGTCGTTACCACACAGACGAGGGCCCTCAGTCATGAGGAATGCTCTCTGCAACATCTGGACATAGCCAGCGACCGTTTGACGCCCCTGCACTTCCTGAAGCTCCATTGTTTCACTGAATGGAAAAGCACCCCAGACCATTATGGCGCCCCCTCCACTGTGGCGCGTAGGAAACATCCCAGGTGGGATATGCTTGTCATGCCAGTAACGTTGGAAACCATCAGGACCATCAAGGTTACATTTTTTTCTCATCAGAGAATAAAACTTTCTTCCACCTGAATGTCCCATGTTTGGTGCTCTCTTGCTAAGTCCAAACGAGCAGTTCTGTGGCGTTAAAGGAGACGAGGTCTTTGAAGATGTTTTTTGTTTTTGAAGCCCTTCAGTCTCAGATGCCGTCTGATGGTTATGGGGCTGCAGTCAGCACCAGTAAGAGCCTTAATTTGGATTGAGGATCGTCCAGTGTCTTGACGGACAGCCAATTGGATCCACCGGCTCAGTACTGGTGACATTTTTTGGGTCTTCCACTTGACTTTTTTGTTCCATAACCCTCAGGATCATTTAAGAAATTCCAAATGACTGTCTTACTGCGTCCCACCTCAGCAGCGATGGCGCGCTGTGAGAGACCCTGGTTATGCAGTTCAACAACCCGACCACGTTCAAAAAGGGAGAGTTTTTTTGCCTTTGCCATCACAACGTGTGACTACCTGACAGAAAATGACAATGAATCCACATCTTTGCACAGATTTGGCCTTTTAAAAGGCATGTGGTCCTAAAATTTGGATCAGCTGAAAAACAGCCTGTTTCAGTTTAATCGTTATTTTCAATTAATTGAATGCCCAAAAAATGTTTTGTCTCACTCCCATTTCTTCTTGTTGCATGTTAAAGCTCTACTTGGAACCTTGTTAAAATCCAACGATGTAAAATATGATTTTTTGCCATTTTTCAAGTGGTCTTAAACTTTTGATCAGGACTGTATCAACTTCTTGTTGACATGTAGCACATGACCACTGCAGTCAATAGCACAGCAGTGAACTGCTCCCCTTTTGTCATGACAAATGACATTTCAGTCGGTGTTGTCATTCCCCTTGCCAATGAGGGTTGTCCCTACACACTCTGACATTGTAAATTCAATGCTGCCAGTGCTAGACTGTGTCCTTACATGCCACTGACAAGAGGAATGGTAACACCCAGGTTTAATGGTACAAAGGAAATGGAATGGTACAATTCAGAGTTCTAATGAAAGATTCTACAGAATTGTGATTTCATGGAGAATACAAGTATTTACGTAAATAGAAATTTCAAAGATGACGTGTTCTCTATACTATTTTCAAATATTTTATTAAAGAGAATGTATCACACTATTTCTTACTGAATAAAAATCCACACTGAAACCAAATAGTGTTGCTTTGACCTTCTGAGTGTACTTGTTTTAATTTAATTTTATATACTAGATTGTCCATACACAATCCATGCCCATAATAATAGTGCCCCTTAGTGTTTTTGTGTTGCTTACATTAATAGTGTCTCCACACTGTGATAATGCCTCCTTTGTGCCCCTACATATCAGTGATGCCTCCTTAGTGACCCCACACAGTAGGAATGGCCCTTTAGTGTCCTCACATAGTAGGAATGTTTCCTTATTGTCCTCCATACAGTAGTGTTGCTCCCTTAGTGCTCTCGGACTAGTGTGATGCCCCTTTAATTCTTCACACAGTGTCCTTTGTGCAGCACACAAAGTAATGTCTCTTTAGTGCCACCCCATAGTAAAGATTTATGCTTAGAGTCCCCCACACAGAAATAGTGCCCCTGGTGTTGGCAAGTGATGCCCCATGGTTTAGTGTCTCCCCAGACTGCATGATGGCTCCTTAGTGTCACGTAGCCCTCTTTCCATCAACAATTTGAGTCAATCATCCAGTGCAGTTGTGCTCCAGTCTATGCTGTCTGTGACTTGGCTCAGCAAGCATGATGACGTAACTGCCTCATGCCTGCTTGCACCAAGCTGCCAGTGGCAGGTGTGACAGGGTGAATGGTAGAGTAGAAGGCTGATGGTTCCCTGCTTCACCATTGTACTCAGCTGTATCTGCTTCCTTAGTACACAGTTAAATAGTGACTTGTGGCAAGCTTCCCGGGACAGCGTCTCAAATCTGGGATTGTCCCACTGGATCCAAGACAAGAAGCATGCATTTATATGCAAGAGTGTTGTGGGCATGCTCTGTGACATGTGCAGAGGTCATTGTGCAGGGAGCGGGAGCAAATGAACTGTTCCCATTACCCACTGTCAGTAGTGTGATCCTGTGTTATCTGAATCCAACTTTATAATAGAGGAGTCACTATTCTCTGTAATCTTAGTCTCTGATGATAAATGAGATGACCGGTGACCCTGCCCCAGTGTACACAGCACAACGTAATCTCAGCAGGCTGCTTAGTGGTCAGAGAGAACCGTGCAAAATTATACATAAAAAAAAATAAAGAAGATATAAAAGTTACTTTGGAATGTGTATTTAAAAAAAATTCCTGTGAAAAATAATGCCCTGAGGGTTTTTCCAGTTTATTAGCAGGCTGTCACAGGTGGGGAGGCTGCAGTTATTTCCTATGTGAACTATGTTAGACGTTTCAGCATAGATTATACCTGAGAAACATATACTTAAGAGTTCTAGGATAGAGCCACAAGTCAACAATCACTTAGGAGCAAACACTCCAGGTTTATGCTTTCTTACCATACTAAGAGGGCTAAGAATATATGCATCTCCTTAATATGTTGTATGGAGATCTTTATATTCTTAATTTGAAGCCCTCTATGTTCTAGTCATCATTTTTTTGAAGACTGCTAATGATGGAATTTACCTTTTCTATGAAGGCATCACACTTCTTTCCAATGTTGTGCTTATTCTGGATAAAGTACAGTAAGTATTTCTGTCAATTGTGTTTTTTTTTTTTTTTTTACATACTCGAAATATTTTCTGTTGGTAAAAATGATATATTGTACAAAAAAAGAGCAAGGATTTAACAAGGTAAAAAAATCTCATTTTATTAATTATAAATCACATGGACATTACAGGTGAGACTCAAAAGGGACAGAACATGGAGACTGGGCCACAAAAGGGCTCTGCAATGTGGAGAATCACAATGGGGGATAATGTGACCATATACAGCAGGTAACAGACAATTAACAGAAGCTGTGAATATTGGAGTAGTTGCGGGTGCAATTGCTGTCCCCTAGTGTTGAACAACTACCTAGCTCTTATTCACAGCGTCCAAGCAATGGATGCTGTAGGGTGTAATTGGACGGTGCAATACTACTCATAAAGATGGCATATAACAATAACTGTAAGTCACTAGTCCCACCCTAATCCAGATACCATGTTACCTACCCATGTTGCTGCTGAAAAATGGTGACACGGTTCCCCCACTGATTTGACCTCAACACGTGTTTCGCCACGTAGGCTTCGTCAGGAGGTACAAATGATATAATCAGTATCCCATCTATAGTAAGATTAATGTTGAAAATGTTTTTAGAAAGTTTTCAGTTAAGTGCAATAATGAAAAAAATATTTTTTTTAATTGATAATAAGCCACAGACAAAAGTACAGTGTAAGCATTTTTTTTATTTTATGCACTCATATAGCGGTATTATATTCCGCAGCACTTTCCAGACATTAGTATCCAACTGTCCCCAATGGGGCTCACAATCTAAGATCAGAATGTCTTTGGAGTGTGGGAGGAAACCGAAGTACCAGGGGGAAACCCACGCAAACAAAGGGAGAATATACAAACTCCATGCAGATGTTATCCTTGGTCGAATTCAAACCTACCACCCCAGAGCTGCAAGACACCAGTGCTAACCACTGAGCCACCGCACGTTCTTTTATGTGAAAAATGGAAATAAGTCAATATACTACATGTCAACATCAATTATAGTTCACTGAAAAAACGATCAAGCAGCAATGACAGTTCTGGAACATCTTTTAATAGCATTCTGTGTAGGGCCATGCCTCTACTATAGTTTATTGATGAATTGCCAGCTGTCTGCAATAGAAGTCCATCTGGGCGCTACCAGTGGGGGTGCGTCACTGCACAGTTTGACAATATCCAATCAGTCGGAAAATACAAATGTGATAGCACTCTGTGAAAAAATGTGGGGGATTGAGTCAGCACAACCTGTATGTAGGTGCACATCACTATGGCGAAATACATATACAAACGGAAAATACTAATGTGATAGCACTCTGGAAAAATGTGGGGGATTGAGTCAGCACAACCTGTATGTAGGTGCACATCACTATGGCGAAATACATATACAAACGGAAAATACTAATGTGATAGCACTCTGGAAAAATGTGGGGGATTGAGTCAGCACAACCTGTATGTAGGTGCACATCACTATGGCGAAATACATATACAAACGGAAAAAACAAATGTGATAGCACTCTGGAAGTGCTATCACATTTGTATTTTCCGTTTGTATATGTATTTCGCCATAGTGATGTGCACCTACATACAGGTTGTGCTGACTCAATCCCCCACATTTTTTCTTTGTAATATCCAATCAGTGGCAGACTGGAGAGGGACCCCCCCCCCCCCCCCCCCCCCAACTTGCAATACCCAGATGGACCTTTATTGCAGACTTCTAGCACTTCATTCAGAAACTTCTAGTAGAAGTGAGGCTACTTTCACACAAGCGTTTTTGCTGGATCCCGCAGGGTCCAGCAAAAACATTTTCGTTACTGATAATACAACCATCTGCATCCGTTATGAACGGATCCAGTTGTATTATCTTTAACATTGCCAAGACGGATCCGTCATGAACTTCATTGAAAATCAATGGGGGACGTATAAGTTTTCTATTGTGGCAGAGAAAACTGATCCGTCCCCTTTGACTTGCATTGGGGGTAAAGCCGGATCCGTTTTGTTCCGCATCCCAGGACGGAAAGCAAAATACAACATGCAAGTTGCGGTTTGCTCTCCGGTCTGGGAACGCAACTAAACGGAACAGAATGCATTTTGGAGCATTCTGTTCTGTTCAGTTTTGTCCCTATTGACAATGAATGGGGACAAAACTGAAGCGTTTTTTTCTGGTATTGAGCCCCTATGACGGATCTCAATACCGGAAAACTTAAATGCTAGTGTGAAAGTACCCTAATAGAGGAATGGCACAACTTCATAAAAATAGATGTTGCAGAATTGTTATTACATTGGGGATGCAATTAGTCACTAAGACATTTCATAAGCTGCATGATAAAGGTCCTCTTTAATATATGTATGTGCAAATGAAGTCCCTTCCTTAAATTAAATATAAGCGAATGGTTTGAGTTGAATCATGTAATGGAAGAAGAGTAAAGGACTAATCAAGGCCATCCACTGTTGAAGGGGGATGAGATAGTGTCTTGAAGAGCCAAAATGAGGAAGAAGTTCGAGAATCAGGGGACTATACACCACCCCTTACACTAAGATAAGAGCACCAGTATTTAAACGAGTGCACGGTACTTGTAGTGGAAGAATACCAGTTATTGAGACAGCATATGAACATCAGGCTACCAGAAAAGGATTTTAGGCTTATTCAAGAGTGGATTTAAGCTACTTTTACATCTGCATTTTTGCTGTCTGGTTTTGAGATCCAGCAAGGGGATCTCCAAACCACAGCAAAATACACTGCTCAAAAAAATAAAGGGAACACTTAAACAACACAATGTAACTCCAAGTCAATCACACTTCTGTGAAATCAAACTGTCCACTTAGGAAGCAACACTGAGTGACAATCAATTTCACATGCTGTTGTGCAAATAGGATAGATAACAGGTGGAAATTATAGGCAATTAGCAAGAAACCCCCAATAAAGGAGTGGTTCTGCAGGTGGTGACCACAGACCACTTCTCAGTTCCTATGCTTCCTGGCTGATGTTTTGGTCACTTTTGAATGCTGGCGGTGCTTTCACTCTAGTGATAGCATGAGACGGAGTCTACAACCCACACAAGTGGCTCAGGTAGTGCAGCTTATCCAGGATGGCACATCAATGCGAGCTGTGGCAAGAAGGTTTGCTGTGTCTGTCAGCGTAGTGTCCAGAGCATGGAGGCGCTACCAGGAGACAGGCCAGTACATCAGGAGACGTGGAGGAGGCCATAGGAGGGCAACAACCCAGCAGCAGGACCGCTACCTCTGCCTTTGTGCAAGGAGGAACAGGAGGAGCACTGCCAGAGCCCTGCAAAATGACCTCCAGCAGGCCACAAATGTGCATGTGTCTGCTCAAACGGTCAGAAACAGACTCCATGAGGGTGATATGAGGGCCCGACATCCACAGGTGGGGGTTGTGCTTACAGCCCAACACCGTGCAGGACGTTTGGCATTTGCCAGAGAACACCAAGATTGGCAAATTCGTCACTGGCGCCCTGTGCTCTTCACAGATGAAAGCAGGTTCACACTGAGCACATGTGACAGAGTCTGGAGACACCGTGGAGAATGTTCTGCTGCCTGCAACATCCTCCAGCATGACCAGTTTGGCATTGGGTCAGTAATGGTGTGGGGTGGCATTTTTTTGGAGGGCCGCACAGCCCTCCATGTGCTCGCCAGAGGTAGCCTGACTGCCATTAGGTACCGAGATGAGATACTCAGACCCCTTGTGAGACCATATGCTGGTGCGGTTGGCCCTGGGTTCCTCCTAATGCAAGACAATGCTAGACCTCATGTGGCTGGAGTGTGTCAGCAGTTCCTGCAAGACCAAGGCATTGATGCTATGGACTGGCCCGCCCGTTCCCCAGACCTGAATCCAATTGAGCACATCTGGGACATCATGTCTCGCTCTATCCACCAACGTCACGTTGCACCACAGACTGTCCAGGAGTAGGCAGATGCTTTAGTCCAGGTCTGGGAGGAGATCCCTCAGGAGACCGTCCGCCACCTCATCAGGAGCATGCACAGGCGTTGTAGGGAGGTCATACAGGCACGTGGAGGCCACACACACTACTGAGCCTCATTTTGACTTGTTTTAAGGACATTACATCAAAGTTGGATCAGCCTGTAGTGTGTTTTTCCACTTTAATTTTGAGTGTGACTCCAAATCCAGACCTCTATGGGTTGAAAAATTTGATTTCCATTTTTTTATTTTTGTGTGATTTTGTTGTCAGCACATTCAACTATGTAAAGAACAAAGTATTTCAGAAGAATATTTAATTAACTCAGATCTAGGATGTGTTATTTTTGTGTTCCCTTTATTTTTTTGAGCAGCAGTGTACTTTCATTATAATAATACAACTGGCTGTATTATATCGAAAATGAAGACACCGAATCCGGCACTAAAACCATTATAAGTCAATGGTCGCCGGATCTGTTTTTTCGTGTAAAAAAATAAATAAAAAATAAATAAAATAAATGTCTCTCGCACCATTGACTTACATAGTTTTTGGTGCCTGATCCGGCTTCTTCAGTTTCCCATGCCGCACACAAAAGTGCTGCTTGCAGCGGTTTTTGTGTCTATATGGAAACGCAACAAACCAGAACGGAATGAATTCTGGTGCACTCTGTTCCGGTTTGTTCAGTTTTGTCCCCGTTGACAATGAATGGGGAAGAAAGTGAAGCGGTGTGCTGCGGTTTTGGAAGTAGCCATATTCAGCAGGTTTACAAGTTTACATCCTCAGATGTCAGAATTAATCAGGCTTTTACTAGTGGAATGGTGGTAATGTCACAAATGATATACAAAGTCCTGTTTGTAAGCGATATTTTGGCTTAATCTAAATACACTAGAAAATAAACCCTTCAGAAGGACATTAGGATGGGAAAGGGGTACTCATCAATGTCAGCCACCAAACAGCAATTTCTATCAGTTGTGCACCCCCTTTCACAAAGACATTCACTTAAAGGGTTTCTACCACCAGAAATACTGTTATGTAGCTGACTGACATTAGCGATGCGCTAATGTCAGCACTACATAACAGTATGTTTCTAACATTAGTCCCTGCAGCCGTTTTTGCTAAAAAAGCACTTTTATTATATGCGAATGAGCCTCTAGGTGCTATGTGGGCGTAAAATCAGCACCTAGAGGCTCCGTCCACTCACCCATTATCCCGCCCAGGTCCAGTGTTGTGCCCGCCCCGCTCCTCTTGATTGATGCCACTGTTCCCTGCATCGATGGCGAAATCCCACGCCTGCGCCGTTCACTTCTGTCTTCGGCGCAGGCGCAGTGAGTGAATGATGCGATCCTGGTGCCGGATTCCTCACTGCACCTGTGCCGACTACGTCACAGTGAGGAAGCCGGCATCAGGAGAGCGGCCTTCACTCACTGCGCCTGTTCCGAAGACAGAAGTGAATGGCGCAGGCGTGGGATTTCGCCAATGATGCAGGGAACAGTGGCATCAAACAAGAGGAGCGGGGCGGTCACAACACTGGACCTGGGCGGGATAATGGGTGAGTGGACGGAGCCTCTAGGTGCTGATTTTACGCCCACATAGCACCTAGAGGCTCATTAGCATATAATGAAAGTGCTTTTTTTAGCAAAAAACGGCTGCAGGGACTAATGTTAGAAACATACTGTTAAGTAATGCTGACATTAGCGCATCGCTAATGTCAGTCAGCTACATAACAGTATTTCTGGTGGTAGAAACCCTTTAACGGGGTTGTCCGGGATTGAGAACTTTGTTACATTAGTACAAGACAGACATACATATAACATACATCCATGTCCTACCTTTTCCACATGTTTCTGAAGCCCTGTTTTCTTATAGGAAATTCTTTGCCGGAAGTGAACTTTTCTTAGACTCACTGGGTCCCTTGCAGGAGCGCTGAAGCCTCTTCTTCCGGCTGCTCAGGGAGCCCGATGACGTCACCGGCACTGATGGGCGGGCTTTAGCGCTGCTCAAGTAAAACGGCTAGGGCAGCGCTAAAGCCCACCCATCAGAACCGGTGACGTCACAGAACACACTGCCCGGCGGAAGCCTCCACCGGGCAGTGTGTTTTTGTAAACAAAAGAGCCTTTGCCCTGCGCGATTTAGCGCAGCACAAAGGAGAGCATTTGGAGCATGAACTGCTCAGATGCTCAAGTCAGGGGGGCCACCTGGGTGAAAATAGAGGTTTGTCCGGGTTCAGCTCTGAACCCGGACAACCCCTTTAAGGGCGAATTCACATGACTGCGACGTATTTTGCGGCCCACAAATTGCGGATCCGCAAAACACGGATGCCGCCCATGTGTGTTGTGCAATTTGCTAAACGGAATGGGCGACCTATTATAGAAATGTCTATAGGACAAGAATAGGAGATGCTCTATATTTTTTGTGTGCTGTCCGCAAAATTACGGAACGGATGCGGACTCATTCATACAGTCGTGTGAATGAGCCCTGACAGCTATTAAAGATATCTAGAAACAAGTGGAGACTTCTAAATGAAATAATTTTTTTATTGGCGTGGGAAAAAGGGAGACTGATTTATTTAAAGTGGTTGTCTAGGAATCAGTAAAAATCTTCTTGAAACTGTATGATGCCTGTCTAGAGGTTGTATGTAGTGTTGTAGCTCAATCGCATTCACTTCAATGTAGCTCAGCCTCAGTAACAAACACAACCTGTGGACAGATGTGGCACAATTTGGGATAAAAGAAACCTTGTTATTCAATTCCAGACATCCCCTTTAAGTATTAGTAAAGTTCTCCACCACTTTTCTGTTAGGACGTACATACTATTCTTAGGATAGGCCAACTATACTTTATTGGTGTGGCTCCAACCTCCTTGATGCTAAACATCACAATGAAAGGGCTGTGTCAGTGTAAACAAGGTACTAAATTTCTCCATTACTGTACAAGCAACAACTTCTAGGATCTTTGCCGATCAGCACTGTAAGTTGAACATGCTTTGCTGAGGTAGTTAGATTTAAGGTCCTGTCAAGGTGCCAATAATCCAAAGAGGTCCTTAGCGGAACCAATGTGTGGAGTGGCTTACAGTGTGATGAAGACAGCAGCTGTTTGTATCATGTCTCATTATTGCCTAGGTATATTAAGCTCAGATGATAGTCCGTGAATCCATGGTGCTTGGGGTTACAACCCCAGTGAATTATAGAAAGAATAGACCAACACTAACAGTACCATACATCACATGTTCTGCTGTGTGTGAGCCTTTCTCAAATGTCCTCCTGGTGCACAGTAAAATAGACTTAAATGGTCACACTACTTACAACAAACCTTGCATAAAGCTATAGTACAGGTGAATTTAAGAAACTTTTTAATATATCTTATGACAGGAAATGCCTTTTTCCCCTCTAGCAGCTCACTCCTGCCCTCTCCATAGACTTTTATGGGCAGCAAATAATCAGTGAATTGGCATTCCACCTTGTCTCTCAAAATGGCTTCAGCAGGGAATGTTAGTTTAGGAGGGGGAGAAAATGAAATTTTTCGCTGATAAAATATATTACAAAGTTTTCTGACCATTTTATTCAATATTTTCATTTTGCAACAATTTATTAGCTTAGAAGCTAACTTCCGGAGTATACATTATGGGGGGCATTTATTAAGAACGATGATTTAGACGCCAGTCGTAGTCCCTCTGTGCTGCTGGTGGATGCGCCAAAGTTATGTGGAGGGTGTTAGCGTTTTTTCTCCAGGCAGGTTTATGATGGTTATAAGATGAGGCATCAGACCTCCAACCGTGAATATTTCCCTGTGCAATGAATATCCGATTTGCACTGGCCAGGAGATAAAAAACAGCCCAGACTGAACATGGGTTGTCAATATCTAAAATGTTTATTCCACAGCACATACTTATATGGCTTTGCGGGTGGGAGCATAGTGTGTGGCAAGATACAAGTGAAACTTCGTTAAACAATACTGGTATCTGCTATATACAATACATGAAAGGGTTATTTTACATATTGACCAAGGTTAATCTAAATGCTAATAAGTTGAATGACTTGTCATAGGTTGCGGTCATTGTATGTGAGATGTGATTTTAAATAGCCTTATGTTAAGGGAGGAAGGTGCTATTGTGTTCACCAACTTGCAAAAGGTGTGAAATGTGCTAATTCGGCGTACTGTATTCCATAAGAGATGAGGCTTGTAGACCTTGTATAATCTGTGATGTATCAATAGTAAAATTAGGAAAAATCCCTTTCAGAGGGGCAAGCCTCTACATAACTTTGGCGCTTCCTTACATACTAAAATCTAGGCCAGCTCTCTCACTGATGTAGATATATGTCAGTTTCCATGCCAGAAACTGGTGTGGAAAATGATAAATGAGACGAGCCTGCCGGCTGCCCTCTTCCCTGCTCACACCACTCCCCCTTTTCTCGGCACTCGGGAAAAGTAGCGAATGGCAAAAAAAAACTATTGCGACAAAATTATAATACACCAAAAAGTGCCGTATGATTCATAATAACTGTCTCTCTATATAATCGTAATTGTTCTAATATATAAAGAAATTTGGTTTGTGAGGTCATTAGCAGGCTTTGAGGCCTTTGTCCAGCACCTCAACCAGAATCAGATAGGAATGCATTTCACTTGTGAATCGCACCCTACGAGTTTACCATTCCTGGACATCAAAATTTCCAAGAATAACAGGGGTGAACTCGATACCTCCATTTATAGGAAGGCCGGCTCCACGAATTCCCTCCTGAGGTGGGAAAGCAACCATCCTCTCCCACTCAGGAGTGGAATTCCTAGGGGCCAATACTTACGACTCAGACGCAACTGCTCAGACAAGGATGATTTCATCAATCAGGCAGTTGATCTGAGGAGGAGATTCCTGTCAAGGGGATACCCCGATCATGTCTTGAGGTCCGCATATCAGACCGCCTTGTCCCGACCAAGATCTTCTCTATTAACTCTTAATCAATCTCCAACCCCCCAAGCTAAAGTAATGAGAATTATCACTAATTTTGACAGAGGGTCCAAACAAGTTAAGCACATTATACAACGCCACTGGGAGGTCCTTAAAATGGACCCGGATTTGAAAGATGTGCTGGGTGACCAGCTTCAGATCACCTACAGAAGGGGGCCTAACCTACGTGATAAACTCGTACAAAGCCATTATGCACCCAATCGCACAAAGTCCACCTGGTTGCGGTCTAAGATTGTGGGCTGTCACAAATGTGGCAATTGTATAGCATGCAAATGTATACAGACCACAAAATCATTTGTAAGCCACGTGACAGGCAAAAAATATTCCATCCAGCATTTCATCAACTGTAAATCCAGAGGGATTATATACCGCATTCAGTGTGAATGTGGGATGGAAAGAATACATAGGGAAGACGATACGAGAATTTAGGAGGCGGATAGGGGAACATCTGGGGGACATCTCACACAAACGGGACACCCCACTATCCAAACATGTACACACTGCCCATAATGGCATCGCCTCGTTGAGATTTATGGGTATTGACCTTGTGAAACCTCCTATCAGAGGGGGTGATTGGGATAAATATCTCCTCCAGCGTGAATCCCGCTGGATCTTCTGTTTAAAAACCACTGCACCCCTGGGCCTTAATGAAAGGCTGGATTATGGGTGCTTTATATAAATTGATATGAGGAACCTATGTAACCTATCTAGGTCTCCGCTATATATCCGGCGTCACTTCCAGTATTCTCTGCGACTTATTTTGTCTCCTATATTCTTGCAAGAAATGTCAGTTTAAATCTAGCTGCGATTTTGTGTCACAGCGTTACCATGGACGCCTTTATCAGGAGGCGTACCGTACGGCTGCCCATCTGTTGACATGGTCTCCAAGGCAACCTTCTCTCCCCACGGCCTCCTCATGACTGTGACTGGCCGCCGTTATCACGTGGTGTTGGCGCCGGCGTCTGGTGTGTTGCTGCGCGGCCGACGATTACAGGGCGGTCCTCCCAAGAGAGGCGCGGTTGGGCTCTATTTAAATCCCACAAAGGTATGTATCAGTGTGGCTGGTAGATGTCGAGGAACCCCCAGAACTAGAGGGACATTACCTTCAGTGAGGATCACCATATCCCCACACACCAACGTGCAGAGGAACATCTATTACTCTGCAGCACGGCACTCCAACTCCAGGGGTGTCTGCCCACAGGCTCTCACTCCAGCTGATAGAGCCTTTTTGCAATTTTTTGACTGCAGGGTTTATCTCCCCTTCTGTACCCGCGGTCACATATGTTATATGCTGTTTTTTCTATATGTACCAACTTCCCCTGAGGAGTCGACACGACAGAAACGTGCCACGTCGGGAGGTCTGAAGAATCTGCATTTTTTTTAATAGTGCCAGTGATCAGATCCATAACTAGGGACAGGTTTTCTGACGGGGTCGCCCTTTCTAGGGAGAGTGCTCTGTGTAGACAGGCAGTATGGGAGCAGCCCCCTTCCCCCAAGTGTTCAGGGTGAGATAGGGCACAGTACCAAGACTCCCTCTGACTACACAAGACACCGTCCGGTCCAGGCATTACCAAAGCCAAGCTGATCCTAGCCATCTGGTTGGTCGGGTAAGACTGCTTGTGTCCACACAGGCGCAGCAGATCTATTTTTCTACCCTTGCTCTACCAGCAGTGGGGTACCTATGTATGGACCCCTTTACATGTTTGTATGTGTGTTATGTTGATGCATGCTCTGGTGTATTGTATTTTATTGCATACCGTATAAAAGTTATATTTTCCCACACTTTCTGTGGTGGGCCCCTTCACATATAGAATCTTGAAATATCGGTGAGGCTTTTGTAATTATCAGCCCCACTCAGTTATCATTAGCACCTCACAAACACTTTGGGAGCAAATATTACTAGAATATATCTTAGTCTTTTCAGCAGCCACATGTTCAGGACTTGGTCACCTGGAAAATGGAAGAACTTTTTTCCGTTATGGAGGAATCTTAGCTCATTTTGCATGTAATCCTGGATTCAGTCTACTGGGACGTGTGAGTAGCAGCTGCATTCGAGGAAAGTGGAGAAAGCAAATACCTGTGTGTGTAGGTGGGTCATGTTTAATTTATACCAAATAGATCACATGCACCATAGGGGGCATATAGAAAAACTCTATGGGAAGACTTACATTAGTAAATTCTGAATGTTGTCTTATTGGGCATATAGATTAATATTGCTTTATTTTACAATTTGACTTTAAAGGGATTGTCTCACTTCAGCAAGTGGCATTTATCATGCAGAGAAACCACTTACTAATGTATTGTTATTCTCCATATTATTTCCTTTGCTGACTGGTTTCATTTTTCCATCACATTATACACTGCTCGTCTCCATGGTTACGACCACCCTGCAATCCATCAGTGGTGGCCGTGCGTGCATACTATAGGAAAAAGAGTCGGCCTCTCTGGTGGCCGGGACAGTGAGAGCACACATAGGCCGGTGCCTTTCATATAGTGTGCAAGCACGGCCAACGCAACTAAAATGTATGTGTATAGTGCAATCTGCTGTTTTTAATTTTATTTTTTTATTTCTCTGTCCACGTCACTGAGGTGGTTGCACATGCTCAGTTCCATCCTTCAGCTGCCTCCTGAGCAGTGATAGAGCTGCAGCAGAAAGGGAACATCCCATGTGCTGCCAGCTTTATATATAAATTTAGCATCCATTGTTTGTTTCCGTGTCCATTCCAATTTTTTTTGTGGATAGGATGCAGACCCATTCATTTTAATGGGTCCACAAAAAATGCAGACAGCACACCGTGTGCTTTCCGCATCAGTATGTCCGTTCCGTAGCCCCGCAAAAAAAATAGAACATGTCCTATTCTTGTCCGTTTTAGGCATTGTTACAATGGATCTGCAAAAAAATAAACAGATGGCATAAGGATGTCATCCGTTTTTTTTTATTTGCGGACCGCAAAAAACACATACGGTCGTTTGCTGCTTTTTCAATGTTTTCTCTTTTTATTTCATCACTTTCCTAGTAAGTGGTTGCCACGTGCCTTCTGGTATTGCACATGGAAGTCACAACAACGCTGTTATAACAGTCTCATGCAAAAAAAAAAAAGGATACAAACTTGTTGGCTCTTCTTTGGTCTATTGTGATGGAAAAAGATGGAACAGCACAATTCCCATGTGCAGAGGTACTATAGCTAGATGTTGTCATATGGAATGGTACCAGAATTAATACAGAGTACTGGCTCTCCTTAAAGAGACCAACTGCCTATAGAGACCTATTGGCAGTGCTCCACAGTATGGAGATTTAGCAGCAATGCTCCAGAGAACAATCTCACTAGCCCCACCTTTTGGAAGTGGCTCACTAGAGTCAAAGTCTTCGTTATTTTCCCTTGTCATTTCCCAAGGCTTGTTAAAAATTGGGACTTAGAATTAAAGGGAGCACCAGTGAGAGGGTTATCTTTGCCTGGGAGATACCTCTTTGCATACACTACATTTTGGTCTGTGACATATGCTCTTCCTTTAGCCCCAAGGCGGTGTTCAGACTTGCATTTAGCGGTTTCCATTATGTTATGTGGTATTTTTGACAGCCACACTTTATCCTATGGTTCCAATGTGGCAGAAGCCATAACACTTGTGGGCTGAAAGGTCCACCATTTGACATTTAGTTATTGTGGTTTAGGCTGTTATGTATTTGGCAACACTGTGAACACAGGGTTTCCAAAATGCAAAATCTTGTAGGAATTTTTATTTTATTTTTTATAAACTCATCTGTTTAAATTATTTCTAGAAATGGATATGATGGATTCCAGCTTACAAAAGAAAAATTCAGAGATCGAAATTACATTTGTAACTGAAAACTCACTGTTAAAAAAGGATCCAATAGGCGTTTCATTTAATGTCATAGAAACAGGGCATGATAACACAGGAATTGCAAAAAAGGAAAAAAATTATAAAAATACAATGAGTTCCTATAGCCAAGATATGCCTAAGGTGTGGGAACATCAACAACAGTTACATTCACAAAAGACTTTCCTGTCGTTTCAACATGAAAAAAGGCAAAGTCAAGTAACTCTTAAAGCACTGAAAGCTGAAAAGATCACTTCTATACCTGACAATCATCTAGCATGACAAAATATGTCACAAGTTTGCATAGTTGGTCTTCTACTGCAACACAAATGCAAAACTCAAAAATAACCCAAAGAATAAATCAACCGTCATAGATAAAAGCTATTCCAAATCTGACAGAATGGAATTCTAGCACAATATCTGGCTCATCAATGGAACCTCAAAGAAAGCATTCACAATTTGTAGAACATGAAAATAATGCTGGCAACAGATCATCTGTTGGCCCCCTAAAGACCACAATGTCAAATATTCCAGAAGCAACCCAGCAGGTGCTCTCTCAATACCTAAGCACCCACTTAGCAAATAAGAGGCTATCAATTATTAGCCGTTGTGCTTAAAACAATCTCAAAGACAATCCCTCCCTCAAGCCAACCCTACAACACTACTCAATTAATGGCAAACATTTCTGAAGACACCTATATCAAAGCAAATGCAACAACTCCAGCACAAATGTTGAGCAGCATGACATCATCAATAATCATCTCTAATCATACTTTTCCTGTCCTGTTACAAGCATCACAGACTCCCATAGTTGAGGTGGAAAATGCATCTAAATCATACTTTACCTGTCCAGGTACAAGCAACACAGACTCATATAGTGGAGAATGCAAATGTAGAAAATACGAGCACCACTTCTACTGATCTAAAATATAAAGCAACTTTGATTCAAAGTCCAAACTTGGCTAAACCCTCCAATGATAAGATTTACACCATTCAGAAGATAATATCAGCAGGCATTCCAGTAGCTACATCTACAGTTACTGCTTTCACAAGTAACGCCAGGAGAAACCATAACAATGTTGGCATACTAACAAAAGCCTATAAAAGAAGAGTCCAATGTGTTTACCCTCCGGTACCCAAGCATGGAACTTTCCGTTTTTTTTACGATAAGGGATCTACTCCAAAATCATTATCCTTATTACATACAGTACTCCTGTTATCCAGACTACACAATGTCTGCAGGTGATGTGTATAGTTTTTGCATGGACAGTGGAGAGTGGAGTGGACTTACCCCAGTTTGCGAAGACTAGTAAAGAATATACCAACTGTTGTGTTTCCTTCTGTCAGAGAACTTCAAGGTGACGTCTGATAATTTGTAGTACTTGACAATGATCGATATATCCTTTTACATTACATATACATTAATCTTTTACATTAACCTTATTTTCTAGCTGCCTTTAGTTTAACTTTCCTTACCCGATGGCTCTCTGTTCATGTAAACCACATCAGTTCCCCATAAATATGTCTTAAATTAAAACAATAATTAGGAGGACAGGGAGGAGGGGGATGCAGCTGCAGTTCTCTCACACTCTCTCTATAAGGCCAAATGCACACGGCCGTGTTCCGCGGCCGAAAGCGGTCCGTGGTATGCCGGGCTGGATTACTGTTCAGAGCAGGAGCGCACGGAGTCATTGGTTGCTATGACGCCGTGCGCTTCATGCCGCCGCTGCACTACAGTAATACACTCGTATTGCATTCGGCCTAAGACTGAATGCTGTGAGAAGGGAGAAGCAGCAGTGAGGATACGTTTTATTGACTATAACTCCTTTTTTGTCCAGGACAGATATTTTTTGCAGAATTCCAGGGATTCAATAGAGGCCATTTTGGCACTATATAGATCTAAACCAAAAGGGGCCCAGCATGCATGTGGAACCTACACTTCCTGAATTTCATGGTCGCCGTCATGGCACATAACAGGTGAATTTAGTGTTAGGTTCCAGTCTTACAGAGATCGCCTTGACGTGCGGCAGATGGGCTCAAATATTTTTGTACAAAATATATTTGCCAAGCATCTCTAATTTATTAGCATAGCATTTGCAATGTAATATGTCTTTGTACTTTATTTAGGTTGTAGAGTGCTGTTGCACTATGTGTTGTTCTATATGTTTTCAGCCATAGCAACGTGCACCTACGCATTGGGATGTGCTGACTAACCCCCTTTTCTTTATCCTCTGGATAGGTCATCAGCATCTGATCAGTGGCCATCTCCCTGCTCATCAAGTATTGCAACTCAGCCCTATTCACACTAATGGGGCTGAGCTGCACCTAGGCCATGTCCGCAATGAATGTGACGTCACATAACCTAGGGAAAGCTGAGAGGCGGCCGCGGCACTACTGCGAACACCGATGCCTTCTTAAACAGTTGATCCTGGGTGTCTGACCCCCTCTGATCGTGTACCTTTTTACTTTGTTTTATGATAACTATTTACTTATTATAATTATTTTATAGGTTGTGTAAGTCTTATTATCTTGTTGATATGTGGCAGAGCAGTGTGCTATGTTAGGCTACTTTCACACTTGCGGCAGAGTGATCCGGTAAGCAGTTCCGTCGCCGGAACTGCCTGCCGGATCCGTCAAAACGTATGCCAACTGATGGCATTTGTAAGACTGATCAGTCTTACAAATTCATTGAAATGCTGGATCCGTCTTTCCGGTGTCATCTGGAAAAACGGATCCAGCATTTATTATTTTCACATTTTTTTCGGTCTGCGCATTCAAAATACCGGAATGTCGGATCCAGCACTAATACATTCCTATGAAAAAAAAATGCCAGCAAGTGTTCAGTTTTTTGTCCAGAGATAAAACCGTAGCATGCTGCGGTTTTTTCTCTGTCCTGATCAGTCAAAAATACTGAACTGAAGACATCCTGATGCACACTGAACGGATTACTCTCCATTCAGAATGCATGGGGATAAAACTGATCTGTTCTTTTCCGGTATTGAGCCCCTAGGACGGATCTCTATGCCGGAAAAGAAAACCGCAAGTCTGAAAGTACCCTTACAGGTTTCTGCAACAAGTTGTAGATTACTAATGACCAAAACATTTCAAAATCTTTTTATCAGCACTAATGTGTCGATGTTAAAGCACTGTACTACACCTTTAAATGGGTTGTAGGTGGTCCTTCATTAAAAAGGATGGGGCTGAGCTACAATACCACACAAACCCCATGGACATGTTTGGCATGGTTTCTGGTAAAATGAAGCCATTTTTTCTAGTTCTGTACAACCCCTTTAACAAGATTCCTCTTCTTTATTTTTTACCACAAAAATCATATAAATGAATATTTACTTCTTTACTTGTACTATTAACATTTTTACATAAATTCAGTATATTCAGTAAGTGGAGTCGTCTCATCCCAAGCAACCTGTTTAATAAAAAGAGCCAAGACCCCAGTAATATCATCTGTTTGTTGCTGTTGCTTGCAGATTTTTCCTACAGTGGCCAGTACAGATGAGAAGCATCATTTGTGAATATGCACATGGTGTATATTGTGCCCATTTTTTTTCCACATGGATTTTCGCAGCGTAATACAGTAACCGCTTAGTAGATGAGATTTTCAAAATCTCATGTATATAGTATGAACATTTTTCAATGAGGAATGTGAAATCTAGAGCAAGTTGTTTGCGAAGATTTCACTCTTTGCAATGTAAAGGGTGAGATCTGAGGCAAATCTGCAATGGAAATCTATATTGCCATGTACCTCAGGGTGCTTACACACATCAATTTGAAACTGCCATTATCTTGCCTTTAAAAAAAACAAACACCGGAATAAGCATTTACATATTTTTTGGGTGGCCATCTGCAATTTTGTAGCTTTTTTTGCACATATTTACTAAGGCTCCTTATGCCTGTTTCTGGCACACAAAAAGTAGCAGGACCACGTGACAAAATGTGGTTGCACGCAGTGTTTTTACGTCACCCACGACACTGGGGAGTGGCAGGGGCGTGGAGTAAATGATTGAAAACTACTCCAGTTAGGGACTTGAGTAGCTTTGAACCTAGGTGCACGGACTGCTGAAGGATGCGCCTATTTTATGACGAGGCCTGTGCCTCATCATAAATTATACACATCCTCCAGAAATGCAGTGACTATCAAAGACTGGAGTAAAACTAGCGTTTTCTTCATGGCGTTTTTACCATATAGAGATGTTGGCAAAACGCCTGAAAAATAAGATAAATGGATGGTCATGTAATACTTGGACACATCGCATGGCCTGAGTGAGAACTGACTGGTGTCTAAAGACTGGACACGTATAGAAGTTACTCTGCAAATAAAGCAATGAAATACAAAAAAAAAACTAAATAAAAAAACATTACAGGCCCAAATATACAGAATATTTCCACCAGCCTAGGGCAACAGATCAGGGGATTAGACACGTATACATATCAAAAGATATATTTCGGAGTATTCCATTATATAGATTCATGCAGTATTCATTTGCAATAAAAATAAAGACGATTTAATTCAATATTGGTTTATTAGAGGCAAATTGTAAGAAAAAGAAATACACATACACGCATTTCTGCAAGTAAATGAAAAACAAGCTAAAACACGTCATAAGAAATGTTCAGTAGTCAAAAAACTTTTGATTATTTCTTCACACATTCAATATATACTATATGCATAACAGCAGTTAAATTCTGTACATTCAGTG
Organism: Bufo bufo; assembly: GCF_905171765.1. Classification (NCBI taxonomy): domain Eukaryota; kingdom Metazoa; phylum Chordata; class Amphibia; order Anura; family Bufonidae; genus Bufo; species Bufo bufo. The sequence goes on along the minus strand of NC_053391.1, from coordinate 145,789,396 downwards.
TCACTGAGGAGCGCACACGGCGCTCTCACTAGTTATCACCTAGCCTATATATAATATACAGAAATTGTAAATTAATGTGTAGCTGCATCTGTCATTGCATGTTTCTAGTCTGTGACAGAAGTATATTTTAGGGAACCTGTAACCTGGTTTGGGACCACTAAACCACCAGCATGCTGTTATGCAGCTGGGGATTATTGTCCTAATCCTGCCCATAGAGGACTCCATCCCCCCATGCCAAGAATAGAATATGTCAATTGAACTTACCGGGAGAAGGGTCTGGTACTTTTCTTCAGCAGCAACGGGTCCACGTTTCACTGCGCATGCACATGTAATTGGGGTGCAACTGCAGTGAAGCAAGGTGTGCTGACCTCAGGTGCAGCACAGTATACAAGCAGTGGATGCCACTGGTGAAGAATCTTAGACTCTTCCCCAGGTAACTTCAACTGTCATTTACTATTCCTTGCAGGTTTAGGACCATAAACCTCAGCAGCATAACATGGTAGTGGTTTAATCAGCAGGGGTTCTGGCTGTTGGACCCCCACCAATCTGATATTGATGACCTATCCCGAGGATAGATCATCAGCGTCATGAAAGACTTTGAGAAATCTGGACAACCCCTTTAGGAATTGCACTGTCAGAATAGGCCACACCTGCCTAAAACCTTAGCACAGTACCACAGATTATTCCCAGATCCAAAGTAAATTTAAGATAGCTCATCCTACGAGTACCGTACATGTATCTGTGGAACATAAATTTTGCAACACAATTAAAATCAAATTAATTTTAGATTGCTATTTTTCCATACAGAAAAACAAATGTATAAATAGATTTATAAAACCAAACTGACTCTTAGAGCTAGATGCAGATTCCCATTACTGATCAATATTATTGCTGCTGAAGAGTACATGACATTTACTTATAGTATAGCAGCTCTTCTGCAAAAGAACACATGCAGGTTGCAGAAATACATTAGATGACTTTTCTAACAAGATCGTCAGAAGGTAACACTTAGCTGCAGCACCTAACTATGTACAGCCATATTTACTTCCTTGCTACTGACCAATTGGGAATTCCAAGAAAATCAGAGAGATTTGCACAGGCAGTAAGTACCATTGGTATTCGGAAGACTGCTGTGTGAGTGAGCAATAAGACTGTGTCTTATAAGAATCCTGGGGCTGTAAGCGGGCATCCAGGGGCCCAACTACACCCTCTAATGGCAGGAGCTTCTTGACTGTACTGTCTCCCCCATTACATTACTGTTTGCAGGTATAAATGATCCAAGGTTCTATGTATTAAGGATAACTAAAAAGTGTAACTATACTTTAACATAACTCATTAGTACATGAGAATATATGAAACTCTATAATAAACCTTATTAGTTAGAAGTAGCATTAACCTCATTTTCTAGTTGCCTTTAGTTTAACTTTCCTTACCCGAAGGCTCTCTGCTCATGTAAACTCCATCAGTCCCCCATAAATATGTCTTAAATTAAAACAATAATTAGGAGGACAGGGAGGAGGGGGATGCAGCTGCAGTTTTCTCACACTCTCTCTATAAGACTGAATGCTGTGAGAGGGGAGGGGAAGCAGCAGTGAGGATACATTTTATTGACTAGATCTCCTTTTTTGTCCTGGACAGAGATATTTTTTTGCAAAATTTATGGTTATGAATTTAAGGAAATATCTTACAACTAAAAAAAATAAATATTTAAAAGTCACTAAAATATTGGTAATTTATAATTTTAGGAACACGGAGAAACAACAATCCTAGAAGAAAAAAAAAAAAAGAATCTTAAAAGGGTTTTCTAAGACTTTTACAACTGTATCTGATCGGTGGGGGTCTGTCACCCAGGACACTCGCCGAAAAGCTGTTTAAGGAGGCATCGGCACTCGCAGTAGCGCCAGGGCCTTCTCCCTGCTCATCAAGCACAGCACTGTCCATTTGACAGCGGCTGTGCTTGGTATTGAAACTCAGCCCTATTCACTCTAATGGGGCTGAGCTGTGCCTAGGCCATGTCAGCAATGAACGGGATGTCAAATGACCTAGGGAAAGCTGAGAGGTGGCTGCGGCACTACTGCAAACACCGATGCCTTCTTAAACAGTTGATCCTGGGCGTCGGACCCCCACTGATCAGATACTGATGACCTATTCTAAGGATAGGTCATCAATAGTAAAGTCTCAAAAAAAAACATTTAATGTGAACTAGGTAAGGCTTAGTGCACATATTCATGACCTGATATAGCAGGCAATTATCGTGAACCATGGCTTCCCAATAATTGCCTGCTCATCAGTGGAGGATGCAGCAATCACCTCCACTGTATGGAGATGAGTGATGGCTACTGCCATCGCTAGTCCTCATACAGATTTATTGTTTCTGGCCCACAGATCGCTGTTTACATAGCATGATCTCCTGCCCAGAAACATAGATTTCACCCGATGAAGGAGCATTTTGCTCATATGATCTGCGGCACCTTTACACAGGCCAAATGTTAAGAATGAGCGTTCATACTAACATTTGTTCCTGACAACTGCCCTGTGTAAATCATTTTAGCAAGACACTATACCCATTTAATATTATACCGCTGGCTATAGACATGCGTCTCTGTGAGAGAGTAGGGACCATGGGGAACAGTTTGTGTAAGAGAGGGGCTCATGGGCAGCAGCCTGCATAAGACAGAGGGCATCGGGTGCAGTCTGCAAGATATGTGGGGCATAACAGCAGTCTGTGTAACAGTGAAGGGGCCATAGGGAGCAGTCTGTGTAAGAGGATAAAGGGACAATGATGGAGCCTGGAGGTGTGAGTAACCCATTGGACACCAGTTGTGTTACCTTAACCCTTTCTCTGCACTAGACCACCAGGGATGCTGACCTTAACCCCCTCACTACCCTAAACCCCCAGGGATGCTGACATTAACCCCTAATCTAGTCTCAGTCTTCCTACTACAGGGACAATAATTGAGCCTGGAGTAGTGAATAACCCACTGGAAACAGGTCATGTAACCTTAACCCTTTCTCTGCTCTAGAGGATCAGGTAAACGCTTTCTCTGCCCTAAGTCACTAGGGATACTGACAAAACCTCCCACTATTCTAGACCACCAGGGATGCATTCACCAGACAATGATAGAGCCTGTAGAGGTGGACACAAGTTATATAACCTTAACCCTTTCTCTGCACTAGACCACCAGAGATGCAGATATTAACCACTTTAATACCCTTGAGAATCAGGGTTGCCATCATTAATCCAGTCACTGACCTAGACCACTAGGGCTGCAGACGTTAATACCTTCTAAGCTCTAGACCCCAGGAATGTTACCATAAACCAGTCAACTTCCATAGCTAATCTATGGAAAATTATGTAGCACTATAGGCTATATTTATTTTCTGCTGCTTTGGACTGCCCAGTTTAGAAGGAACGGCTCCCTAGTCACTAACTTCCCTGCTCACTAGTTATAAAGGGAGTACTGCTGGGAGAGTTGAGAAACACCACATTAAGTTGTACAATAATTAAGCTCCACCCATAGTAGGAAAGTAAAAGAGAATTTTAGTTGGAAATGATTCATTATGTGACCCAACTAAAGTGAAAAAAGTATAAGAATAATATTACTAGTTATACTGTATTACTTATGTGTACAACATGAAACCCAAGGTTCTCTTGTCTTCTACTTAACAAGGATTCTTTTATTAGGTCTAAATATATTAACCAAAAATATATTAACCAGTTTAATAATAAACTAAGATCATAAAATATTCTATATATTACAATAAAATATTATGTGAATATTTTTTCTAGTAAAATTCTGGTTTTCCACCTCCCAATGCTTACAAGAACAGTTTTCAGCTGAAACTATAATAAAAAAATTCCAGCTGGAATAACTTGCCTGTAATTTTGCAGTAACAAATGAGAATTTCTTACATTGCTAACAAGCGAGACCAAGACCAAAAACAAGGCATTCGTGTAGCTGAAGCAAATCTACAGTATTTGGTTCAAAACGTTATATTTAACCCTGACGTTTCACTGCATCATACAACTAGAACTTGGTAAAAAATCTTGCAAGTAAGTGGCCACAGCCTTGGTCAGGTAAGTCATTGTACCAAAGGCACCGCTAGGAGCGCTGTCATACAAGAAATTGCAGATCCCAGTTGCTGGATCCTGATCGAGGTAAAAATCTCCAGCTCCCAAGGCTTTCTGTTAAACAAAAGAGACACAAGTTTGGATTCCAGATATAAATGAAATGGTTCGATGAGCAGAATGTATACTGGTAAAGGTACAGTTTTATGGAGAGTATTATCACCTATTCTTTATACAAGGTTGATACATTCTGCAACACTAAAACAATATTCAAATCAACTCCTGGGCCTTCAATCTAATTTTCCTACCGAAGGCACAAATGGAGACTAATTCTCATAACAAAAACTATTTAAAAACATTACAAAATATGTCATCTTTATACAATAAAACATATTATACTGGATGGGTGCATTGAATAGGAGCAGCTGTACAGTAACCAACCCTGGCGACCAATGAATTCAAGTGTGTAGTTCCGATGCCTCTTTCCGGCGCTCCTGCAAACATCTGATATTGATTACCTACCCAAAGGATAGGTCGTCAATAGTTGACTTCCAGAGAAGCCCTTTAAAGGGACTGTCCAGTCCCATAATTAAGCTTTTCTGTATGCCCAGAGTACCCCAAACACTACTTAAATTTACCCCCTATAACGTTTTTCATGTCAGCGCTTTCCTTCCCCTGTTCCAAGCATCACTGCATTCGGCCAGGATGTTTACATGCAGAACTTCCTGATCATCATCATCGGCTTTCTGATGGGTTTACTAACCAAACCCAACATACTTTGCTCTGTAATGTTTCTCAGGGCTTGCTCTGTCTTGCCACATGGTCATCTCTGCCGTACTTAGGCCCCCTACATCTCCCCTCTCCATGTTAGTTAGGCGGAGCAAGCCCTGTGAAACATTCCCAACATCTCTTCCATGACGGGGTTTAGATATTCTCTCTATACCCTGAAAAGGGAATGAATTAGTACAATCCCAAAATTCCTGCACAGGCGATACATTAACGTTCCACACTATCAATACATCATTGATGTACCGCCCTCACCAGATAATCTGACCAAGGAAAGGGCTGGTTGGATGTGAGGTCTGTGCATATGCTAATACAAGACATTTTCAGATAATAACAAAATAACGCACAGCATAAAAGGTTTTATGAACTGTGATACAGACAGACAGAACGCATTTCACATATTTAAAAAGGGCACTGAAAAGCATAGGGCGTAGCAAAACATTTTGTAGAGATCATTCGGTTTTGGAGGAGACTGGCAGAGATTGAGAAGCCTTCTGGATCATGCAATGGCAGACAAGACAGCCAGTCTGCTTAAATCTTAAGGGATTTAATGTATCTCTATTAGTAAAAATATCACAGAATAATCTGCTAGCTTTATCGAATATGTCATATGGTATAATGTGTGGGCGCATACTGGGTTCTTGTTCCTATCTGATTACTGTGAGAATCACGGGTGATGTTGGTTAGTGTGATACTAGTCTTGCTATATGTGTGGAAAGAACCTGTCTGTGTTTGAAACGCGTAGACTGCAGACTATTTCTTTATTTTAATTTTTTTGCATGTTTAATAATCATTGGATTTATAATTCTGAGCCTTTGGTGAGTCATACTGATATGGATCAATACCTTCAACAATTGGCGCTCCACCAGGTATCTATCCAAAATAGAGAAATGCTGGACTCCCCTATTCTTTTGGAGGAACTCCAAGCGATTCTCCCGTCCCTAAAGTATAGTTCATCTCCCGGTCCAGATGGATTACCGTTTGAAATCTATAGGTACTTTAATGAATCCTGCGCACTTGGCTCTTTACCACCATCATTTAGAGAGGCAGTGATTGTTTTGGTCTTGAAGAAGGATAAGGACCCATGCGATGTGGGGTCATATAGACCTATATCGCTCCTAAATACGGACTATAAGATTTTTGCAAAAATTCTGGCTGGTCGCCTGAAGAGGGTTACAGCTGATCTGGTACACCCTGACCAGACGGGCTTTATCCCGGGCCGCCAAATACAGTTGAGTATATATAGGGTCTATCTGAATTTGTCTGTTGGGGGTAGTGTGGACCACTCCATCCTGTCATTAGACGCCGCAAAGGCGTTTGACAGGATGGAGTGGTCTTTTTTGTGGGCAACGATGTCTCATTTTGGCCTTGGGAAATCTTTTTTGGAAAGGACTCAAATGCTATATGAACACCCGGTTGCATATATTAATATCAATGGTATTGGTACTTCTCCTGTTATGATGCGGAGAGGGATGAGACAGGGTTGCCCCCTGTCTCCTCTTCGCGCTCTTTATAGAACCGTTGGCTTGCCGGATCCGTTTAGAGAATAGTATAGATGGCTTCGGGGTGGCGGGAGCGAGCGATAAAATAAGCCTATATGCAGACGATGTGATTCTGTTTTTGGACCAGGGTTGGAAAATCCTCCCCTATGTTATAGAGGTAATAGAATATTATGGTAAATTATCAGGCTATTTGATTAACTGGTCAAAGTCATCGCTCCTCCCGCTGAACCGGAAAGCTGTAGATGAGGGGAGCAGAGTTCGTGTTTTGGCTCCTGACGATTCCTTAGATTACTTGGGGGTTAAGATCGGGGTTCCTATAAGTAGGTTTTATGAGCTCAATCTGGCCCCAGTTTTGGATAAAGTCAGGACCAAGGTTGGTGCTTGGCGGAAATTGATACTGGCACAGACAGATCGAATTGCACTGATTAGGATGATTATCTTGCCTATGGTTCTGTTTCCAATGTGTGCTTCCCCTATTTCGATTGATGATATCTTCTTTCATAGATTGGAGACCTTAATTAATGGCCTAATCTGGGGCAGGAAGAGGGTTCGTATAAAGCAGAGATATCTATGGTTGTCGGAGGTAGATGGTGGACTGTGACTACCCTTTTTTCAAGGTTATTATTTTTGTGCACAGATTCAGCGGTGCTGTAATTGGAAAGACAGTTTACTTTCACGATATTTGAATAAAGTCATTGATACACCAATAGGGAACATTTTTTCATGTTTGGAAACTGGGTCTATGGGAATGAGGAAGTCCTTGTTGATCCCTTTCTCAATACAGAGGGTGTGGAATAGGCTGAAGGAGCTCCTGAAAGCCCCCGGCCCGTTTGTTTTCACCCCTCTGTGGGGGAATGGGGGGCTGGAGGAATTTTTCAAAATTACAGAGTTTGGCTATTGGACACGTAATGGTATCAATAGGGTGTCTCATCTATTTCACTTAGGTCATTTTAAATCACTGTCGGAATTTGGTTTAACTGATACTACACCATTAGATTTATTTATGTATGCACGTTTGAAACATTTATTTGAAGCCTCTAGGAATAGGGGCCGTATTTTTCCACAAGAGAATATATTTTTTGATTACTGTGACGTTCAGAAGGACCAGAAGGTGAAATTATCTAGATTATATGCTAAACTCCGAATGGCACTGGCTACTGTTACACCTTTTAAAAGCCCAAGTAAATGGGAGCAAGAGTTGAATTGCCCTCCTTTACAGTGGCCCACTATCTATAGGAATGTGAGAAAGGCGACAGTTTCCAGTGCTCACAGACTAATTCAATTTAAGATCCTCCATAGGTTGTACTACACGCCCAAAACCCAAGTAAAATTTCCCCAAAATAGGGACCGGGACTGTTGTTGCCCAAAATGTGGATATCTGAATGCGAACTATGTCCATTTGCTTTGGAGCTGTAGTAAAATAAGACAATATTGGGGTGAGGTTTTCTCTGCCCTACAAAAGGAATCCTTAATGAACTATAACCCGGGGATCTTGATAGTGATCTTTGGAGATTATGGTTCAGAAACTGAAGTCCACCCCCAGGTTAGACGGATCTGGATGAGAGGATTGATGGTTGCGAAAGCTATATTGGTCAGCCACTGGGGCTCTGCCTCCCAGCACTCGTCAGGGGAGTGGGGTTTATACCTTCAACAAATTAAAATATATGAGGATATTGAAAGGAATCGGAGAGCTGCACGCAGAACCACGTAGAAACAGCTAATGCTTTTGCTGTATGTTGTACTTGATTGAACTGAGGGGAACGACAGCCAATGGGGGGGGGGGGATACAATGTTGTCTATGATTTCTATATTATATACATGGATGCGATGGATATGTTATATACTGCTATATTATATAATCTAATGTGATTGACATTGGTCTATGTACTAATTCTATGTGTTTTCTAAAATAAAAAAAATAAAAAATAATCATTGGATTTCAAGAAGCACAGAATTTCTCTCTTATGGGATTAATGCTGCCATGGGCTGGCGGTTTTCAATGCTTCGGCCGCGGACTACAGGCTAATACTGTGAAGCCAAGGCTACTTTCACATCTGCACTTTGCCTTTCCGCTATTGAGATCCGTCATAGGATCTCAATAGCGGGAGTAAACTCTGGCGTTTTGTCCCCATTCATTGTCAATGGGGGCAAAACTGAATGAAACAGAGTGCACCAGAATGCATTCCGTTCCGTTTGGTTGCATCCCCATCGCAGACAGGTTAACACCGCAAGCAGCGTTCTTCTGTCCGCGATGTGATGTGGCGCAAGACGGATCCGTCATGACTCACAATGTAAGTCAATGGGGACGGATCCGTTTTCTCCGACACAAAAGAAAACGGATCCGTTCCCCATTGACTTTCAATGGTGTTCATGATGGATCCGTCATTGCTATGTTAAAGATAATACAACCGGATCCATTCATAACGGATGCAGATGGTTGTATTATAATGACGGAAGCGTTTTTTGCTGAACCCTGCCGGATTCAGAAAAAAACACTGGTGTGAAAGTAGCCTTAGGGTACTTTTACACTAGCGTTCTTCTTTTATCCTAATGCATTCTGAATGGAGAGCAATCCGTTCTGTATGCATCAGGATGTCTTCAGTTCAGTCACTCTTACGGCATTTGGCCGAAGAAAATACCGCAGCATGCTGCGGTATTTTCGCCGTCCAAAATTCCGGAACCGGCATTATTTTCCATTGAAATGCATTAAATACCGGATCCGTTTTTCCGGACGACACCGGAGAGACGGATCCGGTGTTTCAATGCATTTGTTAGACGGATCCGCATCCAGATCAGTTTACAAATGTTATCCGCTTGCACACGGATTTCTGGATCCGGCAGGCAGTTCCGGCGACGGAACTTCCTTCCGGATCTTCACAACGCAAGTGTGAAAGTACCCTTGGGTGGTGAGCATAGTATATGTACTTTGTTATCAAGTAATCCGTACCTGGTCCTGAAGAAACAGATCACTAGCCATGTGCACAATACGATCCACAAGGATGATCCCACCAATGCTGTCAACATCCATATCTGATACCAATGTAAGTACATGTATTGCTTCCACTAGCAGCTGTCTGTACTCCGGCTGAGGAACATGGTTGAGGACAGACTCGACGTGTACAGCAAATTTGATTTCATAAGCAGTCATCTGATTGAAATAAAAGACTTTCAAGTATTATAACATATTTGTAAAGACTAAACACAACATGCCATACCCAAGCAAAATGCCAAGCAGGGAGCATATGCTTTTCTAGGACTGACTTTTTTACTTTTATATGTCACCAATGTCTGATTGTGGGGGTTAAACTTTGGGACCACCATGTATTCCCTGCATGAAGGGGGTTGCAATGATTGATAAGCTCACTTGGCTTTCTTATAAAACAGCACCTCACAGAACCTACCAACAAACCCTGCCACAATCAGATAATGATTCATATTGATTATACAGTATGTTAACAGTTGGAAATGGTCTTTATTGAGTGACCATTTAAAGAGGACCTGTCACCACAACATGCAAAGCAATCTGAAAACACCATGTTACAGAGCAGGAGGAGCTGAGCAGCTTGACATATTTTTGTGGGAAAAGATTCACAAAAATCTGCAATTTATACATTTATTTTTTAACTTTTTTTGAAGCCCTGTGAATACCCATCGGTACAAGAGGGGGGTGTTATCCGTGACTGATAGCATTGTGTGTATAATGTGCATACAGAGATAGCTGTCAGTCACGGATATCACCTCCTCCCTGTACCGATAGGTTTTCACAGGGCTGCAAAAAACATGGCTGCACCGGTCATATTAAACATGGTGTATGAGCTGCAGACAGTATGTTATAGAGCAGAAGGCGCTGAGAACATTGATCCATAGTTATATGGAAAAGGTTCATTATACCTTGAATTTCATTCCTTTAAATTGCTGCTCATTCTGGGCTTTGAAGTTGAGGCGGTCCTATCAGTGACGGACAGTCTTTTCCCTATATAACTGTGCATACACACAGTTCCTTGACTCCAAAGCCCAGAACAAGCAGGAATTTAAATTAATAAAATACAAATTATACTGAATCTTTTCCCATAAAACTATATATAAATCTGTTCTTTAACATGCCGCCTGCAGATTACAATGCATTTCAATGATGACAGGTTCTCTTTAAAGCATCTAATAGGAGTATTCATCTGCTCCAGTTTTACGCCATGATGTTTTACCAGTAACCAGAAAGTAACAATAAAGTGGTGTTATATATTCAACTTGTAATAGATTAACATAGAAACATAGAATGTGTTGGCAGATGAGAACCATTTGGCCCATCTAGTCTGCCCAAGATTCTTCAAGTATACTTCATGGACAAAATATATTTGACATTACCTCTCTTGTGCTTGACGAGGGAAGGACGTATCCATCAATAGACAAACCATGGCACTGAAGAAGACAGAATATGGAAAAAGGTAAAAAATTTATTACACCAAATCTAAAAATATGTATAAGAATAGTCTTATATTATTTCAGTTAAAGTCAAAAGTTTAGGTTGAAGCACTATCCATTACTAGTGTAAGACGGTCAGAATGGGATGAGAACATTGTCAATGTCATCAGCCGCCATGTGCAAATTTGAAAAGTATGTATGTTTTTTTGCTAAGGATGCCTTTCTGAAGCACTTGGGTGAAAACTACTGTATGTGACGTGGAGAATGATTTCTCATTAATATCTTTTGTACAGGGTTTGGTAAGACATAATGATAGTGTGTATGTCGTCTCAGATATAAGGCTACTTTCACACTGGCGTTTTGGCTTTCCGTTTATGAGATCCGTTCAGGGCTCTCACAAGCGGTCCAAAACGGATCAGTTTTGCCCTAATGCATTCTGAATGGAGAAGGATTCGCTCAGAATGCATCAGTTTGGCTCCGTTCCGTCTCCATTCCGCTTTGGAGGCGGACACCAAAGCGCTGCTTGTAGTGTTTTGGTGTCCATCTGACGAAACTGGGCCAAACATTCCAACACACAATGTAAGTCAATGGGGACGGATCAGTTTTCTATGACACAATCTGGCACAATAGAAAACGGATCCGTCCTCCATTGACTTTCAATGGTGTTCAAGACAGATCAGTCTTGGCTATGTAGAAGATAACAAACAGATCTGTTCTGAACGGATGCAGACCGTTGTATTATCTGAACGGATCTGTCTGTGCAGATCCATGACGGATCCGCACCAAACGCGAGTTTGAAAGTAGCCTAAGAAAATGTAGGCAAGACAAATCGTGGGAGACCAAAAATACAACTAAGCAGGCTATAGCCCAGCCCCTTTAATTTAATCAATTACTTACTTTCTGGAGAAGATTCCACACTTTTTGATAGAACCCGAGAGGCACCCTGTTGATGGCTCCATCTAACCTCCTTCTTCTGAGCCACTGGCCTTGGTGATCATCCCAAACAAGCTGGGTTCCAGTGGATGCAGTAGGAGACATAGTTCCCGTAGGAGAGGAAGGACTACTACATCTCTGTAACAAATATGAAAAGATGACTTATGATTTCCCTCCTTCCTCTTAGCTATCATACTGATCCAGGATTTGTGTTTTATTAAGGACAGAAGGGAGTAATTATTTGCAGCAAGCCATAAAGTGGGAAAGAAGATTAGACCCATGTGACAACTTTTTTATGAGGTTGTGCACATTTCTGATTTAATATGAGGATGCACTGGGCTTTTCCCTGGAAGGGGTCTTGAACTATACATCCTTCAAAAGCTTCAATATTCCAATTTTTTCAGGTACAAAATACATAGATTAATTGAAGAATTAATACACAAGAAACAATTAACATAATAAATTAAAGTGTGGGATAAAATGATCATATAATGCCAGACAGACACGACACGACACAAAATTCACAAATGGATTTCGAGGCAGCCTATGTACCTATAAAACCAAAACCATTTAGGCACAGTACCTTCTCTGCATGTCGCAATATTGATTACTTTTGTAAATTACTTTAGAAGGGCAATCTTACATAGCATTTGTCCATGGACACAATCATTATCCATGAATATATATTACATTAGAGGCATTTTTCTTGAAGAAAAATTAAGCATTTTCCAGGTAACATGATTATTTTGGGCCTGGAATATACTTACTTGGTTTGGTGTATGAAAAAACCAAAGTGTGGCCCACATGTTTCAGGCCATTCTACAGCAGTGAGATTACGTGAGCAGCACTCACTTTACAATAAAGAATACTATATTATTGGACAAGAAACTGAAAAAGGCAATCTAAGGAAAGAACTGGTGGTTTTACCGTCGATCTCGATGAGTAGATGCTGCTGCTTACAGAATGACCATACAAGAACTATAGGAGAACACAGAAAATAATGCTGGTGAAAAATAAATCTAACAGATGCGAAAAAGATCCTACACATGGGAAGCAGATCGAAAGATGCAGGTCCATAAAGGGGCTGTTAGTAGAGATTAGTTTATTAGTGAATAGATCGTATGACATGAACTTTACATGACTTCGTCAAATAGTGTATATAACAGGTCTACCACAATGTAGTTAGCCTTATAGCTCATCCTATATAAATGAGGCCTAAACAAATACAGTACAATCCAATATGGTATATTTTATGTTGCTGCCATTTAAAAGGGAAGATATAACCTGACTGACTTCACAGCCTCACATGAGATGCTGCATATACACTATAATAAATTCCATAAAAATAATTTTTATTATTGAACAGAATTTACTTTTTTTTTTTACAAATGGGATCATTTTAATATCATTTGTAAAACCTATATTTGCTGCTTCAGGTAGAATGCAGACGACTATTAACAACAGCCTGAATTCTGCAAATAGATTTTAAAGTTGTTTTTTGGTTTCTAAATCATGATGACCTATCCTCACAATCGGTCATCAATATCAGATCTGTGTATTTATCATTTCATGTATTTTATAATGTATTGGGGGCACTAATTTAAAGTGTTTTTCTAATACATTTTATTACAGAATTACAGTATATTGACTTAAAGGCTATGTACCACTTTAGGGGCAATTTTTTTATTATTGCAGTGTACTCATTTTGAGCTAAAAATTTTTAAAATTGGTCTTTATTAAAAATACAAAGTCCTTTTTTCTGTACATGGCTGACATGCTCTAGTAGCACCCTTTGGATTTTCTGTCCTTTCCGTCAGACCAGGAGCTGACGGACGCCTTATCTCTTCTCTCTGACCTCCTAAACACTCATTATAGCTTAGTTCTTATCTTACTGATAAGACTGTGACTTAAATAAGTGTTTATGACCTCTCAGTAACTTAGAGATGAGGTTTATTAGAGGACTGGCACAAAGTGAAAGTAGGATTCACACAGCTAGAAAAACTGTTAATCCTTTGTGACAGAACGGCTCAATATTTTAGCCAAAAACTAGTAGAATTCTATCATAAAAAATTTCCCCCAAAGGTGTACAAAGCATTTAAGTGTTTCCTTAGGAACTCTCTGCGAGCTTTGCTAAATAAAAAGTTCTGTCTTTAGTGTCTACTAAATCTTGAAGTTGGGTACTATTAAGATGTCCTAGCTCCTGCTTCCACAAATTTCTAAAAATATATTTTACAAAAAGAATGTGCATTTACTTGCCTGTCTGACTTGCTGCCAGCTCTAACCATTAGCAGCCTATTCTCCTCTCTGTACAGTGATCAGCACCGACACACAGGAACATAGAACACTTAGGGTACATTCACACGACCTTATGTGTTTTGCGGTCTGCAAATTGCAGATCCGCAAAACACTGATACCGGGCGTGTGAACGTAGCCGGCCCCATGATAGAAATGCCTATTCTTGTCCGCGATTGCGGACAAGAATAGGACATGCTCTCTTTTTTGCGGGGCCGCGGAACGGATCTACGGATGCGGACAGCACATTGTGTGCTGTCCGCATCTTTTGCGGCCCCGTTGAAATGAATGGGTCCGCAGCCGTTCCGCAAAATTGCGGAACGGATGCGGAGCCAAAAATACTTTCGTGTGAATGTACCCTTAATGCCAGCGCCGATCACTGCAGTACCGTTTCTCTCAGATAGAAGGGAACGAGGCTGCAGCATACCTACAGTCATGGCTGATTACTACAAATGGAGGCGAACTGGCTGGCAACTATCAGCAGTGGCAGTAAATCAGATAGGAAATCAGTAAAATTTACATTTTATTACATTGTGGAGGCAGGAGCTGGAGCATGGAGACCAGAGACAGGCTGAGAAGTCTGCTGCTGCATCTTCAGGGTTCAGTAGAATGTTGAAGATGGAATTACCTTAGCAACACTCAGAGGGTTGCTAACAGAACACTTTACAGCCAATTTTTCCTAATAAAAGTCAACATTATTTCTAATGAAGTATATTAGACAGACACTTTAAATCACTGTCCCAACACAAAAAAAAATGAAATTGTAGTTATATGTTAAAGAATGTAAGAACTGTAAAGAAATGTAATTTCCTTATAGCCCTGTTTCTATAGTATATATTAAGGAATTGCTGTTTGTTCACTTACATATAAGACTTAAATAAGGGCTATATCCATACTATGTTCTTTGTTCCATAGGATTTCCGCTCCTTCATGACTTTATACAGTACTGGTCATTGCTTCATAAAGAATAGTAGCCATGATGGAAATACGAACAGAGCCTAAGAGGACCAAGTGTATAAAACAGTTTGAGCTATACAGCCCACAGAACCCGAATTGGGGTTGCTGATCACTGATTCTGTAGTCCTTCTGAATAGGAGATATGCAAAATGCAAAAGGAGAAAAGCTCTATATGAGCTCTTCTTCAATCTGCATTGCTGCAAGAAGCTATGGAAGTGAGAAAAGAACAGCAATAAAACGGTGTACTCCACAGATAAATCTGCAGAAAAGCTGCGTGTACTGGACAGCACAAGTCGTGCTGTTCTCAGCGCTGAAGAATAGCAGGTCAGTTGAATTCCATATGGATTTTTTTCAGTCTGGCCAAAGAAAAAACACAACATAGGAGCTGAACAAAGAAGCCCCATGCAGCCAGTAACTCTGTGGCTCTGCCTTGTAAATTTCCCATAATTGTTCTCCGCCTTTTTCTTCACTTTACATAGGAAAAGAATAGCCCCAAGACTGTCTTATCCTATGTGAAGTGAAGAGTCATTGTCAGCCCACAACACTAAGGCACCTGCATGAAAGAAGATCTGCAGAGAATCTGACAAAGACTGCGAAACTAGACTCTACAGACATTGAAAGTGCAATTTGCAGGACTATATGTCCTAGTGTGAAGCCATCAGCTCACTGTACTGTGAGAAGTGAAATCCCAGCAAGGGGCCGCGAGGAAGAAAAAGTTACATTAGGTAAACTGCATTCCTGTGTGATGGAGCTAGACAAAAAGCAGAGTGAATAGAGTATACAGTATAATACAATACTGGCCTTGTCCTTCTTTTACCAAGCACCAATATAGACACTCTGTAAAATATGCTAACATGCCCTATGACGTTGCATTCCGGTGTGTAATGGCTTCAAGACAAGAGGCAGCTTTAATTCTTAGGGTACTTTCACACTTGCGTTAAACTTTTCCGGTATTGAGTTCCGTCCTAGGGGCTCAATACTGGAAAAAATGCTTCCGTTTTGTGCTAATGCATTCTGAATGGAAAGCAATCCATTCAGTATGCATCAGGAGGTCTTCAGTTCAGTAACTTTTACGGCATTTGGCTGGAGAAAATACTGCAGCATGCTGCAGTATTTTCTCTGGCCAAAATTCCGGAACACTTGCCGAAATGCCGGATTCAGCATTATTTTCCGGAAAAACTGTTCCGGTTTTGCGGTCTGTGCATGTGAAAAAGGAAAATACCGGATACATTTTTCCGGATGACAACCGTAGAGACGGATCCGGTATTGAAATGCATTTGTGAGACGGTTCCGCATCCGGAGGAGTCTACAAATGGTATCCGTTTGCATATAGATTTCCGGATCCGGCAGGCAGGTCCGGCGACGGAACTGCCTGCCGGAATCCAACAACGCAAGTGTGAAAGTACCCTACCTCTGTAGTACTATACTAGTATCTACTCTGTAGAGTCTATACATACTATACTTACACTCATTGACAAAAAAAACAAAAAAAAAAAAAAACAACACGCACCAAGAAGTAGTTGTTGGAACTGAATGAAACTTTATGTGTGAACGTAATGATATATTTAAGGATCTAGTACCTAGTTGGACTACCTCTAACCTGGATATGATGAGATACGGCCGGGCATGGAGGCATACAGGTTCTGTATGGTATCCTATTTGCCCACAGATATTGCAGATGGACCTGTAGATCCTGCACGCTCGTAGGATGCTAATGGTGTCACAGCAGGTTTAGTCAATGCTTAACTGGTGATAAATCTTGCAACTGGGCAGATCAGGGAAGTGCTTCAATCTGGCGAAGATATTACAGTGATCCCTCAAGATACAATAGCCTCAGGATACAATATTTTCGACATACAATTGTCTTTTCTGACCGATCATACAATGCCTCAGACTCAGATCCAACCAATCAAGGCCACTTCTCTGGTGAAATAACTGTATTAGTCGCTAGTTAGCAGCTGTTCCTGACTGTTATATGTAAGGACATGTTCTATCAGTCTTAGTTATCTGCTTATTTTTCTTAAATCTTCATTTTCTCTCATCTTGGATGACATTATAGGGGCTTTGGAACCGATTACTCAACTTACAATGGTTTCAACATACAATGGTCCTCCTGAAACCAATTAATATTGTATCTTGAGGAACACTGTACTGGGAAACCTTTGCTGTGTGTGGCTGAGCATTACCCTGCTGAAAAATGCCAGTTGCAAGCTCTGCCATGAGAGGCAACAAATATTTGCACATATTGCTGAGCCGTTAGTGTTCCTCGTATCACTACTAGAGGGGACCGGCTGTCGTATGCGATGGCTCTCCAGATCATTAGAGCAGTAGTTAGGGCAGTGTGTCAGTCCACAGCAGAAATAAAGCACTCACCATGAGGCCTTCATACTGGAACCTGAACATCGTCAGATCCAAAAAAGAACCTGGATTCGTCGCTAAAGAGGATATGGTTCTTGTCTGTTGCAGTCCATGTTTATCATTCATGACACCACTGCAAACTAAGGTGACTGTTGCTGTAGGTCAGTGGCAGGACACGTAATCAGCATCATGATACTAAATTAAATTCCACTAAGTGCCTGAAAATGATTCAGGCAAAGACAGGAGTGTGTGTTGAAAGTGCATGCCCCCATATAACCACTGCTCCCAACATCTAAGATTAAGTCAGAACGGCCTAAATCACAGGCAGTTAGTCAAAACAACCATCCGACTTCTCTCAATCCAAAGATATGTCTCTTCTCAAAGTCTATCAACTGGGCAAAATGTCTTTGAGTGTGTTGTAGAGGCATGTCTAACAGTCATTGATCTCTCACCAAAAGGTACTCTGTCCAAAAGTAGTCTCTGATGGACTTTTTATAGGGCAGCAGGGAAGCACTTTTACACCCTCTTGTGGCAAGACCCAGTGTCTACTCTTACCACACCTGTAATCATTTACATGTCTGCCTGAGACATAGCTACATGCTGAATTTTGCAATAATCTGACTTCTATCTGGGTGCATAATTTTTTTTGTCAATGAGTGTATTATGCATTTTTATTAGTTCAAGACAATTTTTTTCTATTTTTAAATATTTTTCTCTTTGTATCATAGCTGCTACACAAAAAGTCAAAATATACCTTACATACATTTATAGGGAACCTGTCAGATTGGAAATGGAGTGCAATCTGTCAGCAAGTTATAGAGCAGAAGAAGCTGAGCAGACTGACATGTATATTTGTGGGAAAATAATCTGTATAAATTGTATTTTATTAATTCAAAAAATTAAACCAGTTCTTAGTGGGCAGTCCTGTATGGTGGTATCTATAGATGGCTATCAAATCAATCACTGATTAGGATCCTCCACTGGACTCCTAAAGATCCTTTTACACAGGACAATGATCCATCAGATCTGCTGATCGCTAGCGGAGGAGACCGGTGCATTTACATACACCGATCTCCTCCAGAGTATGTGGAAGAGTGATCGCTAATGCCATCGCTCTTGTATGTATGTATGTATGTATGTATGTATGTATGTATGTATGTATGTATGTATGTATATATATATATATATATATATATATATATATATATATATACACACATACATATACATATACACACACACACACACACACACACACAGGTGAAACTCGAAAAATTTGAATATCGTACAAAAGTCCATTTATTTCAGTAATGCAAATTAAAAGGAATTGCATTAATGCAGCTTAAAATTAGAATTTTGTGAAAAGGTTGAATATTCTAGGCTCAAAGTGTCACACTCTAGTCAGCTAATTAGTCCATACCCCCTGAGCAAAGGGTACCTCAAAATTGTGACTTTGGGGTTTCATAAGCGGTAAGCCATAATCATCCAAATTATAACAAATAAAGGCTTGAAATATCTCACTTTGCATGTAATGAGTCTCTCATATGTTAGTTTCACCTTTTAAGTTCCATTAGGCCTCTTTCACACGACAGTATGTCTTTTTCAGTGTTTTGCGGTCCGTTTTAAACGGATCCGTTGTTCCGTTTTTTGTTTCCGTTGTGTTTCCGTTTCGTTTTTCCGTATGGCATATACAGTGTACAGTAATTTCATAGAAAAAATTGGGCTGGGCATAACATTTTCAATAGATGGTTCCGCAAAAAACAGAACGGATACGGAAGACATACGGATGCATTTCCGTATGCATTCCGTTTTTTTGCGGACCCATAGACTTTAATGGAGCAACGGAACGCGATTTGCGGCCAAATATAGGACATGTTTTATCTTTAAACGGAACGGAAAAACGGAATCGGAATGCATACGGAACACATTCCGGTTTTTTTGCGGAACCATTGAAATGAATGGTTCCGTATACGGACCGTATACGGACCGCAAAAAACGGCCCGCAAAACGGAAAAAAAAAACGGCCGTGTGAAAGAGGCCTTACTGAAATAAATGAACTTTGCACGATATTCTAATTTTTCGAGTTTCACCTGTATATGTATATAAATATATTTTCTGATATATGAGTGGGACATTTCAGAAGATGCCATTGGTAGGGAATTGTGCCCTGTAACCCCCACTGATTGCAAGAATGAATGCAACACTCTGAGCGCTGGGCCCCTTTGCCTTTTTATTCAGATCCCAGTCTAAAGGCAGGATTTTCCATTTCCTCACTTCTGCACTTTTATGGAATGTGTAACATTAGATGATCGAAGGAAAGCTAAGTGATGACTACGAATACTTTAATAGTTGTTATCAGAGGTCAGCAAGGATCTCCTACCTACAGAGGAGACCAAGATGACTTGGAGGCACCTGAACAGAAATTAGAAAAAAAATCACCATGACTCAGAGACTTACATATCCAGAATGTTCCACTGTAAAAAGCTTTAAAGGGGTTGTCCAGATTACAGATACTGATGACTTATCCTCAAGATAGGTCATCAATATCAGATAGGTGGGGCCAACACAGATCACCGTCACCAATCAGCTGTTTCAGGCAGCCATGGCACTGGAACACAGGGCACCTCCACCAATCAGCTGTTTCAGGCAGCCGTGGCACTGGAACATTTTTGAACCCCACTTATCTGATATAGACAACCCCTTTAATATAATGAAATAATTTCAGATAACTAGGTATTGGAAAAGTAAAATCATCAATATATACATATATCAAGATATTTTGTTATTTGCATTCCACGATTGTTACTGGTAAATCACCACACAATTACAAAATACAATAAAATTCCTTTAATCCAGTATCTGACATTCCAGAAAGTATCTGACATTCCAGGGGAGGGGGGGGGGGGGGGGAGGAGAGACACGGGGGACTCCTTTATGATGTCCATATGACCTAATGCACTGAAAAGTGTATATGTTTCCACTACGATGCGGCAATCCAGAATATCTAATAATTCAGTACCTATAACGTTCCATCAACTAATTAAAGGAATTTTACTGTAGCCAATAATTACTAATAAATATATGTTTAAAAGGTTAATGGTAAAAACTATGTTATATTAAAATTCAGCAGATCCAGAACTGTAAAAAGATTTTAGGATTAGAAATTGTACATTTTAGAATAAAGTACACTTTATTAGATGACATCCAAGTGATCATTCACCTGATCATCGGCACTAAATCTCCTATCCGTCTGAAACTGGAAATAAAGTACAATGTGATTTCAATTGAGCAAATACTGGATATAACGTATACAGAAATGACTTGTAACAGTGTAGCAGTGACATCTCTCCACTTTAGCAGACACTTTGGCTAATATACTAAGGAACTAGACGATAAGCATTGTCTATAAGCTCGTACAAAGTTTGCCAATAGGCAATCGAGGAACATTTGAATTACTTGTAACTAGACTGTTCTTGGTTATAGATCATTCTGCAGGAGTTACTAGGCTACAAACAGTATATTAGGGAATAATGCAATTATAAAACCCAGAGAAAATAAATATGATGAGTAAATATGATATGCAGTCTGATTATCTACATTAATCAACAGTTATAGGCAACAATAATGAACTTTCTAAAACATTTTGTTAAAGAAAAATTCTCCTTTCTTCACTTAGCAGATGCCTCTTTCCCTATATACCTGCATACTATACTGTCTGCAACTGTTCAGAATCTCTGCACTCACTGAAAAATAACAAAAAGAGGAGTATGTGGGATTAATGTTGTTGGAGCTTCTCAATGACAGAAGTGACTGTGCGAGATAGGTGGAGGGGGAGAGTGAACCTGTCAGAGCATGTAATGTATACATTAATACACAAAGGAGGGATCAACAAACCAGGACTTCCACCTGCTGTGCCCACGACCGTCACAACCATCTAGATAATCTAAAGTAAAGGAACAGATCAAGGCACTGCATGATCAAAATCTTCTGGACATCTGTCTATCCAGTTCAACCTGTTATCCTGCAAGTTGATCCAGAGGAAGGGGAAAAAAAAAACTTGTGAGGTAGAAGCCAATTTTCCTTACTTTAGGGGAAACTCTTTTAGTGAATTCACCATCACCACCTCCTCAGGCAGAGAGTTCCATAGTCTCACTGCTCTTACCGTAAAGAATCCTTTTCTATGTTTGTGTACAAACCTTCTTTCCTCCAGACGCAAACCTTAATACACAATTATTGGTCATCACCCAGGAGATTCCAATATCTCAATATACACATGTATACAAACAATAAAATGTGCTAAAATACATACAATGCAGTAATATATCAACATAATTACTGTGGACATGAGGGTAGGTGCACATACCGGATCATGGATCATCCTCAAAACTAAAAGAAACTCCACGTTTCAGAATATGCATTACATCAATTGCAGATGGCTGCGCTCTCTCATGACCGGCTTCCAGGTTGCTCTGATGCACATATGTGCAGAGCATACAGGCACCATATTTGAAAAGGGCATTTCCATGACAGTACATACAAAAACTACAGGAGTTATGGTCCCCACTCCCAAAGTCATGTTCCCCCCCAGGGGTCTTTCCCACAAGCCAAACACAGCGCTCACAAATGACACACCTATAAAGGCTTCTTATAATGTGCATAGACAGAGCCCACCGGCGCCATGTTTAAGAATGGAAATTCCTTGTTGGTGAACTGATAGCCCATGAACCCAGGCCGCTGGGGTATGACCATATATTAAATAATATGAGGGTATACCTCGGTATTATCAATTCTCCTCAATAAAGTAGCAGGATGTATAGTCTGTATTAAGTAGACGACTGGTGCCAGGAGAGGTTAAGATGAAGGATGGACCTCTCCGTTTCAACACATTTTGTTGAATGTGGACATCGCATTAGTCAACTAAGATTTAGGATAGCTGACTCAGTTCCTCCAATGCATTATAGGGAGAAGCTTTTGAAACAATGGGAATTATGGTGGATTAAGGAATTGGGTACTTTGAGCCCTAGAGGTTTAAATGTGGATTTTTGCCTCAAACCCTTTTTGTAACAAGGCTTAAGTGTTGATAGACAAGGTGTCTGTGCCCAAGAAATCTGAAGCATATGGTCAATAAATAATTCTCTCTGCTGTCTAGTAGGAACTTTATCATTTAATACAGTTGCAAGAAAAAGTATGTGAACCCTTTGGAATGATATGGATTTCTGCACAAATTGGTCATAAAATGTGATCTGATCTTCATCTAAGTCACAACAATAGAAAATCACAGTCTGCTTAACCTAATAACACACAAAGAATTAAATGTTACCATGTTTTTATTGAACACACCATGTAAACATTCACAGTGCAGGTGGAAAAAGTATGTGAACCCCTAGACTAATGACATCTCCAAGAGCCAATTGGAGTGAGGTGTCAGCCAACTGGAGTCCTATCAATGAGATTAGAGGTGTTGGTTACAGATGCCCTGCCCTATAGAAAACACACACCAGTTCTGGGTTTGCTTTTCACAAGAAGAATTGCCTGATGTGAATGATGCCTCGCAAAAAAGAGCTCTCAGAAGACCTACGATTAAGAATTGTTGAATTGCATAAAGCTGGAAAGGGTTATAAAAGGATCTCCAAAAGACTTGCTGTTCATCAGTCCACAGTAAGACAAATTGTCTATAAATGGAGAAAGTTCAGCACTGCTGCTACTCTCCCTAGGAGTGGCCGTCCTGTATAGATGACTGCAAAAGCACAGCGCAGACTGCTCAATGAGGTGAAGAAGAATCCTAGAGTGTCAGCTAAAAACTTACAAAAGTCTCTGGCATATGCTAACATCCCTGTTAGCGAATCTATGATACGTAAAACACTAAAGAAGAATGGATTTCATGGGAGGATACCACAGAGGAAGCCACTGCTCTCCCAAAAAAACATTGCTACACGTTTACAGTTTGCACAAGAGCACCTGGATGTTCCACAGCAGTACTGGCAAAATATTCTGTGGACAGATGAAACCAAAGTTGAGTTGTTTGGAAGAAACACACAACACTATGTGAGGAGAAAAAGAGGCACAGCACACCAACATCAAAACCTCATCCCAACTGTGAAGTATGGTGGTGGGGGGCATCATGGCTTGGGGCTGCTTTGCTGCGTCAGGACCTGGATGGATTGCTATCATTGAAGGAAAAATGAATTCCCAAGTTTATCAAGACATTTTGCAGGAGAATGTAAGGCCATCTGTCCACCAGCTGAAGCTCAACAGAAGATGGGTGTTGCAACAGGACAACGACCCAAAGCATAGAAGTAAATCAACAACAGAATGGCTTAAACAGAAGAAAATACACCTTCTGGAGTGGCCCAGTCAGAGTCCTGACCTCAACCCAATTAAGATGCTGTGGCATGACCTCAAGAAAGCGATTCACACCAGACATCCCAAGAATATTGCTGAACTGAAACAGTTCTGTAAAGAGGAATGGTCAAGAATTACTCCTCACCGTTGTGCACGTCTGATCTGCAACTACAGGAAACGTTTGGTTGAAGTTATTGCTGCCAAAGGAGGTTCAACCAGTTATTAAATCCAAGGGTTCACATACCTTTTCCACCTGCACTGTGAATGTTCACATGGTGTGTTCAATAAAAACATGGTAACATTTAATTCTTTGTGTGTTATTAGTTTAAGCAGACTGTGATTGTCTATTGTTGTGACTTAGATGAAGATCAGATCACATTTTATGATCAATTTGTGCAGAAATCCATATCATTCCAAAGGGTTCACATACTTTTTCTTGCAACTGTATATGGTCATACCCTAGCAGCCTGGGTTCATGGTGCTATCAGTTGACACACAGGGAATTCCCATCTTTAAATCTGGCTCAGGTGCACTCTGGGCACATGCGCATATAAGGCGCATTTATGAGAGGCCTTTAGGTGTGTCATTTGTGGGCACTGTGTTTGTTTGGCTTGTGGGAAAGCCCTTATGCTGCATATGTGCAACCTAGGAGCGCGTCATGAGAGAGCGCTATTGATGATGTAGTGCATATGCTGAAACCCGTGGAGGTTCTTTTATTTTTGAGGATGATCCATGATACAGCATGTGCGATCAAACAACGTGATCCGCTATGTGTCTACCATCATGTGTCCACAGGATTTCATTTGATATATTACTGCATTGTATGTGTTTTAGCACAATTTATTCTTTGTATACATGTGTTATCATGGTGTATAATGAGATATGGAATCTCCTGGGTGAGGCACAGTAACACATACTGTACACTACATTTTGGTATAAGTTTTAAACGCAAAGTCTGGAGGTCATAGGGCCGCGTAGAAAGCTACGTCTGGGCCCTCCACTTATCTGTCAATGACTTTACATGTAAAAAAAACATGCCAGACAGAATCTATACAGAAGGTTGTAACAGCCGCCTTCACAGCTTGGCCGCTGCATTTTAAAGAAGTAAAAATCTATGCGGTTGCCATCCTCTTGCATTTTTTCAGTTTAGCATGTGAACCCAATCATTTGCTCGGTTACTATGGCAACAAGCACTTAGGAGTAATCTACGAAAGTATTCCCCACGGGATTTGCCGTACCTTCACTGTACAAGGTTGGCTACACTGTTATGTACAAAGAGACATCACCAGCATCTCAACATAGTAATAGCAGCAGGAACATCTGTGAAACTGCATAAACTATAAACCAAAAAATATCAATACCTTAAAGGGGTTATGCAATGACTGATGTAAACATTATTTTTTTTATCAGACCTCATATAGAACATGACAATCTCTTTCTACCAAAGCTAGAACCAGCCCTGTACCTCACATGGGTCCAGAGATGTCCCCACTCATTGCTCCAGTTGCTCTGTTAGACATATTTCAGGATGGTTGCTCAGGGGGCTTGTCTTTTCCAATGTTGCTCTTTGCCTGTAACAGCCACAGCTTCGGGTGGCAGTTGAAGACTTAAACTGAGCATGTTCGACCAGCTCAGTGAGGTGGCCAAGAAATAAAGAAAGAACAAACAGCAGGTGGCGCTATACAGATACATTTTATTGAATAACTTACTAGCTATACTAAATTTGTAATTACATGCAATTACAAAAGTATTCAGATCCAGGTGCTGATTCGAAAAATATAGAACATTTTTTGTGGCACAACCCTTTTAAAGAGGACCTTTCATGTTTTTTTATTAATTGAGATAAATACCTTTAGTTGTGGGGTACCCCATGCTGATGCTGCCACCCTGCCTGATTTTTTTAAATATCGCTCCTATGCCCCGCGGTCCCCCCCCCTCCCCCCTGCACTTTTCTCGCTCAGTATGCTTTTGAGACCTAATTGTTTAAAATGTTGTTTATGTTATGGTATATAGAACTTTCTAATTCTTGGTCCTTACCAATACCAGATATTTCCCTACTTTTGCACACTAGAAAAAAAATAAATTCTGCACCGCCCTATTCCAAGAGCCACAACTTATATTTCCACCAACAAAACTATGAGTTATATTTTCCAGTGCGAGGTACATGTAACTCATTTTTTTAGAGAAGTGGTTAATGGTTTTTTTGGGATTATCTTTTATGTCACTCATGAAAATATTTTAGCTATGTTAGAGGAGTTGTAAAAAAAAATGCAGTAGTACCAAATATGTATATTTTACATTTTATTATTATTTTTTTTACTTTCCCTATTTTTGCACTGGCAAAATGGATTAAATGGATAAAAATAAAATATCCATTACAGGACCAAGAACTGGAGACCTGCCCCTTGTTTTAAAAAGTTTATCCTGTTTGTCAAGTTTATCAAACAACACTTTTAATTTTTTTAAATAAACTTTAATTACCGGTAACTATATTCCACTGTGGGAATTACCAACGCACTCCTCCGGTATTTACAGTACTACACTGGAATACTCCTGTACTGAAGTGCATTACTGAAGAGTTTTCCTGACACCATTGATGGGGTGACAGGGGGAGCCCCTTCACTCTGTTAGACTCTTGGGATGCTGCAGTTGCTACTGACTGCAGTATGTATGGGGTAGGACAGGAAGATCTCTAATCCTGGACATTACAGCACAATGTTGGCTGTTAGTTTCATCTGGCACCCGCGCTGGTGATGTTGCAGGCACAACTCCTGTGCTCACACCACTAACATGACACAATTGTAAGGTAGTTCACAGGAAAGGCTCACTTACCATGATGTACTGTTACACCAAAGGGTGGGAAAGGGTTAAAATGAAAGACCAAACATTTTGTGTGGATAGCAAGAGGAGGAAATGTCTGAAACACTCATACCATTACTGCTGCACAAAGCTTTACAAGAAGTTGTAATTTTTAATGGGGTTCTTCAGGAATTACATATTGATGATCTATCCTCAGGATAGGTCACCAATATGAGATCAGCAGGGGTCCGACTCCTGAGAACCCCGCCGATCATTGGTATGAAGAGGCCACAGCACTCCGTGAGCACTTAGGCTTCTTCCTAGGCCATGTGATATCACGTTCATCAGACATATGGCCTAGTCCTAGCTTAGTCCCATTCAAGTGAATGGGGCTAAGCTGCAATACCAAGCACAGCCGCTATCAAATGGATGAGCTCACGAGAGCGCCGCACTTCCTCAAACAAATGAGTGGTGGGGGGAGTTGGACCCCCACCAATCTCATATTGATGACCTATCCGGAGATATGTAAATCCCAAAGAACCCCTTTAAATAAGTGTCCAGCTGTTTGGAGGTGAAACAATACTAAACTCACCTGTTTCATTTCACTTCGTAGCCGAATAATGCCGCTCCTTTCAGTCTTCGTGGCACCCGTGTGTCCCATCTCATGAATGGAGATGGCTGGACTGGTTGCACATGATTGAACTGGTCGCACTTAACAAACAAGAAAGAAATCTAAATATCTGGAATAACTTTCTCACTACAACAAACATTTACAGATATCAGAGCCAAACCAGTGGGAATGCTTTATGAACTTTCCCTATTGAACATCTGATACTGCCAGGGGAACTGTATCACTGTGTAGTGCATTGCCCTAGATGGGTCTGAAGAGAGTGAAAGACGTCCTTTGTTATCAGCCCACTGCTATGGCTCATAGACGTCCTTTTATTTCTCGGTTACTTGGATTATTTAAAAGTTGCTGTCTATTGTACAAATTTGTCTAGTGACCTGTAGAAAGTCTAATGCTAGGAAAACTATTTCCTAGCCCTGCATTCCCTTCCCTACTCTAAGGGTACTTTCACACTAGCGGCAGGACGGATCTGACAGGCTGTTCACCCTGTCGGATCCCGTCCTGCCGCTATTTCGCCGTGCCGTCGGACTACAGCTCCGTCCCCATTGACTATAATGGGGACGGGGCGGAGCTCCAGCGCAGCATGGCAGTGCGCGGTGAGAGGCCGCCGGACTAAAAAGTCGGACATGCAGTCGTTTTAGTCCGGCGGCCTGTCGCCAGGCACTGCCTTGCTGTGCCGGAGCTCCATCCCCGTCCCCATTATAGTCAAGGGGGACGGAGCGGCGGTGCGGCGAAATAGTGGCAGGACGGATCCGACAGGGTGAACAGCCTGTCGGATCCGTCCTGTTGCTAGTGTGAAAGTACCCTTAAGAAAGCCAGCTTTTATATACTGGCCTTCAACAACCCAAACGGAGGAGCAGCAGCTTCTGGATGCAGTAACAAAGTATGATACATGTGTTTGGTGCAGTTGCTGAATATTTGAACTCTTTGCCATTAGCAAAATCGGGCTGCCAATGGAAAACCACAATCTCTGCGATGACAAAATACTATTATTAGGGGGTTTTCTGGGATCCGCACACCCACCTTCATGTAGGAGTAGGTTTGTAATATGGTTAGCATTCTGAAGTTGCATGGATGACTGCAAACTCCTGAATCCATTTCATCTGCACATGCACTATGCAGAAGAGCAGTTCTGACCCCGTCCACAACAGAAGTGACATCCTGTCCATGGCCCAGGCCAGAAACGTGGTAAAGTACGGGACAGTGGCAGAAGCTGGATTTATAGAGGATGAGCGCAACATGACCGGGTTCCTGGGAGACCAGCCTGCACAACTTTGGAACAGTAACTATATTACAAACTTTCGCCAACAGATGTGTTCTGTGAAATTAAGGTGGATTTTAGGGATCCACTGGGTGCCAGAAAACCCCTTTAACTGTTGCCAAGTTAGTAGGTATATTTAGAACCCATTGGGACACGATATTATGGGCTGCACAAGTGCTAATGGTATTAAAAAGATATACTGTGATATACAGTCTTAATTTGTTCTGGGATGACTATTGCAACTTAAGACCATAACTCTATGGAAAACTTGGTTCTGAAGCCCTCAAATTTTTACCCAGAATACAAAATAAAGATAAAACATAAGCAGCTACAACCACTATCTATAAAAAGCAACTCCTTACATTTAAAATTCAGAACAAATTGATGGATCCTGGTGAGTCAGTATGACTGTACAGATATAGAGCAGTACGGGACATAGAGCCAGTCAGCGGATTTACACTACATGTCCCCAGGGTGATGCTTGGATATACCAGTGAAATGTGCATGCTGATCGGCTGGATCTCCCCTGTCAAATAAAATGCTCAACTGACCTTCACCATCCCTGGACTTGTAAACTGAATGTGCTTTTAGGTTAGGCCATTGTGCATTAAAAATATTATAACCTTATCATCATTGCAAATATTCAGAATTCACTTACCACTACGTTCCACACCAAATTCTTTCCCAGTCAGAATATGATGAAGAAGATTCTTCATGTCAAAAGGGCTAAGACTCATCAAACTTTCTGAGGCTTCTTCACCTGAAAATAAAGTTCAAAAAGAGGATATGAAGAGTACAGATTATACCATACAGTGCTGTACATACTGGATATGACACAATGGGTTGACAACGAGTAGAGATGGTTAATAGGTGAAGGTAGATGGATGGGTTATCTCCATATTATACTGGAAGGTCATAGGGTTTTCGTAAGCTCTGTGAATGGACAACTTTGCCCTGTATGTAGTACCTACAGTATGTAGTTCATATTCAGCAGTCATTATGCATACATTTTACCAGCATTGAATATGTTCTTCCTAGATAAAGGTTTGAAAGGTCTTTCACCTGAACAGTTCAAGCTGCATGCAAGCTCTGTGGCCATCACCTGGATGATGAGGCCAATACGCAGTCTGAGCATCTCTCCAAAGACACTGGGCTGAGATCTGACATGCATGGCCAGATACAGCATTATTTCCTAGGAAAGAAAAATGGAGGACGCTATGTGTTATTATTCTTTTCCACTATTGGTGTTCACCCTTAAAGGGTCACTGAGTTTTGGTAAAAACTGTCAGAGATATATCAAAAGTTTTGATTAGTGGGGGTAGCCCTGAGACCCATAAGATCGCTAGAACCAGGAGAGAGAAGCACTCGCACATCGCGCTCTCTCTCCTTACTGCAGAGGACAGGATTAGGCCTCATGCACACAGCCGTTCAGCAATTGCGGTCCCCAATGTACGGGCAACATCCGTGCAGCGGGCCGGACCCATTCAATTTGAATGGGTCTGTGGTCTGTCCGCACTGCAAAAAAAATATGACATGTCATATTTATTTGCAGTGCGGAAAAACTGAAAGAAACACAGCGGAAGCACTCCGTAGTGCTTCCGGTGTTCCGTTCCGTGACTCCGTTCCGCATCTCCGAAATTGCGGACCCATTCAAGTGAATGGGTCTGCATCCATGATGTACACGGCCGGCGGCCGTGGATTGCCGACCCGCCGTTTGCATGAGGCCTTAAGATGGGCCCATAGACCTCTATTGAGGCCATCTCCTGCAGTAAGGGAAAGATATGTGCACGCTTCTCTCTCCTCGTTTAAGCGATCAATAGGGGTCTTTGCGCTCAGACCCCCATCGATCAAAACTTTTGACATCTCTATGAATATCAAAAGTTTTATAAAATCTTAGTAACCCTTTAAAGTCTCAAGTATTTGAGGTCATGTAACATTTCTATCCAAAAACACTACTTGTAAAATACAGTATGACCCATATTTAAAAAAAGAAGAAAAAAAAATGACTTGCTCCAAATTTATTGACAGGCACATACAATGCATTTGAGACCGCCTAAAAGTCAGAAAATAATCTAAACCTAACATGAAAATCCAAATTTGTGCGATTTTCTGGCTTTCCAGTTAAAGCTTACACCTGTAGTCTACAGACACTCCATAATACCCATGCCAGTTTCTCCATTCTTTTCAAAACTACCAAGTGCTGAGAAAAGTTTCAAGTTAGGCAAATGTATGGCGACCACCATGATTTGCAACCTATTAAGGGACAGTTTACACCAAAAACTGACATCGCGTAATACATTTGGGCCTATATATGCCAATGTATTATGACTTTATCCTAATTTTCTAGACTGTCTGAGAGACAGTTCTCAAACCAAGTCTTACCTGTGTCAGCACAGCAATGCTAATATCTTGCCCACTTGCTTCATAGATCAGACGAGTCAATTCATCTGGAGGCAAAGGTCTATGGTAAAAATAATCGCAGTTTTATGCATGTACTGTATTTATCGTAATATAACTCCATTCATGACTTTAGGTTTCTACGTTGTTTGGAGACTCCCGTCACATTAAAGAACTGCACTAACAGCAATTCCTTAGAACAGAAACAGCAACTAGCCCAGTTACAAGGCCATGAGTATGTATTCCAGAACTAGGATTATGATATACAGTGGTGCTTAAAAGTTTGTGAACCCTTCATCATTTTCTATTTTTCTGAATAAATTTGACCTAAAACTGTATTGGTTTTTCACAAACGTCCTAAAAGTAGGTAAAGGTAACCAAATAAATAAAAAAAATTGTCAAAAATATTAAACTTGGTAATTTATTTATGAAGGAAAATGATCCAATATCACATGTCTGTGAGTGGCAAAACTATGTGAACCTTTGCTTTCAGTATCTGGTGTGACCTCCTTGTGCAGAAATAACTTTAACTAAATGTTTCCGGTAATTGTTCATTAGTCCTGCACATTGGCTTGGACGAATTTTAGTCCATTCCTCCATGCAAAACAGTTTCAACTCTGTTATGTTGGCGAGTTTGCTCTCACTTCTGGTTCTTCCATAACATTTCTATTTGATTTAAAGGGTTGTAAAAGAATGTTTTTTTTGCAAAACCCCGATTTGTCCGGACCTGTAAAGGAAAGGTGACTTACCTGCTTTCTGGCACCGTCTCCCTGGTACTTTTCCTGCAGGCTTGCGAAGCTCAGCTTGGCTCCCTCAATGTGAACATCTGGTTTGACACTGCCGCAGCCAAGACTGAATCCACTTGCGTCATGTGACCATTCGTCATGACTTAAAGGGGTTCTCCGGGAATTAAGAAACTGAAAATACTTAATTAATTCATTATAAATATATTCCCAAATATCTTACATTAATTATAATGGCTCGTGTTGTCTGGGGAGCAATCATTAGGAGAAACAAAATGGCCGCTGTCCTATTAGGACACATAAAACCTGTCCTAGTCAGACAGCAGGAAAAGTTATTTTACAACACTGAGGTAAAGAGCTGCCTCATCCTCCTCTCTGCTTGTCAGGGATTATGATCCTGAATACAGATGATAAACTCTTCAGCTGAATCTCTGTGGGAATGGAGTTCATGAGCAGATGTACAGAGAGGAGGTGGGGATGTGGCTGATGAGCAGTAGCACTTGTATACAATCTCCATTACCACAATCTGTCCTGTCCGTTCTCTCTGTACTTCATATCTCCTCATCAACTCCATTCCTACAGAGATTCAGCTGAAGATCTTCTCATCTGTATTCAGGATAATAATCCCTGACAAGTAGGAGAGGAGGACGAGGCAGCTCCTTACCTCAGTGTACTGAAGTAACTTGTCCTCCTGTGTAATTAGGACAGGTTTTGTGTGTACTAATAGGACAGCGGCCATTTTGTTTCTCCTAATGATTTCTCCCTAGACAAAAAAACAAGCCATTATAACTAATGAAAGGTATTTGGGAATGTATTTATAATAAAGTAATATTTAATTATTCCCGGAGAACCCCTTTAAGGGAAGCTGGTCACCTGCATGGCCAGTTATTTAGCTGCAGCAATGTGAAAAATGGATGTTGACATCGAGGGAGCCCAGTGGAGCATTGAAGGAGAAAGAGCAGAGAGCCGGCGCTGGGAAGCAGGTAAGTGATCTTTCCTTTAAAGGTCCGGACAAATTGGGGGGTTTGCCCCCCATTCTTGCACATCTCCTTTCCTGACCATTCCAAAATGTACTCTTCTTTAACCATTCTTTGGTAGAATTTCTTTTGTGCTTATGGTCATTATATTGTTGCATGACAATTTCCCTTAGAATTTTCTGGTATAATTTAGACTTCATTGTTCTATCAATGATGGCAAGCCGTCCTGGCCCAGATGCAGCAAAGCACCACTATGTTGATTAGATGAGGATTTTATGTTGAAATGCAGTTCGTTTTCCTTTCTCCAACCATACCACTTCCCATTAAAATAAAAAAGTTCTATTTTGGTCTCCACTGTCCACAAAACATTGTTTGAATAGTCTTCTGGCTTGTTCAGGTGATTTAGCAAACTGCAGACGGGCAGCAATGTTCTTTTTGGAAAGCAGAGACTTTCTCCTTGCAATCCTGCCCTGCAGCCCATTGTTTTTCAGTGTTTAGAGATTACATTGGGTCAGGGTTGCCAACCTGAATTTTTCTTTTTTCTTATTTAAAAATCACCAATGTGAATGTGTAGGTCTGGGGTACTGCAAATGCATTAGAAGACTTTAGTGTGAGCCATAAAATGATGAAAATTACAATCACAATGACCAGGTCAAGTCCCACCAGCCTAAAAAAAAAAAAAAAAATCACAGACAACTATTTTCTTTTTTCTGACGCTGGAAAAGTGCCCCATTTTTACAGACTGTCCAGGAATTTCTGGACGGCTGGAAAAACCCCCTTGGGTTTCTTTCTGACCTCACAGACTATTACACACCTCGCTGTTGGTTGACCACTCCTGGGGAGGGTAATAATGACCTTGAATTTCTTCATTTGGACACCATCTGTCTGACTGTTGATTGGTGGAGTCCAAACTCTTCAGAGATGCTTTTGTAACCTTTCCAGCCTGATGAGCATCAACAACTCTTCTTCTGAGGTCCTCAGAAATCTCCTTTGTTCGTGCCATTGTGAACTTTCACAAACGTGTTGTAAATGTCAGACTTTGTTAGATCCCTGTTCTTTAAATAAAACAGGTCGCCCACTCACACCCATTGATTAAAAACATCTATCAGCTAATCCTAAAAGTTCACATACCTTTGCCACTCACAGACATGTGGTATTGGACATTTTCCCTAATAAATAAATGACTAAGTAATATTTTTGACTCATTTGTTTGATTTTATTATCTTTATCTGATTTTAGAATTTATGTGAAAATCTGATGTACTTTTAGGTCATAAATATAGAGAATTCTGAAGGGTTGCCAAACTTTCAAGCACCACTGTATGATGTTAGGGGTTTACACTTACGCTGTAATTGTCTTCTCTCGAGGTTCAGGGGGCAACCCCACGGTTAGCTGCTTTTGATGTGAAAGGATTATAGTGCATGCCTATTGAAAAAAAAGGGATTTTAGGAACTACATCAAGTCCTGTCTCTTTTTGGAGTATCCAGTAAAGGGTGACATGAAAATGATTATT
Organism: Bufo bufo; assembly: GCF_905171765.1. NCBI lineage: Eukaryota > Metazoa > Chordata > Amphibia > Anura > Bufonidae > Bufo > Bufo bufo. The sequence goes on along the minus strand of NC_053391.1, from coordinate 145,755,420 downwards.
TATCATACCTCTGCCAGAACTTCCATTCTCTTCTTCAGTAAACCAGAGATGTAGCGGATCAGACCCCATTCTCGGTTGTGGCCTGCTTTGTTATACAGTTCGCTTAGCAGACAGCGAACTGTTACTCCACTGTGGTCATTCAGATTAGTGTCCCAGTCTAGGCCTCTATACACAAAAATTAATGAACGGGTTAAATGACATGTTTCATATGCAAAAAGATAAGCTAATATTTATTAGCAGCGTGTACGGAGTAGTGAATACATAGTCCGATTTAAAGCTTGATCTGAGGACTAGACAACAGTAGGGTTTAGTGCTGTACAGTCCTATCCTAATCCTACTTTTAATGACCTGTACATTAGAAAGGTGATAAGAGCATGATAGGTGAGGGTCTGGCCTCTGGGAATATGTCCATAGTTTCAGATGGTACAGATCATTTTTATGACTGGTACCAGAAGTGGGAACTTGAGTCCCCTCATTTGTGGCAATGTGAATGATGTGGAGAGCAGATTTAAAGGGGTTTTCCAGGAGTAAAATATTGATGACTTATGAACAGTATTAAATCAGTAGGAGTAGAGGCCAGTGATGTCAAGTTCATTGGCCACATGGCCTATGTGCAGCTTCAAATGAATGAGCTTGGCCTGCAATACCAAGCACAGCCACAATCAAATGTACAGCGCTGTGTTTGGTATGCTGTGAGAAGGCCGCCAGGAGTCAGACCCCCTCCATTCTGACATGGATGACCTATCCTGAGTAGTGTTGAGCGAACTTCTGTTTTAAGTTCGGCGTCTAAAGTTCGGCTTCCGGTTAGCGGAGAATCCCGATATGGATTCCGAATTCCGTTGTGGTCCGTGGTAGCGGAATCAATAATCGGCCATTATTGATTCTGCTACCACGGACCACAACGGAATTTGGAATCCATATCGGGATTCTCCGCTAACAGAAGTTCGCTCAACACTAATCCTGAGGATAAGTTATCAATATTGTACTCTTGAAAAACCTTTTTAAATAGGGTAGTATATTATGGAGAAAGAGCCACTTTAGTTGTGGGATGAACCCTTTAAAACACCATCCAATATAACTGGCCCTCAGTTAAGCCTCTTGCGCACGACCGTTGTGTGCCCGTGGCCGTATTGTGGCCCGCATACGGCCGGTCCGCAATACACGCGCACTGGCCCGTGTGCACTCTGCATCACGGATGCGGACACATTCACTTGAATGGGTCCGCAATCACGGAGATGCGGAACGGAAGCACGGATCGGAACCCCACGGAAGCACTACGGAGTGCTTCCGTGGTGTTTCTGTCCGTGCCTCCGCACCACCAAAAAATAGAACTTGTTCTATTTTTTTTCGGTGCGGACGGGTCATGGACCCTTTTAAGTTGAATGGGTCTTGATCCGTCCCAGACCGCAAATTGCTGTCCCCAATGCACAACGTTCGTGTGCAAGAGACCTTCGTTGAAAATAAACTACACTAAACTTTGTCAACTTCGATATTCAGATGCAGCAAATGTTAAGTTGACATTTAAAAGGGTTTTCTTACCCAAAAAATTCACTGGCCACAGAGGTGACCTGACTGGCTTCAGCGGTCACATGCCACTGTGCTGGGAGCAGGAGGGGGAGAGCAGTGGGGGAGATGCAGTGGCAGTATGGGAGCGGCAGGTGATCTGCTTCTTTTTTTTTTTTAACAGGCTTCAACCTTAATTTTTCCACTCAGAAAAAAGGAGACTTTTGTATTACTTACCAGTAAAGTCTCTTTCTCGCTCTTCCTTGGGGGACACAGGAAACCATGGGTATAGCTCTGCTCCCTAGGAGGCGTGACACTAAGCGAAAGCTGTAAGCCCCTCCTCCATCAGCTATACCCTTCAGCCTGGAGAAGAGACTGCCAGTTGCGTGTCCAAGTAGTGAAAGATAACCACCAACCGGAAAAAGAACTGTCGAGCCCCAACGGGGGCAACCAAGCCGGAACCACAACTGTAACCCAATGAAGGGCGGGTGCTGTGTCCCCCAAGGAAGAGCGAGAAAGAGACTTTACTGGTAAGTAATACAAAAGTCTCCTTTTCTCGCCCATATTCCTTGGGGGACACAGGAAACCATGGGACGTTCCAGAGCAGTCCCAGAAGGGAGGGACCAGAACAAACTCAACCAACACCAGAGGCATCAATCAACTGCCGCCTGCAACACCAGACGGCCTAAAGCAGCGTCAGCCGACGCATGAGTATGCACCCTGTAGAACTTGGTGAAGGTGTGCAAGGAGGACCAAGTGGCCACCTTGCAAATCTGCTCCGAAGAAGCCCGATTTCTCTGAGCCCAGGAAGCCCCGACCGCTCTAGTGGAGTGAGCGGTAACACCAAGGGGAGGAACCCTGCCCTTGGCGAGATAAGCCTCAGTAACAGCCATCTTGACAAAACGAGCGATAGCAACTTTGGATGCCGCCATCCCTCTGCGCGACCCTTCCGGGACCACAAAGAGCGAGTCAGTATGCCTGAAAGAGCTGGTTACTTCCAGGTAAATCTTGAGCGCCCTGACAACGTCCAGGCGATGAAGCTTCCTCTCCCGCGGATGGGAAGGGGAAGGACACAAAGAGGGAAGAACGATGTCCTCGTTCAGATGAAAGGCGGAGACCACCTTAGGAAGGAAGGAAGGAAGGGACCGGACGAAGAACCACCTTGTCCTGGTGGAACACTAGGAAAGGTTCCAGACAGGAGAGTGCAGCCAATTCGGACACCCTCCGAAGAGAGGTGATGGCTACAAGGAAAATAACCTTGCAGGACAGAAGTCGCAAGGAAACCGTCCGCAGAGGCTCGAAAGGAGAAGCCTGGAGCGCTGAGAGAACCAGGTTCAGGTCCCAGGGCGGTACCGGAGGGCGATACGGGGGAACCGCGTGAGCCACGCCCTGAAGGAAGGTCTTGACAGGACCAAGGGGGGCCAGTGGGCGCTGAAACAAAATGGACAGCGCAGATACCTGACCCTTCAAAGAACTAAGGCCTAGACCTTGGGCCAGTCCGCTCTGCAGGAAGGACAAAACGGTGGGGAGAGAAAAGCGGAGCGGAGGAATCCCCAGATCGGCACAGAACCCCAAAAAAGTCCTCCAGGTCCTATAATAGATCCTAGAAGAGGACGGCTTACGGGCGCAGATCATGGTGCGGACGACGTCCGCAGAAAAGCCCCTACGTGTCAGGACGGTGGTCTCAACAACCACGCCGTCAAACGTAGGGACCCTAAACGCGGGTGGAAGATCGGTCCCTGAGAGAGAAGATCTTCCCTGGCGGGCAGTGGCCAGGGCGCGTCTGCCAGGAGCAGCATGAGGTCGGCATACCAAGACCGGCGGGGCCAGTCCGGAGCGACCAGAATCACCGAGACGCCTTCCGCCGCGATCTTCCGAAGGACCTTGGGCAGGAGAGGGATGGGAGGGAATATGTATGGGCGCGCGAAGCCTCGCCAAGGAAGAACGAGGGCGTCGGCTCCGCAAGCTCCCGGATCCCTGGCCCTGGACAGATAGGCGGGGACCTTGTGATTGAATTTTGAGGCCATGAGGTCCACGTCCGGAATGCCCCAACGAAGGCAAATGGCCTCGAATACCTCCGGGTGAAGAGACCACTCGCCACCCCTGGAATAAAAATTGCAGATAGGGCCGGGACGTGGGCTTCCGCCCAACGGAGAATGCTGGTGACCTCCCGCATCGCTGCAGCGCTGCGAGTGCCCCCCTGGTGGTTTATGTACGCCACGGCCGTGGCGTTGTCTGATTGTACACGAACTGGATGACCCTTCAGCAGATGAGTCCAGTATCGTAGAGACAGAAGGGCCGCTCTCAGTTCCAGGACATTGATCGAGAGTTTGGACTCCGATGGAGACCAAATGCCCTGGACGGATCGGGGAGGAAACACGCCTCCCCAGCCCGAGAGACTGGCATCGGTTGTAACCACCAACCAGTTGAGTGGCAGAAAGGACCTGCCCAGAAGAGGGGACTGTAACCACCAGCGGAGAGATGACCGCACCGGAGATGAAAGATGGAAGGGATGATCCAGAGACTGCGGCGATTTGTCCCAGGAGGAGAGGATCGCCCGTTGGAGAGAGCGGGAGTGAAACTGCGCAAATGGGATCGCCTCGAAGCAGGCAACCATCTGCCCCAATACCCGCATGCAGAAGCGGAAGGACGGTCGACGGTGGAGAAGGAGACCCCGAACCGCCCCACGGAGGATCAGACGTTTTTCCGAGGGAAGACCTACCTCCGCCGCTCCCGTGTCTAAAAGCATTCCCAGGAAGACGAGTTGTCTGGAGGGGGGAAGGGAGGACTTGGGGAAGTTGATGACCCAACCGAACCTCGCCAGAGTCTCTAGAGTGAGATCCACGCTGGCAACCGCTTGAGAAAGGGACGGAGCCTTGATGAGGATATCGTCCAAGTACGGTAGCAGAAAAACACCCCTGGAACGGAGTAAGGCTAAAACCGGGGCCAGGACCTTGGTGAACACCCGGGGGGCTGTTGCCAGTCCAAAGGGAAGGGCGACAAATTGGAAGTGGAGGTCCCCCACGGCGAATCGAAGGAAGCGATGGTGACACTGGGCTACCGGAACATGGAGGTAGGCATCCTGTATATCGATGGAAGACATGAAATCTCCCTGCTCCAGGGAAGCCACCGCGGAGCGGAGGGACTCCATCCGAAACCGTCGAAGGAGGAGAAAACGGTTGAGCTTTTTGAGGTCCAAAATGGGCCGCACCGAACCTCCCTTCTTGGGAACTACAAAGAGGTTCGAGTAGAACCCTTGGAATCTTTCCTCTAGAGGAACGGGGGTAATCACCCCCCTGTCCAGTAAGGCTTGAACGGCCGCGGAGAACGCAGCCGCGTCTTTCGGGTCTCGCGTGGGGCGGGAGCGAAAGAACCGATCCGGAGGGAAGGATGCAAATTCGATTTTGTATCCGGAGGACACAATTTCGAGGGCCCAGGCGTCGGAGACGTGAGCCATCCAGACGTCCTTGAAAAGGAGGAGCCGGCCCCCACCCGGGTGGGTGGGGGCGCGCCTTCAGGCAGAGGACTGTTTTGCTGCGGGTGTGCGGGCAGCCTGCGGCTTGCGCCAGGAGGGCTGCGCCCGAAAAAACGGCTTCCTACGCTTGTCCTGGGGAGGAGCCGAAGCGGCAGCTGTGGTGGGAGCCCCAGAGGCCCTGCGGGAGGACCGAAAACGAGACGCACCAGGGCGTCCGCGGGGGGCGCCCCTGGCTTGGGGTTGAGGAAGATGGGTGCTTTTACCACCCGTGGCCTCTGAAATAAGTTCGTCTAAGCGGACCCCGAAAAGGCGGGAACCCGCAAACGGTAGCCCCGCCAAGGAACGTTTGGAGGCAGCGTCCGCTTTCCAGACCTTCAGCCAGAGCTCCCTCCTGACGGCAACTGCCAGGGCGGAGGAGCGTGCAATAAGGGCTCCCGCATCAAGGGAGGCCTCACAGACAAAATTCCCGGCCCGAATAATAAGCTGGGCCAAGGAACGTAGGTCCTGGATGGGGATGTCCGAGTCCAACTCCTGTTCCAGCTGCGTACCCCAAGCAGAGATTGCTTTCCCTGCCCAAGCAGAGGCAAAAACCGGTCTGAGGGCAGAACCGGAGGCAGCAAAAATGCCCTTGGACAGGGTCTCCATGCGACGGTCCTCCGCTGACTGAAGAGAAGACCCGTCGGGAACAGGGATGGCCGTGTTCTTTGACAGCCGGGCCACAGGGGGGTCCACCTTGGGTGGGGAAGACCAGGTGGCCACGACATCGGCTGGAAAAGGATAGCAAATGTCCAGCTTCTTTGGGTTGACAAAACGGGCGTCCGGGCGAGCCCAAGCCTTAGACACCACGGAGGAGAAATCAGAGTGGATTGGAAAGACTTTTGAGGCCTGCCTGGGTCTGATAAAGGAGACGCTAGCTGCGTCCGAGCTAGGGGGGTCATCCTGCACCTTAAAGGTGTCACGTATATCAGAGATGAGTTGACCCATCGCTGAGGCTAGCTTGGACGGCAGGGCCGAGTCCATTTCCAAATCTGAAGCCGCCAATTCACCTTCAGAGAGCGAATCCTTTGGAGAGGAGAGGCTCGTCTGGGTGCGCACGCGTGGCGGGGAGAGGGAGGCATCCGAGGAGGAGGCTCGCTCTACTCTAATACGCTTCTGAGAGTGCCTAGCTCGGGAGGGGTCACTAGGAGAGGGTGAACCCGCTGCAGCGGCAGAAGCAGTGGACCCGGAGGGCGCGACAGTCAGAGTGGCGTCCTGCGGGGTAGGTGGCCTGTCTATTAGGCGGCCCACGACATGAGTGAGGCTTTCCACGGCCTGGGACAGGGATCTAGCCCAGTCAGGCGGGTCAGAGGAAGCAGGGAGCGACACAGCGGGCGACTGAGGCTGCGGTGGAGCTCGGCATGCAGTACAGTGCAGATCAGACTGCCCCCGGGGAAAGGGTTCCCTACAAGCAGTACAGGCATGGTACCATGGCTTGGCGGCTGCAGAAGGGTCTGACATGGTGGAAAGATGTTGCACTTAAAAGTGAAAACCAAGCAACAGTACTGTGGCACGGAGGGGGTTAAACAGTCCTACCAGACCCGGAGCTGAATGTGTAAGGAAGCTCCGCCCCCCCTCTGCCGCGCTGAAGCCGAAGCAGAGCCGCGCGCGCGCGGCAAAATGATTTTAACCCCCAAGGATGTTGAAGTGCCGGCCATGACATGGCGCCGTTCATGCCAGGAAAACGGCTCCCACCGCGCCTAGATGTAGCAGACGGCTTGCATGTCTGCAGCCGTCCCCTGTAAGGCAGCGTTCTAGGACTTGCCCAGATAAACTGCCCTCCAACTAAGCCCGGTAACGTCCCGATATGCGGGGGGGGGGGGGGGGGCGGGGGTTGTCCGGGATTGTAGCAGTGGCCATGTAACAGTGGCCATGTTGGTAGCAGCGGTGGGAGGGAGGAAGGGGAGGCTGGAGCAGCCACTCTCACCATACGCTGTCTTCGCCCTCAGTCCATCCAGCGGGGGTCGCCCCTTCAGCTCCTGGCACCGCGGTGGCAGGAAGCCGGGGGAGGGACTTGGCGTGCGGGCGACCCTGAGCTGGCGGGACGCAGGGGAGCGAGGCTGCCCTGGTCCACCTTGTCTTCTGTGGGGGAGGCGGCAGTGCGGAATTACCGGCACTGGCGCAACTCAACCCCGGGAGAAACAGAGGGGTCTAATGCGCCTCTGTTGTCCCTGTAGGTAGAAAAAAAACCGAGTTAAAAACAACAAATACGTAAAAATAAAAATCATAGGATAACAACCCTGCATAAGCAGGGGGTGTCTTGCCTCCTTGGACACTAAGCAAAAACTGGCAGTCTCTTCTCCAGGCTGAAGGGTATAGCTGATGGAGGAGGGGCTTACAGCTTTCGCTTAGTGTCACGCCTCCTAGGGAGCAGAGCTATACCCATGGTTTCCTGTGTCCCCCAAGGAATATGGGCGAGAAAAACCCTTTAACGTGTTAAATACACAGCTGAAGCAAACCTTAAATTGGCTTTTTCAATGCAACTATACAATGCAGCTGTATATCGTTCAACATAAAGATGAACTAAAATGACGACAGGAATATTCCTATCAGTAAGAATAAATCATCCTAGAATTCCAGCACGGATTGGGGAGATCGAAATCTACATGGCACCGATCCAGGCTAGGCGGTGCAGATTACTAGCGCCACTCATTAGCACAGTGCCTCAGGTCACTCAGGTACCGGCAAGTGTAGCCCTGCAAACCTGTGGGACTTGCATGTCGCAGATTTACTGCCCACAAACAGCATGTGACAATCCCTTAAATGGTTAATAAGTGGTCTCCTGTCCAAATCCCACATTGACATCCGACCAGTCCCCCCACTAATAACAAAGGTGCGACTCACTTTATGACGCACAGTACGTAGAGTATGTCCGCCTGGTCCTGAAGAGTAGGACACTCTTTAAGCTGCTCCACTAGTTTCTTGCAGTCCACGTTACCATGAGAGTCTTTCGGCAAATTTAGATCTGTCTCTGTTGTCTGTAAGAAAGTATAATGATGCCTAATGGGGACTTGTCACCTCCCCTGCTATGTCTCTTTTAGGCCTCTTTCACATGAGCGTGACTGATTAGGTCCGGATGCGTTCAGTGAAACTCGCACCATTTTGCAAGCAAGTTCAGTCAGTTTTGTCTGTGATTACGTTCAGTTTTTTCCACGCGGGTGCAATGCGCTTTGATGCGTTTTTCATGCGCGTGATAAAAAAAACTGAAGGTTTACAAACAACATCTCCTAGCAACCATCCGTGAAAAACGCAGAATATAGAACATGCTGCGTTTTTTCACACAACGTAGAACTGATGCGTGAAAGAAAAAAAAAAAAAAAAAAAAGTACACTCATGTACACAGACCCATTGAAATGATGGGTCAGGATTCAATGCGGCTGCTATGCATTCACGTCACACATTGCACCCACGCGGAAAACTCGCTCGTGTGAAAGAGGCCTTAGGCTTCGTTCACATTTCCGTTTTTTTTTTCACTGACGTGTGCTATCGGCATTTTCCATGGACAGCATATGTACTCATTGATTGATTTTTTTTAACATATCTGTTTGCACATCAGTAGTTTTTACTGACCGTGGGTCACTGAAAAATATCATGCACTCCTTTGGTCTGTGCTGCGGACCAAACACGGCCATTGAAGTCTATGGGTCTGTGAACGAACACAGACACAACATGAATGGCATCAGAGTTTGGTCCGTTTTTTTTACTGACCACTAATAGGAGATGCTCTGGAAATTAAACTTTCAGCTGAGCATCGTCTGTGGCATACGGATGACACACGGAGGGCAAAAAGCAGACACGTGGACCAGACACGGATGCTTCATGGACATCTTCACAGATGAAACACAGACTAATTTTTTCACGGATGTGAAACAGACACAGAAATGTGAATGAGACACAGAAATGTGAATGAGGCCCTATGGTGTCACATCATTCTCAGTAAGGCTACATTCACATTTCCGTGTCCGTTTCACATCCGTGAAAAAAATCAGTCCATGTTTCACCTGTGAAGCATCAGTGTTTGGTCTGGGTGTCTGTTTTTCACCCTCCATGTGTCAGCCCTAATCCATGGACACTGCTCAGATGAAAGTTCATTTCCAGAGCATCTCCTATTAGTGGTCAGCGAAAAACGGACCAAACACAGATGCAATTCATATTGTGTCCATGTTTTTTCACGGATACATAGACTATAATGGGTGCTTTTGGTCCGCATTTAGTAAAAAAAATACTGATGTGTGAACAAACATTAAAACCAAATGGGTACGTGTGCTGTCCGTGGAAAATGCAGACAGCACACGGAAATTATTAGTAAATACTTGTATGTCCCAAGAAATTCTGGAGAATCTTTTTTTGTTAGATCTTTTTGCGCTCTGATGTTTCTCTGTTATTCCTACTAGAAATGTATACATAAATTGATAACCCAGTGTTATAAGTGGAGACCTATACACTGACACTATCCAACCAGAGTCAGACAGTGTAAGGACATGTTCCTTTGACAAAGGGATGTATATATTTATAGGAGGAATAACAGAACGGTAAAACACAGAGTTCAATGAAAAGATGCTCCAGAATTGTCATTACATGAGGAAGTATTTACATGGCGGGAGAGGAGACAGGTCCTCATGAATCCAAAGCCAAGGTCACTGATGCACTTTCACATTATGTCATTGCATGCTGCATTGAGGACAATACTATAGGACATTCAGGAACTGCATTAAATATTATATTTAAAGGGGTTTTCCGGGCTTTTAATATTGATGACCTATCCTGCTATATCTATGGCAAAGCAGCAGCGAGCAAGAAGAGAGAAGGCATGTGCACACTGCGCGTGCCTTCCCTTCAAACAGCTGATCGGCGGGGGTGCCCGGTGTCGAACACCCGCCGATCTGATATTGATGACCTATCCTGAGGATAGGTCATCAATATTAAAAGCCCGGAGAACCCCTTTAAATTAGAGACCAGGGCACACCCAAAAAGTAATACAACTCCCTTTACAGACGGAGTGACAGAGCATTACTAAACACAACATCCGGATTTGCACACTCCACGATTGGGGTATTTTTGGCCATCATGTGCAGACACAATATAGCAATTTTTGGCACCGTTATGCTTTATGATAAGGGTTTATACCTACACAATTTAACAGTGCTATTAAAGGGCTTCTGTCAGCAGATTTATATCTATGAAACTGGCTGACCTGTTCTATGTGCATTTATATCTGCAGTGCTGAGAAAAATGATGTTTCACTATATGCAAATGAGAATCCAGGAGCAACGGGGGCGTTACCATTACACCTAGAGGCTCAGCTCTCTCTGCAACTGCTGTGCCCTCTGCACTTTAATTGACAGGGCCAGGCAGTGAAAACATCATCACACTTGGCCCTGTCAAAGTGGAAAGGACGCAGCAGTTGCAGAGAGAGCAGAGCCTCTAGGAGTAAGTGGTCTCTGACTGCCGCATAAAAGTGTATCAAGAAAAATATTACTACCTGAGGTTTGTTAAGTTGAGGAACCTCTAAGAGATTTAAAGACTTTCGATGACCGCTTAAATTTTTAGCAGGTAGAAACAAAGATGAATCTGAAATTATATAGAATTTCATACATTAGTCTACACCTCAAAAAGCACAACCCAGGTACTTCGTTCTATGGTTGGAAAGCCATTTAAAGGATAACTGTTATATTTTTTTTTGAGAAGATCCTCATAATGTAGGAATCAAAACAGCCGTAACTAAGGGGGAAACTCAAGGAAAACCATGGTAAGTGAAGAAACTAAAGATTGCTTTATGCATAATGCTGCTGCAACAGTAACATATGCTAAAATTGATTTTTTTGATGAAAATATGACAGTTATCCTTTAACTATATCGGAAACACACATTTGATTAACATTGGCTCTCTAATTAGCAAATGTAAAATCTAGCATATTTCTCATATATCTGATACTGCTGGAAACCATCAATAAGCTGATGCTGATTTATAACAGTCATGGCTATGAATGGCATTTATCATGTAGACAAAGTTAATACAAGGCACTTATTAATGTATAATGATTGTCCATATTGCCTACTTTGCTGGCTTGATTCATTATTCCATCACATTATACACTTCTCGCTTCCATAGTTACGACCTTCCTGCAATCCAGCAGTGGTGGCCGTGCTTGAACACTATAGGAAAAGGCGCTGGTGCTTTTTCCTATAGTGTGCAAGCACGGCCACCGATGTCGGTTTGCAGGGTGGTCGTAACCATGGAGACGAACAGAGTATAATGTCATACAAAAATGAATCCAGCCAGCAAAGGAAGCAATATGAATAATAACAATACATAAGTGCCTTGTATTAATTTTATCTACATAATGCATGTACATGATAAATGCAATTTGCTGAAGTGAGACAATCTCTAAGTATTTTCATTTTCTTAATTCCCAGAGAACCCCCTTAAGGTGACTTTTTTAGAATAAAATATTGCATATGAGGAACAACATTGTAGTTCACCATTATATAACTTTTATTTCTCATCAGTTTCCTTTCTATGTAAACTCCATCTGTAATTGTCATTTTCCACGAGTTCAGCTCCAGGAATATCATAGACGAGCTGGTTTGAGGTCTGCCATACAAAGCGCCCTCAGAGGCAGCAGCATGGAGGACATTATACAGCAGTACTGAGTAGGGTAGCTGTGAATGCTCTAGGCATGACATTCTTTTCTGGCATTTTCTTCTTCAAGTTTCTGTATAAAACATGGTATTTGAGCTGCAGGCAGTGTGTTATAGAGCAGGAGGAGCTGAGCAGATTGATATATAGATTTAAAGGAAAGGATACAGTAAAACTTGTAATTTATTCATGTTCTTTCTGGGCTTTGAAGTTAAAGAGACGGTCCCATCAGTGATTGACAGCCTTACCTCTATGAATGTGTATACAGATAGCTGTCATCACTGATAGGACCGCCTCCTGGACTTCAAAGCCCAGAATGAGCAGAAATTTGAATGACATTATTACAGGTTATAATTAATCTGTACCCCCAAAACTATATATCAACCTGCTCAGCTCTTCCTGCTCTAACATGGTACCTGTAGCTTACATTGCATTCTCATGGTGGCAGGTTTCCTTTTACCACTTCATACATGTACGGCGGATGTCGGGTCTTTAAAGATGGCGCCCACTCTGGAGCGAGCGTCACAGCTAGTGGATGCCTGCTGTTTGATACAGCAGACACCCGCAGCTAATGTCTGCGACCAGTGGTAAAGCCGGTTGCTGACATTTAACCTCTCAGATGCCGTGGTCAAATGTGACCACAGCATCTGAGAAGCTGGAAACCCTGAAGTGTGTGCTTCACGGGCTTGAATGCCTGCCCCGGACAGTGACTGGAGAAGGTGCTCATTCAAAGTAATGAGCCTGTATTAGGCTTCCAGGTTTGTTACTTGTATATTAAAGATCAGGCCAGCAGGTGGCAGCACTGAACTGTAATATACCATTTTTTTTTCTTATTGTCTTCCTCTAAACCTTGGTGGGTCTTATGGGCCTATGCGTCTTATAGGGCGGTACCTATTTCTGTATAGGATAATGGAGAAACTTCTATTAGCCTATACCAGGGATGCGGCCCTCCAGCTGTTGTAAAACTGCAATTCCCACCATGCCCTGCTGTAGGCTGATAGCTGTAGACTGTCTGGACATGCTGGGAGGTGTAGTTTTGCAACAGCTGGAGGGCTGCAGGTTGGGCATCCCTGCCCTATACAAATTGCAATCTGATGATTGCATGTTTTGGTCCACTTGGGGACCTAATAAAAAGTAAAAAAATAAAAATCCAAAATCCAAATACTTAAACAATAAAAAAAAAAACTAAATCATGGGCATCACCGAGTGTGAAAATGCCCGTACTATTAAAATATGAAAAACGTTCCCATGCAGTAAATGCGGCGGGAAAAAATTGCCCAATTCGCCTATTTTTTTAGCACTTTACCTCCCAAAAATAATTGATCAAAAAGTCATATACCCCCCAAAAAGGTATTATCACAAACTACAGATAGTCCTGCAAAAAATGAGCCCTCATACATCTCTGTTGCTGTATCTATAAAAAAGTTATTCAAGTTTTTTTTTCAGTATTAAAATGCAAGAAAAACGACACATATGCAGTATAGATGTAATCATACTGACCTGGAGAATGAAGAGCACAAGTCATTTTTACTGCATAGTGAACGGTGTACAAACAAAACCCGTAAAACTGTGGCGGAATTGCGTTTTGTTTGTTTTTTCCAATTCCACCCCATTTTTTTAATTTTTTTCCTGCTTCACACTACATTGTATGCCATATTAAATGGTGGCATTAGGAAGTACAACTTGTTCCGCAAAAAACATAAAAATAAAAAAAGTTATGGCTCCGGGAAGGCAGGGAGCAAAAAACAGAAATTCAAAAATGGAAAATCGCTGCATCAGGAAGGGGTTAAAGGGATTTCTAGGAATAACATATTAATGACCTATGCATAAGACAGATCACCAATATGAGACTGGTGTAGGTCCGACAATCGGCACCCCCAATCAACTGTTAGCAGCTGCAGTTCCAGAAGAACACAACGTAAGGAGCCGGAACACCTAATCAAGTGAATGTGGGCTGAGTGGACATTTAAAAGAAAATGGACGCAGATATATGCATGACTGTTGAAGTTACAGGTCCACAGCTTGCATTGTGAAAGTGAAATATTCTGATGGCAACACTTCCTGTTCTCATTTCTGTCAAGTACAGTGATGTCGTGCAGACCATGTGTGGATCTGCAGCAACGTTCTCACAGATACACACAACAGCCACCGTTCACTACTACATGGATTATTACACGGGCTAGACATGGACTAAATAAAACATATTTAGCACATGGTTTACATGTTTTTACTAAACTAAATGAACGCAAGTTTGGGCAGCCTCTTAGGCCTGGCCACCAAATTTAGTTCTAGATCGATCGATAGATATGAGATAGATAGATAGATAGATAGATGGATATGAGATAGATAGATGGATATGAGATAGATAGATGGATATGAGATAGATAGATGGATATGAGATAGATAGATGGATATGAGATAGATAGATGGATATGAGATAGATAGATATGAGATAGATAGATGGATATGAGATAGATAGATATGAGATAGATAGATATGAGATAGATAGATATGAGATAGATAGATATGAGATAGATAGATATGAGATAGATAGATATGAGATAGATAGATATGAGATAGATAGATATGAGATAGATAGATAGATATGAGATAGATAGATATGAGATAGATAGATAGATAGATAGATAGATAGTCCAAAGGCTTGTGAGCAGCACAGAAAAAAATATAGTTTAGGGCGGGTGCTAGAGGCTGATGGAGCGATCCAATCACCCAAAAAGATAGATAGAGAGACCCCTAAATATTTGGTCTGTGAGGTATGAGAAGATCCAGTAGAGCGCCAAGTCTGTGACGTCAAGAAATGACAGCATTTGTAACAGGAGGTAGAGGTCAACTGTGCTGAAGGCTGAGGACAGAACATTTGGCAGTTTTTAGATTACTAGTTTGTTCGGTTTGGCAGGTTCTATAGCGTGGTGGGGTCAGAAGCCAGATTGTAGCTGGTGAAAAGGTGAGTTGGAGAGGTAGATGGAAATGGAAAGAACATCATGGTACTTTTTTATCGTGATATGCTCAAGAGTGAGCAATTTAAATGGATGAGTGGTATATGAATGTCATGGTGCGCTTCTTAAAACTTACTGACCTAATTACAAGAAGAGATACTTAATCACAAACAAAAGCAGATGTCTCTAAATAAGTCTACTTACGGGGTACTTCCAGGCCCTTTGACTTGGCCATTAATGAGAGTATGTCACGAGTAGAATGGAGAGCACTAAATGCCTGGAATTTCGAGGAGTTAGTAGAGATGGAAGGTAAGTGTGCTGTAGCGCCAACACTTTGCTGCAACTGGTTTATATACTGATCAAGCTCATCCAGTGCTTCATCTGAAAAAAAAAGCAAACCATAATGTATCTAATACATGTTCTGTGCAGCTCCTTGTATCTCAGAACCATTGCATTGTGTGTAGCTCGCAATATAAAGCTACTGTTGAATCTTAAAGGGAGTCTGTCACATAATCTGAGCGTTTTAGACCGCTCAGATCAGGTTATAGACTGTTTGGCCCCCATTACAATGGTACCTCTCTTGTCTGCGTTCCTTGCCGAGCCCTTAAAAAAAAAAAAGAAGAGATTTTTGTATAACTTACCAGTAAAATCTTTCTCGCTCTTCATTGGGGGACACAGGAACCGTGGTATAGCTATGTCCTCTAGGAGGCATTGACACTAGTAAAAGCTGTTAGCTCCTCCCCTGGCAGCTATACCCCCCTCCAGCCTGGAGAGAGAGCTTCAGTTTGTGAACACGCAGTAGGAGAAGCAAGCTAATCAAGAAAAAACATGGAACACCAACCATGCCAAAAGACCCAAAGGGGTTCTAACCAGCAACACCCACACTGTGGCCGAACAACAATACTGGGTGGGTGCTGTGTGTCGCAATGAAGAGCGAGAAAGAGATTTTACTGGTAAGTTATACAAAAATCTCCTTTTCTCGCCCATATTCATTGGGGGACACAGGAACCGTGGGACGTTCAGGAGCAGTCCACGGGGAGGGAAAACCATGGAAGCAAGCGTCCCTGCTGTATCCAAGAAACTGCCGCCTGCAAGACCATGCGGGCTAAGCAGCGGCCGCCGATGCATAAGAATGCACCTGGAAAAATTTTGTGAGTGTGTGTAAGGAGGACAGGTAGCCGCGTGCTACACAACTGCGCAGCCGAGGCGCGATGCCTCAGAGCCCAAGAAGCGTCCACCGCTCAGTGGAGCGAGCCGTGACACCTAAGGGCGGAACCCCGCACCGGGTGCGGAATGGTACAGCATTTGCAGACTGAATCCATCGTGCAATTGCCACCTTGGAGGCCGCCAATCCTTTACGTGGAAACCCTGGATGACAAAAGAGGGGTTCCGTACGCCGGAAGGGACTGGAGGCTGCCAATAATGATCAGAGCCCTGACGTCAATGACGTAACTCCCTTCCCTAGGGAGTGAAGGAGAGGGACAGTGAAGGAAGGAATTTCTACTTTGATGTGGAAGACAGAGACCACCTTCAGGAGAAAAAGGGAATGGGCCGGAGAACCGCCTTACCCTTGTGAAGACCCAGGAAGGTTCTCTGCAAGAGAGCATCCCCAACTCAAACACCCGTCTGATGGATGTGAGAGCCACAAGAAAAAACTACCATCTAGGACAGGAGCCGGAGAGATATCTCCCCAAGGGCTCAAAGGGAGAAGGCAGGAACGGTGAGAGAACTATATTCAGATCCCAAGGCGGTAAAGGACGGTACGGAGGAACCGTATGTGCCACTCGCTGAAGGAAAGTTTCCATGGGCACCAGGGGAACCAGAAGAAGCTGGAAGCTGCCCCAGGATAGAAGCGCCAACACCTGAGCCATCAAGAAAACTAAGGGCTAAACGAAGGTCCAACCCTGATTGTAGAAAGGATAGGACCGTGGAGAGAGAAAAAACGGAGTGAGGGAATGTCCCGGCTTTCATAGAAGCCCAGGAGGACCGCCAGGTCCTATAATAGATCCAGGGCGGTGCAGGCGTCCCGGCCTGAATCATAGTGCAGATGACGTCCGCCGAAAAAACTTCATCCACCTCAGGATGACAGTTTTAATAGACATGTCGTCAACCAAGACCATAAATGCCGATGCAAGACCGGACCCTGAAAGAAGGTCGTCTCTGAGTGGCAGTAACAAGGGACATCTCCTGGAAGGAGAACGAGGTCGGCGTACCACACGCAACGGGGCCAATCCAGAGCGACTAGGATTTGTCGGAATACCCTCCATCTGATCCTCCGTAGAACCTTCTGTAGGAGAAAAACGAGATTTTTGTATAACTTACCAGTAAAATCTCTTTCTCGCTCTTCCTTGGGGGACACAGGAAACCTTGGGTATAGCTCATCTCCATAGGAGGCGTGACACTAAGTGAAAGACTGTTAAGCCCCTCCTCCAGCAGCTATACCCTCAGCCTGGAGCGAGCGACTACCAGTTATGTGCCCAAGTAGTTAAAACAAAGGCAAGGATCAACCAAATTAACACCAACAAGTCAAAACTCCCGTCAGGGCAACCAAAACAATGGGTGGGTGCTGTGTCCCCCAAGGAAGAGCGAGAAAGAGATTTTACTGGTAAGTTATACAAAAATCTTGTTTTCTCGCCCAATTCCTTGGGGGACACAGGAAACCTTGGGACGTTCAAAAGCAGTCCACAAATAGGGAGGGACCACAACCCAAGATGAATTAAAGCACCATAGGCATTAAGGCACCGCCGCCTGCAAGACCAGGCGGCCCAAAGCAGCATCCGCCGATGCATAAGTGTTCACCTTGTAGAACTTGGTGAAAGTGTGCAAAGAAGACCAGGTGGCCGCCTTACACAATTGTTTAGCCGAAGCTCGATTTCGCTGAGCCCAGGAAGCCCCGACCGCTCTGGTAGAATGAGCGGTAACACCAAAGGGCGGTTCCCTGCCCTTAGCACGGTAAGCCTCAGCAATAGCCATCTTGATGAAGCGGGCAATAACCACTTTAGATGCCGCCAGCCCCCTGCGCGGACCCTCCGGAACCACAAATAGAGAATCCGAGCGCCGCAAGGGTCTAGTTACATCCAAGTAGATCCTCAGAGCCCTAACAACATCCAGACGGTGAAGATCCCGTTCCCGAGGATGAGACGGGGACGGGCACAGAGAAGGAAGGACAATATCTTCATTCAGGTGAAAAGCGGACACCACCTTCGGAAGGAAATCCGGAGCCGGGCGGAGAACCACCTTGTCCTGGTGAAAAACCAAGAGGGGTTCTACGCAAGAAAGTGCCGCCAATTCAGACACACGCCGAAGAGACGTGATGGCAACGAGGAAAAAAACTTTGCAAGACAACAAGCGAAGGGAAACCCTGCGCAAAGGCTCGAAAGGAGAAGATTGGAGAGCCGTCAGCACAACATTAAAGAGGACCTTTCACCGATTCTTACCCTATGAACTAACTATACAGATATGTAGAGCGGCGCCCGGGGATCTCACTGCACTTACTATTATCCCCGGGCGCGGCTCCGTTCTCCTGCTATGCCCTCCGGTATCTCCGCTCACTAAGTTATAGTAGGCGGAGATACCAGTCCCTAAGTTATGGTAGGCGGAGTCTGCACTAGCGCTGGCCAATCGCAGCGCAGAGCTCACAGCCTGGGAGGTTATTTTCTCCCAGGCTGTGAGCTCTGCAATGCGATTGGCCAGCGCTAGGGCAGACTCCGCCTACCATAACTTAGGGAACGGAGATACCGGAGGACATAGCAGGAGAACGGAGCGGCGCCCGGGGATAATAGTAAGTGCAGAGAGATCCGCGGGCGCCGCTCCACATGTATGTATACTTAGTTCATAGGGTAAGAATCGGTGAAAGGTCCTCTTTAAGATCCCAAGATGGAACGGGAGCGCGATACGGGGGAGCATAGTGAGCAACCCCCTGAAGAAAAGTCTTAACTGGACCGAGCGGAGCCAGAGGTCGCTGAAAAAGGATCGAAAGCGCTGAGATCTGACCCTTTAGGGTACTGAGACCTAAACCCAAGTCCAGACCAGACTGCAAGAAGGATAAAATCGTGGGGAGAGAAAACCGAAGGGGATGAACATCTAAGGTCTCGCAGAAATTCAAATAGGCCCGCCAGGTTCGGTAATAAATCCTGGACGAAGCCGGTTTACGCGCACGAATCATGGTACGGACCACGTCAGCAGAAAACCCCCGCCGCGTTAGGACCGCGGTTTCAATAGCCACGCCGCTAAACGTAGCGACCCTAAATGCTGGTGGAAGATCGGCCCTTGAGAGAGGAGGTCTTCTCTTAGAGGCAGAGGCAAGGGGGCGTCTGCCAGGAGCAACATAAGGTCGGCGTACCAAGGACGACGAGGCCAATCCGGGGCTATTAGGATCGCAGGCGTGCCCTCCGCCGCGATCTTCCGAAGGACTCGTGGAAGAAGAGGCAGGGGCGGAAAAACGTAGAGGAGAGAGAACTCCGTCCAGGGAAGGACGAGCGCGTCCGCGCCGTAAGCGTCCGGATCCTTGGTTCTGGCCATGAAGGTGGGAAGCTTGTGGTTGAATCTGGAGGCCATGAGATCCACGTCCGGACGACCCCAACGGAGGCAAAGAGACTCGAAGACGTCGGGGTGCAGAGACCACTCGCCCGGGTCGATCGTCGTCCGGCTGAGGAAATCCGCCGCCCAATTGTCCACTCCCGGGATGTAAATGGCCGAAATGGCTGGAACATGAATTTCCGCCCAGCGAAGGATTAGAGACACCTCCCTCATCGCCGCCGCGCTGCGAGTGCCCCCCTGATGATTTATGTATGCCACAGCCGTGGCATTGTCCGATTGGACACGAACAGGGTGACCCTGAAGCAGCGAAGTCCAATGCCGGAGTGAAAGGAGAACCGCCCTCAGCTCCAGAACGTTGATCGGCAGTTTGGACTCCGATGGAGACCAAGTGCCTTGTACGGACCGAGGAGGAAACACCCCCCCCAACCCCGCAGACTGGCATCGGTGGTAATCACCAACCAAGTTATCGGCAGGAAGGACTTCCCTTGGAGAGGGGTCCGTAACCACCAGAGGAGAGGGGAGCGAACCTGGGGGGGGGGGGAAGGGGAAAGTACTGATCCAGACTTTCCTGGGACTTGTCCCATGCGGACAGAATGGCAGTCTGAAAGGTGCGGGAGTGATACTGCGCGTAGGGGATTGCTTCGAAACAGGACACCATCTGTCCCAAGACCCGCATGCTGAACCGGAAGGAAGGATGGCGGTGGGTCAGAAGGCTCCGAACCCACCGATGAAGGAGCTGGCGCTTCTCTGACGGAAGCCGAACCTCCGCTGCATCTGTATCCAGCAGCATCCCCAGAAAGATCAGTTGCCTGGATGGAACAAGAGCGGATTTGGGAAGATTGATAATCCAACCGAACCGGCGTAAGGTTTGTAGCGAGAGGTCCACACTGGCGGATGTCAGTGACAGAGAGGGTGCCTTGATAAGGAGATCGTCCAAATATGGAAGAAGAAAAACTCCCCTGGAACGAAGTAAGGCGAGGACAGGGGCAAGGACCTTTGTGAAAACGCGAGGGGCCGTCGCCAGCCCGAAGGGGAGAGCAACGAACTGGTAGTGGTCGGACCCCACTGCAAAGCGCAGAAAGCACTGATGACACCGAGCGATTGGAATATGAAGGTAGGCGTCCTGGATGTCGATAGAGGCCAGGAACTCCCCTTTTTCCAGAGAGGCCACCACCGACCTGAGAGACTCCATCCGGAATCGCTGAAGACGAAGGAAACGGTTTAACCGTTTTAGATCCAGAATGGGACGAACCGAGCCTTCTTTTTTGGGGACCACAAAAAGGTTCGAATAGAACCCCTTGAATCTTTCTTCCATGGGAACCGGAGCGATGACCCCTTTGTCTAGAAGGGTGTGAGTGGCAGTCAAGAAATCGGCCGCCCCTTGGGGATCCCGGGGAACCCGGGAGCGAAAGAACCGAACTGGGGGGAGGGACGTAAACTCGAGTTTGTACCCGGAAGACACAACTTCGAGAGCCCAGGCGTCGGAGACGTGCGCCTGCCAGAAGTCCCTGAACAGGAAGAGACGTCCCCCCACCCGGGTGGGTGGGGGCGCAGCTTCAGGTAGTGTTCTGCTTGGTCGCGGGAGGGCGAGCAGGCTGTGACTTGCGCCAGGAGGGCTGGGTCCGAAAAAAAGGTTTCTTACGTCTGTCTTGGACAGAGTTAGGGGATGGACCTGAAGAGGTGCGAGGTGCGGGAGCCCTGCGGGAAGACCTGAAGCGAGAAAAAGTGGGACGGCCTCGAGTGGTGGTCCTAGTCCTAGATTGAGGAAGATGCGTACTCTTCCCCCCCGTGGCTTCGGATATGATTTCATCCAAGCGGGTCCCGAACAATCGAGAACCAGTAAAGGGAAGGCCAGTAAGAGACCGCTTTGACGTGGAGTCCGCCGTCCAAACCTTTAACCAAAGCTCCCTCCTGGCCGAAACGGCCAGGGCAGACGAACGGGCTATGAGAGCCCCCGCATCAAGGGATGCCTCACAGACGAATTTGCCGGCTTGAATGATAAGTTGGGCTAGAGCACGGAGGTCCTGAATAGGGACGTCGGATTCAAGCTCCTGATCCAGCTGAGAAGCCCACTCTGAAACCGCTTTTCCAGCCCAAGCGGAAGCAAAGACCGGCCGGAGGGCGGAACCGGAGGCTGCAAAGATACCTTTGGTAATGGCCTCTATACGGCGATCCTCAGTGGATTGTAAGGAAGAGCCATCAGCAACGGGAATAGCCGTGCTTTTTGCCAAACGGGCCACCGGGGGGTCGACTTTGGGTGGTGACGCCCAGTTTGTAATGCAATCCGCCGGGAATGGATAACAGATATCCAACTTCTTAGGCGGGGTAAAACGGGCATCAGGGCGGGCCCAGGCCTTGGAGACCACCGACGAGAAATCAGTGTGGAGGGGAAAAACTGCAGACGTCTGTTTATGGCGAAAAAAGGAAACACTGTTTTTTTCAGAATTAGGAGGATCATCGTGAATCTTAAAGGTATCACGAATATTGTTAATAAGATGGCCCACAGCAGAAGCCAGTTTTGAAGGCAAGGCCGAGTCCATATCACAATCTGAATCAACTAGTTCCCCTTCAGAGGGCATATCCTGTATCGAGGAAGGGCCCGACTGAGAGCTCACCCTTGGGGGTGATACTGAAGCATCCGAGGATGATAGGCGCTCCGCCCTAGACCGCTTCTGGGGTTGACGGGCTCTGGAGGTGTCGCCTGGAGAGAGGGACTCAGACGGGTCAGCTAAGATAGCGGACCCGGAGGGCCCAGCAGGGGAAATATCCGGCTGCGATAAGGGCAATACCTCTGCAAGGCGGCCCACAACGTTAGAGAGGCTGACCACAGCCTGGGAAAGGGATCTAGCCCAGTCAGGGGGATCCAAGAGGCCAGGGGGTGACACAACAGATGGCGGACCCTGTAATGGGGCTTTGCAAGCCGAGCAATGCGGGTCAGGCTGCCCTTGAGGAAGGGGCGCCTTACATGCGGTGCAGGTGTGATACCAAGGACCGGCCGGCGCTGAGGGGTCAGACATGTTGGCTGAAGTAATATAAAAGCGTCCAGGCCAGAGGGGTGCAGAGCTAGAAGGGGTCAACAGTCCTACCAGGTCACAGTGGGAGCGGACGGCAACAGCAGCGGCAACACCTGAGGTAAAAACGATCCGTTCTGAGAGCAGGCTGGCACGAAGAGGAGGCGGGGCCAGCGAGGAGCGGGAAGAAGACGTCCGCACCCCCGACTGAATGTCTAACATGTACAGGAGAAGCGGAACGAAGCTCCGCCCCCCGCTGGAACTTTCGCGCGCGCGCGATTCAAACAAATATGCCGCCGAGAAAATATTGCCCCCCGACCACCTCCTTATACACCGGCGGCGAATGACACACCGGTAGCCGGCAAGAGAAGTCAGCCGGCAGCTGAACACAGCGGCAGCACTGGCCGAGATAACAAAAGGCGGCCCCACATGGCCGCAGCCCCTGAGGTAAACCCTCCCCCACAGCACCGCTCCGTCCTGCTCCACACACAAAGGGGGGAAGCCGACAGTAAGCCTTGTAATGTGACAAGGCTAGGCAGAGGGAACACAGAAGTTAGAACCCTAACCGAGGGGGGGGGGGGGGGGGGGGGGGGGGGGGGTAGGAACAGCTGCATAGCCACCTCACCAGTCGACGTTTTCACCCTCAGTCCATCCAGCAGGGACGCCCCTTCAGCCACTGGCACCGAAGTGGCAGGAAGCTGGAGAGGGGCTTGCAGGCGGGCGACTCTTGTGCTGGCGGGATGCAGGGGAGCTGGGCTGCCCTGGTCCTCCTTTTCTTCTGTGGGGGAGGCAGCAGTGCGGATACCGGCACTGGCGCAGCTCAACCCCGGGAAAACAGAGAGGTCTTAGCGACTCTGTTGTCCCTGTTGAAAAAGGGAAAAATTTTGAAAATAATAAAAAGAGAAAAAAATAAAATCTTTAGCAAAGACAGCTCTGCAGTGCAGAGAGTGTCTTGCCTCCTTGACACTAAGCAAAAAACTGGTAGTCGCTCGCTCCAGGCTGAGGGTATAGCTGCTGGAGGAGGGGCTTAACAGTCTTTCACTTAGTGTCACGCCTCCTATGGAGATGAGCTATACCCAAGGTTTCCTGTGTCCCCCAAGGAATTGGGCGAGAAAGAAACACGTAAGGAGGGAGAACTCCCGCCAAGGAGATGTCAGGGCATCCATGTCGTATGCTTCCGGAACTTCTGCTCGGGAGAGAAGGTGGGGAGCTTTCGTGTAGATGCCGTTAGCACACCCACACCCATGGAAGGAGTCCCCATAGAAGGAGGGAGGTGGAGGGCACCACAGCCCACCAGTCAAGGCCGGAGCGTGTCTGGAATGGAAGGCCACCAAAAGAATACCCCGTGCAATGCAGATGAGGGATGGTAGTAACATAGGAACTACCAAGGCATGCCGGGTGTCAGAACCATGATCCAGAGGAGGAAAAGGACAGGGGAAGAATAGGCTAGTCCAAGCCCATTTCCCGTCTGAGACTGGCGCTATACAGAAGTAGCCAAGGATTAAGTGGCTGCGCAAAAAACTCTGCCTGAGGAGGAAGCCAGGCAAGGGGGGGGGGGGTCACACTGTATCGCTAGCCCCATACCCCAGCAGAAGAGGGGGCCACCAGCAAAGGCCACCGAACCTAGTGCTAGAAGAGTCCATCACCTGACGAAAGAGCTGAACAGACAGAACCCAAGTATGTAGTGGTAACACAATACTGCTCCCACAGTAGTAGCCAGCGCTTGCCCTATCATGACAAGAGGGGTGCTGATGGCTTGAGGGAAGCTGGAATTGGCCTCAGGGGAGCTGGAAATGGCCTCAGGGCATGAAGACCATTACAAAGAGTGAGGGAGGGCCAGGAGGGTTAACATACTCACCTAGTACAGTGTACTCACCTCTCTCTTTCCTGCCGCCATCTTCACCCCTCCTCTGGTCCAGCAGGGTCACCCCTTCAGCTACTGGCAGGACGCTGGAAAAGGGGGGCTTGGATGGGTGACCCCTTGGCTGGCGGGATGCAGGGGAGCGAGGCTGCCCTGGTCCACCTTGTCTTCTGTGGGGAAGGCAGCAGTGCGGATGACCGGCACTGGCACAACTCGACCCCGGGAGAACAGGGAGGCGAGGCGTCCACTGTTTTCCCATCTGAAAAGAAAGGGAAAAAATAAAATAAAATAAAAAAATCTTCAGGAGAATCCCTGCAGAGCAGGGAGGTCTTGCCTCCTATTGACACTAGAAAAAACTAAAGCTCTCTCTCCAGGCTGGAGGGGGTATAGCTGCCGGGGAGCAGCTAACAGCTTTATCTAGTGTCAACGCCTCCTAGAGGACATAGCTATACCCACGGTTCCTGTGTCCCCTAATGAATATGGGCGAGAAAAACACTTTATAAACTTAGGCAAATGAGCTCAGGCTAGTTTCCGGGGCGGTGTTACTGCCGCAAATGCCCAGAAAACCACACCTCTTTCAGCCCTCTGGCCCGCCCTTCTTTCCTACTATCACGTCCTCCTCTGACTCCCTGAGGAACAGCTAGTCATGTTGCGCATGCGCCGGTCTTTGGCGCGAAATCCAGACCGGCGCATGCGCAATATGACTAGCAGTTCCTCTGCCCATAATGGGCAGAGCAGTGTGCATGTGCAGGCCAGCAGTGGAGCGGTGCGCATGCGCAAGATCAGGAAGGCAGAGGAGGACGTGATAGTAGGAAAGAAGGGCGGGCCAGAGGGCTGAAAGAGGTGTTGTTTTCTGGGCATTTGCGGCAGTAACACCGCCGCGGAAACTGGCCTAGGCTCATTTGCATAAGTTTCTAAAATGTATTTTTCACGATCTCGGAGAGGGACACAGCCAAGAGAGGTACCATTGTAATGGGGGCCAAACAGTCTATAACCTGATCCGAGTGGTCTAAAACGCTCAGATTAGGTGACAGACTCCCTTTAAACTTCAGAACATCACAGAACATTCACAATTACAGCTGCATTCACAAAAGTGTTGGCTGCTGAGCTCAAATTTCCTAGAGTTCCCTGGTTCTTACCATTTTCACCGTGGTCCACCTGAAATGCGCCTAGTTCATGCTCATATTCATTATCTGGACTAGAGAAGCCTTCACTACTTTCATCAAAAAGCTTTTCATCGCAATCAGAATCCAGGAAACTTAAGTGAGTGAAAAATGATGTAGTAAGAAAATCGGATAACCTGCCATGTTTTACCCTGAAAAGAAAACAGTCATATAAGAAGAATATATTGGTTGAAGGTAACAATGCATCTTATCTTAAAGGGAACCCGTCACCTAGAAAATGCATATTAAACCGCCAGCAGTACCTTATTGCAGCCTGATTATAAAAAGGTGTCTGTGTCTTTTCTGTACAATGCGCCAAAAGTCTGAAAAAAGACTTTTATTCAACTGGCCACGCTATGTAAACGATCGTCTTGAAGTCAAGGGGACAGCGGCTTTCTCGCCTTAAGGCAAACGTGCCCCGCCCCCTTTCCGGACCCTTAGCGTTTGATTGATAGGAATTCCAATTCCTTCACCACTGGACGCTCAAACGTAGGGCCGGCTATTTGATTCCGGCACCCGCCTCTTGTATTAACAGGTCAGTTACCTTCATTGTTGGCGGTGCGCCCCCCCCCCCCCCCCCCCAACATCCCAGTATAATAAACATTGGTGGCGCAGTGCCAATGAGGGTTAAAAAAATAAAATAAAAATTAACTCGCCTCCTCCAATTGATTGAGTAGCTGCCGGTCTCCTGTTCTTTCTTCAGGACCTCTCAAAGGACCTGTGGTGATGCCACTGAGCTCATCACATGGTCCATTACCATGGTGATGGGTCATGTGATGGACCATGTGATGAGCGCAGTGACGTCACCACAGGTCCTTCGTTCCTCACAGATGAAGACAGAAGAGAAGCCGGGCTGCGCGAACAAGTGGATTAAGGTGAGTTAAATTATTATTTAT
The DNA here is from genome assembly GCF_905171765.1 of Bufo bufo. Lineage (NCBI taxonomy): Eukaryota > Metazoa > Chordata > Amphibia > Anura > Bufonidae > Bufo > Bufo bufo. Next base: position 145,729,339 of record NC_053391.1, on the reverse strand, counting down.
TTATTTTTAACCCCTCCAGCCCTATTGTACTAAGCATTCTGTTTTAAGAATGCTATTATTTCCCTTATAACCATATTATAACGGAAAATAATTACATCTACACAACCTTGAACCCAAACCTGAACTTCAGTGAAGAAGTTTGGGTCTGGGTACCACAGTCAGTTTTTTATCAAGCGCGTGCAAAACACATAAAAACTGAACAACGGAATGCAATTGCAGTCAAAACTGACTGCAATTGCGTACACCCACGCGGGTTTGCCGCAATGCACCCGGGACGCATCCGGAGCCAAAACGCGATGCCCGTCTGAAAGAGGCCTAAGGCAGTCGTTGGAACTGCCCGCCGGATCTGCCGATCTGGATGTGACTGAAAGCATTTGTGAGACGCATCCGGATGCGGATCCATCTCACAAATGCATTGCAAGAACGAATCCGTCTCTCCGCTTGTCACGCGGACAGACGGATCCGTCTTGTATCTTTTTACACATTTTTACCGGTCTGCGCATGCGCAGTCTGGAAGGACGGATCCAGCATTCTGGTATTTTGAATGCCGGGTCCGGCACTAATACATTCCTATGGGGAAAAATGCCGGATCCGGCATGTCTTCAGTTTTTTTTCGCCGGAGATAAAACCGTAGCATGCTGCGGTTTTATCTTTTGCCTGATCAGTCAAAATGACTGAATTGAAGACATCCTGATGCATCCTGAACGGATTACTCTCCATTCAGAATGCATGGGGATAAAACTGATCAGTTCTTTTCTGGTATTGAGCCCCTAGGACGGAACTCTATGCCGGAAAAGAAAAACGCTAGTGTGAAAGTACCCTAAAATATTAAGTTTAAAACCCCCCTTCCCCAATTTTACATATAAAATATAGAAACAATAAATAAATTAATAAATAAACATATTACATAGCGCTGCGTCCGAAAAGTCCAAACTGTTAAATTATAAAAAAATATCTCCTCTGCGGTGAGCGCCGTAACAGAAATAAATAAATAAATAAATAAAAACCATGCGATTCCCCATTTTTTTGTCACCTTGTCACCCCAAAAAAATAGGATAGGACTGTTCTATTATGGGACGAACGTTTCATAAAATGCATGCGGCTTTTTTTGATGTTTTTTTGTTGTTTACATAGCGTGGCCAGTTGAATAAAAGTATTTTTTCAGACTTTTGGCGCATTGTACAGAAAAGACACAGACACCTTTATAATCATGCTACAGGCTGCAATAAGGTACTGCTGGCGGTTTAAGCGGATCCCCAAGAATAGTATATCAAATGCACATTTACAGCCATAAAGATGTATTTATTTTATACACGTCACATACACTTCTGTCAAGATCTGCGGAACATCATTCAACAAGTGACCATGAAATTATTTTAAATATTAATGATTGTATATTAATTGAATATTTATGCCAGGATATTTTAAAATTATTATTAAAAAGGGTCCTGACTAGCAGGACCACTACCCTAATATCTAGAATGAAAGGCAATAATGAAACAGCATTGGCCTGTGCGGTACTTCAAGATTATCTCTAGGTAGCGGGGGCTACTATTTCTCCTTATGGAAGGCGCCACGTAGACATAAGGAGTCTTAGAGGCCACATAGTGCAAGGTAGCTATCCTATGAGTTAACGTTCAATCTTTTAAACTGGCCTTGAGACCTAATTCAGGATTACCCCAAAACAGCTGTCTGCAGATAAGGTGCTGGATTGGCTATAATCTTAGGTTATGTCTTACGGCCCGTTTAAAAAGAGAGCAAATTTGCTAATTTCTAGGTCTGAAATGGTGCAATTTTTTTGGGGGAAAAAAAGCTGAAATGCTGCTCATTTTATCCAGCTGTATTGCCCCTTTGTTCTGGTGTGGGCGCCAGCACTAGGACCCTCACAAGACACTGGTGATGTTCCTAACTGATAAGCCATCAAAGTCGAACATAGAAAATACTTTGTAGAGTATGCTCACGTGTGGAGGGTATACATTACAGTATCAGCACAGTGGATGACACTACCAAATGCTATCCATGCGCTGAAGAAAAAATCTGAACGGAAATTGGCATTCCATGTGGATTTTAAATCCGTAGCTACAAAATCCGCTATGCATTTTTCTGCACAAACCCCGTCCCGAGTGGATGGACCCTTAGGGTGGTCTCACACAACAGGGTACATGTACTAAACCTGTATACCAGTTTTACGGCATACAAAAGTCGCAATGTTTTATGCAAACACCATTCTGCACAAAAATATGTACAGTTCACAATTTTTTTTCTACGAGGCTAAGCACAAGATACAACAAACAGAAGTAAATCCAGCAGGAAGTAGAAGTTCTTCCTTGATATTTCCGATTCCCCTTAAATCCACTTCTAGCTTTGGCTTGAAAAAAACAAAACAAAAACATCAAAACCTGACATAAAAAGCTGTGCTTCCGGTCTTAGACATAGGTTACCTAGGATTGTTTTTCTATGGTTTGGGCCCATGAAATTTGCTCTAAGGGTCTTATTACACAAGCAGATTTGCTGCCCAGAACAAGCGCGGTTGGAAGCTAGTTTAGATGGATTTACGCAGAGCAATTATTGTGACAATATGTGTCCAGTCATTAGTGTGATCATTCATTCACATACAGCTTCATTCGTGTTAATAACTTACATACCTTGCACCTCCAAAGTATCCATCCTCAAGTTTTCTAATGGTGGCAAGAATAGCGGGATCTATGTCTGTGCCATCGTCATCTGAAACACAAATTAATGAGACCTACTGGTCAGTGTTTCATCATTTCATTAATGTGTACAGAAATCCAGGCTTCTTTCTGGTAGTTCCGCAGCTTAGAACTTTTGAGATGAACCTGGCTTCTCAGTGATATCATTTATCTATATTAACCCCTTAGTGACCAGCCTGTTTTGGGCCTTACTGACTAAGTGTTTGTTCTTCCTTTTTTGATTGTTGCCTTCCAAGAGCTATTACTTTTTTATTTTTCTGTCTATATAGTTGTATGAGGGCTTGTTTTTTGCGGGACAAGCTGTGGTTGTTATTGGCGCCATTGTGGGGTACACAATTTTTTGATGAACTTTTATTAACTTAGGGAGGGAGATGGGAAAAACAGATGGGACAACCAGTTTTTGCACTATAAATTCTACGGCGTTCATTTTTTCGGTATAAATAACATATCATCTTTATTCTCTGGGTCAGTACGATTACAGCAATATCAAATACATGTATTTTTTTGTTTTAATACTTTTGTGCAATAAAATCCCTTTTTTAAAAAAAAAAAAAAAAATTATCTTTTTACATTGCCGCTTCCCAAGACCCATAACTTTTTTATTTTTCTTTCTATGGAGTTGTGTCAGGGCTTGTTTTTTGCAAGACTACTTGTAGTTTTCATTGGTATTATTTTGGAGTAAATGACGCTTTTTGATCGCTTGTTATTAAGTTTTTTTCAGTGGCAACTAAGAATAAATTAGCAATTTTGTAAATTATACCGTAGGGGAGATTTTTTATTTTTTGCAATTTTTTTCATTGAAAAGCGTATTTTCAATGGAATTTTTTTAGTTTATAATTTTTTTTTCCCTTTTCTTTACCACTTAATAGTCCCACAAGGGGACTATAATAGACAACACATTTTGATTGCTTTTAAAATAAAATGCACCATCCCTATAGGAGAGGGGTGCACAACCTATGGCCAGGGGGCCATATGTGGTCCTTGATATCATTCTGTGTGGACCCTAACCATCTGGCAACAGACATGTATGTCTATGTCTTGCGGCTGCTCAAATGTATTTTTCATGTATTCTCCCATAAGATGGGAATCCTGAAACTTTAACTAGACATTAATATACTCTATGTCAGTTGTTAATACCCCTTGAAATTTTATTTTCGGCCCTTGAAATTGGTTCAGTCTGACAATGTGGCCCCCAGCCACAAAACCTTGTGGACACCCGGCAACAGTGCATTGCATTTTAATGTCAGTGCTTTACTGACATTGACCTGCAGTCTGCACCAGAGAGGCACAGCCTGCTGGAAAATACTCAAGGCTGACCCCAGCCAGCCTTTACACACATCGGCACCTCACAATCGCATTTGCGAGGTGCTAATGGAAGACACCTCTTTACATGCGGCGGGCACCATTGTCTATGGCATGTAAAGGATTTAACAGCCCAGATCGGCACTCCTGCCTGTCCGGGCTGTTAGAGCAGGAGCGCGGCTCTTATGTGAGAAAAAAAAAGTATGGGTGGTCACTAAGGGGTTAAACAACTAGGAGAATTTTATTAGGAGGCAAAGGTCATTTTCTGGCAGTCCATGCAATAGACAAGCAAACCAGATATATGCTGCTGTAGATTTGTTGTTTCCACCGGTCCCATGGATGGTTCCCTTCTATGTCCCTGAATAGGAAGGAGCTGTCCCATTGAATTGAATAAGACGACTTGTAATTACACTGCTCGCCACTGTGATGTCGACAGCGAGCAGGTAAACAATGAAGGGAAGGCTGCGCTCGCGCTGATCGGCAGGAGTGCCAACTAGACCCGCCCAGGACAGTGATGCAGCTAAATATTGAGGCGGGGCATGGGAGCTAATAGAACTACTGGAGGGGCACTGTGGGGGGACTGGCAGCATTATTGGGGGCACTCTAGGGGGACTTTTAATACCAAGGAACTATAGGATGCATTACCAGCCATTTTTTAATATGAGGGCACCATATGGGGCATTACTGGAGGCATTTTATTACTGGGGCACTATAACGGGATTTTCTGTACAAGGGCATTATTACTGGGGGCACTATAATGGCATTTTTAATGAGGGTAAAATAAGGGAAAATTAATGCTGGAGGCACTGTTAGGGGCATTTCTATTACAGGGGCATATTAGGAGACATTATTTTGCAGACAATATACAGGCATTATTACTGGGAGCACAATGTAGGGTTTTATTATTTTTACTGGGGGCATTTTAGAGGACATTACTTTTACTGGGGGCACTCTAGGAAGCATTATAGGGACATTATTTCTACTGGGGTCACGATTTTGTCAGCAGTATAATATTTGGAGGCATTGGGGAGCACAGTGTGCACAATATTGGGAGTGGCAACATGATGACATTGTTGGGACACCAAGATGGGGAGTTTGTGTTGAAAAGGTGTGGAGGGGAAAAACTGAGAAATCTAGCATGTCTGTGTAACAAAATCTGCAGAGACGACACGCGGCTGAAAGAGTTTGTCATGGCAGTCTGGGTCAAACGGAGGAGAATGTCTACATCACAGCAGTGCCATCTTAAGAGCATTATAGGCCCCCGGGCAATACAGTGCACTGGGGCCCTGTCTACACAATCACGCACTAGAATAAAAATGCAAATTATCAATAAGGCGATATTTATTGGTACTTTCAACAAAATCACGCCACTCCAACATTAATACCCACCAGCACCAGCAGTACCCACACCAGCATTACCCACTAGCACCAGAGTGTGTGTACATTTATATATATATCTATATTTATTTCGTTTTTTTAGTTGTATGATTAAAGTGGATGTAAACCCCCAAGTATGCAGTATAGCACCCTATAGTATACAGCACCACACAGTATGCAGTATAGCACCCTATAGTATACAGCACCACACAGTATGCAGTATAGCACCCTATAGTATACAGCACCACACAGTATGCAGTTTAGCACCCCACACTATACAGTACCCCACAGTATATAGTAGAGCAGTATAGACCCCCACACTATACAGCACCTCACTGTATACAGCACCCCAAACTATACACGATACAGCCCCCCACACTATACAGTACAGCACTCTACACTATACCGCACCCACAGTATACAGCCCCCCACACTATACAGTACAGCAGTATAGCACTCCCCCCACTATACAGCCCCCCCCCCCCACACTATACAGTACAGCAGTATAGCACTCCCCCCACTATACAGCCCCCCCCACACTATACAGGCCCCCCACACTATACAGGCCCCCCACACTATACAGTACAGCACTCTACACTATACCGCACCCACAGTATACAGCCCCCACACTATACAGTACAGCAGTATAGCACTCCCCCCACTATACAGCCCCCCCCACACTATACAGGCCCCCCACACTATACAGGCCCCCCACACTATACAGGCCCCCCACACTATACAGCCCACCACACAGTATACAGGCCACCCCCCCCCCCACACACAGTATACAGCCCACCACACAATATACAGCCCATTACACAATATATAGCCCACCACACAATATACAGCCCACCACACAGTATACAGGCCCCCACACAGTATACAGCCCCCCACACAGTACACAGCACCCCACTATACAGTAGTTTACAGTATATTAAAATAACAACCCCATGTCACCTTTTTCTGATGTAATCTTTACACAGAAAAGCTCCACAGTTAACTTCTGCAACACTCCTGATAGGACCTGTGATGACTTCATAGCCATGTGACCAGTAATTGCTAGGTTACTGGTCACATGGTAATGATGTCATTAAGGTCCTAGATCAAAACTCATTAAGGTCCTAGAATTAAGATCATTAACACAGTACGATCATGATGCCTGTGTAGCCGACAGCCTGACACCCGGGGCAGTAGCTAGCAGGGCTCAAGAGGCAGCTGCCTTGGGCCCCCCCAGGAGCAACTGGGCCCAGGGCAGCTGCCCCTTTTGCCCCTTGGTAAAGACGGCCCTGGCGGCAACGCTGCTAAATGACGGTTGGGAAGTTGGCTGGTGGGTTCACTGGGCAGGCGGGCCCCCAGGCAAGTGGGGCCCCCGGGCAACTGCCCAGCGTGCCCATTCGAAAAGACGGCCCTGCATCACAGGAGATGCCACCAGATGTAAGAGTTATGTGCGCTGTATTCTCCTGTATGTTTCATAGTGCTGGTAGGCACTATGCTGTAAGAAGAGCTGGCTCACTACTGTGACCGGCATCATACCTCCTCCTCCAAGTTTTTTTTAAATTATAATTATATGTATTTTAAATTTGGTGACAAAATTTTTTATTTGGCTCTTAGATTTTTCAGTTTAGGAGGCAATGGCTACTAGGTATTTTTTTTATTTAGTCTGGACCACTGATGGGTTATGCTATCTAGGAGAGGCTAAAAGCTGCGGTGCCGCGTCAGGTGGCTTTATTTTTTATTTTTTTGTATTTTTCATTCTGTTTTTATTTTTATTTATTTTTTATTTTACACTTTGTGCCCCCATAAAGTCATACAACACCTTTGGGGGACATTAAACTTTAGTTCTTTTATATATATACAGTCTTGTGAAAAAATTAGGACACCCTTTGAAAGCATGTGGTTTTTTGTAACATTTTTAATAAATGGTTATTTCATCTCCGTTTCAACAATACAGAGAGATTAAAGTAATCCGACTAAACAAAGAAAACTGAAGAAAAGTCTTTTCAAGATCTTCTGTAAATGTCATTCTACAAAAATGCCTATTCTAACTGAGGAAAAAGATAGGACACCCTTGCCCCTAATAGCGAGTGTTACCTCCTTTGGCTGAAATAACTGCAGTGAGACGGTTCTTGTAGCCATCTACCAGTCTTCGACATCGGTCTGAGGAAATTTTACCCCACTCCTCAATGCAGAACTTTTTCAGCTGTGAGATGTTTGAGGGGTTTCTTGCACGTACAGCCCTTTTCAAGTCACCCCACAGCATCTCAATGGGATTCAAATCTGGACTTTGACTTGGCCATTCCAGGACTCTCCATTTCTTCTTTTTCAGCCAATCTTTGGTTGATTTACTAGTATGTTTTGGGTCATTGTCATGTTGCATGGTCCAGTTCCGCTTCAGCTTTAATTTTCTAACTGATGGTCTCACATGTTCTTCAAGCACCTTCTGATACACAGTAGAATTCATTGTGGATTCTATGATGGTGAGCTGACCAGGTCCTGCTGCAGCAAAGCAGCCCCAAACCATGACACTTCCACCTCCATGCTTCACAGTTGGTATGAGGTTCTTTTCTTGGAATGCTGTGTTTGGTTTACGCCAAACATGTCCTCTGCTGTTGTGTCCAAATAATTCAATTTTGGACTCATCTGTCCAAAGAACATTATTCCAGAAGTCCTGGTCTTTGTCAACTTTATCGCTGGCAAATGTCAGTCTGGCCTCGATGTTTCTCTTGGAAAGCAAAGGTTTCCTCCTTGCACACCTCCCATGCAAGTTAAACTTGCACAGTCTCTTTCTGATTGTAGAGGCATGTACTTCTACATCAACAGTAGCCAGAGCCTGCTGTAGTTCTCGAGATGACACTTTAGGGTTTTTGGATACCTCTTTTAGCATCTTGCGGTCTGCTCTTGGGGTGAACTTGCTGGGGCGACCAGTCCTGGGCATGTTGGCAGTTGTTTTGAAAGCCCTCCACTTGTAGACTATCTTCCGGACAGTGGAATGGCTGATTTCAAAATCTTTTGAGATCTTTTTAAATCCCTTCCCAGACTCATAGGCTGCTACAATCTTTTTTCTGAAGTCCTCTGACAGCTCTTTTGCTCTCACCATGGTGCTCACTCTCACTTCAACAGTCAGGAGCACACCAAACTAAATGTCTGAGGTTTAAATAGGGCAAGCCTCATTCAACATGCAGAGTAACGATCTACTAATTATGTGCACCTGGTGTGATATACCTGTGTGAGATCTGAGGCAATTTAAGAGGGAATACATGTGAGGGTGTCCTATCTTTTTCCTCAGTTAGAATAGGCATTTTTGTAGAATGACATTTACAGAAGATCTTGAAAAGACTTTTCTTCAGTTTTCTTTGTTTAGTTGGATTACTTTAATCTCTCTGTATTGTTGAAACGGAGATGAAATAACCATTTATTAAAAATGTTACAAAAAACCACACGCTTTCAAAGGGTGTCCTAATTTTTTCACATGACTGTATTACAGATTTCTCCATATTAGCTACAGTTAAAATCATATTAGCCCCAGGTACAGGGGGGATATAGCCCCTAGAAAGGTTGTACATCCCTGTGCAAGCTCAATGCAGAGCTGATCTGGGTCTGATAAGACCCAGCAGCTCACAGACGATCACATGATCACTGGGACTGGAGCAGAAAGTGCTGTGTATAGCGTGATGGGGAAGGCAGAGGCAGGGAGAGCCCTGCTGTCACTTTCAGTGGCTTCCTGCTCCTGTACTATTAGTGTGCAGCTGAGATCTCTGCAAAATGTAAAAGAACCTTTATTCAATGTTTCCCTTCTCCCCTCATTCCTATTTTGGAGACAACTTAACTGCAGCCTAATGTGAACTCTCACAAATGTACTGTAGAAAGAACTAGACATTACTCAGCATGGAGTGAGTGATGGGGAAGGTGAGTGTTGGTCTTCCAGTCATTCTCCAGCATGAAGTCAAGTATGCTAGCTCACTTCTGAGCATTTCAACAATCATCTTGCTGTCCAGCGCTAGGTAGAAGTGATGCTGGTCTGTAAACTGTATGGAGAACCCAGAGATCATGTAAGTCAATGTTTCATGCTTATAAATATGATGTACATATGAACAAAAGTGCATCAGGTAAGTTACTTGACGGACAGAAGAAACTGTTCTAAGAAACTAAGAATCTAAAAAACATGATGGAAAAGATTTATAAAAACTGGTGCAAAGGAAAACTGTCTGAGTTGCCCAAAGCAACCACTAAGATTCCAATTTTAATTTTTTAGAGCTCCTTTTGAAAATAAAAGGTGGAAGCTAATTGGTTGCTAAGACATGTTTCCTTTACACCCCTGATGTGTGTACAAGGTTTCTATCATCTTAAGAAGGGTATGGAGATTAGTTAACTGCCACAAGAAAGAAAGCGGTTTCTCTAGTGCCATCTAATGGCGGGAGGGGGGCAGATTCTTAGCCATACACCACCAGTGTGTGAGATGTTCCAACCCCTTTATGGCAGCAAGAACAGAAAAAGTACCCAAAACAGATAAACACGCCATTGGTGGTTCCCAGTGTAAAGTAGAATACATTTAGGCAAATGCTGATATGCAGTGATGTTTCGTTCCTATCTAGAAATATGTAATACATATTATATTTTACATCCACCAACCTGCGGAGTAAACGTGAAGATCTGATTCCTAATTGTGTAGAGTTTAGACGTTCCCAATACTCCTATGTAACGATATGGCCTCCCACTTAGTTTCATGGCTTTATTAATTCCTATGGACATTAGGATAATATTAGAGAAACATGTTACAGAACAAATGGATTCCTATGATCTTACAATCAAAAGTGAGGCCCAGTTCTATGGTTTAATTCACTATAGAATTTGAGAGGCACATTCTCTAAAAACAGAGAGGGTTCCTGTCAGAGGGAATAAACAAAACCTAGCCAAAGATCTTGAATCTGTTCCTGTTCAGTACAAAACAAAAATGAGAATGGACAAGAATACAAGATTTCAGCATATGACATATGCTGAGGGGTTGTCTGGGGGATAAAAAAAAATGTTTAAAAGGTCAAAATGTAAAAAGTAAAAAGAATCATACCTTACCGATCCCATGCCACTCTTTTACAAAGCTTATTAGTTTTCCCTACTTCTTGGTCCCATGGAAATGTGGCTACTCAGCCAATCACTGGGTGAGGCCTGTCATCGCCGCGGCAAGTGATTGGCTGATCGGTACCAATTCCTGTCTCAAGAGGGACCAGGAAATAGAGACATCACTGGGGGATTTGGGAGGCATCAGAATGGAAGCAGCGGGGAATCAGTGAGGTCAGCATAACATGACCTTTTTTTTAAAATAATTTTTAATTGTATTTATTGTATACTTGACCATACAATGTATAGCTTTACCAGGACAAAAGTCCATGGACCTACCGAGTTTTGCATAGAGATGGCTCAATATTTTAGCAGGCTGCACTCGAAATGGTCGGACATCACTGAAGCTCTGCACGTCTATATCATGATTTTTTAACATCTTCTGAATCTCGGTTGTTTCAGCCAGAACCGATACTGAAAATGGAAGAATAAGGCAATATATATATTAGGTGTAGGGCAGTTTCTATGCAACTATACAAGGGCCAATTACATTGTCATTTAAAAAGTTATCCAATCTTTCAAAATTGATGGTCTGTATTTAGGATAGGTCATCGTTATTAGTTGGGGGAGTGAGGGGTTGTGACTCTCACCACTCCATCCAACCAACTGTTTGAAGGCTAGGGGCACAATCAAGCACCACTGCTACGGCTACTTCATTGTAAATATAAGGGAAAGGAATAAAGCTGCAATACCCAAGCTGGTACTAAAGGTACAGCATCCAAACATATGTGAACAATGAAGAGGCTGCAGCATTTGCCCAAGCAACAGGACAGGACCTGCACGGATGGCCTATCCTAAATTCACTCACTGACTGAACATTATGTAGGTCCACCTTGTGCTGCCAAAACAGCCTTGACCTGTTCAGTGAAGGACTCCACAATGCAACTGAAGGTGTCCTGTGGCATCTACCACTAATTCGTTAGCAGCAGATCCTTTAGAGGCCCTGACCAGTTTTAGGCTGAAACCAGACAATCAAGTTCTGCTGTCCAAGATCTGTCTACCCAGCTGCAGCAGTGACATCACATCAAAGACCTGTGACTTCTGCAGCCATTCACTGGCCTCAGCGGTGCACTAGAGAGGCCTGTGAATGGCTGCAGCAGTTACGTGTTGTCAACGTGATGTCACCGCTACAGCTGGGTAAACAGATTCCGGACAGGAAAATAGTAGAGGTGGAGCGGTGCAGGATCTACCAGGTAAGTAATGATCACTTCTTTATTGCAGACGGATCCCGTGTTTTTTTATTTTTCTCCTGAAACCAGGCAATCCCTTTAAGTCCTGTAGGTTCTGAGGCACATATTAGATGGCCTCAAGAAGTTCATTTAATGTGTATAGACAACTTTACAAGCTTTAAAAGGTCACTAACTTCACATAGGCATATAAAAAGTTTAGATCAGTGGGAGTCATATAGATGCTGGATATCCTCCTGTGGTATGTCATTCCAAACTCTTACAACTTGCACTTCAATCAAGGTGGTTGTTGGCTGCTGCACATGGAAGATCCATCTCTCCATCCAGTCCCAGCCATTCTTTGTGGGGGAGGGATCTGGTGATCGAGCTAGCCAGGGAGCTGCTGGATACCTTGAAGAGCATCTTTTGTTGTGCGGGTAGTGTATGGACAGGAGTTATCTTGTTGGAACACCACTTCTCCTAACCGAGTCAAAAAAGACAGTAGGACTGGTTTCACAATGTCCTGAAGGCTGGTCAAGTTCCCTCAACAAATACTAGACGGGAACAGCCATGATAGCCAATGGTGCCCCACACCCTGACACTGGTATTGGCCCCGTGTGTCTGTGCTCTCCAGCTTTCCTGAGAACTCTGATGTGGTCATCAGTACGAAGGCAGAACCTACTTTCGTCACTGAACACTACTGTTTGCTATTGATGGCCCCATCAGAGTACACAGGAGGACTAGAAAGCACCTGATGTCATGGTGTGGGGCACCATTAGTTACTATTTCCATTCCTGTCTGGTATTTATGGAGGAAACATTAAAGCCTCATTAACATGTCAGTGTTTTGGTCAGTGATTTTGAGCCAAAACCAGGTGCTATACAGAACAGGAGCAGATCTTTCTTTTATACATTATGTCTGTGGAGGCTCCAATCCTGGTTTTGGCTCAGAATTACTGATGGAAATAACTGACCAAAACACCGACGTGTGAATAAAGCCTGACTAGCCTTCAATATGTCCAGTCCTATTGCCTTTTTTTGACTCAGGAGATGTGGTTTTCTGACAAGATAATGCCCCCACACACAGACTGCCCGCGCTACACAACGTACACCGCTGTATCATCAAATCTCTCCCCTGTTGAGAAGGTCTGGGACTGAATGGGGCGACCTATCTTCCACGCACAGTTAACATCCTCCTTCACATCCAAGTTGAAAGAAATTGGAATGGCATATCACAGGAGGATATCCAGCATCTGTATGAGCCAGAGTGGCAGCAAGGGGAGATGCCTTCCAGTATTATTTTGACCCTACTGCAGACCCCCAAATAAGGGTGCACCACCTTGGCTGTGTGACCATTAACCAAGTACCACCAGAAGTTTATACTTTGTCAATCTCAGCTCAATCGTATTACATTTCCAGGTGTTCTTTTTTTTATTTTCTGCTACGGTGTATATCAGGATATTTTTCAAGCATAAAAGCCAAATGTTTCGAACAACAGTGTGAATAAGTCCCAGGTCCGTACCTTGCACTACAACATCACGTTTCAAGCCTGTTGAAAATCTTCTGTTTAACGGATCAATCTCTCCTGGTGCTAAAAAGCCCTATGAAGAAAAACATAAGAAACATTGAAAAGTAATTCTTCTAGCTAAAATACTACCTAAACATGAAACAAAGAAATGGCTATAAAATCAGAACCAAATCAAATCTGCAAAACAATCCGTATGTGACTAACCATGGCTGTATTTAACCTGCAGCTAACAGAGCGTGTACCGGAGATTATACTGTAAAGAAGGAACGGTTTCATTAAAGGGCTTACGCCATGATTGATGTATAAAATGAAAATCATGACAATACCTGTCTAACAAAGCTACATCCAGCCCTGTACCGCACATTCACTGCTACCTTTGCCATGCTAGATTATCTTGTGCTGCAGCTCTCTCCCTGTAACACATGGCTGGTGGAGATTAGAACTGAGCACGTGTGACCAGCTCAATGAGACGGCCATGAAAGACTGAGATGGGAATAACCCTTCAACACATGTTATAAACCCTAAAATTACATTGAATAAAATGTACCGGTATATATGTTTATCAGGTTGTAACCAAGCCTTTGCAATGTAGAAGTTGTCAGTGCCACATCAATGTACTGTTTTATACCTCAGCAAGTAAAGCTCCAAGAATATACAGGGATTGTCCCCACATATGTGGCAATTTTCCAATAGGAACGCGGTCAACTGTATGAGGGTTATGGTACTCCTCTTCTATCTAAAGACAGAGCACAGTAAGACATTAATGTATAGGCCCACACACAAATGCACTTCTGTATGGATCCACATCCACAATGTGATGACCTTGTTGTGTGGGACAGCATATAATTCTGGCACAAGGCGAACCCCATTTTTCCCTCTGATCAGTACTCCTTCTAGAGCTTCTCTGTACTCCTGAACCTAAAATATGAAAATATACAGTATAAAATATAAAGTATTGTAAAAGACATACAGTTTTAGGAAAATGAACCTGCTCAATCAGATGTGGTAGTATGTAGACGTCATTATTTCTGCTATTTCCTATAGGAGTGTGAGGCAGTCATAACAGTGTGTGCATGGGTATGCCAATTTAAAGGGGTATTAAAGTGTTGCACCATGCCCCATCAAACAGCTGATAGGTGGGGTGTCAGGAGTCTGATACTGCGGATGGGTCATCAATATCATGAAATCGTAATACCCGTTGAAGGGTTTTCCAGTTTGCATCAACCTCTTCTAAAATAATCATTTATGAAGGCAGCTGTAATTTTGTATTGTATTTCTTTAATCTTTATTGCCCGTATCTGCCATTCTGGGTTGTGGTCACATGACCATGTCCATGCAGCTCTTTACTTACTTACTGTGATGTTGTGTCCATGGGTATGTCAAAGCAGTAACAGGAGCAGTGATGGGGGAGTGTCTATGTAACTAGTGGGGTGGGAGGAGCTATAAACTAGCTGGGCGTTGTTAGGGGCGGCGCTGGAGCTGTGGCTGAGAAAGGAGAAGTGCATCATGGGTTTGGTTGGATACAGCAACAGGAAGTGCTACATACAGGATGGAAACAAACCAGAGGGATTGGTGTACATGGTGAGAAGGGGTCAGGATGGTATATATTGAAAAAGAAAAACCAGGGGGAAGATGTGCGCGAGTTAAGCAAGTACATGAGCATATCCGTTACAAACTATAGTAATCCCGGAAAACACCTTCAAGGACTGCACTGTACTGTACGGATGTTGTCACAATTATGTTTGCTTTATTCATAGGGGGGGCAATACTGTGATCTCACAATAGTGTTTGTGTTTATAGGCTGTGTTCCACACTACAGCTGTCACAATAGTTTGTGCGCGCATTTATAAGATGTTTTCTGTCATGATGATGTCACAGTTGTACAGATGTAACAGAGTTAACAGTCAGAGTCATCACGCGTTAACTAGATGTGATAACTCACCAAGTGTGACTGTTAACTCTGCTACATCTATATGTGTGTGCATTTATAGACTCAGGATGCTGATTAATGTTCATACTAAAGTGACCAATTCCTACTGATCAGTCCCGGGTTTCCATGAAACACATTGGCATAAGGACTCTCAGAGTCAGGGAACTGTAGCATCTTTTAAATGTATCTTGCATTCTGTGATTATAATTTCAATCTGGAGGGTTTTATACCATTCTCTTTCTGTGCATTTATAGGTTGAGATTTATTTGCATTTAGAAACTCCCCCCTGCTGTAAGTCACAGTAGTGTCTATAAGTCTGTACTTCTAGGCTGCACTGCATTGTGCTGATGTCACAAAAGTGTATTCATAGGCTGGACTCTGATGTGATGATAGCGTTTGTGTGTATAGGAGATGTTCCATTGTGCTGATGTCACAAAAGTGTATTCATAGGCTGGACTCTGATGTGATGATAGCGTTTGTGTGTATAGGAGATGTTCCATTGTGCTGATGTCACAAAAGTGTATTCATAGGCTGGACTCTGATGTGATGATAGCGTTTGTGTGTATAGGAGATGTTCCATTGTGATGATGTCACAAAAGTGTATTCATAGGCTGGACTCTGATGTGATGATAGCGTTTGTGTGTATAGGAGATGTTCCATTGTGATGATGTCGCAATAGTTTCAGCTCATATTTATAACTTGCTCTTTATAGTGAGAATGTCACAATTTTAGATAGTTATTCGCTTCACTGTGGTGATCAGGTCACAATAGTGTGTCATTTTGTAATACAAACTAGAGAGAGAATGAATCAAAGAAGGGAAGTGTAAAAATCACCAATATTTGCACAGAGTAACAACTTTTAAAAATGTATGCTCCTCTTTGGGAAAGTGAGCGAGACATTGCTGGAGGGCCGCTGGCTCCCGCAGTTCAATAGATTTATTGTAGTTTACGCCAGAAACTAGCCTGCCAGAAGGTGTGCCTCGTGATACACTGCAGCGTGCTTCTTATTAAGACTGATGTATGATATACCAATCTTAATAAATTCACCAGTATGAATCTGATCAGTCACAATTCCTTGGTTTGTTTTCCTCTTACCTGAACTAGGTCTCCCCTAAAAACACCATCAATGACTAGATACGTCCAGAATATTGGCCACTCGCATTCAATGTTTTCAAACAATTTCAGCTCTGTTGAGTCGTAATGTAACCTAGTTGGGTCCTGCCAATATTTAAGGAAAATTGGTTACAAGGTCTAAAATTCTCTCCATTTCATTCTAACAACCAAGTAAAAGTGAATATCTACAAACTTGGCTAAGAACACATATAAAACATATGAAGGAAAGGAGAAAGACATTGAGAAAATATAGGTCATGTTTAGATTAATCACTTAAAGGCTATGTACACCTTCGGACTGCATTTTACTAATTTTTGGCTAAAAAAAATTATAATTTTTTTTTAATTGTCTAGCTGTGTAAATCGTGCCCGTCATCTAATAACCCTTATCTCTAATCTAGTAACAGGTCATAAACACTTATACAAGCCACATTCTTATCAGTAACATAAGAACTGAGCTATAATGTCAGAGAGCAGAGATAAGGAGCCCGTCAGATTAGCTGGCTGAGGAGAGCAGAGTGAAAACTCTGATCCCTCTATTAGAGCATCGTAGCCCTGTACAGAAAAAAGGGTTCCATATTTGGAATAAAGGCCAATTAAAAAATGTTTTTTTTTAGCTCAAAAAGAGTACAATGCAATAATAAAAAATAAAAAAAAATTGCCCCCAAAGGTGTACATAGCTTTTAAGGACAGGGTGCATTTTAGTTTTTTCTTTTCTACCTTCCAAAAGAACACAACTTTTTTTAAAAATTTTCATTCACATAGCCATATGATGGCTTATTTTTTGCGGCACTATTTAATGTACTTTAATTTAATATTGTGCACTGGAAAATGGGAAAAAAGAGCTAATTGCAATTTAACCTGGGATATGCAATTGCTTGATGAGTTGCTAAAAAAAATACTGAACCTTTGAGAAACTTAATACTATACTATTCAAGTGAGACCTAATGATGACCTGCTGCCTATCCACAGAAAGGCACATCCTCTAGACCAGTGGTGGCGAACCTATGGCACGGGTGCAAGAGGCGGCACTCAGAGTCCTCTCTGTGGGCACCC
Organism: Bufo bufo; assembly: GCF_905171765.1. Classification (NCBI taxonomy): domain Eukaryota; kingdom Metazoa; phylum Chordata; class Amphibia; order Anura; family Bufonidae; genus Bufo; species Bufo bufo. Next base: position 145,712,043 of record NC_053391.1, on the reverse strand, counting down.
GCACCGTGGAAAAAGTCTTTGGTGTATACCAATATGCCTTAGACCTTTCCTGCCATTCATCATCGCAGGGCGCACTATGAACAGCACAGGCAGCACATTGAATGCAGGCAGGCTATTATAGCTAAAAGAAAAAGTACATGGAAGATATACTATATTGGGCTGTAGTGTTCAGGTTACATTGCCGTGTTGGCACTTTGTGATAAATAAGTGGGTTTTGGGTTGCAGTTTGGGCACTCGGTCTCTAACAGGTTCACCATCACTGGTCTAGACAAATGTATTAAAAAAAAGTTTTCAATTTGTGAGATAAGTCCTTTGAGATACTTTCATATTAATTGAACTTTGTGTGTTTTAGAAAAATCATAATTTACCCTCCAGGAACCATCAACTAGTTGCTGCATTTCCTGCCACGGTTCTTACCTCTCTTGGGGTTCTGTAACCATCTCTGAGAAATCTACAGCAGCCATATCTTCCCTTAAAGGAAAATAAAAGATTACAAAAGATGATGGGTAAAAACATACAAAAATAAGAACACAACAGCACATCAGTGTTTGTGCTTGGTGGGATGGGGTATTGAACCACTGATTTTAGTAATACCAATCACTTGTTTGCTCATAAAAGCTAAAGCGTAAAAAACCCTTCAAGTTGTTGGGTTGCATTCTACAGATGAGATGATGGACTGAGCAGGGAGATTTATAAGGGGCATTGTGGGTCATGAACACTATTGTTTTCACACTACACTGTACAAGGCTGCCATACTGTACAAACATATACAGTACACATACAGTATATAGGGCTGTCATACTGTACAAATATAGAATGCCACTATATAGTACATACCGTAAATGACATCCATATACAAGAAATCTAGCAGCGTTCCAGCACAGTGCTCCGAATAATAAGTGCCTGCAGAGTGACCCCTATAAACCGTGTCAGCTAAATAGGCTACTTTCACACTAGCGTTCGGCGCGGGATCCGCTCCTATAATGCAGACGTTTGCATCCGTTCAGAACGGATCAGTCTGCATTATAACTTAGAAAATTTTCTAAGTGTGAAAGTAGCCTGAGCGGATCCGTTCAGACTTTATATTGAAAGTCAATGGGGCCGGATCCGTTTGAAGAGTGAGCCATATAGTGTCATCTTCAAACGGATCCGTCCCCATTGACTTACATTGTAAGTCTGGACGGATCCGCTCGCCTCCGCACGGCCAGGCGGACACCCGAACGCTGCAAGCAACGTTCAGGTGTCCGCTCGCTGAGCGGAGAGGAGGCTGAACGCTGGCAGACTGATGTATTCTGAGCGGATCCGCCTCCACTGAGAATGCATTAGGGCTGGATGGCTGCGTTCAGGGCCGCTTGTGAGACTCTTCAAACGGAGCTCACGAGCGGACACCCGAACGCAGGTGTGAAAGTAGCCTAAGTGACCCCCATACGCAGTAATGGCAGCAGAGTTTAGCTGGATTTTCTGCAGTGCTCTAGGTCAATAAAATAGTTTGTGGCTATTCTAAATAAACCTGCTCATGCACATTAGATAAATGCTGGCCAAACCGCCATGGAGGGCTCTCGGATTTTAACTGCTCAATCCTTTTGTTCTCAGGCAGATAAGCTGCTCCCAGAGGTATGTGGCTTTTCCCCCTTTCCTCGTTCAGGACACATGAAGTGTGCATGTGTTTGGAGGGGTTTAGGTAGATAGCTGTTGGCCGAATGCTCATCTGGCCAACAGCTATCAAATGTGCATGGCCGACTTTAGTCCAAAATATATCTTTATAGGAATTAGAGCTCTGTTCTTTAGGAATCTGAGTTCCCTTCACACAGACATAAGGCCCCCATACACATTAAAGGGATTCTGTCAGCAAGATATTTGATATAGAGCTGTTCATATCATCCTATCAGTCTCCATTATCTTATTAAAAATATACTAGTTTTACCCCCACCTGTCCTTTCATTTTTGATAAAAATCGGTTTTATTAATATGCCAATTACCTTACTAACGTGCCCAAGGGGCTGTCCCTCTGGCTGTTTATGCCCAGCCGCACCCCTTATCTCGTAGCCCAGCGCCGCCCCACTGCTAATTATGCACTACTCTCATCGCCGATGGTGCGCCGTAATCTCGCGCATGCACCCTAAATCCACTGGTCAGCGCCCGCGCGGTGTCCTGGCAGCAGCCTCAGCGAACGAAGAGCCTTTGGATCACCACAGCCGCCCACCGCACATCCCCTGTTTCCGGTGTAGCGTCCCTCTCCAAGGGGCCGCACACCGAAGGTGGTGATCCGGCTGGAGATAGGGGAGCAGAAGACGCCAGACGGGGGTGGAGAGTACCTGTTCTCGATAGACATCAAGGACGCTTATCTTCACGTTCCCATCTGCGCCAGTCAAAGATTTTTCTCCGGTTCGCAGTGGGTCCATTTCACTCACGGGCCTTTTCCAGTTTGTGGCCCTCCCGTTCAGCCTGGCCACGGCTCCCAGGGTCTTTACGAAGATTCTGGCAGCAGTCAAGGCCCTGCTCCATGCCAGGGGAATTGTGGCGATCCCTTACTTAGACGACATCCTGGTAAAGGGTCCGTCATTCCGGGCGACGGCGGACAGCCTGCGCATAGTCCTGGACACCCTGGAGCGCTTCAGATGGACCCTGAACAGGCAGAAATCCTGTCTTTCTCCATCGCAGCGAATTACTTATCTGGGCATGGTGCTGGACACATTTCAGGCCAAGGTATTCTTGCCTCCGGAGAAGCTATCCACTTTCCATCTTCAAATTCTCCCCTTGTTGCGGCCCTGTCCTCTTCCCATTCGTCATTGCATGCAAGCTCTGGATCACATGGTCTATGCCTTCAAAGCAGTTCCCTATGCTCACTTCCATACCAGAACTCTTCAATGAGCCCATTCTGTCCAGCTGAGATTGTTCCCCAGCCTCCCTGGATCGGCTCATACATCTCTGCCCGTACCCTCAAGTGGTGGTTGGTCTCTCCTATGCTGAAGTCGGGTCGCTCGTTCCTTCCTCTCCAGTGGACGGACGCAAGCCTCAGGGGTTGGGGGGGACTATGTTGGGAAATCGTTCCACGCTCTGGATTTGGTATGAGCCATTCGAGTCTATCTGTCCCAGATGTCATCTTTCCGGTGGACGGATTCCCTGATCGTGATTCCAGAGGGGCCGAGATGGATTCGTTTGGCCATTGTGGAAGCGTACCGCGTTAATGACCGGGCCCCACCCTTCCGGGTGACTGCTCATTCGGCTCAGGCAGTGGGGGCCTCTTGGCGGTGCATCACGGGGCTTCGGCCCTTCAGGTATGCAAGGCGACTAAATTTTACAGAGTGCACACCTTTGCGTCTTCTGAGGCTTCTGTGGGGCGTAGAGTTTTGCAGACAGCGGTTCTCCGATTGGCAAGAGGGTTTCTTGTTATGCCCACCCTTGGGACTGCTCTAACATCCCATGGTCAAGCCTGTGTCCCCCAATGATACGGATGAGAAAACTAGACTTTTGTACTCACCGTAAAATATGTTTCTCTTCCGTTCATTGGAGGACACAGCTCCCACCCGTTCTCTTGTTTACGGGCCTTTTCTGGCCTGTGTGGTTCTGGGTTTGTACATAGTGTTTTTTTTGTCTTGCTTCTCCTACTGCTTTTGCTGATTTAGCTCAGTCCCTGTAGGAAAGGTATAGCTGAAGGGAGGAGCTCACACCTTTAGTGTCCGCCTCCTAGTGGCAACAGCTAAAACCATGGTAAAGCCTGTGTCCCCCAATGAACGGAAGAGAAACAGATTTTACGGCAAGTACAAAAATCTAGTTATTTGACCTAATTCTTGTGTTCTCCCAGGAGCTAAACCACCATCGAAAGTGCCTTACTCATCTCTCCCCACTGACAACACATAGACACTCTGCCAAACCATAAGTGTATGTGGGAGGCAGGAGCGATAGGGGTCGGCCAACAGCTATTGAATATGCATGGTGGCTTTAGAGTTACATGGTAAAATTCTATTAGAGAGCAGAATGAACTGTAGCATGCAGATGGGACAGCTTAACCCAGTAGCCCACGCTTTCATAAGCCCCTGCAATCCTGCCCACTTTATTTGACCCAGGGAACAGAAAACATACTTGTAATTTTGTGAGGATTTCATTTTTGGTCACATTAACCAGGTTTATGTCTTCCACTGCAAATGCTGGGTATGAAATGATAGAAAACAGACCTGCGTCAATCTCTTTTGAAGTGGAAGCTCTTGGTAGCATGGAACACAGGATTGACTGTAAAGGGAAGAAAACATATACGCTTTTGTAACGGACAAAATAAAAACACCATAGAAGGAGAAAATCTAGATCTGTATGTGTGTGTGCCCTTGGCACATGATCATGAGGTAACTTCAATAATGACATTAGTATGAAGCATCGATGGCTAACCTCCGGCACTCCAGCTGTGGTAAAACGACAACTTCCAAGATGCTTGGCTGTTCTCAGAACTCCATAGAAATGAATGGAGCATGCTGGGAGTTGTATTTTCACCACAGCTGGAGTGCCAGAGGTTAGCCATCACTGGTATAAAGGGAGTCTGTCACTAGGTTAATCCAGGCACAATGCCTGGTAGGGCTAGCTCAGTTGAATGTAAGAATACCATTCACCTAGAGATCTATTGCTTCATTCTGGAGAAAAAGTATTTTTTATTCAAATTCAAATGAGCAGTTAAGTGCACTGAGGGTGGACCCAAGCCACTCTGTGCACCCTTGCATCTCCCATTAACTCTGCCAGCCACTTATTCTCCTTCTTTATTGCAAGGGCCTGGTTCCTGCATGGTCATCTTGCCTGGCTTTGTAAATCATGAAGAAGAATGAGGGGACAGCAGAGGAAGCAGGAGGAGCAAAGGTGCACAGACTGGCTTGTGCCCGCCCTAAATGCGCTTAACTGCTCATTTGCATGTGGATTACAAGTACTTTTTTCTCTAGAATTAAAGGGTTTCTACCACCACATTTTGACCTAATTAGCTGTCAGACACTAGCGATCTGCTAGTGTCTGCTCTACCTAACCATGCTATTGTAATCCCTTTCTCTGCAGCTGTTACCCTAAAAAACAAACTTTTATTGCAATGCAAATGAGCCTCTAGGTGCTATGGGGGTGTTAACATGTATAGCTTGGAAGAAAGACGAGACAGAGGGGATATGATAGAAACTTTTAAATACATAAAGGGAATCAACAAAGTAAAAGAGGAGAGAATATTTAAAAGAAGAAAAACTGCTACAAGAGGACATAGTTTTAAATTAGAGGGGCAAAGGTTTAAAAGTAATATCAGGAAGTATTACTTTACTGAGAGAGTAGTGGATGCATGGAATAGCCTTCCTGCAGAAGTGGTAGCTGCAAATACAGTGGAGGAGTTTAAGCATGCATGGGATAGGCATAAGGCCATCCTTCATATAAGATAGGGCCAGGGGCTATCCATAGTATTTAGTATATTGGGCAGACTGGATGGGCCAAATGGTTCTTATCTGCCGACACATTCTATGTTTCTATGTTTCTATGTGCACTTGCAAGAAAGAACATACTTTGCTGCTTCGGGGCTCATGAGAAAGAGGGTTGCAGCTCTGGCTATTACTATCCCTCATCTGAAACCTGCCCACCAGAGATCCAAGGCGCAGCCTTGAATGACTGGCGTTCCAAAATGGTGTTCAGATACCATTGCAGTGTATTGAAGGTAGTGAGAAATTTGAAACCAGATGCAAAAAATCCTCAGGATATGCCATAAATATCTGTTAGGAGAGGCCCCACCTCTACCATCCCTACCTATTGGGAGGACAAGGTTTCCCTGACGCAGACTGTGCTGGACGAGGTGGCTAGTAGTGGCCGCATCCAACCACAAACTGAATGGAGAAGTAGCAATGTATGTGCACACCACTTTCCATTTAAGAAAGAGGTGTGCACATACATTGCTTCCACTGACCAGGATCATTACACTTCTTTACAACGGAAGCAGGATGGTGAAGATGTAACAACTTGCTGGATGTGATGGACCCATTGTTATAATTCCAATGGGACCCCTCCACTTTTATTGTCCACATCTAAAAATGCTGTGTTCACAGTGAACCTGTCAGGGTGATTGGCAGTCTTCCCTGTATTACTGTGTACACAGAAGGCTGGACCCTCACCGATTCTCTTAGGAGTCCTTTCAGGTTAACCCTGCTCAAACCCTGGAAAAGGGTTCTATATTAACTCCTGTTTATAACAAGAACAGAAATCTACAATGCACCTCTATAAATACATTGTTCAATCATAGCGTCACAGGATTCAAGGAGCCCATATTGACAGGTCAAGATGTGAACCAGTTCACTAAAACTCAAGCCATTACATTATGAAGATTTGTAACTCTGAAAGTGGTTTTCCCGGGAATTTGATATTGATGGCCTTTCCTCTGGAAAGGTCATCAATATCAGATCAACAGGTGTCCATTTCCTGGCACTTCCGCCGATCAGCTGCTCTTTCCAAGCCATGTCACATCATGTTCATCGGTCACATGGCCTAGGTGCACCTAAGCTGCAATACCACGTACTGCCACTATACAGTGTATGACTCTGTACTTAGTAAACCGCGAGAAGTCCACTGAACCCACTGAGCTCAGATGAGCACAGCAGATTCCTCAAACAGCTTATGGGCTGGGGTGTCGGACCGCCATGATCTCATATTGATGACCTATCCCAAGGATAGGCCATCAATATCAAAATCTAGGAAAACTCCTTTAATGACTGTAGCACAGAACTTTTTTCCCCACAGTGGATATGCAATCAGTATTCTCACCTGACAATGCTCCACGTCATCAGGCAGAACATGAATCACTGATCTGGGACCTCCATGAGCACCAAAAAGGTCCAGTTCATCAATAGCTTCCAGGGCAGCCTTTAAACAAGCATAAAATGGTTTTCTCTATTATCTGCAGGTTAATAAACTATTCTATTCTCAGGTTTGTTTTCATTATGGTTACAAATGAAAAGATATTAAAAAAAAACATAGGAAAAGTCTGAACAGTTAAATAATAACAATTCTATAGAATGGAGCAGGTTGTCATAAGTACAATGCCATGAAAAATAGAGGTGCAAAACAAATCCGTAAATGGACTATCGGGCAGATTTATTAAAGGGGTTGTCAAATTTCTAAGTGGGGTATTAAATGCCCCCCACCAAGCGAGACCCGTCAAAAGGAAGCATACTTACCTGCTCCCTGGCACTTGGTTCCGGCTCCATGGGTTCATTACTGTTTTCATTGTACTTGGGTCTCTACATGTAAACTTCTGGCGTGGACGAGGGACTCCAAGCGGCACATCACTGTGGTCATGTGCCGCTTGGGGGACACGTCACTGCTACAGCCAGTCATTGGCTGCAGCTGCACACGTGATCCCGTCTGTGCCAGAGCTTTACACTACTGACAAACATGGTATAAAAAGCATAGCTTTTGTGCAACCCACAACTTTTAAAGGTAAAAAACTGCAGCAAATTCCCCTGGTGCAAGGCTGTACAATCATGAAACCACAAGATCGTGTTAACGCCACAGAGTGCTATGAACAGCTCACAGACTTTGCTTTGTTCAGTTCTATGAGAAGAGGCAAAATGAATAAAAGCTGAAAAAGCACAGCACTCTCCTCCCATAGTTCCAGTGATCAGTGGGTCTCAACACTTGGGACGCCCGTCGATCAGAACTTATGTCATGTTACTATCAAACATCAAAAGTTTTCTTTCACTTTTTGTTCACTTTGTACACTACAGTAAGTTTAACCTGACTGAAGTAACACATTAAAGTAACAGGATGCAAGAACTGACTAAGCACTGGGTGATGGGAATCTACTACGAAAGTGGCCCTCGAACAGAAATTAGGTTGTGGAAGTAACCCAGTGAATTCTTACTTCATGGGAAGTAGGCTGCAACGTGTGCCACAAAGATGATGGGCGTTTCACATGACTTTACACTTCCTCAGACTGCAAAATGGCTGTTAACTTTTTGAACAGGTTCCAAACCCACAATTCCTATGACTGCCTGTATTGAATACAGCATAGTGAGAACTGACCTGATGAGGGCCACTTAATTTCTTTATAGTGGTCCTCACATTCTATTATATCTGCATGCTGAACATCCCAGTTATTTTGTGGGTCCTAACTTCCACCATAACTGTACTTGTAGAGCAGTGACTGATTCTTCCATTATCGACTATTCTGCACGAGAGCTACAGTCATTCAACATATGATTTTGGTCCTTCATTATCCAAGTCATATGTCGTAAACGGCAAATGACTGAACCTGGACTATTTGCAATCACAGATATCTACATAATCAGATACAGTGGTCCCTCAAGTTACAATATTATTTGGTTCCAGGACAACCATTGTATGTTGAAACCATTGTAACTTGAGTAAACGGTTCCAAAGCCCCAAAATGTCATCCAAGATCAGAGAAAATGAAGATTTATGAAAAATAAGCAGATAACTAAGACAGATAAAACAAGTCTTTACATAGAACAGTCAGAAATAGCTGCTAAATTTTTCTGACCCATCGTAAGTTGAAACTAGACTCAACATACAATGCCTCGGACTCAGATCCAACTAATCAAGGCCACTTCTCAGGTAAAATAATTGTATTAGCAATTATTTTACCCGAGAAGTGGCCTTGATTGGTTGGATCTGAGTCCGAGGCATTGTATGTTGAGTCTAGTTTCAACTTACGATGGGTCAGAAAAGACCATTGTATGTTGCAAATATTGTATCCTGAGGTCATTGTTTCTTGAGGGATCACTGTACTACACTTATAGTATAACATTTTGTATGAGGAAGTCTAAACATAAGCCAACAATTCTGACACATTTTTAGCACATTGCTTTGACAATAAGCTACAGTATTCATCTTACTTTGGCCATCCCCACAGAGCTGGCATTAAGTTCAGGAATTCCTTGATTAGTTTTGTCTCCTCGTTCCCACATTCCATAATCCTGAAATTGACAATATATGAAACATAAATGTATGAAACAACCGTAAGATTGATTTCTTCAACAACTTGCTGACTGCCTGTTGACTATATATGTCCTGGTGGCCGGCACTTATCTCTGCAAGGACGTGTTGAGGGTGGGGTGTCTGCACAAGCTGCTGGGTCTTAGCACACCCAAATCAGCCCTGCAATGAGCCTTGTAAAGCGTCTGGGACCTGTATTCGCTCTGTAACTGGGGACTAATATTGCAGCACCAGTTACAGGAGAAATAGCAATAAAAAATGTAATGTTAAGTGCCTCCAAAGGTCTTCTATGATGTTTTGGGGAGCACAAAGTGTAAATAAAAAAATAAAAAATAATAAAAACCGTCACCACATGACACAGTGCTACTTCTAGGCCCATCACCCAGTGAACATAACCCATACATTCCCTCTATCAAAATGGCTGTAATGAAAATGGGTCATCATTTAAAAAAGTATTTGAGTTACATATTTGTGTTTATGACAAAAAAAATATGAGAACATGTGAAAAACAGTGTTTTATGTCCGGTTTATTACATTTTCATGGGTATTAAAAAAATAAAAAATAAATTACAAAAATGTATCAGTGAAAAAAAAGGCATAAAAATTATTTATGTAACCAAAACAGAAAAAAGAGGTTTTGGCTTTCCAAAACGCATATACAAAAATAAATTTAAAATGCACCAGGTTAGGAACGGCCCAGCCTTAAACTGGTTAAAAATAGAAATAAAAAATATTCCTCTAGCAGAATGGAAAAAAAAATGCATAAAACACCCCAGTTGATCTCAGTAATATTGGGTGAAAGGACATCTCTTATAGTTTCAGTTGAAAAACATATACAGTAGTGATTGCTATCTAAACACACATCTTGTAATTACATTCCTAAAGTTATGAAAGTTTTTAAATTATTCACTTACAGCAACTTTATAAGCAGCTTCAATATAAAACACAAGATTCTGTATAAAGGCCACTTCATCCAGGGTAAACACAATGCGAAGTCCTAGAGTGCACATAATTGTTCATGTTAATATTTGACATACACAACCAGGTCACAAATATACATCTTCTCACTGACTGAACATGTGTGCCCTACCTAGAGCTTTAAAGGGTTTCTACCATCACATTTTGACCTACTTCGCTGTCAGACACTAGCGATCTGCTAGTCTCTGCTGTACCTAACCATGCTATTGTAATTCCTTTCTCTGCAGCGGTTACCCTAAAAAACGTAGTTTTATTGGTATGCAAATGAGCCTCTAGGTGCTATGGGGGTGTCTTTTCAGCACCTAGAGGCTCCGTCCACTCACCATTTCTGCCGCCCAGCGCGCTCCAGCCCGCCCCTCTCCTCTAGATTGACAGCCTACTCGGGCCTGCGCCGTGTGCTTCTGTATTCGGCGCAGGCGCAGTGAAGATGCAGGGAGACAGTCACTGCGCCGAATACAGAAGCACACGGCGCAGGCGCGAGTAGGCTGTCAATCTAGAGGAGAGGGGCGGCAGAAATGGTGAGTGGACGGAGCCTCTAGGTGCTGAAAAGACGCCCCCATAGCACCTAGAGGCTCATTTGCATACCAATAAAACTACGTCCATCCATCTTAGTATCTTCATTTTACATACTTCATCTTACATCATGATTGATGTAAAAAATGATAGATATGGTGGTGGCAGTTGAAGGATGGAACTGACCATGTGCGACCAACTCCGTGGGTGGACCTGCACATTATTATACAGATTAGACGCCAGGGTGTGCCATTACTTAGCTGAAGCACATTTTACAGAGATTATAGCCTCCTGTCTTCTTGGGTATGATGGTAGAAGGTTTGCACACCTGGATTAGGGGGGTTTCTGCCATTCTTCTCTGCAAATCCTCTCAAACTCTGTCAGGTTGTCTGGGGACAGTCAGTGGACAGCCATTTTCAGGTCTCTCCAGAGATGCTTGACTGGGTTCAAGTCAGAGTTCGGGCTTGGCCACTCATGGACATTCACACAGTTGTCCCTAAGCCACTCCTGTGTTGTCTTGGCTGTGTGTTTAGCATCATTGTGTTGTTGGAAAGTAAGGGCTGTTTCACACGAGCGAGTGTGATCCTCCGCTCTGGACTTGCAGGAGCGCACGGCATTATCATGATTTATAATGCTATGTGTCTCTGCATGGCCTTTTTTCCACAGAATCATAGTGACATAAAGCCGTCAGTATGATTCTGTAAAATTAATATTGTCAAGCAGAGGCAAATAGCATTATAAATCATGATAATGCCTTGCGCTCCTGCAAGTCCAGAGCGGAGGATCACACTTACACACGGAGCGCGATTCCCGCAATGGACTCGCTCGTGTGAAACAGCCCTAAACGTTCAGCTCAGTCTGAGGTTCAAACTACTATAGATCAGGATTTCATTAATAATATTTCTGTACTTTGCTCCATTCAGCTTTTCATCAACTCTGACCAGTCTCCCTGTCCCATGGGCTAAAAACAGAGTCTCTCACAGTCTGGGAGTCCTTTAGGTGCTTTTCTGCAAACTCCAGGTGGGCTTTAATGCGTCTTTTACTGAGGGAACGCGTCTTTCTGGCCACTCTGCCATAAAGCCCAGAGTAGTGGAGGACTGCAGTGATGGTTGACGTTTGGGAAGTTTCTCACATCTGCACACAGGATCTTTGGAGCTCAACCAAAGTGACCTTTGGGTTCTTGGTCATCTCTCTTAGCAAGGACCTTCACCTCTATGATTAGCTGGTGGGGCGTCCAGCTCTAGGAAGAGTCCCGGTTGTTTCAAACTTCTTCTGTTTTAGAATTATGGAGGCCTCTGTACATAAAATTTTTTGTATCCTATGGTTCCGTGACTCCACATTATTCCGTCTCTCAGCTCTACAGGCAGTTCTTTCCCGCTCATGGCTTGGTTTTTGCTCTGATATAAACGGTCAGCTGTGAGATCTTATATAAACAGGGCTTTGTCTTCCCAAATTATGTCCAATCACCTGAATTTACAACAGGTAGACTCCAATCATGCTGTAGAAACATCTCAAAGACAATCAAAAGAAATAGGAAGCCCCATAGCTAAATGTCAAGTGTTGTAGCAAAGGCTCTAAATAATTATGTCCATGCAAAATTTTTGTTTTTTCTTTTTAATAAATTTGCAAACATTTCTTGTGAGTGTTGGAATGAGAATAATCTTCATTTTTTTTTGTTAACACACAACTGCAGCTTCTAAAAGTGGCCTTACTCTTACATCCAGGACTTGCCATCGGGAATGCTTGCCAATCTGAAACTTGCCTCCCATCAATCAACAGCAAATATGCCTATTTTATTCAGATTAAGCCACCCAAACAATTTCACTGACAGTACTGATAGCTCAATTTTACAAAATGTACAATGGTAATGATAGATGGCTCCCCAAAAACAATGGGACTGATAGATGGCTCCCCAAAAACACAATAGGAAGTCTTGCTAACTTTCCTTGGACAATCTCAAAACAAGAGTTCTTGGGCTGGAAATAAGGGATTAGATTGTAAATTTCACTTGGACTATACTTTTTTTTCCGATCCAAGTCAACAAGTGAATGTAAAATTAAAGTTTTGTTGTTTTTTTTATTTACCTGAAGCGGTCATCTCCGCCAGACACAGTAGGAACAGTGAGGTAGCATCAACTTGCAGATGTCCCCACTGATCATCACCTACGACAGTGCTACATGTAGCCGTATTGTACTTTGCATGAAGACAGTCGTTTGTACTCTGTGTATGCTTGAATTTTTCCACTTTTTCAACCTAAAGCACAGCAATTTATTACATTCTCGAAGAAATAAATCAATAAATGCTGCATTAAAATTACAGGGGGGGAATTTATCATAAACCAGCATTTTTATGCTGGTCTGTGATATCCGCGTGCGTTGCTGGAGGTTGCGCCTTATTTATAACGAGGTTCATGACATAAATTAGATGCAGTCTCTGCCATAAAATAAGATAAAATACATCTGGGCTGCTGGCCCCGCACCCTCCCCATTTCGGGAAAGTGGCAAGGGCGGTGGAGAAAAGCCACTTGCAGAAAAAGATTTGCACACGTGGTGTTAAAAAGGTTGCAAACACAAGGGGGAAGATTTATCAAAGTGGTGGAAAGTAGAACTGGCTTAGTTGCCCATAGCAACCAATTAGCTTCCACCTTTCATTTTTCAGATCTCACCTGGAAAATGAAAGGTGGAATCTGATTGGTTGATATGGGCAACTAAGCCAGTTCTACTTTACACCAGTTTGATAAATGACCCCAATGTTTTTTACACCAGAAAACTGTCATGGGGGAATGATAAGTTCCCCCCACAGTAGCCACACACCCAAGTCTGGATTTAGTAATCATATTATCTAGCCATCGTATGCGTGCTTCACATAAAGCTTTCACAGAGCCTATGTGGCAGATTTACTGTACTGTTAAAAATGGACTCGGCAATGTGCGCTAAAAACATGCATACATACTTTGCACTGCATTTACTGTTTTAGACACTTTTCTAAACTTTGTACTCCTCGTAAAACAATGGGGTGTTGCTTAGCAAAAAAGGGGTGTGGTTTTACAGGAAGGGGTGTGGCTTAAATGTGCATCCATGCTCCAAAATATGGCAAAACTTTGGCACTTTTTCAGAGCAAAACTATGCCAACTTATAGGTGGTGTAAACGTTGGCTAGACAGTCTAGAGGTGCACCCGATTCATCATCCAGCATCAGCCTGGACAGTTTTTTGAGGTTGGTGGTACTTGACTAGATTATCTTGGGAGTAATTATCATCATTTTACAGCTCACAGTAAAACCTGGTATTGAGGTGTTATCAGTATAATGAGCTATAGACATATATTAATTTTAATATTTATCATTCATTATGGCTTTCCAATTTGTCCGTAAAAAATGTTGGCTGTCCGTGATTTTGGGATAAGTTATTCAGAAAAAAAAAAATTCTGGTTGGCAACCCTGTCTGTGCAGTTTAGAGGGACTGTCTCACCATGGACAATGGGGGCATATCGCTAGGATATGCCCCCATTGTCCTATAGGTGCGGGTCCCACCTTTATCGAGAACGGAGCCCGAGAAGTGAAGGAGGGAGCACTGTGCATGCGTAGCCGTCCTCTATTCATTTTCTATGGGGCTGGCGAAAATAGCAGAGCACTGGCTCAGCTATTTCCAGCGGCCCCATAGAAATGAATGGGAGCGGGGGCCGCGCATGTGCGATGTGCTCCCATTTACTTCTATGGGGAGCCGGCTTGGTGGTGACCGGACCGGAGTCCTCCAGCCACCACCTTGCTAGGCTCTGTTCTCGATATAGGTGTGGATCCCAGCGGTGGGACCCGCACCTATAAGACAATGTAGGCATATCCTAGCAATAATCCCCCAATGTCCATGATGAAACAACCCCTTTAAGGGTCCATTCACACGCCCGCATGAATGAGTCCGCATCCATTCCGCAATTATGCAGAACAGGTGCGGTCCCATTCATTTCAATCCGTAGTTCTGTTCCGCGGCCCCGCAAAAAAGATAGAGCATGTCCTATTCTTGTCCTCAGTCATGGACAATAATTGGCATTTCTATTCTATACTCCTCATTTGCAGTATTGTGCTTAGTACTGGAGACCATATCTCCAGAAGGATATTGATACTTTGGAGAGAGTTCAGAGAAGAGCTACTAAACTGGTACATGGATTGCAGGATAAAACTTACCAGGAAAGATTAAAGGACCTAAACATGTATAGCTTGGAAGAAAGACGAGACAGAGGGGATATGATAGAAACTTTTAAATGCATAAAGGGAATCAACAAGGTAAAAGAGGAGAATATTTTAAAGAAGAAAAACTGCTACAAGAGGACATAGTTTTAAATTAGAGGGGCAAAGGTTTAAAAGTAATTCAAAGAGAATAATATCAGGAAGTATTACTGTACTGAGAGAGTAGTGGATGCATGGAATAGCCTTCCTGCAGAAGTGGTAGCTGCAAATACAGTGAAGGAGTTTAAGCATGCATGGGATAGAGATAAGGCCATCCTTCATATAAGATAGGGCCAGGGGCTATCCATAGTATTCAGTATATTGGGCAGACTAGATGGGCCAAATGGTTCTTATCTGCCGACACATTCTATGTTTCTATCACAGGGCCGGTCATGTGCGGTCTGCAAAATGTGGAACGCACATGGCCGGTGTCCGTGTTTTGCGGATCCGCAATTTGAGGACCGCAAAACACTTGTGGACGTGTGAATGGACCCTAAGACGGTCTAAGTTTCCACTGTATTACTTGTAGGCAGTACATTACATTTGCCCCTATATTTCTATTTGCTATAGGATGGCTTTTGTCTTGTGGCGATGACTATGGTAACCACTGTGGAGAGCTGCGTTCACACTCCCATGGATGCGGCCGCCATATATGTGGAGTTAATACACTATTTCACCTAGTAGATTATAAATGGATGTTGGCCTGATGTAATAACAGCCTATTCAGCATCTATGGAGTCATGACATAAGTGTCATCTAAACAGGAAGATGTGGGTTGGTGACACCCAAGTGGTGAAGGCCTCAATATAACTGCTCATATGGCTATGCTATACCTGGTCCTATTTAGCATAAGTAATGTGTAATCTGTTACCTGTCTGAGCATACAATGTAAGACACCACGCATCAGCTTCACGACACTCTAGAAGAGGAAACGTAACACAATGTCAGTATTGCATGTTAGGATGTTAATTTTACAGTGAATGGAAACATACATTTTTCTATGACAGAAGTACAGAAACATTATTTTTTTGTTTGTTTTTTCATCAGTTGTTTCACAATGTTGCCCCATCTTCTGTCAATTTTGTTGGACCAGTTTTAGGTTTTTCCAGGGGCACTTTAAGTTAACTGTCCTGTGTAAAGACAGAAATGTCGTGCTGACATGGAGGAGTAAAGTCCTACTGCAGATTTTCTGTGATATTACATGGATCAAGAACCGATACACTGGCGCCCTGTTTTGTCATTTTTTGAAGAGCGTGCTGCTTTTTCTCCTGATATACATTCACACCCTGATCTCCTGCAGTACAATCACACCCTAAAGGCTAATACCCAGAACAACTAGCCAATATAGACACATGAAGGGAGTGGAAGGGGAAAGTACTCAGATATCTTACATAAAAGAGTATTTGCTTTCACTGTGATAAGGCCAAAGAAATCAGTTACGATATATAAGATGGGTGCTAAAAAGAAGGCTGGAGGACAGTGCCAAACATGCCTGCTGCAATTACTATGCACTTATTTTAAAGGGGTTCTGCACTTTCATTTAAATGATGATCTATCCTCTGGATAGATAATCAGCTTCTGATCGGCGGGGGTCCGACACCCGGGACCCCCGCCGATCAACTGTTTGAGAAGGCAGCGGCGCTACAGCAGCGCCGCGGCCTTCTCACTGTTTACCGCCGGGCCGCCGGCCCACTGACGTCACGACTAGTATCAACTAGCGTGGGCGCGGCTAAGCTCTGTTCACTTGAATGGATACTAGCAGTTGATACTAGTCGTGACGTCAGTGGGCCGGCGGTAAACAGTGAGAAGGCCGCGGCGCTGCTGGAGCGCCACTGCCTTCTCAAACAGCTGATCGGCAAGGGTCCCGGGTGTCGGACCCCCGCCGATCAGAAGCTGATGATCTATCCAGAGGATAGATCAGTTAAATGAAAGTGCAGAACCCCTTTGAACAACGGTTTCATACTGAAAACTGTACTAATGAAAAGCTGTTTTTACACATAAGTTTCTCTACTGAGGTTTTCACCCACAAAGATAAAAAACATGTAAAAAACGGCAGCATGAATTAAAAGGATAGTCTAGGACTTAGCACACTGATTAACAGTTGTGGGCTGTCTACAGGGTAACGAAATGCAGTTTGCATCTAATCAGAAGTGCAAAGAGCAGCAAGTGCAATAAAAAACAAGTTGTATATACATAAGGGTAGTGTAGACGGTGGGAATAGTCATGTACAGATAATGTACAAATAAAGCTACTTTCACACTCGCGTTTGGTGCTGATCCGTCTTGTATCTGCACAGACTGATCAGCACCGATAATGTAAATGCTTGTATCTGTTCAGAACGGATCTGTTTGCATTATTCATTCAAAAAAAAGGATCCGTCTTGACTTACATTGAAAGTCACCATATTGTGTCAGTGAAAAACGGACCCGTCTCCACTGACTTACATTGTAATCAGGACGGATCCGTTTGGCTCTGCATCATCAGACGGACACCAAACCGCTGCAAGTTGCATTTTAGTGAACGTCTAAAAAACGCAAACGGAGACCAAACGCAGCCAAATTGATGCATTCTGAACGGATCCTTATCCATTCAGAATGCATTGGGGCTGAACTGATCCGTTTCGGGCCTCTTGTGAGAGCCCTGAAACGGATCTCACAAGTGGACCAAGAAACTCCAGTGTGAAAGTAGCCCAAGTTAAATATACAGGTGAGAAAATATACGGATGTACTATGGACAAATATACAGATGTGCTGATGCGTACATATATACAGATATGCTGATGTATACATATATACAGATGGACCATTCTACACTCACCTAAAGAATTATTAGGAACACCATACTAATACGGTGTTGGAACCCCTTTTGCCTTCAGAACTGCCTTAATTCTACGTGGCATTGATTCAACAAGGTGCTGATAGCATTCTTTAGAAATGTTGGCCCATATTGATAGGATAGCATCTTGCAGTTGATGGAGATTTGAGGGATGCACATCCAGGGCACGAAGCTCCCGTTCCACCACATCCCAAAGATGCTCTATTGGGTTGAGATCTGGTGACTTTGGGGCCCATTTTAGTACAGTGAACTCATTGTCATGTTCAAGAAACCAATTTGAAATGATTCGAGCTTTGTGACATGGTGCATTATCCTGCTGGAAGTAGCCATCAGAGGATGGATACATGTTCTCATTCTGTTTACGCCAAATTCGGACTCTACCATTTGAATGTCTCAACAGAAATCGAGACTCATCAGACCAGGCAACATTTTTCCAGTCTTCAACAGTCCAATTTTGGTGAGCTCGTGCAAATTGTAGCCTCTTTTTCCTATTTGTAGTGGAGATGAGTGGTACCCGGTGGGGTCTTCTGCTGTTGTAGCCCATCCGCCTCAAGGTTGTGCGTGTTGTGGCTTCACAAATGCTTTGCTGCATACCTTGGTTGTAACGAGTGGTTATTTCAGTCAACGTCGCTCTATCAGCTTGAATCAGTCGGCCCATTCTCCTCTGACCTCTAGCGTCCACAAGGCATTTTTGCCCACAGGACTGCCGCATACTGGATGTTTTTCCCTTTTCACACCATTCTTTGTAAACCCTAGAAATGGTTGTGCGTGAAAATCCCAGTAACTGAGCAGATTGTGAAATACTCAGACCGACCCGTCTGGCACCAACAACCATGCCACGCTCAAAATTGCTTAAATCACCTTTCTTTCCCATTCTGACATTCAGTTTGGAGTTCAGGAGATTGTCTTGACCAGGACCACACGCTTAAATGCATTGAAGCAACTGCCATGTGATTGGTTGACTAGATAATTGCATTAATGAGAAATAGAACAGGTGTTCCTAATAATTCTTTAGGTGAGTGTATATTGCTATACAAACGGGCAAATATACAGATGTACTATGAACAAGTGTCCCAAACTATAGCAGTAACCAATGTGAACATACCGTGAATGTTGAGAATGAATGACAGTCATGATCATGGTCATAGGAAGGGATGGAGGGAGGAGGAGTGTAGAGGGTTTGGTGAGTATTGATAAAAGGGTTAATCGGGGGACTGAGTTCAGTAAGGTAACAGCTGTGGGGAAGAAACTGTTCCTAAACCTGCTGGTTTTAGTCTGAAGGGTCCTGTAGCGCCTTCTGGAGGGGAGGAGCTGGAAGAGTTTATTGGCAGGATGAGAGCAGTCCCCAAGAATGATGCGTGCCCGGCGTAGACATCTCTTCTTGTGAATATCCTCAATGGCAGGAAGTGGAGTCCCTGTGATGCATTGGGCGGTTTTCACCACCCGCTGCAGTGCCTTGCGTTCAGCAATAGAGCAATTCCCATACCAGACTGTCACACAGTTGGTCAGGATGCTCTCTATCGCACAGCGGTAGAAGTTACCCAGTATGTCAGCAGACAGGTGGTTTTTCTTCAGTGTCCTCAAGAAAAAGAGGCGCTGATCTGCCTTCTTGACCAGTCTGGAGATGTTGGTTGACCAGGACAGATTCTCAGAGATGTGGGTCCCCAAGAACTTGAAGCTGGAGACCCGTTAAACAGCCATGCCATTTATGTGGATGCGGTCAAGGGTGTTCCTCTTCTCCTTCCTGAAGTCCACAATGAGCTCTTGTTTTGCTGGTATTCAGGAGCAGGTTATTGTCCGTGCACCACACAGCTAGGTGCTTTACCTCTTCCCTATAATCAGACTCATCGTTGTCAGGACCCTATCCAATGTACCCACATAATTATTCCCCTTGCAGTCCTCTGGTTCACCCTCCTCTCCTACTCCGGCTTCGAGATCTCGCGTGAGCGCCGGTCACCACTGGGCCCGTGCATGCGCACTGCTTTGCCCCTATGGCTAGAGGCATCAATCTTAACAGTCTTAATGTGCGGGCCCACTGGTGACCAGCGTTCACGTGAGATCTCCAAGCCAGAGGAGGAGGACAAAGTAGGAGAGGAGGTGAGGGCCAGAGGACTGCAAGGGGAGTGGTCGCGTGAGCACATCGGAGATGGGCCTGGGCACTTGCGGGACCTAATTTGCATATCTTTATAAAGTGATTTTTTTTCAGCGTGGGACAGGCACAAGATAGGTACTATATTTATGTTGGGCAACTGTGATATAACGCAATATGAACGCTCAAAGTAGGTGACAGATTCCCTTTAAATACAGATGTGGATTTTTATGAGTAGCATATGCAGCGCGCCGGGCACGGTGGCTGTTAACTGGATAGGTCCTCACAGTGGTTAATCCCTCTTTAACGCTCCCTGGGCCGCGTGTGCAGTGAAGGGTGCACCATTTCTTCCCACGGGGCACACCCTGGACTTTTGGGGACTCCTACATGGTGGTGGCTGCGGTGCCTTTGATGTTAGGGTGAATGAGCAGCAGAGTGCAAGGCAGGCAAGGGGCCAGCGGATGGATTATGGAGTCAATAACCAACCCCACTTTGTTATAATAAATATAGAGTCTCTTTTTACTAAGCAGATGATGGAAGTTGTAGTATAAACACAAGTAGTAGGCATAGTTATGATGTATATAACACAGCAGGATTCCTGCAAAGGTTTTATGTAGGAGCTGGCGATGATGATGGTGGTAGTCTTCCCTGAGTCTCTCTAGAATAGATACACTTTGCAGTCTTGCCAAATTAAAAACAGGCATTCAATCACTCTCAATTTCCTTTCTTCTATACCCAGTCTGCGGGGTGCAGTCCTTATGGCCAGTCTGTCTCAAATCTGGATGGCAAGTCTGTCTCAAATGTGTGGTGGGTGCCAGAGGCAGTTAACCCTTTCCACGAGCAGTAAAGTCCATTGCCATAAACATGCATATAGCTTACTGTCTCAGTCCAGCACATGATTTTCAACCATCTGCAAATGTCTGTTCTTCTCTCAGAGGTAAACTCTCAATCAAGATGTCTCTCTTGCAGCTTTTAATCTCAGGGATGAAGGTTCCCTGGACTAGTCCTAGTTGTCAGCAGCTCACACATACTCATCTTTCCTCTATGCCTGCTCAACAAAAGACTGCTAACCAGGGGGTTGGGCAAGACAATTAACCTGGCAACTGCACTAACAGCCCCCAGTTAACTGTTTGCTGCCTATACATTACCACTGCACAAGAAAATTAATACTTTAAATATTTAAATACTTTTGAATGTTTAAAGTATTTAAATGTTTAGTAGTATGTAGTATTTAAAGGGGTTATCTAATGTCTCCAACTGCCCCCCCCCCCATGTGCTGAGCCGCCCACATTGAATATACTTACCCCACGCCGCTCCTGGTCCCCGCACCGCTGCTGCTTTTTCCTGTACACGAATGAAAACATTCGGTGTCGGGGGGGGACGAGCCACCCTAGCGTCACCCGCAATGCTAGGGAGGCTCGTCTCCATCCCCGCCTGCCATTTGCTGCTTTCCCCCCAGACACTGGATGTTTTCATCCGTGTACAGGGAGAAGCAGCAGTGGCGGTGCGGGGACCAGGAGCGGCGCGGGGTAAGTATATTCAATGTGGGGGGCTCAGCACATGGGGGGGGGGGGGGCAGTTGGAGACATTGGATAACCCTTTTAAAACATTTAGATCCCAATGTTAGCTCTTTCAGTTCACTTCACACACAGCTACACAATTTCTGGCCACCATAAATAGGATAGTTATTCTATTTCACACAGGTTCTCAAATGTATTTTGATAATTTCTGTAACTTAAAAAAATATAACCCATATTTGTTACCCATATAACTGGTTATTCAGAAAGGAAAATGACAAAATGACTTGTATGACTTCGCAATGGACACAGAAATGGATGAAAGACTTTAGAAGCTGGTTACATAACATCAGGAGCAAACAGACTGTTTGGGAGATTGGGGAGATGTATTATGGCTCTATACCAGCTGGCATAGAAAAGTCACAAGGCGTATAGATTTCGGTTCTGGCGCACTGTGCAGCACAGATTAAGACCAACGTATAAAATGCCAGTCATAATAAGTCACCACCCTAGGATTTGTTCAGCCTTGGCTTAAGAAAGACATCTTGGGCGTCATACCTACATGTTATTTATACTATTTCTCCTCAGTAACAGATGGTGACAGAGGGGAAGAGGTAACATATGGACACAACAGACTGTCCTTTCAATGATGGATAAGTAGCACAGTTAACGACATGCTACGCAGTTATACACTCACCTAAAGAATTATTAGGAACACCTGTTCTATTTCTCATTAATGCAATTATCTAGTCAACCAATCACATGGCAGTTGCTTCAATGCATTTAGGGGTGTGGTCCTGGTCAAGACAATCTCCTGAACTCCAAACTGAATGTCAGAATGGGAAAGAAAGGTGATTTAAGCAATTTTGAGCGTGGCATGGTTGTTGGTGCCAGACGGGCCGGTCTGAGTATTTCACAATCTGCTCAGTTACTGGGATTTTCACGCACAACCATTTCTAGGGTTTACAAAGAATGGTGTGAAAAGGGAAAAACATCCAGTATGCGGCAGTCCTGTGGGCAAAAATGCCTTGTGGATGCTAGAGGTCAGAGGAGAATGGGCCGACTGATTCAAGCTGATAGAAGAGCAACGTTGACTGAAATAACCACTCATTACAACCGAGGTATGCAGCAAAGCATTTGTGAAGCCACATCACGCACAACCTTGAGGCAGATGGGCTACAACAGCAGAAGACCCCGCCGGGTACCACTCATCTCCACTACAAATAGGAAAAAGAGGCTACAATTTGCATGAGCTCACCAAAATTGGACTGTTGAAGACTGGTGGAAAAATGTTGCCTGGTCTGATGAGTCTCGATTTCTGTTTAGACATTCAAATGGTAGAGTCCGAATTTGGCGTAAACAGAATGAGAACATGTATCCATCCTCTGATGGCTACTTCCAGCAGGATAATGCACCATGTCACAAAGCTCGAATTATTTCAAATTGGTTTCTTGAACATGACAATGAGTTCACTGTACTAAAATGGCCCCACAGTCACCAGATCTCAACCCAATAGAGCATCTTTGGGATGTGGTGGAACAGGAGCTTCGTGCCCTGGATGTGCATCCCTCAAATCTCCATCAACTGCAAGATGCTATCCTATCAATATGGGCCAACATTTCTAAAGAATGCTATCAGCACCTTGTTGAATCAATGCCACGTAGAATTAAGGCAGTTCTGAAGGCAAAAGGGGGTCCAACACCGTATTAGTATGGTGTTCCTAATAATTCTTTAGGTGAGTGTATATGGCCAGTTCTTAGAATGGTAACTTAGGATAAATAATGACACTTCAAGACAAAGGTGATGTCAGCCAAATAATGATGTGTCCCAAAAGGATAAGTCAAGGTTCAAACAGTGAAGAGAATGTTTTATGAAGAAGTTTTTTTTGTTCTTTATACTTTCCCTCTCTGTAGGCACCATTTTTATTTTTTTTTAAAGTACCAAAACCCCAACAATTAATGTGAACTTGTTTCCTAGGCCATGGAAAACAAGGACACGTGGAAACAATATGCATTACAGTTCTTATTCTGAATCCATTTGAAAATACAGCTGGACCAGAGGATCTAAGCTTAGACGCCTTGTCTGATTATGACTCTCTTTCTGACAGGTCATATTATGGAATTTTGAGTCTCTAGAAGACCACTCTGGAGGTCTTTCACTACAGCTGGCTGATAATTTAATTTTCCCTTTTTATGCGTGACTATATTTTTTACAAAATCACAAAATAAGTTTTTTTTCTATAAAGTAATTAAATAAAATGGTGTCTACAGAAGGAAGGACAGTCCTGTACATAAGCTCAGGTTGCACAGATATTTTTCTTTTCTCTTAGCCCGTGCCAGGATGAAGAGTCATCGAAGGCACTGTTTGGCAGCAAAGCTGTGAGGATGCAATAGGAGAGAACTGCGTCTTAACTTGCACAGTCCAAGATAATCCTCTTTCCTTGAAAACTGGCCTGCAGTAACACTGTGGCCTACCTATATTCTGGCACCTATATCCAACAGTCATCTTGTCAGAGGGCTTCTTCAGGCATCACAACTCTGAGTCTGAGGTACTGCAGAGTCAGAGGAGGTTGGAGGAACACTTCCAGCAGGCCTCTCCATCAGGCCCTCGATAAGGTCCTTATCCCAGGCCTGCTGCATAGTTCTGCTGAAAGCATCTGCCAGGAGATTCTGGCCTTGATTCTTTTGACCTTGTGGTGAGGGTACTGGGGGGTGTCATCCTGCGTGTCACTGGCAGTACATTGCCTGAATTTGCAGGCCACCCAGCCAAGTTACAAATGAAAAATCTAAAGAATTGATTATGTGATGTATGCTGATTCCATGAAATAAGCAGTCATCGAGAACTGCTATTTTGCTATTTAGAAATTAGACCTAGACTGTTTCTATATAGCAACATCGCAGTTCTTTATGGCCTAATTCATGGAATGAGCATCAGCATGCCATGCATAACATGACACGACTTAAGGCTATATTACACTGGAAGATTTTCTGCTAGATGATTGCTAACGAGTGTTTGTAGTAGGGCTCATTAGCGATTATCTGGCATACGTAATTACCCGATGAGTGAGCAAACGCTCGTTCATCGGGTAATTGTGACCTTTCAGCATGCTAAAAAATAAATAAATCACAATTTGCTATCTAATCACGATCTGCTGCCGGTAAACCACAACACTGCAAGGGGACGAGCGATGGCATAACGACTGCTTCTGCCCATGCTGTGGAGGAGATCGCTGCATGTAATAGCAGCGGTCTTCTCTGCTAGCGAGCAGGCGATTCTCTGGACTTTGCATTTGTAACCCAGCTGAGTTCATATAGTATGTAACTACACACCCTATTAGATACAGAAAAAACAGCATGCACCACCACCAACAGTTACTGACGGAAAACACTGAAAGTATGAAGCTGTGAAGTTGCCTAAAATGTATTCATCCATTATTAGATGAGTCTTTGTATGTTTTACAGTTAAAGGCGTTGTCCCCTGCCAATCAGCTGTTTGAAGAGAAAGCAGCGCTCCTGCAAGCACAGCCTTCTCTTACTTTTTTACCTGCTCGCCGTCACAACCGCACCGGTGAGCAGGTGTAATTCCAACTAAGCCATCCCATTCACTTCAGTGAGACGGCTCCTTCCTATTCAAGTGAGTAATCAATATAAAAGAAGTGGACTACCCCTCTAAAGGGGTTGTCTCCTCCCAGCCTTTTATGGCTGAAAGGGGAGCAGTCCACAGTAAGCTCTGGGAGTTACGTTACTGTGTTACGGTGTTTGTGTAGCTCACAGCTATGGGAGTTACGAAATAGTGGAGTGTCAGCCCAGTTGGCCAAACAGCACTGGGACACTGTGAAATATTCCCGTCTCGGCCATTAAGTGCCAAGATGGGAAAATTCCTTTAAATAATTATCTACATTTAAATTGAAAATTGTCCATAAAAATGAAGTCATTATTTTTGTCTGACAAAATCGGCCATCACTACTTGGCACCTATGTGCACTGATTATGCCATGTTAAGAGGATTCTCTGTCCACTTTCTACTATGATATCAGCTGACTTCAAGGGGCCACATCTTGTCAGAGGATCCTTTTCTTATTTTTTTTTAAACAGGGGAAACTACATAACAATAATCATAATAATGTAGAAAAAAGTAATCATGTACAAAAAATATAAGTCAAAAATTTCAACGATAGGAGTGAGGACCCTGCTCGCATACGGTCTATGAGGGGAAGAGCTTACAATACTATACACATTAAAGGACCATTACATAAATAGATGTAAAAGCACTCCCTGTTCAGTAAGCCCAATACAGATGTAGCCAGCGCTATCTTGACTAGCGTGACGCGTGAACACAACAAAAATACTTCACAGTAATAAATAAAAAATCATGTTAAATTGACCGTCCTGGCACAGCTGTGTCACAATAACACTGGCTACATCTGTATATACAGGGTTTCATGCTTCAGTACATGCAGTTTTATGGTTTTGCACATGAATTTCTGTACCTGCTCTAATTCGTATGCCTTAGCCTTGTCCTCATCGCGGTCAGCATTTTTCCTGTAGGCCATGCCCAAGCCCCAAACAGCCAGAATGCTGTAGACGTTGTCCCGGACCCAGGCATCCTTCTGTTCATTGCTGGCAGGCAGCAGTCCAGTGACTGGGTTCTGAAAGAAAGATTGCAACTTATAATGATAGAAATCATCCAAAGAGCCAATTAAACAGAGTTAAAGGGAGTCTGTCACCTACATAACATGTTTTAAACTGATGATATAGCTCTGTGGGAGGCAGATCCATAACACTGATGGTACCCATGTTTAGTTTTTCAGAGCCTCCAAAGTACCTAAAATAAAGTTTTAAAAATATGCAAATTACCCATCGCAAGTGCCCAGGGGCGGAGAGTGTGCTGCAAGTGCCCAGTGGTCCCCGCCGTACTTGCTCCTGACTCCTCCACTCTGTATCGTCCAGCCAGCCCTGTATCCTTGCTGGGTCATTTTCGTCTCCATTCATAATCCAGAGCCTGTGCACTTTACCGCCGGTGTAACGTTACATTACCCTACTTCGTGAGATTTCCCTACCTCCTAACTTCCGGTCGCACCGCTAATGACGTGAGGAGGAGTTCCTGATTTTTGCCGATCCGCGCATGCGCAAAAGGAAAGTTTAGGGAAAAACTCACAGCGGAGTTTAGCTGCACACCGGGACACTACGCATGCGCCGGAGAGCCTCAGTAGGGAAATATTACGGCCCAGTACATCCATCCGATCTCCGCGCCTGCACAGTGTGGGGGTAGGGAGAGCTCATGGCCATATTTTCTGTATATATATATATATATATATATATATATATATATATATATCTTGCCTGAGCTATTCTTAACATAATTTAGGCCGGGTTCACATCTGCATTGTGAACTCCAGTCACTGTATTTAGCGTACATGCCGGCTTTCAGCCGGACAAAAAAATTCTCTAAGCAACATATTTTTGTCCAGCCGAAAGTCGCCATATAAGCCAGAAAGTGGCCCAATTACCGCCGGATCCCTTTACAGAGAATGGGGATCCGGTGGTACATGGTGGTATCCAGCTATGCCAGATACGGTGAACTCTGGCAGTCTGTTCCTCTAACGAAACAACCAGCTGGAGTTCACAGCGCAGATGTGAACCCAGCCTTATAAAGCATAAAATAAATTACTTTACAGCAGGCCCATGGTCACAATGGTCAGGAGGGACTAGGGTAGGGCAATATACCGGTATTGGTAATACACGGTAGTATTAAGAAACGGCAATATCGCTGTTTCTTAATTACTGTGGTATTTTGGTGATATCCTAGGGGCAGTCACACTTGAGTCCCTTCTTCCCTCTCCACTGTGACGTGACTGCTGCTGACCATCAATGAGAAGATAGTACTGAGGAGGAGGGGAGGGGCTGTGGTCACTGTGCCACCTATAAGACGCACTTTCCCCCCCCCAAAAGTGGGAGGAAAATGGCAGTGAGTCTTATGGGGCGAATGCTGCCGTTTACACCGATACACCTCCAACCGCGCTGTGCAGCATGCGGTTGGTGGTGTATCAGCGAGGAGGGAGGAGGGGCTGGGGGCCGGCATCTTCTTTTGTAATGGCAGCGGGTCCCGGTGCAGTCACTGTATTCTATTGCACCGGGCCCCGCTCACTGTACTAATCGTATCTAACTGCAGGCAATGTTTAACTATAGAATATCTTCAATCCAGCAGCCTGTACTTACGTCCGTAGCAGGCAGGAGGCTGGGCGGGCACTGGCAGCGTAACTCACTACGTCACGCGCCTGCTCTGCCCACTTTATGAATAAAGCAGGCGGCGCGGGCACGTGATGTAGTGAGTTACACTGCCAGTGCCCGCCCGCCCGGCCTCCTGCCTGCTATGGACACAAGTACAGGCTGCTGGATTGAAGATATTCTATAGTTAAACATTGCCTGCAGTAAGATACAATTAGTACAGTGAGCGGGGACGGTGCAATAGAATACAATGACTGCACTGGTTCCCGCTGCCATTACAACACTACTGTAGATGCCAGCCCCCCACGCTCTGTATTGGGGGTCATTCACAATACACAGGGACACTGTTATTGGGGGGGGGGGGGGGATGTGGATGACACATAGATAAATAGCATCTTATGCTGTCATCCACATATCCCCCCCCCCCATAGCAGTGTCATGCCACCCACAGACGCCCCCATAACAGTGCGTCATCCACAGATCCCCCATAATAGTGTCATTCACAGGCTATCATTAGTTCAAAGACCACCAAAAGCACAACTTTTGGTTCAAAATATTTATTTTATTTTCCTCCTCAAAAACCTAGGTGTGTCTTATGGACCAGTGCGTCTTATAGGGCGAAAAATACGGTAACCATGACTCTGCTCAGGTAGATTTGACTCTTAAGGCCTGTGCTAAAATGATTATGATGCTGGTTTCTCAGCAACCACTGACTTTTAGCTCATGAGTGACACACCGCTGAGATCAGCATTTCTGTCACTATTTTATGCTGCCCTCAGTCTTACAAAAAAAAAGGTTCTACATTTTTCAAACAAGCACCTGGATCCGAATAAATATAAACATTTTGTACAGCCATTTAGTTATACAATAAAGTGTATCTGTATATGGCCTCTTGCAGTTTGGTCTTTTCCCTAATTCTCTGTCTACCTTGTTGAGATGGACGCACAATATTAGTTCCATCTCTGAACTTCCACCAGCCCTATCTTCTGTTAGAAGCTGTGACAGTTACAGGCAAAGAGCTGCAGCAGAAAGGACATACTCGCTGAGAAAGGATCTGCCCATGTGCCGTGAAAGGTAGTGTCATGCCCCACTCTGACGATGTGCGGAGGTCGGCCAGGATAGCAGCACGAGTTTAGTATTTGTTTTGGTGCCGTGCTGGATCCACCTCTCATCAGGTGCACTGGGTGGAGTCATTAGTTTAAATGGCCTCCAGCTAAGTGCTCTGAGCGGATTATACTGATCATTTTGGTCTGGGAAGTTTGGAGGGAAGGTTGGCTGTCAGTTCCTGCTCTCAAGAGATAAGTGTCATTTCTAGTTTGGTTGTTTGTCATCTATCCCATCCAGGTTCTGTGCGAGCAGGCTACTCCTCTCTCCCCACTTCACCATCTCAGGGAGTTCAGGGTTTTGTCAGTCCAGGCTGGAGGACACAGCACACCTACCTTCAAGGTCTGCCTGTGGGCTGAGCAGTGCAGGGAAAGAGGTCAGGGAGAAACTAAGAGGTGACCCTTCCCCTGTCTCTCGTCCAGAGCCTGGTTGGTGTGTTATCTTTTATACTGAGTGCACGTCCGCCGTGACAGGTAGACAGCTGTTGCAGAAAGAACATGCCCCGTGAGAAAGTGCATGCTCCTAAGGCGCCAGCTCGAAAAAAAGCATAGCAATTGGATCAATAAATGGTGAGATCTCTAGATCCATGTGAGGTACAGGATTGGTTCTAACTTTGTTAGAATGAGATTCTCATGTACAATATGAGGTCTAATTTTAATTTTTTTGAATTAATCAATGGATATCCTCTTAAAAAACTGATAATTGCCAAAAATGATTCTGTTACCAAGAGATTCTGCACTGGGCCCACCTCTCCTGACAAGTGATATGTACTGGTTATTCTCTGCTGTACTTTCACTAGCATGGGATCAAATACAAGCTATTTTCAGCTGCTCTTTATGGAGCCACACTGATCCTTAGCAGCCATCATCAGCAGTGTAAGGTCTATTTATATATGTCTGGATGGTATGTGCTGCCTCAGAGCTATCATTTGCTCTGTAAATCAGTCAGGCCTAAGGCATGTGGTCACTAGCATCATGGCATATTTAGGACACGTGGACTATTGGTTGGCAGATCTAGCCCCCTCATCAACAAATTAGATCACTTTTATTTGCGAATCTGCAAATGCCTAAATTCTGTCTTCTTTGTACCATTGGGGCCTAGTGGTTAGCTCTGTTGCCTTGTAGTGGCAGGTCTGAACATACAATGCACTCAAAGTCTTCAGACCCTTTTACTTTTTGCACATTTTGTTATGTTGTGGCCTTGTGCTAAAATCAGGTTTTCCCTCATCATTCTGCACTCCCCTAATGAGAAAGTGAACACTTTGCTAATTTATTGAAAAGGAAAAACTAAAATCTTGCATTGACATACGGTAAGTATTTCAGCCCCTTTACTCGTGACTTAGTTGAAGCCCCTTTGGCAGCAATTACAGCCTCCAGTCTTCTAGGGTATGATGCCACAAGGTTTACACACCTTTGGGGATTTTCTGTATTTCCTCTCAGGCTCTGTCAGGATGGCTGGAGACCATTGGTGGACAGCCATTTTAAGGTCTCTCCAAAGATGTTTGATTGTGTTCAGTTGTTTGAGGGCTCTGGCTGGACCACTAAAGGACAAATCACATAGCTATCCCTAAGCCGCTCCTGTGTTGTCTTGGCTGTGTGCTTCGGGTCTTGTTAAAATGTGAACTTTCGGCCCAATCTGAGGTCCAGAGAACTCTAGATCAGGTTTTCATAAAAAGTATCTCTGCACTTTGCTCCATTCAGCTTTCCTTGAACTCTCCCTGTCCCAACTGCTGAAAAACACCCCCACAGCATGAGGGTGCATTCCCATTAACGTATACTTAGCTCCGCAATTTTGCAGAACGGTTGTGGACCCATTCATTTCAACGGGGCCGCAAAAGATGCAGACAGCACACTGTGCTGTCCGCATCTGTAGAGCCGATCGGTGGACCCGGCAAAAAATGCATGTCCGGACAAGAATAGGGACAAGAATAGGCATTTCTTGTCCCTATTCTTGTCCCTAGGCAGAAATGCAGAGAAGAATAGGCATTTCTATCATAGGGCCGGCTACATTCACACAGCAAAACACATACGGTCCTGTGAATGTAGCCTGATGCTGCCACCACCATGCCTCAGTGTAGGGATGGAAGAGTCCTCGTTGTTCCAAACTTCTTCCATTTAACAATTATGGTGACTTCGATTCATTACTCAAGCAGATGGGGAATAAATGGGCACTTTCGGACATCTAAGAGGATAATGACAAAACTTTTGCTAAAAGCAGTGGGGGATGGAGTAAGTTGTTAGTAAGCCCAAACTGGAAAGATAGGATAATGGCGGGGTGGAATAGGACAAGAAAAGCAGGGATATGCGAGAGATGGAGAGAAACACAACTGAAACTGATACACAGAGCGATATACGGCTTTAATATATCTCCTGCAAGCAGTAGTGATACAAGACTGACTAAATGTCCAAAGTGTGGTTTGTTGAGGGCGGACTTAGATCATGGGGTGTGGTTGTGCCCCAAATCAAGACAATATTGGGAGTGGATGCTGTCATGGATTAAAGATACGTGGCAGATCAATCTACCATGTGAACCAGAGGTGGTTTTGTTTCATGTATACCCAGATACAATACGAATACCCAAATTAATAGATGGGGTGCTACTGGTAGCATTAAAACGTCTGTTACAAAAATGGTTAGAGCCTCAGATTCCTACAATTGCAGAATTTCTGGGTCTAATGAGACATTTTCTGTTAATGGACCAACTAGACACAGAATCTCATAAAAAAAACAGTTCAACAGGGTTTTTGAATAAATGGTCAACTTTTATTGCCAAACATTTATCGACAGAGGAAATACAGTCTCTTATGAATAAATGGTACCTACGAAAAGATATTCGTGGAGCATTGGGAAAGTTGAAAGTGTCATAAATATGGATTGATGAGAATATGTTTTTTTTCTTTCTTTGTATGACCACGGAAAGGTTTGTAGGAGGGAGGAGACGCATTCAGTCAGTATAGGGGGGGGGGGGGGGGGGGGGAAGTTTCCATAGTTATTGTGGGATTGACAAATGCGATGTTCTTATTCTTGGACGATACTTGGTCTACTAGAATTATATGTAACACTGTGCCTATACTACTGTCCAAACAATTAGTGATTTTGAATACTTACAAAAATGGAATAAAATGTTATTGAAAAAAAAAAAAAGAATTATGGTGACAACTGCACTCTTGGGAATGGTCAGGGCAAATTTTTTTTTCTACCCTTCTAGAGATCTGTGCCTCCACACAATCCTTTCACTGAGCTCTACAGTCAGTTCTTTCCTCCACATGACTTAGTTTCTTCCTCTGATATGCACTGTCAGCTGTGAGACGTTATATAGACAGGGCTGTGTCTTTCAGAATCATGTCCAATCATATGAATTTACCATAGGTGGACTCCAATCACGCTGTCTAGAAATATCTCAAAAAGGATGATCAAGAGAAATAGGAGGCTCCCAGAGTTACATTTCAAATGTCATCAAAAATACTTATAACCAAGCAAAATTTTCCTTTTTATTGAATCATTTTTAAAACTACTTTTTCACTTTATGGGGTATTGAGTGCAGATTGAGGGGGAAAACTAGAATTTTCAGTGGGACAACCCCTTTAAATTGGGCTGTGCTTTTTAAAACCATGCTTTCTATCTTCATTCAGCAGGACCTGCGCTGACGTCACCATGCTCAGATTATTTCAAAGGTCCTTTTGCAGGTCCTAAAAGAAGCAGCAAGAAGACGATGCTAGCTGCGCGATCAATTGGATGAGGCGAGTTAATTTTTTATATTTTTTAACCCATCAATCCACATTTTAGTTAGCATTCTGTATTAGGAATGCTATTATTTTCCTTTATAACCATGTTAAGGGAAAATAATAAAATTAATAGAACACCTAACAAAAAACCCAAACTTCAGTGAAGAAGTCCGGGTTCGGGTCTGGGTACCACATTCAGTTTTTTCTCATGCGCGTGCAAAACGCATTGCACTCGTACAGAAAAAATAATAATGAACATTGGAACGCAATCGCAGTCAAAACTTACTTCAATGTATGGTGAGGTCAGGCAGCACTGCGCGTTAGTCAGAGGGTGCTCGGTCTTGCGGATGTAATCCCGAAGTCTGCACAACGAAGAAAAACCGGCACTCCAATTTTCTTTGCTCAAAAGGATTTATTGGTCACTCATGTGACGCGCGTTTCGACACTCACAGGTGTCTTTTTCAAACAGAAAGTTAGCAGCAGTATCACTTATTACTGCAAACTTACTGCAATTGCGTGCCTACTCGCGCGGTTTTCCCGCAATGCACATGCGACGCATCCAGAGCAAATCCAAAACGCCCGTGTGAAAGAGGCCTTCAGGCAGAGCAAAGACACAGAATTTTAAAAAGGCTAATTTCCCTGGGTTGAGGGCAGCATTTCAGGGCATAGACTGGGAGCAGCTACTGTCACATAATACAGAGGATAAATGGGAGAGCTTCAAATCCACATTGAGTAATTGCACTAAAATATTTATTCCTTTAGGTAACAAGTATAAACGGCTAAAATTAAACCCCCCCATGGCTTACAGCTACTGTAAAAAGGGCAATAAAAGAGAAAAAAGGGCATTTAAAAAAAATCGGAAGGGTCAGCTGTAGCGTTTAAAGATTACAAAGGGCTTAATAAAATCTGTAAAAAGGAGATAAAATTAGCAAAAATGCAAAACGAACAGCAGGTGGGAAAAGAGAGCAAAACAAATCCCCAAAAATACTTTAATTATATAAATGCTAAAAAAAAAAAAAAAAAAAAAAAAAAAAAATAGTTCTGAGCAGGTAGGTCCACTGAATAATGGTAAGTGGGGGTAGTCACTGAAGATAAGGAAAAGGCAGAGTTACTAAATGTTTTTTTTAGCTCTGTATATACAAAAGAAGAGAAAGGAGCTGATATCTGTGGTGCTGGGGCTGTTTGTCAATGGAGTATATTACTGGATGTACTAACTGTAGATATGGTCCAAGATAAGTTAAATAAGGTAAATGTGAACAAGGCTCCGGGTCCAGATGGATTACACCCAAGAGTTCTTAAAGGGACACTGACAGGCCTTCTGAGCATAGTTAGCTCTTTATATGCCCCCCTAGGTCTTATAATAAGTTCCCAATTCATATAAGTATTATCCCTGTGCGCATTATAAAACGTTAAAAATAATCTTTATAATCACCTCTCCTTTCTGCCCAAGGGGCGTTCTTTGTGGCGCATTTGTGCCCAGCCGCGTCCCAACTGCCGGGTCCTTAGACACGCCCATCTCATTAGTATTCACTTGGCGCAATGTGATCCCAGCGAGCGAGGGTGCCGGGCGCATGCGCAGTATCTCCAAATGTCGGGGACTGGAAAATACCGCCCAGAGAAGTGAATACTAATGAGATGGGCGTGTCTAAGGACCCGGCAGTTGGGACGTGGCTGGGCACAAATGCGCCACAAAGAACGCCCCTTGGGCAGAAAGGAGAGGTGATTATAAAGATTATTTTTAACGTTTTATAATGCGCACAGGGATAATACTTATATGAATTGGGAACTTATTATAAGACCTAGGGGGGCATATAAAGAGCTAATTATGCTCAGAAGGCCTGTCAGTGTCCCTTTAAAGAGTTCTGTTCAGTCATTGCTGTGCCCCTGTTTATAATTTTTAAAGATTCTCTAGGTATTGGTACAGTGCCAAGTGATTGGCACAAGGCAAACGTAGTGCCCATATTTAAGACCCTAAGTCCTTAACAGGTAATTATAGACTTATGGGCTTCAAAAGTATAGTTTGTAATTGGATTGAAATCTGGATGAAGGACCGTGTCCAGAGAGTTGAGGTCAATGATTCCTATTCAGAATGGTCCCGGGTTAAGAGTGGTGTACCCCAAGGTTCAGTGCTGGGCCCTCTATTATTTTAAATTTATTTATTAATGATTTTGAGGACAGGATTAATAGCACAATATCTATTTTTGCAGATGACACTAAGCTATGTAGTACTGTGCAGTCTATGGAAGATGTCCATAAACTATAAGCTGACTTGAACACTCTTAGTGATTGGGCATCAACTTGGCAAATGAGGTTCAATGTGGACAAATGTAAAGTTATGCATCTTGGTAGTAATAATCTCTGTGCTTCATATGTCCTAGGTGATGTAACACTGGGAGAGTCACTTATAGAGAAGGATTTGGGTGTCTTTGTAGATGGTAGATTAAATTACAGCATACAATGTCAATCAGCTGCTTCTAAGGCCACCAGGATATTGTCATGCATTAAAGGGTTTCTACCACCTCATTTTGACCTAATTAGCTCTCAGACACTAGCGATCTGCTAGTGTCTGATCTACCTTACAATGCTATTCTCAGAACTGTGTGTGGATCCGTTTCACAAAAAACAAACTTTTATTAATATGCTAATGAGCCTCTAGGTGCTATGGGGGAGTCTTTTCAGCACCTAGAGGCTCGGTCTACTCACATTGTATGCCGCCCCGCTCGTCCCTCCAGCCCGCCCATCTCCTCTTGAATGCCATCCTCCATCTGAGCCAGTGGACGAATTCTCGCGCCTGCGCCGTGCGCGTCTATATTCGGCGCAGTGAATGTCTGACCGCTGCCTGCACAGACATCTCGGTCATCGGCGCAGGCGCAGTGGAGATGTCTGTGCAGGGAGCGGTCAGACATTCACTGCGCCTAATACAGACGCGCACGGCGCAGGCGCGAGAATTCGTCCACTGGCACAGATGGAGGATGGCATTCAAGAGGAGATGGGCGGGCTTAACGGACGAGCGGGGCGGCATACAATGCGAGTAGACCGAGCCTCTAGGTGCTGAAAAGACGCCCCCCATAGCACCTAGAGGCTCATTAGCATATTAATAAAAGTTTGTTTTTTTGTGAAACGGATCCACACACAGGTCTGAGAATAGCATTGTTAGGTAGATCAGACACTAGCAGATCGCTAGTGTCTGACAGCTAATTAGGTCAAAATGAGGTGGTAGAAACCCTTTAAACGAGGCATGGACTCGCGGGGCAGAGATGTGATATTACCACTTTACAAAGCGTTGGTGCAGCCTCATCTGTAATATGCAGTTCCGTTCTGGGCACCAGTCCATAGAAAGGACTCTCTAAAGCTGTAAAAAGTACAGAGGAGAGCGACTAAACTGATCACGGGCATGGAGGGTCTCAGTTATGAAGAAAGATTAAAATAATTGAATTTATTTAGTCTTGAGAAGAAACATCTAAGTGGGAACATGATTAACCTATACAAATCTATAAATGGGTCATACAAAAAATACGGTGAGAAACTGTTCCATGTAAAATGCGCTCAAAAGATGAGCAGGCACTGCCTCCGACTGGAGAGGAAAAAGTTCAGTCTCCGGAAGTGTCAAAGCTTCTTTACTGTAAGAACTGTGAAGCTGTGGAATAGACTCAATTCCTTCTAGGATTCGCATCCCCACCTATTTCCTGGTTGAACTTGATGGACTTATGTCTTTTTTCAACCGTATTAACTATGTAACGCTATATACACAATCTAACAACTGCCAAAGGCCTCTGCCGTACCCGTTGATACATGCGCTCTGCAAAAGACGTCTTCCAACCTTCCAGTCAAAGTTTTTTCAGGACAACACAGTAGATGGTCAGTTATAACAGGAGCGGTCTTCTCTCCTGACATGGTTGTAGTAACAATTCTGGAGCATCTAATCATATAAAATGTATATGCAGCGTGTGTAGGCATACCCCCACCTAAAATAATCTGGCAAAACACAAGGAAGTTTTTTGTTTTAAAAAATAATTTTATTAAACAATTAAAAAATGAACATTTATTAAACATTTTTTAAAACAAAAAATAGGATTTCTGTGCTTAATTGTAAAATCCTTTTCTTGCCGAGTTCATTGGGTGACACAGGATACCATGGGTATAGCTGCTGCCACTAGGAGGCGACACTAATTAAAAAAGCGTTAGCTCCTCCCCTCAGCTATACTCCTCCTGCCCACACTGAGCTAATCAGTTTGTACGAAAGCAGTAGGAGCAGCAAGGAGAAGCGAACAGAAACCAATTGTAAGAAAGAGAGCTGGAGATGGGTCAGAACCAAGAACAGGTGGGACCCATCAGAAAGAACCAGCAATGTACTTACTGGGTGAGAAAAGGATTTTATAGGCAAGCACAAAAAAAATCCTTCTCGCTCGTATCATTGGGGGGGGGGACAGGATACCATGGGACGTTCCAAAGCAGTACCATGGGGAGGGATCAAAACTCTAGAACAAATCTAAGGCTGGCCATGGGATCCCGCACAGAAATGTGGGGAATGGATACACAGAAACTCTGAATAGGACAGGAAGAGCATTAACCAGAAAGGCCAGCCAGACCTCGTAGAATGCACGGCGTCTTCGACTGGGCAAAAAGAGGAAAACCCAGTTAAACAAAGCCCCAGGGCTCGAGAGACTTCAGAAGATGTGGATAGTAGCACATAATATCCACAAGAAGGATAAAGCAAGTCTGACAACTGAAGATGATGTGCAGAAGGTACTTCTGGATATCAAGGACCACAGAATTGCTGTGGGGGCCCGGACAGGATAAACAGGATGTGTTGCATGACAATAAGCCCCATGGAAAACCGAGGGGTGTTTACTCAACAGAAATGGGTCTGTAGAATCTGGGTATGCATGAGACCTAGATAAGACCTTACCAAATGCGCAAGTATCGCGATGGGATATTTCAACGGAGGAAAAAACACGAAAACTAGAAGGAATTACTGGGCAACTGGCAGAGGACTAGTCCTGTAGGGATCTCCCAGGTACGTTAGGAGACCCCTATGTGCCAATTTTTCAAGAGAAATTAGCGAGTAGCCACTCCCTTGTAAAAGAAATCCAGCACGAGAAGAGACAAAAAAAAGTATGGAATATGATCACTCATCAAGCCAGAGATAAGGGATGGCCAAGGGGGACGAAAAGGCACAATGAGAACCCATCAGAGGTATAAAACGAAAAACCATAGGCAAATGGGGAGTAGTCTAAGAGGAAGAGACGGTGTCCTCGGGGATTCATAGCATCCCAGCCGTGCAGCAGAGAGGAATGTGGCAGAAGAGTGTAGCCAAAGCAACCTCCGCCACTGGACAAAAGGCAGACTGTGAGTGATGCTGGATCCAGGACCATATCATGACTGGCATTAGACAGCCTGAGGAAACTGAGCAACTGTACTGTGAAAAGAGAGCAGGCTACAACACATGAGAGAGAACACATACACTCGCCAGAAATACAATCACGGAAGCCAAAAAGGTAAGGATCGCAGCATACACCTCTGCTTAAAAAAGAAACGTGCCAAAGGAGAAGGTACTGTGGTAGACAGATGCCCCCAGAGCCATAGAGGCTTGTCATGAGACTTCCAGCAAAAGAAGCAGCTTGATACTCCACAAACTGCCTAGATCAGGCAGACTCAACTGTAGGCTGAAGAATAAAAATACCGTAATGATAGGTAGAAGCAAAGCGGACGCCAAAAATATCGGAGGTGTGTAGATTCGTCAGAGACCATCTACTGTCACCGTGTAGCGACTCTGCCTGAAGGGGACAATGCGGTCATCAGAGGAATGCACAGATTGGTCCAAGATAGGAGAAATACTCCTCCAGGAGAGAATGTGATGACTATTTCCGACGTCACAAAAATACCAGAGAAAATCTGGACATATAGAAAATAATAGTGCAGGCATTCCAGAGCAGTAAGAATCCAACCTCAGGAGTATGGATAGTGGCCAGGTAGACAGAAACAGTATCTGGGGGGAGAGCAATTACTCGCCTTGTAGAGGGGCATAACGTTGAAAGGATGTTGCATTCCAGCAACGAAAAATCTATTAGCAGTGACAACATGTGACAGCACCACAGCTCCGTCCGGTGAGGGGGGAAAAGTAGTTGATGCACAGTATGTGCCCTGAATCGGTGTGTCCACTACATAAAGACATGTCAAAGCTATTACTCATCTCTTAAAAGAGGCAGTGTTGAAGGTGTCACAGTGTCAGTTAGCGCCAATGTCCCACTTGTAATAGGAACCATCTGGAAGACCAGTGCCATAGAAACGAGGAGTTTATGACAACCAGGGAGAACCCCGCAATAATGCGCACCAGAAGTAAATGGCTCATCGCCTATAGCATGCATGCCAATGCAAATACCTGGTCTTAAAATGGACGTACTGCAGATGACGGTCATCAGGGATGAATGGATGTATTAGCTAAAACTGCAACCGCCAGCGTAAAGACCCCACCTATTGGTGCAACGGCATCCATTGGTAGCGTAAAATGAGCCGGAGATCCACCTGAGAGGGAATGTAGATACAATCACCACACCTAGGACCAGTGTGGGGGTTCCACCTATTGAAGGAGAGGAGCGGTAGATTCTACAGTATATAGAGCCAGTGCCGAAACATAGAATGGAACAGAAGGCAATGTGGTAGAAACCACAAAAACCATATCCAATGCAAATGCAAGGAGTGAGGAAGAAAGCAACGTGGGTGCCACCATGGCTTGCAGGGTGAACGTAAACCCTGAGCTTGAGAAGGGAACCACTCAGTGGTAGACAAGTCATACAGGGTTAAGGCAAATTCTCCACCTAAGAAAGGGGCCAGACAGGAATAGCCACAGGAACTAGTGCTGGTGCAATACTCCACCTGAGGAGGAGGTCATACCATAGAATCCATAGTATCAGGTGTTAGCACCATACTCCACCTGATGAGGAGACCATACAGTAGGAGCCATGGTATGTAGTACTAACGCAAATACTCCACCCGAGGGGGAGGCTGTTCAGTAGGAGCCATGGTATAGAGGGCTAACACATATACCTCCACCTGAGAAGGCCATACAGTAGTAGCCATGATATGTAGCGCTAGCATACTCCGCCTGAGAAGAGGGCTATACCGTAGTAGCGACAAAAGCCAAAGCCAGGGTAGATACGCCACCTGTGAAGGAGGCCCAACAGTAGTAGCTACGATCTCTAGTTCTAGTGTAAATACTCCACCTGCAGAGGAGGACATACTGTACTAGCAATGGTATGGAGTGCTAGCCTAAATATGCCACCTGAAAAGGAGGAGAGCTAGAAGTGGATACAGTATTCAGAATTCCACAGAATTCCCTCCTAGGGCAGATACACCACCTATTGAAGGTGTTGAGTATCATGACCAACCATGTAGTGTGGAGTCCCACCAGGACTTAAAGCTGTGTTGTGGGGGATAAACCCTGGGAGGACAGAGACTACCATGTTGGTGCTCAAAACCAACAAACAAAAATTAAGGGGATAATGCGGTAGTAGCTGCAGTATCCAGTGCTAGTGCCCATATTCCGCTTGTGGAGGAGGACCGGGTAATAGTAGGTACCTTCTCTTGGCATTCTCCACCCATGGAAGAGGAGGAATATGATAGGAAATATAGTATCTGGTGCTGTGGCGTAGTAGACATAGTATTCAATAGTGGCACAATTACTTCACCTGTTCTTGTGATTATTGTACTTGTGGGAGTAGGTAACGCAGGATAAACTATCCAGTGATGGAGCAATTATTCCGCCTATGGAGGTGGGTAATGCGACAGGTTGTACAGTATCCAGTGGACGTGCAAATACACCGCCTATGGAGGGGGATAATGCGACAGGTTGTACAGTATCAAGTGGACGTGCAAACACGCCGCCTATGGAGGGGGATAATGCGACAGGCTGTATAGTATCCAGTGGTAGTGCAATTACAACGCCTATGAAGGGGGGGTAATGCAACAGGCTGTACAGTATCCAGTGGTAGCGCGATTACGCCGCCTATGGAGGGGAGTAATGCAACAGGTTGTACAGTATCCAGTAGCCGTGCAATTACGCCGCCTATGGGGGTAATGCAACAGGCTGTACAGTATCCAGTGGTAGTGCATTTACACAACCTATAGAGGGGGGTAATGCGACAGCTGTACAGTATGCAGTGGTAGTGCAATTACGCCACCCAAGAGAGGGGGTAATGCTACAGAGTGTGCGGCAACCAGTGGTAATTACTCCCGCCGAGGAGGGGGTAACACGACATACATTGGTAGTGCCATTACTCCGTCTATGGGGGGGGGGGGGGGAATATGACCGGATGTACAGTAACCAGTGGTAGTGCAACTACTCCACCTACGAAAGGGGGAACGCGACAGAATGTACAGTAACTAGTGGTAGTGCAAATACGCCACCTGTGGAAAGGAGTTACGCTACAGTATGTACTATATCCAGTGGTAGTGCATTACTCTGCCTGTGGGAGAGGGCAATGAAACTGGACGTACAGTATCCAGCGGCAGTAACCGCATGACGGGGAGCGCACATGCCGCACCTTAGAGGGGGTTAATTCTGCAAGACACCACATTCAGCACTTGATAACACCAGAGTAACTTTTTACTTAAATTTTTTAATATTAACATATAATCGTGTATTTGAAATATGAACCCCCAGCCTCAACTGGGTGAAGAGGCAAGAAGGGGTTATTTTTCATTACACAGCCATGGAACGGGAAAGCCAGCCTCAGTAAGGTGCAGGCAAGTAAGGTTGGTTTGTTTTTTGTCTTTTAAATCAGTGAGTACCGGGGGCGGAGCTCAGCAGTCTCCTGGGGAAGGGGGATCCCTGGGCGTGAAGATTTCGCACCAGGGGCACAGTTTCCGCCCCCCAAACTCCAGGATGGAAGTTGCGGACTAGTAGGCCACAAAGCCAGGGACTCGTGTAGCCGCAGGCCGACTGGAAGGATTTCCAGACGGAACTGAAGGCCCGGAAGAATGGCCGCGGGATTCCAAACCTTAGACCGAGGAGACCTGGGACGGGCGTACTCGACGCCCGGTAGCTGGATGCAGCGGCTGCACCAGGAGGGTATGTGACCGCTGGGAAATAGTACCGGTTCACCCCGGAGGAAGGGGGTAGAGAGAGGGGGGCACAAGGAGAGAACCCAGGACGGGAGGGAATGCAGTAGGAAAACAGCACTTGGCCAGGGAATGGAGGGGTGGAGAGGGGAGGTGGGGGTGAGAGATTGGAGGAGGAGGTGGATGGAGGGGGTCATACTTACCCTGTGTTACCAATACTCACCCCATCTTCATCCTCTTCTCTTCACCCCCCCCCCCCCCCACCCTTCGGGGTACCAGCGGGTTCACCTCTTCAGCCACTAGCACCGAGGCAGTAGTGAGGCTGGAGTGGAGGGGGGGGGGGGGGCAGGCGGTGAGGCGAACAGACAACGGTCTTCCTCCCCAGGTAAACAGAGAGGCCAGGCGTCACATGCATGCGTAATGGCCATCAAAAACTGTCTGTTTTCAATGGCTGTCGTGTGCATGTGGCCTAAATCTATGAATGTGGCCTAAATCTGTTATTCCTTCTGGACGTCTATGAATAAATTGCCAG
Organism: Bufo bufo; assembly: GCF_905171765.1. Taxonomy (NCBI): domain Eukaryota; kingdom Metazoa; phylum Chordata; class Amphibia; order Anura; family Bufonidae; genus Bufo; species Bufo bufo. The sequence continues at coordinate 145,670,290 of NC_053391.1, read as the reverse complement.
CAGATCCCACTGGCTGTTACCAGTTTTGGGTGTGACCCTGCACAATGTGACACTGGCAGCACTGATTAGATAGTGTCGGACTGTGCTGGTAACACCCAGTTGATCCTGCTGGTAATTCATACATAAACATCTAGAAGGAATAACAGAGAAATGGCACAACATGAAGTGATATAACAATATGCCCCAGAATTGTAGTTACTAAATCAGACATGTCTGGAGAGGCGATAGCTCCCATTTAACCTTACGCAACCTATTTAGTGTTTTTCTCAGTCCAGTCACTAAGGCCTCCTGCACACGAACGTATTTTTTTGCGGTCCGCAAAAACGGGTCCCATTTTTTCGTCCGTGGGTCTTCCTTGATTTTTGGAGGATCCACGGACATGAAAAAAAAGTCGTTTTGGTGTCCGCCTGGCCGTGCGGAGCCAAATGGATCCGTCCTGAATTACAATGCAAGTCAATAAGAACGGATCCGTTTGACGTTGACACAATATGGTGCAATTTCAAACGGATCCGTCCCCCATTGACTTTCAATGTAAAGTCAGGAGTTAATATACCATCGGATCGGAGTTTTCTCCAATCCGATGGTATATTTTAACTTGAAGCGTCCCCATCACCATGGGAACGCCTCTATGTTAGAATATACCGTCGGATTTGTGTTACATCATGAAACTCAAATCCGACAGTATATTCTAACACAGAGGCGTTCCCATGGTGATGGGGACGCTTCAGGTTAGAATATACTAAAAGAACTGTGTACATGACTGCCCCCTGCTGCCTGGCAGGTGCTGCCAGGCAGCAAGGGGCAGCCCCCCCCCCCCCCGTAGTTAACACATTGGTGGCCAGTGTGGCCGGCCCCCCCCTCCCCCGTAGTTAACACATTGGTGGCCAGTGTGGCCGGCCCCCCCCTCCCCTGTAGTTAACTCATTGGTGGCCAGTGGGCCCCCCCCTCCCCTGTAGTTAACTCATTGGTGGCCAGTGCGGCCGGCCCCCCTCCCTCCCCTGTAGTTAACTCGTTGGTGGCCAGTGCCCCCCCTCCCTCCCCTGTAGTTAACTCGTTGGTGGCCAGTGGGCCTTCTCCCCTCCCTCCCCCTCCTAATTAAAATCTCCCCCCTATCATTGGTGGCAGCGGAGTGTACCGATCGGAGTCCCAGTTTAATCGCTGGGGCTCCAATCGGTAACCATGGCAACCAGGACGCTACTGCAGTCCCGGTTGCCATGGTTACTTAGCAATTTGTAGAACCATTATACTTACCTGCGACCTGTCACTTACCAGTAGGAGGAACTCCCGGCAGGACCTGTCACTTACCAGTAGGAGGAGCTCCCGACCGGACGCAGACCATCGCAGCTCGCAGGTAAGTATAATGGTTCTACAAATTGCTAAGTAACCATGGCAACCGGGACTGCAGTAGCGTCCTGGTTGCCATGGTTACCGATCGGAGCCCCAGCGATTAAACTGGGACTCCGATCGGTACACTCCGCTGCCACCAATGATAGGGGGGAGATTTTAATTAGGAGGGGGAGGGAGGGGAGAAGGCCCACTGGCCACCAACGAGTTAACTACAGGGGAGGGGGGGGCCCACTGGCCACCAATGAGTTAACTACAGGGGAGGGGGGGGGCCCACTGGCCACCAACGAGTTAACTACAGGGGAGGGGGGGGCCCACTGGCCCCCAATGAGTTAACTACAGGGGAGGGGGGGGGCGGCCGCACTGGCCACCAATGAGTTAACTACAAGGGAGGGAGGGGGCCGGCCACACTGGCCACCAATGTGTTAACTACAGGGGGGGGAGGGTGCCCCCTGCTGCCTGGCAGCACCTTCCAGGCAGCAGGGGGCAGTCATGTACACAGTTCTGTTAGTATATTCTAACCTGAAGCGTCCCCATCACCATGGGAACGCCTCTGTGTTAGAATATACTGTCGGTTCTGAGTTTTCACGAAGTGAAAACTCAGCTATGAAAAAGCTTTTATGCAGACGGATCTTCGGATCCGTCTGTATAAAAACTAACCTACGGCCACGGATCACGGACACGGATGCCAATCTTGTGTGCATCAGTGTTCTTTCACGGACCCATTGACTTGAATGTAAAAACACCAAGTTGGAGCTCACCTCACCATACACCACCGAGGAGCACGGACACAGAACCGGAGCCAAGGATGAGAAGTAGCAAAAAAAATATTGTCCAGCTTCACCTCGCAGTGCGTGTTTTATTAGGAAACGTGCTTAAAAACCAAACATCAGGCTCATATCATCAACATGTTTCGGATCAACATATATTACAGATCCTTCCTCATGATACAGAGAATAAGACTGACAAATCTTATATACAGAGTAAAAGCAGTGATTCAGCTGTGGGTAATTGATTGGCAATTGGACTGCTTTCACCCCACCCACAGCATATACCACTGAGACACAGGAACAGAACTGCATGAGAAGAAGAGAGGGGGAAAAAAAAAAAAAAAAATTTTTAATTTTCACCCCTCTCTTCCTCCCACGCAAGAACCGCCCCTAAAGGACAAGAGAAGAAGATACATCTAATAATGCAATATTAAATCTTGTCTTTGATTAAGGCCCAAAGGCATACAGGACTGAAATCTAAAAATCCAATAGGCTTCTCTATTGAGAAGAGCTTTCCTATGGTCTCCGCCCCGTTTAGGAAAATTAACTCGTTCAATGCCCTGAACTTTCATGCCAGCAATATTGCCCTGGTGGCAGGAGGCAAAATGCTGGCTGACTGCTGACACATTTTTTACAAAAGCATGAGATATATCTGAGATATGTCTGCATATCCGAACTTTGAGGGCTTTGGACGTGCATCCCACATATTGCAATTGACATGTAGAACAAGACACACAATACACCACATGTGTGGTATTGCAGTTAATGTATTGTTGTATCTCAAATGACTGCTGGGCTGCAACAGAGGCCACATTCCGTCCTGTTTGTACGACACTGCAACACGTACAAATGCGGTGCCCGCATTTGAACATCCCTTTAGACCTAAGCCAACATTGTTGTGGTACCGTACCATCTGAAAACCGACTCGGACTGAGTTTTTGAGAAAGTGTTGGCGCCTTGCGGGCAACACATTTTATTCCCTTGTCCACAATCGGTTTCCAGGCGGCATCTGTGCGCAAAACTGTCAGATTCTTTCTGACAATCTTGAAGACATCCAGATATTCAAGACTATAGTTAGTTATAAAGAATGGCATTGCAGTCTGGCCTCCTTGTTTTAAACCTTTGTATTTTTTATATTTAGGAAAAACCAGGTCTCGCCTGGGTAATGCAAGAGCTGTTTTTTTAGCTGTGTCTATTAAAGGCTGGCCGTAACCTCTGATCTGCAGTCGAGCAGTCAACTTTTCTGCCTCTCTGAGGAAGGTGGAATCATCTGAGCAGTTCCTCCTTAATCTGATAAATTCACCCCTAGGGATGTTTTTAACCACGTGTTTCGGATGACAGGACAGGGCTAATAAAGTGGTATTGCCAGCTGTCTCTTTTCTATACGTACAAGTGGTTATCTCAGATTTTTCCACATCACCATGGAGAGTAAGATCCAAAAATGAAATAGTGTGCACATGAAAATCAACCGTAAAGCTCAGATTCATTTGATTATCATTGAGATATCTCTCAAACAGTGGTATGGCCGTCACATCCGACGACCAGATGAACAAGGTCATCTATGTAACGGCCATACCACTGCAGGGAGGAAGACCACGGGTTATCACAGGAAAACAAAAAAAGAGACTCCCACCAAGACATGTATATGTTCGCCAGTGAGGGCGAAAATTCTGCGCCCATCGAAACTCCAGTACATTGTAAGTATAGCTTCTGGTCGAACATAAACACATTGTGTTTGAGCAAGAACCGAATCACATCACAAATATAAGCAATGAATTCCAGGCTATAATCTGAGTATGCATTTAAAAACCATTTGGTTGCAGCAATAGCCTGATCATGCGGGATGACTGTATAAAGTGATGTGACATCGGCTGTTACCCAAACAAAATCCGGGTTCCATTTGAAGTCATAAAAGGATTGTAACACTGACCTAGTGTCCAGCAAGAAACCAGGCAAGGTTTGCACTAATGGTTGTAACAGACTATCTACCCATTCTGACATTTTTTCAGAGTATGAGCCTATGCCTGCAACAATTGGTCGCATCGAAGGAGGAAACACTGGTTTATGTATTTTCGGGAGTGAGTGAAATATCGGAGTGATAGGAAAAGGAACATAAATATAGTCTGCTTGTCTCTGATTAATGAACCCTCCACTCACTCCAACACTTAACAACTCCAGAAGTTCCTCCTGAAAGCGGGGGGTGGGGTCACTGGATAGCTCCGTGTATGTGTCCGGAACCCCCAACATAAGGAGATTCTGGGACCTATACACGGAGCGATCCAAGACCACCACCGCACCCCCTTTATCTGCCTGTCTAATAGAAATATCTGGCATAGACTCCAATTTAGATAGAGCTAGTCTTTCCTCAACAGTTAAATTATTTCTGTGCCTGCCTGTATTGTTGCTGACATTATCCTTTAACCGGAACAAATCGCGCTCCACCAACTCTTGGAAATTATCCAATGCAGGTGAGCGCGACTGAATCGGATAAAAGTCAGGATTATGTGTCAAAAAATCATCAGAACAATTAACAAGAGTATCAGTATCATTGCACCTTGAGCGACATTCTTGAAGTTGGGATGTGACACTGAGTTCCTGAAAACTGAACATGGTGTGGAGTAAACTATTGTTTCCCCGTGAGGGACCTTCGGGTAATAAACCCCCCCTGGATGAGAGCTGATTACACTGTGCGCAGAATTATTAGGCAAATGAGTATTTTGACCACATCATCCTCTTTATGCATGTTGTCTTACTCCAAGCTGTATAGGCTCAAAAGCCTACTACCAATTAAGCATATTAGGTGATGTGCATCTCTGTAATGAGAAGGGGTGTGGTCTAATGACATCAACACCCTATATCAGGTGTACATAATTATTAGGCAACTTCCTTTCCTTTGGCAAAATGGGTCAAAAGAAGGACTTGACAGGCTCAGAAAAGTCAAAAATAGTGAGATATCTTGCAGAGGGATGCAGCACTCTTAAAATTGCAAAGCTTCTGAAGCGTGATCATCGAACAATCAAGCGTTTCATTCAAAATAGTCAACAGGGTCGCAAGAAGCGTGTGGAAAAACCAAGGCGCAAAATAACTGCCCATGAACTGAGAAAAGTCAAGCATGCAGCTGCCAAGATGCCACTTGCCACCAGTTTGGCCATATTTCAGAGCTGCAACATCACTGGAGTGCCCAAAAGCACAAGGTGTGCAATACTCAGAGACATGGCCAAGGTAAGAAAGGCTGAAAGACGACCACCACTGAACAAGACACACAAGCTGAAACGTCAAGACTGGGCCAAGAAATATCTCAAGACTGATTTTTCTAAGGTTTTATGGACTGATGAAATGAGAGTGAGTCTTGATGGGCCAGATGGATGGGCCCGTGGCTGGATTGGTAAAGGGCAGAGAGCTCCAGTCCGACTCAGACGCCAGCAAGGTGGAGGTGGAGTACTGGTTTGGGCTGGTATCATCAAAGATGAGCTTGTGGGGCCTTTTCGGGTTGAGGATGGAGTCAAGCTCAACTCCCAGTCCTACTGCCAGTTTCTGGAAGACACCTTCTTCAAGCAGTGGTACAGGAAGAAGTCTGCATCCTTCAAGAAAAACATGATTTTCATGCAGGACAATCCTCCATCACACGCGTCCAAGTACTCCACAGCGTGGCTGGCAAGAAAGGGTATAAAAGAAGAAAATCTAATGACATGGCCTCCTTGTTCACCTGATCTGAACCCCATTGAGAACCTGTGGTCCATCATCAAATGTGAGATTTACAAGGAGGGAAAACAGTACACCTCTCTGAACAGTGTCTGGGAGGCTGTGGTTGCTGCTGCACGCAATGTTGATGGTGAACAGATCAAAACACTGACAGAATCCATGGATGGCAGGCTTTTGAGTGTCCTTGCAAAGAAAGGTGGCTATATTGGTCACTGATTTGTTTTTGTTTTGTTTTTGAATGTCAGAAATGTATATTTGTGAATGTTGAGATGTTATATTGGTTTCACTGGTAAAAATAAATAATTGAAATGGGTATATATTTGTTTTTTGTTAAGTTGCCTAATAATTATGTACAGTAATAGTCACCTGCACACACAGATATCCCCCTAAAATAGCTAAAACTAAAAACAAACTAAAAACTACTTCCAAAAATATTCAGCTTTGATATTAATGAGTTTTTTGGGTTCATTGAGAACATGGTTGTTGTTCAATAATAAAATTAATCCTCAAAAATACAACTTGCCTAATAATTCTGCACTCCCTGTATTCACAGTTACAGTGTCATCACATTCCGAATTCAAAAAATGTTTTTTGACTGTCAAATCTCTGGCAAATTTATTTACGTCAAGAATGGTTTTATAAATGTCAAAATGAACTGTGGGAGAAAATGACAGACCCCTGGAAAGTAAATCCAATTGCTGCTGAGACAAAATTTTAGCAGAGATATTCACAACTTGCAAAGTTTCTACATCTTTTTGTGTCGCGACGGATACCGCATACTTTTTCGGGTGTTTGCGGCCAGCTCGCCGTTTTTTGTAGGTCTTGCTGTCGAATCATTCTGGGCGATCGATGTGAACCGAGCTGTGGCTGAATTATCACTTGTGGCACCCTCAGGTGCGGAATCAGACGAATCTGGTTCCGTTGAACTGAAGCCCACTTTCGGCGCTTTGAATTTTCTATTGCGCTGTGATTTCCTCATGATTGAACGCGGTGTGTTTGATTTATTTTCTGTTGTTTTATACACCACATTGGTTTTATAATCCTGCAGGTCGCGGTTGAACTTCTCCTGTTTTACTGAAATCAAAGTCTCTTCCAATTTGAACAGGTTTTTTTGTAACTTATTGTCCAGATCCTGGAACAGGTCATTGTCGACCATCGGTGTTATAAGCTCCTGTGTAGCTTTTATTTCTTCCCGTAAATTGGAGAGTAAACATTCTTCCTGAGTGATGATTAGTTGCATAAGTTTGAAAGAACATTCTGATAGAATTGATTGCCACTCAGAAAGAAAATCATCTGAATAAATAGTTGTTGGATATTTTTTCAACCTCAAGCCACGTGGAATCATTTTTTTATCCACATATTTTTTCAAAGAGGTCGAGTCCCACCACGTCCAATGCCCTCAAAGTTCGGATATGCAGACATATCTCAGATATATCTCATGCTTTTGTAAAAAATGTGTCAGCAGTCAGCCAGCATTTTGCCTCCTGCCACCAGGTCAATATTGCTGGCATGAAAGTTCAGGGCATTGAACGAGTTAATTTTCCTAAACGGGACGGAGACCATAGGAAAGCTCTTCTCAATAGAGAAGCCTATTGGATTTTTAGATTTCAGTCCTGTATGCCTTTGGGCCTTAATCAAAGACAAGATTTAACCCCTTAAGGACACAGCCTTTTTACACCTTAGGACCAGGCCATTTTTTGCAAATCTGACCAGAGTCCCTTTAAGTGCTGATAACTTTAAAACGCTTTGACTTATCCAGGCCGTTCTGAGATTGTTTTTTCGTCACATATTGTACTTCATGACACTGGTAAAATGAAGTCAAAAAAATTATTTTTTTTGCACCAAAAAATACCTATTTTAACAAAAATTTGAAAAAATTTGCAAATTTCAAAGTTTCAGTTTCTCTACTTCTGTAATACATAGTAATACCCCCAAAAATTGTGATGACTTTACATTCCCCATATGTCTACTTCATGTTTGAATTGTTTTGGGAATGATATTTTATTTTTTGGGGATGTTATAAGGCTTAGAAGTTTAGAAGCAAATCTTGAAATTTTTCAGAAATTTACAAAAACTAAATTTTTAGGGACCAGTTCAGGTCTCAAGTCACTTTGCGAGGCTTACATAATAGAAACCACCCAAAAATGACCCCATCTAAGAAACTACACTCTCTAGGTATTCAAAACTGATTTTGCATACGTTGTTAACCCTTTAGGTGTTGCACAAGAGTTATTGGCAAATGGGGAGGAAATTTGAGAATTTCATTTTTTTGTCTAATTTTTCATTTTAACCCATTTTTTCCACTAACAAATCAAGGGTTAACAGCCAAACAAGACTGTATCTTTATTGCCCTGACTCTGCCGTTTACAGAAACACCCCATATGTGGCCGTAAACTGCTGTACGGCCACACAGCGGGGCGTAGAGTGAAAGGTGCGCCGTATGGTTTTTGGAAGGCTGATTTTTATGGACTGGTTTATTTACACCATGTCCCATTTGAAGCCCCCCTGATGCACCCCTAGAGGAGAAACTCCCTAAAAGTGACCCCATCTAAGAAACTACACCCCTCAAGGTATTCAAAACTGATTTTACATACGTTGTTAACCCTTTAGGTGTTGCACAGGAGTTATTGGCAAATGGCGATGAAATTTGAGAATTTCATTTTTTTGCCTAATTTTCCATTTTAACCCATTTTTTCCACTAACAAAGCAAGGGTTAACAGCCAAACAAGACTGTATCTTTATTGCCCTGACTGCTGTTTACAGAAACACCCCATATGTGGCCGTAAACTACTGTACGGGCACACAGCGGGGCGTAGAGTGAAAGGTGCGCCGTTTGGTTTTTGGAGGGCTGATTTTGCTGGACTGTTTTTTTGGCACCATGTCCCATTTGAAGCCCCCCTGATGCACCCCTAGAGTAGAAACTCCATAAAAGTGACCCCATCTAAGAAACTACACCCCTCAAGGTATTCAAAACTGATTTTACAAACTTTGTTAACCCTTTAGGTGTTGCACAAGATTTAATGGAAAATAGAGATACAATTTCAAAATTTCACTTTTTTGGCAGATTTTCCATTTTAATATTTTTTTTCCAGTTACAAAGCAAGGGTTAACAGCCAAACAAAACTCATTATTTATGGCCCTGATTCTGTAGTTTACAGAAACACCCCATATGTGGTCGTAAACTGCTGTACGGGCACACGGCAGGGCGCAGAAGGAAAGGAATGCCATACGATTTTTGGAAGGCAGATTTTGCTGGACAGTTTTTTTTTACACCATGTCCCATTTGAAGCCCCCCTGATGCACCCCTAGAGTAGAAACTCCAAAAAAGTGACCCCATTTTAGAAACTACGGGATAGGGTGGAAGTTTTGTTGGTACTAGTTTAGGGTACATATGATTTTTGGTTGCTCTATATTACACTTTTTGTGCGGCAAGGTATCAAGAAATAGATTTTTTGGCACGTTTTTATTTTTTGTTATTTACAACATTCATCTGACAGGTTAGATCATGTGGTAATTTTATAGAGCAGGTTGTCACGGACGCGGCGATACCTAATATGTATACAATTTTTTTTATTTATGTAAGTTTTACACAATGATTTCATTTTTAAAACAAAAAAAATGTTTTAGTGTCTCCATAGTCTAAGAGCCATAGTTTTTTCAGTTTTTGGGCGATTATCTTAAGTAGGGTCTCATTTTTTGCGGGATGAAATGACGGTTTGATTGGCATCTATTTTGGGGTGCATATGACTTTTTGATTGCTTGCTATTACACTTTTTGTGAAGTAAGATGACAAAAAATGGCTTTTTTTACACCGTTTTTATTTTAATTTTTTTACGGTGGTCATCTGAGGGGTTAGATCATGTGATATTTTTATAGAGCCGGTCGATACGGACGCGGCGATACCTAATATGTATACTTTTTTTTTTATTTATGTAAGTTTTACACAATGATTTCATTTTTGAAACAAAAAAAATCATGTTTTAGTGTTTCCATAGTCTAAGAGCCATAGTTTTTTCAGTTTTTGGGCGATTATCTTGGGTAGGGTATGATTTTTGCGGGATGAGATGACGGTTTGATTGGTACTATTTTGGCGTACATGCGACTTTTTTGATCACTTTTATTACCTTTTTTGGGAAGTAAGGTGGGCAAAATTTCAATTTCATCATAGTTTTTTATTTTTTATTTTTATGGCGTTCACCGTTCGGGTAAAGTAACATAACCGTTTTATAGATCAGGTCGTTACGGACGCGGCGATACCAAACATGTGTAGGGAATTTTATTTTTTTCATTTTTAATCAGTGATAAATGTGTTTTTTGATTTTTACTTTTTTTTCACTTTTTGTAACTTTTTTTTTGACCCAGACCCACTTGGTTCTTGAAGATCCAGTGGGTCTGATGTCTGTATAATACAGTACAGAACAATATATATTGTACTGTACTGTATTTTACTTACACTGAACAGATCTATGCCTTTCAGCACAGATCTGTTCAGCACCATGGACAGCAGGACGCCTGAGAGGCGTCCTGTTGCCATGGGAACCTTCCCCGTCTGCTCAGAACTGCGCAGACGGGGAAGGGTAAGCACAGGGCTGAGGGGGGCTCTTTGGGGGCTCTCTCCCTCTCCCATCGGGGGGCTGCAAAGGCACAGCAGCCCCCCGATGGGAGAGGGAGGGAGCTCCCTGCGCGGTTAACCTTTTCCATACAGCGGTCCGTACGGACCGCTGTATGGAAAGGGTTAACGGCTGACATCGCATCGCAGATGTCAGCCGTTTATACCAGGGTGCCAGCAATGTGCTGGCACCCTGGTATACCCACTAGAAACCAACGATTATACAGGGGGAGGCGGGCGGGGGATCGCGATCCCGCCTGCCGCACCGCCCGCCTCCCGCACTGCCCGCAACCCTCCCCCTGCACCTCCCACCGGGCTAAAATCACTCGGGGGGTGCAGGGGGAGGGATACAGATCTATTTTAGGAATACTAAAGTTTCTGATCCCCGCGGTCAGAAATCGCAGCTGAATTGACCTGCGGTTTGCCGCGATCGCCGACATGGGGGGGTCACGGGACCCCCCCGCGCATTTAGCCTAGGTGCCTGCTCGATGATTTGAGCAGGCACCGGGTTCCGATCACTGCCGGCCGGGCGGCAGTGATCGGAACAACACATGACGTACCGGTACGTCATGTGTCCTTAAGTACCAGGACATCATGACGTACCGGTACGTCATGTGTCCTTAAGAGGTTAATATTGCATTATTAGATGTATCTTCTTCTCTTGTCCTTTAGGGGCGGTTCTTGCGTGGGAGCAAGAGAGGGGTGAAAATTAAATTTTTTTTATTTTTTTTTCCCCCTCTCTTCTTCTCATGCAGTTCTGTTCCTGTGTCTCAGTGGTATATGCTGTGGGTGGGGTGAAAGCAGTCCAATTGCCAATCAATAATCCACAGCTGAATCACTGCTTTTACTCTGTATATAAGATTTGTCAGTCTTATTCTCTGTATCATGAGGAAGGATCTGTAATATATGTTGATCCGAAACATGTTGATGATATGAGCCTGATGTTTGGTTTTTAAGCACGTTTCCTAATAAAACACGCACTGCGAGGTGAAGCTGGACAATATTTTTTTTGCTACTTCTCATCATTGACTTGAATGGGTCCGTGAACCGTTGGCCGTGAAAAAAATAGGACAGGTCATATTTTTTTCACGGCCAGCAAACACGGATCACGGATGCGGCTGCAAAACGGTGCATTTTCAGATTTTTCCACGGACCCATTGAAAGTCAATGGGTCCGCGAAAAAAAACGGAAAACGGCACAACGGCCACACACAACGGTTGTGTGCATGAGGCCTAAGTCAGAGAGGTTTCTGAGAAGGTTTATTGCTCTGTTCACCTGGGAGTTCAAGGAGAGAGAAAAGATGTGGGGGGGTTGGGTTGAGTCTCAAGACAAAGCAAAGGTTGAGGTCTAACAAAGAGTCACAGCTTATGTGTCCTTACCACATGAATGACCTGTGACTCTACTGGAGAAAGAACATGCAAGTAAGCAGTCAAGTAATCAAATTAACAAACAATAAGGGCACTACAGAATCAGGAGTCGATCATAAGTAAAGGGTAGACACCACTTTTCTTTTTTTTTTTTTTAATTCACTCCTGGTTTTGGCTTCTAAGGCCTCTTTCACACTTGCGTTGTCCGGATCCGTCGTGCACTCCATTTGCCGGAGGTGCCCGCCGGATCCGTAACAACGCAAGTGAACTGAAAGCATTTGAAGACTGATCCGTCTTCAAAATGCGTTCAGTGTTACTATGGCAGCCAGGACGCTATTAAAGTCCTGGTTGCTGTAGTAGTAGTGAGGAGCGGGGGAGCAGTATACTTACAGTCCGTGCAGCTCCCGGGGCGCTCCAGAATGATGTCAGAGCGCCACATGCGCATGGATGACGTGATCCATGCGATCACGTCATCCATGCGCGTGGGGCGCCCTGACGTCACTCTGAAGTGCCCGGGAGCCGCACGGACGGTAAGTATACTGCTCCCCCGCTCCCCACTACACTTTACCATGGCAAACAGGACTTTAGCGTCCTGGCAGCCATGGTAACCATTCAGAAAAAGCTAAACGTCGAATCCGGTAATGCGCCGAAACGACGTTTAGCTTAAGGCCGGATCCGGATTAATGCCTTTCAATGGGCATTAATTCCGGATCCGGCCTTGCGGCAAGTGTTCAGGATTTTTGGCCGGAGCAAAAAGCACAGCATGCTGCAGTATTTTCTCCGGCCAAAAAACGTTCCGGTCCGGAACTGAAGGCATCCTGAACAGATTTCTCTCCATTCAGAATGCATGGGGATAATCCTGATCAGGATTCTTCCGGCATAGAGCCCCGACAACGGAACTCTATACCGGAACAAAACATCGCAAGTGTGAAAGAGCCAACTGACTTTCAATGGGTCCGTGGAAAAATCGGAAAATGCACCGTTTGGCAGCCGCATCCGTGTTTCCTGGCCGTGAAAAAAATAGGACCTGTCCTATTTTTTCTCACGGTCAACGGTTTGCGGACCCATTCAAGTCAATGGGTCCGTGAAAAATCACGGATGCACACAAGATTTTCATCCGCGTTCGTGATCCGTGTCCGTTTTTTCCTATCATTTCAATGGCAAACTTGACTTAGATTTTTTTTTTCATTTTTCATGTCCGTGGATCCTCCAAAAATCAAGGAAGATCCACGGACGAAAAAACGGTCACAGATCACGGACCAACGGAACCCGGTTTTGCGGACCGTGAAAAAAACTGTCGTGTGCAGGAGGCCTAAGTATGAATAAAATGTAATAGAGGACCTGTCATGTCTGTAAATAATTTTATCCCCCATAATATACGATCACCGTGCAGATGCCGTCCTTGGCTGGATTTGTATATTTAAATTTTTATATAAATATAAGACAAAATAGTTTTTAAAAAGTACATACAGGGGAAGAAGTAACACATTTCTGGTATTTTGTGTATCGTTTCCTTCCTTTCCTCTATATAGGTGATTACAGAAAAAAAATACTCTTCCCACTACGTACAATTACAGATCAATACTCAATGGTGCAAAAGTACATGCATTACCAGAATAGCACCAAAAAGTAAAGTGGCCATCTAGTATACACCCATGAAAGCACTAAGGGGAATATACTGTAGATGGACACATGTAGATGACCTTCCATGTCTAGCAATGATCTTCTCACATTAAACAATACAATCATAACAGTACTTTCTTTGGTTCTGGACCTGTGTGACGTTCAGGTACCTCATGCTATTTAAGGGTTTTTCCAGGAGTAGAATATTGGTTCCTATCCTCAGGATAGGTCATCAATACCTGATCAGTGGGGTTCCAACTACTAGCACCCCACCTCCACCAGCTGTTTGAGGAGGCCGCAGCATTCTGATGAACGCAGCGGCCTCTTCCTAGGTCAGTAACGTTATGTTAATCGGTCACCTGGTCCAGAAGTCGCACTACGTTTTTTCCAGAAGAGTAAAAATACTCCTCTGAACATTTTTGAGCAGTATTTTTACCCAGGGAGGAGTACGAAAGCTGCAGTAATACAAATACAGTGCCTTGCAAATGTATTCACCCCCTTGACTTTTTTCATGTTTTGGTGCCTCACAACCTGGAATTAACATGGATTGTTGGAGGATTTGCATCATTTATTTTACAGAACATGCCCACAACTTTGAAGATGTTTTTTTTATTTATTGTGAAGCAAACAACAAATAGGACAAAAATAACAGAAACAGTCAATGTGCATAACTATTCACCCCCCTAAAGTCAATACTTTGTAGAGCCACCTTTTGCGGCAATCACAGCTCCAAGTCGCTTTGGCTACGTCTCTATGAGCTTGCCACATCTTACCACTGAGATTTTTGCCCATTCCTCCTTGCAAAACTGCTCCAGCTCCTTCAAGTTGGATGGTTTGCGCTTGTGAACAGCAATCTAAGTCTGACCACAGATTTTCTATGGGATTGAGATCTGGGCTTTGACTAGGCCATTCCAACACATTTACATGTTTCCCCTTAAACCACTCAAGTGTTTCTTTAGCAGTGTGTTTGGGGTCATTGTCCTGCTGGAAGGTGAACCTCGTTCCTAGCCTCAAATCAGTCATGGAGTGGTACAGGTTTCGCTCAAGAATATCCCTGTATTTAGCACCATCCATCTTTCCCTCAACTCTGACCAGTTTCCCAGTCCCGGCTGCTGAAAAACATCCCCACAGCATGATGCTGCCACCACCATGTTTCACTGTCAGGATGGTGTTCCTTGGGTGATGTGATGTGTTGGGTTTGTGCCAGACATAGCGTTTTCTTTGATGGCCGAAAAGTCAAATTTTTGTCTCATCAGACCGGAGCACCTTCCTCCATACATTTTGGGAGTCTCCCACTTGCCTTATCGCAAACTCACAACGTCCTTTTTGTTTTTTGCTGAAAGTAATGGCTTTCTTCTGACCACTCTGCCATAAAGCCCAACTCAATAGAGCGTACGGCTTATTGTCGTCCTATGTACAGATACTCCAGTCTCTGCTGTGGAACTCTGCAGCTCCTCCAGGGTTACCTTAGGTCTCTGTGCTGCCTCTCTGATTAATGCCCTCCTTGCCCGGTCCATGAGTTTTGGTGGGTGGCCGTCTCTTGGCAGGTTTGCTGTTGTGCCATGTTCTTTCCATTTTTTTTTATGATAGATTTAATGGTACTCCTCAGGATCATCAAAGATTGGGATATTTTATTTTTATAACCTAACCCTGACTTGTACTTCTCAACAACATTGTCCCTTACTTGTTTGGCGAGTTCCTTGGTCTCCATGGCAGTGTTTGGTTAGTGATGCCTCTTGCTTAGGTGTTGCAGCCTATGGGGCCTTTCAAAAAAGGTGTGTCTATGTAATGACAGATCATGTGACACTTAGATTGCACACAGGTGGACATCAATTCACTAGTTATGTGACTTCTGAAGGTACTTGGTTGCACCAGAGCTTTTTATGGGCTTCCTAACAAAGGGGATGAATACATACGCACATGCCAATTTTCTGTTTTCTATTTCTAAACAATAGTTTTATTTATATATTTTTCTCATTTCACTTCATCAACTTAGACTATTGTGTTCTGATCCATCACATAAAATTCAGATTAACAAAACATTGAACTTAAGGCTGTAATGCATCAAAATACAAAAAAAGTCAAGGGGTGTGAATACTTTTGCAAGGCACTGTACATGATACGTAGGCCTGCGCTTGTTCACATCTGCGTTTCTAGCCTCTGTTGCAGATTCTGTCAAAAAGACCTGATAAAAAAGCCTTGTATGCAGCACTTTTTTGTCTGGTAAAAAGACAAGCTCGTGAATGGAACAGCTTCTTCCCTGACAGTCAAGTTGGGCTCACATCACATTTTTGTCATATAGTCAATGTACACAAAAAACGTATATATGTTATCAGACGCCTCAGACAGACGCCATACTGTTGCATCCGTCACCACAGAGTTCCACTGTAAAAAAAAAAAAAGTATGTTATGTAAACCTGCAAAAGGAAGGGGGGGGGGGGGGCAGCGTACGGTTCTGGATATTCACGGAGGCACAGATGATATAAAGTTCACGTCACTTTTATTTAGGGTCCGATTTCAGGAGGGTCACATCAACACATGCTTTTTAGAAACCCAGGATTTCCAGTAACAAATCACAAAACAAAAGCCTCCCAGTCTGGGACTAACTAATAACACAAAGAGTTTGTCTCACCTAGGCTACAGTTGTTAGGCTGACGTTCACACAGCAGGTAGTTTGCTCACTGGTCCTCAGTATTCACAGCACCGTGTGCTGTCCTCGCAGGCCTCTACCTAAGTGAGCCACAGCACTCTGTATATAGTAACCTAATGAGGTTAACTGCCTTAAGGTGTTTCAGAGCATAACAACAAACTGGCCTGGAAGGAAGGGAACAGTTGCTCCCTCTGCCAACCTTAACAACCGTTCCGCATAATCCAGGCCCCACGTATTTCCAGAAAGAATCCTGCCTAAACAACCAAGTTTGTTCAGGCCACAGCACTCCCTGGATTACACTTACTTCACCCAGGTGAGAAATCTGGGTGAAATATACCTTCCTTCCACCAGTATTCCACCTGCATGACCACAGTTACGCTCCATTCACACGTCCGAAAATGGGTCCACATCCGTTCCGCAATTTTACGGAACGGATGCGGACCCATTCATTTTCTATGGGGACGGAAGGGATGCGGACAGCACACAGTGTGCCGTCAGCATCCGCATTTGAGGAGCGCGGCCCCGATCTTCAGGTCCGCAGCTCCACAAAAGATAGAACATGTCCTATTCTTGTCTGCAGCTTGCGGACAATAGGCATTTATATAGGGGTGCCAGGCGGGTGTGTTGCGGATCCGCAATTTGCGGGTCCGCAACACACCACGAACGTGTGAATGGAGCCTTAGCCTTCATGTTTTTTTGCTGTACTTTGCGAGATGGAAAAACGTGATTGTAATTACACTATGCCACCGCTCCACAGGAAACACGTAATGTACAGTCGTGGCCAAAAGTTTTGAGAATTACATAAATATTGGAAATTGGAAAAGTTGCTGCTTAAAGGGTTTCTGTCACCCCACTAAAGTCATAAATTTTTTTTGAGGCTAGTTAAATTCCTTATACTGCGATATATGAATATATAATGCTCTTACTCACTTTCCTTCAGCTGACTTTTATAATATGTAAATGAGCTCTCTACCAGCAAGTAGGGCGGCTACTTGCTGGTAGCCGCCGCATCCTCCTTTCATAAAGACGCCCCCTCCTCATGTTGATTGACAGGGCCAGCGAACGCGCTCGTCCTCTGGCTGGCCCTGTCTGCGTTTAAAATCTGGCGCCTGCGCCGTACCTGTCTTCAGTCGGTGCAGGTGCACTGAGAGGAGGACGCTCGCTCGGCCGCTCCATCCTCAATGCGCCTGCGCCGATGACATCACATCTACACACGGCGCAGGCGCACTGAGGAAGGAGCGGCCGAGCGAGCGTCCTCCTCTCAGTGCACCTGCACCGACTGAAGACAGGTACGGCGCAGGTGCCAGATTTTGAACGCAGACAGGGCCAGCCAGAGGACAAGTGCGTTCGCTGGCCCTGTCAATCAACATGAGGAGGGGGTGTCTTTATGAAAGGAGGATGCGGCTGCTACCAGCAAGTAGCCGCCCTACTTGCTGGTAGAGAGCTCATTTACATATTATAAAAGTCAGTTTTTTTTAAGAAACTGCTAAAGGAAAGTGAGTAAGAGCATTATATATTCATATATCGCAGTATAAGGAATTTAACTAGCCCAAAAAAAAATATGACTTTAGTGGGGTGACAGAAGCCCTTAATTTTTATAATAGCAATTTGCATATACTCCAGAATGTTATGAAGAGTGATCAGATGAATTGCATAGTCCTTCTTTGCCATGAAAATTTACTTAATCCCCAAAAAAACTTTCCACTGCATTTCATTGCTGTCATTAAAGGACCTGCTGAGATCATTTCAGTAATCGTCTTGTTAACTCAGGTGAGAATGTTGACGAGCACAAGGCTGGAGATCATTATGTCAGGCTGATTGGGTTAAAATGGCAGACTTGACATGTTAAAAGGAGGTTGATGCTTGAAATCATTGTTCTTCCATTGTTAACCATGGTGACCTGCAAAGAAACGCGTGCAGCCATCATTGCGTTGCATAAAAATGGCTTCACAGGCAGGGATATTGTGGCTACTAAGATTGCACCTCAATCAACAATTTATAGGATCAAGAAGTTCAAGGAAAGAGGTTCAATTCTTGTTAAGAAGGCTTCAGGGCGTCCAAAAAAGTCCAGCAAGCGCCAGGATCGTCTCCTAAAGAGGATTCAGCTGCGGGATCGGAGTGCCACCAGTGCAGAGCTTGCTCAGGAATGGCAGCAGGCAGGTGTGGGCGCATCTGCACGCACAGTGAGGCGAAGACTTTTGGAAGATGGCCTGGTGTCAAGAAGGGCAGCAAAGAAGCCACTTCTCTCCAAAAAAAAAAAATCAGGGACAGATTGATCTTCTGCAGAAAGTATGGTGAATGGACTGCTGAGGACTGGGGCAAAGTCATATTCTCCGATGGAGCCTCTTTCCGATTGTTTGGGGCATCTGGAAAAAGGCTTGTCCGGAGAAGAAAAGGTGAGCGCTACAATCAGTCCTGTGTCATGCCAACAGTAAAGCATCCTGAGACCATTCATGTGTGGGGTTGCTTCTCATCCAAGGGAGTGGGCTCACTCACAATTTTGCCCAAAAACACAGCCATGAATAAAGAATGGTACCAAAACACCCTCCAACAGCAACTTCTTCCAACAATCCAGCAACAGTTTGGTGAAGAACAATGCATTTTCCAGCAGGATGGAGCACCGTGCCATAAGGCAAAAGTGATAACTAAGTGGCTCGGGGACCAAAACGTTGACATTTTGGGTCCATGGCCTGGAAACTCCCCAGATCTTAATCCCATTGAGAACTTGTGGTCAATCCTCAAGAGGCGGGTGGACAAACAAAAACCCACCAATTCTGACAAACTCCAAGAAGTGATTATGAAAGAATGGGTTGCTATCAGTCAGGAATTGGCCCAGAAGTTGATTGAAAGCATGCCCAGTCGAATTGCAGAGGTCCTGAAAAAGAAGGGCCAACACTGCAAATACTGACTCTTTGTATAAATGTCATGTAATTGTCGATAAAAGCCTTTGAAACGTATGAAGTGCGTGTAATTATATTTCACTACATCACAGAAACAACTGAAACAAAGATCTAAAAGCAGTTTAGCAGCAAACTTTGTGAAAACTAATATTTGTGTCATTCTCAAAAAATTTTGGCCACGACTGTAATGACTCACATGGAGCGCCACCCACTTGTCAAACAGCTAATCAGCGGGGGTGCCGGGTGTCGGAACCCCGCCGATCAGATATTCCTGACCCATCAATAAAAAAATTATAATAATAAAAATAAAAAACGCTGCACAACCCCTTTCATAGAAATAAAAAATGATTTTATGTCAGCACACCTCACATTAACCACCTGTCCTGTAACCAAGCCAATTCATTTCAACAACTCAATTACATGTAGGCATCCACACCCAGAATGTTCACCGTTCGTGACTTGTCAGACCGTCAAGCACTGCCAATGCCTTAGTGGTATGAATATAGTCATTACATGTACCATTGTGTTGAGTGGCCAGATATTACACTGTAGTCGATGGGATCGGAAACCTATTCACACAAGATTTCAGTGAATTGTTTTTTGTTAGTGATGTTTGAATGTATAAAGTTTTTAGGATTATTTCTTGTTGTTTTAAATGTGGTGACCCCTGAGGGGCACATTCAAGAGATCGCAGGCGCAGGTCAGAAAAGAGGCAGGCGGTACAGGAAAGAGGCTCACCGGCAGTTCTCTTCTGTACTGTTCCGACGCCTGGTACTCAAGCGCACAGTGGGGCGCAATACTTTAGGAGAAGTCAGGCCCAGGCATGATGATGTTTACGCTGCTTGGCCCTGTCAATCAAAGTGCAGGGGATGCAACAGCAGCAGGGAGAATGGGGTGTCTAGGAGTAACAGCAACGCCCCCATTGCTCCTAGAGGCTCATTTGCACATGCTAAAAGTTTAAATAAAGGCATACATGGGGATGGGACCAAGACCGCCAGCTTCTGCTGACCTGCGCACATGTCACAGAGCAGCCCGTTTCATTGCTGTGATTCTAGTGGCCACCAATGTCAGATAGTTATAGATGTCCCAGCGGTGGGACCCGCATCTATGTGTTTTTGGAACCTAAAGGTTTTCATCTAGTCCAGCGTTTCGTAAGGTTTCGTATAACCCCGGTGTGACTTGGAATTTAGAAAGGGGTTAACCAGAAGACAGCAGGATCGCCTGTCTGTCTCACCATAGGGATGAACTAAGCCGTTAAAGCAGACCTCTAACCTCTTGTGACTTGTCTGTTTTAGTAACTATTAGGATCCCCATGTAATAACAATTCTGGAGCAGCTATTTTTATGACTCTATTGTGCCACTTCTCTATTATTCCTTCTACAAGTTATGAATAAATTGCCAGCTGTCTGCAATGGAGGTCCTGCTGGGTGTTACCAGTTTGGCAGTGTCCCGACACAGTCTGGTATTATCCAATCAGTGCTGCCATTGTCAGATTGTGCAGGGACACACCACCAACTGATAACACCCATCTGGACCTTTACTGCAAACTGCTAATTCATTCAGAACTTCTAGCAGGAATAATAAAAGAATGGCACAACACTAGTCAAAAGAACAGATGCTTCAGAATTGTCATACAGGGGGAATGCAAGTAGTTACTAAAACAGTCATGTCAGGAGAGGGGACAGGTCCTCTTTAACAAATCTCAGCCAAGGTATAGAACGGAGCAAGAATTATACAATGCTTTACCTCCTGACCAACCAGCACAGGAGTAAGACTGCTTTCACACAGTCAGTGCATTAAGCAGGCTCAGGTCTTTCCCTTATATTGGCGGTCATTTATCAAACCGGTGTAAAGTAGAACTGGCTCAGTTGCCCATAGTAACCAATCAGATTCCACCTTTCATTTTGGACAGCTCCTATGCAGATGAAAGGTGCAATCTGATTGGTTGCTATGGGCAACTAAGCCAGTTCTATTCTACACCAGTTTAATAAATGACCTCCCTTATGTCTGTGGAGGCTCCACTCCTGGTTTTGGCTCACAATCACTGAAAGCGGTCTAAAGTAGGGAATCTCCAGGAGTGACAAATATTTTCAGAGGTTCCTCGATAGCAATAAGAATAGGAATCATTAATCTTGTCACTTTGTGTTGCCACGATGTGCTGGTTTTCCTCAGACCAAGTTATGGTCCTACCACAAGACCCTGCGCATATCATATAGACATTGCTAACCCTAACACAATGTGAACACCCAGGACCGTCCTGATGACATACAGTCCTGATCAAAAGTTTAAGACCACTTGAAAAATGGCAAAAAAATCATATTTTACATTGTTGGATCTTAACAAGGTTCCAAGTAGAGCTTCAACATGCAACAAGAAGAAATGAGAGTGAGACAAAACATTTTTTGGGCATTCAATTTAATGAAAATAATGATTAAACTGAAACAGGCTGTTTTTCAGCTGATCCACATTTTAGGATCACATGCTTTTAAAAGGCCAAATCTGTGCAAAGATGTGGATTCATTGTCATTTTCTGTCAGGTAGTCACACGTTGTGATGGCAAAGGCAAAAAAACTCTCCCTTTTTGAACGTGGTCGGGTTGTTGAACTGCATAAGAAGGGTCCCTTACAGCGCGCCATCGCTGCTGAGGTGGGACGCAGTAAGACAGTCATTTGGAATTTCTTAAATGATCCTGAAGGTTATGGAACAAAAAAGTCAAGTGGAAATTTATCAGCACTGAGTCGGAGGATCCAATTGGCGCTCCGTCAAGACACTGGACGATCCTCGACCCAAATTAAGGCCCTTACTGGTGCTGACTGCAGCCCCATAACCATCAGACGGCATCTGAGACTGAAGGGCTTCAAAAACAAACAACGTCTTCAAAGACTTCGTCTCCTTGAACGCCACAGAACTGCTCGTTTGGACTTTGCAAGAGAGCACCAAACATGGGACATTCAAAGGTGGAAGAAAGTTTTATTCTCTGATGAGAAAAAAACGTAACCTTGATGGTCCCGATGGTTTCTAACGTTACTGGCATGACAAGCAGATCCCACCTGAGATGTTTTCTACGCTCCACAGTGGAGGGGGCGCCATAATGGTCTAGGGTTCTTTTTCCTTCAGTGGAACAATGGAGCTTCAGGAAGTGTAGGGGCATCAAACATCCACTGGCTATGTCCAGATGTTGCAGAGAGCATTCCTCATGACTGAGGGCCCTCGTCTGTGTGGTAACGACTGGGTTTTTCAACAGGACAACGCTACAGTACACAATGCCCGCAGGACAAGGGACTTCTTCCAGGAGAATAACATGACTCTTTAGGCCCATCCTGCGTGTTCCCCTGATCTAAATCCAATTGAGAACCCTTGAGGAAGGATGGCAAGGGAAGTTTACAAAAATGGACAACAGTTCCAGACAGTAGATGGCCTTCGTGCGGCAGTCTTCACCACTTGGAGAAATGTTCCCACTCACCTCATGGAAACGCTTGCCGAAACGAATTTTTGAAGTGATAAACAATAACGGCGGAGCTACTCATTACTGAGTTCATGTTTGGAAGTTGGATTTCTGTTTTGGGGGGGGTTTAGATATTTTTTGGAGGTGTGGTCCTAAACTTTTGATCAGCTGACAAACAGCCTGTTTCAGCTTATTCGTTGTTTTCATTAAATTGAATGCTCAAAAAATGTTTTGTCTCACTCCCATTTCTTCTTGTTGCATGTTGAAGCTCTACTTGGAACCTTGTTAACATCCAGCCATGCTAAATAGGATTTTTTGCCATTTTTCAAGTGGTCTTAAACTTTTGATCAGGACTGTATATACACAAAAAATAACCAAAGAGCCATAATGCACCAACAAAGCCCCTCTTCAGGTATTTCTACGATCAAAGCCTTTTAGATCTGTAAGCCGTGGAATATGAACACTGTATGGGCTCATATACGGCATATATTACATGTCTGACAGTTATATACCATGTCTCTGGTACGGGCTCCCTCCTGGAGGTGCTGGCAGGGCCTCGCTTTCAGCATCCGTGTCCTCAAATAACCTCTTATTTTCTTGGCTCATGA
The DNA here is from genome assembly GCF_905171765.1 of Bufo bufo. Lineage (NCBI taxonomy): Eukaryota > Metazoa > Chordata > Amphibia > Anura > Bufonidae > Bufo > Bufo bufo. Next base: position 145,647,272 of record NC_053391.1, on the reverse strand, counting down.
GGTATAAAAATGACACGCGCTGAACTTCACCGAGTGATCTGGCAGCAAACCCTGAAAGAATCCTGACAAATCCAACCACATAGAGAGGCCTTGTGAATACGCGGAGAGGCATCGTTGTTTTTCCATCACTTTATACACTTTTTCTTTACCATGGTTACGACCACCCTGCAATCCAGAAGCAGTGGTCGTGCTTGCACACTGCAGAAAAAAGCACCAGCCTATGTGCACTTCCGCAGTCCTGGCCACCAGAGACGCCGATGCTTTTCCTATAATATGCAAGCACGACCACCGCCGATGGATTGCAGGGTGGTCCTAAACCCCTGGATACGAGCAGTGTATAATCTAATGGAAAAATGAATGAAGCCAGCAAAGGAAGCAATATGGACAATAACAATACATTAGTAACTCTGTCTACATGATAAATGCCATATGCTGATGTGACTCAACCCCTTTAATATTTACCAGAAACAATCAATACGGTAAACACGGGGCAGAACGTGAAAAGGGGTTGGCGAGGGCAAATGGAAGAAGATGGGTAAACATTCCCGGGCCTATGATACACTTGTTGGAACACTGCGTCTCCTGAGTCCAAAAAGACAGTCAGCGGTTCATCCATCAAGAAGTCTGTGAAACATCTGTATTTGGTCCATGTGTCCGTTTTTTGCACTCCGCGTGTCATCCGTATACCATGGACACTGCGAGGCTGAAAATTTGTTTCCAGAGCATCTCCTAGCAACAATCGATGAAAACCACAAACCAAACATGGATGGCGTCCGTCTCGTGTCCGTTGTTTTCACAGACCCATAGACTGTAATGTGCATGAGGTATTTATAATCACGGACAAAAACATTGCACGCTACTGCGGTGTCACCATGGGTCATGGAAAACCGTACACATTAAAAAGTCAATGGGTACATGTGCTGTCCGTGACTCAATAACGTGTGAAAGAGACCTACAGTTACATGACTTATGTATTTTGCGGTCCGCAAAACAGGGATCCACTAAATATTAATAACGTCTGTGTTGCATCCGTTTTTTGTGGACCTGTTGTTTTCAATAGGTCCATGGTCTGCATAGACCACAAAATACATGCGGTCGTGACTGCTTACAGTGAGGATTCCCTTCTAAATGAATGGACAGTAGTTATGGTCGGCGTTTATGACGTGGATTTCTACACAGATTATTGCCACAAGACCCCCAGTGTGAACATGCCCAAAGATAGGGATACCCCCGATGTAATCACAAGTACATCACACATACCGTTCTAGCCTACAATGAATGAAAACATTAAACCGCTCCAGGATTTATAGGGTTAATCAGCGGCCAATGTCTCTGATCTCAGAGGCCGTAGACAACTCATATTTTTCAAGGATTTGGCAGTGTTAATAATGGGGGATTTATTATGTAATGCACCTTTCATGTGGATGGCATAACTTGGCACTCAGGGCTTGTGCCCAGGATGGCAGAGAGTGGTCACAGCACAGGCCGTGTGAGGAGCACGCAGCAAATACTGAATACATTCAATTACAGAAATACAAATATCTCCTACCTGGTGGCACAGGATGGTCTGCTGAACAAGCCTGGCATATCCATCAAGCCTGACGCCAGAGTTACTCCTGCTCCTCATGGTGCCTGCAGCTCTGCCCGGGGTCAGCTGTAGTCGGCCTGCTGTCCTCTCCCATTCATTCAGTGACAGGCAGCAGCTGGCGACCTTGTTCCAAAATAAACAGAGCTGGATTAGGAGGGGGATGTGCCTGCCACCGCACAAGGTTATTCATAGACAGCAGGCTGGCCGTACGTGCATCCGTGTACGCCCCTATACCCACCCGGGTACGCCCCTATACCCACCCGTGTATGTGGGGGCTCTCGTACCCACCCGTGTATGTGGGGGCTCTCGTGCCCACCCGTGTATGTGGGGGCTCTCGTACCCACCCGTGTATGTGGGGGCTCTCGTACCCACCCGTGTATGTGGGGGCTCTCGTACCCACCCGTGTATGTGGGGGCTCTCGTACCCACCCGTGTATGTGGGGGCTCTCGTACCCACCCGTGTATGTGGGGGCTCTCGTACCCACCCGTGTATGTGGGGGCTCTCGTACCCACCCGTGTATGTGGGGGCTCTCGTACCCACCCGTGTATGTGGGGGCTCTCGTACCCACCCGTGTATGTGGGGGCTCTCGTACCCACCCGTGTATGTGGGGGCTCTCGTACCCACCCGTGTATGTGGGGGCTCTCGTACCCACCCGTGTATGTGGGGGCTCTCGTACCCACCCGTGTATGTGGGGGCTCTCGTACCCACCCGTGTATGTGGGTGCTCCTATGCCCACCCGTGTATGTGGGTGCTCCTATGCCCACCCGTGTATGTGGGGGCTCCTATGCCCACCCGTGTATGTGGGGGCTCCTATGCCCACCCGTGTATGTGGGGGCTCTCGTACATGTGGGGGCTCTCGTACCCACTCGTGTATGTGGGGGCTCTCGTACCCACCCGTGTATGTGGGGGCTCCTATGCCCACCCGTTTATGTGGGTGCTCCTATGCCCACCCGTGTATGTGGGGGCTCCTATGCCCACCCGTGTATGTGGGGGCTCCTATGCCCACCCGTGTATGTGGGGGCTCCTATGCCCACCCGTGTATGTGGGGGCTCCTATGCCCACCCGTGTATGTGGGGGCTCCTATGCCCACCCGTGTATGTGGGGGCTCCTATGCCCACCCGTGTATGTGGGGGCTCCTATGCCCACCCGTGTATGTGGGGGCTCCTATGCCCACCCGTGTATGTGGGGGCTCCTATGCCCACCCGTGTATGTGGGGGCTCCTATGCCCACCCGTGTATGTGGGGGCTCCTATGCCCACCCGTGTATGTGGGGGCTCCTATGCCCACCCGTGTATGTGGGGGCTCCTATGCCCACCCGTGTATGTGGGGGCTCCTATGCCCACCCGTGTATGTGGGGGCTCCTATGCCCACCCGTGTATGTGGGGGCTCCTATGCCCACCCGTGTATGTGGGGGCTCCTATGCCCACCCGTGTATGTGGGGGCTCCTATGCCCACCCGTGTATGTGGGGGCTCTCGTACCCACCCGTGTATGTGGGGGCTCTCGTACCCACCCGTGTATGTGGGGGCTCCTATACCCACCCGTGTATGTGGGTGCTCTCGTACCCAGCTGGCCGCCTCCTCCCGTTACACAGATATCCACCACCCACCGTGCATTGTTATGACACGGCCACTTACCCTGCACACCGTGCAACCTGTCGGCTTTCCTGTCCCGCCTGCATGCTACACGTACACCGGCTAGCACGAACGCAGCGGCCGCCCCGCAGATCACCTGTCATGACACTGGGGCCCCGCGATCGCTCTCTTCCTGGTGCCGAGCTCTCTATGGCTGCTGCAGCCGGGGCTTCATGCTCGGAGGATCCGGAGCCGCAGTCTGTGTGCGTTTCCACCTTTGGATGGAAGGGGGCGGCAGAGAAGCCGGTATATCGGCGGAAAGCTGCATTTAGTATGTAGATGCACTTCCTCTATTGGACACAGGAGGGCAGCCGAGAAGCAATGACACGAGGGATGACGCAGCTGCTCGCTCAGCTCCTGGAAGGTGAAGTAAGGGGAGAAGCAGCTTAGTGTGTAGGGGCTGCCGGGAGGGTTCGGTCACGTGGTACCGAGCCGGGCATCTAGCTTCCAGGAAACGGCTGCGGTTTCGGGGTCTTTCTTAACCCCTTCCTGTCACATTTATTTATTTATTTTACTCCAGGTTTTTAAAAGCCATTTTTTTTTCTATTCACATATTAGTATGAGGGCTTGCTTTCTGTAGAGTTGTACTTTCTAATGCCACCATATGAAGTACTGAAAGCTGGAAAACAAATGAATGGGGTGGAATTGGGGAAAAATGCAATTCTGTCCTTGTTACCGGTTTATTCTTTATTCTGCGGGTCCGTATGATTACAGGGATTCCACATTTTTATAGTTTTTGTTATGGTCAAGTACTTTATAAAAAAAACTCTTTGTGGGGTGATCTGTAGTTTCTGTTGATGTCATTTTGGGATATCTGTAACTTTTTGATCATTTTTTATTCTGTTTTTTTAGGAGTCTTTTGGCCATTTTCTTTTTTTTTTCCTTTTATGGAGTTCACCACACAGGAGAAATCCCTTAATATTTTAACCCTTTCCTGGCTGAATTTTCAATTTTATATATTTTTTTAACTTCCTGCCTTCCCAGCGCCATGACTTATTTTTTATTTTTTTTATTCACATAGACGTATGAGGGCTTGTGTTTCACAGAACAAGTTGTACTTTCTAATGGCGCCCTTTCATATTACATACGATGTAGTGGGAAGCTGGAATAAAAGTCTAAATGGAGTGGAATTGGAAAGAAAAACACAATTCGGCCACAGTTTTATAGGCTTCGCTTTTATGACGTTCCTTATGCGGTAGAACTGACCTGTGCCTTTCACTCTAAGGCTCCATTCACACATCCGTATCCGTTCCGCTTTTTGCGGAACGGGTGTGGACCGATTCATTCTCTATGGGGCAGGAATGGATGCGGCCAGCACACAGTGTGCTGTCCGCATTTCCGGAGTGCGCTGCCAATCTTCCTGTCCGCAGCTCAGGAAAAAAATAGAACTTGTCCTATTCGGACAAGAATAGGCAGTTCTATGGGGGTGCCGGCCGGGTGTATTGCGGATCCGCAATACACTACGGAGGTGTGAATGGACCCTTAGTACGATTAGTAGAATTACAACAACCACATTTGTATAGTTTTTTTTAATATTCTTTATTTTATGTTGATGTATTTTTATTTTTAGAATGAGGAGAGGGGGTGATTTGAATTTTTATGTTTTTATTTTTTAACTTTTTTAAACTTATTTTAATTCCACCTAGAGGATTTTTAAGGGGCATTCCAGTTACGGTAGATTGTTATCCCCTATCCACAGTGGATGTTGTCAGAAAGTGGCAGAAGCTATAGCTGAAGTTTATGCCAACCTGACGTAGACATCAGTTTCTGGCGCAGGGCCGAGATGCGCCTGATTTGTGAAAAGTCATCTACCTCTTAATAAATTAGGCACATCTCGCCCAGTGCATGGAGATCAAGACTGGCATGTGGACACGCCAATCTTGATAAATGTCCCTCATTGTATACATTTTTTACCACTCTTGTGAACCACAATAAATTCATGGATGTTCAGAACACTTTAATGTTAAGAGAAGGCCAACCATCCCGAAATATCTGGAAAGTCCATGAAAATAGGCAACTTTATTCCTGTGTCAGTGGAAAAAAAATAGACGCATGGGGCCAGATTTATCATTAGCTCAGGTCAGAATAATGGAGTGAAAAAGTCCCAAACGCTAAAACTGCGCACAAATTTGCGACTTTTTTCTGCTCTGCACTATGCTCGCCAGTTTTCTGAAAGTGGGCGTGTTTTCTCATGTAAATGAATCTCTAGACAGATTTACTATTGGGACTATTTAAAAAGTCGCAATTTCACTCCAGTGAGGACCATGCTTATCTTATGAGACTTTTTAATAGAACATGCGACTTTTTCGTAAAGATGTGCGACTTTTGTAAAGCTGCTTACTGACGGATAAACTGCTACCGTCAAACCACATTTATTACGGTCTTAAAGGGCCGATCATAAATCTGACTTGGCTAAAACTGACTTTAGCCATATGTGAAAGTGGAGTGAGCTGTCAGAGTCATGATAAATCTGGCCCATGGTCTTTTCTGAAGCTGGTGGAACTTGACTAGATGATTTTGGTCGTAATTATCATTTACAGCTCACAGTAAATGCTGCTAATGAGATCTTATCAGTATATTGAGCTATAGACATGTAGAAAAAGGGGGTTGTAATCCAGCTTCTAAAAAAAAAGTTATGCTTTATTTCATGCGGTAAAAACTTCCAAATACGAGACTGGTATGCGGTCTATGCGTTTTCGGACCTATCAATCACGGTCCTTAGAAGCTGGACTACAACCCCCTTTTTTCACAGTTTAAACAGCCGAGTCCAGGCCGTGTCCGCGCTTCTCAGGTTGTTGGCTGCAAGTGAGCGCTGCTTTGCTTAATTCAAGTTGAGCTATAGACATGTATAATCTTAAGACTTCTTTATAGTCTTCCAATTCATCCATAAAAAAATGTTGGCTGTCCGTGATTTTGGGATAGGTTGTCCAGAGAAAAGAGAAATTCTGGTTGGCAACCCTCTTTCAGACACACATTGGGCTTGTCACATCTGGTCTGTCAATGCATTGATATCCAATTACTCTCCAATAATTCCGTGAGGGATATTTATAAAGATTGATGTTCCCATACGCCAGTCTTGATCTCCCTTCACTGCAGTGAGATGCACCTAATTTATTAAGAAGCAGCAAGAGGCTGGCGCAGACTTCAAGTATAACTAACGCCAGTTTCTCGCCCATATTCAACCAATCAATCGGATCAGTCTTTACACATTACTACAATCTGCAATGCGGGAATAATTTATCTAACCTACAGTTTCATTATATCGGGAACAAAGCCGTCTAGATAATTATGGAAGTTACAAAGGACTAGTAACAATAGTAGTCCCTGCAAGTGGTATTCAGAAAATTGCTGTATATTGTTTAATTTAAATGTCTAAACCTGGGATTTTGCTCACAATGCACTATTGTTCTACAGCAGTGATGAACAGGAAATAGGTGATTATTGGAGTCTCTACACTACACTACCGCTGTGAAGACCCCCCCCCCCCCCCCCCCCCCCCCCCGGGCTCCCAACAGATTAAGGAGAACACGCAGATTATTGGTTTTTTGAAAGCAGAGGATGAGTAAGGCCCCGTTCACATCTGCGCTGTGAACTCTGGCAGTTCACTGTATCCGGCATAGCTGAATACCACAGTGCACTGCCTGATCCCAAATATCTCTAATAAGTCCCCACATTGATATATATATTGTGGCAGTGGAGCTGCCAGAGGGCCATTCAAGTGATGTATCTCACCCAGAGGAGGCCTGTGGGAGCCGGAACCCTCTGTGGGGTAAGCACTTCTGTGTTTTGGGGAGCTGGACCCAGATCCCGCTAGAGAGGAAGATTATACTGTGTAGTCAGTGGCCAGACGGCTGAGGTTTATGTTTGATTTCTTTGTTTGCTTTGCTGGTGTCAAAATAAAAGCACAGTTTGGACACTAAATCCTGTGGTCTGTAAGGAAGTCTATGATGGAGACCCCCTAAGAGTAGACGATCTCTTACATATGGTGGAGGATGTCAACCAATATTAACCGGACAGAGTAAATCTCAAAAAACCAGACCCACAAGGAGCCGTAATTATCACCAAAAAATGAACATGACTTTCATATATATGAAAATCCAAAAAGACTTTATTATAAATATACATAAACAGTACATACATAATAATAAAACAGGCAGCACAAGGCGGGACACACGGATGAGGAGCAGGACCCAAGGAGAGGCCGGGAGATCAGTGCACCAGAGAACAGGGAAACAGAATGCTGGCTAGAAAAGCATACCAAAGAACCTCATGGCAGCAACGCCCCAAACAGATTACAGACGAGGCGATTGTGAAATTATAGAAAGTTTGAGGTTTAGGTAAAGGAACAAAATAGGCATACCCTGAGTGGTGTATCGATCTCTCGGCCGACTCCTGACCCAACGCCGTTTCGCCAGTAGACCTGGCTTCTTCCGGGGATATGGAAACATATAAAAACATCTCCCCTATATAGTGCCCACACAGGTGTGTGGAAGATAATTAAGATTGCAGGACCTGGTGACGCCAGCACCAAAGGAATTGAAGCTCTAGTGTTTGGGGACCAATCAGCTGAGGCAAATGAGCCTGGTGGGGGCGGGACTGGGCTGACAGGGTGATCATGTGGACGAACACATGACCGCAGTGTCAGAGATGTGTCGAAGGACACACCCAAAGTGCGCCGGGAAAACCAATCAATAGCTCATATAATCCTATGGAGGAGGTGCCGTGGGTGGTACAGTAGGCGCGGCCAAGCGCCTGAATAGCAACACCATCAGGAAACACAAGGCCACAGACTCCAGGGGGCGGAGAGGTGATGACGCGGCGAGCACGTGGCGAGGCATGTGACCGCGACGTCACAGGCGCCGGCGAGACAACGCCCCCACCGCAGGTCCACAAGCAGTGGGAAACGCCTAACCCGGGCTCCACAGGCAGAGCCTATGTGACGGAGCGGTCACATGGTACAACACATGATCGCGGCGACACACCTCAGGCAGGGATACACCTACCAGCCCGCAATTTCCTCCAGATATGGGCAGGTAATCAATGTACATAATGACTTATTTTATATACGCCAAGGTGGGACATACCTAGCCGGCAGATAAAAACTAAAAATAGAGTAGAATAACATAGTATAAAGGACACAATTAAACCCTTTGTTGTACTAGTAGATAGCAGATGACAGCATCGCAGTGTGGACAAGTGGAGTACACCTCACCACGCCGCGATGGTGTATCGCACGACCATATTCAGACTCATTATGTTCACACTCACTATACACAGTGTGGTAAGTGCATACATATATTATAGGAGGAAACAGTGGCACGAGTGCCAGTATTCCAAACCAACAGCTTGCATAGCTTGACATAAAGTGCTAAATGCATGAGATTAATATAATTGTATTTATATATAAGTGTTAACACTTATATATAAATACAATTATATTAATGTCATGCATTTAGCACTTTATGTCAAGCTATGCAAGCTGTTGGTTTGGAATACTGGCACTCGTGCCACTGGAGCTTCAATTCCATTGGTGCTGGCGTCACCAGGTCCTGCAATCTTAATTATCTTCCACACACCTGTGTGGGCACTATATAGGGGAGATGTTTTTATATGTTTCCATATCCCCGGAAGAAGCCAGGTCTACTGGCGAAACGGCGTTGGGTCAGGAGTCGGCCGAGAGATCGATACACCACTCAGGGTATGCCTATTTTGTTCCTTTACCTAAACCTCAAACTTTCTATAATTTCACAATCGCCTCGTCTGTACTCTGTTTGGGGCGTTGCTGCCATGAGGTTCTTTGGTATGCTTTTCTAGCCAGCATTCTGTTTCCCTGTTCTCTGGTGCACTGATCTCCCGGCCTCTCGTTGGGTCCTGCTCCTCATCCGTGTGTCCCGCCTTGTGCTGCCTGTTTTATTATTTTTTATTATTATGTATGTACTGTTTATGTATATTTATAATAAAATCTTTTTGGATTTTCATATATATGAAAGTCATGTTCATTTTTTGGTGATATATGGTGGAGGATGCGGGCAAAAGCAACAACAGCGGGTTGCTAAGATTGGTTGCTAGGGGCAATGGCATGGCAGAAAGAGCAGGTGCTGCTAATCTGGACACTTCTACTGTGTTTAGAACGAGTTGCTATGTGGAGCTTAAACGGCCAGAAGCCTGTTTGTCCGGTGAAAGAAAGACAACTGGAGACAGTGGTCTCTAATTAAAGTCGACTTGTGAAAAGTCTGTTGCTATGGGGTGGATGGAGGATCTCACCGAGCAGCTGATGCAGGCCAATCTGGAGCATGAAAAGCTCAGGGAGGAGGCTAACCTAAGCCATGTGAAGTGGCAACAGGAGCATAAAAAAACTCATGGAGGAGTTGGACAAAGAGAAGTCCTATCCCAAGGCGTTTCCCACGGTAACAGCTGTGCTGAGGAACTGGGCAGTGAGCTGCAGGTTCTCAGGATGCAGGAAGTGAAGGAAGACCACCACAGAGATGTCCCGGCAGCACCAACACCTCCCCGGAGTGCCAGACCCCTGACTACTGTGGGTAAGAGAGTTCTGGTTGTTGGGGGTGTGTGGAGGAGTGCACGAGGCAGCACGACTCTAAAGGCTGGGCATGGGCGAAAGACTGGCTGTGTGTCCTAGTGGCAATCTGGTCCCAGAAAAGTCTTCCTGCCGAGGACATCCAGGATGCTCCAGTGCTGGAGGTGCCATGACTGGGGACACATGGCAGCCCTCTGACCGCATTGCCCAGCGAATGTGATGCTACACGGCAACAGTTGCTTTATGCGAGTTGTGTTTGTGCGGCTTTAGTGGTACAAGAGACTGAGCCACAGTTACAGTATGTCCTCTGGTGCTAAAGGACTACGCAGTCAAGGCTTTTGTGGACTCTGGTAGTCTGGGCACTGTGGTGCATGCCATCTTGGTAGCTGGGGACCATGTGATGGACAGGGATAGCATGGACTATCCTGTGGTTCTCACTGAGGGTGAAGTGAAACTCCAGTGAGAACTGGGACTTATGAACTTGGTGTTAAAAATATGCTGATGCCTGAGGGAATGTTCGGCCGTAATTTCCCGTTGTTCTGGGGAAATGGAAACACTCCTGCAGAACCTGAACCTATCCCTTTAAATGAGTGTGACAGAGATACACATTGAACACATGGTGTGAGTGAAATGACCATTGAAAACAATGGTGCAGATGAGGCGCAAAGTGAACCTGACAATCAAATTGAAGTGCATAATGAAAATGTGGGGTCATATGATGCTGATGATGACATGCCTTTTCCGTTGCAGGTTGTGATCAGGGGAGAAGCGCCCCCTGGTGGAAAACATATAAAATGATGCAGAAATGCAGATAAATGTTGTGAACACAGTGGAGCGATCCTACTCTGGTGAACGTGCAAGAAAGGGTGGCAGTCCTAGAGGGTGTACCACACGTACCAGAGGTAAATATGCAGTCTCCACAGTGTTCTAGGGTCAATAAGCTAATGTCCCAGGTGGGGATTAACTCGTCAGTGCCCCTAGAGGTCAGCGTTAATAATGACATGAGCGGTATAGGTGATGTATGTGCAGTGACTGATAGCAGCTCAGAGAGCGAGGCTGCCATGTCAGTTTCCTGTGAAACTAAGGTGGTTGCTAGTGGCAATCGGGAGTCAGTTGTTCCTGACGAGATGAGTGTCCAGTCTGTGAGCTTGATAGGGGAAGAGAAAGTGTCTGGTAGTGACTGTGTGCTGGAAGAGTGTACAGAACCAGTGATGGATCATGGAGGGACCTCCTTGGAGGCCGCTGATAAGGTGACTGTGTGTGCAGCAGGTGTCAATGCTGAAAAGAGTTTCATGTGGCTGCTGGTAATGTACTAGCTTGCTCAGGATTGCCAGTACCATTGGTCTGTGGCCCCACCTCTGTACATTCCTCACAGTCAATGGGCTTATCAATGAGATATTGCGACGTAGGTTTTTCTGCCACTCGTAAATCCTCACGATTGCGACGAAAGAGAGTTCCGTCATCGTCCACTAGATACGAGCGTGGTGCAACTTTTTTCAAACAAGTACCCATTCTCCAACGACCTGTTCGATCCCCAGGTAAGGGTTTCATACGGATTTGTTCTCCAGTAATCAAATCTGGCAGATCCCTGGCCGATGTATCATATTGAGCCTTTGAAATGTGTCTCTTAAACTTTAACTTTTCTGTAACACCTTGTACCACACAAGGTTCCAGAAGCTTATTCACTGCCGGTAAGGAAGTCTTCAGCCTCCTTGACATCAGTCTTTGTGCCGGACTACTATCCATGCCTTCTGTTGGAGTGTTTCTCCAATGTAAAATGGCCTTCCACGAGTCTTTACCATCACTGTGTGCTCTCTTGCATAAGTTCTTAACAATCTTTACAGCTGCTTCAGCTTTGCCATTCGCTTGTGGATGACGTAGTGAGGAAGTAACGTGCTCAAACTCCTCTTCTAAATTGCAAGCTTGAAAACTGAGGGCCATTATCAGAGATCACTTTGTCTGGTTGGCCATAACGGGCAAACTGAGCCTTGCACCGCTTAATTGTGGTTTCAGTGGACAAATCAGAAAGAAGGTCGATTTCCTAAAAGTCCGAATAGTGGTCAACTAATATCAGGTATTCTTTGCCTGCGTAGTTGAATAAGTCCATACTGATGATCTGCCATGGACGTGTCGGTATCTCGTGCGACATCATAGTTTCCTTTTGTTGGAAGTGGGCATATTCATTGCAGATGGGACAATTACTGACAAAATCTTTGATTTAACCTTGCATGTTAGGCCAGTAAAGAGTATCACGAGCTTGTCTGTAGCACGCTTCACCTCCAATGTGGCTAGAGTGTATTCGTAATAACATCTCCGCTCTCAGTGATTTAGGCACTATGACCCTTGGGCCTTTGTACAAGATACCATTTTGTACGCTGATCTCATCTCTGAAGGACCAATATTCCCGTAGAGTTGCAGGAATTGCTACTTTATCATCTGGCCATCCACTCAAGACAACAGATTTCAGAGCTTGTAACGTTGCGTCACCGTCAGTGTGTTGTATGAGTTGCTGCAGACGCTGAGCAGTGACATTAAGATAGTCGGCTTGATTGATGTCGGCAAAGAAAATTTGTTCCTGTTGCAGCTGCCAAATTGTTTGCCGCTCGTGCTCACCTCCAGGTGCCACATTATCCAACGTAGCTCTGCTCAAAGCATCGCTGATATACATTTTACTTCCTGGCTTATAGACAACATTAAGGTTGTAATGCTGCAATGTAAGCATCATGCTCTGCAAACGCTTGGGAGCACACAAAAGGGGCTTCTTGAATATGGCTATCAGAGGTTTGTGGTCAGTCTCCGCTGTAATGGAGTCCCACCCATAGAGATAATGATGGAAGCGTTGGCATGCAAATGCAATACTTGAACATTCCTTCTCAATCTGAGCATAGTTTTGCTCAGCTGGTGAAAGAGCTCTGGACGCATATTCAACCGGTTGACCTTCCTGCAAAAGACAACAACCCAGGACATTTTTGCTAGAGTCACTTTGTATGGCAACAGGCTTAGTGACATCATAGTATTTCAACACTGGTGCAGAGGTGACCAAGCGTTTGATATCCTCTACCGCCTGGTCATGTTTGGGAAGCCAATGCCAAACCACATCTCTGTCCACAAGTCGTCTTAAGGGCTTACACACCTCAGATAAATGTGGCAGGAATTTTGCTAGATATGTAACGAAGCCAATAAATCTCTGTACTGCTTTGGCATCAGCAGGCTGTGGCATGTCCACAATGGCTTTAATCTAGTCCGGGTCAGCTTTTAAGCCTTGTGAAGACAGGATATGCCCATGGAAATGGACTTCTTGCGCCTTGAACTGCAATTTCTTCACGCTAAGCCTCAGCCATCACCTGTCTGCAATGATCTAGTAACGCTATTAACTTTTCGTCATGGTCCCGCTCAGCTTCTTCATCAGTGTTACCACAGCCAACTATAAGAATATCATCAGCTATTGGCTCAATTCCACGAAGCCCACTCAATAGTTCATGTTTACGCTGGTAGACCTCTGGTGCCATGGAAACCCCAAATGGAAGTTCAAGCCATCTCTTTCTGCCCCAAGGAGTCCAGAAAGTGGTCATGTAACTGCTTTTTTCCTCTAGTTTGCACTGTAAAAGGGCATCTCTTGCATCGACTAGTGTGAAAATACGCACTTTTGGAAGTTTGTGGAAAATGTCATTGAGCGTAGACATTAGGTAGTGTGACCGCTTCAGGGCCATATTCAGGAACTTGGGATCGATACAGATTCTGATCTTTTCAGGCTTTCTGATAACCACCATGTTGCTTATTTAATCCGTGGGTTCTGATACTGAGGTTAGATGTCCCTCAGCTTCATACTTGTCCAGTTGTGCTTTGACCTGTGGCTTAATAGCTATTGGTACATTCCGTGGGGCACATTGAACTGGTTGAATAGCAGGGTCAAGTTCACAGCGCACCTCCCCTGGAACAGATACTACCGGGCCCTCAGATACATCACTGTAGGCATGAAGAATTTGCTGTTCTGTCAGCGGCCTCGTCTGAGATTTCGCTGGCTGATTATCAACATAGGAATAGTGAACTGCAGCAGTCCCAGGCGCTCACATGTTGAACCAGATAATAGCGGTTTCTGATCAGCTTCCACAATCTCAAAGTGCAATTTGTGCACACAATCTCGTATGCTGCATTTTGTTTAGAAAAGTCCCAATGATTCCATGATTTCCCTTTAATATAGTGCTGCTAGGCTGAAGGGGTGTTTTGGGCGCCAGTCTCATTTTGTCCTTTAAACTCATTACATCACATGTTGCACCTGAATCCAGCTGACAAGGTTGGATTATATTATTTAAATTGAGGTTTACAAACCATTTCTTGCCTTTTGTGTTTACAGCACCAATGTATTCAGTGTAGAGTAAAGCATATCAGTGCTAAACAGTCATGCTTCCTCAGAATCGGGCACTTGCTGAATTGTGGGTAGCTTCCTTACTTTCATGTCACGGGAGAGACGCAGTCTTGCAAAGTGATTTGGCTTGCCGCATGCAGTACAGAATTTCCCATATGCAGGGCACTTTTCTTTCACACGTAAATGCAGACTGCCACAATACTTGCAGGATGCAGGCTTCTGCTCAGGTGAGTTGTGTGAGCGACTCTTGTGCTGCTGTGAAGAGGCTACATTGATATTGTCAGTCGTTTTATCCTGCTCCATAGCTTTCATATGCTTGTCAGTAAGTTCTGCGGTGTGACATATCTCAAGCGCTGTTTGCAAATCTAAATCACGTTTCCTCAACGTGTGTTTTCATTGATGATACCCAGAACCAGTTTATCACGAATAAGTTCATCTCTCAAAGATACAGAGGTACATATAGACCTCTATTGTCCTGATGAAGGGGGCCGTTCGCCCCTGAAACGCGTAGACGAAACTAGAAATAAAGCTCCACTTTTATTTATCAACTGAGTCCTGACTTCTTCTGCAACAGCGCCGCTTCCAAAAAGGTCCATTTCTTCACTTCATCTACTATCATCTCTCAAAGAGCCATACTCACAGCTTGCAGATTTTTCTGTAAGCCGTGTGACAAACTTGTCTATCGATTCACCGTCTTCTTGCTTGCAGCAGCCAAATATATATCTTTCATATATGACATTTTTAGAAGACCTGAAGAAAGTTTCTAATGCATCCAGGATGGCTTTGTTGTCATTCTTTTGCTTCTTTGTAAGGTTTAGATTATGCTTGTAAACATGGAGGCATTCACTGCCCATCACCCTCCTCAGAGTGGCTGCCTGCACTGCTGCAGGGTTCTCCTTTAACCCTGTGGCGAGGCAGTAGTCATCAAACTCAGTTTTGAAGGTGTCCCAGTTATCACAAACGTTGCCGCTTATCCTCATCGGCTCAGGCAGCGGAATGCTGTTAGCCGCCATAATGCTGCCATTGCTTGGGTTAAATGCTCAAATCCACGGACAGGAGACACGATCACGCTGCAAGGCTGGCAGGCTCTCAGCGGCAAATGTGCAGAAGCAGCGCAGATCCAGATACGTCTGACACCATGTTTCATGTGATGTAAATAAACACAGCACGCGGGATTACTGCACAGGAGCTGGTAACATAACATAAAGACAGGAGCAACCGCCACAAACAGGAAACAGGAAGTGGTGCACCAACATAACATCCATAACAGGGAGGTGTGTGATGCTGAACCTTGTATGTCTGCTGGTGTCCTATGTACTGACTCCTCAGAGCCAAGAGTCAAGTAGTGAGATGTTGCAGGATATGGAGGATCATACTGGGGTGAATGCAGCTCAAGATCATACATTTGAGTACCTGGATGATAAAATCAGTAAGGTCTGCACGCTGATGGATGTGGTGTGGTATGTAACAAGAAAAATCACAAAATCAATGTATGTGTGAGGCAAGTAAGCAAATGGAGGAGTAAGTCCATGTCTGAACAAGTGTCTTGTACACCTCTGGAAGGTGATGTACATGGCATGTCTACTGCTAAGGTGACCCCAGATGTTTCCCAACGTAGGAGTTTTGACCCTGGAGCGGGTTTAGGTAATGTGAAAAGTCCTACGGCCTTTATCAGAGGGGCGAGATATGTGGCAGTGGAGCTGCCAGAGGGCCATAGGAAGGCCATTCAAGTGGTGTATCTCACCAAGAGGAAGCTGGGTGAGAAAAAGAAAGGCTGGGAAAATAGGGTTTTCCCACTGTCTGCAGCAGCTAGTGTGGTAATGAGGATAATTAGCAGCCAGCTGAGGAGCTTGGATAAAGATGGGCTGAGCTCCTCAATCAGGGCTCCCAGTCTGAGGAAGGAAAAGAAGAGAGAAAAAAAAGGAGGAGGTTTTATTCAGACACTAAAGGATCTAGAGAGAAGAATCCTCCTGTGTCTGACAGTAGGCGCCGACAGTGGTGGTGACTGAAGTCTAGGTAGTGCAAGGGTGGCAGCCAAAAAGTGTCCAAGTGGGGCACTCAATGTAGATTTTTGAAGAAACAAAACAAAAATAGGGGTGGGGATGAGGTACAGGAGAGGCGCCAAAAACCGAGCAAAAAAGCACTAAAAATTCACAATTTTTTTTTTTAATATCATGGTGCTAGAGTGCTAGCATATTATGCATGTAGGTCAAAAGCTTCTATATATAAAAAACCTTTCATGTAAAAAACATATAAAGTGAATTAATAATAACGATTGTTAAAAAATTAAATATAATTTAAAAAAATAAAAATAAAAAGAGAAAAAAAAAATAGTCGATATAAAAGAGGTCCCTGCTGTGGTGAGCACAGAGGGTTTAAGGTGAAGGTTAAAAACCAAGGGTTAAAAGCAAGGAATAAAATGGATGAACAAGCATCCAGTGAGGCACTTACTTCACTGGGGGGTCGTCAGCAGGATAAGCATAAAACACCTGTGACGATTCCCCCCTGGCCAGGATCGTGTGTAGAGTCTTAGTGAATGATGGCAGCAAGGCAGTGTACTTCTGATCAAAGCACCTTTATTAGCAGATAAGTGGCTCAACGCGTTTCGGGGATCAATGTTTCCCCTTCATCAGGAGCAAGTGGCTAGTCTGAGGAAGGAACAGGCTACGTCAAGGCCTGTGGGAGCCGGAACCCTCTGTGGGGTAAGCACTTCTGTGTTTTGGGGAGCTGGGTGGTAGACCCAGATCCCACTAGAGAGGAAGATTATACTGTGTAGTCAGTGGCCAGACGGCTGAGGTTTATGTTTATGATTTCTTTGTTTGCTGGTGTCAAAATAAAAGCACATGGAGACACAGATCACATAACTACTTAATTAAATTGTTAATAAGACACCACAACTTAATGTTGGATAAAATAGGCAGTGTTGCTTTATTCGGGGTTACCCAAGTTCAATCAACCAATAAATATATTAAATAAATAATCAATAAATAAACCACCAATAAATAATTAAAACAATAATCAATAAATATCGACCACTAAGTGCACCCAACATTAGCTGGGCGACCATATCCCACAAGCTATGACTCAGAGATTCCCCCCCCCCCCCCAAAAAAAAATAAAAAATTTAAAATGCAACACAGGCGCCTTTCAAGAGCATTGTGGAAACCCAAGTTAAAGATATCCAATCCAACATCAGACGGATGCACATTGTCTGACCTATATAAATCCAGGTCACTGTGTCTATAACAGACCCCCTAGAAGAGGCATAAATTTAAACATTGCCCTGTTTAATCTTTTTCTAATTCTTTCAAATGGCCGACCTTCTGCAGATGACTATGTAAGTCTCTGAACAATTTCCGAAAAAACTAGAACAGTGTCTGGAAAATAACTTTTTAGCAAGGCCATATTCTGTTTCATTTTCCATAACATATCTAATGTCTTAACTTTATCTATGTCATTCCCACCCACATGCACAATTAACACATGCGGTAAAGGCCATTCAAACATCCATTTCTGAATAAAATTTAGTAGATCTTTCCATTGTAACCCCCTGAACCCAAACCAGAAGATATTAAGTTTATTGGAATCAAAGGATACATTTTCAGTATAATTTTTTTTCATGGCTCTCTTCAACCCAATAAACAAAGGAATGACCAATAACCCAAACTATACATTGGACACCTGTAAAATATAAGAAAATCAAACAATAAATCTGGTCTGACATATAATTTAAATCTATTAGAAGTCCAGCGACCTATTCTTTTAATGATCGCATCCTCCAATCCCATCCCGCCCGCTTTAGTAGCCGCACCTATTCAGAAGGAATGAGAGGATATCCGGAGATGACTCATTTGCAAGGCACTTAAGCATTTCTTGAGCAAATAGTTAAATTGAAATTTAGTTAAAGGACTCAAATCAGCATGCAATATAAAGGAACTTTGGACAGCCGGTCTTAACTGTAGCCAAGCTTTAACAGCTCTGACTAGACACAAAACTGAGTTAGACCATCTGTTCTAAGAAACCACCTGCCCATGACCTAAATGATCAGTTTTTGAACGTCTAATTCTTATAATAACCCTGTCCTCTATAACTGGAACATCTGTTAAAAGAAGGCCAGGACCAGATACTCTTGTCATAGATACTAATTCGCCAATCCTAAAGACCCCAAATAAAGCCAAAATGAACGCAGTCTGAAATAAAACCATTTCAAAATGATCCCTTGTGACATTCGGAAGCACCTGAATAAATTTTTCCAAGAAATCTAACTATATAGGGCTCCTCAAATCAGCATTAAAATTGGCCTTGCAATACCCTTTCAAAGCTTGCTTGATAATAAACATACCTGATAAAGGTGGCTGACCATATATCTTTTGAAAAAAATGACACTCCAGCTATCGTTTTTGCAATATAAGACACCGAAAGTTTTTTAGCCATAAGTGAAGAAACAAACATGAGACCTAAATTCTCCAAACTAAAAGATGAAACAAATTCCACAGACTGACTAAACAACAACCAATCCTCCCATGCGGATGCATATGTAGCCCATGTTTGAGGTGCAAGGGAATTACGTATGCTATCCATCATTAATCTCGGCGCAGTTCCCATAAATGCGTAGGACAAGGCACCCCTACTTGATCTGCCGAAGGGGCTAACCCCGAAACCTCCTCCACTGAAAACGAGAAAGTCGGCTATATCGATAGATTTACCCTCAATATACTTCGCTTTTAACCATATATTAAATGACATGCAACACAAAATTAGATGTCTTAAAAGGCGAACCGTCTTTTCACATTTTGATGATAATGTATTAATAGCAAAGACTACCCCTTTATTGTCTGTAAACAGAAGAATTCACTTGTTTCTGAAAAAGGAACCCCAAATTACCTCTGCGACCAAAACAGGAAATAATTCTAACAAAACAATATTAACCGTGAATTTACTTTCAACCCAAAAAGACGGCCACCTCTCAGCACACCACTTATTGTTCCAGAAAGCACCAAAACCACATCTACCTGCTGAATCTGTAAACAACTGAAGAGCATCAGAATCCTGAAACTCCTCCTGCCATTGAATTTACTCAAAAAACTCCAGCCACATAGCCATGTCTTCTCTAAGAGGTCTTGTTAATCTGATATGAGCCCTAGGTGACCGCAAACCTCTTGTAGCGAAATACAACCTCTTAGAAAACACACGGCCCATTGGTATAATCCTGCATGCGAAATTTAAAGAGTCCAACAAAGATTGGAGTTATTTCAAAGTACATTTACTCTTTGCTAGCAAAGACACTAAACTAAATCTTAATGATTCTAGTTTAGTCTCATATAAACGAAATTCCATCCTAGAACTATCTATGACTATACCTAAAAACTCTAAACAGGAACAAGGGAAAATAGTTTTTTCAACCGCAACAGGAATACCAAATTCACAACACATATTAAGAAAACACTTACGCTGGGTTCACACCTGAGCGTTTTACAGCGCGTTCCTACGCGCTGTAAAACGCTCAACAGGCAAGAACCAATGATTCCCTATGGGAATGGTTCTCACCTGAGCGTTTTATAGCGCGTACGAACGCTCTGTAAAACGCCCTACGCCCCAAGAAGTACAGGAGCTTCTTTGGGGCGTAGTGTCGCGCGTTCCCGTACATAGACTTCCGGGAACGCGCGACAATGGGTGTTCGTTTGCACAGGAGCCGCGTATGTGAGACGCCCCCGTAGAATCGCGCATACAGAGCGCTTCATCCAGTACGCTCAGGTCTGAACCCAGCGTTAAAAAGATTATTTGCAGCAATCTAATATTCCTGTACTTACAGAGCAGGACTCGGTATCCCTGAACTCCCCAATCCTTTTGAGCGAGCTGCAGGAGGTTTTATCCGGGATTCATGGATCTCCATCGCCCGAGTCGGATGGCCTCCCGTTTGACATATACAAGTGCCATGGGGAGGTCCTCCTGCCTGGGTTATTGCAGGTACTAAACGAATCCCGCTCTGTGGGGAAATTGCCTCCATCATTAATGGAGGCAATCATCATAATAATTTTGAAGAGAGGGAAAGATGGAAACAATGTAGAGTCATACCGACCCATATCATTACTCAATTCAGATTACAAGATAGTTGCCAAAGTCCGCGCAAATCAATAAAAAAAGTTATAAAGGGGTTAGTACATGTAGATCAGACGGGGTTCATCCCTGGGTGACAGATTCAGACCAATATACGCAGAACATTTCTGAATATACAGATAGGAGGGGGGGAGGACCGCTCCATCTTGTCCTTGGACGCCGCCAAGGCCTTCGACAGGGTGGAGTGGTCCTTCCTATGGCAGACTATGCATAGGATGAATCTGGAGAAGAGTTTTATTGACTGGATCCGAATGCTGTACTGTGGTCCAACGGCAAGAGTTAACATCAATGGGGTGATCTCCCTCGCTATTCTCCTGCAGCACATTACCCGACAGGGTTGCCCGCTTTCTCCATTACTTTTTCGCAATTTTTATGGAACCCCTTGCTTGCAGAATCGGAGCGGACGATGAAATTGAGGGATTTGGAGGAAATGGGGTAAGGGATAAGATCAGTTTATATGCGGATGATATATTGCTGTATTTACATGATGGTTGGAGAAGTGTCCCTCGTGTTATGCAGACAATTGATGAGTTTGGTCTGGTTTCAGGCTATGAGATAAACTGGTCTAAATCTGTTCTCTTTCCTCTGAATCGATCTCACCCACAAAGCAACATTAAAGTTAAGGTGATATCGCCATTGGACCACATTGAGTACTTGGGGATAAGGATTAGCGGGTCGTTATGTGATTATAACAGATTAAATATCATTCCCACGATAAATAAAATAAAGGAGAAGGTTAGGAATTGGCAGAAACTCCCCCTCTCACAGGTTAATAGAATCGTATTGGTTAAAATGATTCTGCTGCCACTGATATTGTATGTGATTGACCCCTGCCCCATCTGGATTGAAGACAATTTCTTAAATTTGATGGAGAGATTGATCAACAATCTGATTTGGGGCAGGAAAAGGGTCTGTATCAAACTGAGATATCTGTGGCTAGCTGAAATCGATGGCGGCCTCGGCCTCCCATATTTTCAGGGATACTATTTGTGCTCACAATTACAATGGTGTATCAATGCTGGGGAAAGCTCTCTTTTATCGTACCTCACTGAACAACATAAGCACCCCATACAGAATATATTTAGCACATTGGATGCCGGCTGTTTTGGTGGCAGGGAAAACACCTGCCCCATAAGCATAATGCTGCAGAAAGTATGGAATAAGTTAAAGTCCATTTTGAAGGTTACATATGCTTTATATTTTACCCCGCTCTGGGATAATACTTTTTTAAATGAGTTTCTGGCCTTAAACGACAATAATTACTGGAGTCGGAGAGGGATCACGATGGTGTCACACATTTGCACATTAGGTAAATTAAAATCCATATCGGAAATGTTTCACGAGACACCAATCACGGTGTTAAATCATTATAGATATGCCCAACTTATGCACGCATTTGCACACACACGGAACAAAAAACGCCCACGCACTCACTTTTAGATTTTTGCTACCCGTCATTTGGTAAAAAAATTAAGGTCTCACAAATATATGTTAGATTACAAAAGGATTTAGTTACGGTCACTAAATTTAAAAGCGTTGGAAAATGGGAAGCGGATTTAGGGATATGCAACTCATTTCAGTGGCGTGAAGTATATCAAAATATTAAAAAGGCCTCCCTCTCTAGTCAACATCGGTTGACACAGTTTAAAATTGTACATCGGCTATATTACTGCTGGCAATTTTTATCGCAGTCTTCGATGCTGCAGCATCGCAGACTGTGATGTATTAGTGAGGAGGGAGGAGGGACTGTAGTAGGTGGGGAGAGCGGCGGGGCAGTGCAGGCACTGTACTCTGGCCCCGCAGCTCAGTATGTACTGTATTATACGTAGTGTTAATCATTAGATCTAAACTAAATAATAATGATGCGCTCCCCCTGCTCCCCATGTGCTTACCAGTACACATGTCACGCTCCTGTAGTAAGCACTAGCAGCTAGCAGGCAGGCCGGGCGGCCGTAACTCACGGAGGTCACGTGCCTGCTCCGCCTACTTTATGAATGAAGTAGGCGGAGCAGGCACGTGACCTCCGTGAGTTACGGCCGCCCGGCCTGCCTGCTAGCTGCTAGTGCTTACTACAGGAGCATGACATGTGTGTACCAGTAAGCACATGGAGAGCAGGGGGAGTGCATCATTATTATTTAGTTTAGATCTGATGATTAACACTACGTATAATACAGTACATACTGAGCTGCGGGGCCAGAGTACAGTGCCTGCATGGCCCCGCCGCACACCCCGCCTACTACAGTCCCTCCCTAGGAATCTGTGAATGGGATAATAATGGAGGGGGGGGCGCTGTGGATGGCATTATGATGGGGGGATCTGTGGATTGGACTGTTATGCCATCCACAGATCCCCCCCACCATCATAATGCCATCCACAGATCCCCCCCACTATCATAATGCCATCCACAGACCCCCCCATCATAATGCCATCCACAGCTCCCCCCATAACAGTGCCATCCACAGATCCCCCACATAACAGTGCCATCCACAAATCCCCCACCCCATAACAGTGCATCATCCACAGATCCCCCATAATAGTGTCATGCACATACCGCCATTAGTTCAAACCCACCAAAAGCACACCTTTTGGTTTTCTTATTTTCCTCCTCAAAAACCTAGGTGCGTCTTATGGGCCGGTGCGTCTTATAGGGCGAAAAATACGGTATACTTCGGAGCTTCTCTCTAAAATGTACAAGAATAAAAAGAAATAATTTTGCTGTCTGAAGTGTCTTTGTCCGGATGCTGGATATATTCATATGTTATGGAGTTGTCCGGCTATTAACAACTTCTGGCAAAGTATATTTCAGGCAATAAGGTCAAGAGGTACTACCAAATTTCTACCCACGATTGAATTCGCCATACTTGGCATACTTACCCCTGAGAGCAAACACAAGCTTTCAAAAGGTGACCATCTTCGGTGGTTGAAGGAGCTTTTATTGGCCAAGGTCTTTGTAACGGAACGCCTAGCACCCCGACCGGGTACCTCTGTCTATAGATGCTCCTAGTGCTTCCAGAGGACTCCAAGCACTCCACTTGACACCGTCAGCACTGCAGACCCCACGAACCGCCGAAGCTTGGTGGAGGTCTCGCCGTCTCCTACCCACCCTGGACCTACGACCAGGCTCCAGTGGGTGAACCTCTCCTAAATGCAGAGAGCAGGAACCATGAACAAGCTCTTACAAGAGCTTATACTCAGGGGAGTATTGTGATATAGCAATCCCCAAGAGTGTAGTTATACCATTCCCCAAACATGAGCCAAAACTTCATGAAGGTATAAAAACAGGAACTCTCTTTATTTTAACACACAAGCATTTTATACACATCTTCCAGCAAGGTTACCACCCACAGGGTTTGCAATATGGGAGGGGGGATACCAGTATTATTATTCCTTTTTTCGTTTTGTTTCGTGGTCCACCATGTTATTTGACAGTTTAATGTTCTAAGTTTTATGTATTTTTCTGCGGTGGTAGAATCCGCAAGATTACTATGCAGATTTGGTCGTTTTTGCACTTGTATATGTCATTCTCCTCCTTCTGAGAAAACAATAAAGAAATAAAAAAATTAATAAAATGAAAACACTGTAAAAGTTGAGAACACAAAGTAGAACCCGAAAAACCTATGAACAGAAAATCGGCTAGATTTGAATTACCCAATGTAAAAATTTGGAAAAACATTCAAAATAAAAACCCATAGGTAAACATTTGTCAAAATAAAACTTGCCATCAAAACTAAAACCCAAAGAATTAAAACCCGTAGGACTAACTGACAAAAGCCTGAATGCTGCTTTAATATCAGCCTTTGCCAGTAAAGCCCCACGACCATAATGTCTCAACAATGTAACTGCCTGATCAAAAGATCCATAAGAAACAGGAGCTTCATTCTTACTAATCTCAACATTAAGAGAGCTATCAACAGGGAAAGATAAATGATGAATTAACCTGTACTCGCCCGGTGCCTCCTTAGGAACAATACCCAACGGGGATACCCGAAAATTCACAAATGGTGGAGAATCAAAAGGGCCAGCTATTCTACCGCTAACCAATTCTTTATTACCGTATTTTTCGCTTTATAGGACGCACTTTCCCCCCCCCAAAAGTGGGGGGAAATGGCTGTGCGTCTTATAAAGCGGATACTTCGCTGGCCGCTATGCTGCACAGCGCGGCCAGCGAAGTATCAATGTGGAGGGAGGAGGCGGGGACACTCATGGCGGGGCCCGGTGCAGTGACTCTACTCTAATACACCGGGCCCCACAAGTACATTCAATCCGATCCATATCTTAATGTATACCGCACTGTTCTGTACTTATTGTAGTACCGTATGTATAGCATTAAGACGGCGCAGACTGGCAGCTCTCTCGGTCATGCGCCGCATGCCGCAGCTCCCTTTTCATGCGCTGCCTGCCCCGTCTGCCTGTTCATTCATAAAGTGAGATAAGCAGGCAGGCGGGGAGGCGGCGCATGAGGAGGGAGCTGGGGCAGGCGGCGCATGACCGAGGGAACTGCCGGTCTGCGCCGATTTAATGCTATACATACGGTACTACAGTAAGTACAGAACAGTGCGGTATACATTAAGATATGGATCGGATTGAATGTACTTAACAGCTGCGGGGCCCGGTGTATTAGAGTAGAATCACTGCACTGGGCCTCGCCATGAGTGTCTCCGCCTCCTCCCTCCACACTGATGCATCTGATGGGGGATCTGTAGATGACACTTATGGGGATCTGTGGATGACATCAGTGTCATCCACAGATCCCCCATCAGTGTCATCCACAGATCCCCCATCAGTGTCATCCACAGATCCCCCATCAGTGTCATCCACAGATCCCCCCCATAACAGTGCGTCATCCACAGATCCCCCAGTAACAGTGCGTCATCCACAGATCCCCCCATAACAGTGCGTCATCCACAGATCCCCCCATAACAGTGCGTCATCCACAGATCCCCCCATAACAGTGCGTCATCCACAGATCCCCCCATAACAGTGCGTCATCCACAGATCCCCCCCCATAACAGTGCGTCATCTACAGATCCCCCCCATAACAGTGCGTCATCCACAGATCCCCCCCATAACAGTGCGTCATCCACAGATCCCCCCCATAACAGTGCGTCATCCACAGATCCCCCATAACAGTGCGTCATCCACAGATCCCCCCATAACAGTGCATCATCCACAGATCCCCCCATAACAGTGCGTCATCCACAGATCCCTCATAACAGTGCAGCATCCACAGACCACCATTAGTTCAAAACCTACCAAAAGCACACCTTTTGGTTCAAAATATTTTTTTCTAATTTTCCTCCTTAAAAACCTAGGTGCGTCTTATCATAAGGTGCGTCTTATAAAGCGAAAAATACGGTAATCTTATCACGAACTACGTCCGAAAATCTAGTGACAGATTTTAAATTGTCTACTAAAAAACACCCCTCGTCCTTGAATTCTGGAACAGAAAATCCTTCAGAAAATCCATAAAAAATGTATTTAACCTTCACCTGGTCTGGGTATAGTTTTAGCCAAGGTAACATTTCTGCTAACTTCACTGGCGTCAATGCTTTTGGAAAGTTGCCCCTTGGCTGTTAAAAATTCCCCTAACCGCTTCGCTTAAAGAACCTACCGTAGATAAAGGATGGGTGACCCCGCAAAAGGAGCATTCATGCTTGTAGCGGCAGTTGGTTAACCACTTGCACGTACTCTCATTAAAAGCAAAGCTAAATCCTTTCCTCAAGCTTTGAGAAGGAGTCTGCTTCAGTGGAGCGGTTCTTTGAGGAAGCATTAAATTAATCCAAAGCCCAATGTCCTTATAACCCCATTTTAAAGAAGGGTGGCTAGCCAATTTTTGCCTGAACATCTCGTCCTAATGGAACCAGGCCATTCCACCAAAATTACGGTATGCTTCCAGAATTATATCCAAGTGCTGAAAAAGACCAACGCACTTTTTCGGAAGCTTTTCACCTAACACTGATGCATAAATACAAAAAGCCTGCAGCCAATTGTTAAGAGCACGGCTAACTACGCTTTCTGACTTCCTCTGATTTCTCATCCTTTTTGTCACTACTTACAATATGCTCTTTATTAGAAGGTAATAAAGACATAATATCAATAAACTCTAAGCGCCAAATACGCTCCTTAATATTTGATTGTAAATGAAAGCCTAGATGTGAAACCTCACAGGATAACACCTCATTAACACAGGCTTCAGATACCCCCAAACCGCTGTCAAGATTAGGAGCGCTGACTGTAAAATGACTAGAATCCCTTGCCACCGGATGGTTAACCCAAACTCCAGCTGGGGAATTTGTATTCTCTTTGTGAACAAAATCTGAAAACAGGGCATATAAACCTGAAACAAATTTTCTGATTAGACAGAGACTGTACATGTAGTTTGTCACCACTAGATGGAACCTCCTGCCCAGGAACCAAGGACTGAGGGAACTTCAGCTTCCCAGGAAATTCACAGCTGACCTCAGGAACTTTAGCCGATGCCGGAGTAGAGGATTCTCCCTTGCTGTATTCAGGTAAGCTGTAAATCCATTGTATTTCAGGGTCTGTAGTCTCTGCTTCTACATGTTGACACGCCGGATCAGCTGTATTCACTGCCGCTGCTTGATGTTGCTGAAAAGTTCCGGGTGCTGTACTGATCGCCGCCTTCCGATGTTTTCTATTGACGCCGGCCGATGACGCAGGGTTCCCTTCCGGACACTCTCCCGATCTGGCCCTCCTATAGCCAGCCTCAGGAGGCGGAGAATACGAGCGCTTTGCTCGTCTGGCTCTTTTGCTGGGCAGCGCATCAGACTCCGCCTCCCTCAGCAGAACACTCTCCGTTGCCACTTCATGTTCTTCCTCCTCCAGTACGCGCTGCTCCTCTTCATTCATCGCCGCTGCCGAATGTTCCGGCTGGGTAAGGCATCGCCGCAGCCACTCTTCTCCGCCCGCTGATTCAGCCTTCAAGATGAGCTGCCGTAGTAGTTACTCCATCTTCTGCACAGGTCCAGGTCTTCTTAAAATTGCAGGTCACTAACGGCGATGTCCTTTCTTTTAAACCAGCAGGCTTCCCACCACAGCAGTCTTCTGCCAATCAGCTGATGGACTCCTTCCCGCTGCTGGACAGCTGACCAATTACCAGCTGATCCCAAGACAGCTGTCACTGGGCAAAAGAGGGATCCGAAACAGCTGGAACCGGATTTAATCTCGGGTAAGACCTGTAAACACAAAAAGGGGGGTGGGGGAGGCGACTCAAAAACACACCACCACCAGCCAAAACAATAAAACCAGACCAAGTGATCATG
Organism: Bufo bufo; assembly: GCF_905171765.1. Classification (NCBI taxonomy): domain Eukaryota; kingdom Metazoa; phylum Chordata; class Amphibia; order Anura; family Bufonidae; genus Bufo; species Bufo bufo. The sequence goes on along the minus strand of NC_053391.1, from coordinate 145,619,752 downwards.
TTCCCATGCGTCCTCCAAGCTATATACGCTCTGGGGGGCCCCCACAGTTTGGACACTAAATCCTGTGGTCTGTAAGAAGTCTGTGATGGCGACCCCCTAAGAGTAGACGATCCCTTACAATATATACTGTGATACAGTGAAGGGTATGGTCTGGGAAAACAGGTATTTTCCTCCCAGCGTGTGCTGCTGGGCTGATTTGCAGCCAGGTGGGGTCAAACACCGGACTGGATTTTAAGTGCCGGTCTGGGTTTAGACAGCACCTAGCTGTCCTTAAAAGACAGCTGGGCTCAGCAGCAAGGGATGTGTGCTGGGATCTGAGGCTTGTGCCATGCTGGAGGGCTGAGACCCGTGTTTAGGGGAAACAGGCCCCCTAAAAGCCTGCTATGGACTGCTGGAGATAGAACTGCCAACAAGGTGATTTTTGCTATGTGGACTTTACATTGTGTGTGAACTAACACCAAGACTGCAAAGTGGCGTTTTGTTTTTGCCTGATGTGTGAATAAACACAAAAGTTTGATTTAAGAACTGGTAATTTGCCTCTGTACTGCGTCCGCATACCCTGTCTACCAGAGCGAATCCCCACAATTGGAGAATGCGGGCATGCGCAGAGAGGCTGGCGTAAACGCCGAAATATATATTTTTTTTTTCTGGGTACGGCTGGATGTCCTGGATTAAACCAGCTAAATTTAAACCTGTGTCACATGACAAAATGGAGGCTGTAATGAAAGCTCTCGTGGAGACTAACCAGCACCAGCAAGAAACAAACCAGCTGCTGTTACAACAGGTGATGGCTTTACAGACGGCATGAGTGTCCCAGAGTTTCCATGATGTCTGGAAAGCGGTCCATGTGGCGATCCCCAAGATGACACCCTCAGATGACATTGAAACCTACCTGGTGATGTATGAGAAGGTGGCCACAAGGGAGAATCTACCCTCTGACCAGTGGGCTGAGGTCGTCGCTCCGTTCCTGGCATCCGATTCCCAGCGGGTGTATTTCGACTTACCAGACGATCAAGCGGCCGACTTCCAGAAAGTCAAGGGGGAGATTCTGGCAAGACTGAGGGTGAATGTGTTAGTCTGGGCCCAGCGGGTGCATCAGTGGGGGTTCAACACGGCTGAGCCCGTGAGACCCCAGTATTATAACTTACTTCACCTCTTGCAAAAGTGGCTACAGCCTGACGTGCTAAGCCCCACTGCTATGCTGGATCGTCTGTTAGTTGATATGTTCTAGAGGGCTTTGCCACCCCCTCTCCAGCACTGAATCGTCCAGGTGTCTCCTAGCAATGCCATTGAGATGGTGGACCTGGTGGAATGCTATGAGGCTACCAGGAATCAAAAGGGGAGTTCTTTTGGGAGGAGGCCAGTCAAACCCTGGAAATCTTCACCCCAGGCCCGGAGGTTTGAGCCGATAAAACCCGCCCAGGATGTACCCAATGCGGAGCCAGGAGCTTGGCCATGTAAGGGTTGACTGTCCCCATCGGGTTGAGCCCATGGACACTAACTATGGCTACTATCAGTCACTATATGCCAGGATGCTGTGTGCAACAGGTACCCCAGAAACTCTAAATCACTTGTGCCAGGTGGAAGTGGGAGACAATTCAGCGGAGGCCCTGCTGGACTCAGGGAGTCTGGTGTCCCTAGTAAGGGCTCCTCTGGTATGGTCTGCTGAGTATACTGGCTGGAAAGTCGGGGTCATGTGCATTCATGGGGACTTAAAAGACTATCCCATCGCCCTTGTGTCTCTAACCCGGTGGCCAGCAGGTGGACTCACAAAGTGGCACTTACACTATGAACTTATAATCTGGAGAGACTTCCCCAGTTTTCCGGCAATGTGGCCTGCTACGAAAGTGACTGATACCCATGAGACAGGGGTAACCCCAGCAAAGTGGCCTTGCTCCGGTGGAAGGCTAGAACCCTGGAAACCCGGGGCCGAAGGGCCAGCAGTAGGGGTGACTGCTACTTCGGTGGAAGAGGGGGAGACAACCCCACTGAGTGTAATGGTGGGAGACGTGGAGGACTTGCCGCCGGGGCCTGAGCTGGCAGACCTCAATGTCTCCGGGGATAATTTTGGTACTGCACAACACCGGGACCCAGCCCTATCCCGAGCCTGGGAAAATGTATTAATAGTAGATGGTGAACCACAGCGAGCTGGGGCAGAGTCGGTGTTCCCCAGTTTTGTGGTTCATCAGGATATGTTGTATCCGGTAAACCAGCTGCGGGGTGAACCCATTTAAACAGTTGCCCCAGGCTTATCGCAAACTCGTGTTGGTTAGGCCACCAACATGTTCTCAAGGTTCATCTGGGAAGACAGAAAACACAGGACCGGATACTACAACGGTTTTACTGGCCCAGTGTGTTTAGGGAGGTGGACGAATTCTGTAAGCCTTGCCCGACCTGCCAGGCAACTAGCCCCCAGCACCTTTTTCCGCAGTCCCTTGGTACCTCTCCCAATCATTGAGGTACCGTTTGAGCAAGTCGCTGTGGACCTTGTGGACCCACTACTGAAGTCCGCTAGAGGATACCAACACATCTTGGTCATCCTAGACTATGCCACTCGGTACCCGGAGGTGGTCCCACTGCAACATACATCGGCTAAACTGATAGCTAAGGAGCTAATGGAGATGTTCTCCCGAGTGGGGCTACCTAATGAGGTTCTGACTGACCAGGGGCCCCTTTTCATGTCCAAGGTCATGAGGGAACTCTGTAAGTTGCTGCATATCAAACAGTTACGGATAGGGCTGAAACGATTACTCGATTGAATCGAGTAATTCGACACAAAAAAATCATCAATGCAAATTTTTTGCATCGAGGATTCGTTTGTGTCATGTGACCACCGAGCGGGAGTGAAGCGCTTGCTATTACTTACCGCTCCGTGGTCACCTGCCGGCCCGTACCGTGCTGCACTGGATCCTGACACATCGTCAGGACATAGTGTGCGCTTACGTGCACTATGACCCGACGTTGTGTGACATCAGGATCCAGTGCAGTGCGCGGAGAAGAGGAAGGAGCTGTGGAGCAGCGCCCCTACAGGAAAGGTAAGTATTTTATTTTACTGGCGCTAGGGACATGGCACTGAAGGGGGACAGCCGGCAATGGATGGCATGGAGGGGCAGATGGGAGTGGGGGACATAGAGGGGCTGATCTGAAGGCACTGCGGGACATGGAGGGGCTGATCTGATGGGAGTGGGGGACATGTCCATGGATGGCATGGAGGGGTTGATGGCACTGGGGCAGTGCAGCTGAAGGCACTGGGGTGGGGACAGCTGATGGCATTGGGGTGGGAAGGGAGCTAATGGCACTGGGGGATAGTGAAGCTGATGGCACTGGGGGAACTGATGCACTTGGGCTGATCGCACAGGGGGGAATGAAGGGTGTTGGGGACTGATGGCAGGGGGTCTGAGTTTTTATAAAGGAAAACAGTCTATTAATTCATTTTTACTTATTAAATTACTCTATTAATCGTAAAAAATAATTGATAGAATACTCGATTACTGAAATAATCGTTTATTGCAGCCCTAGTTACAGACATCCGTGTACATCCGCAAACGGACTGTCTGGTAGAGAGGTTTAACAAAACGTGAAAAAACATGTTAAAAAGGGTGGTGTCTAAAGATGGGAAGGATTGGGACCTTCTTCTGCCCTATCTCATGTTTGCTGTGCGAAAGGTACCCCAGGCTTCTACTGGGTTCTTGCCCTTCGAACTGCTATATGGCAGACATCCTCGTGGTTTGTTGGACGTAGCCAAAGAGGCGTGGGAACAGCAACCTACTCCGCACAAAAGTGTCCTTGAGTACGTTACCCAGATGCAAGAAAGGATAGAGACCATATTTACCTCTTGTTAGAGAGCATATGGAGGCAGCTCAGCCAGCACAAAGTTGGCTCTATAATCGGCAGGCCCGGGTCCGGATCTTTAACCCGGGTGATCAGGTTTTGGTTCTGGAACCGACCGTGGACAGTAAGTTCCTGGCTAGGTGGCAAGGGCCATACGAGGTACTCGATAAAGTTGGAGAGGTAAATTACAAGGTACACCAGTCGGGGCGGCGAAAGCCGGAGTAGGTTTACCATGTTAAGTTACTAAAACCTTGGAAAAATTGAGAGACCTGTACTGAAGACAGCCCGCATCCGGGTTTTCTAGGGGAAGAGGCTCCAGCCCCTCTGTCTGATGCAAGGGAAGCGGTTGCCACAGTAAACATTGTTGACAGCCTCTCCTCTAAATAGGCTCAGGAGGCCAGGGAGTTTATTAGTCGGAACACGGATGTGTTCTGGGACATCCCTGGACGCACTTCCGCAACCCAGCATGACATTGTCACTGAGCCTCAGGCAAAAGTTTGGATAAAGCCATACTGGGTGCCCGAGGCTCGGCGACAAGCCATCGCGGAGGAAGTGCAGCTAATGCTGCGGCTAGACGTCATCGAGGATTCCAAAAGTGAGTGGGCCAGTCCTATAGTCTTAATACCCAAGCAGGACGGGACGTTACGGTTTTGTAATGATTTTTGTAAGCTGAACAAGATATCTAAATTCGATGCATATCCCATGCCCCGGGTGGATGAGCTAATCGAGACGTTAGGACGAGCACAGTATTTTTCTGTTTTGGACCTCATGAAAGGGTACTGGCAGGTGCCCTTAACGGAGGCTGCCAAAGAGAAAACTGTCTTCATCACGCCTGACGGGCTTTATCAGTATATGGTGTTACCCTTTGGTCTGCATGGCGCCCCCGCCACTTTTCAATGTCTAATGGACATTGTGCTTCGTCCACATCGGCGGTACGCCTCAGCTTACCTGGATGATATTGTCACCTGCCCAAAGTAAAGGCCATTGTGGACTCCCTTTGGAAGGCTGGACTAACAGCTAACCCAAAGAAATGTGCGATAGGGTTAGAGGAGACCTAGGGTATGTCATTGGGCGCGGAGTCATCAAACCCCAAGTAAGCAAAATAGAGGCGATACGAAATTGGCCCCGACCTGTCACCACTAGGCAAATAAAGTCATTCCTGGAAATGGTGGGCTATTACATGAGGTTTGTCCCCCACTTTGCTATGATAGCCGCGCCATTGACAGTGCTCTTGAAGGGACATAAGTCCGTAATGGTTCACTGGGATGATCGGGTGGAAAAGGCATTCTCCGCTTTGAAGTCGGCCCTGTGTGGGTCCCCGGTTTTAGTGACGCCCGACTTCAAGCAGGAATTTATAGTACAGACGGATGCCTCCGAAGTAGGCCTCGGTGCTGTACTGTCCCAGGAAGTCAAAGGGGAGGAGCGTTGTCTTCCTCAGCTGTAAGCTCACCCCAGACCCGGTATAGTATAGTGGAGAGAGTGCCTGGCTATCAAGTGGGCACTCGAGTCTCTCCGCTATTTGTTGGGAAGAAAATTCCACTTGGTGACCGACCACTCCCCTCTCAAGTGGATGAGCCAGGCCAAAGACAGAAATGCCCGGGTCACCCGATGGTTCCTTTCCCTACAGAACTTTCAATTTACAGTGGAACACAGGGCAGGCCGGTTACAGGGAAACGCGTATGCCCTGTCTCGAGTACATTGTCTGGCGAGTGTTCACCCACTCAGGGTTGAACAAAGAGGAGGGGGGGGGGGTTATGTGACACAGTGAAGGGTATGGTCTGGGAAAACAGGTATTTTCCTCCCAGCGTGTGCTGCTGGGCTGATTCGCAGCCAGGTGGGGTAAAACACCAGACTGGATTTTAAGTGCCGGTCCGGGTTTTGACAGCACCTAGCTGTCCTTAAAAGACAGCTGGGCTCAGCAGCAAAGGGTGTGTGTGCTGGGATCTGAGGCTTGTGCCATGCTGGAGGGCTGAGACCCGTGTTTTTAAGGGAAATGGGCCTCCTAAAAGCCTGCTATGGACTGCTGGAGGCAGAACTGCAAACAAGGTGATTTTTGCTATGTCGACTTACCATTGTGTGTGAACTAACACCAAGACTGTAAAGTGTCGTTTTGTTTTTGCCTGATGTGTAAATAAACACGGAAGTTTGATTTAACTGGCAATTTGCATCTGTACTGCGTCCGCACACCCTGTCTACCAGAGCGAATCCCTATAATATTATTATATGCAGTCTTTCACCCAGACAAAAAATGCTGCGTATGGTATCTGTGGATGGCACTGTTTAGGGGAGGGGGATCTGTGGATGGCACTGTTTAGGGGGGATCTGTGGATGGCACTGTTTAGGGGAGGAGGGATCTGTGGATGGCACTGTTTAGGGGGGAGATCTGTGGATGGCACTGTTTAGGGGAGGGGGGATCTGTGGATGGCACTGTTTAGGGGGAATCTGTGGATGGCACTGTTTAGGGGGATCTGTGGATGGCACTGTTTAGGGGGGGATCTGTGGATGGCACTGTTTAGGGGTGGATCTGTGGATGGCACTGTTTAGGGGAGGGGGGATCTGTGGATGGCACTGTTTAGGGGGGATCTGTGGATGGCACTGTTTAGGGGAGGGGGATCTGTGGATGGCACTGTTTAGGGGGGATCTGTGGATGGCACTGTTTAGGGGAGGAGGGATCTGTGGATGGCACTGTTTAGGGGGAGATCTGTGGATGGCACTGTTTAGGGGAGGGGAGATCTGTGGATGGCACTGTTTAGGGGGGATCTGTGGATGGCACTGTTTAGGGGGGATCTGTGGATGTCTTTGTGATTAATTACTCTGCTTTAATTATGTTCAATTTGTAGCAATAAAAATACATCCTGCATATCAGATATTTACATTACAATTCATAACAGTAGCAAAATTAGTTATGACGTAGCAAGGAAAAAAATGTAATGGTTGGGGGTCACCACAACATGAGGAACTGTATTAAGGGGTCACGGCTTTAGAAAGGTTGAGAACCACTGCCCTAGTATATATAGTTAGGCCCAGACAGGAAGGAGGGTGTGCAGTATATTCCAGGAGGTTAGTTAGTACAGTCTAGCCTGCCTGAGGTTCCTGAGCAAAAGAAGCTCAGAAGTTGCACCAGGAGAAGAGTCTACCTCCTGAGAAACTAAGTTCCTATAAAAGTACAGTGCAGAGCCAAGCTTTATTCCAGCCAAACAGAGAGAGCTGAAGGGCAGAAGGATATATTTACAGCAAGGAGACATATACCAGAGGAAGTTTTCCCTACCCAAGGATAAAGCCAGCAATAGGGCATACGGGCCTTGGAGAAAGACAGACAGGATCCTGAGGAAAAGTGCAGCCTGATCTGTAAGTGTTTAACCCTCTGAGTATCTTGCAAGAACATCGCCTGCCATTTGATATAGAGCCTGCCTGTTATAACCTTTTACATGTGGAACTGATTTAAGACTGTAAATAGTTGAACTGTTCAGTAAAAGGAAGTTTTGGTTCACTGCAACGTGTGTTCCTCAATTATTACTACAAGAAATCGGTGTGCCACCGTTACCGGCACTGGCGTCACAAACTTAAAGGGATCTTGCCACCGGCACATTAAACCTGCAACACCCAGGGCACCTCACCTACCACCTGGCCTTGTCCCTATACACAGAGAGTGCCCCAGAAGATCCATGTGCCAGCCTCTCCATTACTGCTGTACGCCTGCCTCATCACTGTGAGTACCAAGAACAACCCTCTGTTTGTTAACTACCCCTGTGACCTCACATTTGCTCACCCTGCAGGGCTGCGTACTGCATATTTTGGCGTCACGAACAGGATGCGATTATTCCTACGCAATAGTGGAATCTGAACTGTGTGCCAATATTGCCTACAAAGTAATAAATGCCCTATCTGTTTATTTGAAAATTGTTGGGTCAGAGAACTGTGAAAGATTGCGGTGTGAAAACTGTATTATTGTGGACTGTTTGCCGCTTCCTAAGTCACCGCTTGCTGTCAGTGAATTGACAGCCTTATGCTTAAAGATGGCTGCCTAGCTGACTGCATTATCGGTGCGCCTTGTTGTGTCTGTTTGGCACGAAAAAGAAGAAGTGAAGGTACCGCCCAGCCTGCGAAAGGAAAAAGATACCGCCTACCACGAATCTGGAAGCTCCGAGAAGCTGCGCCCATCTCTTGACACTGCGCGTGGGACCTCCGCACGACGTAACCACGTACCTCGCGAGACTTGGACTGCGCATCACCGGAGTGAGTAAAAACGTTGGTATTCACCGGCCCCTTTGTATACAAGTACCGGGAAGATTCCGATCCTTGCTGGGGGACTGGGGGAGGCCCCTCGTTAGTAACAAGGGACTTAATCCGGGAGAAAGTACATCCGATTCAGATTTGGCCTGCTCCATCGCTCCTTAAAGGGCCATACCCACTCTGTGGTCACCCATAGCAACGCTTAAGCGAGCGAAGCCCAGCGTGGGTCTGTCTCCAGAACTTGCCTCCAGAGACCACACCATGTCCACACCTGAAGAAACGGGGCAGGTGGCCCCCGATGAACCTTTTGTAGTGCACGCAGCTGATAACAGGGCGCCCGCCGCTGCGGCAGCATCCAGCCTGATGCTGCTGACCATGCCATATTATTTTGAGGCCCCCTGGTTCCCGCGATACTCCGGGGAAGCCCACAAATTGAAAGACTTTAGAGACCAGATCCTGGCCTTATTCCGGCTCTATCCTATCTCCGCTGAGCAACAAATGGAGATCCTCTTAGCACAGTTAGAAGGGGCCGCCCGCAGGGAGGTCATGTCATGGCCCAGTTCCGAAAAGAGTAGCCTGGAACAGATCTTTGATCGCCCCTGCACCACGTTTGAGGCCAGGACGGTGTCAAAAGTTAAGATGCGATTTTTCAGCAGGAAGCAACAGCCTGGTGAGTCCCTCCATGATTTTGCTTTGTCCCTGCAAGAGACCCTGAGGGCTGTGGTGCAGGTGGACCCCCGGGGAGCTGAGGACCAGGACTGAACTCTGAGAGAGCAGTTCATTGCGGGTGTAAACACTGAGCACTTAAAGGGCCAGCTGAGGATGCTGTCGGCCCAACACCCCAATTGTGCGTTTTTGGACTTTAAAGAGCTGGCCAGCAGTATCCTGGGTCAAAACCCGCTCTCAGGGCCGGCGGCCTCCCTTGAACCTCAGGCCTGCCAGTCAAAAACTAATAATGTGAGACCGCCCGGAGCCAATCAAGCCACCCAGGCTCCAGTAACCGATGTGGTAAAGGGCGTTAATGGAACAAGTTAACAATCTCACTAAGAGCATAGAAAAGGTGTGCAGGAAAATAGAGGAATGGGAAAGACCATTGTTATTGGAAAACGAAAGTCCCCTACCTCAAAGACTCCTCCCGCCTGCATATAAAGAGGTATACCCCAAAGAACCTGATGGACGACCGAGTTACCGGTCTAAGAATCGTAAGCAGCCTGTCTGCCACTATTGTAAAAAATATGGACATACTGAATCAACGTGTTGGCAGTTAAACGGGCCACCCCCGAGGCCGAGGACCGCTCCTCGGGAGGTAGAACAGTAGGTCCAAAGGATTCAAGTTGGATGCCCAGATACGTAGGATCTCGTCCAAAAATTAACATATGCATCAACGGGATACCTCTTGAAGCCCTGCTGGATACCACCATTCAACGACCCACCTTTGACAAATTCTGGGATTCAAGTCTCCTCACCCAGCCACCGGAATCCTGGCTGGATATCATTGTGAGCAACGGCAAGCCGGTGAAAGTCCATGGGTACTGGGAACCTACCCTCCAGGTGAGAGAAGCCACCTTACCACAGCAAGGTGTGATTGTGGTGCAAGCCGGAGATAAAGGGGGACACCCCGTGATCTTAGGGACTAATGTCTTTAAAAATTGTTACTCCGAGGTGCTTGAGGCATTGAACCAATCCATACCTTCAGCTTCACCTACTTTTAAAAGAGTCATTCAGAAGACTATCAGTGTGCTGTGTGCTCAGCAAAAATTTGCAAATGGAAAAGGAGAAATTTGTACTGCCCGGATCCGGGATAACCAGCCGGTAATCCTGCCACCAAATTCCCAGATCATCCTGTGGTGCCGTGCCGTGCTAGGTATCCAGGGCCAAGACTATCAAGCCCTAGTGGAGCCATCCAAATTGTCCCTGGGCTGCGCCCCTAGTTCTTGTTCGTAAAAAAAGATGGCAGCATTAGGTTCTGCGTGGACTATAGAAAAATCAATCAAATCACCCACAAAGACGCTTATCTGTTGCCACGCATTGAAGAGTCTTTAACTGCCCTGGGGTCATCAGCCTACTTCTCAACCCTGGACTTAACCAGTGGATACTGGCAGGTACCTATGGCCCCAGAAGACCGGGAAAAGACCGCTTTCACTACGCCTATGGGCCTGTTTGAATTTAATTACATGCCTTTCGGACTGTGTAACGCTCCAGGGACGTTCCAGCGGTTGATGGAGCGTTGTTTAGGCCATAAGAACTTTGAGACTGTATTGCTATACTTGGATGACGTCATTAGCTACTCCAAGATATATGAGGATCATTTAAAAAATCTGGCTGAAGTGTTTCAAGTTCTCATTAAATATGGCCTTAAAATCAAGCCGTCCAAGTGCCATCTGCTGAAACCAGCAGTAAAGTACCTAGGGCACGTTGTTAGTGCAGAAGGAGTCCAGCCTGATCCTGATAAACTTGCTGCTGTCCGTAATTGGCCTACTCCTACCACCGTGAAGGAGGTGAGAAGTTTCCTCAGCTTTGCAGGATATTATAGACGCTTCAGCTCACATTTTGCACAGATTGCGGATCCGATCCAGGAACTCCTAAGGGGGCATCCCAAAAGGAGTCCAAAGACTCCTATCCCTGTTGAATGGAATGAAGAACGGGAGATTGCCTTCCAGCTCCTAAAGAAGAAGCTGACTGAACCCCCTGTCCTGGGTTACCCGGATTATCAGAAGCCGTTTCACCTCTATACGGATGCCAGTAAAAGAGGCCTGGGAGCAGTGTTGGCTCAGGTGCAAGACAACAAAGAGAGGGTGATTGCCTACGCCAGCAGATCCCTGAGGGGAGCTGAGAAAAACGATCAGAATTATAGTTCCTTCAAGCTGGAGTTCCTTGCTTTAGTGTGGGCTGTGACTGAAAAGTTCAAGGACTACCTTGCTGTCACTCCGTTTTTCGCCTTCACGGACAACAATCCCCTGGCACACCTGAATATACAGCCAAGTTAGGGGCTCTGGAGCAAAGATGGGCCTCTCGTCTTGCCAACTATGACTTCACTGTGAAATACCGAGCAGGCCGCTTAAATGATAATGCTGATGCCCTGTCTCGGCTTCCCACTACAGAAGCACCAGATGAATCAAAGGATGCCTGGGAAGAAGTGGAGATGCCGGCGTTTTACAACAAATTTGCTCAACAAGATAATGTTCACACTGAAAATCACTCAGCTGCTGATCTCTCTCCACCGAATAATCCTGAGTCCAGGGGCGAACTAGAAAGGTGGATTAAGCTCCAGTCAGAAAGTAGAGTTCTCGGTGAACTGCTTGACTTCCTTACTAGTGGAAGAACTCCTTAAAGAGTCTGCAGGAAGAGCGCAGATCCAGAACTACTGAAATTGTGGAGACATCGCCACCAACTCTTCCTTCAAAAAGGCCTGTTGCTAAGAAGGAGCCTGGATCCAGTGTCCTGCGATAGGGTGTACCAAATCCTCATACCACGTCGAGATGCCAGTCTGGTATTAGAGATGTATCATAACCAGTCCGGACACTTCGGCGTGCAGAAAACTGAGGCCACCATTCGCAGAAGGTTCTATTGGATTGGGATGAGAGAAGACATTGAAAAATGGTGCCGGGAATGTACTGCCTGTGCCGTCGGGAGAATTGAACGCCATGACCAGAGAGCGCCCCTCCATCCTATCGTGAGTAAAACTCCCGTAGAACTTGTTGCCATTGATCATGTGAAGTTGGAGTCAAGTCGCTCAGGTTATACTTATGCCATGACCATTATTGATCACTTCACTAAGTTTGTTGTAGCAGTGCCTGTGAAGGACCTGACAACCAAGACTGCGGTGGAGGTGTTCTGGAAGCATTTCCTCCTACCCTACGGCTGCCCAGAGAGGATCCTCACCGACCAGGGGTCTGCGTTTGAATCACAGTTGTTCCAGGAGATGTGCCTGCTACATAATTGTCAGAAGGTCCGGACCACAGCCTATCATCCGCAAGGTAACGGACTCTGTGAAAAGATGAATCAAACTCTCATTGAAATGTTGAGAGCAGTACCCCCTGAGACAAGGGGTAATTGGCCTGCTCTGCTGCCACAACTCATGTATACATATAACAATACCATTCACTGTTCCACCAGGTACACGCCCTTCTATCTGATGTTCGGCCGTCAAGGGAGGCTGCCTGCCGACCACTCCCTGGATGTACAAGTGCCTGATGTCATCAACCCACTACCAAAGACTGATTGGGTGGTGGAGCATCAAAGACGTCTCCTTAATGCTAAGGAGATTGTTCAGGAGCACATGGAAAGTGCCCGAGAGTGACAGCAGAGAGACTATGACCTGGCTGCTCATGCAGAACCTCTAGCTCTAGGGGACATGGTGTGGTTGAAGAATAACCACCGAACCAGCAAGCTGGACAGTAAGTGGGAGAGGACTCCCTACATCATAACTGATATTCCTAATGCTGAGACCCATGTTTACCAAATTTCCAGGGAAGGTAAAGGCTCCCAGATCGTACACAGGAATCGTTTAAAACCCTGTATAGAAGGAGAGACTACAGCAGGGAGCATTGAGCTAGAGTCTCCTGAACCAGAGTCAGCAGCCCAACCTGTTGATCCTATGCAGGCTGTTGAGAACCTGATACATGACAAGGAGCCACTTCATTGGTTCCTCACACCCTGGTTGAACTTGGTGGTGCCGGCTCCAGTTCCTGTTAGTCCTCAACCCCAGGATGACCTGTCCCAGGGTATACCTGAAAGGTCTCCAGAGCCTGTGGATTCCTCTGGCCCCCCTGAACCAAGGCAGGAAGAGTGCGTACTGCACTTGTTTCCATGGTTATTTCCACCCTGTAACCTATCAGCAGTGGCCATTCTTGTACACTATAGGGAAAGCCACTGGACTATGTGCGCCCCCACAGTCCCGGCCACCAGAGAGGCCAAGCACGACCACTGCTGATGGATTACAGGGTGGTCGTAACTATAGAAACGAGCAGGGTATAATGTGATGGAAAATCCAGCCAGCAAGGGAAGCAATATGGATATTAACAATACATTAGTGAGTAGCTTGTATTAACTTCCTCTACATAATAAATGCTATTTGCTGGTGACACAACCCCTTTAAAGCTACATCACAATGGACATTACATATAACTATGCAGAAGATCAGCAATTTGAACACAATGACCCTGGGGGAAATTAATTTCTGTTAAAGTAATCCAGGAAGATTTGGGCAATATCTCTAAATTGTAGGTTAAGATAAATTTGTACATCAGACCATGGGAGGGGAACCTGAGGGAGGAGATGTCCCTAAGGGACTGGCAGGATATGGCTGAATATCCTGCTAAAATATCTAAATGCATTGAAATGAATACTGAGGGAATGTGTGACATAGTGGGAATAAATGAAACATGACTAGACGATAGTTATGACTGGGTGGTTAACTTGCAGGGTTACAATATGTAGAGAGAAAGGAATATACATAAAACAGCAAAAGGGTAGGCAAATGCCTTTATGTTTAAAGGAACACTAAACCTAGAAACCCAGAAGACTGAAGAAGAAAATGCCCATACTGTCAGTTTTTAGGATTTTCTGCATGCCCTTGAAAACAAACAGTGGCACAATCTGAAGCTTCTCCTCCCATGCAAAATCTGTAATAGGGCCCCTCTTTACCATGTGCCATGTATAATGCTGTATTGGGTGCAGCTGCTACCTCTGCACCCCCTATAAGCTGTGTGTTTGCCTGTAGAGGACTTGCAGAGAACACAGGTATTAATATCCTCCCTTGCATTTATGTCTGGCAGATGGTGGGACGGCAAGGCTTAAAGCCCTGTTAGGTTGCCGATATTGGGGCAGGGGGAATAGTCCTTTTGTAGCCTATTACATAGATCAATGCAAAGTGAATGAGGGAGGATCAGTTACTATCTCTATTCAGTTCTAGTTATTACTGGCAGCACATCTGAGGAAGATGAAGGATGCAAATCAGCTAGCAAGTGAGGCAATTATCAGGAACATTCTTGTGAACGCTTATTCCCAATAATTGGCCTGAAAAGTGCTCAGTTTAATAAGGCCTTTAGGGGAAGATTTATCAAAACTGGTGCAAGATAAAACTGGCTCAGTAGCCCAAAGCCACAGTACTAAGGTGGAACTTAAAATGAAAGATGGTACCTTAATGGAAGCTATGGGCTACTAACCCAGTTTTCTTTTCACCACTACTAATAAATCTCACCCACCGTTGCAAATGGCAGATTGGCCATAGACCCTACAGAGAAATTTCTTGGTGGGCCGCTGCCTAGGAGGGCTACCCAAGCCCTCCTCATGGCCACCAGGCAGGTTCATAATGATCTGATTCTCTTTTAGCCCCAGCCACAGGTGCCCTCCTGAATTAAACTGTATTGACTTCCTTAGGATAGAGACAGGCACGTACATACAGTTGCGACCGGGCCTGGCACTCCAGGAGGCCCGGCCGCCTGTGTACCCCTGGCCCCTGCAGTAGTGCTGTATGTAGCCGGGGCCCAGTGCTCCTGGTTTCCGCGCGGCTCGCCCCTTACCCTCCCCGGCCGTGCGCGCACTATGTCAGGTGACAGTGCAGCGCCAGCCGGGAAGACAGAAGAGCGAGCGCAATTTCTGCCGGAGAGGAAGAGTAGCCGCAGCCCGAGGCACAGAGCAGGTAAGTATGTTGGGGCCGATGATAAGGGGAACCGCTGCGGGACCCATACTGATCCTCAAACTGACTGCAGTGGAGGGGGAGGGGGGCGTTTGGTCAGATTGCCCCTGGTCTAATGATTTGGTTTTGGCTAAGTCCCAAAGTTGTGGCAATGATCATGGGTTTACTTGTAAAGCGTGACCCTGGTGGGGGCCAAAGAACAAAGGAGAAGAGGCAGCACCAAATGCGCCCCTCTGCGGTCGGGAAAACGGAGCACGGGATGAAGGCTGAGCACCAGGGGGCACCGACCGCTCCGCCTACTGACACTATTTACCTGGCCACGAACGTTGTATCACCTCTTTATCTGGACACAGTGAGCACTATGTAGAAGTATTTATCTGGGCGCAGTATGACCCTGCCAGTGGGCACTATATAGCAGTAGTTATCTGGGCGCAGTATGACCCTGTCAGTGGGCACTATATAGCAGTAGTTATCTGGGCACAGTATGACCCTGTCAGTGGGCACTATATAGCAGTAGTTATCTGGGAGCAGTATGACCCTGTCAGTGGGCACTATATAGCAGTAGTTATCTGGGCGCAGTATGACCCTGTCAGTGGGCAATATATAGCAGTATTTATCTGGGCGCAGTATGACCCTGTCAGTGGGCACTATATAGCAGTATTTATCTGGGCGCAGTATGACCCTGTCAGTGGGCAATATATAGCAGTATTTATCTGGGCGCAGTATGACCCTGTCAGTGGGCAATATATAGCAGTATTTATCTGGGCGCAGTATGACCCTGTCAGTGGGCACTATATAGCAGTAGTTATCTGGGCGTAGTATGACCCTGTCAGTGGGCACTATATAGCAGTAGTTATCTGGGCGCAGTATGACCCTGTCAGTGGGCACTATATAGCAGTATTTATCTGGGCACAGTATGACCCTGTCAGTGAGCAATATATAGCAGTATTTATCTGGGCGCAGTATGACCCTGTCAGTGAGCACTATATAGCAGTATTTATCTGGATGCAGTATGACCCTGTCAGTGGGCACTATAAAGCAGTAGTGGGGGGGGGGGGGGGGAGGCAGGTTGGGGAGAACGGGCGGTGACGGGGCCCCATGGATCAGTTTTGCTCCGGGGACCCCATGGATTGTGTGTATGCCACTGGACAGAGATACAGTTGAATATTGTGGTGCAGCATTATTTTGTGCTGTACTGTGGTATTTGGTTCAGCTGGAGTGGTATATTGCTCTGCACTACGGTATTGCTGGACCTGCCTTTCTGTTGTTCCTGCCTACATATGT
Organism: Bufo bufo; assembly: GCF_905171765.1. Taxonomy (NCBI): domain Eukaryota; kingdom Metazoa; phylum Chordata; class Amphibia; order Anura; family Bufonidae; genus Bufo; species Bufo bufo. The sequence continues at coordinate 145,603,764 of NC_053391.1, read as the reverse complement.
TGGCTCTGCCTAATTATGTTGTCCTGCATTCTGTCCATTTGGACCCACCTGCAACATGGGGCCACTTCTACCCTTTTTTCCAGGACCACTTTTAGTTTCCAATCCGCCCATGGAAGATACAGTACAATGGGGGAAGTCTCCTTTTGTAGACAGTTTCACATTGTGCATTTCAAAGGGATATGATCTATGGACACCACAGAAGGGAACTTCTGCTTGGAACCACCTTTTATGAGCCAAAGCAGAGAGCCAATCTCTTAGTATGGCTCATGTGAATGACGGCCATGTATTTCTACATTTCCCCAGATGGATGGTGCCTCCCCTTGCATAAAAGCTGCTGGCATGTATTAACCTAAGGCTGTATTGCTTAATTACCGTACTTAATGTACAACCTCTTCCCTGAGCAATTGATCTTTACAGTTTTGTTCCATATTGAAAATATTACAAAAAATACAGAACATAAAATGATTTGATATCTGCTGTCTATGCAGAGAAATATTGGAAGTGACATTCAGAACTTTGACATGTTTAGCAGAAAAAGTATTTTAATATTTAAGATCATTTATTGCACCATCAATGCCTAATACCAATCAAGTCTTTAACTGCCCAGAGATATTAGTGATGGCATTTGGGACTGCTGAGCTTTCAGGGGGAAAACTCACACTTTAAAAGTTAAAAAGCATTTGAAGCAACTTTATGAATATATTTAGGCCATTTCCATACCTTCTTCCCCTATATTTAACCGCCTCCGGACCGCCTAACGCAGGATCGGGTTCCGGAGGCGGCAGCGCTGCGCACAATCACGCATATACGCGTCATCTCGCGAGACGCGAGATTTCGCTCAAAGCCGGCCCGCGCATGCGCATCGCGGGCCGGCAAAAGTTAGAGGACAAGTTTGTCACCAGCCTGCCAGCAACGATCATTGGCTGGCAGGCTGGCGATTTTCTAAAAAACAAATCAGAAGCCACATAACACATCATATTAGTAAATATGATGTGTTAAATGGCTTGTCTGCTCCTCTGCTGGTCCTTTTCGTCGGTTGGTTCCAGCAGAGGAGCAGACATCACTGTGAGTACCCACCAAACACTACCCTTAGCCCCAGATCACCTTCCATCACCCCCATCATCCAAATTAACCCCTTGATCGCCCCCTGTCAATCACTTAGTGAAAGACAAAAAGTGATCAGTGTAAACTGTCACATTTTTTTTTCACTAGTATTGGCTGTTAGGTTTTAGGATAGTTTAGGCCCCTTGGTTAGGTAGTTAGCGATCGGTTAGCGCCCAGCCCACCGCACCGCAGTCACTGATTCGCTGATTAGCGTATCGCTAATCAGCATTTGTTCTTTTATAGTATCTGTAAGTGATCAAAACTGATCACAGTCAGATCTATAATTGTATTAGTGTCACCTTAGCTCGCCCTCCACCCAAAACGCAGTGTTTGCCCGATCAGGCCTGATCGGTCGCCCACACGTGCGTTCACCCACGCCCGCCCCGCCGCAGTGACAAAAAATATATATTTTTTTGATCACTGCACATTCATTTTACACGCACTGCGGCGATAAAAAAAATCAGTTTTGATATTTTTTATCAACCGCAGCGGCCTCCGGTACTTCGCTAGCCTCCCCTTTGTAAGACAGGCTTGCTTTTTTTCTTGGGTAGTCTCAGGGAATACCCCTAAATTTAGTAGTCCAAATGTCAAACAGGGGGTATTCTTCTGAAGAGGCCTACAGGATTCTGACCCAGTCGGATGAGGAATGGGTGGAGCGGGTCAGAATATGAACCTGTAGAAAGCAGTGGCTCTCTGACCCAAAGTTCGGACGAGGAGGTGGAGGTCACTGATAGAACCAGGCGTACCCGGCCCCGTGTCGCTAGACCACAGGTTGTGCAGGATCCGCTTCAAGAGCAGCAGAGTGGGGCTGGCGCTGTCGGATCACGTGGTGAGGCATACACCAGCAGCGCAGCCCTCCCTGGACCTAGTACCAGCACTGCCGTACAACATGGTGACGTGGCGAGCACCAGAAGGGCAGTTGAAGCTGGTACGGTGGCACGTGCAGTAGTTACCCCGTCGCAGCCACCGCACAGACAGGCCCGTAGACCCCCTAGAGTCCCTGAGGTGCTGGCAAATCCTGATTGGCAGTCACCAACTTCAGCCGCACCATTAGTTCCCCCTTTCACCGCCCGTCTGGAGTTCGGGTTGAGACGGCTCAGATCGGTTCGGCCCTGGGATTTTTTGAGCTGTTCTCGACTGCGGAGCTCTTGGACTTAGTCGTGGCAGAAACAAATCGGTATGCCACACAATTTATATCCGCCAACCCGGGAAGCTTTTATGCCCAGCCTTTCCGGTGGAAACCAGTCCAAGTTTCCGAAATTAAAATTTTTCTGGGCCTTCTCCTCAACATGGGTCTAACTAAAAAGCATGAATTGCGGTCATATTGGTCCACGAACCCGATTCATCACATGCCCATGTTCTCTGCTGCTATGTCCAGGGCACGATTTGAGGCCATCCTCCGTTTCCTGCATTTTAGCGACAACACCACCTCCCGTCCCAGAGGCCACCCAGCTTTTGACCGGCTCCACAAAATTCGGCCCCTCATAGACCACTTCAACCAGAAATTTGCAGATTTGTATACCCCAGAGCAAAACATCTGCATAGACGAGTCCCTAATACATTTTACCGGGCGCCTTGGCTTCAAACAATACATCCCAAGCAAGCGTGCCCGGTATGGGGTCAAATTGTATAAGCTCTGTGAAAGGGCCACAGGCTATACCCACAAATTTCGGATCTATGAGGGAAAAGATCAGACCCTGGAGCCGGTCGGTTGCCCTGACTACCTGGGGAGCAGTGGGAAGACAGTCTGGGATTTGGTGTCACCCTTATTTGGCAAGGGGTACTATCTTTATGTGGACAATTTCTACACAAGTGTGGCCCTCTTTAGGCATTTGTTTCTAGAACAGATTTGCGCCTGTGGCACCGCGCGAACTAGTCGCGTGGGCTTCCCCCAACGGCTCGTTACCACCCGTCTTGCAAGGGGGGAGAGGGCTGCCTTGTGTAACGAAGAACTGCTCGTGGTGAAATGGAGAGACAAGCGTGACGTTTACATGCTCTCCTCCATTCACGCAGACACGACAATACAAATTGAGCGAGCAACCCGTGTCATTGAAAAGCCCCTCTCAGTCCACGACTATAATTTGCTCATGGGAGGGGTGGACTTCAATGACCAGATGTTGTCTCCGTATTTAGTTTCCCGACGCACCAGACGCTGGTATAAGAAGGTGTCTGTATATTTAATTCAATTGGCTCTGTACAATAGTTTTGTTCTCTACAGTAAGGCTGGGAGAACACGATCCTTCCTCAAATTCCAGGAAGAGATCATCGAAAACCTCCTGTATCCAGAAGGTTCCGTGGCCCCATCCACCAGTGTAGTTAGCCGTCTACACGAGCGACATTTCCCCAGTGTCGTTCCTGGTACCTCAACCCAACCGTCACCCCGAAAAAGATGTCGTGTCTGTAGCAGGAGTGGAATAAGGCGTGACACCCGCTATTTCTGTCCTGACTGTCCTGACCACCCTGTCCTATGCTTTGGAGAGTGTTTCCGGAAGTACCACACACAGGTACACTTAGCATAGGGATTGCATCTCACAGGACAGGCACACAGGGCTATTAGGGCCCTTTTACTCACAGCTGCTGCAAACCTCTCCTTTCACCTGGGATAAAGTGCATAACGTACTTCGCCACATCTTTGGGCGATTTGCGCTTTGCACATTGTCCCATGGGGAAGGAGAGGTTTGTTCTATAAAGGTAAAAAAAACTAAACAAAGAAAAAATTACCGGTAAGTAAAAAAGTTAACGTTCAGTTAAAAAAGTTAAAAAAAGTTTATATGTTCTGTTCAAAAGTTAATAAATTTATTGCGTTGCGGCCTGGTTTTTTCTTTTTTGTTTTGTTTTTTTTACCTTCCAGGTGGACCAACCGATCGACTAGCTGCAGCACTGATGTGCATTCTGACAGAAGCATTGCGCTGCTGTCAGATTACACGTAAGTCGGTGTATGCGGCGCTGCAAGACGAGATTTCTCCTCTGCAGTAAAAGATACGTTTGCCGAGGCATATGAGCTGAGGAGGTGGCGGTGTTCATATACTTTGCATATATAAAAAAAAAAATCCCGGCAAGGATTTATTCATTCACATCGATTGATGTGAATGGAGAAATCTGGTTTGCCAGGGCATACGAGCTAAGTGGGTATGGATGTTGGGCGGAGCTCCTATGTCCTGGCAGACGCCTTTCCCCTCCTTTTTCTTTTTTTGGCAGAGATTTTTTCATCCACATTGATCGATGCGAATGAAGAAATCTGTGCCGTTCATTTTTTTCTTTCAGCCCAGAGGCTGAACGGAAAAAAAAAATCTCATTACCCGTATGCTCAATATAAGGAGAATAGCAGAAACTTCTAATGCTGGCCATACATGTAATGATTGCGGAGACCCTCAAATGCCAGGGCAGTACAAACACCCCACAAATAACACCATTTTGGAAAGAAGACACCCCAAGGTATTCGCTGAGGGGCATATTGAGTCCATGAAAGATTGAAATTTTTGTCCCAAGTTACTGGAAAGGGAGACTTTGTGAGAAAAAAACCAAACAAATCAATTTCCGCTAACTTGTGCCCAAAAATTTTTTTTTCTATGAACTCGCCATGCCCCTAATTGAATACCTTGGGGTGTCTTCTTTCCAAAATGGAGTCACATGTGGGGTATTTATACTGCCCTGGCATTTTAGGGGCCCCAAAGCGTGAGAAGAAGTCTGGTATCCAAATGTCTAAAAATGCCCTCCTAAAAGGAATTTGGCCACCTTTGCGCATCTAGGCTGCAAAAAAGTGTCACACATGTGGTATCGCCGTACTCAGGAGAAGTTGGGAAATGTGTTTTGGGGTGTCATTTTAAATATACCCATGCTGGGTGAGAGAAATATCTTCAAACTACTTACCACACATTTGGGCCCCTAGAATGCCAGGGCAGTATAACTACCCCACAAGTGACCCCATTTTGGAAAGAAGACACCCCAAGGTATTCCGTGAGGGGCATGGCGAGTTCCTAGAATTTTTTATTTTTTGTCACAAGTTAGTGGAAAATGATGATTTTTTATTTATTTTTTTCTTACAAAGTCTCATATTCCACTAACTTGTGACAAAAAATAAAAACTTCCATGAACTCACTATGCCCATCACGAAATACCTTGGGGTGTCTTCTTTCCAAAATGGGGTCACTTGTGGGGTAGTTATACTGTCCTGGCATTCTAGGGGCCCAAATGTGTGGTAAGAAGTTTGAAATCAAAATGTGTAAAAAATGACCGGTGAAATCCGAAAGGTGCTCTTTGGAATATAGGCCCCTTTGCCCAGCTAGGCTGCAAAAAGTGTCACACATGTGGTATCTCCGTACTCAGGAGAAGTTGGGGAATGTGTTTTGGGGTGTCATTTTACATATACCCATTTTCCCATTTTTTTATACAAAGTTGGCATTTGACCAAGATATTTATCTCACCCAGCATGGGTATATGTAAAATGACACCCCAAAACACATTCCCCAACTTCTCCTGAGTACGGAGATACCACATGTGTGACACTTTTTTGCAGCCTAGGTGGCCAAAGGGGCCCATATTCCAAAGAGCACCTTTCGGATTTCACCGGCCATTTTTTACAGATTTTGATTTCAAACAACTTACCACACATTTGGGCCCCTAGAATGCCAGGGCAGTATAACTACCCCACAAGTGACCCCATTTTGGAAAGAAGACACCCCAAGGTATTCGCTGATGGGCATAGTGAGTTCATAGAAGTTTTTATTTTTTGTCACAAGTTAGTGGAATATGAGACTTTGTAAGAAAAAAAAAAAAAAATCATCATTTTCCACTAGCTTGTGACAAAAATTAAAAAGTTCTATGAACTCACTATGCCCATCAGCGAATACCTTAGGGTGTCTACTTTCCGAAATGGGGTCATTTGTGTGGTGTTTGTACTGTCTGGCCATTGTAGAACCTCAGGAAACATGACAGGTGCTCAGAAAGTCAGAGCTTCTTCAAAAAGCGGAAATTCACATTTTTGTACCATAGTTTGTAAACGCTATAACTTTTACCCAAACCATTTTTTTTTTTACCCAAACATTTTTTTTTTTTATCAAAGACATGTAGAACAATAAATTTAGAGAAAAATTTATATATGGATGTCGTTTTTTTTGCAAAATTTTACACCTGAAAGTGAAAAATGTCATTTTTTTGCAAAAAAATCGTTAAATTTTGATTAATAACAAAAAAAGTAAAAATGTCAGCAGCAATGAAATACCACCAAATGAAAGCTCTATTAGTGAGAAGAAAAGGAGGTAAAATTCATTGGGTGGTAAGTTGCATGACCGAGCAATAAACGGTGAAAGTAGGGTAGGTCAGAAGTGTAAAAAGTGGCCTGGTCTTTAAGGGTGTTTAAGCTATAGGGGCTGAGGTGGTTAAGAAGAAATACTGCAAACTTACAATTTCTGCAAATGCACTACATTTTGGTGCCTTCTATAATAATATAGCTAACATTTTAAGATTCCCCTGAATTATAGTGCTTTCGCCAAAAGATGTCCCTCTTATCCCATATCAAGTCTTGCTGATCTCGCTGAAAAGTTTAGATTGGTATCACTATGCAAAAAAGCAGTTACATGACAATCAAGCTCCACATGTTAAATGTGTACTGACTGTAATATAGACAGTTACATTCAATGATAATTTATTCAGCAGCAGTAGAAAATAAAACATTCCATTTAGAAAATAAAAAAATCATACTGATAGATATATGTACATTTTCTTACAAGAGCATGACTTACAAATGTGGAATTCTAGCTATTTTATCTACGTAGTGTACATCATTAAAATCATTTGCGCCCAAAATAACATGCATATTCATGTGCAACAAAATGTATAGCAAAAGCTTCAAGGCAAAGCAGTGTGGTTGAGAGGATTCCACAAGTTATTCTTCAGAATTAGGCCAGTTTCACATAGCGTGTTTGGTCTGGGAAACACACTCCGTATGATGCGTTTCCTACACTGAACACTGCTCTTCTGATTTATGATGCTGTGAGTTCCAGCCTGACGAGGGTCTAGTGTACTGTACTCACATAATGCTGTGACTGCAGAACAGGAGGATTCTGATCAGACAGGAACTGGCTGCATCATAGACCATTAAGATGCTGTGAGTTTGAGTCAGAGGAGCAGTGTTTGGTCCAGGATATGCTGTCATAATAAGGAGTGTGTTTCCTGAACCAACGTGCTTGTGCGATAGTGGCCTTTAACAAGTATTAAAACACTGTGAAAAATACATAATATATAAATAAGATATCCTGGAAAATGTCCATATGATCCCCGCTATATTGTATTTTCCAGTATCCATCTGTTGCGTACCTTTATTAGGCTCAGGTAAAGTACTGCTTTAAAAATGACTGTAACAGACAAACTGGGTGATGCCTGTATTCATTTTGTAATAAATGGCATCCTTATCCTATGGGTGCAAAGCACTTTATTATGTTGGTGCCATTACTTTGTTACCTTAAGGTCCATTTACATTGGAGGAATGGCTGTATTTTACATGCAGCGATCTCCTATGCAGTTTGGGGAGGAAACGATCGCTAATGCATCACTTGTCCCCATACAGAATCATTGTTTGCTGGCTGTAGAAACGTGTGTTAGACACCACAATCGACTGCCGGCAAACAATGTTCGTTAGCGATAATCTGCCCGAACATCAGGCAGTGTGAAGGGCCCTTAGGTAGAGCTTGTATGTACATGTTTGATAAGCTAAGTATGGCAAACGTCATTAAAATGTGCAAATATGCAAAAAGAGCTTTCCTCTGCAAACACTTCTGCAATATAACATTTCTCATCGTACCAATGTGTTTTGGGGCTGAACTCAAGATCAGTGCCCCTTTTAATATCACATTGTCTAAGGGGAATTTCAAAAAATGCGGCAGCATTCTGTTACAGGACACAAAATAGGTCCAGTTCTGTCGAGAAAATATAATGGAAGAAAAGAGGCCTACACACTAATAAGTTACAAGGTGTAAGCTTAAACTGTTAATACATCTCACAGGCCTAGTCTTCATACGTACATTAATATTAAATTTAACAATATATAAATTAAATATATAAAAATACAGTAAAGAAGAATGGATAATCAGCTGAACAAGGCATAAAACATTATTTCCTGTGTCGTTGTCCCGCATTCCATCATACACTTGGTTCTTCTCACTTGACTAAGACCATTATAAGTTTATTAGAGAAACAGCGACTTCTCTATCACGTGTTCTAATTTCAGCCGTGCTTGACAGTCCAAGGCAGCTACGTTCAGTAAATGTTCAAATATACGAGCCGCTAGTATTCTCACATTTGGAGTGGCAGGATTCCCAGTCAAGGCTTCATGATCCAACTATATCTGATCAATGAAATGCACACTTCCCCGATTGGAAGTCCTTCTCAAAGCATTCTTGGTGTGCATCACATTTCTTGATGGATGGTCTTCCAGAAATTCTTGAAAGTGCATCTCACCATTCTCCAGCTTAAAGGAAACGCCATTTCTCTCCTTATAGACATTGCCTTAAAATATAAATTTATAGCATAAGTAAGTTAAAAAGGGTCTTCCAGGACTTGTGATAGGCCTGTCCCCAGGATAGGTCATTAATATCAGATCTGTGGGGTCCAACACCTAGCACCACCCCACCAATCAGCTGTATCAGGGTAGCTGCAGGCGCTGGACACTATATAGCGACTGGAGCTGGAAGTACAAGATTCCGTCCATTGTTTAGTGGACATGCTGGGGTACTGCAGCTTAGCTCTCATTCAGGTGTCAGCGGCTGCACAACACAGCTGATTGGCAAGGGCCAGGAGTTGACCAACAATCTTGATATTGAGGACCTAGTTGGAGGATAGGTCATCAAGATCTATGTCCTGGAAAATACCCTTTTAATGGGAAAACTATGCACCAAATAGAAAACACCAATGGGATAATGTGAATTTCTATAAGGCTCATTTTGCTGTACTTTTGCAATGGAAAAACAAAGCAGTTTGTTTAAAAACTCCAGCATAGTTTGAAAGCCAAAAGAATAACCATCAGAAAAACCACATATATTCATTAAAGGGGTGTCCGGGCTACAGATATTGATGACCTATCTTTTGCAAACTTTTTTTTAATTTCAAGTACATTCTTTCAAACCAATGAAATCCCAACGCTTATATTCCACCACTGTGGCATTCTCCATGGGCAAAAAAGGAATTCACAATGTGACAAACCCTTGGAGAACTAACCATTAAATCTAATTTGACATCTAAACAGTAATTATGGGTATTGGGATTGAACAGAAAAACACCGGAAAATTTTGAGCTTTTTTTTTCTTCTAAATATTGCAAAACTAGAAAGAAAGCATTCAAAGCTCACCATTTCCCATTGGGATGCACAGAGTACTCAGTGCCACTAGTAATGTTGTAGAATTAGTATTACTGGTTGACTGGATAGAGTTGCTGGAACTGCTGGATACACCTTGTTTTGAAGTCTGTTTCCTTAGCTTGTTGGTAGCTGTTTTACTCCAATCTAAATCCAAAAAATAGTATAATTGAATTATAAGTAAAAAATAAAAATGCACACACACAGAGGCCAACTGGGAACCATAGTGCAGCACAATATAGTTCCCCAAAAGCTGTCCTTCTGTTGTGACCATCAATAGCTGCTGTTTTCTGTCCTCCTCCAGTTGTCTCTGATTAAGATATGGAGAAGGGGGCTTAGAAGATGAGATGCAGGCCACAGCAGTTGAATTCAGAGGGCATGTGTGGTCGCTGGTGGGGTACATGAGTTTCTGATTCTCACTGAGAGTTCATTATCTACTTGGCCAGTGGCACAGAAAAGAGCTTGGATGGCTCCTTGGTCATCGGCCCACCAAGGAATTTCCCTGTAAGGTCTATGGCCAATCCGCCCATGCACACACAAAGCGCCCAACACCCCTCCCTCAAAGCCTCAACTGAGGGAAGTAAGCCTGAGCATACAGCTGTTTTCAGAAGAGGCTCAAGAGTCTTCAAGAGGCATCAGCTAACCAACTCGCACCATGCCAAGTCAGGACTTTGAGGGCTGTTTCATGAATTTAGATGATAGAGGCTTGATCCTCATGGTAACATATTACAGGTATATGACACGCATGTTTTTAGTGAGACAACCAGTTTAACAGGAGTCTAGTATTACATCTAATGATCTGTCCCATTCTAGAGCTAAATACAAAGAGACATGAATTTAAAATTTCCCTGTAAAAAAAGATGTCTGTCATTAGTATATGCTATATTATATGGCACAGCTCTTCTGCAAAGAAGTTAATAGGACCCTTTTTCTAACTGATTAGAAAACGTCAGACATGTCACTATGACAAGTTGGAGGTTTTCTAAAATAAAAATTGCACTTTAAAAAAAGTTTTATTGATCAGTGTTTTGTCAGTCAACCCAAAGACCTCCCTACCATATGGGTGGACAGTATGCCTACTTAATTTTTATTATTAGCTGGGCTCTCAACATGTACCTAATGTGCAGCATGAAATTTGAAGAATGCACAGTCTTATACCAAGCTCACTCTGGAGAGTCAAAACTTAAAAGGGACAACTGACAGGCCCAATAAGCATATTTAGCTATATATATGACTGCACAGGTCTTCTAATGTTAGTAAAATCATATAAGTATACCCCCTGTCCACCTTATAAATACAGTAAACTCATGTTTTATAACCTGATAGAATCGTCTTCTTTCTGCCCAAGGGGCGGCGTTTCAAGTTTCACTTGCGCCCAGCTAGCCGCCCCCAACCGCCGTTTTGAAGCGCCGCCCAGCTCATCAATATTCACTTCGCTGGGGCGGCTTGCTGTTGTCCCCGACGTTCGAGATACGCGAATGCCCAATACAAAGCTAGTATTAACCCCTTCTGATTTTTTGAGAGCAGCGATCTGAATCGCTGCCTGAATAGTGCCCGCCGCAGGCGCAGAACGCAGAGGCTGAAGCGGCCTCAAAGAAGCAGAGGGGACGCAGGCGCTATGTGATCCCGGCCAGTGAGGGGTGCCGGGCGCATGCGCTGAAGATGAAATAGAGTCCGTGCCCATAGCTTTGTATTGGGGCATGCGCCGTTCTCGTAACGTCGGGGACAGCAGTAGCCGCCCAGCGAAGTGAATATGATGAGCTGGGGCGGCGCTTCAAAACGGCGGTTGGGGGTGGCTGGCTGGGCGCAAGTGAAACTGAAACGCCGCCCCTTGGGCAGAAAGAAGACATTCTATCAGGTTTATAAAACATGAGTTTACTGTATTTATAAGGTGGAACAGGGGGTATACTTATATGATTTTAATACACATTAGAAGACCTGTGCAGTCATATATATAGCTAAATATGCTTATTGGCCTGTCAGTGTCCCTTTAAAAAGCAGGTATGTGCGACACAGTAAGGCTAGGTTCACATCTGCGCACATATTGTCAGTTTTAATATACCAGCATTACTGGGGTCATTACATAACTGACACCAACAGGTTTCTGTCATGGTGTCTATGATTTTGCCAGAAAAAAACTGCAGGGGCAGTCCAGCATTATATTTTTTGGCTTTTTTTGATGAATCTGCAATGAAAGCTTCTCTGGTGCAGAGTGTGAACCTAGCCAAATAGATATAAACTAATCTTGTGTTTTTGTTTTTGCAGTATGCCTTTTGGAGGTGTCGCTGCCTCCATTTGTTGTGCACTCCTAACATCTTTTTCCACAGACCTTTTAATGCAATATATAGCTGTTAGTTTACCCTCCCTGAATTCATTTGAGGCCTGCAGGGCGACATGGAGAAGTAATTCTCATCCAGAAAAAGGTCACCTTGCGGTGGTGGATGGGCACAAATAATTTTAGTTTATATTTTCTATTTTTGCAGAGTGCTGTTGCATTGTGTTGGTTTTTACTTTTGTAGTTTTAGTGCATTAACTTTTATTTTAAAGGATTTGCTGACTTTGTCTTTTGTTTTGCAAATAGATATAAACTAAAATTACAGTGGAAGTAACTGAACGAGCATGTAGCAAATTTAGTTCCTAAAAGCATTACCAGAGTTTTCAGCCAGCCTGAATTTTCCACAGCAAAGATAACGCCTCCACTGCTTGCGGACATTTTCCTTTGCTACGCAGTAGAAGAGAAATATGAAGAAACCTAGAAAAGAAACATATAGCATATTTTTTATTGCCTATATTGCACCATGGGATTCTGCAGTGCTGTGCACAGTATTGTAATCACTCACAGAAGAGCCAGACAGTATGTTTTAATTGCATGTGGGAGGAAACTGAAGTACTGAGGAAGCCCAGGCCAATTATCAGGAGAGCATAAAAAACTACTGTGCTTCCCTGACTACTTGCCCTTACTGTAAACACCACCAACTTAAAAAAACAAGGCAAATACTTTCCAAAACATTACAAGGAGCCATCATGTCCATCAACAGGAAGACATCCACAGATTGAACCTTGTGTGAAGCAGTATGGGGCTACAAATTGGGAATACCACATTGCTCTGGCATCGTCAGTAGTGAATTAAATAACATTATTGACCCATATTAGGACATACATTCCCAGACATTTAATCGAATTAAAGAGGTTGTACGGCCTTTTTAATATGATGGGAGTATAGGTAGTTAAATAATGAATCACTAAGGTCAGTACACCATTTACATGATTATACCATTAAAGTTTTATCAAACATACATACAGACTCAAAAGTTTGGACACACCTTCTCATTCAAAGAGTTTTTCTTTATTTTCATGACTATAAGGCATCAAAACTATGAAGTAACACATGTGGAATATATACATAACAAACAAGTGTGAAACAATCTGAAAATATGTCATATTCTAGGTTCTTCAAAGTAGCCACCTTTTGCTTTATTACTGCTTTGCACACTCTTGGCATTCTCTTGATAAGCTTCAAGAGGTAGTCCCCTGAAATGGTCTTCCAACAGTCTTGAAGGAGTTCCCAGAGATGCTTAGCACTTGTTGGCCCTTTTGCCTTCACTCTGCGGTCCAGCTCACCCCAAACCATCTCGATTGGGTTCAGGTCCGGTGACTGTGGAGGCCAGGTCATCTGGCGCAGCACCCCATCACTCTCCTTTATGGTCAAATAGCCCTTACTTTCAAAGTTTTCCCAATTTTTCGGCTGACTGACTGACCTTCATTTCTTAAAGTAATGATGGCCACTCGTTTTTCTTTACTTAGCTGCTTTTTTCTTGCCATAATACAAATTCTAACAGTTTATTCAGTAGGACTATCAGCTGTGTATCCACCTGACTTCTCCTCAACGCAACTGATGGTCCCAACCCCATTTATAAGGCAAGAAATCCCACTTATTAAACCTGACAGGGCACACCTGTGAAGTGAAAACCATTTCAGGGGACTACCTCTTGAAGCTCATCAAGAGAATGCCAAGAGTGTGCAAAGCAGTAATCAAAGCAAAATGGGGCTACTTTGAAGATCCTAGAATATGACATATTTTCAGTTGTTATGTATATAATTCCACATGGTGTTCATTTCAGTAGGTTTGATGCCTTCAGTTGTGAATCTACAATTTTCATAGTCATGAAAATAAAGAAAACTCTTTGAATGAGAAGGTGTGTCCAAACTTTTTGGTCTGTACAGTATATTAGACAACATGATTGGCATACACAGACTAGTTAAAAAGATTAAAAACATCAAATTGTGGTGGCCGGGACAGCGGGATAAACAAAGTGCAATAGAAAAATAATAATAGGATAGTATTAGAACCACAGCACCACGCCCCGACGCGCGTTCACAGTCAGCTGTGTGGTGGTCTGACCAGATACAAGATTACAGGATCACTTGCTTGTTTTTCCTGTATACATCTATATTGTACCATATTCTCTCCAGTATATGTAGTATAATTTATATACTTCCACAGCTACATTGTTGTGCTGTGGTTCTAATACCATCCTACTATTATTTTTGCACTTGCACATTATGTTTATCTCACTGTCTGGCCGCCACAATTGTGTTTTTTAATCTTTTTAACTAGTTTGTGTAGTGCCAATCATGTTGTTAATATATGTTTAATAAAACTTAATGTATAATCATGTTAATGGTGTGACTACTTAGTGATTCATTATTTAACTACAATACTCCTATGGTGTCTTTGGTTTAGTGTGTATATGGGTTAATGATACTTTAGAAGGGGAAGTAGTTCGGTGTTTATTTTTTAATATTGGTGACCCAGCCTATAGGTCATCAATATTAGATCGGGGAGACGGTGCGTAAGTCATCAATGCTGAAAAAAGAACTTTAAGTAGTTTTATTGTTTCAAAATTATTGAACAATAATGATTATATAGGTTAGAGCTATAGCAAATGCTCTCAGACTGCCCGAAAACATTGTACAAATGCATACAAGTAAGGGGACCTAAAAGCTGTTGTGCTATGTTTTACCAACTGCTGCTGAAAAGATGTAATCGTGGCAACATGCTGTGGACCCTCTGATTATGTGTAGTATTGACATAAAGTATGGCAGGGAGGCAACCAGGCTGATGTCAGTTGAAACACAACCACAATGGAGCAGGAGCAGTAGTGAGAAACAGAAGATAAGTGTCCACAGCCTTGTGGTCTCCACAATTACCAGAGAGTGTTGTGGTCTCCACAATTACCAGAGAGCATTGTGGTCTCCACAATTACCAGAGAGCATTGTGGTCTCCACAATTACCAGAGAGCATTGTGGTCTCCACAATTACCAGAGAGCATTGTGGTCTCCACAATTACCAGAGAGCATTGTGGTCTCTACAATTACCAGAGAGCATTGTGGTCCTCCACAATTACCAGAGAGCGTTTGTGGTCTCCACAATTACGATAGAGGTTTTAGAATTGGGCGATAAGTGACATGTGCAATGTAAATAAGCAGATGCTGAGACTGCACATGGAATCCTGATGGACAGCCCCTCTGCTCCACTGCATGATTTTAAAGGTCTGTACTGTTATTGGTGATAGCAGTCAGTGTATAGTGTGTTTAGCGGAGATCGGTCACCCCGCAGGTGATTGCAATGGGGTTGGTGCTATTCTTGGAATTGCTATTGAAGTGAATGGAGAGAACTGCGCATGCACAGCCACCTGTCTCTTCTTGGCTGGGCACCATGGTTTCCTGTTCTGGAGATAGGAGTAGAGGTGGGCAACACATCTATCTGTGGATATGCTATAAGTGTGCCAGATAGGAAAACCCCTTTGAGGTGAAACGAAAACAAGAAACCAAGATGTTCTGAGTGCTAGTGCACAATCTATTTTTATGGAGTAGAGTGCAGGATCCCTAGAGTTCTGTGCTTCACTGTTATCTACTGGGGTTTCAGAGGCAACCACAAAGCAGACAAACAATGTAGAATATTTTCAGCATTTTCAGACATTTTGTATGTGAGTTCATACTAACCTTGCAGACTGTTAAATATAGTGAACAGGTACATGATAACCGTCTTCCAGGACCAAAAGAGAAGAAGCAAACCCCCATGTTTATGCCCAGTAGAAAAGTAATTCCAGCCACACGTGCGCATGTCTTGGAGGGTGGTTTTCCTCTGGTAGCCCAGCTGTTTCTGCTTCTTGATGCGACACAACTGTATAAGGACCACAACAAACATTGCTGACGTCAACAGGAATTATGAAAGCAAAATATCCGACTACTGTGATCCAGAAAACAATGTCCTCCACCCAGCAGCTATAACGGGGATAAAAAAAAAACATATGAATGTGAACTGTGTAGAGAAAGTAAAACTTTAACTTTGAAGTAAAAAGCTGATCAGGTCATTCTCATTCATGAAGCTTATCAGTGCAAAAGAAAGCACACAACAGTGAACAGGTTTCTATGAAATTCTGTTCACCCAAAGCTGTAAATTGGGCATTTGTTTTGTGGTTTTTTGAAAATATTACTGGGCATTTTGTAGCCCTTTTTCAGTGTTTAGTGAAATCCACAAATATAACTTTACTTGTATTGGGTTACTGCAAACCCACTTTCTAGATTTAGCTACAGAAAAATTCCCTTAGAATTGTGTCCTTTGAAAATCCACAACCAGTATCAGAGGAAAATGCATCAAGTTAATGCATTTTACAGGAAAAAATGAACCTCAAAATTGTGTAACTGGGAGTATTATATCAAGTTATGGCGTAAAACACTATTTAGCACCTTTAGCCAATGAAAGCATTCTTATCTCATCTTACAAATAATCTGCTGATCCATTAGTATTTTCCGCTTATTTGGAGTAAGACGCATCTTTCTTAACTGCAAGGATTATTGCCACAACCACCCGTGAGCTCCTGAAATGAGACAAAATGAAAAGGAATGATAAATGTTACAAGAAAACTAAACTGCTCATCTCACATGCCGCAGACAAGGTAAAGGTTTTGTAAAGGGGTATTCAGTTACAACAAGTTATTTTCTATCCGTGTTAAATTGGTATGTTAGAATTGAGCACTGGTGAGCATGTACACCACCGAATACCCCTTTAAGAAAAAGCATCCAAAACTACAAGCGAGGCATACACTGAAATTTTCAATTGCATTTCTTACTACGATTATTTTGTACTCGGCTTTAATAAGGCTTCTACTATAACGATGATTCATGCAGAGGCATATGAAGTTTTTCATGTGGGACTGAATATGAGACTCTACTGATAAAATAATTGTTGCTTGCTCCATTAGACTCTGGCTGTACAAGGTATTCTCCGTAGCTGCAATACCACAATTTTTTTTGTGGTGAGCTTTTTCAATTTTACATATCGAGCTGCTGGTGGGGTCAGAGGAATACATCGATAGGCCTGTATTCAGTGCGCTCCTTTGGGACTTAAAGGGGGGTCCTACGAATAATAGTCTACAGTTTTCAAACCAGCACCTGATCTGAAATACATTTGTAAGTGCATGGAATTTAAAAATGTATTATAGCTACTGTTAGTCAATTAAATCTACCTGCTCACTGAGATAGAAGCACCATCTCACGTCCATCCCTTCAACTGCCACATAGCTGCAGCAGAAAGGACATGCCCTCTGAGAAAGGACCTACCCCCTGAAACTGCCAGCTTTAATCTTAACAATTGGAGCAATAAATGAGGAGATGTCTGGTTCCATGTGGAGGACAAGGGCTGGTTCTAGCTGTTACTAAGAGGTTGTCATGTGCGAGGAGTGTCTATGATTTTCAGTTTTTACATTAATCATGGGATAATCCCTTTAAAGATTGTGTTAGCTCCAGACTTAGTAATCACAATGACAAAATCAGACTAAGTAATAACGTACCCCATCCAACATTGCAGAACTTTAAGATGTATTTTCGTACATAGGTATTAAAGACTTTACTAGAGACAGAGTACATGTGGAAAGCTTCAAGACCCATCCTGGTGATAGAGACCAAGACAAAATAATGCAGAAAAGCAGCCACAGAGATACAGAGTCCAGGGACGTCATTATACAGTGCGATCCAGGGATTCAGGAGGAATGTGAGGTTAGCAAACCAGGGCAGCACAAGCTGAATTAAGATTTTAGATGGGTAATCTCTCCGGATTTTCCTAAAAAAAAAGTAAGTAAATAACTTTCACTATACAACATATTTTGCTATTTATTATAGCTCTACTTTATATCAAGTGGTGAAAGTAAATTAATTTTGATCAAAAGAATAATGCAAAACACCCATCAGGCTTAACATTAACAACAAAGGACATCTCTTTAAAAGACCTGGCATGTACAGCCATTTCTTAAGCGAGCACTGACGTCACTGGATACTATGTAATTCTTCATCTGACTTGCGGTAAAACACTAGGTGAATTACTGTAAGTCAATCACTGCAGATCCCACCATTAGGACACTCTGTGATCAGGTAATTTTTTGCAGAACCTTCACCCCTTTAAAGGGAACTTGTCACCATAAAAATGCAGAGTTGTTATAGAGCAGAAGTAGCTGGGCAGATTAATTTATACCGTATTTTTCAGACTATAAGACGCACTCCAGGTTTAGACAACAGAAAATTGAAAAATAAAATAAAAATTCTACTTATTAAACCTTCCATGGGTGGTTTGTAATGGAAATGGTGGGGTCAAGGGCGCTATCTTCAGGGTGTAGTGTAGAGGGGGTTAATAGTTTGGTCAGTGCCTGTTAACGTTAGTGTGTCATCTGCTGACCAATTGTAACTAATACTGCAGTCACCTCACTAAATATACCTATCCAAGTAAATATAAGAAGATGAGAAAGGAATCCGGCTCTCTCCAGGTGAAAAAATGAATAACTTTATTCCAGCGAATTAAAATCCGTACAGGTGTACATGAAACCAGTCAACGCGTTGCATGACCTCTGAGAAATATGGGTCCTTCCTCATGACAAACGTTTGTCATGAGGAAGGACCATATTTCTCAGAGGTCTGAAACGCGTTGACTGTTTCATGTACACCTGTACGGATTTTAATTCGCTGGAATAAAGTTATTCATTTTTTCACCTGGAGAGAGCCGGATTCCTTTCTCTTTCTTATATTGGATTTTACCGCACCCAGGGAGCGGCATCCGTGCTCCTCAGGTGTTTCTACTACTGCAGGGAGAGCTGCCTTACTTTTTTTTCTATCCAAGTAAATGTGTCTCCTGTGCTTGCTCTGTAGTGTCCCACCATGTTTTGTTTTGCTAGATGATTTTTTAGGCATTATTTTACGCTCCATGATCATGACATTATGCACACATTATACACACACAGCACTGGAGCACACACAGTATACACACACAGCACTGGAGCACACACATTATACACACACAGCACTGGAGCACACACATGATACACACACACAGCACGGGAGCACACACAGCACTGGAGCACACACATTATACACACACAGCACTGGAGCACACACATTATACACACACAGCACTGGAGCACACACATTATACACACACAGCACTGGAGCACACACATTATACACACACAGCACTGGAGCACACACATTATACACACACAGCACTGGAGCACACACATTATACACACACAGCACTGGAGCACACACATTATACACACACACAGCACTGGAGCACACACATTATATCACACACAGCACTGGAGCACACACATTATACACACACAACACCGGAGAACACACACAATACACACACACAGCACTGGAGCACACACATTATACACACACAGCACTGGAGCACACACCATTTATATACACACAGCACTGGGAGCAACACACATTATATATACACACAGCACTGGAGCACACACATTATACACACACAGCACTGGAGCACACACATTATATATACACAGCACTGGAGCACACACATTATACACACCAGCACTGGGAGCACACAACATTATACACACACAGCACTGGAGCACACACATTATACACACACAGCACTGGAAGCACACACGTTATACACACACACAGCATCGGGAGCACTCACATTATACACACACAGCACTGGAACACACACATTATACACACACAGCACTGGAGCACACACATTATACACACACAGCACTGGAGCACACACATTATACACACACACAGCACTGGAGCACACACATTATACACACACAGCACTGGAGCACACACATTATACACACACAGCACTGGAGCACACACATTATACACACACACAGCACTGGAGCACACACATATACACACACAGCACTGGAGCACACACATTATACACACACAGCACTGGAGCACACACATTATACACACACAGCACTGGAGCACACACATTATACACACACAGCACTGGATCACACACATTATACACACACTCAGCACTGGAGCACACACATTATACACACACAGCACTGGAGCACACACATTATACACACACAGCACTGGAGCACACACTTTACACACACACAGCACTGGAGCACACACATTATACACACACAGCACTGGAGCACACACATTATACACACAACAGCACTGGAGCACACACATTATACACACACAGCACTGGAGCACTCACATTATACACACACACAGCACTGGGAGCACACACATTATACACACACAGCACTGGAGCACACACATTATACATCACACAGCACACACACACAGCACTGGAGCACACACATTATACACACACAGCACTGGAGCACACACATTATACACACACAGCACTGGAGCACACACATTATACACACACAGCACTGGAGCACACACATTATACACACACAGCACTGGAGCACACACATTAATACACACACACAGCACTGGAGCACACACATTATACACACACATCACTGGAGCACACACATTATACACACACAGCACTGGAGCACACACAGTATACACACACAGCACTGGAGCACACACATTATACACACACACAGCACTGGAGCACACACAGTTATACACACACTAGCACTGGAGCACACACATTATACACACACAGCACTGGAGCACACACATTATACACACACAGCACCGAGCACACACATTATACACACACAGCACACACACACAGCACTGGAGCACACACATTATACATACACCCAAACAAACAAACATTTTATATGTACACACAGAGGTCTGCTGCATTGCACAGCCAGAGGCGGATTGGCCATAGACCTTACAGGAAAATTTCCCAGTGGGCCGGTGCCCAGGGGCCACCTGGGCCCTCCCTCACAGCCAGCCAGTGGAAGCTTTTTGGAATGTATTTTATGCTGCAGCAGTATTTTGTGATGGACTGTGGTATTGGGCTCTGTTGGGGTGGGTATAATGTGCCACAATATGGTAGTGGCTGGGCCCTGCCTTCCATCAATTTGGACCCAACTACAAAATGGGGCCACTTTTAGTATTTTTTTCCAGGGCCACTTTAAGTTCCCAGTCTGCCCTTGTGCACAGCTGCCTATATATGTGCACTCACAGCTCTCATGCATACACACCTGACAAACACAGCTCTTCTACACAGCTGACATACACACACACACACACACACACACACACACACACAACATTGCTGCATACACACCTGAC
Organism: Bufo bufo; assembly: GCF_905171765.1. Classification (NCBI taxonomy): domain Eukaryota; kingdom Metazoa; phylum Chordata; class Amphibia; order Anura; family Bufonidae; genus Bufo; species Bufo bufo. The sequence goes on along the minus strand of NC_053391.1, from coordinate 145,582,751 downwards.
AAACACAGCTTTGATACACAAATAATATTTCATTACACTTACAAGCACAGCATTCTTCTTCATGGTCTGGCCCCTCCCACTCATGACATGACAAGATCCTTCAGCTGCAGTTTAATCACAGCTTTCATCTCCTTTCACTGCAACTAGGAGACCTTCAAGATGGAGAGAGCTGTGTTTCTAACAGTCCTCTCTATAATTGTTCTACCTCCTCTCCTGCCTGCACTGATCACAAACATCGTTGTGGGGCAGGGAGAGAGAGAAGTGTGCAGATGCCCCACTCTCTCAATGATTGGGTATGAGTGCGCTGCCGGATCATTAAGGAGGGGCGGGGGAGTTTGGCACTGCTGGAGTACCCGGACTGTAAACTATAAGATGCGGGAAGATTTTTTGTTGCTGAAAAGTGCGTCTTATAGTCCCAAAACATGGTATGTTTATGGGGGAAAGATTCAGCATAACTTGTAATTAATTCATTTAAATCTCTGCTCTTTCTATGCTCTGTATGCTTAGTCATGCAGAGTTAGATGTCAATCACTGATAAGGGCACCCGCATGAAAAGGGGTTGTCTCACCTCAGACATTGGGGAATGGAGTCCCACCTCTGGGACCCACACTTATCTTTAGAATGGAACCCGCAAAGTGAAGAAGGGTGCACCGGGCATGCGGTGCACATGGCTATTTTCGGCAGTCCCATTGAAATCAATGGGAAGTGCACAGCGCAAGCTGATGGACCTGACTGAAATAGTTTGGCTATTTTCGGCACTCTCATAGGAATGAATGGAAGGCAGCCGCGCATGCATGGTGCGCCCTCCATAACTTTTTAGGCTCCGTTCTAAAGATAGATGCATGTCCCAGAGCTGGGTCCCGCACCTATTAGATATGCCCCCAATGTCTGAGTTGAGACAACCCCTTTAAGAATAGAACAAGCAAGGGGTTTTCTGGGAGTTTAATATTAATGGACTAACCTCAGGATAGGTTATCATTATCTGATCGTGGGGGTCTGACCCCAGCTCCCCTGCTGATCAGCTATTTAAAGATGTTAGATTTTTATTAGATGATTTTCAGTAAATTTTTATTTGACATTACTTTTGTCAGTTTCAAGTTATTTCAGTCACCATTGTGGGTTTTTATTTCTTTAGTTGAAGGTTACCAACAATTTTATCCACGTATGCATGTATGTATATACCGGTATCTCACATACTAATGTACAAGTTTTGTTGTCTTCATCTCATTTCAATACAGTCCCTCACAGGACTGCTACAATATATTGTGCTATTGTTAAATTATGCACAGAAATTAATCTGACAAATGTACTTGGAGAAGATGAAACCATTTGACGGAGACAAATTACATTAAAATAGACAAGTAGGTTTGTTACATACTCAAATGCAATGTAGGTTATGAGAGTCACAGACAGGAATATTGCGGAAAGACCACATCCAATATATGTGATAAAGGTCAAAACCAACAGATCTTCTGGATTTAATTGATCATTGGGTGATACATTCTAAAAGACAATTAAAAAAACAAGCAGACAAAAATATAAGCAATATACATTAATATAAGCAATATATTTGTCCAATACCGGTATCTTAATAGCACTCAAAAACTATTTATGGCACATAGAATTGGTCCATTTATGGAAACGTCATGGCTTTGGTGTATGTGCACCCCTACTGCTTATTAACGGCAAAAAGATTCTATAATACAACAGAATAAAAATGGCTGGCACCAGATTTACATGGGTGCTTGTGTGATAGAGTCGAAGTGGACAACTCAACATTCGTTTTTCTGTAACTTACATACAGTAATACATTACAATAAGAAGTACTGCAGTGTATTATATGGGCGATCAGAAGATCACATATTCAAATCCCCTACTGGGACTTTAAAAAAAACAAGAAAAGTAAAAACAAAAGTCATTTTTCCCAATAAACACTTCAATCCTTTCCGCTGTATGCATTTGGGCCCAAATACCAAATATATATGTATGTGTGTATATATATACACTGCTCAAGAAAAAATAAAGGGAACACAAAAAATAACACTCCTAGATCTGAGTTAATTAAATATTCTTCTGAAATACTTTGTTCTTTACATAGTTGAAATGTGCTGACAACAAAATCACACAAAAATAAAAAAATGGAAATCAAATTTTTCAAACCCATGGAGGTCTGGATTTGGAGTCCACACTCAAAATTTAAGTGGAAAAACACACTAACAGGCTGATCCAACTTTGATGTAATGTCCTTGTAAACAAGTCAAAATGAGGCTCAGTAGTGTGTGTGGCCTCCACGTGCCTGTATGACCTCCCTACAACGCCTGTGCATGCTCCCTGATGAGGTGGCGGAACGGTCCTCCTGAGGGGATCTCCTCCCAGACCTGTACTAAAGCTTCTGCCAACTCCTGGACAGTCTGTGGTGCAACGGACGTTGGTGATAGAGCGAGACATGATGTCCCCAAATGTGCTCATTGTGATTCAGGTCTGGTGAACGGACGGACCAGTCCCATAGCATCAATTCCTTCGTCTTGCAGGAACTGCTGACACACTCCAGCCACATGAGGTCTAGCATTGTCTTGCATTAGGAGGAACCCAGGGCCAACCGCACCAGCATATGGTCTCACAAGGGGTCTGAGGATCTCATCTCGGTACCTAATGGCAGTCAGGCTACCTCTGGCGAGCACATGGAGGGCTGTGCGGCCCTCCAAAGAAATGCCACCCCACACCATTACTGACCCAATGCCAAACCGGTCATGCTGGAGGATGTTGCAGGCAGCAGAACTTTCTCCACGGCGTCTCCAGACTCTGTCACGTCTGTCACATGTGCTCAGTGTGAACCTGCTTTCATCTGTGAAGAGCACAGGGCGCCAGTGGCGAATTTGCCAATCTTGGTGTTCTCTGGCAAATGCCAAACGTCCTGCACGGTGTTGGGCTGTAAGCACAACCCCCACCTGTGGACGTCGGGCCCTCATATCACCCTCATGGAGTCTGTTTCTGACCGTTTGAGCAGACACATGCACATTTGTGGCCTGCTGGGGGTCATTTTGCAGGGCCCTGTTCCTCCTGGCACAAAGGCGGAGGTAGCGGTCCTGCTGCTGGGTTGTTGCCCTCCTACGGCCTCCTCCACGTCTCCTGATGTACTGGCCTGTCTCCTGGTAGCGCCTCCATGCTCTGGACACTACGCTGACAGACACAGCAAACCTTCTTGCCACAGCTCGCATTGATGTGCCATCCTGGATAAGCTGCACTACCTGAGCCACTTGTGTTGGTTGTAGACTCCGTCTCATGCTACCACTAGAGTGAAAGCACCGCCAGCATTCAAAAGTGACCAAAACATCAGCCAGGAAGCATAGGAACTGAGAAGTGGTCTGTGGTCACCACCTGTAGAACCACTCTTTTATTGGGGGTGTCTTGCTAATTGCCTATAATTTCCACCTGTTGTCTATCCCATTTGCACAACAGCATGTGAAATTGATTGTCACTCAGTGTTGCTTCCTAAGTGGACAGTTTGATTTCACAGAAGTGTGATTGACTTGGAGTTACATTGTGTTGTATAAGTGTTACCTTTATTTTTTTGAGCAGTGTATATATATATATATATATATATAAAAATAACTACTTTTGCACAAAAAAGTGTTTTTCATCACTGCATTCCAAGTCCCATAACCTTTTTATTTTTCGTTCTACAGAGCTGTGTGAGAGCTTGATTTTTGTGTAGTAACTTGTAGTTTTCAATTCTGCCATTATTTTTGTTTTTTACAGTGTTCACCGAGTGGGATATATTACATGATAATTGTATAGTGTGGGTGGTTAAGGACACTACGAAAATACTAAATATTTGGAGGAGATTTTAATTTTCAAAGCATTTTTTAATGGAAAAAGGTGTGTTTTTTAACTTGAAGATTTTTACGACTGCTAGTGCTGCATTTGTAACAACCCATACAATAAAATGATCACATTTTTATCCCATATGGTGAACATCATGAATACCCTTACACAGATCTGTTGATGGAAAAATCTGTATTAAAGGGGTTTTCCAAGATTGGTTTCTGGATTGGTCATCAGTATCTGATCGGTGGGGGTCCGACACCCAGGACCTTCACCTATCAGCTGTTTGAGAAGGCAGCTGCACTCGTAGTAGTTTGTAGCTTTCCCTAGGCCATGTGACGTCATGTTCATCGGTCACGTGGCCTAGTCGCAGCTCGAATTGGGCTGAGTGTGATACCAAGCACAGCCGCTATACAATGTACGGCTCTGTTCTTGGTGACCTGTGAAAAGGCTGCAGCACTCACAGGTGCACCGCTGCCTTCTCAAACAGCTGATCAGAGGGGATCCCGGGTGTCGGACCCCCACCGATGAGATACTGATGACCTATCTAGAGAATAGGTTATCAGTATTAATATCTTGGAAAAACATTTTAAAAGTCTTTGAATGCAGTGGCACAAAAATCACTGTGCAAAGTACAAAAACATAAAACAAAAACTATATGAATTTGATATTGCCATAATCATGCTGCACAAAAAAGGGATCATATCAGACAAACAAAATAAAAAAGACAATGGCAGAACTGCAGTCAGATTATGACGTTCAGTTAGGGAGTCATACTGTATGTGTGATTAGCATAATTTTCTTACCATCAATATTGCAAAGCTGGTCATATGATTACACTGACAGACTGTCTCATTCTGTGTTGTGTTAGCAACTACACAGCCATATGAAGACCACCCGCCACTTCCATCTGTTGAACATAGAGAATTCATTATTTAAAAGCATAGATTTTCTTTCTGCGTTTATTAGGCTACAAATGATCTAAGTTATGTAATTCATATCATATTCTGCATAGCTGGGGTAAAGAATTTCTAAGGAGAGTAAAACATATACCTCTAAATTGGTACAACTTAAAAATATAGCCAAATATACCCATATATAACCAGGACTGTGACTGTGGCGAGGGGACATCCTCTGCGTCTGGAGGAACAAAGGTTTGTACACAAACATAGAGGAGGATTCTTTATGGTTAGAGCAATGAGACTATAGAACTCTCTGCCTGAGGAGGTGGTGATTGTGAGTACAATAAAAGAGTTCAAGAGGGGCTTGGATGTACAGTATTTCTGGAGTGTAATAATATTACAGGTTATATGAGAATTGTGGTTTATGAGTTTTACGAGAATTGAAGAGAAGGGATCAGGTTGTTATTCTGATTACCAGATTTGGAATCTGGAAGGATTTTATTATTTTTTTCCCCTCAAGCTACAGTATCTTACTATCTTATGCGGGAATTAAAGCAGAGGCCAAAGTATGGTATTTATGATTTCTTTTACTTATACAGTAAATCCTTTGGCATTTTACTGTTTTGCTGCTGTAGCCATAATAGCGATTGGAGTAACAGAAAGAGCAGCCATATTTGTTGTCATTCCTGAAAATTTGCTATTAGAAATTGCAAATGTGACATGCAATATGGCTGCACTTTTGCAACGATGGCCACTGCAACTGAATCTGGAAAAATGACAATATGCCTTTAAATAAAACTGACAGTATTATGAAAAAATAATCATGGCTCTACCTTCTGGCTTACTAATGTACTGCAATATTTATGGTTTGAATTTCCAATCTGGCTAATTTATTTATATATCATTAAAAGGGTCGTCCCATCACAACATTTATGACAATATCACTAGGATATACCAAGGATGCAGCTTAGGCGGAGTGCAGGGTCTCCTTAAAGAGACCATTCCTGTATGGAGACTTACTGGAAGTGCTCCATGGTGTGGAGACTTATTGGCAATGCTCCATGGGAAAAGAATATGCAAAGAGGTATCTCCCAAAGAAAGAGAGTTTGTGCAAGTGGCTCCCTATAAGTCAAAATCGGACTTTTTAACTAAGCCTTGGTATATGACAAGGGGATATTGCCAAGCCAAATATCCATCTGCAGACAGTTGTTTTGGGGGGCTTGCCCCTCATCAGTACGGAGTAGGATCTGGATGGCCTGGTGGAGTGCCTTGGATGCAGTTTAAAACATCGGAGCCAATTCCACAAGGTGGCACTAGCGAGATGGTTCTCTTTCTTTTGGAGATACCTCTTTGCATAGGATATTCCATTAATGTTAGATAGGTGTAGTTCCCACCTCTGGGACCTGCTCCTATATCCAGAACAGGACCCCCGAAGTGAAAGGAGAGCAACAGAGCATGCGCAGCCACCCTCCAATTCACCACTGTAGAAGTCCTGAAAATAGCCAAGCATGCTCGGTAAGCTTTTCAAAGAAGTCCCATTGCAGTGAAAGGAGAGGACACGCATTCGCTGTGCACTCTCCTTGGGGGCCTAGTTTTGGAGATAGGAGTGGATACCAGAGGTCGGTGGGACCCACACCTATCTGACATTGATGGCATATCCTAGTGATATGCCATCAGTGTTGAGATAGGACAACCCTTTTAAATTGCCAATTGTTTCCTGTATTATAATTTTACTGTCTAAAGACATTAAGAGGGACAGTTTTCTTTAAAGGTATATTCCATCCCTTCAATATAGTTCTGGGATAACTCAAATTTCAACAGATTTTTAACTAATGACAAAAAAGCTAATTTGCTACAATTGATGTACTATGATGTTATTGACATTTTTATGATAATGCTGTAATATGTAATACTGTAGTATCAAGAATATAGGTAGTACTTATGACCAGTACTATATTTCCTTGTTTACTTATATAGTACAGATGTAAAAGCAGATGAAATGTTTGGGTCGGTAACTGAACAACCTTCATGTAATTCCATAGTGCACAGCAATGTGGGGCCCTGGATATGCATTTCAATGCAGTGTACTTACTGTTCTGATTAAAGTCCCAAAATACACAATCCACTTTTTCCTGTGGAAACACAAATTGACATTTGACATCTTAATACAGAATATGTTTATTTCCTTTGATGTCACAATACAAATAGTCACGTTAATGATAATGACTGTGACCCCGGAGTAATCCTGCCCGTCTTATCTCTATTGACACTGCCCTGGTCTGGGGTCAGTCAAGGTAAGCTGGGCAGTAGTAGCTCCAAGATCACAGGACACGTCCTTCTTCAAGATTTCTTTTATTCATCTCTAGCACATCCTGTATATTCGTGGAGTCCCATCTACACCTGTCAGTCATTGAAATCTGAATATCCAATACAGGGAACCAATGTTGTGCCAGGATTTGTACATACTGGGACATATAAACCATATACGTCACAGCCGTGCAGTATACTTACTGTGCCATTCCTTGGTGAAGTCTTTAGCGTCACAGTAATATTTTCACTTAAATTAGTTACTGAGAGGTTTGCAAAACTTGACGATATCACTTTGCTCACCAGTCGTTGGTTTGTAGTGAGGGAAGAGTCCTGGTAAACATGCAGAAAAAGAAAAGTATTGAGACACATACAGTATACTGGAAGCAGCCTGAAAACCACTTGCCATGCCAGTAAATAGTTTTACTATCCTTGAGACACTCTGTAAGTTATGAACTACTGTCCTGCCTGAGGCACGTTTCACATAAGCGTAGTACGAGCACCGCTGCAGATCACCCTAACTAGCACCATCATAATGACCCATGATGTTGCTAATCTGGGTGATCAGGCCACGATCTGCAGCCGTAATATCCTTGTGTAAAAGTGGCCTAAACCATTATCTATATTGCTAACGGGAGGAAATATGTTTATTAAAGGGGTTTCCCGGCTTTTTTATTTTGATGACTTATGCTCTGGATAGGTCATCAGTATCTGATTGGTTGGGGTCCTACACCAGCAACCCCCGCTGATCAGCTGTTTGATAAGGCCAGGAATGCCGCTGCTTCTCGTAGCTTACCCTAGGCTAGTGACGCCACGTTCATCGGTTACATGGCTTAGGCGTAGCTCAGTCCCATTAAGGGTCAATTCACACGTCCGCAAATTGCGGATCCGCAAAACACGGACACCGACCACGTGCGTTCCGCATTTTGCAGACCTGGTTGGCACTTTAAATAGAAATCCCTTTTGTTGTCCGTGTCTGCGGACAAGAATAGGACATGTTCTATTTATTTGCGTAACGGAAGTGCGGGTGCGTAACGGAAGTACAGTGTGCTGTCCGCATCTTTTGCGGCCCCATTGAAAATGAATGGATCCAGATCCGTTCCGCAACCCATTTTGCGGACATGTGAATGGACCTAAGGCAAATGTGGCTGAACTGCGATATCAAGCACAAGCGTTGTTCAATGTACGATGCTTGGTGAGCTGTGATGAGGTAGGACCCCCACAGATCGAATACTGATGACCTATCCTAAGAATAGTATAAAGAAGGCGGAAAAGATCCATCTTATGGAACAAGTGAAATCCTAGTTATATTTATATGCTGGACATCGTATCACGCTACGGGAAGATCTATATTTTACCTTGAAAAATGAAGTCTTTGCATAGTAGTTAAACTGTACTCTGGAAGCATTCTTCTTGTCACCGGGAGACAAGTCATTGATTAATGAAGCAGGAAGAAGAACGGAGCCATCACTGTTTGCTGGTTCTTGGGAACCCAAAGATACCTTTTATGTAAAAACAGTTTACAATGAGCAGGTCGCATACAATTTCTTTGTGAAAACAATATGGGAACATATGGACGTTGATGGATGATATAACATGCTCATTTCAGCACCGTCAAACCGAGCAAACAGCTGCTTGAACGATCGGATCATTTATGTGACTGTTCCTTTACATTACTGTCGGCAGCACATCATACTGGGCGACGTGCTGCCAACAAGGCATCTGATCACCCAACATATGAGCCTTTACTTGTTTCTCAGTTGATTGGCGAGCCTTTTACTTTGGCCAATGATTATTTGAGCCTTCCTTTCAGCCAATCAATGGCCTGCGGAAAAGGCCCCTCGACTCAAATCTTTAGTAAAGTGGAACATTAAGCAAAAATGTCAGCCACGGCACGTAATACATTTACCAACCAGCTAAACTGCTGAGGAGTAAGATGTGTCCGATTTGTTAAAAGTCATCTCTTGAGCCGCCACATCTTGGGCTGGCTATGCGTCACAAAACTAAATCTCATTTTTTGGTGTAAATTCTGATAAATGTGTTGGACAAAGAAACTCTCCCCCCCCCCCCCCCCCACACACACTTCTGCTGAGATTGCCCACTTTCTTTAAAGCACCACAAGCAGTGTAAGACCCAAAAAAGTCAATATTATTTGTGCCAAATCCCACAACTTTTGTATTGTACTGTGATTTTTGAATGTCAGAAACGCCGGCATTTAGCTTTGATAAATCCCCCATAAGTGTCTGGTGTATTGTTTGGTTGCTCCTATTAGCCAAAAATCACAATGCTGTTTTGGCTAACAGGAGAGTGACCCTGTCCCCGTACCGTGCTGCCCTTACATTGACCAACATCCACTTTAATGTAAGATAATAATAAGATGGTAGGCTATTGGGGTGTGCACATTTTCCTTTTCCGGGATTACTGAGGGCATCTGCGTCATCTTTTATGGCAAATGGTCTGAGATGACGTGCAGCTTTTTCTTGGGGTGTACAAGGCAGATCCAGGGGAGGCAGAAAGGATTTAGTATCCAGTGATAGTCAGTTCGCAGTGTTCGCCAGCGAACACATGCGGGCTGCCATCTTTAGTAAGGTAGACTCACCCGTCCGGCGATGCACAGGTAAGGCTTTACCTGTGCCTGTGCCGGGAGCCGGTCTGAAATCAAATGCAGTCACCGGGAGCAGGCAGTTCTGAGAACAGCTGCCTGGGGCCTTCATCGGGCTGTTCTCGGAACTGCCTGCTCCCGGTGACTGCATTTGATTTCAGACCGGCTCCCGGCACAGGCAAGGCCTTACCTGTGCATCGCCGGACGGGTGAGTCTACCTTACTAAAGATGGCAGCCCGCATGTGTTCGCTGGCGAACTGACCATCACTGTTGGTATCTACTTGTCTATATTCTAATTATTGCTATAATCTGACTGGTGGTAGGGGGTAAACATTGGGGACGGATCTGTTTACTATTGTGTCAGAGAAAACTGATTCGTCCCCATTGACTTACATTGTCAGGACGGATCCGTCTTGCTCCGCCCCACATCGCGGACAGGAAAACGCTTGCAGCGTTATTCTGTCCGCCATGTGAGCGCAACTAAACGGAACGGAATGCATTTTGGTGCAATCCGTTTTGTTCAGTTCAGTTTTGTCCCCATTGACAATGAATGGGGACAAAACTGAAGCGTTTTCTTCCGCTATTGAGATCCTATGACGGATCTCAATAGCAGAATTGAAAACGCAGATTTGAAAGTAGCCTAAAATATCTTACCTGCAGGCCAGAGGAAGAATTAACACTGAATGATGTGCCGATGAAAGAGCTGACATTGACTTTATTCACTGCCAGTGCCAAGGACTGAGAGGTGAGAGAAAGACATTTTCCACGGAACGTCAACTGCAAGGCAATTTTATCCACTATTCGAATTAATCTATAAAAAGGAAAGAAAACAAAGCAAAAAATGTTATTTTCTTGAATCCCTGCGTACTGAAATCCATACACATATATTTACAGAAGTAGATGGTGTGTTACTTTTGTGAAAAGACAAACAAACGTTATGCACAATACGGGGGTTGTCCCACGAAATAAAAAAAAAGGCATTTCCCCTTTTCAAGCCAGCACCTGGATCTGAATACTTATGTAACTGCATGTATTTAAAATTAGTATAATGCAAAAAACAAAATAATAAATAAATAAATAATAATAAAATAAAAATGTTGTATATCCGCTGAGTTACTCAATAAGATCTCATGCACACGACCAAATCCGTTTTGTCGTACACAAATTGCGGATCCGCAGAACAAGGATCCTGGCCGGGTGCATGCCATCGTTTTTTTCAAACTCCTCTAGAAATGTACTATCTTTGTCTGCAACACAGACAAGTGGGGCCGCAGAATGGGCATACGGATGCGGTCAGCACACGGTGTGCTGTCCGCATCTTTTGCTGCCCCATTGAAATTAATGAGGCTGCATCCAACCCGCGGATCGGGTATTGCTTGAAACTACCGTCTTGTGCATAACGTTAGCATAGCGCCACCTGCTGTCTGTTCTCTTCCTCATTTCTCTGTTTACCTAACTGAGGTGGACACACATGCTCAGTTCCATCCTTCAAATGCCACCAGTCATATCTACTGGTAGAAGAGTGAACGGCAATAGAAAGGACACAAACCCTTGGCCGCATCAGCAAGGACACATGCCGTGAGCTGTCTTCTAGAGAAATGAATGGGGAGATCTCTGGATCCATGTGAGGTACAGGGCTGGTTCTAGCTTTGTTAGAAAGAGATTGCCATGTACTGTATGGTGTCTGATCTTCATTTTCTACATTAATCATGGGATAATTTAAAATAAAATGCCCCAAAATGTGCATAAAATGTATGTAAAATGCAGCTGTATAGTATGCAACTGCATTTGTCTGCCACTGACATTCAATGTGAAAAAGTATATCACCGTGCTGTCATCGGTAGTTATACAATTACAACTCCTATCATGCTGTGACTTCTAATTCTTACAACAGAAGAGCCACAAGTTGGAGACGACTGTTGTAGATTTTTTGTAGTGTTGGATGTTTTTTAACGTACCCATCGAATGTATGCTAAAAGGACATTAATTTTATTTTATAAATCAGCGGTATATAGGTATGTCCCAATATATAGCTGGATAACTATGCAACATACCAGCTGCCTGGACATCCTGAAACCAGTAATATATCATACATCTGACATTACATGGACATATAATCCATACAATACCCTAATGATAACTGACTGATACAAGCCAAATTACCTGTTAGAGACTGGTCCAAGAAGAGCTTGAGAAATATTCAGAAATGTACTCAAGATATTAAGCAGTGCTTCGCCATCATGAGGACTCACTTCTCCAGACAAATGCTTTTCTAACCTGGACACAATGTAGTCTACAGTGGAGGAATTGAGATTACTGGAACTAAGGAGGTCCGCCAAATCTTTCAAATCATCTTGAAACAAAATGAAAAAAATGAAAAAAGAAGAAATTAGTTGAGGCTGAACCATTGAAAGGCACATTTTCACTCACAGTATAGCTGATAAGTGTCTGACCGGTGGCGGTCTGACCAGTGGGGTCCCTGCCGATTATAAGAACAGGGTCCCCTGTTCCCCCATCCAAGTTAAGTGGCGGACACGCATGTGTGCTGTCACTCCATCCAGGGACTGCTGCATAGAGTACGCGGCTATCCTCAGCAGTCCCATAGAGTTGAACAGTGTGTAAGGCATGCATCTCTGTCGTCCCTCCAACGGGAGAACCATACACCCTTATTCTCGTGGCAGTCGGGCTCCCGCCACTGGATGGGGATAAGTTGTTGTAATGGGACAACCCCCTAAAGAACAAAAATGAAAAACACTGGTGCAATGGACAGTGCAGAGTTACAATACTTGTGATGTCTAGTGTGAGAGGGTCACTGAGCTTGTGTTGCATGATGCTTTTTTTTCTTAAAGATGTTTTTCTTCTGTGAACATATACTGCTTGGATATGCCCTCACTTTATGATCAGTGGGAGTCCAACCCTCGGATCCCTACAGATCCCGAGAACAAAAGGGATGAAGAGTCGATGTGGCTATTCTAAAGGCTGGTTGACAATGTGCTGGGAAAGACAATGAACTGGGCACAGCCCCTAAACTTTTGTTATGCAAATGTCTCTTATATTTTATGTACCAGTTTTTTTTAAAACCTGGCCCACTCACATAATGATGGCTTGTTACTGGATACAGCTCTGATGAGGGTGGGTAACACAGTGCAGTTATATTGTGGTGCGGTCATGCAGCCAACTGTGGACCACACTGCTTATCCCAAAATACTATTAGTAGGACTGATGATTATAAGCAGCAATAGGGCTATGATCACCTTTGGTAAATACACAATATTTTGGATATTTTTGAAATATAAATGCAGAAAAATCTGAATGCGAGTTCTAATGTTGAATTATTACAAGAACAAGAAGAACTTACTTTATACAGGTGAAACTCGAAAAATTAGAATATCGTGCAAAAGTTCATTGATTTCAGTAATGCAACAACAAATTTGAATTTTGTAAAGAGGTTCAATATTCTAGGCTCAAAGTGTCACACTCTAGTCAGCTAATTAGTCCATACCCCCTCAGCAAAGGGTACCTGAAATTGAGACTTTGGGGTTTCATAAGCTGTAAGCCATAATCATCCAAATTATAACAAATAAAGGCCTGAAATATCTCGCTTTGCATGTAATGAGTCTATCTCATATGTTAGTTTCACCTTTTAAGTTGCATTACTGAAATAAATGGAGTTTCACCTGTATAATCATGCTCACTTGTGCACACTCACTATAAACATACATGGTTACATCTGCATTTTCAAAGCATAAAAGCATGCATACATGCACAGTAACTAAATACAGTCAAACATGTATGCACTCAGAATACATACACACTTGCACCTTTTTGTACAGATATATATATATGTTTACACACACACACACACAAATAATGTCCGGGTGGTGGCAGTATATACTGTATATAGTGCTGCCCCACAACATTCAGCTACCCTAGGCACCCGCCCTTGGGAGCCTAATGGCAAATACAACCCTGTGTCTGTGGAGATTCCTACAGAACAGAGTAAGAGAATATTTAAGGTTTACCTGTAATGTTGGTGGATGTTGTGGTTTTATCTGAAGTAACGGAACCGTTTGTAATTGTTACTGTCTGACTGTTACTAGACGTTGTTTCAGATCCACTGTGAAAGGTTGTCGTATATCCAGTATTATCAGTGGTATTATGTGTACTAGTTCTAGGCCCACTATAAGATGTTGTATTATATCCATCAGCTATAGCGGTTTTAGGTGTGCGGTTAGTTGTTGAATTAGATCCACTATTAGTAGTCCTTGCAGGCTCACCTCCAGCTGTTGTATTAAATCCATTATTTAAAGTTGTCAGAGGATTATTGTTAACTGTTGTATGAGTTCCACTATCAATAGTTGTCAGACGTCCGCTGTTAGAGGTTGTATTAAATCCATTATTTAAAGTTGTCAGAAGACTATCATTAGCTGTTGTATCGGTTCCTCTAATGACAGTTGCTATAGGTCCGATGTTATCTGTTGTATGAGATGCATTATTAGCTGCTTCACTAATACCAGTTGTCATTGTTCCGCGCTCACCTCTTGTACTGGTCTCATTATTACTAGTTACTGCAGTTCCATGGTTAACTGTTGCACTAGATCCACTATCAGTTGATTTACTTCCACTGTTATGTGTTGTTTTAGATTTACTGTTCACAGTTAACGTAACTTCACTTGTAATTGTTTCATTATTAAAGGTTGTAATAGGACCGCTGTTAAAAGTTGCACTAGATCCTTTGGTAAAAGTTGCAGAAGGTCCGCTGTAAACAGTTGTACCAGATCCATTCATAAAAGCTGTGGCAATCGTCAAGCCGGTGTTGTTGAAGGTCGTGGACTTGACTCCCGTGGTAACACTGCCACCAGGCGGACAGGTCAGGGTACTGTCAACGCTGCAAAAGCAAGTACAAAATTAGACTTAAAAATTCGAAATATTTGTATCTTGTGTTTGCGTTCCCTCTTCTCTGTGGGTCGTTGTGTCATGCTCGTCTTAAAATAATGTAGTCCAAATGTTGGTGTCAAGAAAAGTCTCTAGTAACTGTCATAAGTAGTAGTAGCCCAATAAAAGAAAGGGCCTTGTTTAGGGGAACTAACAGGGTAAGACTGTGTTCACATCACATTTTGTGGTTAGGTGTAACATATATGCTAGGAAATGCCTAGGAACCCATTGATCCAATATATGCCAAATGAGTGTCCACACATTCAGAGGTGTGCACTGATATACCTTTACTTCTGCCGCACCCAAAAGTGCAGTCAATGTAAACCATACAGTATACTTTTTTTGCATGGGATCTTATAAGCACTGGCTTTATGACCAGGCCACACGTAGATTGCACTAGCGTATACACCAAATGTAAATGAATACCATGCTGTTAACATCCTAAGGCCTCATGCACACAAATATATTTTCTTTCTGTGCCTGTTCTCTTTTTTTTGTGGACCGTATACAGAACCATTCATTTCAATGGGTGCGCAAAAAAAACGGAAGTTACTCCACGTGCATTCCATTTCCATATGTCCGTATTTCCATTCCGCAAAAAAAATAGAACATGTCCTATTATTGGACAAGGATAGTACTGTTCTATTAGGGGCCAGCTGTTCTGTTCCGCAAAATACGGAATGCACACGGACGTCATACTTATTTTTTGAGGATCCGTTTTTTGCGGACCGCAAAATACATACGGTTGTGTGCATGAGGCCTAAGGGTCATTCGCACGTCCGTAGTGTATTGCGGATCCGTAATACACCCGGCAGGCACCCCCATAGAACTGCCTATTCTTGTCCGCAATTGCGGAGCCGCAGACTGGAAGACTGGAAGATTGGGGGCGCACTCCGGAAATGCGGATGCGGACAGCACACTGTGTGCTGTCCGCATCCATTCCTGCCCCATAGAGAATAAATGGGTCCGCACCCGTTCCGCAATTTTTGCGGAAAGGATGCGGACCCATTCTACGAAAGTGTGAATGGACCCTAAAGGTGATTATACACATGAGATTAGTCTAAGGGCTCATTCAGTCGAGCGTGTGCAGTCCAGAAATCATGTTCCGTGTGAGCGTAATCTTCCGTTCTGGACACTGCTTGTCTTGCAGGAGCGCAGGGCATTATACTAATTTATAATGCTCTGTGCCTCTGCATGACATTACTTCTACAGGATCATACTGACATAAAGCTGTCACTATGATTCTGTAGCAAAAAAGTCATGCAGAGGCACAGAGCATTATAAATCATAATGCCGACGCTCCTGCAAGACAAGCAGTGTCCAGAATGGCGGATCACGCTCACACACGGAACATGATTTCCGGACTGCACACATTCGTGTGAAACAGCCTTAAAGTTGATCAACCAAAATAATCATTCATCGGGTAAAGTTTAACAACGAACGAGTGTTTTAGCCAACGGATGACAGACCATGACGTCTGAAAATAAGTTGGCAGTGTTTGAAATTTTCGCAGAATGATGGATGAAAGATCTTTCTTTGAAAGAATGTTCCCAGAAAGACCTGTTGTCCCCTGCCTGATTTAATTTAACTTGTACAGTCAGTTTGAACAACTGTATTGTCCAGTGTGGACTAACATGTCACCAGATGACTGTTTGTTAGCTGCTGCGCAGCCATCAACCAATTTCTATCTAATGTGTATGGCCACCGTTACATTTGGGGTCTCAAAAGGGCCCTAGTCACTAGCATATAAAACATTAAAGGGATTTTCTGGGATTTTAAGCAGCGAGAAAGCTTTGTCACTACTGTGAGCGCCGCTACCTTCTCGCTGCTTTCCCTAGGCCGAGTGACGACACGTTCATTAGTCACATGGCCTAGGCCAGTGGTCGGCAAACCGCTGCTCGCGAGCCACAAGCGGCTCTTTAGCCCCTCGAATGCGGCTCTTACAGGGGCCCCCCAGCGCTGGCCCGCAATACTAGCGCTGCTAAGTTTTCTAACTCCACTACGCTAAGCGCAGCTGCACATGGAATCCTGGGGACGGTGCACGGTCCGGACTAATATGGAAAGGAGGGGGCCCCCCCCGGCGGCCGCTCTGAGCCCCACTCTGCCTGCCTCTTTAAGAGACTCGACGAGCAGTGGCTGTGAGTGAGCGTGCCGCCGCTGCCGCACAGGCAGGCACGTCTTCGCGTCTGTCTGACGTTGCCATAGCTCCGCCCCCCAGAGAAGAAGAAGAAGCGAGCAGCGCCAGCGGCAGCCAGCCACAGCCCAGACTCTGCCAGGGAAGGCCTGCCGCCCACACAAAGAGGAATCTTCTGAGACTGTGACAGGAGGCAGCCAGGTAGGTAGGTTGATTAAATAATCAGGGAAATAATGTTATTTACATGGGACTCTATGGTGGAGGGGCTGAGAAATTATAATTTCTGAGGACACTAAATGGAGGAATATAACTACAGGGGGCACTGCAGGGGGCATTATAAATACTGGGGGTTCTTCAGGGTGAGCATTATAACAGTAGGGGGCAATATAAATACTGGGGGTGCTTCAGGGCGAGCATTATAACAGTAGGGGGCAATATAAATACTCGGGGCGCTTCAGGGTGAGCATTATAACAGTAGGGGGTAATATAAATACTGGGGGCGCTTTAGGGCGAGCATTATAACTAGAGGTGGGACGAATCCAATTTTTTTCCATAACAGTGCCATCCACAGATCCCCCTCCCATAACAGCCCCGGCCCGGCAGTAACTTTTACTTTAACTTCAGATTCAGCGCATCTTTATTACCTTACAATGAGGCTCCAGTAACAGGCAGAGCGGGCGGCGGCGTAATGTCACTCACTCACGTGACGTGCCTGCTCCGCCCACTTTATGAATGAAGTAGGCGGAACAGGCGCGTCACGTGAGTAAGTGACGATACGCCGCCACCCGCTCTGCCTGTTACTGGAGCTTCATTGTAAGGTAATAAAGATGCGCTGAACCTGAAGTTAAAGTAAACCGCCCGCTCCCGCCAGCATAGCAACGGGATTCGTCGACAACGAATCCCGTTATCGAACGTCGGGATTCAAGTCCATGAATCCAGCAAGATTTGAGGGATTCATGGATTCGACGGATTCGTCGTCCCACCTCTAATTATAACAGCAGGGGGCAATATATATACTGGTGGCACTGTGGGGGCATTATAACAGTAGGGGGTAGTATATATACTGGTGGCACTTCAGGGCGAGCATTATAACAATAGGGGGCAATATAAATACTGGGGGCGCTTCAGGGCAAGCATTATAACAGTAGGGGGCAATATAAATACTAGGGGCACTTCAGGGCGAGCATTATAACAGTAGGGGGCAATATATATACTGGTGGTCCTTTAGGGCGAGCATTATAACAGTAGGGGGCAATATACATACTGGGGGCGCTTCAGGGAGAGCATTATAACAGTAGGGGGAAATATATATACTGGTGGCACTTCAGGGCGAGCATTATAACAGTATAGGGCGAGGTAAATACTGGGGGCACTGTAGGGGCATTTTAACAGTGGGGGGTTAAATACTGGTGCACTTCAGGGTGAGCATTATAACAGTAGGGTGCATTATAAATACTGGGGGCACTGTGGGGGCATTTTAAATCCAGGGGACATTAGACGTTCTTATTACTACTGGGGGCTCTATAGGAGGGACTTCTAGATCCACCTTATTTCTACTAAGAGCACTATGGGGGGCCTTATTACTACTGAGGGGTCTGTAGAGAGCTTTATTACCACTGGGGGAACAATAGGGGGGCCCTATTACTACTGAGGGCTCTTCTACTAATGGGGGCACTCTTGGGGAGCACTATCACTGTTGGGGGCACTGTAGGGGGCAGTATTACTAATGAGGGCATTCTAGAAGGTAATTACTATTGGTGGGACTATGAGGAGTACTATTACTATGGGGGCACTCATTTTTCTTCAGGATAGTATTTGGGGGTACAGAAAAGTGAGGAAGCTAAGATGTCTGTGTGTCACACTCTGCAGAGACGAGGCGCAGCTGAGAGAAGTTGTACGGACCATATGGAGAAGATGATGACAGAGAAGATCTACATCAGAGGAGACGTCACCTGGTAGGCACTGGATTTAAGAGGTATGTGCTACTGTATAGCAAGTACAGTAAAATGTCTTCAGTGCTAGTTTTTGCAGGGGGTGGGCGGCGGTTGCTCGACTTAGAGAACTGGGCCATATGCATTGGGGCTTGGGCCCTGGATCTTTTGAGACCCTAGCAACACCTCTGGCTGCACATATGGTTTTCAACAAATGGAAGGAAAGAGTGACGAGAACTCACCAGTTAGGTATTGAACACTCCTCGAGACAACAGCAGTAGTAATCTACATGAAATACAAGAATACATTAGCCATCTTACTAACATCAACATCCCCCCATATCTTATATATGCAGGCAAAAAGGCTGGCAGGCAACCATGGCTTTGCATACTAGTAAAAAGTTGTACAAAATCATCTGATGGGGGCATCTAGTGCACAGTTTACATGAGTTTCATTCATTCATATTCTATGTGAACAGTTTTGTCGAAGGATGTCAGTATGTGGTCTAGAGTCATACATGTGACGTGTCATGGCACACACTGCATGTTTCCATATATACAGTCGTGGTCAAAAGTTTTGAGAATTACATAAATATTTGAAATTGGATAAGTTGCTGCTTAAGTTTTTATAATAGTAATTTGCATATACTCCAGAATGTTATGAAGAGTGATCAGATGAATTGCATAGTCCTTCTTTGCCATGAAAATTAACTTAATCCCAAAAAAAAACTTTCCACTGCATTTCATTGCTGTCATTAAAGGACCTGCTGAGATCATTTCAGTAATCGTCTTGTTAACTCAGGTGAGAATGTTGACGAGCACAAGGCTGGAGATCATTATGTCAGGCTGATTGGGTTAAAATGGCAGACTTGACATGTTAAAAGGAGGGTGATGCTTGAAATCATTGTTCTTCCATTGTTAACCATGGTGACCTGCAAAGAAACACGTGCAGCCATCATTGCGTTGCATAAAAATGGCTTCACAGGCAAGGATATTGTGGCTACTAAGATTGCACCTCAATCAACAATTTATAGGATCATCAAGAACTTCAAGGAAAGAGGTTCAATTCTTGTTAAGAAGGCTTCAGGGCGTCCAAGAAAGTCCAGCAAGCGCCAGGATCGTCTCCTAAAGAGGATTCAGCTGCGGGATCAGAGTGCCACCAGTGCAGAGCTTGCTCAGGAATGGCAGCAGGCAGGTGTGAGCGCATCTGCACGCACAGTGAGGCGAAGACTTTTGGAAGATGGCTTCTCATCCAAGGGAGTGGGCTCACTCACAATTTTGCCCAAAAACACAGCCATGAATAAAGAATGGTACCAAAACACCCTCCACAGCAACTTCTTCCAACAATCCAACAACAGTTTGGTGAAGAACAATGCATTTTCCAGCACGATGGAGCACCGTGCCATAAGGCAAAAGTGATAACTAAGTGGCTCGGGGACCAAAACGTTGACATTTTGGGTCCATGGCCTGGAAACTCCCCAGATCTTAATCCCATTGAGAACTTGTGGTCAATCCTCAAGAGGCGGGTGGACAAACAAAAACCCACTAATTCTGACAAACTCCAAAAAGTGATTATGAAAGAATGGGTTGCTATCAGTCAGGAATTGGCCCAGAAGTTGATTGAGAGCATGCCCAGTCGAATTGCAGAGGTCCTGAAAAAGAAGGGCCAACACTGCAAATACTGACTCTTTGCATAAATGTCATGTAATTGTCGATAAAAGCCTTTGAAACGTATGAAGTGCGTGTAATTATATTTCACTACATCACAGAAACAACTGAAACAAAGATCTAAAAGCAGTTTAGCAGCAAGCTTTGCGAAAACTAATATTTGTGTCATTCTCAAAACTTTTGGCCACGACTGTACATATCAATAATGAGTTGTCAGCAAACAAGATGCTTTAGGCCCCTTTCACACGAGCGAGTTTTTTTCCGCTCGGGTGCAATGCGTGACGTGAACACATTGCACCCGCACTAAATCCGGACCCATTAATTTCTATGGGGCTGTGCACACGAGCAGTGATTTACACGCATCACTTGTGCGTTGCGTGAAAATCGCAGCATGTTCTATATTCTGCGTTTTTCACGCAACACAGGCCCCATAGAAGTGAATAGGGCTGCGTGAAAATCGCAAGCATCCGCAAGCAAGTGCGGATGCGGTGCGATTTTCACTCACGGTTGCTAAGAGACGATCGGGATGGGGACCCGATCATTATTATTTTCCCTTATAACATGGTTATAAGGGAAAATAATAGCATTCTTAATACAGAATGCATAGTACAATAGGGCTGGAGGGGTTAAAAAATAAATAAATAAATATAACTCCACTTGATCGCGCAGCCCGGCTTCTCTTCTGTCTTCTTCTTTGCCGTGCACAGGAAAAGGACCTTTGATGACGTCACTGCGATCATCACATGGTCCGTCACATGATCCATCACCATGGTAAAAGATCATGTGATGGACCATGTGATGAGCGCAGTGACGTCATCAAAGGTCCTATTCCTGTGCACGGCAAAGAAGAAGACAGAAGAGAAGCCGGGCTGCGTGATCAAGTGGATTAAGGTGAGTTATATTATTTTTTTATTTTTTTTTAACCCCTCCAGCCCTATTGTACTATGCATTCTGTATTAAGAATGCTATTATTTTCCCTTATAACCATGTTATAAGGGAAAATAATAATGATCGGGTCCCCATCCCGATCGTCTCTTAGCAACCGTGAGTGAAAATCGCACCGCATCCGAATAAGGTGAGTTATATTATTTTTTATTTTTTTTTAACCCCTCCAGCCCTATTGTACTATGCATTCTGTATTAAGAATGCTATTATTTTCCCTAATAACCATGTTATAAGAGAAAATAATAAAATCTACACAACACCTAACCCAAACCCGAACTTCTGTGAAGAAGTCCGGGTTCGGGTCTGGGTACCAAACATGCCGATTTTTTTCACGCGTGTGCAAAACGCATTACAATGTTTTGCACCCGCGCAGAAAAAACGCAAACATGGAACGCAATCGCAGTGAAAACTGACTTGTTTTAATATCAAAATCGCACCATTTTCCCTGAACGCACCCTGAACGCATCCGGCCCCAATCCGCAACGCCCGTGTGAAAGGGGCCTTATTGATTGGATACTATCTTCCAGTGGTAAAAGCCTACTTCATAAAGCAAATAACATGTATGGCAGGGCTTACTTACCTAGGGTTTTTAAAGACAGTATATACTGGATGATAACAGGGTTATTCAATGTAGAACAAATGTCAAGGACAGTGTCATTAAGTCCAAGTGCCAAGACACTGCAGTTATTCACACTATTAAAGGAATGAAAGGAAGAAAACAGAAGTTTAAATAAAATCAATGACTGTATATAGAGATGAGCGAAGTTTTTAAAACTTTTCACCAAGAAATTTGATACGCTATGAAGTACTTTGTCACGAATTGTGAACGGTAATTGCCCCTGATTACGCTGACCTCAGCATCTGAGAGTCACATTGTGGCTTTACAGCGGTTAAAAAAAAGTACATACTCCCGCTGACCTGATGGCGCGTCATGACGCCGGTGGATGCGGTGAAGTCATCACTGAAGTCATCATGACGTAGTAACATCACATGTCAACATGCGCAAGATTTGTTGTGTTTTCTTCAATCAAGATGGCTGCGACGGCCTCTCAGCGATAAGGTATGGGTTTTTTTTTTACCGCCATTTCAGGAAATAATTTGCCTTCGTGATTAATCAAATTTTTCCTGAAATTCACATCGAAGTCCACTTTGTAAACTTCGATTTGCTCAACACTAACTGTATAAAAAGACTTTCTGCATTATCAGATGCTGGATTAAATCAATTCCATTTTAGATATTGTGTCCACTATCTTCCATAGAGCAGGTGAGCAGAAGTTGAGGAGGTCATTGACTGGTGTTCACACCTACTAGATAAACACTTTCATTGTCTTATAGTTCTGCATGTTACATAGACTGGGGGAGATTTACTAATCCTGTCTGATATTCAGACAGTGTAAACTTCTGTTGGCCATATGCATTCAATAGCTGTTGGCCGAAAGATTGTTAGGCCAATCTCTGCTGACTCCCTATCGGCTCCCATATACACGTTCAGCTTGAATTAATGTGTATGTGTAGTCAACAGGGAGAGGGGAGAAAATCACTGCCTGACACCTCTGGTGGTGGCTTATCTCCAGGAGAACAAATAGAACAGGCAAAAATATTAATTTCTCCCGAACTTCTCTCCCCCCGACATAGTCATTCGGGGGAGAGTCAGAAGCCACACACATTGCTGACAATGCACTAATGTGTATAGGGCCTTTAGCCAAATTTATCACAGTGGCTCATGCTTTACCGGTATTATACAGTAAATGTGATGCATCTTCAATTGTTCTTTCATATACTAATATACTGTCTCTTCTACACTGTAGAGTCAGTAGTCTGGCTATTTAAAAATAGGGTTTTCCGAGATTTTTTTTTACTGATAACCTATCCTCAGTCAATGGAGGTCCGACACCGGGTACCCCCCGCCGCTCCTGTGAGCGCCGCGGTCTTCTCTCCGCTTTTCCTAGGCCAGTGACTTCACATTCATCTGTCAAGTGGCCCAGGAGCAGCTCGGCCCCATTCAAGTAAATTGCTATGTATGTATGGCGCTGTGTTTGGCAAGCTGTGAGAAGGCAGCGACGCTAACAGGAGCGCCTGTGCCTTCTCAAATAGCTGATCGACAGGGGTCCCCAGACCGATCAGATACTGATGATCTATCCGTCAGTAAAAAAAGAAATCTCAAAAAACCCTTTTAAGCTCTGTTGTACACAATACATGTATACTTTTTTACATAGAACAAACTGAGCAGACATAAAAAAAACGCCAGCCTTGTACTGCAAGTTTTTTTTTTGTTTTTTTTTTATGCTTTCTATGTTTCTATAAGCATTTTATTTATTTTTTTTAGTTTTAGCACGTGCCTTTTTATACAGGAAAGTAAAGTTTGAAAACACCATAAAAGATACTTGCATTTTTTCAAGCAGTCCAAATAAATGGATGTCTATGGGGTAAAAAAGCAAAAAAGGGGCAAAAATGCCACACCCACAGCATGCTGAAATGTCTGAAAAATTCCACTGACCCACAAAATGCAGTGCAAGTGAAGAAAAATGTCACAAAAACATGTTTGGGCTGCGTCTGATAATTACAATAACATTTTTATTCTATGGCCCGTTATCTACGTGATAATTGCAGTGAAGGTAATCATTTTACTGTTGACTGTATTTCTAAGTTACCCACTCCCTTTTGATCCTCAGCTGTATGACATGACCAACACTGACAGCGTCTTATGAGCCAGTCTCTATTCATTCCTATTAGAGCCTTAGGGTCCATTCATACGTCCGTAATTTGGGTCCGAATTCGTTCCGCAATTTGCGCACCCATTCACTTTTTAATGGGGCTGGAACGGATGCGAATCCGCATTTCCGGGATCCGCATTCGCATTTTCGGGATCCGCAATTCTGTTCCTGAAAAAAATAGAACACGTCCTATTCTTGTCCACAATTGCGGACCAGAAAAGGCATTTTCTATTATATTGTCTGTGATGTGCGGTCCGCAAATTGCGGATCGCACATTGCAGGTGTCCGTGTTTTGCGAATCCGCAAAACACTTACTGACGTGTGAATGGACCCTTAATGTGAGTCTCATAGGGATTAATAGAGGAAGGGACTCTGTCCACACATAGGACGCTGTGTCAGTTGGAGAGACAGAGTATCGGTCACTTGACACCGCAGAAGACCAGAAGGGAGAGGATAACTCACAACTACAGCCAATAGTAAGAAATAACCTCACTGCAATTTACACAAAAAAAAAAAGATTAAATATATACTAGGCGCTATTCAGGAGTAGTATTCTGTTTTTTGGCTATTGTGATCTGATCTAACTTTTTCTTCTGCCCATAGTGACCACTTTTAGACAATACCTTAAAGGGGTTGGCTACTTTCCTGTATCGAAGACCTATCCTCCAGACAGGTCATCAATATCAGATTGGCGGGGGTCCATCTCCCGGAACCCCGGCCAATCAGCTATCGTGTTAGAGCTGCATTGTCTTCACTATTTACCTCCTTGCTGTCGACACCGCAGTGGCGAGCAGTGTAATTACAAGTGCTCCGTCCTATTCACTTCAATGGGAAGGAGCAGAGCACTGAAATGAATGGGGACAGCGTAGCAGTAATGACATCTGCTCACCACTGCAATGTTGACTGCGAGCAGGTAAACACTGAAGAGAATGCAGCGCTTGCACTAGTGCTGCATTCTCTTCAAACAGCTGATCGTCGGGGGTGTCGGGAGTTTGACTCCCGTCAATATGATATTTGTTAGCTATCCTGAAGATAGGTCATCAATAGTGTTGAGCAAAGAGAAGTATTCAATACGGAACTCGGTCTGAAGCTTAGGAAATTTCCTTGCACTTCGTGGTAACGAATTAGGTTTTCCTAAAATGGCGGCTGCACGTGTTACAAAGAGAAACTAAATGTAGAGGTGACAAGTCTGGGAATGCAAGATCACCCATAATGCCATGCAGCCAGCCAATCCGCAGATAGCCATCTCCTGTGATGTCGCAGCCCTATAAAACCCTCATCCTGCGCGGTCTTCCCATGTCCTGTGAGCTGAGCATAGGGAGAGACGTGGCAAGCGCTCATGCACTAGGGACAGTGTTGCTGAAAGTGATTAATAGAAGAATATTGGAGAGGGAGAGTGCAGAGAAATTTATTCTGCGTCAGTTTTATTTATTTATTCTAGGGTTGTTGCGGGTATCGAATTATCGCTACCCAATCGATACTTTTGTACCAGTATCGATTCGATACCGGGATTTGACATTTTACTGCGCAGCCTAGCATCACAGAACATGGTGCGCGCTGCTCTCAGCACGCTCCATGTTCTCCTCAGCAGCACAGGGGAGAAGGTGTCTCTCTCTCTCCCTCCCCCCCTGTGCCGCTGCTGCCACTGCTACCAATGAGAAGAGACGGGCGGAGGAGGGGCTGTGGCCACTGCGCTACCAATGATGATAACTAAACTAAACCAATGATTATAATACGGCGGGGTTGGAGGGCGCACTGCGCCACCAATGTTTTTAGTACTTGGGAAAGTGGGGGGGGGGGGGCGCACTGCGCCACCAATGAAGATAAGTAACCTTTTAATACAAATACAGGAGGCGGGTGCCGACGGCAGAATCACATAGCCGGCACACGACCTCTATGATAGGGCGCTTCGATCCGCGGCAGTTAACCCTCATGTGCAGCACCCTGTCATAAAGGTTAGGTACCGGCTATGTGATTCTGCCAGGACTAAAAACATTGGTGGCGCAGTGCGCCCTCCAACCCCGGCGTATTATAATCATTTGTGGAAGAGGCCACAGGGTCCCCTCCCCTCCTCCTCATTGGTGGTGCAGTGGCAGCTTCTGATGAAAGCCCCAGCAGTGTAATCCTAGGGGCTCCGATCGGTTACCATGGCAGCCAGGACGCTACTGAAGCCCTAGCTGCCATGGCAATCTCCTTGCTGCTGTGTGTACTATGCACAGAGCAGCAGGGACAGTGTGAAGTCCTATTCACCCTAATAGAGATCTATTAGGGTGAATAGGACAAGGGATCAAAAGATCCCAGGTTGTAGCCCCTAAGGGGACTCATAGTTATTAAATAAAAAATAAATAAAAAAAGACACCAAAATATTAAGTTTAAATCCCCCCTTTCCCAATTTTACATATAAAATATATAAACAATAAATAAATAACATATTTCATATTGCCACACCCAAAAAAGTGTGAAACTTTAAAATATAAAAAAACATCTCCTATGAGGTGAACGCTGTAACAGAAAAAATAAAAACCGCGCAATTCACGATTTTTTAGTCACCTTGTCCCCCCAAAAAATAGGATCGGACTGTTCGATTATGGGCCGGACGTTCCATAAAATGCGGAATGCAGGCTGCTTTTCTGGTGTTTTATTTTTTTCGCGTGGTATCGAATGGTATCGAGTATCGCAATACTTTTTTATGGTATCGAAACCGAATCAAAATTTTGGTATCGCAACAACCCTAATTATTCCTACATTTACTTATTCCTACATCAGCTGTAAACTAAGATATGTAATTCAATACCAATAAGATGGAAGCCTTTATTATTCCACTGCCAGCGTGCCAACCAATACCATCTAGTCTGCACCCCTTAGGGGGCCAGGTCTTAATGATGACCATCCTTATCTTTTGCTGGCTTTACTATTTCTAAATCATCTTTCAAAGTCTCGGTGTCTTAGAAAAGTCAGCAAGATGCAGAGAGAGGAGGAGCTGGATCTTCCTGATGACATATTCTCATCCATATTAGATGATGTGAAAATGGAGGAAAAGCAGATGGCAGAAGAAGGGCTGTAGGGCAGGAGAGCGCTGGCATTGGAGAAGTGGGTACAGCCCCTGTTTAAGGCCTCATGCACACGGCCGTTGTTTGGGTCCGCATCCGAGCCACCATTTTGGCGGCTCGGATGCAGACCCATTCACTTCAATGTGGCCACAAAAGACGCGGACAGCACTCCGTGTGCTGTCCGCATCCGTTGCTCCGTTCCGTGGCCCTGCAAAAAAAATAGAACATGTCCTATTCTTGTCCGTTTTGCGGACAAGAATAGGCATTTCTACAATGGGCCGCCCCTTCCGTTCCTCAAATTGCGGAAGGCACACGGGCAGCTTCCGTTTTTTTGCGGATCCGCGGTTTGCGGACTGCAAAAAACGGAACGGTCGTGTGCATGAGGCCTAAAGGTGAGTTAAAGGTGCCGTTTGGCCATTAACAATGAAGACCAACTATACAGTGAAGGGCAGCTGCAGGTTAATTGGCTGTGTGTCTCTTCACCGCAGCATAGCCACAACCTGCCCTCAGCACGGCCGCTCCGTGTGGCCTAGGTATACCTGATTTATAGCTTTTGTTGATTCGTAACAAATTGAATTTCTTGTCAAACTTTGGCGAAGCTACCAAATAGAATTTTCAAAACTTTGCTCATCTCTAGTCATCAATATAGGAAACTGGCGAAGCCATTTAAATTCTATTTAAGTATTTACTACAGTATTTTACCATAGCCAAACTAACTATCCATTAAACTATATTTCTGTATGATGAGCTACAATAGTAACAGACATAGGCAAATGTATGAAGTAATACACAAATTACAGGTTGACAATAACAACAATGTACAAGCCATTGACCAAAACAATGTAAATATACTTACATGAATGTAATGCTGTTGTTATTTTTCAGAAAAAGACTGATAAAGGGGAAAAAGCACAGTATGTTATACAGTCTCTGCCATGATTTTCCCATTTTTAGGCCTAATGCACACGACAGTATTTTTTCACGGTCCGCAAAACGGGGTTCCGTGATCTGTGTCCTTTTTTTTTTTTTCCGTGTGTCTTCCTTGATTTTTGGAAGATCACCAGACAAGAAAAATTTAAAAAAAATCTAAGTCAAGTTTGCCTTGAAAATGATAGGAAAAAAACGGACACGGATCACAATCTTGTGTGCCTCCGTGTTTTTTCACGGACCCATTGACTTGAATGGGTCCGCGAACGTTGTCCGTGAAAAAAATAGGACAGGTCATATTTTTTTCACGGACTGGAAACACGGATCACGGACGCGGATGACAAACGGTGCATTTTCCGAGTTTTCAACGGACCCATTGAAAGTCAATGGTTCCGCAGAAAATCACGGAAAATGAAACAACGGACACGGAACCCAACAACGGTCGTGTGCATGAGGCCTTATACTGTTCATCACTGGCATACAAAATATATTTATAGTACATATTGTGATAGTTCTGGTTGTACTAGAGATGAGCCAACTTCTTGAAATTTGTTTTCTGTCTGATTTGCCGAATTTTTAACATTAAAATGGCGCTGGCGCTGTTTTTGCGCAATTTCTCCAAAATCAATTGCCAAAACTTCGGATTTGTTTGGCAGATTCAGTTTTGTGAAATTCGTAAAAAGTGAGATTGGTTTAGAATTAATTTGCTTTTCTCTAGGATATACTAAATATGTGAGTGTTAGGGCTCATGCACACGACCGTTGTTGTTTTGCGGTCCGTTTTTCACGGATCTGTTGTTCAGTATCTGAGTTTTTTTTCCCTCTGATTTAAGTCCTCTTCGTTTTCCGTTATTGCACAAAACATATCCGTATAGCATTTCTACAGTATGGATCCTCAAAATACGGATGAAATACAGATGACATCCAGATGTGTTCCGTGTGCGTTCCATATTTTTTGCGGAGCCATTGACTTGAATGGGGCCTCGGACCATGATTTGCGGACAATGATAGGATATGCACTACTTTTTTACGGAAACGGAATGCACACTGAGTAATTTCAGTATTTTCTACAGCCCCATTGAAGTGAATGGTTCCGCATACGGTCAGCAAAAAAAAACGGAACAAAAGCGAAAAGAAAATACGTTCGTGTGCATGAGCCCATATTGTCTTTCTGCTTCCGTTCCGGTTTTTTTGTGGACCGTATGCGGAACCATTCACTTCAATCGGGCTGTAGAAAATACAGAAGTTACTCCGTGTGCATTCCGTTTCTGTTTGTCCGCATGGCTGTTCTGCAAAAAAGTAGAGCATGTCCTATTATTGTCCGCAAATCACGGTCCGAGGCCCCATTCAATTCAATGGATCCGCAAAAAATACGGAACGCACATGGAACACATTTGTGTGTCATCCGTATTTTGCGGATCCATACTGTAGAAATGCTATGCCCAGCCCATATTGCTCATGTGTTTGTTGATTAATAAGTTACTGTTTCTGTATACGATCCGCAAAAAATTGATCAAATACGGAAACCATACTGATATGTTTTGTGCAATAACGGAACAAAAGAGGACTTAAATCAGAGGGGAAAAAAACTCAGATACTGAACAACGGATCTGTGAAAAACGGACCGTAAAACAACGTTCGTGTGCATGAGCCCTTATACATGATATTGTCATATTTTTAATTCATTGCTTAATATTTTTTTTAAATATAAAATTTCAATTTTATTGCAATATACTTGTACACCTGTAAGCGAGTATATTGTGTCTATGTGTAGGCTTTTAAAAATGACAGCCCAAGGGACCATTATTTGGCCCCGGGCAATCTCCATAGCGGCACCAGCTCCAGCAATCATGTAGTTGCAGCTGGTGATCATTGCTACAAGAGGGTTCAACTTGCCACAATTAGGCGTGATCCTGGCACTGAAAGGGTTAACTGCCAAGATCTGAGATTTCTCTAGTCCTAGTAGTTGTAGTGTTATATGGCTCTGTATTAGGTCTCTTTCACACGAGCGTGTCCGCATAAGGTCCGGATGCGTTGCGGCAAACCCGCGCAAGTAGGTACGCAATTGCAGTCAGTTTTGACTGCGATTGCGTTCCGTTGTTCAGTTTTTATCGCGCGGATGCAATGCGTTTTGCACGCGCGTGATAAAAAACTGAATGTGGTACCCAGACCCGAACTTCTTCACAGAAGTTCAGGTTTGGGTTCAAGGTTGTGTAGATTGTATTATTTCCCCTTATAACATGGTTATAAGGGAAAATAATAGCATTCTGAATACAGAATGCATAGTACAATAGGGCTGGAGGGGTTAAAAAAAAAATAATAATAATTTAACTCACCTTAATCCACTTGTTCGCGCAGCCGGCATCTCACTGCGCTCATCACATGGTCCATCACATGATCTTTTGCCATGGTGATGGATCATGTGACGGACCATGTGATAATCGCAGTGACGTCATCAAGGTCCTTTTACTCACAGATGAAGACGGAAGAGATGCCGGCTGTGCGAACAAGTGGATTAAGGTGAGTTCAATTATTTTTTCTTTTTTTTAAACCCCTCCAGCCCTATTGTACTATGCATTCTGTATTCAGAATGCTATTATTTTCCCTTATAACCATGTTATAAGGGAAAATAATAAAGATCGGGTCCCCATCCCGATCATCTCCTAGCAACCGTGCGTGAAAATCGCACCGCATCCGCACTTGCTTGCACATGCGTGCGATTTTCATGCACCCCCATTCACTTCTATGGGGCCTACGTTGTGTGAAAAACGCACAAAATAGAGCTTGCTGCGATTTTCACGCAACGCACAAGTGATGCGTGAAAATCACCGCTCATGTGCACAGCCCCATAGAAATTAATGGGTCCGGATTCAGTGCGGGTGCAATGCGTTCACCTCACGCATTGCACCCACGCGGAAAACTCGCCCGTGTGAAAGGGGCCTTACAGCTATCCTCCTCCTGCCAATGATCGCACTGCCTGTGTCCACACGATCACTTAGACACAGCAGTATGTCACAACGGCCTGCTACATAATTAGCTGGAACCCTCTGCACATATCAACTCTGGTTTGGATCCATGTCATTTTGAAAGCTTTTTATTAGATTCTTACAGCCTCTTGTGTTCTTAGTAAGGCCTATATTATACAATTCACTGAATGCCCATAGGCCAGACCACCAATTTATAGTACTGTAAGTATATTATCACGTCAAACGACTGTATTGCCAGTATGAATTTGTTTACACTAGCGTTTTGCTGACGTGTCAGGGTTTCTAGTAATTTTGATGGCGGCCATGGCACTAGTGTGAACATTTACATGGGCGATGCATAGGACAATAATTGAAAACAAACTGTTTGTCCCCGATTGTTGCCCATTTGTTCAGCTGCGTTTACATGCAGCAATCATTCCCTCTGTAAAGTGATGAACAATCGCTTCTGCGATCGTTCGTCCCCATGCAGATTTATCTCTATTATTTAGCCAGGGCAATGTGCTGCCAACTACAAGATGATTTTAGGTGCTGCATGAAAGACTTGATCACCAACCGAATAAGTGTTTGCTTGTTCATTTGGTGACTGGCGGCACTTTTTCTTCATGAAGCAATTATCGGGAATGAGATTTCATATGAACATTTGTCACTGATAATTTTCCTGATCTTTGGCCTGTGTAAAAGAGCCCCAATATTTATTTATTTATTTTCCTCACTTATATAGCGCCGACAAAAATAATAATTACTCGCTTTCCCCATCGGGGCTCAAAATCCAAATTATCAGTACCCTACACAACCCTACCGAAAACATTTTAAAAAGGCAATTAGCGATGTCACTTACTTTTTAAGTATATGTTCTGCCAATGCACAATCCTGTAAACAGAGTCATAAACATGTAAGCTGATTATAATTGCACTGAATACATTTTATGGATGCACAATCATGTTTTTTTGGTATAAGGAATTCGCAGTACACAATGGCTCAGTGATTGATGAATTTTTTGATCACATGAAGAAAAAAAAAAACACATATGCTGCATTCACTTTAGCATTGCTTTGTACATTCACAGCATTTTGGTCAATCCCGGATCTCTCTGAGTTGTATCTGGTATAGAAGAGGCAGTAGGACCCTATGCCTTATACATAAAGACTAGTCTAGTCCTTTACATTCTTGGTAGGCCTTTAGCCAATAAATATTGATAACATTTTTGGTCTAAGTTGACTTAGACTGATGTAAAGTAGAACTGGCTTATTTGCCCAGATCAACCAATCAGATTCCTATCAAAAATGAAAGGTGGAATCTGATTAGTTGAGATGGGCAACTAAGCCAGTTCTACTGTTCATCAGTCTAAGTCAACTTAGACCAAACATTTTACCAATATTTATTGGCTAAAGGCTTATTTATTGGCTTTGATAAATGACCCCACTGGTCTCTTGAACGGGTTTTCCAGGTTTTGTATATTGATGTCTAATAAGACACCCCACACCACCACTATCAGCCATTCCAAAGTAGCTCTGCCCATTGTGTTGTAGACAGAACTGGTAGCTGCAGCACTGCTCCTATTCACTTAAATGGGAGCAGTGCTGCAGTAACCAACTTTGTTCACTAGACAATGGACGGAGCTGTGTAGTTCTGGTCTTGCGCCTACTTAGGGATTTCAGAGCAGCTGATCAGGGAAGTTTGGGATATCAGTCCACCTCAATAAGATATTGATAGCCAGTCCTCCTGACGATAGGCTATCAATATAAAATCCTAGACAACC
The DNA here is from genome assembly GCF_905171765.1 of Bufo bufo. Classification (NCBI taxonomy): domain Eukaryota; kingdom Metazoa; phylum Chordata; class Amphibia; order Anura; family Bufonidae; genus Bufo; species Bufo bufo. The sequence goes on along the minus strand of NC_053391.1, from coordinate 145,550,067 downwards.
ACCATAGTGATCAAACATAGGTCTGGTTTTTCATGGAATCAGCAATCTGAAATTTGGCTGACAAATATTTTAGGTATATTACACCTAAAACCATCCTGAATGTGACTGTATCAATACTTAAAATATAAGCCAATATTATTAATACACACAGTCAAGTCATATTAATATTATGACCACCAGCTAATAGCCAAAGTAACCGCCGTCTGCCGCACGGACAGCAGCTATATCGGCTGGCAGTGACTTAATAAGGTCCTGGTGGGTTTTCAAAGGTATCTGGTGCCATGCTTATTGCAGTGCATCCCACAGGTGCTGGAGGGTGCATGGGGAATCCATAGAGTGAACATGACGATCAAGGTGGTCCCACAGATGCTCAATTGAGTTTAAGTCCGGGGAATTAGTGGGCCGGGGTAGAACTTGGAAGTCTTGCCCATGCTTTTCCGACCAGTGTTGGACATTTCTAGCCATATGATCATCTTGCCGGAAGATCCCATCGGCCCCAGAGAAGACAATCGGCATGTATGGGTGTACGTGATCTGCAAGGATGGATTCATACCCACATCGGTTGAGAGTGCTTTACACATGGATGAGTGAGCCCAGAGAATGCCATGAAAACAATCCCTAGATCACAATGCTGCCACCAGCATGTTTGTTCTCTGATGTTTCTTACCTGACATGCCAATGTCCATCCGTTCAATGAAGCAGAAAATGTGACTCATTGGAGAAGGCAACCCAATTAGTGAAGGTCCAATTCCAATACTGCTACAAAAATGTAAGCCTTTTCGGAGCCCCATATACACTAGGGTTCGCTAAACTGTTGTTTTAGACAAGTCTGGTAGCCCACTGGTTCATTTTGGTGGTGAGCTGCTCCACTGTAACACACTAGTGCAACCTCGCACACCTTTGTAGCCAACGTTCACCTTTCACATCAATGGCACGTGGTGTTCTGCAGTTTCCATGTCACTTATTCACAATGGTTCCATTTGTCCATTCACAACACACTTTCTAGCAGCACACAAACAGTTCACAAACTGCATAGCTTCAAAAATACTGCCACCCTTGGCCTGGAAGCCAATAATCATCCCTAATCGCCCCTTTTACCCATGACAGCAATGAGGGCTATGTGGTAAGACAGCCTATCACACACCTTATATACCACTAAGCCAGCTCGCAACAAGTGACTTCCTTCATGAGCTACAAGCTGCCGACATCGAAGTAGGAAGTGGTCATGATAATGTGACTTGACTGTGTATATTAATCTTAATTATATAAACACAGCAATAAGAATTGAATTAAAAATGTCCATCCCAATCAGCTGTCTGAAGAGGCCACGGCACCTGGTAACAACTGATCGTGGGGTTGCCAGGTGTCTGAACCCCGCTGATCTGATATTGATGAGCTACCCATAGGATAGCTCTTCAATATCAGAATCTCGGAAAACCCCTTTAAAGGGGATCTGTCAGCAGCTTTATGCTGCTAGGCTCTAAAAGCTCCAGCACATATTGAGTTCTGATATTCATGACCTCCTGGCTTTCTCATGAAAGGAGCTCATAAATATTCAGGACTCATCAGCATGCACTGGAGCTGTTCAATACCAGATTTTTGCAAAAGAGCGAGTCAATTAAAGAAAGTGACCCAGCATTTTCCTAAGGAGACCTGTCACTAGTTTATGTTGCCCTTAGTTAGTAGTGATGAGCGGCAGGGGTCATATTCGAATTTGTGATATTTCGCAAATATTTTGTAGAATATTCGTCATATATTCGCTATATTCTACATTCTTTTTTTTCATACATTCTTCATTTTTTTTTTTTACGCGAAAATCGGCAAGGTGATGATCGCGTAATATACAGGCGTGGGTCAAAAACGAATATATAGCACTATAGAATATAGTGCTATATATTCGTTTTTTTAGAATATTCGTCATTTTTTCCATCTGAACACATGATTCCTCCCTGCTTCTTGCTTGTGGGCCAATGAATCATTGGCCCACAAGCAAATTAAGCAGGGAGGAATCATGACTTCAGATGGAAAAAATGACGAATATTTAAAAAAACGAATATATAGCACTATATTCAATATATTCGTCATTTTTTTCCATCTGAAGTGAACACATGATTCCTCCCTGCTTCTTGCTTGTAGACCAATGACGTAATTGTCCCACAAGCAAGAAGCAGGGAGGAATCATGTGTTCAGATGGAAAAAACTGACGACTATTTGTCATTCCGAATATATAGCACTATATTCAAAATATTCGCGAATTCTCGAAGTGCCGATATTCGAGATTAAAATTCGCTATTCGAATATTTGCGCTCAACACTATTAGTTAGGACACCATAAAAGTGGTGACAGTCTCCTTTTAATAACAATAAATTGTTGGACAGCATACAGAGCATGGCTTGAGTAACAGTATTGCTAGCATCATGTGAGCATTAATGCCCTACAAGTATATACACAAATGCTACATGGAAAACTCAACTGCTCTGAAACACGCAGTCCAGCATCACAAAATACTTTTCTCACCAGCTTCATTAGGGAATTAGAATACACAATTGGGCTTGTAAATGTTTTTTAGCTACTTATACAATAAAAATGTAACATGATTTACATAAATTGTACACATTCGAAAATATTTGTTGTTTTACAAATTAGTAACCATTACCTGATAAAGGAGTTTTCCAAGACTTTTTAACTGATGACCTATCCTCTGGATAGATCATCCGTATCTGATAGGTGGGGGTCTGACATCCGGGACCCCCGCCTCCTCTCAGCTCACCAAGCACAGTGCCATACATTGTTCAATGGCTGTGCTTGGTATCACAGCTCAGCCCCATTCAGTTCAAAGGGGTTGAGCTGCGCCTAGGCCATGTGACCGATGAATGTGACAATGTGACATTACATGTCCTAGGCAAAGCTGCAGCGAGTAGCGATGCCTTCTCAAACAGCTGATTGGGGTCCCCCACCAACCAGATACTGATTACCTATCAGGGTTGGACAAAAATCTCAGAAAACGCCTTTAATTAGCAACAAATATAAAAAATATGAATTACAAAATCACTTACTTTTTGCAGAATGATCTCATAAGCTGTTAAAAATTAGAAGATACAAATAATTTAGGTTTGTAGCAGTAAAATAGAAAAAAGGTACTAAAAAGATATAACTGAGAGATTTAATAAATAAAAAACTAAATATAAAAACATTCCATAAAAAATATTAACATATCCAGTTTAGGGTACTTTCACACTTGCGTTTGTCTTTTCCAGCATAGAGTTCCGTTCTAGGGGCTCAATACCAGAAAATAACTGATCAGTTTTATCCTAATGTATTCTGAATGGAGAGCAATCGTTTAGGATGCATCAGGATGTCTTCAGTTCAGTCTTTTTGACTGATCAGGATTAAGATAAAACCGCAGCATGCTACAGTTTTATCTCGGGCCCAAAAAACTGAAGACTTGCCTGAATGCCGGCATTTTTTTCCCATAGGAATGTATTAGTGCCGGATACGGCATTTAAAATACAGGAATGCCGGATCCATCCTTACGGTCTGCGCATGCGCAGACCGAAAGTAAAATGAAAAAGATAAATGCCGGATCCGTTTTTCCAGATGACACCGGAAAGACGGATCCGGCATTTCAAAGCATTTTTCTGACTGATCAGGCATTTTTTAGACTGATCAGGATCCTGATCAGTCTTACAAATGCCATCAGTAAGGTCCTGGTAGGTTTTTACAGGTATCTGGTGCCATACTGACTGCAGTCCTCTTAAATACGTGCCCACATTGCTGAGAACAAGGGCAGATCTTTCCTTTATACCTTATCTCTGGAGGGTCCACTCCTGGTTTTGGTCACAATCACTGATGGAAATCACCGACCAAAACACTGACGTGTGAATGAGGCTTAATGCTGGACTTAAGGCTGTATTAAGCCTTATTCACACGTCAGTGTTTTGGTCAGTGATTTCCATCAGTGATTTTGACCAAAACCAGGATTGGAGCCTCCACAGACATAAGGTATAAGGGAAAGATCTGCCCCTGTTCCGTGTTTAGAGCCGCACCTGGTTGTGGCTGAAAATCACTGATGGAAATTACTGAGCTAACACTGATATGTGAATGAGGCTTTACACAGGCGATTATCAGGCAGATCATAGTAACGCTCGTTAGCAATGATCTGCCTGTATAAAGCCTCATTCACATGTCAGGGTTTTGGTCAGTGATTTCCATCAGTAATTCTGAGCCAAAATCAGGATTGTAGCCTCCACAGACATAAGGTATGAGGGTAAGATCAGCGCCTGCTCTGTGTTTTAAAGCCACACCTGGTTTTGGCTCAAAATCACTGATGGAAATCACTGACCGAACACTGACTGTGTGAATAAGACATAATACTGCCGCTGATAACCCGATGACCGAGCAAATGCTTGTTTATCAGGCAATCGTAATCTTTAAGCAAGTTTAAAAAGCATCGCTTGCCGGCAGCAAATCGCGGTGTCTAATCACGATTTGCTGGTGGCAAATAATGATTCTGTATGGGGACGAGCGACGGCATTAGCGATCGCTCCTGCCCATACTTTGGAGGAGATCGCTGCATGTAATAGCGGCGGTCTCCTCCACTGACACGCAGTGATTTGCGGGAAGGAACGCTTCCTTCCAGACAATCGTCTGCCAGATCTGCTGGTCTAATACTAACTTTACACGCTCCAAACAGCAGCCAGTTATAAGGAAGGAAGCGTTCTTTCCTGAAAATTGACTGCTCATTCAGTGGAGATGAAGTGCTGCGATCAGCTCCACAGCAGGGCCGTTTCTACAGCCGGGCGAGGGGTGCAACCGCACGGGGCGCATGTCTCCAGCAAGAAGAGGGGGGCGCCGTGGCCCGTGGGCATCTATTTACTGGCTGGGAGCGCAGCGCAGGCAAAGTTAAAAGTGCTACTACGCTGCGGCTCCATATTGCTAATGGTTCTGGGCCTCTGGCTGCAGGCTCGGCTGTCCTGTAAGCTGTAAGGGGCAGGGCCTGGCAGCATGTCCGGAACGCCCCAAGACCAGTGCGCTGTGCGGGGTGACGTCATAGGCAGCGCTGCTGCGTGCGTCCATTACTTCAGGCGGGAGCAGAAGAGCGAGGCGGATGCCATTTTCTTAGTCTCTCCAGTCTGTCTGCTCAGTCACTCACTGCACTGGCACAGAATCCTCCAGGATTTCAGCCTCCGGTCCTCCACCAGCAGATTCAGTCAGGAAGTGGCACTAGGCTAGCCCAGGCCCCCCAGCAGGTTAGGTACAGTTAAAGAAGTATTAAGTTAAAAACAGACAGTATGGCAGGCCTATATATAGCTGCATAGTACATGTGCATATATATAATTATGCTCAGTGCTTTTGCTGTATATATAATTATACTCAGTCTCAGATGATACTATAGATAATATACTGAGTATAATTATAATTTATATGTACAGTTACAGCGCTGAGCATAATTGTACATATGTACTATTCATATTCAGCTGTATAAGCCTGCTATATATATAATATGGAAAAACGAACTGCACTCCAAAAAATAAATCAAAAAAAGATCATTTATTGACCCTTCTGGTGCAACGTTTCGGCTCTGAACCTAGAGCCTTTCTCAAGCTTGAGAAAGGCTCTAGGTTCAGAGATGAAACGTTGCACCGCATGGGTCAATAAATGATCTTTTTTTGATTTATTTTTTGGAGTGCAGTTCGTTTTTCCATATTATCTTGGGGCTTATGGTCAGTCCCCATTGAACATTGCACCCGCCTAAGCACTTTTGTCCAGTGCCGCCATTTCTCTTATATATATATATATATATATATACATACACATGGATGCTGCATAGCTGACACGTATATTGTCAGTAATAAATATATATATATCAGCTATGCAGCATACCCCCTTAAGGACACAGGGTTTTTTCATTTCATTTTTGCGTTTTTGTTTTGCGCTCTATGCCTTCCAAGAGCCATAACTTTTTTATTTTTCCGTTCACATAGCCATATGAGGGCTTATTTTTTGCGGGACAAGTTGTACTTTCCAACGCCATCATTTAATAATGCATAAGGTGTAGTGGGAAGCGGGAAAAAAATTCCAAATGGGGTGAAATTGCAAAAAAAAAGCAATTTCACCACAGTTTTACGGGTTTCTAAATTACGACGTTTGATTTGCGATAAAACTGACCATTTAGTTTTATTCTACAGGTCAGTACGAATCCGGCGAAACCCAATATGTATAGCTTTTCTTGCGTTTTGATAGTGAAAAAAAATTCACGGTAAGCATTTTTACATAGTGTCATCTTTCCTTTATTCACAGGTTCTTGCTTGTTCTGCATCAGAAGTGGAAACACACAGATCTGCAGCAAGTTAACTACACCATCTGGACAGCACCATCTGAACTACACCATCTGGACAGCACCATCTGAACTACACCATCTGGACAGCACCATCTGAACTACACCATCTGAACTACACCATCTGGACAGCACCATCTGAACTACACCATCTGGACAGCACCATCTGAACTACACCATCTGGATAGCACCATCTGAACTACACCATCTGGACAGCACCATCTGAACTACACCATCTGGACAGCACCATCTGAACTACACCATCTGAACTACACCATCTGGACAGCACCATCTGAACTACACTATCTGGATAGCACCATCTGAACTACACCATCTGAACTACACCATCTGGACAGCACCATCTGGATAGCACCATCTGAACTACACCATCTTAACAGCACCATCTGATACACCATCTGAACTACACCATCTGGACAGCACCATCTGAACTACACCATCTGGACAGCACCATCTGGACAGCACCATCTGAACTACACCAACTGGACTACAGCTGCACAGTAAGAAAATGTCTTTAGAATAAGTTTTGCTCCAGGCACTTTGTAGATAAAGACCAAAATACCTAAAATGGTTGTCCATGATTACAAACTCCACCACCCTCACCTGTAATGAGATATGGATTTGATTGTAACTCAGTTCTATTCAACAGAACTGAGCTAGGCTGCGATACCAGGCACAGGCCATGGGCAGGCAAAATCTTTTCTGGAAAGGAGAGTTGGGTGGTAGCTGAAACTCAGTCTACGGTAAGCATTTTTACATAGTGTCATCTTTCTTTTATTCACAGGTTCTTGCTTGTTCTGCATCAGAAGTGGAAACACACAGATCTGCAGCAAGTTAACTACACCATCTGGACAGCACCATCTGAACTACACCATCTGGACAGCACCATCTGAACTACACCATCTGGACAGCACCATCTGAACTACACCATCTGGACAGCACCATCTGAACTACACCATCTGGACAGCACCATCTGAACTACACCAACTGGACTACAGCTGCGCAGTAAGAAAATGTTTTTAGAATAAGTTTTGCTCCAGGCACTTTGTAGATAAAGACCAAAATACCTAAAATGGTTGTCCATGATTACAAACTCCACCACCCTCACCTGTAATGAGATATGGATTTGATTGTAACTCAGTTCCATTCAACAGAACTGAGCTAGGCTGCGATACCAGGCACAGGCCATGGGCAGGCAAAATCTTTTCTGTTCTGTGTATGCTATGCAACATTGGTTAAGTCATTGTTATTTAATGTTTGGGGGGGGGGCGCTTTTTTAATGTCCGCCCTGTTGGTAAAATAACCTAGAAACTGCCCTGCTCCACAGTATGAGAATGAGCAATGGCTACTGCCATCTCTCATCCTCATCCAACTGCATTTTTTAAAATAATTTAGCTGTCTGCATTAACGATTTAGATGAGCTGATTATTGGGAGCGACTGTCCGTAGGAACATCTCTTCCTGATAATCAGCCCGATCATCAGGCAGTGTAAACCCAGTATTACTGAATTTACTGAAATAATTTACTTAAAAAAGATTACGGTATACACATCTCTGTTATTTCAACACCAAATATTCTGCCCATGATAAAACTATTTATGCTTTTTGCTTTAATATTAAGAACAATCTAGTGATTTGATGCTAGTGGAAAATGTTATTACATTATGTCTGTTCAAATTCATAATATAAAGAATGTACCTGAGCCGTAATCACAACTTGTATTACAAATATCCGAATGCCCTGTAAATAAAAAATTAAGAAAAACATGATTAGAAAGCTAGCAATAAAGCCTCTGGTGTGAAAACCACTCTGTCCCCTCCACTGTACCCTAGGTATGACACCACAAAGAATGTGAGCTTTAGAAAACTTTTATTCTTGGTGAAACATTAAAATAAAATATGTGGAAACATTTCCAGAATGATCTTAGATACTGACAGACCCACCCCCCACTCACAACTCAGGATTCGCTAAGTACCCGACTCTTCACCCATCCCAGGAGCATCCACTACTCAATACCCTTATAATGTAATCCGCTCTATACTCAAGCTGGCAGAGTCCACTACTCAATACACATCTCCCTGTAGCAGAGGAGTAGGGTGGGAAGAGGGATACTGAGTAGTGGACGCGTGTCTAAGGCCTCCTGCACATGACCGTATGTTTTTTTTCAGTGTTTTGCGGTCCGTTTTTCACGGATCCGTTGTTCCGTTTTTTCTTTCCGTTGTGTTTCCGTTTTTCCATATGGCATATACAGTATACAGTAATTACATAGAAAAAATTGGGCTGGGCATAAAATTTTCAATAGATGGTTCCGCAAAAAAGAAACGGATACGGAAGACATATGTACATATGTACATTCCGTATGTGTTCCGTTTTTTTTGCAGACCCATTGACTTGAATGGAGCCACGGAACGTGATTTGCGGGCAATAATAGGACATGTTCTATCTTTCAACGGAACGGAAATACAGAAATGGAATGCATACGGAGTACATTCCGTTTTTTTGCGGAACCATTAAAATTAATGGTTCTGTATACGTCCGCATACAGACCGCAAAAAACGGCTCGTAAACGGGAAAAAAAGACGGTCGTGTCCAGTAGGCCTAAAGCAAACCTTTTCAGAGCTCAGCTTTCATTTCTTAAACTGCTCTGGTAAAATGAAAGCTGTGCTGTGATTGGTTGTTAAGGGCAACAAAAAGTTTTTCTTTTAGACAGTTTTGATAAATCTGCTTCACTAAATACAGTTTCCATGTAAAACAGCACATTCATAAGAATTGTCCATGCAGGGAGATGAGAGGAAGGCTGAGAAGCTGCACTACAATTACCTCCATGTATATTTGCTTCAACCTGGCACTGATTAGCACTGAAATGGTTACTCCATGTGATTGTGTCAGCCAATCAGAGAAGAAGTGAGTCACTGGCAACATGGCTTGCTACATACAGCTCATATGGGGAGGCTGGAGTAGTAGTGGTGCAGTTGAGTACCTGAGTACCGCATCATCACACAAAGAAAAACTATAATTTTGTGGGTCTTTAATATTATGAAACACTGAATGCATGTAGAACAGTTTCTACACAAATTTAGTAACTACCTTACAAAAATGGTGACCTTATAGTTCCATGTACCCTGTAACATATATTGACTGTGGTGTACAATTAGTAGTATCTAATTAGTTATGGTAACAGATACAGCGGCAAGAATGCCAGGAAATCTTCTGTATGACCTCTCACTGCTAGAAAAGCTGATGCTACTGAAATGCAATCCACTTGGTGCTGGAATATAACATTCATTTCTAGCAAACACGTTTTTTTTTTCATGGGTGGTGTATAATGTTTTACTACCAGAAAATTTAGACAAGCACATTCATAATCGCAGATGCATATCCATAAAGCTAAACATGCAGGAAGCAAACAAAAAAAGGTAAGGCAGCACAACATTTCACATACAAACAATAAAACTGAGGGTAGCTGCCTCTTTTAGGGTACTTTCACACTAGCGTTATTCTTTTCTGGTATTGAAATCCGGTAAAGTGTCTCAATAACGGAAAAAAAACACATCAGTTTTGTCCCAATGCATTCTGAATGGAAAGCAATCCGTTCAGAATGCATCAGGATGTCTTTCGTTCCGTCCCTTGTACGGTCTTTGACCGGACAAAATACCCCAACATGCTGCAGTATTTTTTCCTGCCAAAATCTTGGAACACTACTGCATTAATTTCCAATGAAATGTATTCATGCCGGATCCGGTATCAAGTGTTCCGGAAATTGCTGCATCACCGGATCCGGTTATCCGGTCTGCGCTTGCGCAGTTCTTTCTAGCTTTGAAAAATATTTAATACTGGATCCTTTATTTCGGATGATACCAGAAAGACAGATCCGGTATTTCAATGCATAAGTCTAACGGATTTCAATGCATAACTCTAACGGATCAGGATCCGGAAAAAAAAGATATATTCGTTTGCATACGGATTTCCGGATCCAGCAGGCAGTTCCGGCAACGGAACTGCCTGCCAGATTCTTCTAACGCTAGTGTGAAAGTACCCTTGGATTAAGCACTCCCCGCCCATCTGCCTGGGGCTTCTGAGCAGAGTATATATGTAGCTGGTTCCTACACTGCCCTGAATTTGTAGGATTAGGTAAGTCCAAGAGAGGCGGTTTGTTAGTGTTAGGTACCCATCTGCGGAAGCCACCTTGACGCCTGGTAGATGGGCCCGACACACGTTTGATCAAAAATGTGCGCAAAGAGTATCTATTTTTTTCATTTATAGTAGGTATAATACCACTTTAAGTTAGAATGATCCTTATTTCTTAGTTTTATTGTTTGAATGTGAAATGTTGTGCTGCCATACCTTTTTATGTTTTATGTTTCAGCATTTGTTACTGATTTGAATTAAATACACCAGATCTTGCTTAATTTTGAACGACTGAATGCAATACAAGTATTGTGAAATAATTACATCAATTCTTTGTAATTCCTGTATGAAATCACTACTGGGAATACTAACCCCATACAAGCAAGTCAGATCAACTGACTATAGTCTCATTGTTGGCTAGGTGACTGGAATTTGCAGGCATCTGATTCTAATAGTACCAATGTGGTGCATGTAGAGAAACCATGTCTGATATAATACATCAGCACTAATGAGCAACCACTCTAGTACAAGGAAGGATCCATAATATTGTTGTAGACATGAAAGCACCACTGCACTCTGGTGTAACCATTAAAGGGAACTTTATAAATGTGCCCTACTACGTGACAACAGCACAATGCTGACCAAGTTTTGAACAACCCCTCACAAAGTCATTGCTTTCCTGCAGCCACCACAAGGGGGAGTAATAAAGATTTTTACAGCCCTGATCAGTTCAATGAGCTACCCCTAGTGAGAGTTGTATCACGTGATTCAGTGACTGTGTAAATTGAGTTTTCCAGGAGTAGACTATTGATGACCAATCCTCAGGACAGCTCATCAGTATCTGATCAGTGGGGTTCCGACACTCAGCACCGCCACGGATTACCTGTTTGAAGAGGCCGTGGGAAGTGCTGCAGCCTCCTCACAGCATACCAATCATAGCACCATCTATTGTATAGTGGCTGGACCTGATATTGCAGTCCAGGCCAATTCACTTGAATTGTATTGAGCGAAGCCTAGGTCACATGACCAATCACTGGCCTAGGAAGAGTCCTCAGCGCACCCCAGTAGATAGGTCAAAATATTCTATTCCATGAAAACCCCTTTAAGGAGTTGTCTAACATCACCAGATAAAGTTATTACTGTTTTCCAAATGTGAAATAAATATATTGATACTTAAAATTTCTAACATGTCTAGGGTTTCTGTCTCATTTCATTAGCTAAGACCCCTTATCTGTCTCATTAGCTATTGCTTAGCTACCTAAGCCACGCAGTGTGACACACAGGGAGGAAGAAGTTCTCCCTGTGTCAAAACATCACAGTGTTACAAAGGCCGTCACCACTGTTATGCTTACTTTACCCAGTTGCCCAGACCCACCTCCTACTGTCTTCTTCCCCATTGGTCTGGCCACTGCATCTGCTCTGTTCCTCCACACAGGCTGCGGCACCCTTATATATACCAGCCAATGGCTGGCTATCCTAGGGTACTTAAGTCTCCCCTGTGGGAGGTTGCCTGCGCAATAAAGTTAACTAGCTTGCTAGTTCTCTGCAAAGTTGTGCTGTATTCTGCTGTCTGACTGTGTACTGACTGTCTGCCCCTTTACTGGAATCTTACCCTCCTTTGCTTGACCTGACATGTGCCTGACCTCTGCATTGACCCCTCGCTGCCTGCCCTGATCTCGGACTACTAACCGTTGAGCACATACTCCGCCAGCCCTAACCTTGGCCTGTCCTCATGATTTTGCCTCATGGGTCAGCTGTCAATCCCATAGAGACTACTTCAGGAGGTAGCGGCATGGTGGTTCTCCTGCAGCGAAGTCCAGATCCCTGTATAGATGTTAAAAGGTGAATACCAGGGGATGGCCAGGATAATGCCATTAGGTTTAGCCCAAAGTCAGATCTGTTGGTTGACATAGTGGTTCCACACCCACTGCTGTTATACACACAGTTTCACTTCCAGGACCATGTGGACATGAACTGATGTCAGACTGTCCATGCAGTTTAGGAAATTAAGAGTACGTTTCTAAATATTTATATTTGAAAAATGATAATGAAGGTTTCCAGTATCTGACAACCCCTTTAGACTATTCTTAGTTTTGCTATGGGGTCCTGTGATTTCTGTCTATATCTCTGGTGCAAACCGTTAGATTTTAGTCACTAGAAGTTTACTAAACCAGATGTGTTGATGCTGGATCAACTCTAGCTCCTATTTTGAATTGGGATTCATGGGTTTTCTAGTTACATGTTTAATATCTGTGAAATAAGCACTTACAGTTCTGAAATGCTTCAGTGTCATTGAAGGAACAATTCATACTTTCTGTAACAGTAAAAATAAAAACAAATTAATACAATATTAGAACAGTCTGATTCAAAGTAATAACATGAAACATGGCTATTTACTTATGTATAATTCCTGTCAGAATACTTACCCAGGTTCACTCTAGTGTTTTTAAGCAAACTAGATATTTTGTGGAGAGGTAATTTATTGGTATACGATAATACAATATGGCTACCTGTTGTCAGATTCTTTGACACAGTATTGGATGTCATTGTAAATATGTAATTGCTTAAAACTAAAGAAAGACAAATCATACAATTGTATGTAATATGACATTAATTCCTTGAGCAGCAGGCCAAATTTTGTTCTTGCGTTATCTTTTTTTCCTTTCTACCTCCCAAAAGCCACCATTTTATTTACATTTTTGTTGACTATTGAGGGCCTATTTTTTGTTATAACAAGTTATATTTTTAATGACACCATTTAATTTAACATATCTTGTATTGGAATACAGTAAAAAATTATTTGTGTGGTAAAATTGAACCCCCCCCCCAATTATGTCAAGGTTTTTTGGGTTTTGATAGTTCAGCACTCACTGTGTGGTTAAAATGACATGACATCCTTATTCTGTGGGACAGTACAATGATGACCATACCAAATCTGCATGTTTTTACTAATTAAAATTAAACCTCTGAAAAAATAAACACGTTCACCGTGCATAACTTTTTTTAAATTTATTTTAACAGTGATACCTATTATGTTTATTTTTTTATTGTGTAGAATTGGGAAAGGAGGTAATTAGAATTTTTTCATTTTTGCTTTTTCATTTAAAAAAAATATTTTTTACACTAACTTTTAGTCCACGTAGGGACTAAACATCTCCTTAACGCATGGCATAATAATTCTGTGCATGTTTTTATCATAATGTTATGTGAAATAACTCCTGTTTAATGCTATGCATCAGAAAGTGTGCCTTCAATTACAATAATTTTTAAAGAAATCAGATAAATGTCTGTTAACATTTTGTTACTATGCTTAAGGCCTCTTTCACACTACAGTATGTCCATTTCAGTGTTTTGCGTTCCGTTTTTAACGGATCCGTTGTTCCGTTTTTTTGGTTCCGTTGTGTTTCCGTTCCGTCGTTCCGTTCCGTTTTTCCGTATGGCATCAACAGTATACAGTAATTACATTGGAAAAATTGGGCTGGCCATAACATTTTCAATAGATGGTTCAGAAAAAACGGAACGGAAACGGAAGACATACGGATGCATTTCCGTATGTGTTCCGTTTTTTTTGCGGACCCATTGACTTGAATGGAGCCACGGACCGTGATTTGCGGGCAATAATAAGACATGATCTATCTTTCAACGGAACGGAAAAACGGAAATACGGAAACGGAATGCATACGGAACACATTCCGTTTTTTTTGCGGAACCATTGAAATGAATGGTTCCGTATACGGACCGTATACGGAACGCAAAAAACGGACCGCAAAACGGAAAAAAAAAACGGTAGTGTGAAAGAGGCCTTAAGGGAATGTGATTATGGGGCAGCCATCTTGCTTGGGATGATGTCAAAGGGGTTATCCAATCCCTATAATGACCACCAGAATGCTCGGGCCCTCCTCTAGAGCATACTTACTAGCTCCCCGGCACCCGCGTCCCTCCAGATCGCTGCACGGCCGCCGCCCGTCATTGTATCTCCCTGTCACACCGATCAAAACATCTGGCGACAGCAGGAGCAGCCATAAGCAGGTCGTGATGGTGACCAGCCTCCCTAACATCGCGGGTGATGCTAGGGAGCCAGGTCACCGCAGCGGCCTGCTATTGGCTGCTCCCCCCCCCTTCCCCCGTTGCCGGATGTTTTGATCCACACAACGGGGAGATACAGCTGTGGGTGTGCAGCCATCCGGAGGGACGCAGGTGCTGGGAAGCAGGTAAGTATGCTCTAGAGAAAGGGCCCGAGCATTCTTCCTTGCTTCAAGTCAAGGTAACCATGCCCCCTAACCGTCCCCTCTTGCCAGAGAGTGACAGCCTGAAGTGCGGCCGCGATTCGCAGGCTGTCACTCTCAGGCAAGAGGGGACGGTTAGGGGGCATGGTTACCTTGACTTGAAGCAAGGAGGCCGCTGCCCCCTTGACTTCAAGCTGGCCGCACTATAGCGCTGATGGAGAATAAAACTGCGTTTTTTGAACATATGCAGCATCGGACAACAGGATGAAGCATATGATTATTAACAGGCTGCGGGCTACTATGAGGTACTGCTGGCGGGTGTAGATGCATTTTTGAGGTGATAGGTTCCCTATAAACATATGTTTAACATAAAAACTTGATTTAAACAATAAGTAATTTTCAAATGACACATTCCCTTTAATCAAACTTCAAAGCAGCCTTACCACCCAGCACAGATTGTCAGAAATGGGAAGCTAATTAATCTATCAGTATACTGCCAAAACCCGCACAAACACTGGGCCAAAGCCGGAAACGGTTTAAAAAAAATGAGAAACAGCAATTTTTAACCTTTTTCTATATATGGTTAAAAGTTAATAGGTGCAGGTTGTACTATGGCCATGCCTGTACTCCTGAAAACAAAGTATAGGCTGACTATCTAACTACATTATATATAGTTAATACAACACTTGCACTTATAAATGTATACTTTTAAATACATTAACATTAAAAGAAAAATTCATTGCACTGGACTTAGAGATAAAATAGGGATAGCCATAACTGATCCCCTTGAGCACCGGTTTCTATGTGAAATATTTTCTCTTCTTCTTTTTTTCTCATTTGAAATCTTTTTCTAGATTCCCAGTGTCTAAATACTTGCATTTCCTGCTTCTGCCCTGTAGCTGTTTGTCTGTAGGTGATGCCATTCTAAATCAAGAAGCAAATTGTGAGGCCGGAGACAACAGTGGCCTTGGCTTGTCCTCAGGAAAAGGAAGTAGTGTTTGGAAGTGGATGCTGCGCACACTGCTGTTCTTGGTGGTGAGTAGTTTGCCTGCACCTTCTATTACTGTTACGTATTTCCCTTTTTATCAGGTTAATGTTCTTGCAGCTCATAGCTTATGTCATCAAGATATTATGACATGTTCTAGATGATTCCTAATAGTATAAGAATATTAGTACCTCTAAAGGAAGACTATCACTGTCATCAGTTTACTATTTAATACTGCAGCTCTGGCATAGTTCTAATACAGTATCTATGAGAAAACTAGTCCTTTGTGATTTCATAAATGTAGTCAGCCCCTCATAGTGTCTCCGTGCAGGTTTTACGTACTCCTGGGACACCACTTGCCTGTTGCCCAGAGTAGAATGTGCTTACCAGTCGTTATTTGGCCGAACTCAGATGTAACGTATGCATGCTGAGACGTTACGCCACTACTCCAACTGCTGCTCCCTGTGAGAAGCAAAAATAGGTTTGAAACAAAAGAAAACATTGGAAAATGACTAAAATAACAATATATTCACAGTGTACTCTCTATTGACATACATTGACAACAAAATGCAGTTTTATCTTGTTATAATCATTAATAAATCTAAAAACTTCCCAAAGACGTTAAAATAATAAAGATAATTTGCTAACATTATTTTAACCATTAAACAATTCAATCAATTTTATTCAATTCTAAACAAACTAAATTTGTTACGAATTTTCCAAAAACGTAAATTTCCAACGATTCCCACATTTTTGGGATTTGTCCCGCACAAATTTATCAAAATGGCATCCACCGTTTCACATATCAGAATACAGGGAGTAAGAGAATAGAAGAACCACATGACCCCGTCCTGACGGGCTTGCCCATAATACTTTGTACTGCAGTCAGCCTCAGCCATTTATGAGGGACTATAGCTGTGAGGTCAATGGATCTGCCATGTTTTTCTGGGCCTGTACAGTGGAGGGATAGCACATCTGTTAAGGTCCCTTTACACGTGATGATATACACGCAGATTGTTTGGAAGGAAGCGTTCCTTCCCAACAATCTGCTGATCGCTAGCGGAGGAGACAACTGAATTTACATGCAGCGATCTCCTCTATGCACATTTGGCATCCGTTTGAGCTATTTCCATCTGAGATCCGTTACCTTGGATGGGAAAAAAAATCTTGTGGAAAAAAAAAGAACGGAAAAATAAACGTGATGCGAACTCGCCCTTACTCTTGCTTCATTTCTCTACCAGCATTTAGAACAGAAAACTATATAGCATGTACTGTATATGAGTGCTGTAGAGAGATTATTGCACCAACTCCCATTTCTCAAAATGTAATCTAGCTATAAAACTACATTTAGTATCGCTGTAATCGTACCAACCAGGAAAAGAAAGTTAACATGTCATTTTTACTGCACAGTGAACACCATAAAATGAAACCCATAAAACGATTGCAGAATTGAAATTTTGTTTTCCGGCTCTACCCCACTTACAAAAAACAAAACAAGCTCTCGTAGAGTTACAGAATGTGAATTAAAGAAAATAAAAAGTTATGTCTCTTTGAAGGTAGAGAGTAAAAAAAAACACGAATATTGGCTGCGCCAGGAAGGGGTTAAGTTGCTGTATTTTACCTTTGGGAGAGACATACTAACCATTGGTGACAATTGTGTTTAATGATGATGTCCAAAGTGTGCTGCTTTTGGATGTGCCAAGGGTAAATTCGGTGACTGTAACAGTAAAACAAGAGATACTTCAGTTCAGTGCACGTTACTTGTGGGTTGGGTACGGCATTAGGCCAACTAAACTATGTTGTTGCTGTAAGCCTTATAAATCTATGCCATTATCAAAATACTATAGGGGTAATTTACAGACAGATATACGCCGCACAGATATAGCGCAGGTACTGTCACACCCCATGTTGTGGCAGAATCTACAACTTCTTCCCCGCTCACTAAAAAAGGAGGTGTGGTATGGGCGGGGAAGGCGATCCACCGGTCGCCGGTCTTAATAAATGTGCCCCTATCTAGAGAGAGCTTAGAATACAGAGTCCCTTAGCATAGAATCAGAACTACAAAATGCTTGTGACAATCTAGTTTATACTATTATTTTATACTGCATACTATGTGACAGCAAAGATACTCCCTATAATAGGTTTACCCACACAAATTATGCCCATAGTAAGACAATTAAAAGGGTTGTCTGGCCTTGGAACCCCTGGGCTCCTTCACTGTCCCCCTAATCATAAAAAAACCCACTCACCTGTCTGTGGCACTGCCACTGCTCCATTCTTGGCCACTTTTGGTCCCCACAGGACGAGGAAGTAGCTTGGTCCCGTTTTCAGACCTCAGTGGTCACAGTGGCTTGAATGGGACATCATTGCTGTGGCATCGCTTTCAAGCCCTGTTACCGCTGAAGTCAGTGATTGGCTGCAGCAGTCAGGAGACCATGTCGCTTCCTGGCCCTGCAGGGACAAGAAGCAGCCAGAAAAGGAGCAGCAGTGGGACCATGAACAGGTGAGTGGGGCTTGTATGTCCAGGGGACGACCCCAGGGGTTGTCTGCTCCAAGGCTGGACAACCCCTTTAACAATCTAAATTAGCCTGTATGTGTAGATCTACACACACTTGCTCACATGTAAATTTCATAAAGCTGGCCCTATATATTACATATTGTTAATATGTTGTATTTCCTATGCAAAACTTTCCATATGCTAAAAAAATAAAAAACAGACTGATAGAAGATGCACACGTGTTACCCTGGTCTAAGAACCTACAAGCGACCCTGGGGAAGCCAACCAAAATCACCATAGAAATCCATTTCCCAAACCCAAACCTCTTCTTCATTGATGGAAATTCCCTATAAGATGTTAATGCCCACATGTTACTGGCACTGCCCAGTGATTTCTGTCACAGGAAACCTTTGTGGTGATAATGAATGCTCACAGACCTTTGATGACATTCTAACATGTATGTATGACATGGTCTCAGGAACCCATAGAGGCCAGGCTAATTACACCTTGACCTTCAATTCTGCATGCTACCTATTTGCATTTCATTAAATGCATTAAACGTGTTTTCTACTTACCTCTATGAATTTCTGCACTGATGGTTCACAGGTACTTACCATTAGTTATATTTGTGGTTTCTGAGAATGTATTAGACCCAGTGGTCAGGGTTTTAGTCTCTGTAAAACACAACGGTATATAAAAATGCAGTATATTAAAATAATCTGAAACCACTCTAAGCAAATACCAATACTAACAAGCCTAAGCAAATGCCAAGAAACAGAAATAAAATGGTATTCTCTTCATACCTCTAGTATTCACCCCTGTTCCACCAGTGAATATCCCAGACACCACTGTAAAATTGAGATTAAAAAAAATGAAATTATGTTTCTGTTTTTTTTTATGATTGCAGATTTTTTTATGCTATATCCTGAACATGATTATGGGGGCTGCCATTTTGCCTGAGCTACTGTTAACAGAATTAAGAGATAAGCTTTACAGCAGCCACCATGGTCCATAGACCTCATTGACTTCTACGGGAGAGTTTTCTAGGCACGCTCTGTGACCTGTGCAGAGGTCAGGAGCAAGTAGATAAGCTGTGATATCTCCTATTGTGAATGGTGGATCATGTGTTTGTACCTTTCATTGTAATCCTGCCTGTGATGATTATGAGGTGACTGCTGAAAAGTGATCTGTATGGGCAAAAAAGTGGCGCCTATTATTAGGCTTAGTGGCCAGTGCAAAAACTGCAGGATTTTCGTTTTTTTTTTTTAAACATAGTGACACTGAAAATTAAAAATAACATTCCCAAAATTCTTTAAAATATATTTAGCATAAAAACCTGATTTATACATTTTCTGATGATACATTCCCTTTAAAGGGTTATTCCCATCATTAACATTTATGGTATATCCATAGATTTCCATGGACATATCCAACGTCCACCTGGTGAGGCTGTTTCCATTACCTCTATAGAGAACCACACAGATGTTCTCTGAAGATGTAACAGGCAGATCCACATTTTGGGCCAAACATACTGTGGATTTCTCATAAATGTCTAGGATAAGAACTGGCCTTTGATGCAACCCGAATGTCTTTGGGAAGACAGGGACATGTGTACTATAGCTGTCCATCAGATTCCAGCCCATAGTTGGCGTAGCTTTAGGTTTCTTGCACACAGACAGCACAAGAGCACTAAAAGGCGCATATGCCTCAATCAATGTGGTGCAACGTATTCCAACAGACATTTTACTGACATATGAAACTCCAATCTTGAGTAAATGTGGCCCATAGCCTTGTGTGCCTTGCAGGACTTACATACCTGTAGTGGGGGTGTTTGGTGGTGAAATAGGAGGCACACTAGTAGTGCTGCCTGAAACTGCAGAGAGCAAAGCAAACATACAAACAGCATTGTTAGCTTGAGGCGTGCAGAGGAGGTCATCTCAACAAAAAGTCAGACTTCTGATGTTCCTACTTTATCATTTACAGCTATTGCGTGCTGTCATCACATTTAAATGAGCTGGAGGGCCACAAGTTGGGTATCCATGCTGTAGACTATGTATGAAGCAGCTGTGCTAAACTGAGACTAAACATTGTCTAACGGGACTCTGTCACCACCATCTTGGACTATTATCTGCAGTAATAAATCAATAGTATGGCAGATAAGGAGTCCAAATCCTATTTTTTTTTATTTCTTCTGCCCCTCAAAGTTAGTATTTTTTGCAATATTGGGGTTCTGAGTTCAAATCTAACCAAGGGTGACACATGCATGGAGTTTGTATCTTCTCATCTTTGTGTGTATTCCTCCCCCACTGTGCTGGAATACATTGTCTGGACTGCTGTGCATGTGCACAAGAGTCTTCGCCATTAGTCTTGACAATGTATCAGCAGCAGGGAGCGGCAGGCAGCAGGAACATAAAAACTGTCTTTCTGGACTCCTTATGTGTAGTACTATTCATGTGTTACAGAAGATAATAGTCCAGAATTGTGGCAACAGATACCCTTTAAAACATTACAATAATTGGTATTTTTAGCGTGATCTAAAAGCTGACTTTTTGTTAAATCAAATAAAAGGAGCTTTTTTTTCTAAAAATGATTTTTCAGCATTTTTCATGTCTACTCTAAGGGCAAATATCACACCGGAAAAAAACGTAAAAGATTTGTGACAAAACAATTAAAAAAAAAACGAGTGGTGATCACACCTGAAGTAATATAAATAACTACAAATGCTTGTAACTTTGATGTAAGCACAACCTTAAAGAGGCTCTAACACCAGGATCAACCCTATAAAACCAGACATACTGGCGAGTAGGGCCCGTCATGCTGATTAAAACAATACTTTTCTTTTGTCTATACGATAAATAGCTGCAGAGATATCTGCGTTTAATTCATATGCAAATGAGAAGTTTGAGCACCAGGAGGCG
Organism: Bufo bufo; assembly: GCF_905171765.1. Lineage (NCBI taxonomy): Eukaryota > Metazoa > Chordata > Amphibia > Anura > Bufonidae > Bufo > Bufo bufo. The sequence goes on along the minus strand of NC_053391.1, from coordinate 145,528,959 downwards.
GGGCTGAATCCTTTGAGCACTGCTCTGTAACACCCCCTGTGCTCTGAACACTCCCCCCTTCCTTTGATTGACAGGGGCTAGACATGCTGAGGGCAGAGCTGTGTCCTAGCATCTACATATCATATACTCTATGTACTATAGCTTCACCCCACTGAGATCTGCTCAGAAAGCGAATCTACATATTATTGCTTTATCCACAAGCACAATATATGATTATAAAGACACCAGCAATGTGTGTGTTAGCTTATAAGCACAGAAAAAACATGCACTGCTATGCAGTAAGGCTACTTTCACACTTGCGGCAGAGAGATCCGGCAAGCAGTTCCGTCGCCGGAACTGCCTGCCGGATCAGGCAAAATGTATGCTAACTGATGGCATTAGTAAGACTGATCAGGATCCTGATCAGTCTTAAAAATGCCTGATCAGTCGAAAAAATGCATTGAAATGCCGGATCCGTCTTTCCGGTGTCATCCGGCAAAAACGGATCCGGCATTTATTTTTTCACCTTTTTTTCAGTCTGCGCATGCGCATACCGGAAGGACGGATCCGGCATTCCGGTATTCTGAAAGCCGGATCCGGCACTAATACATTCCTATGGGAAAAAATGCCTGATCCGGCATTCAGGCAAGTCTTCAGTTTTTTTAGCCGGAGATAAAACCGTAGCATGCTACGGTTTTCTCTTTTGCCTGATCAGTCAAAACGACTGAACTGAAGACATCCTGATGCAAACTGAACGGATTACTCTCCATTCAGAATGCATGGGGACATACCTGATCAGTTCTTTTCCGGTATAGAGCCCCTGTGACGGAACTCTATGCCGGAAAAGAACAACGCAAGTGTGAAAGTAGCCTTATGCTATAGCTTTGTGTTAAAGGGAGTCTGTCACCTCCATATGGCCATATACAGCGCTTACATGGCTCTGTAGCACACCTATACAGGATTGTAACGGTACCTTTGTTCTTTTCTTTAGACTTGCACCAGCAGGAAAAAAAGAAGTTTAATTCATATGCAAATGAGCACTCGCATATGCAAATGAGCACTCCTCCCCAGCCTCTTCCTTCGTCCGCCCTCCAAGTCCGGACCTATCCATGAGGCAAGAGACTTGGAGGGCGGGCAAAGGCAGAGACTGCGGAGGAGTAAAGTGAAAAAAAGGCAGAGAAGCCTGGGCACCTACACACTGAACGTCGCCCCTGGGCACTTGCGAGTGCTCATTTGCATATGAATTAAACTTCTTTTTTTCCTGCTGGTGCAAGTCTAAAGAAAAGAACAAAGGTACCGGTACAATCCTGTATAGGTGTGCTACAGAGCCATGTAAGCGCTGTATATGGCCGTATGGAGGTGACAGACTCCCTTTAAGTGCTTGGTTTTACATATAGAGATCCCAGGTTTGAATCCTGGGAGAGACTTCCATAAACTTTTTTTTTCAGTTTTCCCCCCCTCTAATTTAGCCCATAATAAAAGGCTACACTATAATAAATAATATAAATTGATATAATAACAATAAAAGGCCTTACTGTATTCAGAACAATGTTTTGTTTTTGCTTAGAAACCAGCCTAGACACCCATTACAGACACCCAGTGGGGGAGATTCATCAAACTGGTGCAAAGGAAAACAGGCTTAGTTGCCCATAGCAACCAATCAGATTCTACCTTTAATTTTCCAAAGGAGCTGTCAAAAATTAAAGGTGGAATCTGACTGGTTGCTATGGGCAAATAAGCATGTTTTCCTTTACAACCAGTTTGATAAATCTACCTCATTATTCTCAATATGATAAGGATATAGGGGGTTGATACAAATGACAGTAAGTATAATTTTTAAGTCATCAACCGTTAAGAGTATAAATCTAATTTTATTGAACAAATCTCCCAATGATAACAGTATTTTTTTCACAAATTAAAAAACTCAAAATGCACCATTCCAAATGATTAAGCACAACAGAGTTTCAAAACATTTTATAGATTGTAAGGGACTGAAGATGGTCATTTGTTGAATTTGCAGCACTAAGAGAATCACATTTACTGAAAATGCTGTTTCAAACAATAACATCTTAATAGGACAAGTTACGTGTTAACATGGGACCCCTCCTTTAATATCAGTTTCACAATTCTTGCATCCATTAAAGGGGTTATCCCATGGTAATCCCATCTTAGACAATGGTGGTATATTGCTAGTTTATGCCCCCATTGTCTGATAGGTCTGGGTCCCACCTCTGGGACCCGCACCTACAAGAACGGAGCCGGGGAGAGTTGTGGCTGGAGGACCCCGGGTTTCCAGGGGTCCGTCCACCACCAGGCGCAGCTCCCCGCCTCTCCCATTGAAGTGAATGGGAGTGCACCGCGCATGCGCGGCCACCGCTCCCATTCATTTCTATGGGGCCGACAGAAATAGCCGAGCCAGCGCTCTGCTATTTTCGGCGGCTCCATAGAAATGAATGGAGGGTGGCTGCGCATGTGCAGTGCGCCCTCCTTAACTTTCTCCGCTCCGTTCTGCTTGTAGGTGCGGGTCCCATAGGTGGGATCGACACCTATCAGACAATGGGAGCATATCCTAGCGATATGCCCCCATTGTCTAAGATGGGATAACCCCTTTAAACTTGTGTGTTTTTGGGGAGTTTCTGCTTGAATTTCTTTGCAGGATGTCAGAGTAGCCTCCCAGAGCTCATAGATCTTTTGCATGAGGTTCTCAATAGGGTTGAGGTCAGGGGAGGATGGTGGCCACACCATGAATTTATCTTCTTTTATGCACATAGCAGCCAATGACTCAGAGGTGTTCTTTGAAGCATGAGACGGTGAATTGTTATGCATGCATTTTAATTTGCTACGGAAGGCACAGTTCTTCTTTTTGTACCATGGAAGAACGTGGTCAGTCAGAAGTGCTATATACTTTGCCGAGGGTATTTTCACACCTTCAGGGACCCTAAAGGGGCCTACCAGCTCTCTTCCCATGATTCCGGCCCAAAACATGACTCTGCCACCTCCTTGCTGACGTTGCAACCTTGTTGAGACATGGTGGCCATCCACCAACCATCCACGTGGACCATCCTGGGTTGCACACCACTCATCAGTAAACAAGACTATTTCAAAATTAGTCTTAATGTATGTTTGGGCCCATTGCAACCGGTTCTGCTTGTGAGCACTGTTTAGGGATGGTGAATAGTAAATTTTTGCACAACTGTAAGCACCTAGATGATATTTAACCTTGAGGTTAGTGGGACTCCAGAGGCACCAACAGCTTCAGATATCTGTTTGCTGCTCTGTAATGACATTTTAGCAGCTGCTCTCTTAATCCAATACATTTGTCTGGCAGAAACCTTCCTCATTATGCCTTTATCTGCACAAACCCATCTGTGCTCTAAATCAGCCCCAAATTTCTTCACAGTATGATGATCATGCTTTAGTTTTCGTGAAATATTTACCTTGTCCAAGGCATTGCACTATTTGATGCTTTACAGCAGCAGAGAGATCCTTTTTGTTTCCCATATTGCTTGAAACATGTGGCCTGCTTAATAATGTAGAATGTCCCTCTTAAGTAGTTTTCCTATAATTGGGATCACTAATTTTGATAATTTGGAATGTGGTGTATATGATTGTTTTATTCCTTACTCAACACATTCTTAAACAGTTTCTTATATACTATTCAATCTCACTAATACTTACAGTACATGAGTGAATCTGGAAAGATGAGGTTGTCTTCCATGGGGTTCTCACAAATAGAGAACCCCTTTACATGACCTCTTATGTACATAACTGATGTAGATATAACAAAATGGTCACCGGTCAATGTCTTTCCCTTACTAACAAAATTGTTTTGTACGCTACATTTTGCTCACCATTTCCTTTTAGTTGTGAATGAGACTGAATAGACCTGCTACAGCAGTTCTTCAGTGTGAGGACTTGAATTCACTTCATGAAACCTTATAAATATGACTATAGGGGAGAATAGGTGATTTCGGTCAGGTTTTATCTAAAATATTCTTTAAAAAGTTGCCTTATCAGATGCAACCCCTTGCAGAGTGCAACGCCAGGAGCTATTAACTGATCACCATATATCCTGCTCATGGCAACCCTAGCAAACAACTGAATTTGCCAAGTTGTGGCCAAACAGATATTTCCCCAGCAGTGCCGCTACAGCTGAAAGGTGCTGCATATCAAGCACTGCTTTAAAGGAATGGCTATTCAAGTAAATCAATGGTGGCCTGAGTTCTCCAGAAGGGGTTCTAACCAATATTCTTCATATCATAAACTATCAGAACCTCAACAAAACCCTAAAGATGTCTACTCAGAGACATCCCATTTAAAAAACTGTCCACAGGAGTGATCAGCTGATCGCCAGGTCTAGCTGTTTGCTTGGGGAAGTCACAACCAGCCTGGTATTTCCCCTGCAGAACCTGCGGCAGAGCCACTTCAGTATTATACAGCAGACATTCATGTGAAAAGCCATCCATGGAATACAAGAACGGCTTGAGTCCTCCACAACAGGAGCCACTTAGTCCACTGTTGACTCATTGAGAGGGGTGTCCAGAGAAGGAAACTCCCTTTTATGATGTCAAATTGCCCTAATAGGACATGCTGTGCGCCGCTGTTCCCCTGCTTGCCGCCACGGACCCGGGCGCCGTGTTCTGCGGTGATCTGCTGCCAGTTTTCTTTTCAGCCCTGGTCAAAGCAAGCTTGCTGCTTGTTTCCTGCAGCATTTCCTTAGGGGCCGGCACGCGTCACTTCCTGTGTTTTATGGGTTGGATCATGTGACCTCGCCAACCAATCCTAGCTCTCCTGCACATATATAAGTGGCTCAGCCCCCTTCCCAGATGCCTCAGTGTCAAGGTCCTTGTGTCCTGCTAAGGTTCCTGAAATCCGCTTGTGTTCCTGTGTTCCTGACTTATAACTTGTGTTCCTGGACTCTGCTACCTGTTTGATCCCTGTCTGCTTGCCTTGACTCTCCTGTTGCCGACCCGGATTGCCTGACCTGTACCTGTGCCCCCTGCCCTGACCTATTGTCTGACTTTGCCTCTGCCTCATCCTTCGGTCCTGCACGTTGCTCCTGGTAACGACTCAGTCTGTACCTCTGGTACCTTTCTCAGATACCTCCTGGTCCGCCTGGACCAGCTGCATCATGCCCCTATCCTCCTCAAGAGGTAACGACCTGGTGTTCCCCTCGGGAAAGTCTATCCCCACCATCAGGGGACTGTGAAGATCGAGGGGTTCACTTAGACAACACCCTTAGAGGGGGTAGAGAACGTGGCACAGTGGGTTCACACCCGCTGGTTCGTGACAATGAGACATCATACTCTTGTCAAAATTAATATCTGGACAATACTGTGCTACACACTTTCATTAAAGCTATCTGACAGGTATCTAAATGCGTGCAAGAGATTAACAAAAACATATATGGCGTTATGATGTTAGTGTACTTGCACAATTCTGTATAATGTGGCTGTATTCTAATGATATGAATATGTCACACATTAGGTTACCTACATTACCTGATATACGAGTGAAGTTAGTCAAAGCTACCTCTTAGAAATTTGCTGTTGAACAACTGTATTTATTCGTTACGTACTGTAATACTACATTAAAGATGCTAAAATTCATGATACAGTCCTGCAACTAAAATCTTCTTTTAAGCATTGTGTTACAATTTGACAATTTCTGTTTTATGAGTTCCATTGTATGCAATGTGGGCTGGTTGCAGGATACTGGTGGTGTGTATCTAGGGCCATGTGTTGATGCGGTGGTGCACATCTGCCTCTGTCTTATGCATACTGGCCACTGATACTTGTGGTGTCCCATTGCATTCCGTGTGGACTGGTTGCCGTATACTGGTATATATTTAGCTAGGGCCATGTGTTGGTGTGGCAGTGGATATTCGCTTCTGTGTTGTGCGTACTGGCTGCGGAAACTTTGTGGTGTGAACATGACCATCGAGTATTATGTCTCTTCTTTCTGTCTAGCAAGACACAAATTAATCACCTCTTGATTGCTGGGTGTTCTGTGTTCCATGTCAAAGTTAATCCCTCTTTCTGTCTGTGTGCATTTGCAGGTGTTTTGGGTTAATGAGCTCAGGTATATGTTCTGTCTGTTTATCGCACCCCTTGCCTGAGCAACAGCTTCTGTATCTGAGTCTGTAGTTCTGTTTCCCTGCCCAGTCTTCGCCAGTCTGTATGTCTGTTTTGTGTCTGTTTTCATGTCTGACCGTACCCTTCCTGAGTTTCTGCCGTGGTCTGTGTTATCCTGCTTGTTGGTCTCAGTTTAGTTCTGTTCATGTTTTGTCATCCAGTCTGGTGTTTCTGCTCTTGATCCAGTCTGTCTATTGTGGTGTTTCAGAGATCTGTGTTTTAGTTTTAGCACCTGTTCAGACTATGTCTGTGGTTTGGTGTGTATCCTGGCCCTGCCTGTGTTCCTGATTCCTAGGGTCAGCTTTCTAAGTACACCAGGACCATCCGAGGAGGTAGCGGTCTGGTCACTAACACACTGTGAAGTCCACATGCTTTAATAGGGGTTAAAGGGTGTAAACTGAGGAGGCGCCAGAATAACGCCCTTAGGGTTTGGCCCAATGTCAAACCAATAACTTGGCACAGTGGTTCCACATTACTACTGATCTGTCTTGATCCTAATCAGTGGATCTGTAGCACATTTGTTCACTGGTGAATGGAGACTTCTCCAGTCTAACTGCAACAAACATAATGTAGTACTGACCATAAAGACCAGACATCAGATCCTGGAAGACCACTCACAGGTACCTGTATATGTTTTTACTTTCACGTTGCATTGTTTGGAGACAGCTACTTTTGTACATGCAGCAATAAGGGGCATGGGTTTTAGTGTGGTCATATTAGTAGGCATGGCCTTAGGATCCCTGCATGCTGTGCGTATGGGCCCCACAAAGATAAATCTAGGACTAGCACAGGGGATTAATATTTAAAAGGTATGTCACAAATGATTAATCAATAATTAAGTCAGTGGGCAGTATAGCAAACATAACACCTAAGAACAAAGACATGCGCTCAAAAGTAGTCATCCGTTTGCTAAGAATTCTAATATGTAAAACCGCTACAAATACACTCCAAAGGTTTAGCACCAGAAATTAAGAGAATAGTCTAAAACATAGTGTATACTGCACATACACCGCACCTGCTCTACCTCTGGTGTCGCCACTCGTTTCGAATAGATCGCTATCCTTCATCAGGGATTCAGCTGTCTCTGATAGGAGACATGGAAGAACCAATCAATAATCTGTAGATAGTGCTGTTACTGCCACGGTGATGTAAGGTGGACCTGGATCTGTAGGACCCCCGCTGAAGAATGTGCAGAACTAGTATATTTTTATTGCAGCTCCCTTCCAGCAAAGTACATCAGCTTAACAGTTCTGGTAGCAAGGGTGTCCAGAAACTGTGGGCTACACAGCAGACCCTGAGGGAAAAAAGGTGCATCCCCAACTCAGTGTGGTAACTGGAAAGCGTTCCCCAGGTCAATACATGGCTTTCAGGTCCAGTAACATAGTCTATAAGGCTGAAAAAAGACATCCATCCATCCAACTCCCTTTACAGCAAACAATCTGTTTATGCAAATGACATGGGTGCCTCCTGTGCTCTGAAGGCCTCCCTTTCGAGTTTAGCAGGAAAGAAAGGGAAACACCCTGTTATCACTAGGCTGGGTTCCAATAGTGCAAATGTGGTGGTAATGCTCCACTGTCACCTTCAAAACTGTTGGAGTCTCTTTGTCAGGGACTCGCTTATCATTTCAGCTCTAACTCCCTCTGTCTACCGAGTTCCCATCCCCTAAACTGCCTGGCCTGGACCAATCCACTATAGTGCTAAGGTGGGCCTGTGTCATCTCAAACCCCATGATCCGCAGCCTGCAGTAACTCGCCCTTTGAGAGTTGTTTGCCCTAATGTCAGCAAGGTAGGGTCCTGACCTCTAAGGTTACATCACATAATTTGCTTGACACACTCACTCTGTCTCTAGGTGGCAAAACTAGTCATATACGAACACCTGCTAAGCCCTCCCAGTGAATTCCATGGCGCAACACTTTCACACCTACATTCCTTGTACTGTGCAGTTGACATAGCCTCCTGTGAGACTGCGAATAGGACCCACATTCCCTTCCAGCATCTAGGAAGGGACACAAGCCAAATCTAGACTATGGGCTACCAGCCTCTCTCCTTGGGAAACAAACACAAACACCACACAGGCATCAGAGCAATCACTGTAACCACAAACCATACAACATATAAACATAACTGCAGATGCCTGCCACCAACAATGCACCCCATTACATCACCACCATAAGCCTATATATTCCAAGTGTACCAGATTCCATCTGTACAAGTCTGCACTGATGAGTATGTACTATCCCATAATCGAAGATGTGAATAAAAATATTACATTCTACAAATAATCCCATACAGATTCAGGATTTACTATCTAAGTGTAATTTGCTAGTTGCTCTAGACAGAAATGTGTATGTGACACCTGTACTATGTATTAATACACTCATTAAAGGGAACCTGTCATGTTGAACCTGGTTTCTGAGCTGAAGGCAGCAGGTTACAGAGCAAGAGGAGCTCAACAGATTAAGTAAAACTTGCAATTTATACATTTAAATTCCTGCTTATTCTGGGCTTTGAAGCCCAGAAGGCGGACCTATCAGTGATTGACAGCTATATCTGTATACACAGTCAATCACCGATAGGACCGCCTCCTGGACTTCAAAGCCCAGAATGAACAGGAATTTAAATGAATGAATTACAAGTTATACTGAACCTTTTCCCACAAAATGATATCACTCTGCTCAGCTCCTCCTGCTCTATAAGATGCTGTCACGCTTTGGTGTGAGAGGGAAACACCACACCGAGCATAGGAAGAAAGGGGGGTACAGGGAATCAGGCCTGAGAACTAGGGAAGGAATATGGATACCTTCTAGTGAAAACCCTAACCAAAATCCTGTTCTGACTACCAGTATGAACAGACCCCAAAGGTAGGTGAGTTCATACGCAGGAATAGCTAGAGTCCTATCTAGCCCTATATGACCCTGGTACTAATGGCAGGGACGAGACTACCTGTTCCTCCAAAAGGAAGGACGAACAGGAGTCTTCTTCACGCCTAATACAAATAGTAGGGAATGCAACACACAGAACCGAAAAAAATACAAAGGGGCTCTGGAAGCTCCAGGAACTCAGCCGAGATGCAACCACAAACTATCCACAGGCACAGAAGCTATAAACCGCACAGCAAAGTGGGAGAAGCAACTATAAATAAGGAAGGTTAAATGACCACATTAGCAAAACCTGGAGGCAAGGGATGTGGCCATTACCAGAAACAACACTGACACCTATTGATCCAAGGAAAACCTGTCAGACCAAACCACGTGTTGCCAGTCTCACAGATCTCCTGTCAATCACTGTCGCCGGGACGTCCGTATGTCTCTGTACGTCTGTGATACATGCTGCCTGCAGATTATACTGCATTTTCAAGGTGACCGGTTCCCTTTAAACATCTTACAGGTACAGGACACTGCACTAAACATACCAAGCTATCAAATAAATGTTCCAGGAGGTAGGTGTAGTTTAACATAAAACACACCAGGTAGACTTATATGACACACAATAAATGAAATGCCAAATCTTACAATGCTGCTGTATAACTTTTACTCTGTATAAGAGGCACTCTAAAATGTAAGACAGATAAGATCTAACTTCACCCTCTGATAAATGCTGCTGTCTGTGTAGCCATGAGGCACCTATCACACATATACAGTCGTGGCCAAAAGTTTTGAGAATTACATAAATATTGGAAATTGGAAAAGTTGCTGCTTAAGTTTTTATAATAGCAATTTGCATATACTCCAGAATGTTATGAAGAGTGATCAGATGAATTGCATAGTCCTTTTTTGCCATGAAAATTAACTTAATCTGAAAAAAACCTTTCCACTGCATTTCATTGCTGTCATTAAAGGACCTGCTGAGATCATTTCAGTAATCGTCTTGTTAACTCAGGTGAGAATGTTGACGAGCACAAGGCTGGAGATCATTATGTTAGGCTGATTGGGTTAAAATGGCAGACTTGACATGTTAAAAGGAGGGTGATGCTTGAAATCATTGTTCTTCCATTGTTAACCATGGTGACCTGCAAAGAAACGCGTGCAGCCATCATTGCGTTGCATAAAAATGGCTTCACATGCAAGGATATTGCGGCTACTAAGATTGCAACTCAATCAACAATTTATAGGATCATCAAGAACTTCAAGGAAAGAGGTTCAATTCTTGTTAAGAAGGCTTCAGGGCATCCAAGAAAGTCCAGCAAGCGCCAGGATCGTCTCCTAAAGAGGATTCAGCTGCGGGATCAGAGTGCCACCAGTGCAGAGCTTGCTCAGGAATGGCAGCAGGCAGGTGTGAGCGCATCTGCATGCACAGTGAGGCGAAGACTTTTGGAAGATGGCCTGGTGTCAAGAAGGGCAGCAAAGAAGCCACTACTCTCCAAAAAAAACACCAGGGACAGATTGATCTTCTGCAGAAAGTATGGTGAATGGACTGCTGAGGACTGGGGCAAAGTCATATTCTCCAATGAAGCCTCTTTGCGATTGTTTGGGGCATCTGGAAAAAGGCTTGTCCGGAGAAGAAAAGGTGAGCGCTACCATCAGTCTTGTGTCATGCCAACAGTAAAGCATCCTGAGACCATTCATGTGTGGGGTTGCTTCTCATCCAAGGGAGTGGGCTCACTCACAATTTTGCCCAAAAACACAGCCATGAATAAAGAATGGTACCAAAACACCCTCCAACAGCAACTTCTTCCAACAATCCAACAACAGTTTGGTGAAGAACAATGCATTTTCCAGCACGATGGAGCACCGTGCCATAAAGCAAAAGTGATAACTAAGTGGCTCGGGGACCAAAACGTTGACATTTTGGGTCCATGGCCTGGAAACCCCCCAGATCTTAATCCCATTGAGAACTTGTGGTCAATCCTCAAGAGGCGGGTGGACAAACAAAAACCCACTAATTCTGACAAACTCCAAGAATTGATTATGAAAGAATGGGTTGCTATCAGTCAGGAATTGGCCCAGAAGTTGATTGAGAGCATGCCCAGTCGAATTGCAGTGGTCCTGAAAAAGAAGGGCCAACACTGCAAATACTGACTCTTTGTATAAATGTCATGTAATTGTCGATAAAAGCCTTTGAAACGTATGAAGTGCGTGTAATTATATTTCACTACATCACAGAAACAACTGAAACAAAGATCTAAAAGCAGTTTAGCAGCAAACTTTGTGAAAACTAATATTTGTGTCATTCTCAAAACTTTTGGCCACGACTGTACATTAACAATTAGGTGGAAAACCTACAAAATGTGGCATTTGTTCACCTTTTCACAAGGTACATGCACGTGCTGACATTTATTCAATATCTTCTGACTACTCAGCTACTGACATTACCTATATCGTGTGTGCCAGACACAGCATTTAGTGAGAAAACCTGAGGTTAGTGTAGCGGTGTCCAATCTACCAGACCCTTTTTTGTGAATGAAATGCTGCTTATATTGTAACTGCCTGTCACAGTAGTCACTGGGAATGGGGTCATTTACTTATTTTATGCACTTATATATAGTGCTGACATATTCCGCAGCGCTTTACAGATATTAGCATTGGGGTGTCGCCAATGGGGCTCACAATCTAAGGTCCCTATCAGTATGTCTTTGGAGTGTCAGAGGAAACCAGAGTACCCAGAGAAAACCAGAGTACCCGGAGGAAACCCACGCAGACACGCGGAGAACATACAAACTCCATGCAGATGATGTCCCTGTTTGGATTCAAACCTAGGACCCCAGCGCTGCAAGGCACCAGTGCTGCCCATATCATTAAAAGCCACCGTGCTGCCCATATCATTAACCACCGAGCCACCGTGCTGCCCATATCATTAACCACTGAGCCACCGTGCTGCCCATATCATTAACCACCGAGCCACCGTGCTGCCCATATCATTAACCACTGAGCCACCGTGCTGCCCATATCATTAAAAGAGGTCTTTTGTCAGAAATGAAGCAGCATCACATGTATGGATGTCAACTCATCACCATTGGAACACTTTAGTTTTGGTGCAGCTCCTGGGTTCAGCTCTCTGTTGGGTGCCCCATTGAGACCATTGATTGGCTACAGCATTCACGTGTTTTCCACATGATGTCAATGGCGGTGCAGGGATTTAACAGAAAGTAATGCCATTGCCTGTCTTTGCCCAATTCTCAGACAACCCTTGTAACATCCAAGTCATTCAGTGTATCTTTTGTTGTAGGTTGTGAAAGAGGACAGGTTTGTATCTAGAGGCCAAGTCATGATATGAGATATATCATGTCAGGTACAGCATATCAAAAAGTAGGATCCTATGTACATAATATTAACTGCTTTTCATTGAAGCAGAAAATTCATCTATAATAGATATGATATATGTCAGGTTTTCCTTGGCAACTTTTCCACCGCTGTACAGTCTCAGTTTTACGGTATAGAATAGAGTACTGTCCAATATTCCACAACCTTCACAGGGACTATGCCATAAAACTGGGACTGCACATGCCGGGAGGGACGTGTATTCCATACGACATGAGCAGAAAAAAAAGAGGCATTCAGATATTTCATTAAAATTCATTAGAATTAGTACAACACAAGGAAGCAACCAGACTTCTTTTTACCTCGAAGAGATCTTTTGTAAAACATGTGAATGTTATGGTTGATCTGACCTGTTTCATAGAAGAATAAAAAAGGAAATTATTAGATTTTACCTTTAGATTGGATAATGAGTGTTTCCTGCAGAACATTTCGTTTGTATAAGGGCTCGTTCACACGAACGTGTGAAGCCCGTGCCTGTGCTTTGGACCGCGAATTGGGGCAGGCGCATAGGGATCGCAGACCCATTCACTTGAATGGGTCCGCAAACCTTCTGTTCCGCAAAAAGATAGAGCAAGTTCTATTTTTTTGCGGTGCGGAAGCACGGAACGGAACCGCAGAAAGCCTTCCATAGTGCTTCCGTAGTGTTCCGTTCCGTTCTTCCGTTCCGCATCTCCGGATTTGCGGACCCATTGAAATGAATGGGTCCACATCCGTGATGCGGAATGGCCACGGAACGGTGCCCGTATATTGTGGGTCCGCAAATGCGGTCCGCAATATGGCAACGGGCATCACACGTTCGTGTGAACGAGCCCTAATTCCTAACAAAGTTGATTGATCAAACTCAAGAGTCTTATGGATCGCACCTGATACCAATAAAACTACATTCCCTGCCATAAGGGTGAGATACCATACGTCTGATTATCGGAATGGAACTGGCATAAATGGGGCAATTATTTGTAGACTAAGGCCCGTTTCACACGAATGCGTGATGTGACCCGCACTGAATCCTGACCCATTCATGCGCAGCCGCCCTCCATTCATTTTCTATGGGGTCGGCGAAAATAGCCGCATAGAAATGAATGGGAGCGGGGGCCGCGCATGGGTGCGGGGCTCAGTTTTCGATATAGGCTCCTAGCGATATGCCCTCATTGTCTATGATGAGACAATCCCTTTAAGGCTACTTTCACACTAGCGTTTTTGCTGGTTCCGGCAGGGTTCAGCAAAAACGCTTCCGTTACTGATAATACAACCATCTGCATCCGTTATGAACGGATACGGTTGCATTATCTTTAACATGGCCAAGACGGATTCGTCATGAACTCTATTGAAAGTCAATGGGGGACGGATCCGTTTGCGATTGTGTCAGATTGTGTCAGGACGGAAAGAAAACTGCGTCATGCTGCGGTTTGCTCTCTGGTATGAGAACGGAACGGAATGCATTTTGGAGCATTCCGTTCTGTTCAGTTACGTTCTGTCCCGATTGACAATGAATGGGACAAAACGGAAGCGTTTTTTTCCGGTATTGAGACCCTATGACGGATCTCAATACCGGAAAATATTAACGCTAGTGTGAAAGTAGCCTAACCCTTTCATCACCGGGCCTAAAAAAGGCCTGAATGTCCAGGCAACTTTTTGTGATTTTGTGCACGTGGTGATTTGTTTGACTACCAAAATCAATTTTGCAATTTTTTGTTACTTGATTCTTAAGACTTTTTATTAGAATTTTTTTTTTTTTTTTTGTTTTAGGTTTAATTGGAGGAAAACAGCTAATTCTTATAAAAAAAAGTAATTCTTTTTATGACATTTTATTTAGAATGGAAGAACTGATTGCATACTCTCATGATCTGGGGGACAGGTTCTATACTAGATGGAACTCTCTCTCTCTTCCTTTACTCCACAGAGTTCTCCAGGCTTTTGGGAGAGCTTTCCAAGTGATGTTAAGAAACTGACATTGTGGCATTATCATATATCGATGGGACTGAGGCGAGTGTGTCATCTAGGCATTAGCGAAGGGAGTTGGTATAAAAGACTCCTTACCTCCTCCCCCTGCCCTTCATTCCTTCACCTCATTTCTCTCTAAAAACACTTAGGCCCCTTGCAGACGAGCGTGAGCAGATTAGGTCCGGATGCGTTGCGGAAGCGTTCAGTGAAAAATGCTCGATTTCGCAAGCAAGTTCATTCAGTCTTGTATGCGATCGCGTTCAGTTTTTCAGTTTTTATCACGCGGGTGCAATGCGATTTAATTGCGTTTTGGACGCGCGTGATAAAAAAACGGAATGTATACAAACAACATCTCTTAGCAACCCTCCGTGAAAAATGCATTGCATCCGCACTTGCTTGCGGGTGCGATTTTCACGCAGCCCCATTCACTTCTATGGGGCCTGCGTTGCTTGAAAAACATGCTGCGATTTTCACGTCAACGCACAAGTGATGCATGAAAACCAACGCTCATGTACCCAGATCCATTGAAATGAATGAGTCCGGGTTCAGTGCGGGCACAATGCGTTTGCATCACACATTGCACCCGTGCGGAATACTCGCTCGTGTGAAAGGGGCCTTACACTATTTCCCCCTTTTTTTTTTCATTCCACTTCTTTTCTTTATTTTATACGTTATTGGTTTACAATGTGGATTTAGCTATTTCTGTTGACATCTAAAGAATTGCAATAGCTGTCACTATAACTAATATATTTCTACCTTATGCCTTGTTTTATCACGGATAGACTGTGATTCGGAATGTATATGTACTAGTTGATTTGAAGCCTATGTATCTGGATGTTACTTTTGTTTAATAAAATGAGAGTAAACATAAAAAAGTAATCCTTTTTAGGGTACTTTCACAATTGCGGCAGAGAGATCCGGCAAGCAGTTCCGTCGCCAAAACGTATGCCAACTGATGGCATTAGTAAGACTGATCAGGATCCTTATCAGTCTTAAAAAAGCCTGATCAGTCGAAAAAATGCATTGAAATGCCGGATCCGTCTTTCCGGTGTCATCCGGCAAAACGGATCCGGCATTTATTTTTTTTCACCTTTTTTTCAGTCTGCGCATGCGCAGACCGGAAGGACGGATCCGGCATTCCGGTATTCTGAACTAATACATTCCTATGGGAATTCAGGCAAGTCTTCAGTTTTTTTCGCCGGAGATAAAAACGTAGCATGCTACGGTTTTCTCTTTTGCCTGATCAGTCAAAATGACTGAACTGAAGACATCCTGATGCATCCTGAACGGATTGCTCTCCATTCAGAATGCATGGGGATAAAACTGACCAGTTCTTTTACGGTATAGAGCCCCTGTGACGGAACTCTATGCCGGAAAAGAAAAACGCAAGTGTGAAAGTACCCTTAATTATAGCTTTTTATTTCTTAAATCTTAAAACTGACATAAAAATTAATTATTGCAATGGGTTCCATATTTTGTGACAATAGTTTTAATATATAACTTGTAAATTTTTTTATTTGTATTTTGGTTTTTTACTTATATTTTAATTTATTTTTGGCAAATAATATGTCCCTCAGAAGATCATTAAAAGACCTCTGAAATACTTTTTTATTTCACTGTTTCCACTATAACTGGGGGATCCACATGAGCCCCAGTTACAGGGAAAAACAGCCCCCTGTGGGGGCATTACATACAGGCAGAGCTGATCAGGGTCTCCTTAGACCCTGCAGCTCTGCTCCTGCCCCTGACACCCCCAGCGGTCACGCTTCCTGCTCTCCCCCTGTGCTCCTGCATTGATCTTCTGCCGGCACAGAAGGCAGAAGTGGTAATAAACCGCTCCTGTCTTCTCCTCAGGGTCCCCGCTTTGTCTGTCAGCTGGGACCCGACCTGTTCCTGCTAGATTGCAGGAGCAGGAGCTTTAATCCCAGCGCTGATCAGCTCTGGGATTAAAGTGCTGCCTGCACGTGTATATATATATAAGCAAAACTTCGTGGCACTCTGCCGTCCGTTTGCCGCTGGAAGTCGGGTTCATGACGTTTCGGCCCTATATTGGCCTTCATCAGACTTCTGGCGCTTTGGGGTGGATATCCAGGATACAGGCGTCTGTGTAAATGTGCAATCGCACTGTCTAAGAATGCACCTTTGGTCTGATGAAGGCCAATATCGGGCCGAAACGTCATGAATTGTACACAGCCGCAAATGTCTATTAAAAGATTCCTTTTTTGCAACGCTATTGCTGGAGTTCTTATATTATTATTGCACGTGTATATACACGGGACGTATATACCCAGAGGGCAGTCGGGAAGGGGTTAATGCTAGATAATGAATGGATTAGGGTAGTAAGGGTACCTGCACACGCTGCGGATTACGCTCGTTTTTTCCGCATGGATTCTTGGTTAGTGTAATACAGTGCTAGCAAAATGTATGAGATCAGTCAAATCCCATGTACACTTTGCTTTTTCGTTTCCATGTGGACATCGACCTGCCTGCGGATTTTGATATATGAAGCATGTCAATACTTTGTGCGCTTCTTTTCGACCATTTCAACGCATGGCTGAGATCTGGCGCAAAACCGCATCAAATCCTCACCAAAAACTGCAAATAACACATGCCATTTTTGGTGTGGAAATGCACAGAATTTCTGCAAGACAGCCCACACCTGTGCGTAACCTTTTAGTACACAATGTGCCAAATGACAACTGAGATTCGAAGCAAAAAAAAAAACCCCATTGCACTTTTATGCTTCTACTTAATAGGTTTTACTTCCCAATTAGATATATTGCGACATCTTAATCAAAGAAATTTAAGGAGACAGAAGAAAACAAGATCAGAAGCACGTGATGCTTTTAGAGTGTATTATACATCGTCCTCAACGTGACAGATTCTATAGGTTTCCAGTAGAAATACGGGTTTTAACAACCAGGAATCTAAGGAGGAATGTGGTTTCATTATACACTCCAAAACCAACACCCTCTCAGAAGGTGTCCACATAGACAGAAGACATTCGTCACCAGATATAGACACAAAGATACTTTTACGATCCAACAATAGCAACAATCAAAAAGCATAACGCCTTTAAAACCTGAACCTCCCCTTTTACATTCACGGGCAAGAGGAATTACTTGTCCCCTCAGTCCTGGTAACCTTGGGTGGTGCTTATTTTTTCTCTCATAATACCACCATAGACTACTAGATTTATAAATTTAAAGGTTCAGGTTCGAAGTGGTGTCATGCATTATACATTCAATGAATGTATACATGCAGAGAGATTTCTGCATGATTAGGGCTCGTTCACAGGAACGCTTGAAGCCCGTGCTGTGGACCGCAAATTGCGGTCTGCAATGCAGGGGCACCGACCGTGGCCCTTCGGCATGGGGATCGTGGACCCATTCACTTGAATGGGTCCGCGATCCCTCCGTTCCGCAAAAAGATAGAGCATGTTCCATCTTTTTGCGGTGCGGAGGCACGGAACGGAACCCCCAGAAAGCACTCCGTAGTGCTTCCGTTCTGCATCTTCGGATCTGCAGACCCATTGAAGTGAATGGGTCCGCATCTGTGATGCGGAATGAACACGGAACGGTGCCCGTGTATTGTGGATCCGAAAATGCGGTCCTCAATACGGCAACGGGCGTTCGTGGGAACGAGCCCTTATGCTGATTTCTTCCAACTCAAAATCATATTGAAGAAGAGTTTGTCTGCAGAGGATTTGCTGCTTATATGCCTCAGTTAAGCATGTCCAGTGTTAGGCTTCTGATCTGTAGAAATGACCCTTTTGTGATCACAGACATGTATTATACTGGTGGAAAGCTTGACATGGGTCATCTAACACAATGTTCCTAAACTCCAGTCTTCAGGGCCCACTTGCAGTGTCAGTGCCTTGAGGACTTACCTCAGGTCTTCATTCTGTGGGATATTCTCAGATCATGACCGGCAAGTGGCCCTGAAGACTGGAGTTGAGGAACACGGATCTAACATTCCTAAACACGTGTACAATAAGACGCTCATTGGAGCTGATCCTATGCTCATACTGTTCCTCTGCAGAAAAAAACAAAAAAAAACAAGTTCACAGCCCATGCACAGTAAATCAACAGAGCCCTATGAAGGTTTTATTTCTCATGGACAGCCTAGTGTGATCACAACTGAATGTGCCATAAGCAGTAGACTGCCAACGAAACATCTTCAAATACAACCAGATTGCCCATTAACATTATGAGTATCTATCATTTACCCTCATTAGTATCTAGGTTTTCACTTGGACGGTTTAGAAAAATAAGGACACTTAGGCCTCTTGCACACAAACGTTTTTTTTTTCCGTTTCCGTTCCGTTTTTTGCTTTCCGTATACGGAATCATTCATTTCAATGGATCCGCAAAAAAAACGGAAGGTACTCCGTTTGCCTTCCATTTCCGTATTTCCGTTCCGTTCAAAGATAGAACATGTCCTGTTATTGTCCGCATAACGGACAAGAATAGTACTGCTCTATAAGGGGCCAGCTATTCCGTTCCGCAAAAAACGGAAATCACTCGGACGTTATCCGTATTTTTTGCAGATCCGTTCTTTGCGGACCGCAAAATACTGAAAAAGACATACGGTCCTGTGCAAGAGGACAGGCCTCCTGCACATGAACGTTTTTTTTCTTTCCGTTTACATTCCGTTTTTTGCGTTCCGTATACGGACCGTATTTAAATGAATCCGCAAAAAAAACGGAAGGCACTCTATATGCCTTCCGTTTCCATATTTCCGTTCAAACATAGAACACGTCTATTCTTTAGGAAAGTGTCACGGAACCATGAACCAGACGTACAACAAGAGATGAGTGAAAATAAGAAGGCTTTATTGAAAATAAAGCTGTAAAGCAAAGTCCAAACGGATGGTGAAACCGAGCAGAGTCTTTGCGAAGCCAGAGGTCAGGAACCAGAAGGGTAGTCAGACGAAGCCAGGATCAGGAACCAGCAGGGTAGTCAGACGAAGCCAGGATCAGGAACCAGCAGGGTAGTCAGACGAAGCCAGGATCAGGAACCAGAAGCAGCAGCAGTCTTAGAAGCATGTGAACACAAGAGGACCAAGCAAGGAACTGAAGCCACAGACCTCCTATATATATGAGCTAGGCATCCAGCTCCTCCCAGTGGGAAGGAGGAGCCGCAGGGTGGAAGGCTACAAGAAACCCAGAAACCAAGATGGCCGCCAGCACATGTCAAACGAAGGAGAACAGCAAGAAGGTAAGACCATGACAGTACCTCCCCCTCAAGGGCCCCTCCTCCGCGGAGCACAAAACGGTTTCTGAGGGAAGCGTGCGTGGAAGGCTCGGAGCAAGGCAGGAGCATGGACATCTGCGGAGGGAACCCAGGAACGCTCCTCTGGACCATAACCACGCCAATGGACCAAAAACTGCAACCGACCGCGGACCAGGCGTGAGTCCAGGATATTGCTCACCTCATATTCCTCACGATTGCCCACTTGGACCGGACGAGGCCGAGGAACCGAGGAAGTGAAACGATTACACACCAGTGGCTTCAACAGGGAGACATGAAACACGTTGGAGATCCGCATGCCAGGAGGAAGCGCAAGGGCATAGGCTACCGGGTTTACCCTGCGAAGCACTCGGAAGGGACCAACAAAGCGAGGCGCCAGGGGGGGGGGGGGGGGGGGGGGGGGGGGGGGGGGGGGGGGGGGGGGGGGGGGGGGGGGGGGGGGGGGGGGGGGGGGGTGGGGGGGGGGGGCGGAGTTGGGGTGGGCACTCGAAGGTTGAGGTTGCGGGTGGACAACCATACACGGTCTCCGACCTGGTAGGAAGGAGCAGGCGCTCGTCTGCGATCAGCCTGGAGTCTCTGGCGCTGCGCAGAGACCTCAAGGGACTTCTGGATCTGTACCCAAGAAGCACGTAGGACGGAAAGGTGATCCTCCACAGCCGGAATATCCTGGGGAGAGAATACCTCCGGTAACACGGCAGGTTGGAACCCATAATTGGCCATGAAGGGAGACGTCCCAGAGGAAGAGTTCACCGCCGTGTTCCTGGCAAACTCAGCCCAAGGCAGGAGGTCAACCCAATTGTCTTGGTGATCGGAGACATAGCAACGAAGGAATTGCTCCAAGGCCTGATTGGATCGTTCTGCGGCCCCATTGGACTCAGGGTGTTAGGCCGAGGAGAAGGAGAGATGAATCCCCAACTGGGAGCAAAAGGCGCGCCAGAACCTGGACACAAACTGACTCCCCCGATCCGACACAATCTCCTTGGGCAAACCGTGCAACCGGAAGACCTCCCTGGCAAAAATCGTGGCCAACTCTTGTGCAGAGGGTAACTTCTTGAGAGGAACACAGTGGCACATTTTGGAAAACCGATCCACAATCATGAGAATGACCGTATGGCCTCGGGATGCAGGGAGGTCCACAATGAAATCCATCCCCAGGTGTGACCATGGGCGCCCCCGGTGGCTATGGGTTGCAGAAGGCCCAACGGAAGGTGCCGAGGGGACTTACTCTGGGCACAAACGGAGCATGCCGCTACATATGCGGCGATGTCGGAACGTAGGGAAGGCAACCAGAACAGACGTGAAACAGCCCAGGACAGCTGATTCTTTCCAGGATGCCCCGCGGTCTTGGAGTTATGGTAGGTTCGCAACAACCGAGTGCGCAACTCCTCAGGCACAAAACATCTGCCGTTGGGTCTCCCAGAGGGAGCACCAGATTGAGCCGCCAAAATCTGCTCACCCAGGGGAGAGGTCAGGCTGGTGCGAATGGCGGCCAGGATCTGATTCGGAGGTATGACCGAAGTCGGAATCGACTCCTCCCTGGACAGCTCGGAGTACTGCCGTGATAAGGCATCCGCCCTGATGTTCTTGGAACCGGGTAGGTAGGAGACCACGTAATTAAAACGTGACAAGAACAGAGCCCATCTGGCCTGACGTGGTGTCAATCTCTTGGCCTCAGAAAGGTAGGTCAGATTCTTGTGGTCCGTCAGGATGAGAACCGGAACCACCGAACCCTCGAGCAAGTGCCTCCATTCTTTAAGGGCCTGCACGATGGCCAATAACTCCCTGTCACCAATCTGATAGTTGCACTCCGCGGAAGACAGTTTCCGGGAGTAAAACCCACAAGGAAGCAGAGGACCCTCTGGTGTTCTACGCTGAGACAGAAGGGCGCCTACTCCCGTCTCAGACGCGTCCACCTCGAGGACAAAGGGCAACCCAGGGTTGGGATGCGACAGAATCGGAGCCGACACAAAGGCGGACTTTAGGGCCTCAAAAGCTCGGATGGCCTCGAGCGGCCAGACCTGGGAATTACTGCCCTTCCTGGTCAGATCCGTGAGAGGCTTGGCCAGCATGGAAAAGTCCCTGATGAACTTCCGATAATAATTGGCGAAGCCCAAAAAGCGCTGCAGGGAACGAAGACCACTGGGCTGGGGCCACTGTAAGACAGCCGAAACCTTCTCAGGATCCATGGAGAACCCCTCAGCGGAAATGATGTAACCTAAGAAGGTTACCTGGGATCGGTGAAATTCGCATTTCTCAAGCTTACCGAACAGCTTGTTCTCTCGTAACCGTTGCAACACTCGTCTGACATCCAGAATGTGGGCCTCCATGGATTCAGAATATACCAAGATGTCATCCAAATAGACCACCACACACTGCTGCAACAGGTCACGGAAAACATCGTTGATGAATTCCTGAAAGACTGCGGGCGCATTGCACAACCCAAAGGGCATAACCAAGGATTCATAATGACCGGTCCTGGTGTTAAACGCGGTCTTCCACTCATCGCCCGCCTTGATCCTTACCAGGTTATATGCCGTCCTCAGGTCGAGTTTGGTAAAGACCGTGGCCCCTTTAAGGCGATCGAACAGCTCGGAAATCAAGGGTATCGGGTAAGCGTTCTTGATCGTGATGCGATTGAGACCCCTGTAATCGATGCAAGGCCTCAACTCACCGCCCTTCTTTTTCACAAAGAAAAATCCAGCCCCTGCCGGGGACGAAGATTTGCGAATGTGTCCGCGTGAAAGCGCCTCCCTCACGTACTCCTCCATGGCCTCATTCTCCGCTACCGACAGTGGATAGACTTTGCCACGAGGAGGAACGGCACCAGATTGTAACTCTATGGCACAATCGTATGGGCGGTGCGGAGGTAGGGCAACCGCGCGCACCTTATCGAATACATCCCGGTACTCCTCGTATTCAGGAGGCAACAGAGAGTCCGAGGAAGTACACAGCAACTTGACAGACCCATGGATGCAACTAGCCCCACACTGCGGTGACCACGAGAGGATCTCGACCGATCTCCAATCGAAAGTCGGATTATGCTTCTGGAGCCAGGGGTACCCCAAGACCACCGAGTAGTGTGGAGACGAAATAACCTGGAGGCAGACCGACTCTCTGTGAACGGCACCAATGGCTATCCCCACTGGAAGGGTCTCATGAGTCACGTGTGGCGGCAGAAGGGGTCTGCCGTCTATCGCCTCAAGAGCCAGTGGGGAACCTCGAGCCTGCAGAGGAATGGAATTGGCGGCAGCGAACACACTATCAATGAACAAACCACCAGCACCAGAGTCCACCAACGCCTGGGTCGTCACCGAGCCCCCGACCCAGGAGAGGACAACAGTGATCAGTGGTTTGTCAACACGGGAAACCGGGGACGAGGAGACTCCACCCAAGATCTGCCCCCGACAGGATCTCAGGTACGAGCGTTTTCCCGGACGGTTCGGACATGCCAACCGAAAATGCCCACCGAGACCACAGTACATGCATCGGCCCTCCCGTCTCCGGAGTGCCCTCTCCCCCTCGGACAGGCGAGCAAACCCCAGCTGCATGGGTTCACCCCCAGACAAGTCATCCCCAGGAGGCGTGGGAGGAGAGGGAGGCACGGGTGGGACAGCAAACGTAGGCACCAATCTGTTAGAAGACCTCCGCAGGTTCTCCTTAAAGGAAGGTCTCTCCCTGAGTCTGGTGTCAATCAAAATCAGGAAAGAAATAAGAGACTCGAGCTCAACTGGTAGGTCCTTAGCTGCAACCTCATCCTTCAAGGCATCCGAGAGACCATGAGAGAAAGCAGCGACCAGAGCCTCATTATTCCAGCCCACCTCTGCTGCCAGGGTACGAAACTCAATGGCGTATTCAGCTACGGATCGTGAACCCTGTCTGATGGACATAAGGAGCTTCGCAGCAGAGGCAGCACGAGCCGGCACATCGAATACCTTCCGAAGAGAAGCAACAAAACCGGAAAACTCGGCAACCACCGGATTGTTGTTCTCCCATAAAGGGCTGGCCCAGGCCAAGGCCTTGTCCGAGAGCAGCGAGATCAAGAAGCCCACCTTTGATCTCTCAGTGGGAAAGGCATGTGGCAGCAACTCGAAATAAATGCCCACCTGGTTAAGGAAACCTCGGCACTGAGTTGGCTCTCCCCCAAAGCGCTGTGGAAGAGGGGCAGAACCGGTCATACCCCGAAACACCGCAGGCGCAACAACAGGTGTCGGGGTAGACTCTGGCGCAACAACCGGAGCGGCAGTAGGAGCGAGCCCAGGAGCGACAACCGACCCATCGGCAACGGGAGCGAAATGAGCCGTGCGTTCAAGCAGGGTTTGCAACGCCACAGCGAACCGACCCAACAGGTGATCCTGCTGATCAAGTCTGGCAACCAGCGTGGGTAGCGAGGATGGCCCTGTACCGTCAGAATTCATGGCTTGGTCCTAATGCCACGGAACCATGAACCAGACGTACAACAAGAGATGAGTGAAAATAAGAAGGCTTTATTGAAAATAAAGCTGTAAAGCAAAGTCCAAACGGATGGTGAAACCGAGCAGAGTCTTTGCGAAGCCAGAGGTCAGGAACCAGAAGGGTAGTCAGACGAAGCCAGGATCAGGAACCAGCAGGGTAGTCAGACGAAGCCAGGATCAGGAACCAGCAGGGTAGTCAGACGAAGCCAGGATCAGGAACCAGAAGCAGCAGCAGTCTTAGAAGCATGTGAACACAAGAGGACCAAGCAAAGAACTGAAGCCACAGACCTCCTATATATATGAGCTAGGCATCCAGCTCCTCCCAGTGGGAAGGAGGAGCCGCAGGGTGGAAGGCTACAAGAAACCCAGAAACCAAGATGGCCGCCAGCACATGTCAAACGAAGGAGAACAGCAAGAAGGTAAGACCATGACAGAAAGTGAGGAACCGCAGGAATGTCCCTGATGCCAATCAAGGGCTGTTAGGCCGTCATCCAAGTAATAAAGTATTGAGGCACTCAGGTTGAAATTTTGCAATTAAAGTATAGCTTTATTTCATATTATCTGCATCATCCATTTGCCCAGTGGTACATATCAATAGCAGAATATTTCTGACCGGACGTTTCGGTCACGATGGACCTTCATCAGCGGTCATATTATCTGTGAGGTGAGTAGAGGCATTCCTAGGGCGCTGGATGAAGATAATATGACCGCTGATGAAGGTCCATCGTGACCGAAACGTCCGGTCAGAAATATTCTGCTATTAATGTACCACTGGACAAATGGATGATGCAGATAATATGAAATAAAACCATGTCCTATTCTTGTCCACATTACGGACAAGGAAAGTACTGTTCTATTAGGGGCCAGCTGTTCCGTTCCTTAAAATACAGAATGCAGACGGATGTCATCCGTATTTTTTGCGGATACGTTTTTTACGGAATGCAAAACCATACGGTCGTGTGCAGCAGGCCTTAAGGATATATTTTTTTCTCCAGAAAGGAGGTTTTCCATGATCATATTCATTCAAAACATTTTACATGGATATTATATATATATTAGATGTATTATTCTGGTACGACCATACGGACTGGCCGTGCTGAGATCTGGATGCTGCCAGCGGCCAAGTACCGCCCAGCTGTATAAGCCACAGCTACATCCTATTAACTAATTACACCCGCACTGTTTCTTCTGTCTTCGCTGGTAATGGCTACACCATGTGGCCCTTAGAAATTAGTTAAGCTGCTGTTGTGGCTTGTACGGCCGTGCAGTACTTGGTCACAGGCAGCCGCATCCCAAACTCGGCATGGCAATTCCATGTGGCAGTAGAAAGTGCCATTATCCACACAAAGGTGCCCATACACAGTGTAAGGAATCCATATTTGAATGAACAGTATATCTAAATTTAAGCTAAAAGGGGCAATGAAGAACAGATTCCAGTACTGCACACTTCTTTATCTATGGTTGTAGAAGATGATCAGAAAGCCAAATGATCAGCAAAGCAGGAGAAGAAGAAAATCCGGTATAATAGGAAATGAAGAGTACAATCAGCTACCATGAATTAGCAAGTTCAGGGTAAAAGTGATTTTTTTAATGGTATATTATCACCTCTAAGCCTTACCATTCCTCCTTTGCAATTTACCTCATAATAATTAGTTCCAAACTCATTGTGCATCTGGATTAGAAGGGTTAGTGGCAATAGCCGCTAAAGGCAGGTCTACATGTCCCGATGTAACGGCCGATTGTTGGGAAGGAAGTGTTCCTTCCAGTCGGCTGCTCGTTCAGTGAAGGAGAGGGATAGCTATAGTGATTGCTTGTCCCAATACAGAATCATTGTTTCTGGGCAGCAGATCACTGCTTAGACAGCACAATCTGCTGCCCAGAAATTTGTGTGCCTGCACGAACGTCAGGATCGCCCGATGAACAAGCAGGTGATAGGTGGAACATTTGGACGGGCAAATTGTCAGGAACGAACGGGATTTTAATATTGATGACCTATCGATGCCGATAGCAGGCAGGACCCCTGCCGATATGATATTGATGACCTATCCTGAGGACAAGTCATCAATATTAAAATCCCGGAAAACCCTTTCAATTCACCTGTGGCGGTGCTGTAGGGGAACTGAACACTTGCTGACAGCTTTTGGTACAGAATGAGGCTAGGTGGAAGTTATCAGGGCAGCAAAAGAGATAGATCATGGGTCCAGTAAGTGCACCTAAAAGTGGAGGACCTCTGTACAAAGTACACACTATTGCTGCAGTAGTTGCAAATCTTAATGTGTAACTGCCATTCTATTTTTATTTTTGTAATGTGTAGCGGCAGTGATGTTAACCATTTTTGTAAAATACTTTAACTACTGGAACTGTACATTTCTATTAGAAAAATAGCTGTAAAGTGGCCCATTTTGAGCCTTAGCAACGCTCCTCTGTCTTCTGTTTACATAACTGTGGAGACTTGCTAACACTGACTGTGTTATGCAAACAGAAGACAGAGGAGCGTTGTTAAGGCTCAAAATGGGCCACTTTAGAGATATTTTTTCTAATAGAAATGTATGATTTCAGTAATTAAAGTATATTACTAAAATGGTCAGTGTTCTGCCCAGCAGGGTTAGAAAATGATTCTAGTTCATTCTGCCAGAGTCTTGGTATTTCTCAAGTGGTTAGTGTGGTTATAACACCATCTAGCGGTGTTAAATTGTATTACACTTTGTTTTTCCTGTTACAATACTACTGCATTGTGGGTGGTGCACTGCATTGTGGGAGTGCAAAGCATCATGGGAAAGAAAAGTCTCCAGTCCCCAGGACACATCAGCAGAGCTGTCATTTTGCATATCTCCTTCTTAAACTCTACCATCCTTGTATAAGCATATCTGGTGAGAGATCTATCTTCATTTCAGGAGCATTATGTTATGCAGAGCTGTTCAGCTAGTTGTAATTGTTACTCAGGGAGTTGTTACTACTGTTAGACATGTAATCTTATGTATACACGCAGCCATTTTACCATATGCTTCAGTGTTAATGCAAATGTTATAGTACATGCTATCTATACTTTATACTTATACTTGCTATTTGTATTCTTGTAGTTTACCAATTAACAATCCTGTTTTACCAATAAACAAGTTAGACTACAAAGAACAGTCCTCCTATTTGGAAGACAGGAATGGTTTATGCTGAATGTCAGACTGCACACTGTGTGAACGTGTATGAAGACAGAACAGTCAGTATCAGTGCCCCTATACAGCACAAAAATAAAAATAGAATGGCAGTTACACTTTAAAATACTGATAATAATTACCGTACAGTATTTGATACAATGTAGTAAAATGGTTACATAGTAAAAATTTGTCTCACATAGAAAACTTACCAGAAGTTGAAGGGTCTGACTCTGTTCCTTTTGCTGCAAAAATAAAAAGACACTTGAGTTACAAGTTTGCCTCAAGAGGGCCCCATCTGCTTCTGAAAAGGTAAGCTACAGTCCTTAACCATGCACTATGCTCTACTGGAGGAAATATCGACCTTAAAATGACAAATCAAGGTTTGGCCATTCCAAGTAAGTTCTGGTTTATATTAATAATATTCATTAATCCAGGAATAAACCTACATTTCCAACAAAAATAAAATAAAAGGTGCCCACAAAACCTCTGTTCACACTAGTGGCATGGCTTCTGCTCTTTACAGCTGTGCTGTATTCATACTGAGAGACCATAATGAGGTCCCACAGGTTTTGGTTAGGGTTATGGTGTTTTGATGGTATGAATGGCAGGGTGATTCTTGCTGTCGAAAATAGCACAACCCTCGCGGAAGGATCATTTACCATTGAAAGGTCAGGATAAAGAGCAGAATAGAAGGGGCATGAAAGTAAGTAAAAGTAAAGGTCTTACGTTCTGTAAATACAATGATTTTAAGGACAACGGGGACAGAATTACTTATGGAATCTATCACATTTGTATGCCAATTTGGCATATAAAAGTCACAGATTTTGGCGCTAGTGCCGTATTGCACCAAAATGTGCAACTTTTTGCCATTTTACACCACCCTCGCCGCTTATGAAAAGTGATATAGAAATGGGCCTGGTTTAGTATGGTAATGAGTTTATACACAGACTTATAATTATGACTCAAGACGCCAAATAAGTTGTAAAAAGGCAACAGCTATGGGGTTGGGATAGGAATAGCGGAGAATCAAACATTGTACAACTTTTGATAAATTTAGTGAACCTTTCAACAAATCTGACTTCAAAAGGCCGCATCTTGATAAATTCCCCTAGAGTGTCTAAGATTCACTTTAATGGGGCGAGAAGTTCTAATTACACTGCGCCGCATCTACAAGCGAGACAACGGGACGATAATTATGATGAGGAATTAGCTCTTGCACAAGTACCGCTACCTGTTCAGACAGCTGATCGGCGGGGGTGCTGGGAGTTGTACTCCTGCAGATCTGATATTGGTGACCTATCCTGAGGATAGGTCATCAATATTTACCCACTGCACAGCCCCTATTAAAAAATGTGTACGGCATGTGTGACAGAAGGCCCATTGGTTACAAAGCCTTCAAAAAGTTGACATTCTCTTCCAGGGTTTTGCTAACCAGGCTTTACAACGGTTTAAGGCTACTTTCACACTAGCGTTAATATTTTCCGGTATTGAGATCCATCATAGGGTTTCAATACCGGAAAAAAACGCTTCCGTTTTGTCCCCATTCATTGTCAATAGGGATAAAATGTAACTGAACAGAATGGAATGCTCCAAAATGCATTCCGTTCTCATACTGGAGAGCAAACCGCAGCATGCTGCGGTTTTCTTTCCTTCACGGGATGCGGAGCAAGACGGATCCGTCCCCATTGACTTGCATTGTGGGTCATGACGGATCCGTTTTCTCTGACAAAATAGAAAATGGATCCGTCCCCCATTGACTTTCAATAGAGTTCACGACGGATCCGTCTTGGCTATGTTAAAGATAATACAACCGGATCCGTTCATAACGGATGCAGATGGTTGTATTATCAGTAACGGAAAAAGCACATGCAAATATGTAAAAGTGGTCATGAAAGTTGTGTTGTCACCTGTAACAGCACTATTACCAGCTACCAAAGAAGCAATGAGTAGTACGACATCTGGTTCTACAACTGTTAACCCCTTTAATGAGTCATCCTCTGTAGGTAACCCAGTGATGGCACTCGTGTCACCTCAGTACCCAACATGCCAGTGATAAGAACATTACTGGTTAGCGTCTTATCAAGTAAAGCACGTAATCCGGCAAGATGCAAATAAAATATCCTTACAAAACACAAAACAAGAACTGTGGCCGACTAATAAGAAATATGATACTGTTCTCCATTTCCAAGTGAGTCATTCAGCCACTAGTTAAAATCCAGAGTTTCCAGCTCGCCCTCTGATCTCGCCTGTCTGGTTCTGACTTTCCTGTCTAGCAGAACCATTTCTGGAATCTGGACAGCTAAAGGAATCATATAACTCAATAGGTTCCAGAGGTTTCAGATTAGGACCAAGGGCAATAAAGCAAGCGTTAATTTTTTCTTTATGGTGGTTAGAAAAATTCCTATGAAGAAACTGAAGCTGACAAAACTCTCCTGATAATAGATACAATTGGATGGAAAATACGAGAGCCATAAAGTCAAAGGGGTATTCTCGTCTCGGTGCGGCTATTTTCAGAACTTCCATAGCAGTGAATGGAGAGCAGGCTGTGCATGCGCAGTGTGCTGTCCTTCACTTCAGCCCGTTCTGAAGTCCAACAGAGGTGACGGCATATCCTAGCGATATCCCATCAATGTCTGATATGGTTCAACCTGACCTGAGTTTGTCTTATTTAGTCTAGCAACTTTTTCTCAAAAAGGGATAGACCATGGAAAAATAAATGCTTTTATTTGACTCCCAGCTCCCCTGCCAATCAGCTGTTCAAAGGCGCCCAGCACTCAGACAAGCGATGCACTAAAGTACAGTGGTTGTGTAATGACCCAGAGTGCCATTACCGCTCTTTTGCACCTTGCTACTGTCTCCAATATGCTAACTTATGTCATCAGAATGTATTTTATTCCGTCTCTGAATAATGTGCATATTTATTCCTATGAAACTGTTTATGTTCATGTAATTACCTGGTTTACCACAAGATGGCGGCATTTCTGGCATAGCTGTATTGTATAGAATAGAACCCTTCCTCCATTCTATTCCTCTGTCTAGAGAGGCAGGAGTTTAGTTTAGTTTAGTTAGGAGTCAGTTCCAGCCTACACCCTAGGGGAGAGGTTGTGTGTCTAGCTTATCCCCTTCTGGGGAAGGAAGCAGGCCTTGTCCCTGCCGGACAGGCCCTGCCTGTGAATTCTAAATGGTTGAATATCCCCTCTTGGGCTTGCATTGCCTAAAAGCCAAGCTAAGGAAGCTTGAAACCAGGAAGAAGTTTTCCTACGATTACAGTGCGAGTCAGACTACAGAAAGCTAAGTTGCAGCCTACAACAGAAAGCTAAAGGAAAAGATTCCAATTTAAGCCAGCCAACATAGCAGAGCTGTGGAAGTTCAGATGTAGCAGAGCTGACAGTGTTTGCCTGCCGGAACTTCATGCCAAAGCCTGCTGGAAACCAAGACCAAGTCTGTATACTGTTTGGATTACCGTTTACTCAAGTAAAGCTGTATTGGAACTAGATACAAAGTCTGGACTCTATTATTCCTCCATAATCCAAGTTAATCACCCCTTTGCACTGCAACGGACGACCACGTCTGGGATCCAAGGATATCCACGTAGGAGCACTGTGACACGTGCATACAACACCTTCAGGGACATTGTAGGCCCACCTACACCAGTCTGGCATTCCTACCCTGGGTATCAACACCACTATACATAAAGGGGACTCCATGTCCTCGTTGCTTCACTGTAACTGGCGTCACGACTACTTGCTCTATAAGAGGGATATATATTGTAAAAACCTCCTACGGTGCAAGGGATACCCCAGACTTCCTGGCCACCGTCCGCTGCAGTTGTGGCTGGTATTGCAGCTCAGTCCTTTGTCATTCACTAGAATGGGACAGAGGTGCACAAAGGCCAATGGACATAACGTCACAAGTCGAAGAAGAGGCCTCTTCAACTCCAGCTGATCAGCAGGAGGACCAGTAGTTCCCACCAATCAGATAGTGATAAAAATATGCTGAGAATAGGTCATCAATAACAAATCCCAGAAAAGCTATATGGAAGATATTAAATCCCAGAAAACCCATATTGGAGATATTTAAATACCAGAAAAACGCTATTGGAGATATTTGAATCCCAGAAAATACCTATTAGAGATATGGAGGAAGCAGACCAAGCAACATTCAGCTACATCTGCAACGTCCACAGTCGTCAATAGCAATCTACACCTTTCCACTGAATTCTACCATCTCCTAATAGGTAAGGGTCTTGAGGATATACTATTTATGTGAGAGCCTCACAGCAGCCTAATATTCCTCAGTGCAGTGGCGTAACTAGAAATGACTGGGCCCCACAGCAAATTTTGGATGCAACCTCCATTCCTGTGGCTAGTCAAGAGGCCCAGCAGCCGCTCAGCCCATTTTCTACAGTGTCTCTGTATATAATGTTATATTACAATACTGTTGAGGGGGCCCTGACAATAAATTATTTTAGCCTTAATAAATTCTTTTAGCCTTCCTCTTGGGTGGGCCCCTTCTGAGTTGGAGCCCCAAAGCAACCACTGCCCCTACTTCCCCTATAGCTAAGCCCCTGCCTCAGTGTCAAAAGTAGAGAAAACCGAGAACCCTTAATAGCCCTGTCCCCCAACCACCACAATTTCAGGTCTACCACCGTACATCCCGATACATTGTCAACTTCATTTATTGAGGGGCCAATCTTAAAAATGCAGACAATGGACGAAAAGTGTTGAGGGAGGCGTTCTCTGCCTTATTGCTATACTACAAATATGATGAGCATATCCAGAATTAAAGCTGTAAAGCCCGAGCAGGGAATATAGTTATGTATCTGTCAAATTAGAATATGTCATTTATTACCTAGCTCATTCCCTGTAACCCAACCAGTTTAGATCGTATCAGACAGCTGCCTGGTGATTCCCTAGATGGACATTAGATCATATCTTGATTGCTGCCTTGAGAATACACGTCTAGAAATCTGGGATCACAGGAACACAAAAATAAATCCATCAAATGCAAAATGCATATCTCCCGACATTTGAATCCCAGAATGTAGGACATTAAGCACTTCTCTCATTTTGCCTGGAAACGCCCTAAAATAGCGTAAAACTGCCCTTTTTATGCACATCTGCAGAACATTATTCACTCATTAGAAAGAATACAGTACAAACAGACAATCATGCTGATCCCCCCCAAGAGTGGAGAAAAGTTGAGGCAGCATCTGGCATGAACATGGCATTACTGCGATCACTCGCCTGAGCATATCGGCTATATTGATTATTTTTATAACGTGACCAGAATTACTCTTTAAAAATGTTAATTATCCATGGCTGACCATACTCAATGTAGTGTGGTAGAGAGATCCATATGGATCACCGCTAACTGCTGAGCCGCACCTGTATCCAGAAATTTGCAGCGATCTGCATGTGGATCCCATACGAGCAATCTTAGGGTTGCGACCACATGGTCAGGTTTCTTGATGCAGTTTTGGAAGCCAAAATCAGGAGTGAATCATAAAGGAGAAAGTATAAAAGGCAGATAGCACTTCTCTTTTCTGAATTCACTCCTGATGCAGAAACCTGATTACGTGGCCATACCCTTAGGGACCTGCAGGACAGCTGCAGAGAGACTGAAAATGCCCTGCATGGCCACACAGGATTTTTTGTGCACTTTTCGACGTCTGGATCATAAAAGTAAAGAAAGAGAAAGTAAAACGACTGATACGACCACTCCTCTTTTTTTGAATCCACTCTTGGTTTTGGTTTTATAAGCTGCATCAACAAATGTGAAAAGTGTGGATGGTGCCCAGGTTTGGACTGGCCCACCGGGGAGCCGGGGAAATCCTCGGTGGGCCCCCGAACCAGCAAGCAGTGGCGTAGCGGCAGGGCACAGGGAGATGAGCGCTTCTATTGTGGAAGCGCTCATCTCTATAGTTATCTATCGCCGTTCTCAGGACAGCGATACAGATGGATGTTGCGGGGCAGGGGAGAGACGTCTTCCTTCCCCGTTCCTCTGATAGGCTGCAGGCACTAGGCCTGCAGCCTATCAGAGGCTGGTGCAGGCGGAGCGATGACACCATCGCGCCGCCTGAGCCGTACAGCGTGGGACACAGGCCTGAAGAGGCCTGCATCGCATCGCTGCCAGCATGATGGAGGTAAGTATATGTGTTTATTTTTTTTAGATGGCACAATACAGGAGAGGACTGCTGTGGGGGGCACTTTTTACTGGCACATCATTGGGGGGGGGGGGGCATCTATGGGAGGGCACTTCTTTGGGGGGCACTTTTTACTGGCACATCATTGGGGGGGCATCTATGGGAGGGCACTTCTTACTGGCACATGATTGGGGGCATCTATGGGGGGACTTCTTACTGGCACATTATTGGGGGGAACTGTGGGGCATCTATGGGGGCACTTCTTACTGGCACATGATTGGGGGCACTGTGTGAGCATCTATGGGGCACTTCTTACTGGCACATTATTGGAGGGCACTATGGGGGCACTTTTTACTGGCACATTATTGGGGGCACTGTGGGGACATCTATAGGGGCATTTCTTACTGGCACATGATTGGGAGGCATCTATGGGGGCACTTCTTACTGGCACATTATAGGAGGGCACTATGGGGGCACCTTTTACTGGCACATTATTGGGTGGCACTATGGGGGCATTTTATACTGGGACACATTATGGTGGGTACTATGTAGAAGGGGGAGAGGAGTACTATGGGGTCATCTATGGGGGCACTAAGAAGGGGTACTTTAAACTTGCAAATTATGGGGGACACTGAGGGTATCTACTGGGGAACTATATATGGGGCATTTTATACTGGTGCATTATGGGGGCACTAGGAGGAAGGGGGAGGAGCACTATGGGGGCATTTACTGGGGACACTATATAGGGGTATTTTATACTGGCACATTATGGGGGCACTATGGGGACATTAGCTCAGCTGGGGGCCATTAAAAGGGGGTATTTTTTGCACTGGCACACATTATAAGGTAGCATTTTTGTACTGTCACATTATAAGGAGAATTATTACTACTGGGGGGAATTATGGTGGGCTTTATTACTACTGGGGGTATATAGGGAACATGATTACTAGTATGGGCACTATGGGAGCATTATTACTTCTGGGGCACAGTGGGGACATGTTGGGGGCACTGTAGGAGCACTATTACTACCATGTGTGCTCTAGCAGATAAGTATTCCTATTGGTGGGACTTTTGGGAGCACTATTACTGTGGGGGCACCTTGGCACAGTATCAGCTTACCAAAATTGTTTTTGGGGGACGTTATTTTTACACTAATAGTGTCAGGGGCACTATTTGCTGGGTGCAGTTATTTTAGGGCACTGTGTGCCAATAATTATTGAAGGGGGCGTTATCGGGGGGTAATACTAGCATTATCAGGGGGTTTATCTGTTTCTGCAGTATAGTATTGGGGAGCACAGCGGCCCAGTATTGGGGATGGTAGGATGATTTGTCCAGAAGATGGGAGGATGATCAAAAAGTAGTAAACTGCAGAAACGAGAAATGGTTGAAAAATGGTGGTCTGGTCTGAAAGGAGAAGATGAGGAAAGAGAACCTCTACATCAAAGAGACGTCACTGGATGTAAGAGATATGGGGCTGTATTACCCTGAATGTTCTGTAGTGATGGGAGGGTGGATATAGAATTTGGTCCACCCTGGCCCCAGACTTCAGGTTACACTGTGTGTGTTCTGAAATCTGGGGGCTCACACCCATCTACTGCATTATCTGTACTCAGAGTGTTATTACTGTTTAGTGGTGGTGTTACATAGGACTGCAAGTAATATCTACTACATTATCTGTAAAAAAAAAAAAGGGGGGGTGTGGCCACAGGTTGGGAGGGTGGGCAACCAATGCTCTGCCACTGCATTTATGGTAGCTGTACGGTGAGCCCCCAGAATCAATTCCACTGGTGGGACCAAGGCACCCCAGTTCGACACTGACGGTGCCCATTTGAAAATCTGCATGAATTATTTTTTTTTAAATGCATAGAAATCTGCACTATTTATAGTGGTTGTGTGTTTTTTTGTGCAGCTTCACATTAAAATCCACAGCAAATACCGTAGTCTGTCGCTTTTCTGTGGATTTTAACAACCCCCATTGAAGTGAGTGTCTTCATGAGATACCCCTTTCATTTACTTCCTTCGATGTGTTATAATAGATGAGATCAAATAAAAAAATTTTTACTCCAGCAAAACAGAGTATATGCTGATAGATATGTAAAAGGAAAGGAATGAGATATATTCTGCTGAGAAACCTAATGAAGGAGAAGTAACAGCTCATTCGTTCAGGTTATATAAGACGGTGTTTGCCAGTGTTGGCTTACACTGAATAGCCTTCTCCCAAATGCCTTTGAAATTAATCCATTGGCTTTCAAGTCAGACAAAGCCTGTTGGGGCTAAGAGATGATTGCCTTTCATCCATTTAACCATCCAGACAGCTATTTTTATGCTATCATTAACCCCATTCAGCACCTTGTGATTTTTCATTTTTGCTTTTTACTTCTTGCCTCCCCTGAGCCCTGTATGAGGGCTTGTTTTTAGCGGGGCAAGTTGTACTTTCTAATGGAACCATTTAAAGGTGTTGTGTCATCGAGAGCATTGGTGCCACTAATGTCTGATAGCTGCGAGTCCTACCTCTGGGACCCACAGCTATCTCTTAAACGGAGCCCACTAAGTGAATATAAAAAATTAATGGGAAACGCACCGCACAAGTGTGGCCACTGCTCCGTTCACTTCTATGATTTTGTAGGTCTTGTTTTTACGGTAAAGCTGACCTGTTATGCTCATTCTTTGGGTCAGTACAATTACAGCAATAAGACATTTATATAGTTCTTCTTGTGTTTTAATATTAAATTTTTTTTTATTGTCATATTCTGACCCACGAAGCTGTGCAGGGAATCTTTTTTTTTTTGTGCTATTTTAAAAGACCAGAAAGGGTCTTTTAAAATCAGTTCCAAAGTAAGCATACGGCCATGTAGGGTATGCAACCCGAAAGATAATCATACCTTATCTTGTAAAAGTCTGGTCATTGGATTCTGATTTTTTTTTTCTTTTTACAGAAATTTTTGTGCAGGATTTCAGGTGGGAATACTCCATTAAGTGCACCATCGCTCCCCAGTTACACTGCTCAAAGGGATTCTGTCACCAGATTTAACCCTATTAAGCTAGCTGACATTAGCGATGTGCTAATGTCAGCTAAACCTAACTAGCCTATTCCTACTTTTATCTATGCCCCCGTTATGCCAAAAATCTAACTTTTATAATATGCTAATTACCCTCTAGGAGCGGGGAAGGGGGGGGGGTGTTGTTCCTGCTCCTAGAGCCTCCGTTCTCCCACCTTTGTCGCCTCCCTCCAAGTCCTGATTGACAAGGCCAGGCAGTGCTCGCATCTGTCTGCCAGCCCTGTGCTCTGGTGAAATCTCGCTCGCAGGCTGCCAACTTCCTACACTACACCTGCGTCGAATACTAAACGGTGCGAGATTTCACCAGAGCACAGGGCTGACAGATGGATGCGAGCACTGCCTGGCCCTGTCAATCAGGACTTGGAGGGAGGCGACAAAGGTGGGAGAATGGAGCCTCTAGGAGCAGGAACAACGCCAGCCCCCCCCCCCCCCCCCCCCCCCCCCCCCCCCCCCCCCCCCCCCCCCCCCCCCCCCCCCCCCCCCCCCCCCCCCCCCCCCCCCCCCCCCCCCCCCCCCCCCCCTGCTCCTAGAGGCTAATTAGCATGTTATAAAAGTTAGATTTCTGGCGTAACGGGGGCATAGATAAAAGTAGGAATAGGCTAGATAGGTTTAGCTGACATTAGCACATCGCTGTCAGCTAGCTTAATAGGGTTAAATCTGGTGACAGAAACCCTTTAATGCCTCCCCTTTTGTTTGACTGCCAGTCCCTGAGGTTTCAGAACTGGTTGCGATGTCACAGGGGAAGCCATGTGAACCAAACAGAAAGCCCTACCAAGCATTGTGCCAGGTTTAAAGGGGTTTTCCAGGTGTTTTTTACTGTTCAGTGGGGGTCCACTGTTTGAGAAGGCAGCGGTGCTTACAGCTTCCAAGCGGACATGAAACAGTTCAGTCAGTTACATAGGTACAAATCGGTTGATAGACGCCCTTTAAATACATAAAAAAAATCTAAGATCTGGGTTTTACTGCACTTTGGTTAATAAGAGCTTTTAATGTGTTTTTCCTCCAGTTATAAAGTTGGCAGTGGCACCACACAAACCTTACATCACCATCCAGGCTGGGTGGTTGGGATATGTGAAACTCTGGAAATTATCAAACAGAAAACTAGTATTTCTCTCCGTACTGTATATTTACGTCTCAGGCTTTTGCCTTCAGTTTGTAGGACTAGAAGTTGCTTTCACTGTCCTCCATCTTTAAGGGGATCTGTCACTAGTGACATCCCTATCAAACTGTTTGCATAGACACATACAGGGGTGCACCACCTATAAAGGAAGGTGAGGAGATTGCCTCAGGCAGCAGAAGAGCCATTGGCAATGAGGGCTTCCATTGTGGAAACGCTCATCTCTACATATTTGTGACGGACTGAACCGTCACTGGGGCTGCTCGAGAGGCCTGAGAGCTAGCCTCCTTCCTATGGACTATGGACCAAGAACTATGGAGACCCCTTCCCCTCCGCTCATTATTCTACAAAGGGAAAAATGGGTCGTTTCTGCCTGTGAGTGATTACATTATCCCATTGTGTTGATTAATTGTCTCAGTCTTCCACAAGGTCCCCCATGGGAGTGTCCCTTGTTGGAAGACCTACATAAAAGGCTGGCATGTAGCCTCATTAAATGTCCTGTTCTACCCTTTATGAAGTCTGGGCTCATGTTTGGGGGATTGGAGAACAACACTCTGGGGATTGCTATAATCATTATACTTTCCAGAGTATAATCCCTAGATCTTGTAAGAGCTGTTCCTGCATCGCTTTCTGAAGGAAGCCTTGTCGTAGGTCCAGGGTGGGTAGAAGTCGGCGAGATCCCAACCAAGCTGCGGTGGTTCGTGGGGTCGGCAGTGCTTAGTGTCGAGTGGAGTGCTTGGAGTCCTCGGGAAGAACTAGGAGCATCCATCAATGGAGGTACCCAGTCCAGGTGCCAGGACATCTGTTACAATATTCATCTACATCGCTGTACACAGGACAGCAATACAGTTGAATGCTGCGACGGGGCATGGCAGCGATGTCTCCCTGGCCCACCGTTTCCTCCAATAGGCTTTAGTCCTAGTTCCTGTAGTTTATCAGAGGCCGGTGTCATCATTATCGCGCAGCCTGAGCCGGGCTGCATAGAGCTCAGGGCACAGACTAGAAGAGGTCTGTGTCTTG
Organism: Bufo bufo; assembly: GCF_905171765.1. Taxonomy (NCBI): domain Eukaryota; kingdom Metazoa; phylum Chordata; class Amphibia; order Anura; family Bufonidae; genus Bufo; species Bufo bufo. The sequence goes on along the minus strand of NC_053391.1, from coordinate 145,490,452 downwards.
CACTCCATCGCTGACAGCAGAATGGAGGTAAGTATTTGAGTTTATTATTTTTATTTTGCAGCATGCGTTGGGCCACAATGGGGTGGGGGGCATTATTTTGTAATTGGAGAAAGCACTATGGGGACATTGCGGCTGTAAAAAGAAGCATTTTTGTACTGGCACACATTATAGGGGGGGCCACTATGAGGAATTCTGGGGGCACTAAAAGGGGGTTGTTTTTTGTACTGACACACGTTATAAGGGAGCATTTTTTTATACTGGCACATAGTGGGGCATCTTTTGTACTTAACGCACATTGTAATGGAGCATTTTTGTACTGGCACACATTCTAAGGTGGCCACTATAGGGACATTTCTTCTACATGGGGGACGAAAAGGGCTTTTTTTGTACTGGCACATGTCATAAGAGAGCATTTTTTGTATTGGAACACATAAGAGGATATTTTTGTACTGCCACACATTATAAGGGAGCATTTTTGTACTGTCACACATTGCAAGGGGGAATTATTTTACTGGCAAACATTATAAGGGGTCATGTTTTGTACAGGCACACATTATAGGGGAAATTATTACTACTGGGGGCACTATTACATTTGGCGGCAAAATGAGGGGCATTATTACTATTGGGTGCACTGTTACTACAGAGAATTATTACTATTGGTGGGACTCTTAAATTGGGAGGCACCATGGCACAGTATCAGCTTAGCACAATATTTTTGGAGGACACTATGTTTACGGCACTATAAGTTTCAGGGACACTATTTGCTGGGTACAGTTATTTTTTTTATGGCACTATGTGCTAATAATTATCGAAGGAGAACTATGCGTGTGGTAATAGTACTTTCAGGGGCATTATCTGTTTAGGCAGCATAGGATTGGGCACAGTATTAGAGGAGGCAGGATGGGGTGTTTAAAGGGTGGGGAGAAGGATGGAAAAGTAGTTGTCAAACTCTGCAGAGACGAGAGATGGCTGAAAGAAATCATCATGGTGGTCTGGTCTGAATGGAGAAGATAAAGAAAGAGAACGTCTACATCAGAGGAGACATCACTGGATGTAAAAGCTATGTGGCGCTGTATTACCCTGTATGTTTTGTAGTGCTGTATGTAATGTTTTCCAAGTATGTCTTTACCAGTAGGTCTGGAGGATAGGGGTTAGGTTAAGCAATTGGCATGGGGGGTGCCAGTTCAGTTTTTACCTCAGGCAGCAGAAAGGCAAGGTGCACCCCTGGACACATGTCTATAGTTCACCTGATTAAAACACTGTCTTTCTTTTGTAGATCCCATGTTCCATTTCCGAGTTATTCTCTTTTTTTCTTAATATGCAAATTAGTGCTTTGGTGCAATGAGGGTATCACAGTTGCTCTTGTTGCACCCAAGCTCCATTCCTTTCTGTGTACAGTCTCTCCCTGGCTGATTTGATTGACAGGGCCAGGCAACAGCAAAGCAGTGAGGGAGGGACTGCACTCAGAAAGTAATGGAGCTTGGGTGCATCAAGAGCAACGGTGGCACTCTCATTGTACGAAAAGACTAATTTGCATATTAAGAAAAACTGTTATAACTGGTTAACAGAGCCTCAGAGCAACAAAAGAAAGACAACATTTTAATCAGATGAACCACAGCTAAGTGTCTATGCAAACCGTTTGATAGGGAAGTCACTGGTCACAGATTCCCTTTAACTGTCATGTCCTCCCACCTCTGCTGGAAGCAGCGGATCCAGCATGTGCCGGACACCAATGGACTTCATTGGCTAATGGGGTCTGTTGGGTTTTCAATATAGTCTGCGTGCAGTGGTATTTTGTCCGGCTTCATTTTGAAAGGTTGCATTTGGGGGTAGCATAACTACTGCTCTGTACCACTGAGAGACAAGAAACAAAAAAAAGTCATGTCTACAGATGGATGTCTCTGGTTTAGTTCATATTATTCAGTAGCAGGCACTCAGTTTACTTATATGGTAAAGTAGTGCAGGAGGTTTTGTTCCTTCTGCTTAGCTCTACATATCCTGGTCCATGCAGGTGACGATCCAATGCTATCCATCCACTTCTGATCAATAATATGTCCATTATAGGGGTATTCCAAGATTTTATTATTGATGGCCTACCTTCAAGATAGTATCTAATTGCCAGGGGTCTGACACCCACACCCCTTAAAATCAGCTGTTCTTTAGTAGTGTGGTAGACAGGGAGGTGATGTTTGTGTGGACCCATTAGAGACAAGAAGGTACCGTCAGGACACAGGGATCTAGAGAAGTGGAATTCGGGAAGGACTTGTGAGAGCCAGAGTGCTGAGGAGGGACCTCAGGGCCCTTAAAAGTTAGGGTAAGGTTCAAGCAGTGAGGTAGTGTCCTAGGGTTTTTTGTGTGCCTTCAATCATATAAAAAGCTGAATAAAGTCATTACTTTTGGACTACCATTGGATTCAATGGCATTTATTTGGCACTCAGCACCACAAACACCTCTGTAGCGTCCAGGAAATTTCTGCCTTTGATGCTAAATTGTCCCAAATTGTCACTCCACATTTAGTGCATTTTTTGGAAAATTGGCTGGACATGCTGGATAATATTGCTAAGTAGAAGATTGGTATTAGTGCATAAAAATTACATTTTTCATTGTTAGTGGATCAGACTCATCCATTCAATGAAAAAAAAAAGCCATCCGTGTGTTACTTGTCTTCTACAGGTCCGATTCTGATGGATGTTTGAATGTACAGGAGGCTCCTAGGCCTCCTGTACACAACCGTATCCGTTTTTCCAGTGCGCAAATCGAAGAGCTGCAAAACACAGATTTTGTGCCTCGGTATGTCCTGCCCTCACAGACACATACAAGAATAGGAAATTTTCTATTTTTTCTATTTTTTTCTTTTTTTGTGGGGCCGCCATTGAAATTAATGGATCCGCATACCATCCACAAAACATGTGGATCGGATGCGGATCAAAACTACAGTGGTGTGCATGAGCCCTTACTCTGAGACTGCTGTCCAAACCCCCTGATTCCCGTACACTTAAAGGGAACCTGTCACATTGAACACAGTATTCAATCTGCAGGAAACATTTTATAGAACAAAAGGAGCTGAGCAGATTAATATATAGATTTGTGGGTAAAAGATTCAGTTCCTCCTGCTCTATAACCTGCTGTGCTGTCCACACATCAGACTGCATGTTCAATGTGACAGGTACACACACACATACAGCCAGGTCCATAAATATTGGGACATCGACACAATTCTAAAATTTTGGGCTCTATACACCACTACAATGGATTTAAAGTGAAATGAACAAGATGTGCTTTAACTGCAGACTGTCAGCTTTAATTTGAGGGTATTTACATCCAAATCAGGTGAACGGTGTAGGAATTACAACAGTTTGCATATGTGCCTCCTTGTTAAGGGACCAAAAACTAATGGGACAATTGGCTTCTTAGCTGTTCCATAGCCAGGTGTGTGTTATTCTCTCATTATCCCAATTACAATGAGCAGATAAAAGGTCCAGAGTTCATTTCAAGTGTGCTATTTGCATTTGGAATCTGTTGCTGTCAACTCTCAAAATGAGATCCAAAGAGCTGTCACTATCAGTGAAGCAAGCCATCATTGGGCTGAAAAAACAAAACAAACCCACCAGAGAGATAGCAAAAACATTAGGCGTGGCCAAATCAACTGTTTGGGACATTCTTAAAAAGAAGGAACCCACCGGTAAGCTCAGCAACACCAAAAGACCCGGAAGACCACGGAAAACAACTGTGATGGATGACCGAAGAATTATTTCCCTGGTGAAGAAAACACCCTTCACAATAGTTGGCCAGATCAAGAACACTCTCCAGGAGGTAGGTGTATGTGTGTCAAAGTCAACAATCAAGAGAAGACTTCACCAGAGTGAATACAGAGGGTTCACCACAAGATGTAAACCATTGGTGAGCCTCAAAAACAGGAAGGCCAGATTAGAGTTTGCCAAACGACATCTAAAAAAGCCTTCACAGTTCTGGAACAACATCCTATGGACAGATGAGACCAAGATCAACTTGTACCAGAGTGATGGGAAGAGAAGAGTATGGAGAAGGAAAGGAACTGCTCATGATCCTAAGCATACAACCTCATCAGTGAAGCATGGTGGTGGTAGTGTCATTGCGTGGGCATGTATGGCTGCCAATGGAACTGGATCTCTTGTATTTATTAATGATGTGACTGCTGACAAAAGCAGCAGGATGAATTCTGAAGTGTTTCGGGCAGAATTATCTGCTCATATTCAGCCAAATGCTTCAAAACTCATTGGACGGCGCTTCACAGTGCAGATGGACAATGACCCAAAGGATACTGCAAAAGCAACCAACAAGTTTTTTAAGGGAAAGAAGTGGAATGTTATGCAATGGCCAAGTCAATCACCTGACCTGAATCCAATTGAGCATGCATTTCACTTGCTGAAGACAAAACTGAAGGGAAAATGCCCCAAGAACAAGCAGGAACGTAAGACAGTTGCAGTAGAGGCCTGGCAAAGCGTCACCAGGGATGAAACCCAGCGTCTGGTGATGTCTATGCTTTCCAGACTTCAGGCTGTAATTGACTGCATTGACTGATGCATGCCATCATTTTTGGGAGCTTAATGAGTGTGGGTTTCTTATTGAGTTCAACTAGAGCCATACAAATCCTAAATATATTATTGTGACACTAATAGGGCTGAAACGATTACTCGATTGAATCAAGTAATTCGACACCAAAAAATTCTCGATGCAAATTATTTGCATCGAGAATTCGTTTGTGTCATGTGACCACGAAGCGGGAGTGAAGCGCTTGCTATTACTCACTGCTCCGTGGTCACCCGCCTGCCCGTACCGCTATGCACTGACACATCGTCAGGTCATAGTGAGCGCTCACTATGACCCGATGCTGTGTGATGTCAGGACGGCAGTGCAGTGAGCAGAGAAGAAAATGGAGGAGCTGTGGAGCAGAGCCCCTACAGGAAAGGTAAGTAATGGTGCTGGGGACATGGCCAAGAGGGAGAGATGGTGGCACTGGGGGGAAAGCTGGTGGCACTGGGGGCAGTTGGTGGCACTGGGGTGCAAGCTGTTGGCACTAGGGGGGCAAGCTGGTGGCACTGGGGGGCAAGTTGGTGGCACTGGGGGGCAGCTGGTGGCACTGAGGGGGCAGCTAATGGCACTGGGGAGCCTGATGGCACTGAGGTTGCAGCTGGTGGCACTAGGTGGCAGTTAGTGGCACGAGGGGGCAGCTGGTGGCACTGGGGGGGGGGTTGGTGGCACTGGGGGGCTGCTGATGGCACTGGGGGGGAGCCTGATGGCACTGGGGGGGGGAGCTGATGGCACTGGGGGGAAGCTGATGGCACGGTGGAAGCTGATGGCACTGGGTGGCAGCTGATGGCACTGGGGTGTCATCTGGTGGCACTAGGGGATAGCTGGTGGCACTGGGGAGCAGCTGGTGGCACTGGGGTGGCAGCTGATGGCACTGGGGTGGCAGCTGATGGCACTGGGGGGACAGCTGGTGGCACTAGGGGACAGCTGGTGGCACTAGGGGACAGCTGGTGGCACTGGGGAGCAGCTGGTGGCATTGGGGGGGAAGCTTATGATACTGAGGGGGCAGCTGATGGCACTGGGGTGGCAGCTGGTGGCACTAGGGGGGCAGCTGGTGGCACTGCGGGGGCAGCTGGTTGCACTAGGGGGGCAGCTGATAGCACTGAGGGGGCAGCAGATGGCACTGGGGGCCAGCTGATGGCACGGGGGGCAGCTGATGGCACTAGGGGGGACAGATGATGGCACTGAGAGGGCAGATGATGGCACTAGGGGGGAACCTGATGGCATGGGGGGGCAGCTGATGGCACTGAGGAGACATCTGATGGCACGGGGGGGGGGGGAAGCTGATGGCACGGGGGGAAGCTGATGGCACTATGGGGGCAGCTGATGGCATGGGGGGGCAGCTGATGGCATGGGGGGGCTGATGAGTTTTTATAAAGAAAAACATTATTTTAATAAGTTTTTTGTTATTAGAGTACTCAATAGAATACTCTATTACAAAAATATTCGATAGCTGCAGCCCTAGACACTAATCATCATACATAGAATTGTGGATTTAAATACTAAGCTAACTGCACACTTTAAGGATCATTTTACATGAACAACCTCTTGAGGTTTTACCAATATATAATGCTATATTTTCAGAGGGCACTTGTGTTCCCCTTTATTGAATCCATTTCTAGATTCATAGCATCACATACTGTTACTCTACCAAGTTGCATATAAATCCTTAATAGGCCTTTTATGTTTGTTTAGCCAGTCAAGGAGAATATTGAGTCAGCTTTGGTTTTAATTAGCAGAGTTGGAAACAATGTCGTCATTGTGGTTTTAGAACGTGGTCTGCCGACCTGAACCCAAAAATATACCATTCAGAAGAATTTCTGCATAATTGTAATGTATGGGCTGACATTTTCTCATGTCAGACTAAGAAAAATACAGCAGCTGCTGAAGAAGTTTTAAAAATGACTATTTGTACTTTTGTATTTCTACTTCCAATAATGTATGGGTTTTCTTTACCAGCTATCTTACTTTCTCTTTTCTGTGCCACTAGCTCACCAAGAAGTGCGATGTAACATGAATGAGACATGGCTTAGTAGGAAATGGGAATGGCAAAGCTGCAACATTTTGCTCTACGATTCTGGGTAAATTTCTGTAGCAAAGTAATTATATGTATATATATACAGTGCTGCCCATAATTATTCATACCCCTGGCAAATTTTGACTTAAAGTTACTTTTATTCAACCAGCAAGTAATTTTTTGACGTGAAATGACATAGGTGTCTCCCAAAAGATAATAAGACGATGTACAAGAGGCCTTATTGTGGAAAAAAAAAACATTTCTCAGCTTTTTTTTACATTTGAGCAAAAAATACAAAATGTTCTGCACTGTGGAAAATCTCAGAGGACGTGGTTGGAAGCCAAAAGTGACACCTGTGCTGGCCAGGAGGATAGTTAGAGAGGTAAAAAACAATCCAAGGATCACCACCAAGGACATCCTGGTGAATCTGGGCTCTGCTGGTGGCAATGTCTCAAGGCAAACAATCCAACGGACACTGCACAATGCAGACCAAGGAGGACGTCAGTTCTCCAGATAAGGCACACAAAAGCTCGCTTGGCCTTTGCAAAAGCTCATCTGGACAAAGAAGAAGACTTCTGGTCTTCTGTGTTATGGTCAGATGAAACAAAAATAGAATTGTTTGGTCACAATGATGTTTCCTTCATTTGGAGTAAAAAAGGAGAAGCCTTCAACCCAAAGCACACCATCCTCACTATCAAACATGGTGGTGGGAACCTAATGCATTGGGGGTGTTTTTCAGCCAATGGACCAGGGAACCTAATCACAGTAAACGGCACCATGAAAAAAGAGCAATACATGAGGGTTCTCAACGACAACATCAGGCAGTCTGCAGAGAAACTTGGCCTTGGGCACCAGTGGACATTTCAGCATGACAATGACCCATAACACACAGCAAAAGTGGTGAAGAAATGGTTAGCAGACAACAACATTAACGTTTTGGAGTGGCCCAGCCAGAGTCCAGACTTGAATCCAATTGAGAATCTGTGAAGGGAGCTAAAGATCAGGGTGATGGCAAGAAGACCCTCCAACCTGAAAGATTTGGAGCTCATTGCTAAAGATGAATGGGCAAAAATACCTGTGGAGACATGCAAAAAGCTGGTCTGCAATTATAGGAAGCGTTTGATTGCTGTAATAGCCAATAAAGTCATTTCTATTGATTATTGAGAAGGGCATGAATAATTTTGGACTGGACACTTTTTGCTCAAATGTAAATAAAAGCTGAGAAATGTCTTTTTTCCCACAATAATGCCTCTTGTAGATGGGAGATACCGATGTCATTTCCCGTCAAAAAATTACTTGCTGGTTGAATAAAACTAACTTTAAGTCAATATTTGCCAGGGGTATGAATAATTATGGGCAGCACTGTATATATATATATATATATATATATATATATTCAAATCAACCCTTTTCTCCATTTTGCTAATAAAAATAAATACCAAATAAAGATCATTGGTATTGCGTTGTCCAAAAATTACTCATAAATTAAAATAAAAGTATGCACCCCATGGGTGTATGGTAAAATGGAAGAAAAGCAAAAAGGCTGATTTGCAGTTTTTTTGTTGCTTTACCTCCCCAAAAAATTGAATTAAAAAAATGATCAAAAAGTCATACAATCCACAAAATTCTGTAGCAATGAGAAATACAGATCACCTCTCAATAAATCAGCTCTTGCACAGTGCCGTAGACATCTGAAAATGGCGATGCAAAGACACATTTTATTTTTTCTAATGTTTTTATAAAAGAATTAAGACACAAGAATAACTACAAAAATGTGGTTATTGCTGTAATCATACTAACCCGCAGAATTAACATGAAGTTGTCAAACACCGCATAGGGAATGCAGTAAAAACAAAACCCATAAAACTGGTGGAATTGCATTTTTTTTCCAATTCCACACCATTTTAGAATTTGTTTTCCTAGCGTCTAGCTTCATGTGCAATATTACAAAGTACAACTTGTCTGTAAAAAACAAGAGCTCATACGTCTATGTGATCGGAAAAATAACAAAGTTATGGCTCCTGGAAGGAGGGGAGTAAAAAAAAAAAAAAATGGAAAAAATCGCTGCATCAGGAAGGGGTTAAAGTAACTCTGTGGTACAGCAGCCTGCAATCTGTCACTGGCAAATGCCATTATGATGCCTGTTGGCATGCTACGACATGTGGAAGCAGTGCCCCAACACATGCTGTACAGAGTGATTGTATTATAGCATGCAAGAAAGCCTTGGAAATTGTGGAATGCCCTGGCAGACTGCAAGTTTACTGTTCAATTATTCCTGCTGGTGAAGAGAGGGCATTCAGTATATACCTATGAACCGTTACTTTGCACCAAACCACAGCCTTTCGTTAAGTGAAATCTGTAATAATTATGTCATCTTGGGATGTTATCCTAGGCAAAAATAAATGAAAAGCAGTAGTGACAGGACTTACCGCAGTGCAGGGATGAATCTTTCTGTACTACCGTTGAGATGTAGATCCAGTCATCCTTTCTCCACTTTATAACTTTCCCATCAATGCATTTCTGCAAAAGGGACGTTTGTGCTCTGTCCCACATCCGGAACATGTAGATATTACCGACTAACCCAACAGATGCTGAGGCATTTATGTCTTTAAAGTGCGAGCAGCCGAGGACCACACTGCCACCTCCGTCTAGTTTGGTGCTGTTCTCCAATTTGCGGCTTTCTTTTAATGTACCATCCAGATAAAATCCCATGGAGTCATTGCTGCCATCCCACATAATGCAGACCTCGTACCAAGTATGTGGTTTTAGTCTCTCAAACACAGTTATCTCAGTGCCGAACATCCATATTTTCAAGCTGCTGCTGTCACCAAGAAGACCCAATTCATAGGAATTGGTGGGAGAAGTAGGCAGCTGGTAGGTGAAAGCAGTCCAGGGATCAGAAGAATCCAGCTGTATGTAGGTGCACACGGTAAATTCTGTCAGCTCAGGGACAGGTGTACTTAAAGTCATAATGTCCACGCATGGCGCACTAAACACAGCTTTGAAATCAAATTTAGCAGCATGAGCTAAAAAAGAAAATACGTGAGAAAGTAAGGACAAAATACTTCTGAGCCAAAGCTAGATTAAAGAGAATGTGTCATCAGAAAATGACCTATTGTTTAAATCACATTTTTATGTTTAACATATTTTTAAAGAATTTGGGATGATATTTTTCATTTCCATGTCACTATCTATATTTTTTTTAAAAAAAACATAAAATCCTGCAGTTTTTGCACTGGCCACTAAGCCTAATAATAGGCACCACTTCTTGGTCTGCACAGATCACTTTACTGCAGTTATCTGCTTAGGTACACACAGGACTAGAATGACAGATATCACCTCTGTATAGATAACACAGTATCCTCCAGTGATAATAGGTCATTGTCAGAGCTTATGTACTCTCTCCTGACCACAATCACAGAGCATGCCTACAAAACTCTCCCAACAGAAGTTAATGAGGTCCCCTCCTGTCCATTTTGTCTACGGCCTGTGTGGCGGCTGTCCCTAAATGCTCTCTCAATGCTGTTAGGACCTGCTCAGGCAAGATGGGCGCCCCTATAATCATGTTCAAGAAATAGCAACATTCGCTTTGACACAGCCGCAGCCAACTGCTGGCCACAGCGGCAACCTGCTCCCCTTGCGTTATGCCAATAAGTCACCACTGTGGCCAGCGATTGGCTGCAAGGAGCAAAGGAGCCGGAACCCAGTGCCGGGGAGCAGGTATGTATGCTTCCCTTTGCAGGTCTGCCCAGGAGGGGGGTTTGCCAAAAATCCTCCAAAAAGGTGGCCACTCCTTTAAGAGCAGAACAAAAATGGAAAGATTACAGTCTGAGGTATCTAGATGCATTAAAGCAGTTGTCTCATCAGAGACTCCAACATCTCTGGCAAACAGCTGACCTTGCCAGAGGAAGCCCTATTACATGGTGGCCTTGGTAGTAATATGGCTGGAGTCCACTGGTAATAGGAACCACTTGTACAGAGCAGCTTTTAGTCCTAGCTCATGGACAGGGTCCAAACTGGGAACCCCCCTCTATGATGTCTATATGCTTTGATGAGACAACCCCTTTAATGTTTTGTGAGTGGCCAAAGGAACCCCTATTGTCTGACGAGTGGTTAGATTTGCATGCAAACTACAACATATGAGTAATGCTACATTTTCTCTTAGTTTTACATTAGTCTAAGGACTAAATACTGGGCCATCTGTTTACTGTGTATTCTGACCACATTGTCCACTGATTATACAAATGCTGGAGGAATATCAGTCCTTTGCTACTGCAGAACCTCAGCTCTGGTGACCACTTGATTTATCACATAGCAGTTTATGCAATTAAACATTTTAAAAAGTTGTACTATGGCAGCCATCTACAATACTCTTGGCACTCATGCACATGAACGTGTTTTTTGTCCGCATCCAATCCGCCTTCTGATCCGACTGTGGAGCCATTCACTTCAATGGGGCTGTGTGCTGTCTGCATCCGTATGAGAGTTCTATAGAGGGCAGGACACTCACATAACCAGTGTGCGTGTTTGTGGATCCGCAACTTGCAGGCCGCAAAAACGGCTACAGCCGTGTGCATAAGCCCTAACCGTAAGAGCCAACTGAAGGTTACTTTTTTACAGAGCCCTGTAGGAACCTCTTCAAAAACTTTAAGTCAAAGAATCATTCATTTATACCCCTTCACAGTTCTGGGAATCGAAATTGTAGGCCAGTGCGTTTATTTTAATTTGCCGTAGCTGGATCCAAAAGCCACACAGTAATTGAAAACTATAATTTCCTTTTAAAAAAAATGTGATGCTTGGACTTACTCCAAGTGATGACAAATTCTAATTAAACAGAAAAATGTCAGGTTTTTATAAATATATTTAGAAAAATATACCCAAACCAAGCATCTGAATTTGTATAAAGAAATATTTTCCAATGTGCTCATGCACACGACTGTATGTATTTTGCGATCCACGGATCCGCATTCATGTGCATTCCATATTTTGCGGAACAGAACATACGGACATACGGAAACGGAATACACATGGAGTAACTAACGTTTTTTTTTGCGGACCCAATAAAATGAATGGCTCCGCATATGGTCCCCAAAAAAAAAAAAAAACGGACACAGAAAGAAAATACATTCGTGTGCATGAGCTCTAAAAGATGTAGGTTTGTTATACATTATAATACAGAACATTTCATATAGTACAATACCTCAGTGCTGCACTTCACCGTTTAGTGAGCAGACTGAAGGAAGCGCTGTTCTTTTTCAGCCCTCCTAAATTATCAGAATTAAAAAAGGTACATACTTACCCCCTCCTCTCTTTAAATTGTAGAATCTCAGGGGGACATTTACTAAAATCGGCATATTAGATCTGTCCTAATCACACGATTACACGACCACCGCTACCTCTTCAATCAGCAGGGGTGCTGGGAGTCCGACCCCCGTCAATCTGATATTGATGACCTCTCCTGAGGATAGGTGATCAATATCCTGGCACTGTACAACCCCTTTAAGAGATGTAAACCTGTGATATGAGTAGGGGAAGGATTTAGACCTGCGTGAAATATGCCGGTTTTAGTAAATGTCCCCCTGAGATTCTACAATTTGAAGAGAGGAGGGGGGTAAGTATGTACCTATTTTAATTCTGATAATTTAGGAGGGCTGAAAAAGAGCAGCGCTTCCTTCAGTCTGTTCGCAGCATTAGGTCTCTTTCACACGGGCGAGATTTCCGCGCGGGTGCGATGCGTGAGGTGAACGCATTGCACCCGCACTGAATCCGGACCCATTCATTTCTATGGGGCTGTGCACATGAGCGGTGATTTTCACGCATCACTTTTGCGTTACGTGAAAATCGCAGCATGTTCTGTATTGTGCGTTTTTCACGCAACGCAGTCCCCATAAAAGTGAATGGGGCTGCGTGAAAATCGCAAGCATTCGTAAGCAAGTGCAGATGCGGTGTGATTTTCACGCACGGTTGCTAGGAGACGATCGGGATGGGGACCCGATCTTTATTATTTCCCCTTATAAAAATAAAATTGAATTCACCTTAATCCACTTTTTCGTGCAGCCCGGCTTCTCTTCTGTCTTCTTCTTTGAGGAATAGGACCTTTGATGACATCACTACACTCATCACATGGTCCGTCACATGATCCATCACCATGGTAAAAGATCATGTGATGGACCATGTGATGAGCACAGTGACGTCATCAAAGGTCCTTTTCCTCACAGAAGAAGACAGAAGAGATGTCGGCTGCGCGAACAAGTGGATTAAGGTGAGTTAAATTATTTATTTATTTTTTTAACCCCTCCAGCCCTATTGTACTATGCATTCTGTATTCAGAATGCTATTATTTTCCCTTATAACCATGTTATAAGGGGAAATAATACAATCTACACAACCTTGAACCCAAACCTGAACTTCTGTGAAGAAGTTCGGGTCTGGGTACCACATTCAGGTTTTTTATCACGCGCGTGCAAAACACATTGCACCCGCGCGATAAAAACAAAACAACGGAACGCAATCGCAGTCAAAACTGACTGCAATTGGGTACCTACTCGCGCGGTTTTGCCGCAACGCATCCGGACCTTATCCGGACACGCTCGTGTGAAATAGGCCTTAAGGTACTGTAGATATCCGATGTACAAGTTCTGTATGAAACGCTCTATATTATAATGTATGACAAAACTATTACATTGGAATATATTTACAAAAAACTGTCATTTTTCTGTTTAATTAGAATTTGTCATTACTTGGATTAAGTCCACGCATAACATTTTTTAAAGGATATTATAGCTTCCAATTACTGTGCGGCTGGCACTGCACAACCCCTTTAATAATTGTGGCACATCTGTGCAGCTCCGTGCGCCAAAACGGAACTCTACACCAGCAAAGGAGCTGGTGTAGATTTCTAGTATAGCTTATACCAGTTTTCTGGCGTAGATAATTACACATGAGACGGGCTATGCCAGCCGTGCACTCCCTGCTCCCAGCTCCACTTTGGGGCTCTAACCCCCAAAAAAGTCACTAAATTTTGCGCTCCAAACATTGGGACTTTTTTGGTGCCAGTTTTCTGGTATACAGGGGATAATTAATGTCCCAACCCCAGTATCTAAGGCTCATGGACTCCCAAATGATCTTTTATGGTACATCCACATGGGACAGGCATGCTGCAGCTTTTCTTCAGCAGAGCTGCGTGCACAAAATCGGCAGCATTTTACCCAGGCAGCCGAACGGATAAGAGTTTTTTTTTTTAATATCATCCACATACTGAAAAAAAATTCCAGAAAGGAATCTGCACATTACTTGAGGTGCAGATTTTAAATTTGCAACATGTCAATTTATGTTGCAGGTTTTCACAGCAGATTTCACCATTTGAAAACCCGAAGAATATAGGGTGTGACACTGCAATTATTCCACAGGGTAAAAACCATAGCATCTACGTCCTGTTTCGAGCAAGAGCACGGCGCTGGTTATGGACATGCTACTGTAGATACACTATATTTTATACTACCAAAAATATACTATTTATATGCTTCACAATTCCTCAGTGAGGGACCCACCAACCAGACACCGCTCATCTATATGATATCAGAGCTTATGGTAGGGAGGTGGGCAAGGTTTAGACCCAGCCTGAAGAAAGTTAATGCGTCAAGCTTTTCACTCCTTTTCTAATCTACATCACTTCAAGTGACAAAACGTAGCTTAACGGGTAGGAAATATCTCCTGAAACCTTCTGTTACATAAAAATCAAGCATTCAAAACCCAGTTGTAGCATACAGGTGCAGCCTCTACGTGATCAGGAGAAGTCATGTCGTGCATGCGCTGTCTCCCCACCCAAAACAAGCTTTACCCTAAAAGCAGCCACATTCCTTTCTTAGTCACAAATGTTGAAATATATCCTCTATTGTCATCATGTTACTGTCATTCCTCCTTTACAGAAATAACAGTACACGCCCGCTTGCAGACGCAAATAGGTGTAGGTAGGTGACAGGTTAAGCGAAAAGATCATTTCCTGAAGCTGGTCTGCTTAAAGGGAACCTGTCACCTGGATTTTGGGTATAGAGCTGAGGACATGGGTTGCTAGATCGCCGCTAGCACATCCGCAATATCCATTCCCCATAGCTCTGTGTGCTTTGATTGTGTCCAAAAAACGATTTTATATATATATATGTAAATGAGGCTACTAACGTTTCCAGAGCCCAGCACCGCCCCGCATCCTCCGAATCTCCTCCTTGCTCCCCGACGTCACAAAGCTAGGGCGCCGTAATCTCGCGATGCGCGAGCTAGAGCATGCACAGTGTCGGCATAGTGTTCCTTCCCTGTGCTCGCATCAGCCTCAGGGAACGAACTGCGCATGCGCTAGCTCGCGCATCGCGAGAATACAGCACTCTAGCTTTATGGCGTCAGGGAGCAAGGAGGAGATTCGGAGGATGCGGGGCGGTGCTGGGCTCCTTCACAGTGGGTGTTACTGCACTCCGAGAGTCAGAGAACCCTGGACTCATCTCTGAAGCATGGAGGAGACAGGACTCATCTAAGGTTCATTTACATTTATTTTAGATTTTTCTCTGAACTTATAGTTCGTTCAGAATTGATTTTAATATCATTATTAATGTATTAAAAAGTATTTTTAGAAAAATGAGTGGATAAATAGGCTTAGAAAGTGATGACAGGTTTCCTTTAAGCTAAAGAACTATCTGTGGTCACGGACATTTTTCCAACGTGAGTTGTGACGTAAGCATAGCCACAAATGTATTATGTATACCCGACCCTTGGGCTGCTGCTGGTGGAACTTAGACTCTGGTAAAAGATTAATTGAAAGATTGGACAGAGTTCAAGAAGATATTCTTCAGTGGAGTGCCGCACCTAAACTCCTCTAGACTTCCCTTCAGAGTCCAGCGCTGTGCATTCTTTATGTGGGTGTATACCAAAAAAATGATATTGGTACCTTCTAGACACAGATTTATTAAGCCATGTACATAAAAATCGTTTCCCAACATTATTCGAGATGTGAGGTGGGTCCTATTACCTATGTCAATGGTTAAAGGGAACCTGTCAGTAGATTCATGCTGCTCTTCCCATGACATATTGACAGGTTCCCGATCTACAAAGACCAAAGAAAACAGCATTAAAAAGAGTCAGGCATGATGGGAAGACGTTTTCGCTAGGTGGTCCCCCTCTGGCTTCTCCCCACCCAGCTTGATTGACAGGTTTCTCCCTATAGAAGGACAGGCGCTGACCCAGTAGAGACTTCTACTGGGACAGTGTTTTCTATGTTCTTTGGAAAGAAGGACCCTGTCTCTGTTTCATGCTGCCAGTGGTTAGGATATCATGAATGGAGTGACGGGTCCTCTTGAATGTCCTTTTCACGCTGTATTTGCTTGTAGTGGGAAGTGGCTTATAAAATGACAAAAAACAGAAAGTCCTGACTGGGAGCCTGCATTTCTTACCTGTCAGAAGGCACATCAGTATACATATCGGCTGGATATTCTTTAATTTCACAGGACGATGCCTTGCTTTGCCAGTTATTGCACTTAGGAAACCACGGAGCAACATCCTGTATAACACAAAACAGACACTGGACATTACCAATACTGCCAATCACGGGAGATATTTCACAGAGTATTCGGAACATCTGGCTGAAGAGGAAAGATAACATTCTGGGCATAGTTTTGCTTCCTCACATAGGCATATTAAGCGTTCAATAAAACTCTAGGATTGAAAAATAAATGAATTTCTGAGGGTGTTTATAGTTCTACATATCTGTTAGCTTCAAAATAATGGCAATAAATCCATAGGCGGCATTAGGAGTACACAGACTGTCATTTTTCAAGAGTCTACGTCTATTTTCTTGTGTAAAAGAGAAGCTTACCTTGAGTTTGCTACTTTTTAAAAGCAATTTGTGCAAAAAATGCAATTTGTGCAGACCTCGCCACTTTCTGAAAAGGTAGAAGTGTGGTGTTGGTGAGGACGTCGCCACTGGCAGATTTATCGCTATTGACTGAAAAATGCGCCACTTATGATCTGGTGTAGATCTCATTCTAGGCGCACGGAGGATGCACTTAAAGTGGTTTTCTCATGATTAATGTAAAAAAATCAGACATCATATGATACATATTCCCTTTCTAACAAACCTAAAACCAACCCCTGAACCTCACATGGATCTAGAGATCTCCCCATTCATTGCTCCAATTGCTTTGCTAGATTTTTTTCAAGTTAGCAGCTCAGGGGGTGTGTCCTTTCCCAGGGAGCGTGTCTATTCTGCTGGCAGCTCGGGGGGGGTTCTTTTTCAGGGGGTAAGTCCTTTCTCATGGAGCGTGTCTATTCTGCTGGCAGCTCGGGGGTTTTTCTTTTTCAGGGGGTGAGTCCTTTCTCAGGGAGCGTGTCTATTCTGCTGGCAGCTCTGGGTTTTTTCTTTTTATGGGGTTGTGTCCTTTCTCAGGGAGCGTGTCTATTCTGCTGGCAGCTCGGGGGGTTTTCTTTTTCAGGGGGTGAGTCCTTTCTCAGGGAGTGTGTCTATTCTGCTGGCAGCTCTGGGTTTTTTCTTTTTATGGGGTTGTGTCCTTTCTCAGGGAGCGTGTCTATTCTGCTGGCAGCTCGGGGGGTTTTCTTTTTCAGGGGGTGAGTCCTTTCTCAGGGAGTGTGTCTATTCTGCTGGCAGCTCGGGGGGTTTTCTTTTTCAGGGGGTGTGTCCTTTCTCAGGGAGCGTGTCTATTCTGCTGGCAGCTCGGGGGGTTTTCTTTTTCATGGGGTGTTTCCTTTCTCAGGGAGCGTGTCTATTCTGCTGGCAGCTCGGGGGGTTTTCTTTTTCAGGGGGTGAGTCCTTGTCTCAGGGAGCGTGTCTATTCTGCTGGCAGCTCGGGGGGTTTGCTTTTTCAGGGGGTGTGTCCTTTCTCAGGGAGCGTGTCTATTCTGCTGGCAGCTCGGGGGGTTTTCTTTTTCATGGGGTGTTTCCTTTCTCAGGGAGCGTGTCTATTCTGCTGGCAGCTCGGGGGGTTTTCTTTTTCATGGGGTGTGTCCTTTCTCAGGGAGCGTGGCTATTCTGCTGGCAGCTCGGGGGGGTTTCTTTTTCAGGGGGTGAGTCCTTGTCTCAGGGAGCGTGTCTATTCTGCTGGCAGCTCGGGGGGTTTGCTTTTTCAGGGGGTGTGTCCTTTCTCAGGGAGCGTGTCTATTCTGCTGGCAGCTCGGGGGGTTTTCTTTTTCATGGGGTGTTTCCTTTCTCAGGGAGCGTGTCTATTCTGCTGGCAGCTCGGGGGGTTTTCTTTTTCATGGGGTGTGTCCTTTCTCAGGGAGCGTGGCTATTCTGCTGGCAGCTCGGGGGGGTTTCTTTTTCAGGGGGTTGTGTCCTTTCAGCGGCATCTCTGTCCCAGGTTCTAACAACATATACGGCTTGTGGAAGTTGAAGGATGGAATTATGCATGTGTGTCCATCTCAGCAAGATAGACAGAAAAATATGAAGAACAAACAGCAGTGAGTTATTGAATAACTCGCTGGTTATACAAAAAATTTTAATATATGCAATTACAAAAGTACTTAGATCCAGGTGCTGGTTTAAAAAACAGTAGAATATTGTTCATGGAACAACCCTTTTAATTTATGGTGAAGCGTCTGCCTCTTCATAAATGAAGCACATCCTCCAGTTGTGCAGGCGGCTACCAACACTGGTGTAGAAGATGCTGGTCTTGATAAATGACCCCCACTGTATGTAATGCAACCAGGAGTGTAGAGCATTATATGTACTTTTTGGGAACTCTCTTTCAAGCTCCATAGCTTCCATTAAAGTACATTTTCTTCACAACTGTTGAGTGGACAAGCTCTTCTTGCTAACAGCTGTAAGGCTGTGATATATGTCTTGACCAATCGGCTGCCTTCCCCTCCCAACTGCTGCTCCCTCTCCCCTCTCTCAGCGTAAATTTTATGTACAGTATATGACCTCCCTCTACCCTCCCCTTTTACACCGTCTCAAACAGACACTGAGGAAGAAATAATGTTGCAACCTATTTTTTCTTATTTAAAGGGGCACTTCTATCAGAATGGGGCATTTTTAAAAACTCATTTATTTCAGCAGTACTATGTCATTGAAAATAAAAAATATTGTCTGCTGTAGCAGTCAAGAGAAATGATAACACCTACTATATAGATAGGTCACCCACTGTCAGTTTACTGCAGCTGTGAGGGGAAGATGTTATCTGCAAGGCAATACTCATGATAATAGTCGGTGTAGAATTGGGATATGGCTGCTCTATTGTTCTATTGATTAACCTTATTAAAGACACCCGCAGAAGAGTACTGCACTTATCTGTGTAATGTGTGACGCTCTAATTTGCTCACCCACAACCATTCCCTATCTGGTTGGAATAAACGGTCTAACTGAAAAAGTTAAAGGCGATGGCCCATCTCACACATTGGAGGCATATCGATAAGAGACACCACCAATGTCAGATAGGTGTAGGCCCCACCTATTGCTAGAACAGGCCCGCAAAGTGAACATCGGCCACCCTCCATTCACTTCTATGGGAGTGCCGAAAATACCTGTGCGCTGGCTTGGCTATTTCCAGAACCTGATAGAGATGAATAGAAAGGTGGCCGTGCTTGTGCTCTCTCCATTCACTTCTATGGAAGTTCCGGAAATAGCTGAGCGCGTTGGTTTGTAGGCCACATGTAGTGGATTTTGTTGCGTTTCTATTGCAAATATTCAGAAGTGAATTTTGCTGTGTTTTGGTTTTGACTTTATTCATAAATGTCCAGTAGTAATAATAAAGGAACAAAAGAGAGCTATCAGAAAAGATGCCGAGGATTACAAAGGAATTTCATGTATTTCCGTGTACTACTGAATTATGCAATCTGCAAACAATGATATCACGTACGAGTATAATTAACCCTACGACAAACAAGCTGTTATCCAATATTGATCTGTGCAAGCCTTTGAGAGCATACAATTATTTTGGGCACGTCCTTGACCTCCTTTAATGCCCATTATATCTCCTGTTGTTGTCTATTGGGTGTATCCAGCACTGTTGTAATAAGAGCACAAATGAGCCGATTAATAATAAGAGACAAGCTGAGTCGGAGCATCTAGAGTGCAGATTTTGAAAGACTCCCACGACTGGTGTCATCATCAGGTGCTACTCCTCAGTAATCCTGAACAATGAGAGTCTATAACAGGGGTTTTGTTCTTCATGGACATAATCTGAACTGCTCGGGTTCACATAGAGCACAGGATCCTAGCAGAGAATAGGGCACAGTCTCCTCGGTATGCAGTGCAAAAAGCAAGTGAAAGGTTTATTATATCATTCTTCTAAGAACTGCTTAATTACTGTTATAAAGCATAATGGACGGCTACGGTAACCCTGTTATTAACCTATGCAATATACAACTCAGCGCAGTCAAAATGGTTTAAAGATATTGGGGCAGATTTACTACTCCTAGAGACGCCAGCTTAATTTGTCACGATGGCTCAGGCTGGATGATAAAGAGAGAGTTTTACCCCAGAATAGTGGCGCGAAACGTCACATTTTGGGTCACACCACTGTCATGCCCCGTTTTTCGGCTAGGTGCAAATCTCTCGAAATCTACCTGTGCCAAATCAGGGCACGGATTGGTATGATTTACTCCAAAATGTAGGTGCATCGATTTTTAGTCTGGGTGGGTAATCCACATGTCTATTAGAACTCTTACTATATTTAAGGTAAATATTATGGGGCACAGTTATTAAGACCGGTGTTTTAGAGCCGATGAACAAGCATTTCAAACACTCATCTGATCATTGGTCTGTGTAACAGGATGCATATGAATGCATTGTTGTACACAGGACACAATTAGATGAGGTAAGGGATGGGTAACATAAAACTCACCGGGCTTTATCGTTGGCACACTGCAGACACGCACAATGAAGCACACACAGTTTCACATAAACAAGCCAACAATTAGCTGTTGACAAAATGACCTTACTTTCCTGTGTACTATCACAGCCAAATGAGGCTAACAGAAAAAAAAACTGAAAATATCAAAAAGCGAGTGTGGGAGGGGGACATCCGACAGGAAAGTAGGCAAAAATATGAAATGCCGCCTTACGGCAATGGTGTTTAACATTGAACACAGGTTTGCATCCCAAAGACATAATGTCGGAGGAAGCTCTACAATGTGTGTATTAAAAGGCATTCATTCCAATCCTTGTAGAGACATCCATATTGTACTGTATATCATAACTGAGACATGAGACACCGTACATATGTCCTTGTGTAAAAAGTCCAATGCTACATCTACGTCATGGTAAAATGGCATGAAATATATTATTTGTATAAGGCTACTTTTACACTGGGGGCAGCGGGGTCCAGGAGGCTGTTCCTGCAGGGGAACAGCTTGCCGATCTGTGCTAACGCTCCGGCCCCAATCACAACAATGGGGGTGGGCCGGAGGTCCGGCCGCAGCACAGCAAACAAGCTGAGAGGCGGACAGACAAAAACCGCAGCATGTTGTAGTTTTTATCCGGCCGCCTCTCGACATGTTTGCCCTGCTGCAGCCAGACCTCCGGCCCACCCCCATTATAATGAATGGGTGCCCTGCTGATGCCAGTGTGAAAGTAGCCTAACACATTATTCAAAGTTCCTTGATTAACTTTTTTTCCTATCATTGTAGCTGTGAGATGGCTTGTTGTTTGCAGAATAAGTTGCAGTTTTTACTGGAACCATCATACTTTGCAACTCCCCCGCATTCGGCAGCTTGTCCTGTGGTAAACGGAGGGCTGAGGTATGTCCTGATTTCAATTGTATCTGCGTCATCAGACGAATGCAATGGTGAAGCAGAGGGCGGTCAGCTACCTGCCTCACCATTCCCCAGCCTGGACTCTCCCCAGCAGCTGCTGCAATGCAGTGATGTCATCGCGCCTGCTGTCCTGGGCAGGAGACTAGAGAGTGCACAGGCCGAAGATCACTTCCCGGCTGGGAAAGCAGCCTGTGCACGCTTGTGCTCAACAGGCACGATGACTTTACCACATTGAGCCTGTTGCTGGGGACAGCATGATGTTCTCCATTCATCATGGGAATGGGGCTAGGTGAGTATTACATTTTGATTTTACTAACACTAAGGGACAACATTCTTGTAAGGGAGGACACTGTGGGACCAATGGAAATAGCTGAGAACTGTACTCAGCTATCTCTGGTGGTCTCATAGAGAATGAATGGAGCAGCAGGGAGCATACTTAACCTGCTGCTCCATCAGATCTGGGGAACGAGACCCCTGTTCTCAGGAACGATGGGTGTTCCAGCAGTCAGACCCCCACCAATTCCTTACACTGTGGATAGGGGATAACTTCAAAATTTGTCACAGCCCCTTTAATTCCCAGAACATATCCTAGCAATGATCCATGAAAACCATGGACCAAACATGGATGGCATTGTCTTGAGTCCGTGGTTTTCACTGACCCATAGACTATATTGTGTGTGAGGGATCTGTAAAAAATTATGGATGCATCCGTGGTGTCACAACAGACTGACAGGCCATGGAAAACCACTGATGTGTGTATACACACATTAAAGTCAATGGATAAGTGAGTGGTCCATGGAGATCACATAGTTATGGAAAAAGGAATACCACTTTAACTTTTATAAATTTTGGAGTGGTGGTATGGAAAAAAACAGCAATCTTATGCAATGCACCTTGCAGTGTAAACAGGATGTTCCCTTTATACAGCAGGGCATTAATTTTTTTTATTGGGGATTACTTAAGCAATAAACTATTTTTTAATTAAAAAATACATTCTTATCTTTTGGAGGAAGGATAGTTTTTTAAAGCATCATTGCCCTCTGGCATGATTTAATAAGCTCATACTTATGGCAGACTTCCTCAGGCCCCCAGGTGGCTATGGTAACCCCCAATTGCCTGGCCATGTTCTGGTGGGCGGACAGAGTCGCTTTCCTCTGGAAAACTCCTGAGATGGCTGTATTTAAAGAGGACCTTTCATGAGTCCGAACATTGTAAGATAACTATCTGGACATGTAGAGCGGCGCCCAGGGATCTCCCTGCACTTACTATTATCCCTGGGCGCCGCTCCGTTCACCCGCTGTGGCCCCGTTACCTTCTCCCGCGCTGTATGGTAATTGCTGTAATGGTTCACCAGGGAGGAGTCTGCCCTGTTTCACCCTGGGCGTTTCTTCTCCCTGGCTGTAGCGCTGTCCACTTGCAGCACAGAGCTCACAGCCTGGAAGTTTTTTTTCTCCCCTGGCTGTGAGCTCTGTGCTGCGATTGGACAGCGCTAGGAGAAGGAGACGCCCAGGGAGAAACAGGGCAGACTCCTCCCTGGTGAACCATTACAGCAATTATCATACAGCGTGGGAGAAGGAAATGGGGCCACAGCGGGCGAACGGAGCAGCGCCCAGGGATAATAGTAAGTGCAGTGAGTTCCCTGGGCGCCGCTCTACATGTCCAGATAGTTATCTTACAATGTTCGGACCCATGAAAGGTCCTCTTTAACATGGATCCTGAAGGGTTTAAAAAAAGCCAGGATCAGAGACTTCTGTGATCCCGGGTGTTACAGCGGGAGCCAGCTGTCAATCACAGGCTGTACTCTTGGAATCACAGCTTCTGTGCCTCCAACATCACCAGGACATAGCGCAATCAGGACGTATAAGTGCAGTGTGTCTATCTGAGTAAAGGGTCTAAACATGATTTAAGATCCAGTAACTGCATATTCATCTTCAGGAAAGAACGTGAATGATTTAAAAGCGAAGGGAATATTATCAAATTATTAATCTGAAAATAAGAAAGCCATTTATCTTTTGTAAGGTGTTTAGTTTATCATAATGCACCCTTTGTGCCTGGCATACAATAGTACTATGGAAAGTAAAGCTCCTCATTGCACAACTTATGGACATAATGACTCAGTTTTCTGCACAGGACATTATGGATTCTACTGTTCTTTGCCAATTACACTAAAATCATTTTCTCACTGTCGGTACTGAATCACCTTGTACAAAAAGAATATCCTCCTCCTGTTTAGACTCTGTTCACACTGCATTTTTTGCTATGTTATCCTGTAGAGAAACAGTTCTGTTTGTGACCCTACTGGTTTAAGGGAGAATTTTCTGAGGTCAAATACCACCAATTGGCATATATTAGATTTTATTCTGTCGGCTTTTAAAGGGTAGTGTAGTGCTATAGCAGTCTATGCCATTCTGTCCACCCCCCCCCCCCCTCCCCTACGGAAACCTCACAGAACGTAGGCTAACTGCACAATTTCTCCTGTCCTTCACAGGGTTCTCTGGAAATGATATCAAATGGCCACCAGCAACCTGTCCTAGAGTATGAGAAGACTGGTTGCCTTCACTTACAGAGCTGCCTAGGAGGGTGAGGGGGCAAGACCTCACTACACACTACACTGCTCTACAATAGATTGGAACTAGAAAAGCTACAATTTCTGGGGAAATTGTGTGAAGTGTTCTTGCCTCCATAAGTAGTCTACAACTGGAGTGGGCGGAGTAACTGGGTGGAGTGGCTTGAGTAACTGTTGTGTGCTTGGAGTGGCTGGAGTAACTGTGGAAAGGTTGGACTGGGCAGAGTAACTTTATGGAGTGGGCAGAGTAACTGTGTGGAGTGTTTGGAGTGTGTAGAGATAGTAAACATTACACTAACCAATTTATAGAGAGAGAAATGCATTTCAACTTTTTTTTAATTTTTATAGCACATTTAATTGCAATGTTGTTGCCCAAAGTGCTTCACAGTTACAATAAAACATTAGCAGCCGATTTGTGTAGGTGGGCTTGAAAATGAGGGAGTGGTGGCAGTTTAGAAATCATGTCTTGATTTTTCAGCTCACACTCTAGCTTTTGCCACTCTGCTGGCTGCTCACACACCTGGGTTCCTATGGCAACTCACTCTACAGCAAGGGCAGAGGAGAGCGGTTAAAAACAAACTGCTCCAACTTGCTCACTTCACTGGCGGTTGCCATCTTCAAATAAATCCTACAGGGAGGAGCTTTATATTGTGAGAATCACAAGACCCAGACCTACATTGATGCATAGTATGCCTCTGAAATATAAAAAATGAAGGCACAGTCGCAGTTTAGAAATTGCCCTTCAAATTTGAGGTGGCTAGAGTGGAGTTTAAATGAATGTCAATGGGTGGGGTGAGTTGCAAACAAATTGTCATATTGTAAAAACTCTCAGGACTATGGCTTTGCAGTGGACATTTTTAGTGGCAGCAGGGATAGCTGAACGTTTTGATATAAGATTTGTGTAGGTGGGCTTGAAAATGAGGGAGTGGTAGCAGTTAAGACATGATGTCCTGATTTTTTAGCTCACACTCTAGCTTTTGTCAGCTCTCACTCTAGTTTTGAACATTCCGCCATTCATTCCTGAAGGACCAATTTTGCCACAAAAACGCCGATATTTCGTGAACCATTCGGCGAAATGTTCCACAAAGTAATAGCACACCAATTGGGAACAATCCACACGTTTCGGTATATTACTGTCTATGTAGTGTAAAAACTGTGGGAGGAGTTAGGGTGGTAAATTTGGATATATTAATAAGAATATATATGTAAGATAACAGTAAGTGGTTTTTCTATGCAAGAACACTTAATGATGTGATCTTGCCTACGATATGCCATCATGGCTGAGCGGCCTAACAGGAAAACTCAGCAATATGTAGTATATACAAGTGCCAGAACGTGGAAGAGCAGTGTAGTGAGGCCTCATCACTTCACCCCCTAGGCAGCTCTGCAAGTGGCAGCAACCAATCCTGCTCACATTTAAAGGGGTTGTCCCATCAAAAACATTATACAGTTTTCAAACCAGCACCTGGATCTGAATATTTTTGTAATTGCATGTAATCAAAAATGTAGCCTAGCCAGGGTTATTTAATAAAATGTATCTGTATAGCGCCACCTGCAGTTTGTTTTTTCTCATTCCTTTGTCCAGCTCACTGAAAAGGCCGCACATGCTCAGTTTCATCCTTCAACTGCCTCCTGAGCTGTGATAGGTAGGGCTGAGACATACCCCCTTAGCTGCAGCAGTAAAGACACCCCCCTTGAGCTGTCAGCTTGATATAAATCTAACAGAGCAATGAATGTGGAGATCTCTGGACCCATGTGTGATACAGGGCTGGTTCTTTGTTAGAAAGAGATTGTCATGTACTATATGATGTCTGATTTTCATTTTTTACATTAGTCATGGGATAACCCCTTTAAGGACATTTTTAATCATTCCTGAAAAACCCTCCATTATGTGAGCAGCAAGGGCAATTTTTTTAAAATATTTTATTACATATCTAGAATGTACTACCATATGTAAAAATAAGATGTAGATGTCAGAAGATAGTCAAAAAAGATATATCTGAGTGCACAATGCATAAATATATTACAGTCAATAGGTGGAATAGCCAACAATGGGAGACAGCACAGCAGGTATACATAACAAGAATAGGGGTAGAGATGAGTGAATTTCCCAAAATTTATTTTGGGTCAGTTTTTCCCTGGAACTGCCACAGCTTCTAACAGAAGATATGGCTGGTGACAGTGGAAGACTGAGCACGTTTGACCAGCTCAGTAAAGTGGATGGAGTAATAAGGAAAAGAACAAACAGCAGGTGGCGCTATACAGATAGATTTTAGTGAATAACTCAGTGACCATACTAAATTTACTAAATTGTGACACATGCAAGTAATGCAGAAGGATAATGCATCCAGGATATCTTTGTGTGAATAACCCCTCAAAATGAAGAAATTTGTGCGAAATTTCCCTGTGTACATTCTCTAAAATGGGAACAAAGTGCTTGGAACTGATATGATGGGTCAGTCAGAGGTCGGCCTCTCTGTAGTTCACAGGGCAGTAATAGTTTAGAGGAACTGTTAAATACGGTACGTCCTAGGAAAATATCAGGAAATCCTTGTAATGTACTTCTAGAGAGGAACATACTATGAATCAGCAGTATTGTGTAACATCAAGATGTATTTTTGTAGCTAATTAGTCACATCCCTTTGCAAGTCTAAGTAACTTGTCATTATTCTAGACATTTTCTTTGAGCCATTACCAGGTTTATCAGGTAATGCTGGGTTCACACACTGTGGCTGCCAAATGTGGCCAGAACCCTGCCCATCCACAGTGTTACCCGCAATATCGTCTGCCATTATCAGCGCAGCGTGGAAACCCAGCCTAAGACACAAAGATAAGCATTAGAGGTGCTCTTTTTTCCAATTCACTTTCCAAATACTGTTCTTTAAAGGGGTTGTCCAGTATTTTTTCCTTTTCAAATCCCATCCCCAGCAGCAGGACCTGTGAAGAGAAACATACTTACCTGCTCCCCGCCACCAGGGTCCAGATCCCAGGCTGCCTATACTGCACTTCCAGTCCCTCTCTGTCAACATCCGCATGGACAGGGTCACATGTGCTACTGTAGCCAATGACTGGCCTCGGAAGTGAGGGGGGGGGCACATGAACAATGAGGCCAGTCACTGGCTGCAGTGACACCCATGACCTCATTTATGCAGAAACTGACAGACAGGGAGCGGAAGTCTAGTGAAGACAGCCTGAGGGCCACAGCGGTGGAACTGAGCGGCGTGGATCAGGTGAGTATGGAGTTCTCGACATGACCAAATGGCGCAGTATACTAAGAAATTAGATCACTTCTAGTTCTTTCATAGTTAAAGAGAACATCCTGCAATGGATATTCTAAGTATATTGACTGGATTTGTATGAATTAGTGACTGCTGGAACCACAACATATTTTAAGAATGGGATGCGCTGACTGGGAGACCAGTGTCGGTCTGGCCCGCCTTGGGCCCACAAGGGAAAAGGATTCTGAAGGACTGCAGTCCATCTCTACGGTATATGCACGTATGCTGCTATATTGTGCACCACAGGTCATATCATTAATACATTCTAAAGATTTCTCTGTCAATAAATAATTAAGTTAAAAAAAAGTACAAAATTCTGAAGAAAAAAAATTGCTTCATAGTTCACAAGTGGAAACAAGCATCACTGTTAGCAATTCTTCCGAGCTGAATCATCTTAAAATCCACTTTGACTCCAGTGTGAGACTGCCAGCATGTGAACCAGCCAATATGGCACAACCCATGTGCCAGCCGCTGGCAATAAACCGAGGCGTGCAGCTTCATAGTTTATATACAGTTGCAATAAAAAGTATGTGAACCCTTTGGAATGATATGGATTTCTGCACAAATTGGTCATAAAATGTGATCTGATCTTCATCTAAGTCACAACAATAGACAATCACAGTCTGCTTAAACTAATAACACACAAAGAATTAAATGTTACCATGTTTTTATTGAACACACCATGTAAACATTCACAGTGCAGGTGGAAAAAGTATGTAAACCCTTGGATTTAATAACTGGTTGAACCTCCTTTGGCAGCAATAACTTCCACCAAACGTTTTCTGTAGTTGCAGATCAGACGTGCACAACGGTCAGGAGTAATTCTTGACCATTCCTCTTTACAGAACTGTTTCAGTTCAGCAATATTCTTGGGATGTCTGGTGTGAATTGCTTTCTTGAGGTCATGCCACAGCATCTCAATCGGGTTGAGGTCAGGACTCTGACTGGGCCACTCCAGAAGGCGTATTTTCTTCTGTTTAAGCCATTCTGTTGTTGATTTACTTCTATGCTTTGGGTCGTTGTCCTGTTGCAACACCCATCTTCTGTTGGGCTTCAGCTGGTGGACAGATGACCTTAAGTTCTCCTGCAAAATGTCTTGATAAACTTGGGAATTCATTTTTCCTTCGATGATAGCAATCCGTCCAGGCCCTGACACAGCAAAGCAGCCCCAAACCATGATGCCCCCCACCACCATACTTCACAGTTGGGATGAGGTTTTGATGTTGGTGTGCTGTGCCTGTTTTTCTCCACACATAGTGTTGTGTGTTTCTTCCAAACCACTCAACTTTGGTTTCATCTGTCCACAGAATATTTTGCCAGTACTGCTGTGGAACATCCAGGTGCTCTTGTGCAAACTGTAAACGTGCAGCAATGTTTTTTTTTTTGTACAGCAGTGGCTTCCTCTGTGGTATCCTCCCAAGAAATCCATTCTTGTTTAGTGTTTTACGTATCGTAGATTTGCTAACAGGGATGTTAGCATATGCCAGAGACTTTAGTAAGTCTTTAGCTGACACTCTAGGATTCTTCTTCACCTCATTGAGCAGTCTGCGCTGTGCTCTTGCAGTCATCTTTACAGGACGGCTACTCCTAGGGAGAGTAGCAGCAGTGCTGAACTTTCTCCATTTATAGACAATTTGTCTTACCGTGGACTGATTAACAGCAAGGCTTTTGGAGATACTTTTTTAACCCTTTCCAGCTTTATGCAAGTCAACAATTCTTAAGTCAAATTAATTCTTTTGTGCGAGGCATCATTTACATCAGGCAATGCTTCTTGTGAAAAGCAAACCCAGAACTGGTGTGTGTTTTTTATAGGGCAGGGCAGCTGTAACCAACACCTCCAATCTCATCTCATTGATTGGACTCCAGTTGGCTGACACCTCACTCCAATTAGCTCTTGGAGATGTCATTAGTCTAGGGGTTCACATACTTTTTCCACCTGCACTGTGAATGTTTACATGGTGTGTTCAATAAAAACATGGTAACATTTAATTCTTTGTGTGTTATTAGTTTAAGCAGACTGTGATTGTCTATTGTTGTGACTTAGATGAAGATCAGATCACATTTTATGACCAATTTGTGCAGAAATCCATATCATTCCAAAGGGTTCACATACTTTTTATTGCAACTGTATAACGGATTTGGCCTGAAAATAGGATATTTTAGAAACACGTTATCTTATCTAATCAATACACATGAACAGGAGTATCTGATCAAGTCTTGGCCACGTACCTAAGGCCTCATACGCACGACCATATCCGTCTTGGGGTCCACAACTCGTGGATCTGCAAAACACGGAACCCACTGTGTTAGGGTGGCCACTGGCTTCACCCAAGAAAGTCGGACCTCACCGGCCATGCCACCAAACTGATAAACCACGCCCTCATCCGTGAAGCCACACCCCCACCACCGACCGGGGGAAAATACGGGGGGAGGAGAGGGAAGAAATTTATTTGGGGAAGGTGAGCTGTGCTTCTCTTCCCCTCGGTCTGCCACAGGGAGCCATGTCTGCGGCTCTAGTGACTGACTGGGGGTGAGAGAAGCCTCAGTCAGTTGCTGCAGCTCACACTCAGACAGCACAATGCTGCTGTCTGAGCGTGAGCTACTAAAAGGGTGGACAGGCCCTGTGCCGGACGGAGGACAGGGAGTCAGAAAACAGGACTGTCCGGCCTAAAACCGGACGTCTGGCCACCCTACGCCGTGTGCATGCCACCATTTTTTCAAACTCCTCTACAAATGTCCTATCCTCTTTCCGCAAAACAGACAAAAATAGTTCTATCTTTTTTTTGCAGGGGACCAGAACGGACATACGGATACTGTCCAATTTCTTGCTGGATGTTTTGGTCCTGTCAGACCTTTCAGCAGTCAGTCTATGGCAGAGATGTATGCTGGATGTGTAGACCAGGCTTATCACATAAAGTCTGCCATAGACTCAAAAATGTTAAAGGACCGATGGGAGAAAACATACTAGTGGATGGTATTTATCAAAACTGGCGCAAAGGAAATCTCGCAATGGATTCCTCCTTTCAATTTCCAAAGGAGCTCTGAAAAAGATGAAATCTGATAGGTAGCTATGGGCAACTAAGCCAGTTTTCCCCCAACAGTACCTTATGCAGGTCTGCTACTAACTGCCGGGATGGACTTTACATTTATCAATAAAACACTGGATTTTAAGTGCAAAAAACGATTTGAAAGCTGGGGAAGTATTCTTTTGGAGCTCTGTCACTATGACGAGCCCTCCACGGGCACCTCAGAAGTCAGGGGTGCGCAGGAGTCACCTGCGGGGACCGGAGAACTGAACCAATTCATTGTAATGATCAAAGAGAGAATCTAAAGCCAAACGTGGAAGCTTAGATGAGCCACTGTACAGCCAACATCTGTTTTCTGGTGACAATAAAATGTTACTCTTCAGAAGTTATTAGCGCTGCAGTCTCCTCACGGCATACCAAGCACCATACATTGTACAGCGGCTGTGCTGGGTATTGCAGCCCAGGCCTTTTCATCTTGAATGGGGCTGAGCTGCGCCTAGGCCATGTGACCGATGGTCGTGACATAATTGGCCTAGGCCCTAGGGTAAGCAGCGAGAACTGGCTCGGACTGGCCCACAGGGAAAAGGTGAATCCCTGGATGGGGCCCTGACAAAGCTGGGCCCCCAGTCCCCCAGCACAGCATCTCAACCAGCCTACACGTATATCAATATAAAAACTGGGTAGATTAGGTGCATGGGAGGCTAATATGACTTCCAAGAATACAGGCCAGCCAGTATTCCCTCTTTCCTGGGACCCACCTTTTGAAGTTGTTGCAGAGACCCCAATAATCAAACATCTTGTAGCATCTTGCTGCTGCCTGCCGCTGTGTGGGCAGGTAATATTTGCATGTAGCTGTACAGTGGGCTCCCAGAATAATCTTACTGGTGGGCCCTAGGCACCTCAGTCCGACACTAAGCGAGATCAGATGCTAATGACCTATTCTCTTAGTCAGATAACCCCATGCTGGAGCTCTTGGTGTTTTTGTCAGCTGTTTTGACATCTCTATAGGGGTAGTAGTAAGACTGAGGGAGATTTGTCAAAACTGGTGCAAAGGCATACATAATGGAGTTGCCCATAGCAACCAATCAGATCGATCCTTTCATTTTCCAAGGGAGCTCTGATAAATGAAAGGTGGAATCTGATTGGTTGGTATGGATCGTTATGGGCAACTTTGCCAGTTTTCCTTTGCACCAGTCTTGACAAACTTCCCCCAGTGTGTACAAGACAACAGAAAAACTGCCACAAAAATGTGGCACGAAACATTATTCTGGCATTTTCAGTGGTTAAAAACACCAGTGCTAAGTTCATGTGTCTAGGGCCCCTTTATCTAGACACAGTGGCCTGGTGGTTTTCAACATGCATCTCAGTCACTACAAAACAAAACCTCCCAGGGATATTTGACTAATAGAAATAAAGATTAGCCATAGTAGAATGAAAACTAGTCAACGTTTTGATATATTTTCTTTTACGTTCCCAAGATCTCTGCCGGCTGTCAGTGAATGGTAAAATAGGTGCCTAGAAATATACGCACACAAAATACCAGTAGATCCCCCTACAAAAGCCACTTTCACATGGTCCGTACAGTATTTGGTCAGTATAGCTAAACCCAGAAGTGGTACCTACAGAGAAGAAGCATAATGGAAAGATGGGTACCTCTTCTGTGTTTCTTTGGTTTTGGTATACAAATAATGGAAAATACTGACCGTGTGAACATGGCCTAACACTTAGATTGCTTCTTCCTGTCTTTCTAGCAACAGACCATAGAGCATCAGTGGGATGTGATCAAAGAGCCCCTTGTATCAATGCTTATATCCTCGGATCAGTTTTAACTACTGCATACACAAGGTGCACACTGAAGAACATAGAAACCTTGGATCCCACCCATGACATACACTTACGTCACTTTTATTTGAAAAAGTTTATTGCACTCTTGTGTTCTCCAGACGTGCAAATGTGTGAGAACATCTACTCATATGTTGGAATACATTTGCCATTAATTTTAGAACCCCCCCGAAAAACTGTTTCCTGAAGTAGAACTGCCAGATTTGTGCAAAGGGGCAGTCTTTTGTCATACGTCTGCCCAACAAAGTCCCATGGGTACAGTACATGTATGACACAGGCCAAAAGCATGGTGTGAACAGGGCCTTACATATTTTCCCACTCACACGCCTTGAAAAGATCTCAAATGGTTCTGCACACGATATAAGAGCAGCTAGAGATGATTTCATAAACTAGACTAAATGGGGAAATCTGGAACAGTTGGCAGCAATTATAAGACATAAAAGATATTATAGGTCTCGAAGAAATTTCCTAGCAGAAGTTGAAGTGTACCATCACTGAGAAGCCTGAGGCCTGTTATGTCCGCATTTCCATGGAAACACCACAGTTCACCCTCAAACATAAAAGAGCAGGTTTCTGGTTTCCATGAAGAGTGTTCTCAGACCAGAAATGAAACAATTAGAAAGCCATGCATCAGGTAGTAGACATATGAACGTAGCATGTTGGGTGGTGGCCACAGAAACCTTGTGTGACTCATGGCTATGAAGAATTATTTTTGATGGAGAACATAGAAATACCTTTTAGGCGAGTCACATGTTTAACGTTTGTGCTCAAAATTCACTTTTTACCTCACAAATACTCCTGATATAAAGATAAATGAACTAGGAACGTAGCAG
This sequence comes from Bufo bufo, assembly GCF_905171765.1. NCBI lineage: Eukaryota > Metazoa > Chordata > Amphibia > Anura > Bufonidae > Bufo > Bufo bufo. The sequence continues at coordinate 145,457,570 of NC_053391.1, read as the reverse complement.
AACTTTACATGCAATGTCTTGTCCTTCAGAGATACTGTGCCTCAGTTTCATAAAACACCATTATTAAAGGAAACGCTTCTGTTAGCTGCAGTGAGGCTGAAAAAACACAGGTATTTTGTGGAATTTTCCGCATTTTCCAGTGTCATTGGGGCTTGCCCTTGTTGTAAAATGGGCCATTATCTGGCTCAATTTGGTGTATTTTTGAAGCATCTAGTTTTAAACGTATTTATGAAGCAAATATGACAAAAACACATCCACTGCATCTAGTACCCCTGGGGAAAGGGCCGCTGTCTAAGGTGCAACAATTTTCGGCTAAATGGAGCCTAAAGTTTGGCACAAAGTAATGGTCCTTTTACACAGACTGACGATACAGGCAATTTCTGCCAACGAACCAAACATTTCTGATAATTGCCTGATCGTCAAAGGAGATGAAGCTGAATTTAAATGCAACAAACATCTTCTCTGTGATCACTTGTCACTGTCTAGAAAGACCTTTAGGGCTCGTGCACACGACCGTATGCCCCCCGAGACATACAGCCTGTGAGCGGGCCATATGTCCCGGAGCGGCATACATCGTGCGCACGGGAGCGCACAGCATCATAGGTTACTATGATATTGTGCGCATCGGGCCGCACACGGGGCTATTGTCCCGCACTCATATGATCATATGAGTGCAGGACAATAGTCCCGCGAGCAGCCCGATGCGCACAGAATCATAAACCCGCGCGAGTAGGGTGCAATACGTTTTGCCCGCGCGTGATAAAAAACTGAATGTGGTACCCAGACCCGAACTTCTTCACGGAAGTTCAGGTTTGGGTTCAAGGTTGTGTAGATTGTATTATTTCCCCTTATAACATGGTTATAAGGGAAAATAATAGCATTCTGAATACAGAATGCATAGTACAATAGGGCTGGAGGTGGATTAACTCACCTTAATCCACTTGTTCGTTGCATCTCTTCTGTCTTCTTCTTTGAGGAATAGGACCTTTGATGACATCACTGCGCTCATCCCATGGTCCATCACACAATCTTTTACCATGGTGATGGATCATGTGATAGACCATGTGATGATCGCAGTGACGTCATCAAAGGTCCTTTTCCTGTACACAGCAAGGAAGAAGACAGAAGAGATGCCGGCTGCGTGATCAAGTGGATTAAGGTGAGTTAAATTATATATATATTTTTTTTTAACCCCTCCAGCCCTATTGTACTATGCATTCTGTATTAAGAATGCTATTATTTTCCCTTATAACCATGTTATAAGGGAAAATAATAATGATCGGGTCCACATCCCGATCATCTCCTAGCAACCGTGCGTGAAAATCGCACCGCATCCGCACTTGCTTGCGGATGCTTGCGATTTTCACGCAGTCCCATTCACTTCTATGGGGCCTGCGTTGCGTGAAAAACGCACAAAATAGAGCTTGCTGCGATCTTCACGCAACGCACAAGTGATGCGTGAAAATCACCGCTCATGTGCACAGCCCCATAGAAATGAATGCACCCGCGCGGAAAACTCGCCCGTGTGAAAGGGGCCTAAAGGTCTTTCTAGACAGGGACAAGTGATCACAGAGAAGATGTTTGTTGCATTTAAATTCAGCTTCATCTCCTTTGACGATCAGGCAATTATCAGAAATGTTTGGTTCACTGTATTTTAGTAATTTTGGACTAAAGATCAATTGGTCTTTTCTCTACAGCTCATAAACACTCAATGTAGCTAAATGCTTATGAAACTGATCCACAGGATATCCACAGGATAGAGGACAAGTGCCTCATCATGGGGGTCCAACTGCCGGGACCACCTCCTGTCCCTCTTCCAAGTGATACCTTGGAACCGAACCCGAGTTCGGGAAATGTATTTTTACAGTATAAATTAATTTATGACGTTATTGTGCGAAGTCTCATCAGAGCCAATACATTCTAATACTGTACGGAGTAACTGTTTTAGGACACCAAAACAACCCATTCAGATAAATGGAACCGATTTTGAGTCGCAGATCAAAATCTGCAGTGTGTAAAGGCACCCTAAAGCCGCCTGCGTAAGAACCGCAGAATTTCCATGTGGATTTATCTGCGTTTCGGCACCATATCCGCACCAAAATCTGCAATTTCTAATAGCGGGTTTTGGTGCAGATTTGATGCAGTTCTATCGCAGATCTCACCCTTCATTAGAAAACGGTGAAGTCCGAAGCTAAAACAGCAAATATAATTGACACAGAATAAATCTGCAAAGTATACATGAGATTTGTGTAATTTCATACACTTTTGCTGGAATTGTACTACGCTGCGGTTTTTCTGCACGGAAAAACCGCACGTATTCCGCAACATGTGCAGGTGGCCTAAGTCTCTGCCCTTCAAGGGGTAGTCTGACATCAGCAAATAGCATTTATCATGAGAAAGTGAATACAGGGCTCTTACTAATGTATTGTGATTGTCTATATTGCTTCCTTTGCTGGATTGATTCATTTTCACATCACATTATACACTGTTTGTTTTCCATGGTTACGACCACCCTGCAATCCGTCAGCAGTGGCCATGCTTGCACACTACAGGTAAAAGTGTCGGCCTCTCTGGTGCCCGGGACCATGGGAACTCACATAGGCATGCATGCTTAGGAGCTCTCGTCCCAGCCACCTCATATCCACGCTGCAGAGGTGGCCGTAATCCCTGGATAGGAGCAGTGTATAATGCGATGGAAAATGAATCCAGCCAGCAAAGGAGGCAATATGGACAATCACAATACATTAGGAAGTGCCTTGTATTAACTTTCTCTACATGATAAATTCAGCCATTTGCTGAAGTGAGACGACCCCTTTAAAACTAATTTCCCTATCACAGAAAGACACACATAAAAGGACTCATTGAATAGGACACTAATTAAACTCTCTCTTTTGGAGGAAACCACAGTGTCTTGGGAAAACCCAGGGAGAACATACATCCTCCATACAGATCCTGGATTTGAACCCAGGACCCCTGCGCTTTAAGACAAGAGCTCTACTTTGCTCAGCCGTGGTCATGAATCATGCCCAGAAAAACTTTGAGCTACTGACCAAACAAGTGCTTTTAGCGAAATAATAAATTACTGTCCTGATCTAAAAGACAGAGAAGAATGAAGACTGAAACGTTTCTGAGCTTTTCTTATCTGTGATCTCTCTGCTGATATGTCATAATTGGTGTAGATTATCCCCTTGGATTAAAACAGGTGTGCCCTACAAATACAGCAAGATTCCCACCCATAAAATGCGACAGACTTTTTTTGTTACATGCTGACCAATAGGAAATTATGACACCCTGAAAATACAATTTTTTTCTAGTGGTGTTTTAAGATGTTTCTTGACAGTTTTTTTTTTTTTTTTTGCTCCTTTGGAGTTTTTTTTTTTTTTGCAGCATGTTCCGGGTTTGATGTTTTTTTTTCCTGATGTTTTCCTTTAGAAAAACAAAAAGGAAAAACAAAAACAGAAAAAAAATTCTATGACAAAAAAATGGCACTCACACCCAGAATTTCATTCCTGGGATGGGTTTAGGCCTCTTTCACACAACTGTATGGCTTTTTTTTGGTGTTTTGCGGTCCGTTTCTCACGGATCCGTTGTTCCGTTTTTTGTTTCAGTTGCGTTTACGTTTCTGTTCCGTTTTTCCGTTCGGCATATACAGTATACACTAATTACATAGAAAAAATGGGCTGGGCATAAGATTTTCAATAGATGGTTCCGCAAAAATGGAACGGATACGGATGCGGACCCATTGACTTGAATAGAGCCAAGGAACGTGACTTTCGGGCAATAATAGGACCTGTTTTATCGTTCAACGGAACGGAAAAACGGATATACGGAAACGGAACCATTGAAATTAATGGTTCCGTATACGGACCATATACAGAACGATTGGAAATTCAGCCTACATTTTTTAGGACCGTACGTATACGGACCATATACAGAATGCAAAAAAAACGGCCCATAAACAGAAAAAAATAAACGGTCGTGTGAAAGAGGCCTTATTAGGGGTATTACCTTCAAATCTGGCAGCCACTGCAATATGTCCACTGATTGGAAATTCAGCCTACATTTTTTAGGACCTTACGATAATGAATGGTTTAATATAAAACATACTAAACTTACATAGGGCAGATTATTTATAATTTCTGGAATCAATAAATCCATTCCATGCAAGTGCAAGGGGTTGTTTCTGTAGCTTGTGTGTAAATCTGCCATGTAGATTATCAGGAGCGTTATATGTAAAAAAGGACATTATATGTAAGGCGGTAATTCTTCAGATCACTGGAATGATGAAGGAGGATGAGAAAGAAATCAGTTACTAACAGTACGAGACATACAGGGAAATGATGTGATATCACATACCGCAAACATGCGGTGACTGCGGGTGAAGCGACACACTACATGCAGCTGATAATGTGCAAAGTGAATAGGCATAGACCCCGATTAGTTTGCATCTGCCGATCAATTTGCATTTGATCAGGCTCATTCGGGGCTGCACTTGCCAGTTGTTGCATTGGAGCAGTTGCCATGATCATCACAGCAATCATTCATTGGAATATACACTGCTCAAAAAAATAAAGGGAACACTTAAACAACACAATGTAACTCCAAGTCAATCACACTTCTGTGAAATCAAACTGTCCACTTAGGAAGCAACACTGAGTGACAATCAATTTCACATGCTGTTGTGCAAATGGGATAGACAACAGGTGGAAATTATAGGCAATTAGCAAGACACCCCAAATAAAGGAGTGGTTCTGCAGGTGGTCACCACAGACCACTTCTCAGTTCCTATGATTCCTGGCTGATGTTTTGGTCCCTTTTGAATGCTGGCGGTGCTTTCACTCTAGTGGTAGCATGAGACGGAGTCTACAACCCACACAAGTGGCTCAGGTAGTGCAGCTTATCCAGGATGGCACATCAATGCGAGCTGTGGCAAGAAGGTTTGCTGTGTCTGTCAGCGTAGTGTCCAGAGCATGGAGGCGCTACCAGGAGACAGGCCAGTACATCAGGAGACGTGGAGGAGGCCGTAGGAGGGCAACAACCCAGCAGCAGGACCGCTACCTCCGCCTTTGTGCAAGGAGGAACAGGAGGAGCACTGCCAGAGCCCTGCAAAATGACCTCCAGCAGGCCACAAATGTGCATGTGTCTGCTCAAACGATCAGAAACAGACTCCATGAGGGTGATATGAGGGCCCGACGTCCACAGGTGGGGGTTGTGCTTACAGCCCAACACCGTGCAGGACGTTTGGCATTTGCCAGAGAACACCAAGATTGGCAAATTCGCCACTGGCGCCCTGTGCTCTTCACAGATGAAAGCAGGTTCACACTGAGCACTTGACAGACGTGACAGAGTCTGGAGACGCCGTGGAGAACGTTCTGCTGCCTGCAACATCCTCCAGCATGACTGGTTTGGCATTGGGTCAGTAATGGTGTGGGGTGGCATTTCTTTGGAGGGCCGCACAGCCCTCCATGTGCTCGCCAGAGGTAGCCTGACTGCCATTAGGTACCGAGATGAGATCCTCAGACCCCTTGTGAGACCATATGCTGGTGCGGTTGGCCCTGGGTTCCTCCTAATGCAAGACAATGCTAGACCTCATGTGGCTGGAGTGTGTCAGCAGTTCCTGCAAGACGAAGGCATTGATGCTATGGACTGGCCCGCCCGTTCCCCAGACCTGAATCCAATATAGCACATCTGGGACATCATGTCTCGCTCTATCCACCAACGTCACGTTGCACCACAGACTGTCCAGGAGTTGGCAGATGCTTTAGTCCAGGTCTGGGAGGAGATCCCTCAGGAGACCGTCCGCCACCTCATCAGGAGCATGCACAGGCATTGTAGGGAGGTCATACAGGCATGTGGAGGCCACACACACTACTGAGCCTCATTTTGACTTGTTTTAAGGACATTACATCAAAGTTAGATCAGCCTGTAATGTGTTTTTCCACTTTAATTTTGAGTGTGACTCCAAATCCAGACCTCCATGGGTTGAAAAATTTGATTTCCATTTTTTAATTTTTGTGTGATTTTGTTGTCAGCACATTCAACTATGTAAAGAACAAAGTATTTCAGAAGAATATATAATTAACTCAGATCTAGGATGTGTTATTTTTGTGTTCCCTTTATTTTTTGAGCAGTGTAGTATAAATTGATATATTAGGACACTAGCTCCATATTGAAACAAATAGCAGACATGATCATTACATGTTTTTAGACTCCTCCACGGATTCTGACTCTAAGGGCTCATTCACATGACCGTAGCCTATTTTGCGTCCCACAAATTGCGGATCCACAAAACACGGATACCAGCTGTGTGCGTTCCGCATTTTTTGATGAACGGAATGTCCGGCCCCTAATAGAACAGTCCTATCCTTGTCTGTAAGGCGGGCAAGAATAGGACATCTTCTATTGTTTTGCGGATGCCGTGGAACAGACTTACGGAAGAGGACAGCACACGGTGTTCTGTCCGCATTTCATGCAGCCCCATTGAAGTGAATGTGGGACAAAAAATATGTTTATGTGCATGAGCCTTAAGTTAGAACCTTCAGCATTTAGCTTAGTAGTGAGAAGTCCTATGGGCACCTTTATCTGAGCTCGGAAAAGGCCACTATATGGCAGAAATGTCTCTTTCACTGTATATACCGTATATATCTACTATGAACATCCAATCTTTATCTGAAGCTTGGTGCAGTTAATCCAGGGATCAGCAACCTTCAGCACTCCAGCTGCTGTGAAACTACAACTCCCAGCATGCACACATTCACTTCCATAGTAGTTTCAGAACAGCTGGCGTGGCGGAGGCTGCTGATCGTTGCTTTAATCTAACCACCTTTCTTTCCTTCCTGTACTTGATACCCACCTTTATCTGCAGGGTCATTTGGGGTCCTAGCTCATGGACCACCACCAATGAAAACTTCAGTCAAGTCTCTGAGATCTCATATACTCTATGGGGAGAATTTATCATGGACCTGCGTTTTATGCCGGTCTATGATATCCCCATACCTCGTCATAAATTAGGCGCGGCACAGCTCTGGCAGTCCATGCGTCTAAAGTTAAATCTCCGCCAGCCCCTGGTGTAAAAGAAGATAAATATGCCATGGCTGCTGGCCCTGGGCAGTGTAGACACGCCACTTGCACAAAAATATTGTTGTGCAACTGGCAATAGAAAAATTGCAAACACTGTGTTTGGGACTTTTTTACGTCAGACTGGCGTGGGGGGCATAATAAATTCCCCGTCTCTCTCCCCAATGTGTCTATGGGAAAAATCATTGCTTAGAAAACTTCCCTCTCAGTGCTTGTTCACATTTGCGTTGGAGGCTCTGTTCAGCACCTCTGGTGCAAATTCCATGAGAAACTGCTGTGAGAACAGTCTTTCGTGCAAGACTTTTCCCTAATGGAAACCCAACGGACCCCATTATAGTCAGTGGGATCAGCTTTGGCTCTGTTGGGGGTCAGTTATCGGCCAAATCTGGCAAAACCGTAATTTCCATCATAACAGAACAATGGAAATAAATAGCACAAGTGTGAAAGAGGCCCTAAAGGAGTTTCCCGAGACTTTGATATTGATGGCCTATCCTCGGGTGGGGATCTGGCAACTCCACTGATCAGCTCTTTTGGGTAGCTGCTGGCATCAGAAATGATACAGTTGATGGCAAGCTCAGTCCAATGTGTATATTTCCGGCACCAGAGTGGCTCAGCTCCCATTCACTTAAATGGCCTCTCCACAGTGGACAGAACCCTGAGCTTCCAGCTCCAACCACTGTATAATGGTCAAAGTTGATCACTGACCACAGATGATCAGTGGGGGTTCCAGGTGTTGGACCCCCACCCATCTGATATTGATGACCTAGCCTAAGCAAAGATCAAAAGATATCTAAGTCCAAGAAAACCCATTTAAAGGGGCTGTCCAGCAGAAACTGTGCCACATCTGTCCACAGGTTCTGTGTGGTATAGCGGTCATTCACCTCAATGAAGCCAAGGTGAAATACCAGAAAACTCAATCATATCAGACACAAGCATTCTGAATATACTGTGTTAAAGTCCGGTCTCCAGATACACAGAGCCATAGTGATGTCCAGTATGGATGTGCAACACATGTGAATAAACAATTATTGTATTTTAAGGGTAATTGTGGTGTCGGCACTGCTACCTCTTTTTTTCCAGGTGACGGCTGTTTTCGCGCTGGCTTCCCAAGTGGAGCAAAACAGACACACAACAGAGGCAGGCCCAAAAAATAAGAACTTATGGATGTACAAGGGATGTCTCCATAGGACAGGTGGTAAGTATCTGATCAGTGGAGGCCCTCACTCATCAAGAGTATGGTGATCCAATGTCTCAACAGTTGAGTGAACCAACAGTGAAGCATGTGCACCGCCACTCTATGGACTACTGGAGATAGCCAAGTGCTGTACCCGGTGATCTTCATCAGTCCCATAGGCTCTGAGCGGAGCGGCAGCACACATGCTGGACTGACACTCCATTCTATGGACTACTGGAGATAGCCGAGTGCTGTACCCGGTGATCTTCATCAGTCCCATAGGCTCTGAGCGGAGCGGCAGCACACATGCTGGACTGACACTCCATTCTATGGACTACTGGAGATAGCCGAGTGCTGTACCCGGTGATCTTCATCAGTCCCATAGGCTCTGAGCGGAGCGGCAGCACACATGCTGGACTGACACTCCATTCTATGGACTACTGGAGATGGCCGAGTGCTGTACCCGGTGATCTTCATCAGTCCCATAGGCTCTGAGCGGAGCGGCAGCACACATGCTGCACTGACACTCCATTGTATGGACTACTGGAGATAGCCGAGTGCTGTACCCGGTGATCTTCATCAGTCCCATAGGCTCTGAGCGGAGCGGCAGCACACATGCTGGACTGACACTCCATTGTATGGACTACTGGAGATAGCCGAGTGCTGTACCCGGTGATCTTAATCAGTCCCATAGGCTCTGAGTGGAGCGGCAGAACACATGCTGCAGTGACACTCCATTGTATGGACTACTGGAGATGGCCGAGTGCTGTACCCGGTGATCTTCATCAGTCCCATAGGCTCTGAGCGGTGCGGCAGCACACATGCTGGACTGACACTGCATTCTATGGACTACTGGAGATAGCCGAGTGCTGTACTCTGTGATCTTCATCAGTCCCATAGGCTCTGAGCGGAGCGGCAGCACACATGCTGGACTGACACTCTATTCTATGGACTACTGGAGATAGCCGAGTGCTGTACCCGGTGATCTTCATCAGTCCCATCGGCTCTGAGCGGAGCGGCAGCACACATGCTGGACTGACACTCCATTGTATGGACTACTGGAGATAGCCGAGTGCTGTACCTGGTGATCTTCATCAGTCCCATAGGCTCTGAGCGGAGCGGCAGCACACATGCTGGACTGACACTCCATTGTATGGACTACTGGAGATAGCCGAGTGCTGTACCTGGTGATCTTCATCAGTCCCATAGGCTCTGAGCGGAGCGGCAGCACACATGCTGCACTGACACTCCATTGTATGGACTACTGGAGATAGCTGAGTGCTGTACCCGGTGATCTTCATCAGTCCCATAGGCTCTGAGCGGAGCGGCAGCACACATGCTGGACTGACACTCCATTGTATGGACTACTGGAGATAGCCGAGTGCTGTACCTGGTGATCTTCATCAGTCCCATAGGCTCTGAGCGGAGCGGCAGCACACATGCTGCACTGACACTCCATTGTATGGACTACTGGAGATAGCCGAGTGCTGTACCCGGTGATCTTCATCAGTCCCATAGGCTCTGAGCGGAGCGGCAGCACACATGCTGGACTGACACTCCATTGTATGGACTACTGGAGATAGCCGAGTGCTGTACCCGGTGATCTTCATCAGTCCCATAGGCTCTGAGAGGAGCGGCAGCACACATGCTGGACTGACACTCCATTGTATGGACTACTGGAGATGGCCGAGTGCTGTACCCGGTGATCTTCATCAGTCCCATAGGCTCTGAGAGGAGCGGCAGCACACATGCTGCACTGACACTCCATTGTATGGACTACTGGAGATAGCCGAGTGCTGTACCCGGTGATCTTCATCAGTCCCATAGGCTCTGAGCGGAGCGGCAGCACACATGCTGGACTGACACTGCATTCAAAGAGGGGACATGGGACTCCATTCTTGAAAGGAGATTTTGGCTGTGACATCTGTCGTACGACCAGAGATCACAGTGTAGCAGGGCTGCCATAGGAATGAATGAGTTTGCAGTGTGACACATCAACTACGACCGCGACAAATGAACGGCTGACGCAACCAAAACCGACCAAGCTTTCAGACGCAACCAAGACTGAAACTTTCCCTGTTTTACAATGTTTTCTTGTGTTTGCATTTTTCAGATTGGGGACTTAATCTAATTTGTCCCAAACCTGACATTTTCTGGTGCACACAGCCTACACAAGGGGAGAGCAGCCGTAGACTGTAGACAGTGCGATCTGCGGTGACTATTTCTTTTCTGTGACATTTCAGGTTTTGTGCTGCCAGTTTTGTCAATCTCAGCTATACTTTGTGCCAATACTTTTTATAGTCATGCCCCAAAGAAATCCTCTTTCTGTAGAACGCTTTGTTATCCGACATTACAACATTATAATGTCTGGAGGGACACAATACAATATGGACACATTATAAACTACTGATACATTATACTATATGGACACATTATACTATATATATATATATATATATATATATATACACACACACATTATACTATATGGAATTATTATACTATATATATATACATACACACACACACATTATACTATATGGATACATTATAAACTACTGATACATTATACTATATGGACACATTATACTATATATATATATATATATATATATATATATACACACACACATTATACTATATGGAATTATTATACTATATATATATATACATACACACACACACATTATACTATATGGATACATTATAAACTACTGATACATTATACTATATGGACACATTATACTATATATATATATATATATATATATATATACACATATACACATTATACTATATGGAATTATTATACTATATATATACATACACACACACACATAATACTATATGGATACATTATAAACTACTGATACATTATACTACATATATATATATATATATATAAAGAAACTCTGCGGCACTTTTGCGAATGTGCGTTTATTCACCCGGTATCATGCAACGTTTCAGTCCTCTCAGTGGGACTATTCTCAAGCAGTGGTTGAGAATAGTCCCACTGAGAGGACTGAAACGTCGCATGATACCGGGTTAATAAACGCACATTCGCGAAAGTGCCGCAGAGTTTCTTTATTTTTTGTATTTTTGGGCTTTAGGGATTGACCTTCAGCCGCTGGCACTCCAGCATTTGCTTGAATTACAGCGCTGCTCCCTCATTTATTTATTTATATTTATATAACACTATATGGACACATACTATATATATATATATATATATATACACACACACACATTACACTATATGGACACATTACACTATATGGACACATTACACTATATGGACACATTACACTATATGGACACATACCATATATATATATATATATATATATATATACACACACACACATTACACTATATGGACACATTATACTATATGGACACATTACACTATATGGACACATTATACTATATGGACACATTATACTATATGGACACATTACACTATATGGACACATTATACTATATGGACACATTACACTATATGGACACATTACACTATATGGACACATTACACTATATGGACACATTACACTATATGGACACATTATACTATATGGACACATTACACTATATGGACACATTACACTATATGGACACATTATACTATATGGACACATTACACTATATGGACACATTACACTATATGGACACATTATACTATATGGACACATTATAAAATATGGATCCCTGATGGCCCCAGTGCTCCACCTGCACCCTTGCACACCCCTGGCAGTAGGTCCCAGGCAGAGCCCTGATGTGTCACACTTTCCCGATGTTCGCGGCTCAGCCTCAGCTCTAATAGTTGTACACAGCACATACACATACCCTGTGATCAGCAGGCAGAACAGATATCACCAGCCAGACGACCACCTCAGCTCTGCTACACTACATCAGCAGTAGCAGCATCTCTAAACATGTCTCATAATGACACCACCGCTGTACTAACCTGGCCGTGTAGAAGTCCTCTGTCCCCGCAGGTCAGACCATTCCTCCAGTCTGGAGCAGTTACCTCAGAGTGTGACTACTTCCCCCCGCACAGTGTGGCTGTGTGAGGGCTGGGGCTGCTCCGAGGTGACATCACTGGGGTGGACGCTGAGTCCTCCAACGGTTCCCTGATTGTGAGGAGCTTTCTCCGCCAACTTTGAGCAGTCTCCAGATAAGCCAGTCCCTGGGTGACTGCAGCGTGTCTCCAGATTGCGTGCCTGGACTCTGCTCCGTGAGAGGAGGGACAGGGTGTGCACTCCAGTCATTATAGCACAGCTGCCATAGGATGACACCTCGTTACAGGGGCAGCAGAGGGCACCCCGCACCCCTGAGTAATCCTGCAGCTCCAGGGTACTGGTACAGGAGAGGGCACCCTGCACCCCTGAGTAATCCTGCAGCTCCAGGGCACTGGTACAGGAGAGGGCACCCTGCACCCCTGAGTAATCCTGCAGATCCAGGGTACTGGTACAGGAGAGGGCACCCTGCACCCCTGAGTAATCCTGCAGCTCCAGGGCACTGGTACAGGAGAGGGCACCCTGCACCCCTGAGTAATCCTGCAGCTCCAGGGCACTGGTACAGGAGAGGGCACCCTGCACCCCTGAGTAATCCTGCAGATCCAGGGTACTGGTACAGGAGAGGGCACCCTGCACCCCTGAGTAATCCTGCAGCTCCAGGGCACTGGTACAGGAGCGGGCACCCTGCACCCCTGAGTAATCCTGCAGCTCCAGGGTACTGGACTGGTACAGGAGAGGGCACCCCTGAGTAATCCTGCAGCTCCAGGGTACTGGTACAGGAGAGAGCACCCCGCACCCCTGAGTAATCCTGCAGCTCCAGGTTACTGGTACAGGAGAGGGCACCCTGCACCCCTGAGTAATCCTGCAGCTCCAGGGTACTGGACTGGTACAGGAGAGGGCACCCCTGAGTAATCCTGCAGCTCCAGGGTACTGGACTGGTACAGGAGAGGGCACCCCTGAGTAATCCTGCAGCTCCAGGGTGCTGGTACAGGAGAGGGCACCCTGCATCCCTGAGTAATCCTGCAGCTCAGGGTACTGGACTGGTACAGGAGAGGGCACCCCGCACCACTGAGTAATCCTGCAGCTCCAGGGTGCTGGTACAGGAGAGAGCACCCTGCACCCCTGAGTAATCCTGCAGCTCCAGGGTACTGGTACAGAAGAGGGCACCCTGCACCCCTGAGTAATACTGCAGCTCCAGGGTACTGGACTGGTACAGGAGAGGGCACCCCTGAGTAATCCTGCAGCTCCAGGGTACTGGTACAGGAGAGAGCACCCTGCACCGCTGAATAATCCTGCAGCTCCAGGGTAATGGACTGGTTCAGGAGAGGGCACCCTGCACCCCTGAGCAATCCTGCAGCTCCAGGGTAATGGACTGGTACAGAAGAGGGCACCCCACACCCCTGAGTAATCCTGCAACTCCAGGGTAATGGACTGGTACAGGAGAGAGCACCCCGCACCCCTGAGTAATCCTGCAGCTCCAGGGTAATGGACTGGTACAGGACAGGGCACCCTGCACCCCTGAGTAATCCTGCAACTCCAGGGTGCTGGTACAGGAGAGAGCACTCCGCACCCCTGAGTAATCCTGCAGCTCCAGTGTGCTGGTACAGGAGAGGGCACCCTGCACCCCTGAATAATCCTGCAGCTCCAGGGAACTGGGCTGATACAGGAGAGGGCACCCCGCACCCCTGAGTAATCCTGCAGCTCCAGGGTGCTGGTACAGGAGAGAGCACCCTGCATCCCTGAGTAATCCTGCAGCTCAGGGTACTGGACTGGTACAGGAGAGGGCACCCCGCACCCCTGAATAATCCTGCAGCTCCAGGGTACTGATACAGGAGAGGGCACCCTACACCCCTGAGTAATCCTGCAGCTCCAGGGTAATGGACTGGTACAGGAGATGGCACCCTGCACCCCTGAGTAATCCTGCAGCCCCAGAGTACTGTTGCATCAGAGGGCACCCTGCAGCAACAGGGTAATCCTGCAGCTCCAGGGTCTCAATTGCGCATAAGTCCTCATTAAAGTGATGTGCCCAGAATGTATGCATACACACTTAACCCCTTAAGGACTCAGCCCTATTTCACCTTAAAGTATAACTGTCGTATTATATTTTTTTTGGAGTATTGGATTGTGGTGATTAATATCTCCTTGGTGGCCCTATTTCAACTTTTCACTGTGTATTCAATTACCCCTTAATTCCACATTTCTGTTCCCTGTACTGCCTACTTTTACCTCTGCTTAAAATAGGGTTGCTAGGCATGGTCCGTCCTCTGTTGAAGGACGGAGGAAGCACGCTGCGTGCAAGGTCACATTACTGACAGCCAGGGACTGTAAGTAAATGATTAAAGCCAGGTCCTTCCCAGCAGCTGATAACAGTGCCTGGGCTGTGTGCACTTCTCCCTGTCCCTGCGCTTGGCAGACGCTCCCTCAATCAGCAGACTGGGAGAAGGCAGAGTTGAACCAGCGCACAACAGGGAAGGGAGATCTGCCATCTGCTCAGTGTATAAATGAAAGCAACATGTGGTAAGAGGACCCCTTTGTGCTGCAGGAGATTAACCCTTTAGGGAGAGGGCTCTGGTTACTGACACTTTTGGGGGGCTATTGTTACTGGCTAGTGAGGGCAGGCGGGATTAGCCTCAGGGTGAGGGCAGTGGCGGCCATCTTAACTGAATAGTGAGATTGCAGTTTTATGCAGACTGGTTGCTAAGATCTGAATCTTATTAAATATGGGGTAAGCCAGTCTAATAGTAACTGATTCTGGAATATCATGTTATTAGTAACTACATATATGAAAATTGAAATTAGGGTCTAAATGTGACAGTTATCCTTTAAGAACTTGGCCATTTTTTGCTAATCTGACCAGTGTCACTTTAAATGCTGATAACTTTAAAACGCTTTGACTTATCCAGGCCGTTCTGAGACTGTTTTTCGTCACATATTGTACTTCATGACACTGGTAAAATAAAGTCAAAAAAAGACATTTTTATTTATAAAAAAAAATACCAAATTTACCAAAAATTTGTAAAAAATTGCTAATTTCCAAGTTTCAATTTCTCTACTTCTATAATACATAGTAATACCTCCAAAAATAGTTATTAATTTACATTCCCCATATGTCTACTTTATGTTTGGATCATTTTGGGAATGATATTTTATTTTTTGGGGATGTTACAAGGCTTAGAAGTTTAGAAGCAAATCTTGAAATTTTTCAGAAATTTTCAAAAACCCAATTTTTAGGGACCAGTTCAGGTCTGAAGTCACTTTGCGAGGCTTACATAATAGAAACCACCCAAAAATGACCCCATTCTATAAACTACACACCTCAAGGTATTCAAAACTGATTTTACAAACGTCGTTAACCCTTTAGGTGTTGCACAAGAATTAATGGAAAATAGAGATACAATTTCAAAATCTCAAATTTTTGGCAGATTTTACATTTTAATAATTTTTTTCCAGTTACAAAGCAAGGGTTAACAGCCAAACCAAACTCTTTATGGCCCTGATTCTGTAGTTTACAGAAACACCCCATATGTGGTCGTAAACCGCTGTACAGGCACACGGCAGGGCGCAGCAGGAAAGGAATGCCATACGGTCTTTGGAAGGCAGGTTTTGCTGGACTGTTTTCATTTTGACACCATGTCCCATTTGAAGCCCCCCTGATGCACCCCTAGAGTAGAAATTCCATAAAAGTGACCCCATCTAAGAAACTAAACCCCTCAAGGTATTCAAAACTGATTTTACAAACGTCGTTAACCCTTTAGGTGTTCCACAAGAATTAATGGAAAATAGAGATACAATTTCAAAATTTCACATTTTTGCCAGATTTCCATTTTAATAATTTTTTTCCAGTTACAAAGCAAGGGTTAACAGCCAAACCAAACTCAATATTTATGGCCCTGATTCTGTAGTTTACAGAAACACCCCATATGTGGTTGTAAACCGCTGTACGGGCACACGGCAGGGCGCAGAAGGAAAGGAATGCCATACGGTTTTTGGAAGGCAGGTTTTGCTGGACTGTTTTTTTGGACACCATGTCCCATTTGAAGCCCCCCTGATGCACCCCAAGAGTAGAAACTCCCATAAAGTGACCCCATTTTAGAAACTACGGGATAGGGTGGCAGTATTGCTGGTACTAGTTTAGGATACATATGATTTTTGGTTGCTCTATATTACACTTTTTGTAAGGCAAGGTAACAAGAAATTACTGTTTTGGCACAGTTTTTATTTTTTATTTACAACATTCGTCTGACAGGTTAGATCATGTGATATTTTTATAGACCAGGTTGTCACGGACGCTGCAATACCTAATATGTATAATTTTTATTTATTTATGTAAGTTTTACACAATGATTTCATTTTTGAAGCAAAAAAAAATTATATTTTAGTGTTTCCATAGTCTGAGAGCCATCATTTTTTCAGTTTTTGGGCGATTACCTTGGGTAGGGTATGATTTTTGCGGGATGAGATGACGGTTTTATTGGCACTATTTTGGGGTGCATATGACTTTTTGATCACTTGCTATTACACTTTTTGTGATGTAAGGTGACAAAAAATTGTTTATTTAGCACAGTTTTTTTTTTTTTATGGTGTTCATCTCAGGGGTTAGGTCATGGGATATTTTTATAGAGCCGGTCAATACGGACGCGGCGATACATAATATGTATACTTTTTATTTATTTATGTAAGTTTTACACGATAGCAGCTTTTTTAAAACAAAAAAAAACGATGTTTTAGTGTCTCCATATTCTGAGCCATAGTTTTTAATATTTTTGGGGCGATTGTCTCAGGTAGGGGCTCATTTTTTGCAGGATGAGGTGACGGTTAGATTGGTACTATTTTGGTGGGCAAACGCCTTTTTGTGATGTCAGGTGACAAAAAAATGGTTTATTTAGCACAGTTTTTATTTTTTATGGTGTTCATCTGAGGGGTTAGGTCATGTGATATGTTTATAGAGCCGGTCGATACGGACACGGCGATACCTAATATGTATACTTCCCCCCCCCCCTCCCTAATTTTTACCAATTTTTTTTTAACTTTATTTGGGGAAAATGAAGTTTTTGTTTATTTTTACTTGAAACTTTTAATTTTTTGGGGGGGAAACTTTTTTTTTTGTCCCACTTTGGGACTTGAACTTTTGGGGGTCTAATCCCCTTTACAATGCATTCCAATACTTCTGTATTGGAATGCATTGGCTGTATGAGTAATACTGTGTGTATTACTCATACAGCTTCCGGCCTGTGAGATCCAGGGGGCTGGATCTCACAGGCACGTCACAGGAAGGCAGCGCAGATGCCTCAGGAAGGCATTGCGCTGCCTTCCATGCCATCGGGTCCCCCGCCACAGCCCCATGGGGACCCAATGGCACCGCCGACCACCGCCGCCGCACCAGGTAAAAGCCGCAAATCGGCGATCGCCGATGCGGGGAGGGGGTCACATGACCCCCCCCCGGCGTTGTGACAGGATGCCCGCTGAATGATTTCAGCGGACATCCT
This sequence comes from Bufo bufo, assembly GCF_905171765.1. NCBI lineage: Eukaryota > Metazoa > Chordata > Amphibia > Anura > Bufonidae > Bufo > Bufo bufo. Next base: position 145,439,817 of record NC_053391.1, on the reverse strand, counting down.
GTTGCGATTAACCCCCGCCGCGCCGCAATGCCGTTTTAAAGTTAGGACATACCGGTACGTCCTGGGTCCTTAAGGACTCGGCAAACATGGCGTACCGGTACGTCCTAAGTCCCTAAGGGGTTAAAGGCACTGGGAGAGATTTATAAAAACTGGTAGAAAGTAAAACTTGCTTAGTTGCCCATAGAAACCAATCAGATTGCACCTTTTATTTTCCAAAGGAGCTCTGAAAAATGAAAGGTGAAAGCTGATTGGTGCTTTAGGCAACTAAGCCAGTTTTCCTTTCCACCAGTTTCACTAAATCTCCCACATTGTGTAGACCTTGCTAAGGGCTCATGCACATGACTGGGGATTTTGTCCGCATCAGATCTGCATTTTTTGCAGGTTGGATGCAGACCCATTCAGGACGGCAAAAAGATGTAGACACCACTCCGTGTGCTGTCCGCATCCGTATGTCTGTTCTGCGGAACCCACAAAAAAATAGAACCTGGCCTATTCTTGCCCATTTTATGGACAAGAATAGGACTGTTCTATAGAGGGCAGAACGTTCCATTTCGCAAAATGCGGAACGCACACGGCCGGTATCTTTGTTTTGTAGATCCGCAATTTGCAAACAGCAAAAACAGCTATGACCGTGTGCATGAGCATTCAGGGTACATTCACATTTGCGTCATGCCTGATCCAGCTCAAATGCTGGCTGGGCAAAATGCGTTGCATGCATTTATGCTGGAAAGCGGCTGGATCACCACCGGACCCCATTATAGTCAATGGACATCTGGCAGTTAACTGTGAAATCCGGCAGACTGCTCTTTGCCTGAACAGCCTGACGGATACGCTGCCACAGATGCGAACGTACCCTTATTTAATTTTTACTTAACTGTGCTGTATATATAATATTCAACTACTAATATGCCTTTATTAAAAAAAAAAGTCTGAGCTGATGCCCCCTGCGGCCTGACACATCACTATGAAGACACTGTGTCAGGGGTCACATTTCACAAATGGCAGTATAAAAGAAGAAATGGAGAAGACATATAGAGTCGTATATAGTCAGGTGACTGGATAAATATACACTAAGGGGGGAATTTATCATAGATGATATCCCCTGCGCTGCCGGAGGATGTGCCCAATTTATAATAAAAAAAGAAGCAGAAAAGAATACATGCCAAAGAGCGATGCACACTGTATGATAAATACACTGCCTGTCCAAAAAAAAAGTTCACACACGCTAACATTTCGTTGAACCGCCTTTAGCTTTGATTACGGCACGCATTCGCTGTGGCATTGTTTCGATAAGCTTCTGCAATGTCACAAGATTTATTTCCATCCAGTGTTGCATTAATTTTCACCAAGATCTTGCATTGATGATGGTAAAGTCTGACCGCTGCGCAAAGCCTTCTCCAGTACATCCCAAAGATTCTCAATGGGGTTAATGTCTGGACTCTGTGGTGGCCAATCCATGTGTGAAAATGACGTCTCATGCTCCCTGAACCACTCTTTCACAATTTGAGCCCGATGAATCCTGGCATTGGCATCTTGGAATATGCCCGTGCCATCAGGGAAGAAAAAATCCATTGATGGAATAACCTGGTCATTCAGTATGTTCAGGTAGTCAGCTGACCTCATTCTTGGAGCACATACTGTTGCTGAACCTAGACCTGACCAACTGCAGCAACCCCAGATCATAGCACTGCCCCCACAGGCTTGTGTAGTAGGGACTAGGCATGATGGGTGCATCACTTCATCTGCCTCACTTCTTACCCTGATGCGCCCATCACTCTGGAACAGGGTAAATCATGACCTTCTTCCATTGCTCCAGAGTCCAATCTTTATGCTCCCTAGCAAATTGAAGCCTTTTTTTTCTGGTTTGCCTCACTGATTAGTGGTTTTCTTACAGCTACACAGCTGTTCAGTCCCAATGCCTTGAGTTCCCTTCGCATTGTGCGTGTGGAAATGCTCTTACTTTCACTATTGAATATAGTCCTTAGTTCTACTGTTGATTTTCTTCGATTTGATTTCATCAAACGTTTAAGTGATCGTCGATTACGATCATTCAGGATTTTTTACCCGCCACATTTCTTCCCATTAGCCTTCCAGTTTTTAATAATGCGTTGGACAGTTCTTAAAGAGGACCTTTCATCGGTCCAAACATTGTGAACTAAGTGTCATGATCTGTACAGTGGCGTCCAGGGATCTCACTGCACTTACTATTATCCCTGGGTGCCGCTCCGTTCTCCTGCTATGCCCTCCGGTATGTTCGGTCACTTGGTTATAGTAGGAGGAGACTGCCCTTGTTCTCCTGGACGTCTCCTTTTCCCAGGCTGTAGCGCTGGCCAATCGCAGCGCAGAGCTCACAGCCTGGGAGAAAAAAACTCCCAGGCTGTGAGCTCTGCTCTGCGATTGGCCAGCACTACAGCCTGGGAGAAGGAGACGCCCGGGAGAACAAGGGCAGTCTCCTCCTACTATAACCAAGTCCCTTAAGTCTCCGCCTACTATAACCAATTGAGCGAAGATACTGGAGGGCATAGCAGGAGAACGGAGCGGCGCCCAGGGATAATAGTAAGTGTAGTGAGATCCCTGGGAGCCGCTGTACAGATCATGACACTTAGTTCATATTGTTTGGACCAATGAAAGGTCCTCTTTAACCCAATTTTTGTAGTTTCTGCAATCTCCTTAGATGTTTTCTCTGCTTGATGCATGCCATTGATTTGACCCTTCTCAAAAAGACACATCTTTTCCACGACCACGAGATGTGTCTTTCGACATGGTTGTTTAAGAAATGAGAAGCAACTCATTGCACCAGTTGGGGTTAAATAACTTGTTGCCAGCTGAAAGATAATCGCCCATGCAGTAATGATCTAATAGGAGGCTCATAACTATTTGCTTAGTTAAATCCAGGTGGCGACTTTTTTTGGGACAGGCAGTGTAAATATATATATATATATATATATATATATATATATATATATACTGTAAGGGGTTACACTCTCAGGTAGGGAGGCGATGACAGATTCTCTTGCAGGCCACAGGGTTAAAGTCCAAATGTTGCTTTATTTATCACACTCCGGCAATACAGGCACCCCAGTTATAATTCACTGGGTAAGCTGAAGGTCCAGCACCACAAAACATAAACCAAAATAAACACCTGCCCGTCTGGGCTCTGGCTAACACAGTGAATTTCCTAACTTACCTATTGAACACAGTTCACACAGAGAACTCTGCTTCTCTAGCCAGCAGGGCAGCCAGCTTCCCAGACTTTCTCCAGGCATTACTCTCCCCAGACTGACAGTCTGGACTGTGCTTTATTTCCCCTTGACGATCCTAGCTGGCTTCAGCTGGGGATCCCTCAGGCTAGGAGAAAACCTGTCCCGGAATAAGGTGGACTGGGGAGGTCCCTCTACCAATCCTACCTTCTCCCAGTCCAATAAAATCCAGCCCATAAACTTAACAAAACTGTCACAGCAACCTACACATTGCTGAGGCCATTTTAACCTTCTGGATTTTATTTACTTAACCCAGTTGAGGAAGCTGGGTGGGATATACACCCCTTCCAGGACTTTGCCATACACTTTTCTGTTCACCTTACCACAATACATACAGTACAGACCAAAAGTTTGGACACACCTTCTCATTCAAAGAGTTTTCTTTATTTTCATGACTATGAAAATTGTAGATTCACACTGAAGGCATCAAAACTATGAATTAACACATGTGGAATTATATACATAACAAACAAGTGTGAAACAACTGAAAATATGTCATATTCTAGGTTCTTCAAAGTAGCCACCTTTTGCTTTGATTACTGCTTTGCACACTCTTGGCATTCTCTTGATGAGCTTCAAGGGGTAGTCCCCTGAAATGGTTTTCACTTCACAGGTGTGCCCTGTCAGGTTTAATAAGTGGGATGTCTTGCCTTATAAATGGGGTTGGGACCATCAGTTGCGTTGAGGAGAAGTCAGCTGGATACACAGCTGATAGTCCTACTGAATAGACTGTTAGAATTTGTATTATGGCAAGAAAAAAGAAGCTAAGTAAAGAAAAACGAGTAGCCATCATTACTTTAAGAAATGAAGGTCAGTCAGTCAGCCGAAAAAATTGGGAAAACTTTGAAAGTAAGGGCTATTTGACCATGAAGGAGAGTGATGGGGTGCTGCGCCAGATGACCTGGCCTCCACAGTCACTGGACCTGAACCCAATCGAGATGGTTTGGGGTGAGCTGGACCGCAGAGTGAAGGCAAAAGGGCCAACAAGTGCTAAGCATCTCTGGGAACTCCTTCAAGACTGTTGGAAGACCATTTCAGGGGACTACCTCTTGAAGCTCATCAAGAGAATGCCAAGAGTGTGCAAAGCAGTAATCAAAGCAAAAGGTGGCTACTTTGAAGAACCTAGAATATGACATATTTTCAGTTGTTTCACACTTGTTTGTTGTGTATATAATTCCACATGTGTTAATTTATAGTTTTGATGCCTTCATAGTCATGAAAATAAAGAAAACTCTTTGAATGAGAAAGTGTGTCCAAACTTTTGGTCTGTACTGTATATATATACAGTACAGTATATATAAAGCTTTATTGGACAACACATAAAAATAATTAAACGCACCAGTAAAAACAATGTATAGGAGAAAACCTCCACCCACGGCGCAATTCACAATAGTACAGAAGAAGAGGTGAAGTGAAAAAATGTGTAAAATGAAGGCAAGGGAGCACTGGGAACTCAAAGTGGCCCTGGACAAAAAATACTAAAAGTGGCCCCATTTTGTACGCAGGTCCAAGTTAACAGAAGGTGGGGCAACACAAGTAGACGGGGTCAACAATACCATGGTGCAAAATACCATCCCATCAGAGCTAAATAACACAGTGTAGCACAATATACTGCCTCAAAAGCTGGCCCTCTGTGGTGGTCATTAATAGCTGCCATCATCTGTCCTCCTCCAGTTGTCTATGGAGCAGGTGGCTTAGGTGGTGAGGTGCGGGCCACAGCAGTTGAATTCAGGAGGGCATGTGCGAATACTGGCTGGGTACATGAGTACCTGATTCTCACAGCGTTAATTACTGTTGAGAGCTCATTATGTACCCGGTCAGCAGCAGAGAGGAGAACTTGTGTGGCCCCCTGGGGCATAGGCCCACCGGGAGATTTCCCTGTGGGATCTATGGCCAATCTGCCCTTGGATGAAGGAGACCCCAAAAGGGACAAATGTAAAACAAAATACCCAATATATCACAATGATAGCCCTTTTATCAAAACAAGTCTACTGCGCATGCGCCAATGTCTTATTGCACGGTGCTTGCAATAGAAAACTGGGCCTGGATTGTCTAGGAGGCTGATGGAGAGGACCTTTTGTGTTTTTCAGTTTGACCCAGGGGCGTTGCTAGGGTCTCAAAAGATCTTGGGCCCATGCCCCAATGCATATGTCCCAAATCCCCCCTTTTTCTCCCCGGAAAACACTACCACTGAAGACATTTTGCTGTACTTGCTATACAGTAGCACGTACTGCTCACATCCTGTGCCTCCTAGGTGACGTCTCCTCTGATGTAGATCTTCTCTGTCATCTTTTCCATTTGGTCTGTACACCTCCTTCAGTCGCGCCTCATCTCTGTACAGTGTGACACGCGGACATCTTAGCTTCCTCACATTTCTATCATCATCTCCCAACCTGGAGTCCCCACTGTGTTATCCTGCTGCTCACTGTACCCCCCAATACCCCCAAATACTATCCTGAAGGAAAATGAGTGCCCCCCATAATAATAGTGCTCCTTATAGTCCCACCAATAGTAATTCCCTTCTAGAATGCCCTCATTAGTAATACTGCCCCCTACAGTGCTTCCAACATTGATAGTGCTCCCCAAGAGTGCCTCCATTAGTAGAACAGCCCTCCAGTATTAATAATGCCCCTATTGTTCCCCCAGTGGTAATAAAACTATCAAAAACTATCTAAACTATCAACAGTTAATAAGGCCCCCCATAGTGCTCTTAGTAGAAATAATATGGATCTATAAGTCCCTCCTATAGAGCTCCCATTAGTAATAAGAACACCTAATGTCCCCAGTATTTATAATGCCCCTACTGTAAAAAGCTCACCCTGAAGTTCCCCCGGTATTCATATCACCCACTACTGTTATAATGCCCCCACAGTGCCCCCAGTATTTATATCGCCCCCTACTGTTATAATGCTCGCCCTGAAGTGCCCCCAGTATTTATAATGCTTCCTGCAGTGCTCCCTGTAGTTATATTCCTCCATTTACTGTCCTCAGAAATTATAATCCTCAGCCCTTCCACCATAGAGTCCCATGTAAATAACATCAAACCATCTCTCCAGCCCCCTCCAATATACAGTCCCATGTAAATAACATCCCTCTCTATCTACTGCCCCCTCCAAAATACAGTCCTATGTAAACAATATCACACCATCTCTCCTGCCCCCTCCAATATACAGTCCCATGTAAATAACATCCCTCTCTATCTACTGCCCCCTCCAAAATACAGTTCTATGTAAATAACATCACCCCCTCCCCAGCCGCCTTCAACATACAGTCCTATGTAAATAACTTTCCTCCCTTCAGCCCTAACATACAGTCCCAGTCAAATAACTACAACTCCCAACATTGCTCTCACACTGAGTAATCTACCCCTTCACTTACCTCTCCTCATGTACAGACCTCACCACAGCTTATTCCCAGGACTTCTCTTCACTGCTGAGCCGTCCTCTCCTGCACTGGTCACATGATGGTGACATCATCGCAGGTCCTTTTCAGCTACTGCATTAAGAACTGATCACATGGATTGTGATGTCATCACAGGTCCTTAAAGAGGACCTTTCATCGGTCCAAACATTGTGAACTAAGTATCATGATCTGTACAGCGGCGCCCAAGGATCTCACTGCGCTTACTATTATCCCTGGGCGCCGCTCCGTTCTCCTGCTATGCCCTCCGGTATCTTCGGTCACTTGGTTATAGTAGGAGGAGACTGCCCTTGTTCTCCTGGGCGTCTTCTTCTCCCAGCACAGAGCTCTCAGCCTGGGAGGTTTTTTTTCTCCGCCTACTATTACCAAGTCCCCTAAGTCTCCGCCTACTATAACCAAGTGACCGAACATACTGGAGGGCATAGCAGGAGAACGGAGCGGCGCCCAGGGATAATAGTAAGTGCAGTGAGATCCCTGGGCGCCGCTGTACAGATCATGGCACTTAGTTCACAATGTTTGGACCGATGAAAGGTCCTCTTTAAGCTCTTGCAGGGCATTAGATTCAATTGTCTTGCCGTCCTGAGGACAGCAATACAGCTGTATCTATCTGGCAGGCAGGACATTCGGGGCCTGGGACAATACATCAGGGGCCCAGACCCTGAATGTTTTAACCTAGCAACACCCCTGGTTTGACCCCCTCCTTTTTATGGTTTGACAACCTTGCCTTTGAAGAGATGGGACCTATACAAGTTCTTCATACCTATTGGTTGGGGCAGTGTGGCACTCCCATACACATAAGATAATAGTAAGTGTGCCATGCTGGCTGACACATTGTACAGTGGACAGCGTTCTGTAACCATAAATAACCATGGCTGCCCTTCTAGCACACGCATATGAAAGACTGTCTCACCGCTTCAGATTTTTATACTAATATATTTCTAATCTAAGACTGGGACACGCTAGGCTCTTTCACAGCTCTTAAGTTATTGGCTGTTCTTTTCTCAATCCCTTGAAGTAGCGCTCTTTTCTTTGGCAGGCAGGATAATGAACGCCACTTGATTAGGCAGTTTCTGTGGCACACAAACACTAGCTGGAAAGAAATGTATGCTCAAATATGTGAAAGGTTCTTTCCCAGTTGAATATACCACTGGCAGAAAGCACTGGCAAGAGGACACTGGGCTCTGGTTGATGCTCTAGCAACATCCATAATTTCGTCTCCCGTTTTTCCAGACACATTTTGAATCTGAGTCTAGTAAACTTATACAAACTATGCTTGCAACAATATATAGTTTCATGAAACTAACAGGATTTAAAATGACACTCCAATTCAGGCAAAAAAAATTGACATTACCTGGGGAATGAACAGAACAGTTATGTGGTGACCTCCTTATCATCTTTTAGGTGCAGATCTATCAATTTCCAGACTCCTATTCAGCCATTCAAGATGACTCCACTGCTTCTCAGATTATCTGATGCATAATGTGCATTAGGTAGCCTAAAACACTTCCTGGTGCCATTGGATTGGCCAGCACTGCTCATGTGAACAGTGGTGGCCAATACAAGAGCAGGACTGGACAAGAAGGAAGTGTCTTTATCTACCAAATGCACAGTGTGCTTCAGGTATTCTGAGAAGTGGTGCAGGCTTCTTGGATGTCAGAAGAGGAGCCCGGGAACTAGCAGGTCTTCAATTAAAAAGAAGAAAAGGAAGGTTTCTGTTTGTTCTTCAGTTACTGTAATTTTTTCTTAAACCCGATTGTTACTTTAAGCTAGTCGAGCTCTCCTTAGTCACAAATTACAAACACATCTTGAAACGGATGGAGCAACCATACTTACTAAATGGCCTTTCTTCATCTTTTCTTGTTCAGCAATTTCCTAATTCGTTTTCTTGTGTTAGATTGTAACATAGTAACATAGTACATAAGGCCGAAAAAAGACATTTGTCCATCCAGTTCGGCCTGTCATCCTGCAAGTTGATCCAGAGGAAGGCAAAAAAAAAACTGTGAGGTAGAAGCCAATTTTCCTCACTTTAGGGGAATAAAAAATTCCTTCCTGACTCCAATCAGGCATTCAGAATAACTCCCTGGGTTTAGATTAGGTTATAGTTAAGGTTTTTTTGCATGATCCATATTCCTTATTTTGAAAAAAATAAAATATGCAAAACATGGTAAAGTGTGTGAAAGGTGCCTAAATGAACAGAGAAAAAGGCATATTAAAAAGACTGCAATGTTTTAAAGATGTGAGCTGCAGACCTGAAGAGACTAGATGCCGTCCGGAAAGCAAGTGACAGGGTGCGTTGGGGATTCATAACCAATTAGGGTATGACCACAAGTAAAGGATATTAGATGCAGTTTTTGAGACAATGCCAGCAGTAGATAAAAAAAAAAGGAGAATTGGTATCTGTCCTTAAAAAGGTTATCCCATGATAGAAGTGAAAATCAAACATCATATAATACATGAAAATTCCTTTATAACAAGCATGTCAAACTCAAAGGCTAACATGGGCCAAAAAAACAAAATTTAAGTTTATGTGGGCCGCATAAAAAAAAATAAAAAATCGTACATTTTCATAGAACAACATTGTTGTTTCATGACTGCTGACCCCCAACATCCCGTTGCCCAATAACACAAGTGAGACCTATATATATATACAAATATTAAACTTCACTATAAGACGCACCTAGGTTTTTGAGGAGGAAAATAAGAAAAAAATATTTTTAACCAAAAGTTGTGCTTTTGGTGGGCTTTGAATTAATGGTGGTCTGTGCATGACACTATTATGGGGGATCTGTGGATGACGCACTGTCATGTGGGGGATCTGTGGATGGCACTGTTATGGGGGACCTGTGGATGGCACTCTTATGGGGGATCTGTGGATGGCACTGTTATGGGGGATCTGTGGATGGCACTGTTATGGGGGATCTGTGGATGGCGCTGTTATGGGGGATCTGTGGATGGTGCTGTTATGGGGGATCTGTGGATGGCACTGTTATGGGGGTCTGTGGATGGCACTGTTATGGGGGATCTGTGGATGGCACTGTTATGGGGGATCTGTGGATGGCACTGTTATGGGGATCTGTGGATGGTACTGCTATGGGGTGGGATATCTGTGGATGGCATTGTTATGGGGTGGGGGGATCTGTGGATGGCATTGTTATGGGGTGGGGGATCTGTGGATGGTGCTGTTATGGGGGATCTGTGGATGGCATTGTTATGAGGTGGGGGATCTGTGGATGGAACTGTTATGGGGTGGGATATCTGTGGATGGTACTGCTATGGGGTGGGATATCTGTGGATGGCATTGTTATGAGGTGGGGGGATCTGTGGATGGAACTGTTATGGGGGGATCTGTGGATGACACTGCTATATGTCATCCACAGATCCCCCTCATAACAGTGTCCCCCAATACACCGGCCCTCTGCTCACCGAAGTATTTATAAACGTGAATCCTTATCCTGTTATTAAGTTGAACTAACGCTGCGCTCTCCCATGTTCCCCTGTATCCCCACAGCACTTACGAACATGCTTCCATAGCAGGCAGAGCGGACGGCACCAGCAACGTCACTCACTGACGTCGCGCGTCTGCTCCGCCTGCTTCATTCATAGAAACATAGAAACATAGAATGTGTCGGCAGATAAGAACCATTTGGCCCATCTAGTCTGCCCAATATACTGAATACTATGGATAGCCCCCGGCCCTATCTTATATGAAGGATGGCCTTATGCCTATCCCATGCATGCTTAAACCCCTTCACTGTATTTGCAGCTACCACTTCTGCAGGAAGGCTATTCCATGCATCCACTACTCTCTCAGTAAAGTAATACTTCCTTATATTACTTTTAAACCTTTGCCCCTCTAATTTAAAACTGTGTCCTCTTGTGGTAGTTTTTCTTCTTTTAAATATGCTCTCTTCCTTTACCGAGTTGATTCCCTTTATGTATTTAAAAGTTTCTATCATATCCCCTCTGTCTCTTCTTTCTTCCAAGCTATACATATTAAGGTCCTTTAACCTTTCCTGGTAAGTTTTATCCTGCAATCCATGTACTAGTTTAGTAGCTCTTCTCTGAACTCTCTCTAGAGTATCTATATCCTTCTGGAGATATGGCCTCCAGTACTGCGCACAATACTCCAAGTGAGGTCTCACCAGTGTTCTGTACAGCGGCATAAGCACTTCACTCTTTCTACTGCTTATACCTCTCCCTATACATCCAAGCATTCTGCTGGCATTTCGTGCTGCTCTATTACATTGTCTTCCCACCTTTAAGTCTTCTGAAATAATTACTCCTAAATCCCTTTCCTCAGATACTGAGGTCAGGACTGTGTCAAATATTATATATTCTGCCCTTGGGTTTTTACGCCCCAGGTGCATTATCTTGCACTTATCCACATTAAATTTCAGTTTCCAGAGTTCTGACCATTCTTCTAGTTTTCCTAAATCCTTTTCCATTTGGCGTTTCCCTCCAGGAACATCAACCCTGTTACATATCTTTGTGTCATCAGCAAAAAGACAAACCTTACCAGCGAGGCCTTTTGCAATATCACTTATGAAGATATTAAACAAAATCGGTCCCAGTACAGATCCCTGTGGAACCCCACTGGTAACATTACCTTGTTTTGAATGTTCTCCATTGACTACAACCCTCTGTTGTCTGTCACTCAGCCACTGCCTAATCCACTCAACAATATGGGAGTCCATGCTCAATGACTGCAGTTTATTGATAAGTCTTCTATGTGGGACAGTGTCAAAAGCCTTACTAAAATCTAGATATGCGATGTCTACTGCACCTCCACCGTCTATTATTTTATTCACCCAGTCAAAAAAATCTATAAGATTTGTTTGACATGATCTCCCTGAAGTAAACCCATGTTGTTTTTCATCTTGCAATCCATGGGATTTTAGATGTTCCACAATCCTATCCTTTAATAGGGTTTCCATTAATTTGCCTACTATTGATGTCAGACTCACTGGTCTATAGTTGCTCGATTCCTCCCTACTACCTTTCTTGTGAATGGGCACGACATTTGCCAATTTCCAATCTTCCGGGACGACTCCTGTTACTAATGATTGGTTAAATAAATCTGTTAACGGTTTTGCCAGCTCACCACTAAGCTCTTTTAATAATTTTGGGTGTATCTCATCAGGCCCCTGTGACTTATCTGTCTTCACCTTAGACAGCAAACTTAGAACATCTTCCTCTGTAAAGATACATGCATCAAACGATTTAATAGTCATTCTTTCTAGTGGAGGTCCTTCTCCTTTTTCTTTTGTAAAAACTGAACAGAAGTATTCATTAAGGCAGTCGGCTAGCCCTTTATTCTCTTCTACATACCTTCCGTCCTTTGTTTTTAATTTAGTTATTCCTTGTTTTAATTTCCTTTTTTCATTTATATATCTGAAGAATGTCTTATCCCCTTTTTTCATAGACTGAGCTAGTTTTTCTTCTGCCTGCGCTTTAGAAGTTCTTATAACTTGCTTGGCCTCTCTCTGCCTAATCTTGTAGATTTCCTTATCTTCATTGCTCTGGGTTTTTTTATAATTACAAAATGCTAGCTTTTTATTTTTAATGATTTGGGCCACTTCTGCTGAGTACCACATTGGTCTCCTCCTTTTTTTGCTTTTACTGACGAGTCTAATGCAATTTTCTGTTGCCTTCAATAATGCACCTTTTAAGTAGTCCCATTTCTCCTGGACTCCATGTAATCCGTTCCAGTCTGATAAGGACTCATTTATGACTAATTTCATTTTTGAAAAGTCTGTTTTTCTAAAATCTAAAACTTTTGTTTTTGTGTGGTGGGACTCTTTCACAGTTCTTATATTAAACCACACTGACTGGTGATCACTAGATCCCAAGGTTTCGCCTACAATGACATCATATACCGAATCCCCGTTTGTGAATACCAAATCCAAAATGGCCTCCCTCCGGGTTGGCTCCTCAACCACTTGTTGTAGAGATAACCCCAGTAGGGAATTTAGAATATCTGTACTCCTGGTAGAACTTGATATTTTGGTTTTCCAGTTTATATCTGAAAGATTGAAATCTCCCATAATGATAACTTCTCCTTTCATTGTCATTTTAGCTATTTCTTCAACTAGTAGATCATCTAGTTCTTTAACTTGACCAGGTAGTCTATATATCACACCTACACGAGTTACTGCATGGTTAGCAAACTGCAACGTAACCCAAACTGACTCTATGTTGGCCTCACCAACTTGTATTAGGTTAGATTTAATGCTATCTTTCACATACAGGGCCACTCCTCCTCCTTTCTTGCCTTCTCTGTCTCTTCTGTATAAAGAGTACCCTGGTATGGTTATGTCCCAGTCATTTCTTTCATTAAACCATGTCTCCGTAACAGCCACTAAATCTACATTCTCAGATGCCATTATTGACCCAAGTTCATTGATTTTTTTACCTAAACTGCGAGCATTTGTAGACAGGACTCTGAGCTTATCATTTCTTAACCTCAGTGCTTCTAGCCTGTTCTGGCATTGTTTCGGGGGGCAATTGGACTCTTTTATTTTCACTCTTTTGCCCCCCCTTCCTAGTTTAAATACTCTTTCGCAAATTCTTGGAGTTGTTCACTAAGTACATTTGTTCCTTTGAGAGAAAGATGCAAACCATCTTTTTTGTACAGTTCCTTTCTATTCCAAGTAGAGCTATCATGAGAAACAAAGCCAAATCCTTGCTCTTGACACCATTTACCAAGCCATATGTTGAACTCCTTTATGCGCCTCTGCCTATCATTCTGAACATTATGCACAGGCAGAACTTCAGAAAATGAAATGGTGGATGCAAAATCCTGTACGTCATTACCAAGTGTGATAAAAGATTTTTTCACCTCTGACACTTCATTGCAAGCCAGGTCATTTGTCCCTAGATGGACAAGAACATCCACGTCCCCTTCCTGCTTTGCTTGCTTAACAATATTAATAATACGTCTTCTATCTCTTCTAGCAGTAGCCCCAGGGAGACATCTCACAAAACCATTTTCTTTAAGCTCCACACTTCTTATGATTGAATCACCCAGCAACAGCTGCATCCTTTGAGACTTCACTTTATCTTTTTTGTTGCATACATTAGACATAGGAGTCGATGGTTTCTCACCCTCTGTGCTTGAGTCCATATCCATGTTGTCCTTACATTCTGAGAGTGCTGCAAATGAATTATGGAGAACCACCGACTGTGGGACATGTCTTCTATCCACCACTCTAAGACTTCCAGAACCTACATTAACCCATCTGCCATTTCTGGGGGTCCTCTGTGGCAGTGGCATTGCAGCAGTCCTAGCTGGAGTTTGTTTAACAGATAATTTAAATATTTCAGCTTTCAAAAATGCAATTTCCTGCTGCAGTAAGGAGAACTGTCTACAGATGTGGGCGGAGCAGGCGCTCGACGTCAGTGAGTGACGTTACTGCTGCCGTCCGCTCTGCCTGCTATTGAAGCTTAAGTAAGTGCTATGGGGATACAGGGGAACATGGGAGAGGGCAGCGTTAGTTCAACTTAATAACAGGATAAGGATTCACGTTTATAAATACTTTGGTGAGCGGCGGGGCCCGGTGTAAGAGTACAGTGACTGCACCGGGCCCCGCCCCTAGTTACGGACTCCAGCCCCTCCTCTCTCCCGGCTCATACATAGCAGTCTGCGATGCTGCATCTTTGCCGGGCCGCAAAGATATTCATTGCGGGCCGCATGCGGCCCGCGGGCCGCATGTTTGACACCCATGCTTTATAACAAAGTTAGAATCAGTTCAGCCCTGTACCTCACATGGATCCAGAGATCTCCCCATTCATTGCTCCATTTGCGATGCAGATGATGGGAGTGGTAGTAGCCCTGTTGAGGTGTTGTGTCACGGTGTACTGCCTCAGGCTTTTGCTTCTTGGGAATCGATGCAGTGGAAAGGTGGGTTGAAGAATTAGGCAAGAAGTAAAAGTATAAAAGTCTCTCTTTACTTTATGCAAAATATAACTTGTGGCACGCCAGCAGGATTACGTACAAAGTGCAGTTTCTGACATCAGATGAGGAGGTATGGTGGCTGGTTGGATGGTAATTTAATAGCACTAGCAGACACTTGTGGATATAGGTGTCTACTGTCTGTAACAGCGGCTCCTATGTGCCGCTGTTCCGCTGCTTACCGCTGCGGTTCCGGGCACCGTGTTCAGCGGTGATCTGCGGCCGGTGCTTCCCATTCACCACTGCAGTCCTGGGCTCTGTTTGTGTGGGTGCTGTTGTTCTGGATCTGCTCCACAGTTTGCTCTCAGCCCTGGCCACAGCATACTTGCTGTTTGTTGCTGCTGCACTTCCTTAAGGGCCGGCGCGCATCACTTCCTGGGCTTTGTGGCTTAGGTCATGTGACCTCGCTGACCTATCCTAGCCCTCCTGTGCATATATAAGTGGCTCATCCCCCTTCCCAGATGCCTCAGCGTCAAGGTCCTTGTGTCCTGCTAAGGTTCCTGAGAACCACTTGTGTTCCTGCTACCCGTCTGATCCCTGCCTGTTTGCCTTAACTCTCCTGTTGCCGACCCGGATTGCCTGAACGGTACCTGTGCCGCCTGCGCTGCCCTTTTGCCTGTCTGACTTCGCTTCTGCCTCATCCTTCGGTCCTGCACTGTTGCTCATGGTAACGAACCCGCCTGCTGACATTGCCTGTACTTCTGGTACCTTTCTCTGGTACCTCCTGAGCCGCGTGGACCAGCTGCCTCCTGTGTCTATCCTTCTCAAGAGGTAGCGACCTGGTGTTCCCCTTGGGAAAGTCTATCCCCACCATCAGGGGTACTGTGATGAATCAAGGGGTTCACTTAGACAATGCCCTTGAGGAGGTGGGACTCGTAGCACAGTGGGTTCGCACCCACTGATTCGTGACGCTGTCATACACGCTGATTGATGTTAGTCTGGCCTGGAGGTGGTTTGGGTGATGGGTGTCTGAGCCATAGTCCCTCTCCTTGAAGCAGTGTCTGTAAAGCTGTAAATTTGCTGATCATCCGCTGTCTTGTCACACTGGAAGCAGTGTTCTGGATACTGATGATCTCTGTGAAGTGTTTGTCTCACAGTAGAAAACAGGATACGGTTCCTAGGAGTAGGAGTTCTGACGTGTCTTCCTCTCTTTTCTCTGACTACTCAGGAATTCCCCCTCCTGGCAGGAAGTAGGACCAGCCCACTACTACTAGAAAGGGAGGAGCAGGGTGGTTAGCCCTGTTCCTGTCAACCATTGGCAACCATTCTTCCTCTGCTGGAAAATACGGCCAATACATGAAAATAAAATACATTACATATAAAACACACTTGCAGAAAACCCCAGGTCTGGGGTAATGCAGATTTATTTCCATCTGGCAGCTCAGGGGGTGTCCTTTCTCAGGTGTGGCGAAACCAACCTCGCCAATGGGTTTTGGAGAGGCCTGTTTATCAGCCTCTTGCCTCAGGATTATGGCCCATACTAACTTTTAACCCCCTGAACCTATTCAAGTGAATTTTGGATAGGTTTGTCCCCAAGTTATACTGTTTAAATTGATGTAAGTTATATGTATGGCCAATGTAAACTCACAAAGTTGTAACAATTTATAATAAGTGTAACTTGTCAGCTTGGGAGGAATATGCTGGGTGTGTTTCTATTGTGCCATTGTCCCATTGTGTGTTTAAATGGTGATGTCTGTCCTGTTATATCCACATGTGTATTGGTGATTTCTCTTTGTCTTGAGAGGTGTCTCCAGGGCAGAGAGGAGGAAACCATGATGCATTGTGGGGATGTATTGTCTCTGTGTATCCTACAGTGCTGCATATCTGTCCTATGTCACAGTCTTCATTCTGGTCCCCTAGGGGCGTGTACACCAGATGGGCTTGGTTGTTTTATACCTCCCTGTGGGTGGACCTGTAATTGCAACAACTGTAATAAAAAACAGGCTGGGTGTGCCAGGACCTCAGACCACTGCTTGACCCTCAACACGGAGCCTTGTCTCGGTATTGGGGGGATCCGCTGTATGCTGTTAGAGACTGATTGCCAGGAGTATAAGCTGATTCCCGTTCGTCTGCTAGCAGCTATTCGTGAGGTTCCAGTTTGGAGTGCTATTTTGTATCCAGTTCGGGAGTTGGTGTTCTGCAGTAGCTGTGCCTGTCTCTCAGAAAGGGGCATATCGCCTAAACGGATTTTAACCCCTTGTCTGCTGAAACGGTCCGTTACATTGGTGGCAAGCAGCGGGATCGTTCCTACAGCCAGAAGGACAGCTACAGGAGACACCATTTCTTTGGATTTTACAACTTAAGGGCAACGCATGTCTCAGTACAGTGACCCTAAAAGCACCAGGATGGAACCAGCAGTGGAGTACAGATACTCTGTGGAGGAATTTGACCGTATGATGTGGTTGCGGCTGAACTTCTTCGGACCCAATCCAGCTGAGAAATATGTGAAGTTCGTGAGGAGTCTAGTGTTCAAGACCCTACTATACTGGGCAGAAGGTGACGGTCAGCTGCCACGTTGGGTGGACCTCCACCGGAAGTTACAGTTGCGGGACAGAGAGAGCTCAGTCTCCCCTCCCCAGCGGCAGAGTGTCCAGCAGGGAATTGGGAGCCCAGTCTCCATTCCCCAGCGGCAGTGTGAATTGCAGGGAATTGGGAGCCCAGTCTCCATTCCCCAGCGGCAGTGTGAAGTGCAGGGAATTGGGAGGCCAGTCTCCATTCCCCAGCGGCAGTGTGAAGTGCAGGGAGAGGAGAGCAGCGTCCTCCCTCCCCAGCGGCAGGCTGAGTTACAGGGGGCAGAGGTAGTTGTTCCTGCCCCCCAGCAGCAGAGTGATATGCCGGGAAGGCAGTGTGAAATGCAGGGAGAGGAGAGCAGCGTCCTCCCTCCCCAGCGGCAGGCTGAGTTACAGGGGGCAGAGGTAGTTGTTCCTGCCCCCCAGCAGCAGAGTGATATGCCAGGAAGGCAGTGTGAAATTCAGGGAGAGGAGAGCAGCGTCCTCCCTCCCCAGCGGCAGGCGCAGGCTGAGTTACAGGGGGCAGAGGTAGTTGTTCCTGCCCCCCCAGCAGCAGCATGATTTTTTGGGAATTGGGAGCCCAGTCTCCATTCCCCAGCGGCCGTATGGATTATTGGGAATTGGGAGCCCAGTCTCCTTTCCCCAGCGGCAGGCGGAGTTACAGGGGGCAGAGACAGTCGGTCCTGTCCCCCAGCGGCAGAGTGTCCAGCAGGGAATAGAGAGCCCAGTCTCCTTTCCCCAGCAGCAGGACACTGTATTGGGAGCGGAGACGGTCGGTCGCCCTCCCCAGCGGCTGGAAGTATGTATGGGAGAGGAGCTCGTTACCCCCTCTCCCCAGCGGCAGCTTAACGCACCAGGGGGAGACAGTAAGCCCCACAACAGTGCAGATGGGACCGTGGTCTCTGCACTTACAGCACAGGGGGTAGAGACAGTCGGTCTCCCCCTCCAACAACCAGACTCCAAGCCAGGGAGCAACACAGAGACCAGGAGTACCAGCTTCCAACATAACCTTGGTGGACTCACTGGACAGAGACAGGCTACCAAATGCAACAGGTCCAGTATTGGGTTGTGGGTGGGCTGCCAGACTAACTCAGGTACCGACCGGCGTGAGGTCAGGTATCTGGTTAGTCTTCCCTGGGGGGGGGGGGGGGGGGGGATGTGTGGCGAAACCAACCTCGCCACTGGGTTTTGGAGAGGCCTGTTTATCAGACTCTTGCCTCAGGATTATGGCCCATACTAACTTTTAAACCCCTGAACCTATTCAAGTGAATTTTGGATAGGTTTGTCCCCAAGTTATACTGTTTAAATTGATGTAAGTTATATGTATGGCCAATGTAAACTCACAAAGTTGTAATAATTTATAATAAGTGCTACAAACATGAAACAGTGTGTCCTACCTTGGCGCACTAGTGTTTGTTGCGGTGCAATGTTCTGCAGCGGTCCTCCTGTTGTGTTCTCTGTATATGGTGCAGAGCAGGGGAAGCGGATCCAAGGGGAGGGGATGGCTAGTATAGGCTGTCTAGTATTATTGTTATTATAGGTATTGGGAATTTCGCCCCGGCCGGTGGCAGAATATTCCCGTTACCTGTGGGTTAGCGCTCACGTCTGAGCGAGTGACGTCACCGCAAGTGAACTACGGATAGTAGTGGGAGTCAAACTTCCAACGTGTTTCGAGTACAAGCGGTACTCTTCGTCAGGGATTGTTACACCCACTACGTTTGTTCTCGTTATTTATAGTCTATGCTGTGCATCTCTCCCTCCTCCCCGTATCAGTTGTTACTATTCAAAACCAAATAGCTCAATTTCTGAGTTCAAGCCTTCAGCAACATTGTATCTTAGTTAAATATCCATTCTGTCTCTTTTTTTGATTGCTTCTTAATGTAGTCTCCACCCCGGGCATCCATTTCTATCTTTTCTATACCCATAAAAGACATGCCTTCTATTTGTCCTCCATGTAACTCCGTGAAGTGCCTAGATAGGGGGTGTCCTATTGATTTTTTCCTTATGTTATTCATATGTTCACTGATCCGTTTTTTTAATTTTCTCTTAGTGCGTCCAATGTACAGTTTATGACAGGGGCATTTAATCGCATAAATAACCCCTTCTGTGTTACAGGAGATATGTCCCCTTATCTTTTGTTCAAAACTTAAAAAACGAAAATTAAAAAAACGGATCAGTGAACATATGAATAACATAAGGAAAAAATCAATAGGACACCCCCTATCTAGGCACTTCACGGAGTTACATGGAGGACAAATAGAAGGCATGTCTTTTATGGGTATAGAAAAGATAGAAATGGATGCCCGGGGTGGAGACTACATTAAGAAGCAATCAAAAAAAGAGACAGAATGGATATTTAACTTAGATACAATGTTGCCGAAGGGCTTGAACTCAGAAATTTAGCTATTTGGTTTTGAATAGTAACAACTGATACGGGGAGGAGGGAGAGATGCACAGCATAGACTATAAATAACGAGAACAAACGTAGTGGGTGTAACATTCCCTGACGAAGAGTACCGCTTGTACTCGAAACGCGTTGGAAGTTTGACTCCCACTACTATCCGTAGTTCACTTGCGGTGACGTCACTCGCTCAGACGTGAGCGCTAACCCACAGGTAACGGGAATATTCTGCCACCGGCCGGAGCGAAATTCCCAATACCTATAATAACAATAATACTAGACAGCCTATGCTAGCCATCCCCTCCCCTTGGATCCGCTTCCCCTGCTCTGCACCATATACAGAGAACACAACAGGAGGACCGCTGCAGAACATTGCACCGCAACAAACACACGTGCGCCAAGGTAGGACACACTGTTTCATGTTTGTAGCGCTTCTGTGGCATTGCATGATTAGGGGGTAGACGTTCATGCAGTTTTTTGGCTGTCTATTTACTTGGTAGCGCGCAGTGTTGCATTTGCTTTTCTTATATATATATTTGTGATTTGTACAGCCAGTCTGCACATTATCCTTTATAGCAGGTACGGGACTGCTATAACACCGCTGCGATTTTATATATGGTGAAGCGCCAGTTGATAACTATTTATACACTGACCAATTTATAATAAGTGTAACTTGTCAGCTTGGGAGGAATATGCTGGGTGTGTTTCTATTGTGCCATTGTCCCATTGTGTGTTTAAATGGTGATGTCTGTCCTGTTATATCCACATGTGTATTGGTGATTTCTCTTTGTCTTGAGAGATAATTGAATTACGCCTCGGGTGTCTCCAGGGCAGAGAGGAGGAAACCATGATGCATTGTGGGGATGTATTGTCTCTGTGTATCCTACAATGCTGCATATCTGTCCTATGTCACAGTCTTCATTCTGGTCCCCTAGGGGCGTGTACACCAGATGGGCTTGGTTGTTTTATACCTCCCTGTGGGCGGACCTGTAATTGCAACAACTGTAATAAAAAACAGGCTGGGTGTGCCAGGACCTCAGACCACTGCTTGACCCTCAACACGGAGCCTTGTCTCGTTATTGGGGGGATCCGCTGTATGCTGTTAGAGACTGATTGCCAGGAGTATAAGCCGATTCCTGTTCGTCTGCTAGCAGCTATTCGTGAGGTTCCAGTTTGGAGTGCTATTTTGTATCCAGTTCGGGAGTTGGTGTTCTGCAGTAGCTGTGCCTGTCTCTCAGAAAGGGGCATATCGCCTAAACTGATTTTAACCCCTTGTCTGCTGAAACGGTCCGTTACATCAGGATTTGTGTCCTTTCTGTGGCAGCTCTCTCACTGTAATGGTACAGCTACATGGTGACAATGCTTGTGTGACAGCTGTTGAGGCCAGAATCACATGGGTGTCGCAGGGTAGCGGTGATGCCATAGAAATGAATGGGGTTGCATGTGTCCAGTGACTCTGACCCCTGAATCCCAAAAAATTCAGGGGTCGCAGTCATGGCACACGTGGGACTCTAGCTATGGCCCCTATTCATTTCTATGGGATCACGTCTGCACTGCAATGCCCCTTCAATTCTGGCCGAGATAGCTATCACATGATCAGTGCTGCCATGTAGCCATACCCTTAGGCCATCTGCAGACGTTACGGAATACGTGTGTTTTTTCTGTGCGGATTTCCATGCGGAAAAACCACTGCGTATTACAGTATCAGCACGATTTGCAGATTTGCGGATGCAGACACAAACATCGTACCCAAGGAAACAAGCAGTGTATAATGTGGTGGAAAAATGAATCCAACCTGCGAAGGAGGCAATATGGATAATAACAATACATTAGTAAGTGCCTTGTATTAACATTCTCTACATAATAAATGCATTTAACCACTTTAAGTATTACCCCAAAACTTTTGTACAGTACACTGTGTACCTGTTTGTTGTGGAGTCTCTACCAGAGTGGAGGAGAGGTAGAGGCGGTACAGGAAACTGCAGAGCGGACATACACAGGCCAGGCAGCTCCCACCGTTTCAGGACTCTGTGTCTGACGTCATGCAAAGCAGTGCAGCCCAGATGGATCGCTTGCTAGAGCTGACGGCCCTAGCTAGCAAGGGATCAGATATTCTGAAGTTCAGAATAGCTGACTGGATGGGTGCCATGCGGGCAGAGTCACTCTAGTACAGCGGACGACTGTAGCATGGGGCCTATTTGTGCCTAGTACTGCAGGGCTTTTCCTCAGTGAAGACTCAGAGGAAGGACATGTGTCCCTTTAAGGCCTCAACCCTCTGTGCCCGGGGGACATGCCCCGCTTGCCCCTCCTTGCTACACTCTTGCATAAGGGATGCACAAGTAACAGTGGAAACTTACTACTGGAGTCTGAGGGGTCCCAGAGACCCCTCTGCCACATAAGAAGATGTTAGCATAAGGGCTCATGCACACGAACATAAGAGCTCCGGGCCGAAAAATGGAGGGTCTGCAATTTACGGGCACTGACTGTATGCACTTCGTGCTGCGGACGCATTGACTTGAATGGGTCTGCGATCCGCAAGATACAGTATGTCCTATGTTTTGCAGAGCGGAGGCACAGATCAGAAGCTCACGGAATCCCTTCAAATCACTTCTGTGGGCTTTTGGGTTCGCACTGCAAAATATAAGACCTTGTAACAATGTTCTATCTTTTGCCCTATCTTGCGGATTGTGGACCCATTCAAGTCAATGGGTCTGCATTGACAGCGCAGAGTGCACACAGCCAGTGCCCGTGCATTGGGCATGGAGCCCTTACGTTCGTGTGCATGAGCCCCCAGGGTATGACAACACAGGCAGGTTTCTACATGCAGTTTTGGAAATCAAAACCAGTAGTGAGTTATTTTCTTTTACTTTTCTTATGATCCACTCTTGTTAAAAATTTGCAAATTGGGCCTAGGAACTTCAAGTTCCTCCCTCCCGCCTTTCCTCAACTCCTTCCCTATAAATCCAACAGCTTTCTTTATGTATGCTTTTTTATGTTGTTTGCCTTGTTTATCTGCCTCATCTTTTATTCTTTGGTTCTGCTTACTGATTATGAGGTTTTCAGTTACTGCAGTTGAACATCAAAAAGTTTTCCAAAATGTTGACAAGCTTACATTCCAACTTCTACTTAAATAGGTGTTCCTATCTCATAAATGGATGGCATATCATGAAGTTATGCCATCACATGATGATTGGTGGGGAGCCGACCTCTGGGACCTCCACTGATCCTGAGAAAGATGGAATCTGATTGGTTGCTATGGGCGACTAAGCCAGTTTTCCTTTACACCAGTTTGATAAATCTCCCCTTATGAATTTTATTGTAACCTATTAAAATACTGTTGAATGGGTGCAAAAAAGTGAATTTGTAAACACACGTGGTATATGAAGTTCACCAAATATATCCCTATTAGTAGTGTCATGAATAACACATTGGCATTTATCAAGCTATTTATGCCACTATTGTCATATATGGCATATGGGAACACCAGTTTTCATAAATCTCCTTCAATGTTCTTATACACTGATCTAGTTTCTGGAATACCAGCTCATATATGTAGATGATATACTTTCACATGCTTATTAAAATAAAGATTTTCAAAGCTCCACCTACATGTGTAACTGTCAAAGCAGTATCATCAGGTGAAATAAGAGCAATGGTGTGTGCAGCCTGATTCAATTCAGGTGAATGGACCTGGATGAAGTCCCTTGCAGAGCTGGTTGTGGCCTCTTTATTCTTTGGATTAATGGAGGTTCCAGAGATTGGAATAGCACCAAATGATATGCCATCAAATTAAAATGAATGACACTATCTCTTCTCCACAATCCAGGTGTGCATTGAAGCGTTGACACCAGGCACAGTACACTCAGCTTAACAGTGCAGGCGCACTCTGTCTACTCCATGGGATCTGGAGATTAAGATAGACTAGAAGATGATGTGGCCACTAATCAGAAGCGTCAGTCGAGGGCCAGGAGCAGGGCCGGCATCAGCACCCGGCACACCCGGGCAAGTTCTGGGGCTCACTGCTCCTAGGGGGGCCCACTGCACTGCTATGAGCGCTTCCATCAATACAGAGGGGATCAGGGAACACTACGCAAGCTGCTGCTCGATGCTGTAGACCAGCAGCTTCATGCTATTTAGTTGTTTTACTGCCTCATTAAGCAGTTTGCCTCCATGACACCTGCCACCTGCCCCCCATTATCCTGTCCTATCTCATCCTCATGGAGCCCCTGCTGTCTCCTTTCCTCCCTCATGTATCCATAGCTCCTGTTCCACCCTCCTATCTCCTATTGCTGCAGTGCACAGACCTCCTGCCTCTACTTCTTTTATGAATCCCCCTCAGAGCGCCTTCCACCTACTTGCTGTGTCCACCCCTCCTGTCCATCCAGGGACCTTTGCGCCACAATCTTTGTCAGAAATATGCCTAATATACGGTAGGTGTGATGTGATGTGAACCCACCGGGGAGGCGGGTTCGTACAAAAAATTGCTGTGGGGCCCAGTCAGTTCTAGCTAGTGAGGGCCTCTTACACAGTATAATGACCTCAGTGCCCCCCATTTAGTATAATGATCCCCAATGACCTTCCATTCAGTATAATGACCCCCAGTGACCCCATACAGTATAATGACCCCCAGTGACCCCATACAGTATAATGACCCCCAGTGCCCCCTCCATACAGTATAACCCCCAGTGTGGGGGCCACTGGGGGTCATTACGGGGCATTATACTGTGTGGGGGGCCACTGGGGGTCATTATACTGTGTGAAGTGCCACTAGTGGTCATTATACTGTATGGGGGCCACCAGGGGTCTTTATACGGTGTGGGAGCCACAGGGGTACATCTAAATGTAAAAGAATTCCACAAGGGGGCCCACTGAGAGATTTATCACCCAAGGGCCCCAATGAACCTGGAGCCGGCCCTGGCCAGGAGGCAGAAAGAGGGTGAGATAAACATGATTTGGAGGATGTAAGAGCCAGCCTCCTTAAAGGGGTTCTCCAGGAATTAAGAAAATGAAAATACTTAAATATTACTTCATTATAAATATATTCCCAAATACCTTTCATTAGTTATAATGGCTCGTTTTCTCTAGGGAGCAATCATTAGGAGAAACAAAATGGCCGCTGTCCTATTACTACACATAAAACCTTTCCTAATCACACAGCAGGACAAGTGACTTCACAACACTGAGGTAAAGAGCTGCCTCATCCTCTTCTCTGCTTGTCAGTGATTATGATCCCGAATACAGATGATAAGATCTTCAGCTGAATCTCTGTAGGAATAGAGTTCATGAGCAGATGAGGCTAATGAGCAGCAGCACTTGTTTGCAGTCTCCATTACCACAGTCTGTCCTGTCTGTCCTCTCTGTACTTCATGTCTCTTGATGAACTCCATTTCCACAAAGATTCAGCTAAATATCATACTAAACTTTAGTCAGGATCATAATCCCTGACAGTCAGAGCAGAGAGGAGGATGAGGCAGCTCTACCTCAGTGTTGTGAAGTAACTTGTCCTCCTGTGTGATTAGGACAGGTCTTGTGTGTACTAACAGGACGGCGGCCATTTTATTTCTCCTAATCATTGATCCCTAGACAAAACAGTCCATTATAACTAATAAAAAGATATTTGGAAATATATTTATAATAAAGTAATATTTACGTATTTTCATTTTTTATATTCCCATAGAACCCCTTTAACTTCAAAGTGTGCATTAGCATACAGTGGTATTGTACAATAAAGTAGAATAACACAGCAAACATAAGGGCAGAATAAGGGCACCACTAGGAACAACGTGCTTGAAACAATAAGGTAATGAGCATAGTTAAAGGGGTTGGCCTTTTTCTGGTTATTATTGACCAATGAGTTTGTGAGATGATTAACACACTGCACCTGCACTAAACTCCGAACAGATCTCAGGTTCAGTGTTTTGGATGGAGGACACATCACATAGAGGTGAATTGCCTGGTCACATGACCCTCCATCAGCAGCCATCTTAATGACAGGACCTCTGTATGGACTGCAGAAAACACTTTGTAAACAAGGAGGCATACATTTTAGAAATTTAGAACATGGTGCAGAATTTCAACAAAGACTATATTAGTAAGTGCCATGTAATCCTCTCACAAACCCATTGGTCAGCAATAACCAGAAAGTCGCCAACCCCTTTAAATGTTGAAAATCTAGATGTTACTTTGATTCCCTCTTAGAATATCCATCTAATTTGTCCTAACCCAGTGGTCACACATGCTTGCTCAGTCTCCTGCCAGGATCCTCTTGTTCATGGGTGGTGGAATAATTTCTGATATTGTGCAGCCCAACCACTAAGAATCAGTGCGGTCAGTGTTGGACTGGTATGCCTAGAGCCCACCAGTAAGATTTATTTTGGGGGCCCACCGTACGGTTACATTGAAATATTACCTGCTCACCCAGCAGCAAGATGCTACCAGATCATTGAATATATGGGAGTCCCTGCAGCAACTTTGAGAAGGTAGCTCCTGGGAAAAAGAAGATACTGACTAGATTTCCTCTATACCTAGGAGACATCTCAGCTCTGATTGTGTCTATAATAACACACTGGGGACTTTCTTTAATAATCTATCAAGTTTTTTTATATGAACATAAGCTAGTTGAGGGGCTGTACATTGAATATATGTAAGTAGTGCAGTAAGTCTACTGTGTTATGTGCCACTTGTGGGTGAGTGGGGCCCACCGGGGAACTCACCTGTACCCCTGTGGGCCGGTCCAAGCCTTAGTGCAGTGATAGGAGCTTGAACACAATAGATGGAAGTTCTTAAAGGGAATGAAAAGATCTCTGGAGGGTGTATATATAACAGAAATATCAGACACAGGAGTTACTTCACAGAAAATCGAGATGAACAAACTATACATTTGTAAAAATCCAACATTTCAATTCCCCTTACATCTATCTCTCTTGCTTTTTGCGTGTTAGGATAACAAATAAATATATAATTTTCTTCACATTCTGTTTCCCGTCACAGGAAGTAGTGTCATTACATGCCGCCTTGCTGTAGCTTTGAGGGGGGAAGCTCCTATGCTGGGAAGAGAAATAGTTCATCTTCAAGGGACAGGAAGCAGCATGAAGGAGCTCTTGATGGCAACAGCAGATTACACAAGATGAGGGACACCTGCCGTTGTCACCCAAGGCACACATGGACTAAATATCCAGAAAGTCAGAAGAAACATCAGTAGTTTCCCCCTTATATTTTTTTCAAACTTTATTTTTTCCTGGTTTACTACTAAAATATCAGACATAGTCTCAGAAAAAATGGGCATGCATTCTAACATTGTCAACATCTTAAATAATTTAGTTATATCACCATCCAGAATCAATGTATATTCTTCTGAATGTGGCTTGATGGCAATCTATGAGCTTGCCGCCAAAATCACACCATTCAGGTTATTAGAATGGATTTTGACTTGCAGAAATTCCTGACACAACACTATGATGTATAAATGTTCCTTACAGGGACCGGCACATGAGAAGGTTTTGATCAGGTTTGATGACTAAAACTGGAGAGAAATAGAATCTGTTCTTCATGCTTCTCACTTCTGATCAAAAGCTGGATGCGTACGAACACCTTCACAAAAATGCCTGACAACAAGAGAACTCTGGTATCAAGATCAATGGCGTAACTACAAATTACTGGGCCCCACAGCAAATTTTTGAATGGGCTCCCCCACAAGCAACTTTTTCGCAATCCCCTTCTCCTGTGCAACCCCAACTCCTGTGGCTAGTAAAAATCTCAGGCCCAGCAGCCGCTCCATCTGTTTCCTACAGTGTCTTAGTATATAATGTCATTTTATAATACTATTGAGAGGCCCTGACAATAAAATCTTTTAGTCCTCCTTCTGGGCCTGTTCTAAGTTCGGGCCCCAAAGCAACCGCTTCTCGTGCTTCCCCTATAGCTACGCCTCTGATTGGGATGGATACTATACAGAATAGCAAGTACAAGGACACTGGGTTTTATAGATGCCCACCTGTCTATTGTCATACAAGGTGCTCTAAGTCTGACTGACTCACCCAGCCAGTAGGAATAATGTGAGGATAGATGTGATTGATAGACTGGCACACTGTATCTGGAAACAAGTAGGGAGCAGACGGGATGTATTTAATATAGATACATTTATATTCCTTCCTATGGTTAAGATATACAAATAAAATGTGCAAAAAACATATAGCTAAAAAATGAAAAAGGATAATCAAAAATAATATACAATAAAATAATGAAAAAAGGAAAAAAATGTGGGTGATCCGCCAGGATATGTAAAATGGAGATATAGGAAAAAAGCTATATCACTGACGGTAATAAGGTGTTCAAAATCGTCCCTCCTAGGGTAAAGCATACAGGAGTAATCGCAAAGGTAACAGCAGGCAGGATATTTCCCCCGTGTGGGACGCCACAGGAACGATTTAAACAATACCTGCCTGCTATAGGATTTAACCCATTGAAGGTGCTAAAGAAGCCGCACCATTCACTTGATGTAAAGATGGATTTTTACAGGTGTAAACAGCCAATACACAGTAACACAAGCCCATCAGAGATATTCTAAATAGTATTGCACTGTAGACAGCACTATAATTATACATTCAGTGGATTATCCCTGTCTGCACAACCAAACAATTATACCACTGATGAGCTCACAATTTCAACATCTATAGACTATAGTGGCTGACAACTAACCAAAGGGCAACCCAAGGACAACCATACTACTGGTGAACTGAGATTTTTAACTTTAAACTCCTGTAAATTACTGAGATTTT
This sequence comes from Bufo bufo, assembly GCF_905171765.1. Classification (NCBI taxonomy): domain Eukaryota; kingdom Metazoa; phylum Chordata; class Amphibia; order Anura; family Bufonidae; genus Bufo; species Bufo bufo. The sequence goes on along the minus strand of NC_053391.1, from coordinate 145,411,501 downwards.
ATACTTTAACTCCTGTAAATTACTCAGAAATAGTGACTTTACCCTAGGAGGGACGATTTTGAACACCGTATTACCGTCAGTGATATAGATTTTTACCGATATTTTCATTTTACATATCCTGGCGGATCACAATTTTTTTTTCCTTTTTTCATTATTTCATTATTTTTGATTATCCTTTTTCATTTTTTATCTATACATTTTTTTGCACATTTTATTTGTATATTTTAACCATAAGAGGGAATATAAATGTATCTACACTGCTCAAAAAAATAAAGGGAACACTTAAACAACACAATGTAACTCCAAGGAAGCAACACTGAGTGACAATCAATTTCACATGCTGTTGTGCAAATGGGATAGACAACAGGTGGAAATTATAGGCAATTAGCAAGACACCCCCAATAAAGGAGTGGTTCTGCAGGTGGTGACCACAGACCACTTCTCAGTTCCTATGCTTCCTGGCTGATGTTTTGGTCACTTTTGAATGCTGGCGGTGCTTTCACTCTAGTGGTAGCATGAGACGGAGTCTACAACCCACACAAGTGGCTCAGGTAGTGCAGCTTATCCAGGATGGCACATCAATGCGAGCTGTGGCAAGAAGGTTTGCTGTGTCTGTCAGCGTAGTGTCCAGAGCATGGAGGCGCTACCAGGAGACAGGCCAGTACATCAGGAGATGAGGAGGAGGCCGTAGAAGGGCAACAACCCAGCAGCAGGACCGCTACCTCCGCCTTTGGGCAGGGAGGAACAGGAGTAGCACTGCCAGAGCCCTGCAAAATGACCTCCAGCAGGCCACAAATGTGCATGTGTCTGCTCAAACGGTCAGAAACAGACTCCATGAGGGTGATATGAGGGCCCGACGTCCACAGGTGGGGGTTGTGCTTACAGCCCAACACCTTGCAGGACGTTTGGCATTTGCCAGAGAACACCAAGATTGGCAAATTCGCCACTGGCGCCCTGTGCTCTTCACATATGAAAGCAGGTTCACACTGAGCACATGTGACAGATGTGACAGAGTCTTGAGATGCCGTGGAGAACGTTCTGCTGCCTGCAACATCCTCCAGCATGACCGGTTTGGCATTGGGTCAGTAATGGTGTGGGGTGGCATTTCTTTGGAGGGCCGCACAGCCCTTCATGTGCTCGCCAGAGGTAGCCTGACTGCCATTAGGTACCGAGATGAGATCCTCAGACCCCTTGTGAGACCATATGCTGGTGCGGTTGGCCTTGGGTTCCTCCTAATGCAAGACAATGCTAGACCTCATGTGGCTGGAGTGTGTCAGCAGTTCCTGCATGACGAAGGCATTGATGCTATGGACTTGCCCGCCCATTCCCCAGACCTGAATCCAATTGAGCACATCTGGGACATCATGTCTCGCTCTATCCACCAACGTCACGTTGCACCACAGACTGTCCAGGAGTTGGCAGATGCTTTAGTCCATGTCTGGGAGGAGATCCCTCAGGAGACCATCCGCCACCTCATCAGGAGCATGCACAGGCGTTGTAGGGAGGTCATACAGGCACGTGGAGGCCACACACACTACTGAGCCTCATTTTGACTTGTTTTAAGGACATTACATCAAAGTTGGATCAGCCTGTAGTGTGTTTTTCCACTTTAATTTTGAGTGTGACTCCAAATCCAGACCTCCATGGGTTGAAAAATTTGATTTCCATTTTAAAATTTTTGTGTGATTTTGTTGTCAGGACATTCAACTATGTAAAGAACAAAGTATTTCAGAAGAATATTTAATTAATTCAGATCTAGGATGTATTATTTTTGTGTTCCCTTTATTTTTTTTAGCAGTGTATATTAGATACATCCCGTCTGCTCCCTACTTGTTTCCAGATACAGTGTGCCAGTCTATCAACCACATCTATGAAGAATAGCTTCTGATGCCAGGAGAAGCAAGGATTGTCTTGTTCTTTCCTCCATGCTGTGATCATGTTCAGAAATCTCAAAAATACAGGATGTTGCTGGACAATGATAAAAAAATGTGAAATAAATTCCTACTAGCAAGTAGAAAATCCAGAGAACATTATATTTGATATACTGTATCATAGCGATTTTCAGTGGGGTAATCTGTAATTTTTTTTATACCATTTTGGAGTGTGTATGACTTTTTAGATCACTTTTAATCCAATTTTTTGGGAGTTGAAGCGGCATCCGGAGATGCGGAACGGAACGGAATCACACGGAAGCACTACGGAGTGCTCCCTGGGGTTCCGTTCCGTGCCTCCGCACCGCAAAAAGATAAAACTTGCTCTGTCTTTTTGCGGAACGGACGGATCGCGTACCCATTCAAGTTAATGGGTCCGCGATCTGCATGCAGCTGGCCCACGGTCGGTGCCCGTGCATTGCGGACCGCAATTTGTGGTCCACAGCACGGGCACGGAGGGGCAACGGTCGCGCGAGCATGCCCTAAGGCAACACTTTTTCAGTACATTGCTACAATCTCAAATAACACAGCACTTCCTTTAAGCAAAGTGACATTCATGTCAGCTGCCTAGATTTTTAAATCTAGAGAAACCAAATTCATGTCTTAGGCTTTATTTAGAAGCCAACAATTTTTATATATGTCTCTTTGAAATGTTGCCAGATTCAAGTAATTTTGTTGCACTATAATATTATTATTATTATTGTTATTTATTTATTTTCTCATGCAAAAAGGACTGTGGGGTTAACTTTTCATATGGCTATATATTTTATGCTGGCTGTTTTCCACACTTGCTGTAGTTACTTTTGATCATAACAGTTATGTCCTTGAGTTCTTGCTTGAATTTCTATGTAGCCACTTAAGGTGCCCACACCAGAATAACTGGTTATACGCCTTTTTGATAATACTTAAAAGAACACAAAATGGTGAAAATTGTAAGGAATGTAAATATAGGCGTGTATGCAGGATTTAGCAATTTGTATTTAAATAATCTTTGCTCTCCTTCCCAACCCCTATAGAGATTGTTCCCCTGCTTACTGACGCGGTCCCGGGCGCCGTGTTCAGCGGTGATCTGCTGCCAGTGCTTCACATTCACCACTGCAGTCCTGGGCTCTGTCTGTGTAGGTACTGTTGTTCTGGGATCCGCTCCACAGTTTGCTCTCAGCCCTGGCCACAGCATGCTTGCTGCTTGTTTCCTGCAGCACTTCCTTAACCCCTTCCCGACATATGACGTAATAGTACGTCATGGCGGCAGGTGACATGCCACATTTTGACATACTATTACGTCCAGTGGCGTACATAGCGAAGTAAGGGCCCCATAGCAAGGATCAAACGAGGCCCCCCACACAGGACAGAAGGGTTTCTGTCTAAACCCTTTTCAATGACCCTTGGACCATTTTTTCCACTGCCTCATTTGCTAAAAGTTGTTCGTTTATAGGGTAGAGTCCTGAACAAGTTTTCACCTCCAGTAAAAGAGGAGATAATCCCAACTAAGACTGGGCCCCCTCTTGCCCTGGGCCCCACAGCAGTCGCCTGGTCTGCAGATATCGTAGTTACGCCCCTGATTACGTCATGTTGATCGGGTGGGCACCGGAGCGGTGCGCACCGGATCACTGCAGGCAGTCCCTGATAGCCGGGCCCCTGCTGTATCCACCGGCATCACTGTAAAAGCCAATGCCTGTGGATTAACCCCTTCTATGCTGCGGTCAGCGTTGACCGCGGCATAGATGGGGTTTGCGTCGGATGAGGGAGTCCATCGGGGCCCGGCGCTGCTGTGGCGGGGACCCGATGGGTGACAAGTCAGTCCGATGACTTGCAGAGGCTGCCCAATGCCTTGCACGGCATCGGGACTTGCCTTCTACAGGGGTCGAGGAGATCCAGCCCCAGGCTGGGTCTCCTAGGCAACCTGTTAGTGTATTACTCAGTGTAATACACTAACAGGCAATGCATTACAATACAGATTTATTGTAATGCATTGCAGAGGGGATCAGACCCCCAAAAGTTGAAGTCCCAGAGCGGGACAGAAATAAAGTTTAAAAAAAATAATAATAAAAGCATTTTTAATAAAAAAATATATAAAGTTTCAAGTAAAAAAAGAAAAAAACGCCTCTTTCCCCAGATTTTATAATAAAAAAATAGAAAATATAAATAAAAAACACACATATTAGGTATCGCCACGTTCGTAACGACCGATCTATAAATATATGACATGAGACACCCCATCCGATATACACCGTAAAAAAATTAAAAAAATGTAAAAAAAAGCCATTTTTGTCCCCTTGCATCACAAAAAGTGCAACACCAAGTGATCAAAAAGGTGTATGCCCCGAAAATGGAACTTATAAAACCGTCACCTCATCACGCAAAAAATGAGCCCCTACCTAAGACAATAGGTCAAAAAATAAAAAAAATAAAGTTCTCAGACTATGGAGACACTAAAACATCATTTTTTTTGTTTCAAAAATGCTATTTTAAGTGAAATAAATAAAAAAGTAGACATATAAGGTATCGCCCCATCAGTAACAACCAGCTCTATAAAAATATCACATGACCTAACCCCTCAGGTAAACACCGTAAAAAAAACAAAAAAAAAACAGTGCCAAAAAAACATTTTGTCACCTAACATCACATAAAGTGCAACACCAAATGATCAAAAAGGCGTATGCCCTCCAACATAGTACCAATTAAACCGTCATCTCATCCCATAAAAAATGAGAACCTACCTAAGACAAGCGGACAGAAAATAAAAAAGCTATGGCTCTCAGACTATGGAGACACTAAAACATCATTTTTTTGTTTAAAAAATGCTATTTTTGTATAAAACTTTAATAAATAAGAAAAAGTATACATATTAGATATTCCCGCATCAGTAACGACCTACTCTATAAAAATATCACTTGATCTAACCCCTCAGGTGAAAACTGTAAAAATAAATAAATAAAAACTGTGCCAAAACAGATTTTTGGGTCACCTTGCCCCATAAAGTGTAATATTGAATGATCAAAAAAAAATCATATGTACCCAAAAATGGTACCAATAAAAACATAAACTCTTTCTGCAAAAAACAAGCCCCTCCACAAGACAATCGGCGGAAAAAAAATAAAATATGGCGTTCAAAAAATGGAGACACAAAAACATAATTTTTTTTCAAAAATGCTTTATTATGTAAAACTGAAACAAAAAAAGAAAGTCGACATATTTGATATCATTGCGTCCGTAACAACCTGCTCTATAAAAATAGCACATGATCTACCCTGTCAGATGAACGTTGTAAAAAAACAAAAAATAGAAACGGTGCCAAAACAGCTCTTTTTTGGTTACTTTTCCTCACAAAAAAAGTTATATAGAGCAACTAAAAATCATATGTACCCCAAAATAGTACCCATAAAACTGTCACCTTATCTCGTACTTTCCAAAATGGCATCACTTTTGGGAGTTTCTACTGTAGGGGTTCATCAGGAGGACTTTTTATGGGACATGGCATCTAAAAACCAGTCCAGCAAAATCTGCCTTCCAAAAACCATACAAGGCTCCTTTTCTTCTGCACCCAGCCGTGTGCCCTTACATCAGTTTACGACCGCATGTGGGGTGTTTCTGTAAACCACAGAATCAAGGTAATAAATATTGAGTTTTGTTTGTCTGTTAACCCTGGATTAAAATGGAAAATCAGCCAAAAAAATGAAATTTAGAAATGTAATCTCCATTTTCCTTTAATTCTTGTGGAACACCTAAAGGGTAAACAAAGTTTGTAAATCAGTTTTGAATAACTTGAGGGGTGTAGTTTCTACAATGGGGTCATTTATGGGGGGATTCCACTATGTAAGCCCCACAAAGTGACTTCAGACCTGAACTGATCCTTAAAAAGTGGGTTTTGGAAATTTTCTTAAAAATTTAAAGAATTGCTTCTAAATTTCTAATCCTTCTAAGGTCCTGAATAAATAATATTATATTTACAAAATGATGCCAACATGATGTAGACATATGGGGAATGTTAAGTAATAAATATTTTATGAGGTACCACTTTCTGTTTTAAAAGCAGAGAAATAGAAATTTTAAAAATTTCCGGATTGCCTGACCTATACCTGTGCCGCCTGCCCTGATCTGTTGCCTGTCTGACTTCCCCTCTGCCTCATCCTTCGGTCCTGCACTGTTGCTGCTGGTTACGACTCAGCCTGCTGACAACGCCTGTACCTCTGGTACCTTTTCAAGGTACCTCCTGATCCGCCTGGACATGCTGCCTCGTGTGCCTATCCTCCTCAAGAGGTAGCGACCTGGTGTTCCCCTCGGGAAAGTCTATCCTCACCATTAGGCCTCATGCACACGGCCGTTGTTTTGGTCCACATCCGAGCCGCCGTTTTGGCAGCTCGGATGCGGACCCATTCACTTCAATGGGTCACGGATGGTGTTGCAGAAAGCTGGAACTTATAAATAAACATCCGACTGGCTTGATCACAAACTAAGGAGCATATGGGTGAGCCCTATAAAACCCCTAGAGCTCTCCCTGACTGCTATGCCCATGCAAAGGTCTTTATGGTAGACGATTGCATGCCCACGTACCTTATACTGTGTGACACCTGAAAACCCTATAATAGTGAGGGGACACGACCACCGGCTCCCTGCACTTAATACGGACGAAGTCAGGGTCACCTAGAATCAAGCCAACAAGGAAACACAAATAAAGGAAAAAGACTTATCTGAGGAATCAGCAGTAGCAGCCTCCAGCAGTGAACAACTCATCCAGGAAGAAGTATAAACCGCAAAGTGAGGCAGTATGGGAGAGAATATAAAGGGAGACAATTAGTGTAAATAGGTGACAGCTGGGAGAAGGAAAGGAGATGACAAAGTGAAACCAAAACAAAGAACGTCATGCAAGAGGCAGAGAAGAACGTCTAACAGACCTTCTCACAGAACTGGCGTGACAGTGTGCTGTCCGCATCCGTTGCTCCGTTCCGTGGCCCCACTAAAAAAATATAACATGTCCTATTCTTGTCCGCGCTTTGCGGACAAGAATAGGCATTTATATTGAAGGCTGTCCGTGCCGTTCCGCAAATTGCGGAACGCGCACGGACGCCATCCGTGTTTTGCGGATCCACGATTTGCGGACCGCAAAACACACCACGGTCGTGTGCAAGAGGCCTTAGGGGTACTGTGAAGATCAAGGGGTTCACTTAGACAACGCCCTTAGAGGAGGTAGGACATGTCGCACAGTGGGTTCACACCCGCTGGTTCGTGACAGAGATAAAATGTATCAGAGCAATAAATTGTAGATTAAAAATTAAGTGTACATAGAAACAATCTGTATATGAAGGAAATAGACCTAGAAATATGGACATACATAGTAGTGGGAGGCCCCATAATAATGATTAAAATAAGCTGTTTAATGGCTTCCTATTAAGATAAGAGTTTCGTCCAACCTCGGCTGGGCTCCCTGCAGACAGGGGCCCCAAAGCAGCTGTCTGTGCTGCCTGTATAATACATGCTCTTTGGGTACAGTGATTTCTCAAGCTAAAATATTAATTTGTTCATGGGCGATCATTGTAACTTGATAAATTTTTGTAAATTAAAACCGTAACTGGTAAATTGAAGCCCCCAAAATGTCTACCCAATATCTCCCCAAAATAAGCAAAAAAGGCACATAAAAAATAAAGTCCTGCAGTGCTTGTAATACAGGTAAAAAGCAGTACATGATAGGGAGCAGTATATGTACATGTAGTACAGGTAATTAACAATACATGCAGTACAGATAGAGAGAAATGCATATAATACAGGTACATTTCAGTACATGTAGTACAGATAGAGAGCTGCACAGTACATATAGTACAGGAAAGTATCAGTACATGTAGTACAGATAGAGATTAGCACAAAGGTCAGCAAACTCTGGCACTCCAGCTGTTGTGAAACTACAACTCCTAGCAGGCTCAATTCACTTGTATGGAAGCTATGAGAACAGCTAAGCAAGTGTGCATGCTTGGAGACGTAGTTTCATCACAGCTGGCGTGCCGAAGGTTGCTGATCCATGGATTAGCACATGTAATACAGATGAAGTGGCGTACAAGTAATACAGGTAAATAGCAGTAGAGGTAAAGATTAGTACATACAATACAGATAAACAGCAGTATATATAGTACAGGTAAAGGTTAGTATTAGAGATGAGCGAATTTCCGCTTATGAAATTAGTTCAAACTTCATTTGTTGATAAAAGGTTAATTGTGTTATGGATTTACAACGGACCATAACGCAACTCTATGACGGAATGCATAACGGTATGCCTTTAGAGGCATTCCGTTATTCATTCCATCATAATAGAAGTCTATGGGCTGCAAAACGGATCAGTCCCGTTTCCGTTATGCAGGGGAGTCCTCTCCTGCATAACAGAAACGGGACGTATCCGTTATGCAGCCCATAGACTTCTTTTATGACGGAATGAATAACGGAATGCCTCTAAAGGCATACCGTTATGCATTCTGTCATAGAATTGCGTTATGGTCCGTGGAAACGGAATCCATAACGCAATTCACCTTTTACCAACAAACAAAGTGTGAACGAATTTCAAAATATGAAATTCGCTCATCTCTAGTTAGTACATATAATACAGGTATAGTAAATTGTAGTACATGCAGTACACAGCTCTGTACTATACAGGGGCGGACTGGGAACTTAAAGTGGCCATGAAAAAAAAAAATAATATAGCCCCATGTTGGAAGCGGGTCCAAAAATGACAAATGGCGGGACAACAGAAGTAGGCAGGGCCAGGAATACAGTAGAGCGGAATAAAATACCTCCCCAGCAGAACTAAATACCACAGTGTAGCAAAAAATACTGCCACAACAGAACCAGATACAACAGCACAGCACAAAATACTGTCTCTGCAGAACCAAATACCACACTGCCACACAAAATACTGCCGCCCACGTCGTGACTATGAAACTGTATCATTGTCCTGAGGACAACAATATGGTTGAATTCAGGAGGACATCTTCGGCTTTTGATGTGTCTGATGCTTCTACAGTAATTAATACTAAGAGAATTAGATCTTTATGTACCTAGCTGGTGGCCAAGAGGAGGGCTTGGACGGCCCTCTGGGTGTCGACCCAACAGGAAATTTCCCTGTAGGGCCTATGGTCTGTCTGCCCATTGTACCAAAGAGAGGAACTACTAAACAAATCAGCACTGTCTGCAGGATTGTATGTGGTTTCACGTTCCGATGGCCCAGGAAAATCATTGTTGAAGATATTGTACCTTCAGAGACCACTGTGCAAACTAAAGCTTTCATGCCTGTAGTTAGGGGCATTCTTGGTCATATTTAAAGTTTTACATCTAAAGATTTTATTAATAGACAGACTTGCTGTCAACATTTACCATATCTAATATATAAAGCTGAGTGTATGTATGTGTGTGTGTATGTATGTATGTATGTATGTATGTCCGCTAAAGGAATCCGCACTGTTGCATTTACAATCACGAAATTTGGCACACAGGTACATCAGGTGTCCGGGAAGGTTTTAGACCGGGTCTCAGCTCTCTAGCAAATACCGTTCCTGAGATATTCCCAAAAAATGAATTAGCTAATAGAAGCCTGGTCACATGACTCTTATCAGCCAATAGAAGCTAGCAGGCCCTTAGTCTCCACATACACACAGTTTTACACCAGGTTTCCATAACAACGCAGCCATTTTTCTTCACTGCTGTAGGTCAGCTTGAAAGGAAATCTGTCACCAGGATAATCGCTATTGAAGTAAAGCTATGACCTAATAGCACTTAGTACCTTATTTCTCGATGTGCCTTTGTTCCAGCAATAGATGTTTTCCATCTTCTGAAAATCCAGTTTATTTGGTATACAAATGAGCCAGTAAGGTGCCCAGAGGGGCGTCATTCTTGCAGGAAGGAGCCCAGGCATGCCTCCTGCCACAATGTGTCCACCCACCCCTCCTATATCACATTCAAGCCATAACTGCCCCCCTTTTCCCTGCTCCCAGCATGAGGGCGGGCTTGGGCGCTAACGGGAGGCGTGCCTGGGCTCCTTCCTGCAAGACTGACGCCCCTCAGGGCACATTACTGGCTCATTTGCATACCAAATAAACTGGATTTTCAGAAGATGGAAAACATCTATTGGCTAAAATAAAGGCACATCTAGAAATAAGGTACTAAGTGCTATTAGGTCATGGCTTTACTTCAATAGCGATTATCCTGGTGACAGATTTCCTTTAAAGGGGCAGGATGCTGTTGATGACACCGTTTTGGAAGCGGAGTGCTGTGGAGGTCACAGTTCAGGGGGCAGGTAGGGTGGCAATACAGGCCACTCTCAAAAGACAGACTTAAAAACCCCGCCCCTCATGTCCTGCTAAGCCACGCCCCTAATGTGGCTAGGCCACGCCCTCTCCTACTCCGCAGCCGACGGGGATTGGAAAAATTAAGGTAAAAATCTACTTCTGTCAGCTGCAGGGGTGGGAGGGAGGGTGACTTTCTTCCTGCAGCTTACCCTCAGACAGCACAGTGCTGCTGTCTGAGAGTGAGCTGTTCAAAAGGACATTCCTGTGTCCGTCCAGGCCATGCGCCGGACGGAGGACAGGGAGTCTGAAAGCCACTGTCCTGCCTAAAACCGGACCTCTGGCCACCCTAGGGGCCAGGGGTGGACATACCGTCTGTGCAACCGGTTCAGCCTCACAGGGGCCCAGCGTGGGAGGGGGCCCTCCAATTAAGCTGTCTATGCATCTATCTACAGGACGCACAGAGAGCTGATTGTAATGGTGAAGCAGAGAGCTTTCACACTTCACCATTCATCATCACACCATCCAGCATGTAGAAGGGGCCCACCTTACTATCTGACTTCAGTCTCAGGACGTACCTCATCCGCAGCTCTGAGGAGCAGGGCCAGGGCAGCACATCCTGAACTGCATCTGCGATCGCCCCCACATCCTCCATACAGCTTAGTCCTGCTATGTGGTGGGTAGCGTCATGAAGAGTTTAACACCAGCTCAGCCAGGCCTGTGCTGAGCCACTTCACGGTGTCGTAGCTCCGCCTCCGTGTGGTTATGTCAGTAGCTCCGCCCCCTGGTGGTAGCACCGCCCACATGCGGTCCTCTCCTAGCGCTTCTGGTGCTTAAAGGGCTTCTGTCACCCCACTAAACTCATAATTTTTTTTTTTGGGGAACTTATAATCCCTATACTGCGATATATCTATACATTAATGGGGCGTCACTGTTAATGGGGCGGGTTATTGTTTAAATCACTGTTAAGGAGACTGGGTATTGTGAATGTCACTAATAAGGAAGCGGCCGCTGTGGAGGTCAATGTTAAAGGGGGGGGGGGACTGTGGAGGTCACTATTAAGGAAGGAGGGGAATGTGGAGGCCACTATTAAAGGGGCTACGGGGTACTATAAGGTCACTGTTAAGGCATTGGGGTACTGTGAGGTCACTGTTAAGGAAGTGGGGTACTGTGGCAGTCACTGTTAAAGGGGCAGTCGCTGTGGAGGTCTCTATTAAGGTAGCCGGGAATGGTGGAGGTCACAGTTAAGGGGACTGTAACCTATGGTCAGTGTTAAGGGGCAGGTGCTGTAGAGGTCACTGTTAAAGGGGCGGGTCCCTATGGGGGTCACTGTTAAGGGGGTGGAGTGCTGTGGAACTCACTGTTAAAGGGGCAGGCTGCTGTGAAGGTCAAAGTTAAGGTGGTGGGCTGCTGTGGACCTCCCATTTTAAGGATACGTGGCACTATAGGGGGGAGTCAGTGTTAAGGGGTGGGGGCCTGTGGAGGTCACTGTTAAGGGGGCGGGGTACTTTAGAGGTCACTGTTATAGTGGATACTGACGATATCTTTTAACAACACACACAAACATTAAATTAAATAGATGAAATATACCTGTGCGAAGCCAGTTCCTTCAGCTAGTCTGATATATAAAGCTGAGTGTGTGTGTGTATGTCCCCTAAATGAATCCACACATCGCATTTACAATCACGAAATTTGGCACACAGGTACATCAGGTGTCTGGGAAGGTTTTAGACCGGGTCTCAGCTCTCTAGAACATACCGTTCCTGAGATATTCCCAAAAATGCAAATATGGCACATCACATGACCTACATTAGCCAATAGAAGCCTGCAGGTCTTTCTCCTCATATCCCAACTGCCATACACACGGTTACATGACCCTTATCACCCAATAGAAGCTCGCAGGCCTTTAGTCTCCACATACACCATTTTTTTCACTGCTGTAGGTCAGCTTTAAAGGGGCAGGGCGCGGTGCATGACACTGTTAAGGGAACGGAGTGCTGTTGAGGTCACAGTTAAGGGGAAAGGTAGGGTGGCCATTTAGGCCACCCTCAAAAGACAGATTTAAAAAACCCGCCCCCAGGTCCAGCTAAGCCACGCCCCGATCTGGTTAGGCCACTCCCCCCACTCCACAGCTGACGGGGATCAAAAAAATGAAGGTAAAAATCAACTTGTGGGGGGTGGGGGGGGGTGGGGTGACTTTCTCCCTACAGTTCATGCTCAGACAGCACAGTGCTGCTGTCTGAAGGTGAGCTATTTAAAATGACATCCCTGTGTCCGCCCAGGCCCTGCGCCGGATGGAGGACAGGGAGTCTGAAAGCCTAAAACCGGACCTCTGGCCACCCTAGGGGCAGGCTGCTGTGGAAGTCACTGTTAAGGGGACGGTCTGCTATGGAGGTCAGTGTTAAGGGGCAGATTGCTGTAGAGGCCACTGTTAAGGGGTTGGTTGCTGTTGAAATCACTGTTAAGGAGATGGGGTACTGTGGAGGTCACTAATAAAGGGGCGGGTGCTGTGGAGGTCACTGTTAAAGAGGCTGGCTGCTGTGGAGGTCACTGTTAAGGGGGCCGGATGCTGTGGATGTCACTGTTAAAGGCGCGAGCACTGTTGAGGTCTATGTTAAGGGGGCAGGGAACGGTGGAGGTCACAGTTAAGGGGCCAGTCCGCTATGGAGGTCTGTGTTAAGGGGCGGGGTGCTGTAGAGGTCACTGCTAAGGGGGTGGGGTGTTTAGGAGATCACATTTTAAGGTAGCTGAGCTCTGTGGAGGTCACTGTTAAGGGGGCGGGCACTGTGGAGGTCACTGTTAAGGGAGGAGGGGACTGTGAGGTCACTGTTAAGGGAGCGGGGTACTGTGGAGGTCACTAATAAAGGGGTGGTTGCTGTGGTGGTCACTGTTAAAGGGGAGGGCGCTGTGGATGTTACTGTTAAGGGGACAAGCCGCTGTGGAGGTCACTGTTAAGGGAGGGGGGACTGTGGATGCCACTATTATAGGGTCAGCGTGGTACTGTGATGTCACTGTTAAGGCAGCGGGGTACTGTGAGGTCACTATTAAGGGAGCAGGGTACAGTGGAGGTCACTTTTAAGGGAGGGGGGTACTGTGGAGGTCTCTGTTAAGGGGATTGGGAATGGTGGAGGTCAGTTAAGGGGACTGTAACCTACGGTCAGTGCTAAGGGGCGGGTGCTCTAGAGGTCACTGTTAAGGGGACAGGCCCCTGTGTAAATCACTGTCAAGGGGATAGGGTGCTGTGGAGGTCCCATTTTAAGGAAATGGGGCACTGTGGGGGGGTCAGTGTTAAGGGGTGGGGGGCTATGGAGGTCACTGTTAAGGGGGCGGATGTCACAGGTAATGGGGAGGGAAAAACACCAGATAACACACAGAAGGAAATAGACCAGAGTCTAGGCCTCAAAGCTAAGGGAGAGGGATGGTGACCTCTTAGGAATCCCTAGACCTCTCCCTGACTCCTGCCAATATGAGTAGACCCTGAAGGTGGAAATACTCATACACCGGAACCTTAGCCCTGGAGACCCTGGAAATCACTAGGAGTGGTGGCAGGGAATGAGACTACTGGTTCGTTCCCAGATGAAGGAACCAGTGTCTCCCTGAGGCCTAGAAAACAGCAATCACAAGCAAACAACAAAATGCAAAACAAAATGCACTTAGCTTAAAGAAGAATGGAGGAGCAGGAGATCCAAAGGAACAACACACCAGCTCAACCAACTCATGCAGGAAATATCAACCGCATGGTAAGCAGTGTGAATCAGAACTAAATAGAGCCTCAGTAATGACCACAAGCTGCAATCCTGACTGGATTCAGAGGTGTGCCCCTTGTGGCCAATTATTGGCTACAGCGGAGCATGTGACCATACCCACCGCCAGATGTAAATACTCGGGAGAATGGAACATGCATGTAACGCGGGCAGCTTAGAGAACCAAAGTGGCAGGAGGAAGGTAAGTATGATTTCTCTGTTTCAGGAAGCAGACTGCGGCATTAAATAAAAATTATTACTGGAAAACCCGTTTGAAGGTGATGTTCATAAATAATATGGCGTGTGTTGTCTGTGCAAGTATAGAAAATTGGAATATGTCATTGGATTTCCTGGCATTTGCAGCACTTGGTTTGATTAATGCAAACATCCATGTTTAGGCAAGATGCCACTGAAAGCTTATTAACTAGGAAACAGACAATCACAGTGAAAAAATGACAGACAGTGAAATGTCTGTGGGCTACTTCTGGTGACACCACTGTGATCCAGCACGCCATACCTCCAGCCACGGATACCAGATAACTAGGTCCAACTAGGAATGAAACGTCCGGTCGATATGTTTACTAAAAGTGGCTATAATAATGCATGAAGTACCTGTATCATGAGTCAAAAATTATGATGCTTAATCAATAAATGATACACAATTGCAAATATATTTCTGTGTGCCGCAATTTTCTCTTCTACCATGGGATACTAAGTGAACTTAAACTAACTGGAAATGTGCTAACTAGATACTCAAGGAAAACAAAGAGGCCACAGCTCACCACTCAATGTATAGGTAACAAATTATAATATATTAGTGGTAGAACTTTTGGTTAATGTTATCATGGATAAATTAGATGGAGAGAGCAGCAGCACAGTAGAGGAGAAATCACACAGACCTACTGCAATGAGTGAATTAACAATAATGCTCCTACCTTAGCTCCAATTAATAATAGCTCATATAAAAAAACAGCTTCTTGAAGGGGCTGATGTTTTTGGGGATTTTCTACTCTAAGCCCCCTTTCACACGGGCGAGTATTCCGCGCAGATGCGATGCGTGAGTTGAACGCATTGCACCCGCACTGATTCCCAACCCATTTATTTCTATGGGGCTGTTCACATGAGCGGTGATTTTCACGCATCACTTGTGCGTTGCGTGAAAATCGCAGCATGCTCTATTTTGTGCGTTTTTCACGTAACGCAGGCCCCATAGAAATGAATGGGGTTGCATGAAAATCGCAAGCATCCGCAAGCAAGTGCGGATGCGGTGCGATTTTCACGCACTGTTGCTAGGAGACGATCGGGATGGAGACCCGATCATTATTATTTTCCCTTATAACATGGTTATAAGGGAAAATAATAGCATTCTGAATACAGAATGCATAGTAAAATAGCGCTGGAGGGGTTAATTTTTTTTTATTTAACTCACCTTAATCCACTTGCTCGCGCAGGCCGGCTTCTGTTCTGTCTTCTTCTTTGCTGATTGCAGGAAAAGGAACTGTGGTGACGTCACTCCGGTCATAACATGGTCCATCACATGATCTTTTACCATGGTGATGGATCATGTGATGGATCATGACGATGACCGGAGTGACGTCACCACAGGTCCTTTTCCTGCAATCAGCAAAGAAGGAGACAGAAGAGAAGCCGGGCTGCGCGATCAAGTGGATTAAGGTGAGTTAAATTTAAATTTTGGTAGGTTGTGGTGGCTCACTAGCAAGTAGTTAAGGTATGGTGCTGCAAGCTCATATAGAGGGAATCACCCCACCCTCTCTTAAAGGCAAATGTAGTAATAGAGTAATGAGCGAGCACTCATACACTTGGCAACCAAATTGACATGTGCAGAAAATATTTATTATATCCCCATAAAATACAAGTAATAAAATTTATAAGAACAATGTAGCAATAATATACAACATTACAGTCACATATTGTGGTAGATATGATCAACACTATATTCATATGACTCAATAGTGTCGATAAATTCAATAATATATATCACACCAAGAAACTTCAAGTATATGCTGTTAAACAGCATATACTTGAAGTTTCTTGGTGTGATATATATTATTGAATTTATCGACACTATTGAGTCATATGAATATAGTGTTGATCATATCTACCACAATATGTGACTGTAATGTTGTATATTATTGCTACATTGTTCTTATAAATTTTATTACTTGTATTTTATGGGGATATAATAAATATTTTCTGCACATGTCAATTTGGTTGCCAAGTGTATGAGTGCTCGCTCATTACTCTATTACTAAATTTAAATTTTATTTTTTTTAACCCCTACATCGCTATTTTACTATGCATTCTGTATTCAGAATGCTATTATTTTCCCTTAATACAATCTACAGAACACCGATCCCAAGCCCGAACTTCTGTGAAGAAGTTCGGGTTTGGGTACCAAACATGCGCAATTTTTCTCACGCGAGTGCAAAACGCATTACAATGTTTTGCACTCACGCAGAAAAATAGCGCATGTTCCCGCAACGTACCCGCACCTTTTCCCGCAACGCCCGTCTGAAAGAGGCCTAAGGGTGCATCAGGGGGTCTTCAAATGTGACATGGCAACTTAAAATTATGCCAGTGTATATACCAATCGGCCCTGGGGACAGGGAAACTATCAGACTCATTTATGAAGGCCACTATAATTCTATTACTCAAGCCTGGTAAAGATCCCCTTGAGTGTGGTTCCTATAGGCCTATAGCTCTCCTAAATGTGGATTAAAAAATCCTGATCAGAATATTGGCAACTCGCCTTAACCAGGTAATCCTGTCATTGGTTCATCAAGACCAAACAGAATTAATGCCAGGAAAATCCACCACTGAGAATATAAGAAGGGTCCAGGTGGTACGCATATACGATACTCCCTGAATGCAAATTGGGCTTTGGCATCACTTGATGCTGCTAAGGCATTCGACTCAATAGAGTAGTCATATCTGCTGGGATGCCTACGGGGTTTTGGGTTTGGCCCAAAATGTCTTAGATGATTAATATTCTTTACAGCAACGCGGTAAGCAGGCTGTTAATTAATGGAGAATTGTCAGAAAGCTTTACTCTATACAAGACAGGGATGCCCCTTGTCACCTCTCTTATTTGCCCTGGCAGTTGAGACTCTGGCCATTAGAGTAAGAAATAGTAACGCTATACGCTATACAAGGGGTGACCATGGGAGAGAGAGAAGTCCGTATTGGACTGTATGCAGATGACATGATTCTGTACATGTCCTCACCTGATTCGTCTCTCAGAGGTGCGGCGGCCTTGATTGATGAGTTTGGGGATTATTCAGGTCTGAGAATTGGAAGCAGACTTTCGGCATATGATGTGGAGCTGCAATCCGATAGCTACGTTTTAGAAGGAAGTCACTGATTTTCTTTCCTCTTTTCTGCCAGCGCGGGTGGATTGAATCCCTGAGATCTGCCTGCTGGGGATATTGAACAAAGAAAATTGGGATCACTATATGACAATATTCCTGAGGGAAACACTGTTCATGACTAAAAAAGATGGTATAGTCCCAATACACCAATTCTGAATATGTGGAAATCACAAATCATCCAGATCTTACCATATTTAACACTAGTATTCAAACACTGTAATAAGCCACAAAAATGCGATATGTATACAACCTCGAGAATGTGACAGGCCCTACTGTCGACTCGAGGGAACTTGGGTCAGATGGATAAGAGGGGTTTGTCTGATCATACAATTTGATGTCACGCTGGACAGGGAAATAAAGGGTTGGAGGAAATGCATTGGCTGATTAGCATTAATAGCAAAATGTTTATGTATTAAGTTTATTATGTATTACGAAATAAATAGAAATTGAGAAAATAGAAATAACATAAGTTCACACTGTATTTGACATTGAGAGTGTTTGCTATCACTGTTAATTTCACTTTTGTCAATAAAATAGTTAAAAAAAAAAAATTATGCCAGTGAAATCTGCCCTCCAAAATCCATACTGTATGTTGCTCTTTCACTTCTGCGCCATGCCTTGTGCCCATACAGGAGTTTACACCCACATGTAGGGTGTTTCTGTAAACTACAGATTCAGGATAATAAATATTATGTTTTGTTCGGCTGTTAACTTTTGCTGTGTTACAGGAAAAAATTTATTAAAATGGAAAATCTTCCAAAAAAAGTGACATTTTTAAATTTCAGCTCCATTTTTGTTTAATTCTTGTGGAACACCTAAAAGGTTAACAACGTTTATAAAATCAGTTTTGAATAACTTGAGGGGTGTAGTTTCAAAAATGCAGTCATTTATGGTTGGTTTCTACTATATAAGCCCCACAAAGTGACATCATAACTGAACTGGTTCTTAAAAAAGTGGGTTTTGGAAATTTTCTTAAAATGTTAAGAATTGATTCAAAAATTCTAAGCCTTCTAATGTCCGAAAAAATGAAAGTCAAATTTACAAAATGATGCAAACATAAAGTAGATATTTGGTAAAGTAATAACATGAGGTATCACTACCGGCTTTAAAAGCAGAGAAATTCACATTTTGAATATTGCAAATTTGTTAAAATTTTTTGTAAATTTTTTATATTTTTTTATTTACCACTATCATCAATTACAATGTGTCACGAGAAAACAGTCAAAGAATGGTTTGGATAAAAGTGCTCTAAAGTTATTACCACATAAAATTTCCAAAAAACAGCCTGGTCCTTAAGGTGAAAAATGGCTCAGTCCTCAAGGGGTTAATAATAGGTTTATGTTAATTAACCACTTCCAGACCGAGCCATTTACCCCCTTCCTGACCAGGCATAATTTTGCAAATCTGACACGTGTCACTTTATGTGGTACTAACTGGAAGAATTAATGGAAAATAGAGATACAATTTCAAAATTTCACTTCTTTGGCAGATTTTCCATTTTAATAATTTTTTTTCCGTTACAAAGCAAGGGTTAACAGCCAAACAAAACTCAATATTTATGGCTCTGATTCTGTAGTTTACAGAAACATCCCATATGTGGTCGTAAACCGCTGTACGGGCACACGGCAGGGCGCAGAAGGAAAGGAATGCCATACGGTTTTTGAAAGGCAGATTTTGCTGGACTGGTTTTTTGACACCATGTCCCATTTGAAGCCCCCCTGAAGCACCCCTAGAGTAGAAACTCCAAAAAAGTGACCCCATTCTAGAAACTACACCCCTCAAGGTATTCAAAAATTATTTTACAAACTTTGTTAACCCTTTAGGTGTTCCACAAGATTTGATGGAAAATAAAGATACAATTTCAAAATTTCACTTTTTTGGCAGAAAATGTCCATTTTAATATTTTTTTTTCCAGTTACAAAGCAAGGGTTAACAGCCAAACAAAACTCAATATTTATGGCTCTGATTCTGTAGTTTACAGAAACACCCCATATGTGGTCATAAACCGCTGTACGGGCACACGGCAGGGCGCAGAAGGAAAGGAATGCCATACGGTTTTTGAAGGCAGATTTTGCTGAACTGGTTTTTTGACACCATGTCCCATTTGAAGCCCCCCTGAGTAGAAACTTCAAAAAAGTGACCCCATTTTAGAAACTACGGGATAGGGTGGCAGTTTTGTTGGTACTATTTTAGGGTACATATGATTTTTGGTTGCTCTATATTACACTTTTTGTGAGGCAAGGTAACAAGAAATAGCTGTTTTGGCACCGTTTTTATTTTTTGTTATTTACAACATTCATCTGACAGGTTAGATCATTGTTTATTTTTACTTGAAACTTTTAATTTTTTGGGGGGGGGGAAACTTTATTTTTTAAAGTTTTTTTTTAACTTTATTTTTTAAAGTTTTTTTCACTTAATTTTTTGTCCCACTCTGGGACTTCAACTTTTGGGGGTCTAATCCTTTACAATGCATTCCAATACTTCTGTATTAGAATGCATTGGCTGTATGAGTAATACAGTGTGTATTACTCATACAGCTTCCGGCCTGTGAGATCCAGGGGGCTGGATCTCACAGGCTCGTCACAGGAAGGCAGCGCCGATGCCTAAGGAAGGCATCGCGCTGCCTTCCATGCCATTGGGTCCCGTCTACAGCCCCACGGGGACCCGATGGCACCGCTGCCCGCCGCCGCCCGCAACATGTAAAAGCCGCAAACCGCAGGTCAATTCAGTCAATTGCGGCAATCGCCGACAAGGGGGGGGTGGGGGTCACGGGACTTACCCAAGGGTTCCGATCACCGCCCGCCGCGCGGCGATGATCGGAGATACATAGGACGTACAGGTACGCCCTATGTCCGGAAGAAGTTAAAAGCGATAACTTTTTTAATTTTTTGTTGAATGAGCTGCGTGAGGGCTTATTTTGTGTAGGACAAGCCTTAAGTACCAGGACATCAGGGCGTACCTGTAACACCGTATGTAACACTGTATGTCCGGAAGAGGTTAAGAGCGATAACTTTTTTTATTTTTTGTTGAATGAGCTGCGTGAGGGCTTATTTTGTGTAGGACAAGCTGTAGTTTTTATTGACACCATTCTGGGGTACATTTGGCTTTCTGGTTGCTTTTTATCTCATTTTTTGGGAGGTGAAGTCACAAAAAAAGCTGTTTGGTGTCATTATTTCAATTTTTTTTATACCGTTTACTTTATGGGGTAGATCATGTGATATTTTATAGATAAGGTCAGTACGGACACAACAATACCAAATTACACAATAAAAACATTTTTAGAAAAAAACTAATGTTTTTGTGTTGGCATTTTCTTATTTTTCAGATTTTTTAAAAATAATTTATAGCTATAGTCTCGTGTGAGGGCTTATTTTTTGCGGGACCAGGTGCCGTTATTATTGCTACCATTTTGGGGTACATACGACTTTTTAATTGATTGATGTTATGTTTTTTGTGAGGTGACAAAAAAAAAGATGTTTTGGCGTAATTTTTATTTGTTTTAACTATACACCGTTCACTTAATGGGGTAGATCATGTGATATTTTTGTAGAGGCAATTGTTACGGACGCGGTGATACCAAATATAATTTTTTTTTTTACCTGGGCGACCACCAACTAATAGATTGGCGACAAGTAATTTCATAAGCGCTGGGGGGTGGGGTTACTTGCTTGCTCTTCTTGGACATACAAATTATCAATCTGGAATCTGTAGCAGAAATACTATTCATTTAGTATTGCACATAAGACGGATTGGGGGTGGTAACAAGGGAGACCTAAACCTTTGGTAAAGCCATGATCATGCAGCTGTGCTTCTCAGAGCACTCTGCACTGTTGGGTTTGCTCAGCTCTGCTTGGCTTTTCAACTATGCAGAGTACAGAACCACAGAAAGTGAAGTGCCTTGAAAAAGTACTCATATGCATTGAACTTTTCCACAATTTTTTATGTTGCACTCACAAACTTAAAATGCATTTTATTGGGATTTTATCTGCTACACAAAGTAGCAAGTATGTGTGAGTTGAAAAGAAAAAGATACATTGTCCAAAAATTTTATAAATACAAATTTGGATTTAGCCCCCTGTACTCTGATACCCCTAAATAAAATCCAGTGTGACCAATTGCCTTCAGAAATCGCCTAATAAGTAAATAGAGTCCACCTGTGTGTAATTTATTCTCAGTATTACCACAGCTGTGTGAAGGCTTCAGAGGTTTGTTAGTGAACATAAGCGATCAAATAGCATCATGAAAACAAAGGAACACACCAGACAGGTCAGGGATAAAGTTATGAAGAAGTGTAAAGCAGGGTTATGTTATAAAAAAATATCCCAAGCTCTGAACATCTCACGGAGCCCTGTTTAATCCATAATCCAAAAGTGGAAGAAGTATGACACAACTGAAAACCTATCAAGACATGGCCGTCCACCTAAAATAACAGACCAGGCAAGAAGAGCACTAATTAGAGAAGCAGCCAAGAGGCCCATGGTCACTCTGGAGGAGCTGCAGAGATCCACAGCTCAGGTGGGAGAATCTGTCCACAAGACAACTATTAGTTGTCTACACCACAATTCCGGCATTATGGAAGAGTGGCAAGAAGAAAAACATTTTTAAAAATAATCCATAAGAAATCCCATTTGTAGTGCACCACAAGCCATGTAGGGGACACAGCAAACATGTGGAAGTAGGTACTATAGTTAGATGATACCGAAGTTAAACTTTTTTGCCTAAATGCAAAATGCTGTATATGGCGAAAAGCTAACACTGCACATGACCCTGAACACACCATTCCCACCATGGAATATGGTAGTGGCATCATCATGCTGTGGGGATGCTTTTCTTCGGGAGGGACAGAGAAGCTGATCAGAGTTGATTGGAAGATGGATGGAGTTAAATACAGTGCAATCCTGGGAGAAAACCTGTCGGAGGCCGCAAAAGACATGAGACTGGGGCAGAGGCTCACCTTCCATCAGGACAACAACCCTAAACATACAGCCAGAGCTACAATAGAAATGTTTAGCTCAAAGCATATTCATGTATTAGAGAGGCCCAGTCAAAGTCCAGTCCTAAATCCAATTGAGAATCTGTGGCAAGACTTGAAAATTGCTGTTCACAGACGCTCTCCATCCAATCTGACTAAGCTTAAAGGGGTATTCCCATCACATACAATGGGGGCATATCGCTAGGGTATGCCCCTATTGTCTGATAGGTGTAGGTCCCATCTCTGGGACCCACACCTACAAGGAGGATGGAGTGGGGAGAGCTGTGACTGGAGGACCCCGGGTTTCCCAGGGTCCATCCACTACCAAGCGCTACTCCCTGATGCTACCATACAAGTGAATGGGAGCTCACCGAGCACTCACGGCCCCTGCTCCCATTCATTTCTATGGGGCAGATGGAAATATCTCTAAATTACTAAAAGGTCATAAACACTTATTTAAGCCACATTCTTATCAGTAAGATCAGTAGTGCCAGAGAATCGGTGAGGTGTATGAACCCTTTCTGGCCAATTTAGAAAAACCTCTCCGGACAATCTCTTGAAGGGGACACTCATTAGCTAAGGCACAGTATATGGGGGGATTATGGCTGGAGTACTATATAAGGATGCATTATATCTACGGACCTGAATGTGGAGCAATCTCTAGCTGGTACCCTCATCATAAGGATAAGCTCCACTGATTTAGGTGATTGGTGATACTCTACTGAACTGAATATGGCATGTATGGGAGGGAGGCACAATTTGCCAAATCGGCAAAGGGCCCCAGTGCATCATGTCTTATATTGCTTTGCTACTGGTGCATCCTTTTTGAATTACATCAACACTTTTTAATAAACATAGAAGGTAACATGTACAGGTACAGGTCATCAATTTAAAAATGTCCAAAGAACCTCTCTTACATAGAAGCTGGCAGACTTTGAATGCAGTGATGTGAGTTAATACAGTGAAGTCTTTAATGCTGTCATAGTAAAAGTTGCTTACCTTAGGCTACTTTCACACTAGCGTTTCTATTTTCCGGTATTGAGATCCGTCATAGGGTCTCAATACTAGAGAAAAACGCTTCAGTTTTGTCCCCATTATTTTTTAATGGGGACAAAACATAACTGAACAGAACAGAATGCTCCAAAAAGCATACCGTTCCGTTTGGTTTCATTCCCTTACCGGAGAGCAAACCGCAGCAAGCTGTGGTTTTCTTTCCGTCATGGGATGCAGAGCAAGACGGAGCCGTCATGACCCACAATGCAATTCAATGGGGACGGATCTGTTTAACTATCACACAATGTGACACAATAAAAAAACTGATCCGTCCTCCATTGACTTTCAATGGAGTTCATGACGGATCCGTTCTTGCTATGTTAAAGATAATACAACCGGATCTGTTCATAATAGATGCAGATGGTTGTATTATCAGTAACGGAAGCGTTTATGCCGAGCCCTGCCGGATTCAGCAAAAACGCTAGTGTGAAAGAAGCCTTACTTCTACATTTAAACTGTAAAATTGTTTTAAAAGTAAATTTCCTCTGTGCAACACAAATTATCAAATTGCTGAAAAAGGTTATCACAGAATGGCACTTTAAGACATAATGGATTCATTTCTGTGAATTCTTTGCACAGTAACCAGACTTGTAATCTACAACTATTCTGTGTGTAAAGTTCTGAAAGGCACAATTCACTGACTGATAGGTTCCTGTAAGTGTAAAATGTGTTTGCACTGCTGATTACTAACCCGGATCTGTTACTCAGACTAAAATCAAATCATTATCCTAACATACTAACGTGTGAAACCTGGTGTAAATGGACATCTTTGTATATATGTAATAGAGGTGGCTATAGGGGTTCCAAGATAATTAACTTCTGTCATCTCCTATTTCATCAACTATGCTTAATAAATCCAAGCTGATTACTCTTGACTTGGATCGTAGCTACTTAGCATGGGTCAACAACTCACTTCAGTTTAGATTATGTCACAATGTTCCCATCTGTGATTTGTAACTCAGTCTTTTTTAAAAAAAAAATTCAAACTAGTGAAAACAGACTCATGAAGTTAACACATAAAGGGAAAATTTATCATGAGGATAAAATGTGTCAGTTTTGTTTGAGTCTGGGTTGGCGTACTTTGCACCAAATTTATCAAATGTCTTATGTTGTTTGTTAAATTTGATGCATCTTCAAACCTCTTGTCTAGAAATGCTACACCAGTTTTCCCACGCTACCTTCCTACTGGGGAGAGTTTGTGACTTTTTTGGGGGACTTTCTAAAGTCTCAGTTAAAAAATCTGGAGTGAAAGTCATTAAAGTAGCTAACAATGGTCATTTTTTCACCCACTTTCAAAACAAGGGTGAGTAGTGTAAAAAAAAAAAGTGGCTAAGGCCCGGTCTTAAAATTTCCCATATAGTGCTCAATGCATGTAAAAAATTATCAGAGTCAGGAGGTAATTAGATGTGGATCCTGAGGTGCAAATAAATAGAACTATCCGATATGCTCGTATTGTAAAAAATATCATCGTGCTCATCTGAGAGACAGGAATGTTCAGCAATCGTATGTCCAAACTACCCACTATTCACAGCAATTGCAGCGAGAGACAAATCTAACGTATGTCTTTGGATGGCTCTCCTGAGAAAAGGATCCATGTAGTCTGTCCTCTCAATGGATCAACCACAATAATGGTCAGAAACCCAATTTTTTAGGGTCCAGATCCAACTGTCCATGATCTTAGACAAAAATCTTTGAGGAAAAATAATCTTTAGCCAAACCAGATTTCATGTGACAGATTTTCAGTTCAATAATAGATTATGCATACCGACCATCTTCTTTGAGAAGACCAGCCCCAAGAAGTACCTGTTTTAAAGAGGTTTCACTGTATAAGATATGGGTTGGACAGAAAAATGCAGATTGTGGCTCATCAAAGATTTCCAACACTTTTTGACTGAAAAAAATGTCTCGAAACAATGTCAGGTCCAACACCACATCCATAGAGAGGGTAACACTGTACAGTTGTGGCCAAAAGTTTTGAGAATGACACAAATATTAGTTTTCACAAAGTTTGCTGCTAAACTGCTTTTAGATCTTTGTTTCAGTTGTTTCTGTGATGTAGTGAAATATAATTACACGCACTTCATACGTTTCAAAGGCTTTTATCGACAATTACATGACATTTATGCAAAGAATCAGCATTTGCAGTGTTGGCCCTTCTTTTTCAGGACCTCTGCAATTCGACTGGGCAAGCTCTCAATCAACTTCTGGGCCAATTCCTGACTGATAGCAACCCATTCTTTCATAATCACTTCTTGGAGTTTGTCAGAATTAGTGGGTTTTTGTTTGTCCACCTGCCTCTTGAGGATTGACCACAAGTTCTCAATGGGATTAAGATCTGGGGAGTTTCCAGGCCATGGACCCAAAATGTCAACGTTTTGGTCCCCGAGCCACTTAGTTATCACTTTTGCCTTATGGCACGGTGCTCTATCGTGCTGGAAAATGCATTGTTCTTCACCAAACTGTTGGATTGTTGGAAGAAGCTGCTGTTGGAGGGTGTTTTGGTACCAATCTTTATTCATGGCTGTGTTTTTGGGCAAAATTGTGAGTGAGCCCACTCCCTTGGATGAGAAGCAACCCCACACATGAATGGTCTCAGGATGCTTTACTGTTGGCATGACACAGGACTGATGGTAGCGCGCACCTTTTCTTCTCCGGACAAGCCTTTTTCCAGATGCCCCAAACAATCGTAAAGAGGCTTCATCGGAGAATATGACTATGCCCCAGTCCTCAGCAGTCCATTCACCATACTTTCTGCAGAAGATCAATCTGTCCCTGATGTTTTTTTTGGAGAGAAGTGGCTTCTTTGCTGCCCTTCTTGACACCAGGCCATCTTCCAAAAGTCTTCGCCTCACTGTGCATGCAGATGCGTTCACACCTGCCTGCTGCCAATTCTGAGCAAGCTCTGCACTGGTGGCACTCCGATCCCGCAGCTGAATCCTCTTTAGGAGACGATCCTGGCGCTTGCTGGACTTTCTTGGACGCCCTGAAGCCTTCTTAACAAGAATTGAACCTCTTTCCTTGAAGTTCTTGATGATCCTATAAATTGTTGATTGAGGTGCAATCTTAGTAGCCACAATATCCTTGCCCGTGAAGACATTTTTATGCAACACAATGATGGCTGCACGCGTTTCTTTGCAGGTCACCATGGTTAACAATGGAAGAACAATGATTTCAAGCATCACCCTCCTTTTAACATGTCAAGTCTGCCATTTTAACCCAATCAGCCTGACATAATGATCTCCAGCCTTGTGCTCATCAACATTCTCACCTGAGTTAACAAGACGATTACTGAAATGATCTCAGCAGGTCCTTTAATGACAGCAATAAAATGCAGTGGAAAGTTTTTTTTGGGATTAAGTTAATTTTCATGGCAAAGAAGGACTATGCAATTCATCTGATCACTCTTCATAACATTCTGGAGTATATGCAAATTGCTATTATAAAAACTTAAGCAGCAACTTTTCCAATTTCCAATATTTATGTAATTCTCAAAACTTTTGGCAACGACTGTAGATTGCTTTCTCAACAGTACTATGAAGAGGCATATATGTCCTATTACTTACCATGAATGCCATACCATGAAACATGAATGAATGTCTATTGAGCAAGGGATACACACTTTTACTTTAATTTGAATAGTGGAATAACTACTGTAGCAAGGACTTTCTACTCAATTGAACTGAATAAAAGCTGTATTAGACAGCCCGATTCTGCCGGCGTTTGTTGGTAAGGAAGTGTTGCTTCCCAGCAATCGCCTGCTAGCTAGCAGAGGAGACTGCTGCTATTACATGTAGCAATGTCCTTCGCAGCATGAGGAGGAGCGATCATTATACCATCGCTCGTCCCAATGCTGTCCAGTTATTTGTCGCCAGCAGATCGTGATTAGACACCACAATCTGCTGCCGGCAAATGATCATTTTTAAACCTGTCAAGAAAGTTGGATTGCCCGATGAACAAGCAAACGACGGCAGTATTACATTGCCAGATCATCACTAACAAGCTTTCATACGAACACTTGTTAGAGATGATTGGCCCGACAGTCGCCTGGTGTAATACAGGCTTAACTCTTGAGATGCCTTCAACAAAACTGAATTGAATAATAGAAACCATAAAGAGCACATTGTGAAAACTGATTGTTTTTTCAAAATGTGGTCAAGAGAAAGAAGAAACTGAGAAGGGGCTCCCAGACAGACTCAGAGTCCTTAAAAAAATGATTGAAGAGGCATTTGGACTAGTTAAACCAGGACAAGGGACTATTATAGCATTTCAGGAGAGGGTCTGAAATATATCCTGTTTCAAAACATTTGTGGTGAATAGAGCTAAATGATTATGATCAACTATAAGCATATTTCTACAAATTATATGGCCTATTAAAGGCAGGGTTGCATCACCAATGAGGCCAGGTGAGACGATTGCCTCAGGCGGCACCGGGTAGGGGCAAGAGGGGGGCAGCAGAAGGAGGATTATCTGTTTATGCAGTATAATATTGAGAAGCACAGTGGGCACAGTATGTGGTGCTGTATTACCCTGTATGTTTTGTAGCTCTGTATGTAATGCTTTCCAAGTATGTCTTCAGCAGTAGGGCTGGAGGTAAGGGGTTAGGTTAAAAAATTGGCATTGGGGTGTTGGGGCGCTATTTCAGTTTTTGCCTCAGGCAGCAGAAAGGCTAGGTTGCACCCCTGATTAAATACCAATGATAAGGAGAGTGGTTGGACTAGGCCAGTGATGGCTTACATCCAGCACTCCAGATGTGGTGAAACTACAACTCCCAGCATGCTCTATTCATTTCTGTGGAGTTCTGATAACAGCCGAGCAAGTGTGCATCTTTGGAGTTTTAGTTTTACCACAGCTGGAGTTCCAGAGGTTAGCCAACACTGGGCTGTTACAGATATTATTTATGTTGTGTCTACGGCCTACTTTAGCCGCTTGCATACTTAAATGGGTAGTCCAGAATTAGTAAAAAGGATCAGATTTTTTTATGTCAGCACAGCCACATTCACTTCAGTGGTGGTCAATGGTACTAAGCTGCAATACCAGACACACAACCCATAGTCTCTGGTGAAAAAAACCCTGATCATTTAATCAAAGTATCTGGTTACCAATGATCAGACCACTCAACCACCGTGAAGTCACCTACTGCTGACCATAAGTTATAACTAGATAACTAGGGTTTAAGCCAATAATTATCTAAGACAGAAAGTAAATATACACCACAGTGTACTAGGGATGAAAATTAAATATATCATGGTACCCTATGAACCAGATTCTAAACATCTCCATAACCCCCTGCTGTTGCATCTGTCATAAGTATTCTGTGATGAAGAGGAAATTGTCTGTGCACTAATAAATGCTGCACTTCTGTAGGAAAAATCTGCTACATGACATATTGTGTAGCAATAAGTTATGAGACAAGAAAGTGGCAAATATCCTTGATTGTATTATACCATATTTTCTGCTTTTACAAGACACACTTTTCTCCCCTAAAAGTTGGGGAAAATGTCAGTGCATCTTTTAAAGCAAATACTAGTAAGCGCTTACATTAGCGCTGACAAGTATGAAGGAGTCGTGGAGAGCAGGTAGTGAAGCTCTGCTAGGGCTACCTGTATTCACCTCTCCCCAGGTAAATAAGAAATAAAATTGAGGAAATGCTATGTGTTTGTTGCAGTTGCAATCACAGTTTTTGTGTTATTTAAGTAGGTAAAGGAATACAATGACAATATCTGAAAAGCACTGCCAAATATGTTAGTACTAAATAAATAAGTAACAAAAAATAAAAAATATTTACTGAATAGACTTGGGTACTTTTATATGTGTGGCAGGGTGATTTGGCCGGACAGCCAGACACAAACCGCAGCGTGCAGTGGTTTCTGTCCGACCAATTCTCTGCATCTTTGCCGGATTGAGGCTGGATTTTTGCCGGACCCCATTATAGTTAATGTGGCTGGTGGGCATTCTGGTGGCACCCGGCAGTGCCGAATCTGGAGAACTCCGGCAGGCTGTTCTCTGACGGAACAGCCTGACGGAATTGCTGCTGCAGATGTGAAACTAGCATTAGGTTATGGCCATATGGTTAGGTGTCACGGGGCGCCAAAGGCGCACTCGGTCTCCCTTCAGCCGCAGACCTGCTGCTTAGCTTCGTGAGCGAGGATCTGTGTTTGGCCTCGTTCCCAGGGCGGCTTTGCTGTCTGGGAGGCTCCCTGCTCCTAGGTCTGCCTTGAGCGCCGAGCTGATCACTCGGTGCTCGACTTGTCTGTCTGTCGGTCATGTGACGCTGGCCACGTCACATGACCCTCAGACCCCACTAAAAATACAGGCAGCCTGCTGGCTACAGGTTGCCTGTTATATCTAGGTTCCTGGCTATTTGTTGGACTACTGACTACTCACCTGATCCTGTTCCCTGACGATCCTTTGCCTGCTCCTCCTGTACTGCGGATCCCTCCTGGTATTGTGACCTCGGCTCCCATCTGACTACTCTTTGCGGACTCCTCTGGTACTTCTCTACTCTCCTGGTATTTTACCCCAGCTTCTCCTGACCATTCTTTGCTTAACCCTTTGTACTGCGTAGCTCTCTTGGTTCTGACCCGGTCCGTTCACATTCTGATATTTGTCTTGTCTGTCTTCCCAGCACGTATCCTAAGTTAGGGACTGCTGTCTAGTTGTCCCCTGTCATTAGGACTTGCAGGCAAGTAGGCAGAGCCAGGGGTGAGGGTGGAGCGCAGTGGTCACTATCCTCCCCCCTGTGTGTAGTGTACGTGACCGTCACATTAGGTTTCTGCATGCCGTTTTGGAAGCCAGAATTAGGAGTGGATCAAAAAAGGAGATAAAATATAAAGGATGGATATGACTTCTCCTCTGTTTTTAATTCACATCTCGTTTTGGCTTCTAAAACTGCATTCAGAAACCTGACCGTGTGGCTGTACACTAATAATAGCACTAATTAGCTCACCTGCCCCCTAGGATGGGCTTGGTGTTGCAGTTAAAGTGTAATTTTATACAACTTTCCTAAAAAAATATTCTAAACGCCATATAAGTCATGTTTGAAGCATACATCATTTATTAATTTTACTGCTTTAGTGCAAAAATAGACACCAGAAATTCAGAGAGTCTATAACACTTTAGAATCCTTACACTTGTACACTCCTGACATGGATTCTACAGTTCTGTAGGAATAGGGGGCCTAATGAGCTCTGTACTGGAAGAAGCACACATCGCTGCTCCTGCCTGCTCTACATAGCACACTGAAAAAAAAAGGGGGTTAGTCAGCACATCCCAATGCGCAGGTGCACGCTGCCATGGCTGACAACATAGAGAAAAAAGACAATGCAACAGCACTCTGCAAACCAGATAAAGTACAATAATGTCACAAAAAGTAGAAATTACTCTTACCGGTAATTGGGTTTTCCAATAACCTCCACAATGGACCCCCAGGACAGGAAACAATGCAGGAGCACATGATTTAAAAGGCCTCCTCCCCCTTACCTATCCAGTCAGTAAGAAAGTACTCGGAAGTGATGCAAAAGAAAAATTGTATTAAATATCAAATTACATCATTTGACAAAAGGATAACATAACATCAGCATAACATAGCCAGGCTATGAGCTGTGCGCTGCGATTGGCCAGCGCTGCAGCAAGGGACACGCCTCATACAAAAAATCAGTCCAGTACAACAGAGGGAGCGCAGACACCGGAGCCTATACCAAGCGAACGGAGCGGCGCCCAGACATACTAGTAAGTGCAGGGGGACCCCTGGGCGCCGCTCTGCCCACTGATATAGTTAGTTTTTAGTTTGTACACTAGTGAAAGGTCCTCTTTAAATGCGTACCTATGTCATATGTCATATACCTAAAATGATAGATA
Organism: Bufo bufo; assembly: GCF_905171765.1. NCBI lineage: Eukaryota > Metazoa > Chordata > Amphibia > Anura > Bufonidae > Bufo > Bufo bufo. The sequence goes on along the minus strand of NC_053391.1, from coordinate 145,380,292 downwards.
CAATTATCTGACCAAAAGAAATTAGTTGATATTACATGTTAAATAGTCGACCTCTTAAACACAACATATTCAAAACCTTATTGTAGGAAACATCTGAGAATAAAATATGGTTTTGTTCTGCGATCAGTTTCCTTCCCTTAATTGATAACAGTCCAATTTGTGCGGAATCTGTTCCAGATGTCATTTTACAACAATCTTGGAAAAAAAAAGCTTACAAATTAGGGAGGAAAGTTCTAACCTAATAAACAAAAACAGAAATCATATGTGAAGAGGCAAAGTCTAAGAAGGTACTAGACTGCCTGTAACACAACCAAACCAGCGAATGGTAACATAAAATGTTTCCAGCACATGTCTGGGCTCTGCTTGAAAGCGAAACCAGATTATTCTAGATGATCTAGTTACTGTGTATCTGGAAGTTCTTTGTTTCAAGGTGATTCTGAGCCTTTTATCGTCCTACGCACACAATTGGGAGTAGACACAAAGTCACCAAATCAATATCAGAGGAGACTGGCTTTATACTTTAAGAAATAAAATACTATGAATATAATGAGTGGTAAATACCCATATATTGTTAGTCATATTTCCTTCATTTCAGAAATCTAAGCGGAAATTCAAGCAACAATGCAGTTTACAAGTGAAGGTAAAGTGCCAATCCGTAGCAACATTGCTAGAACTGGAAAACTATACAGTCAAAGTAAAGACGAACACTGCGAACTGGCCATCACTGTTGACCAGACTACCAGAAGTTTATACTTTGTCAGTCTCAACTCAATCACATTAAGTTTTCCGGGTGTTCTTTTTCATTTTTTGCTCACAGTTCATTTACAAAACAACTCTTATTGTACTAAAGTGCTGGTGCTATAGAAAAGCAATTGACCTCTTATAGAAAGGACCCTACTCTAAAATGATTCACCTTTCTTTGGGTCTAGGCCTTCAAATGAATTCAGGAAAAATCAAGATGCAGCTATTTACTGCTCTAATTAAAAATAGCCAAAGGCCCCTTTCACATAGTCAGCATTTACTCAGCATTTTGAATCAGAATTCGTAAGCCAAAACCAGAAGTGGAACCTACAGAGAAAAAGTATAAAGAAAATATTTGTGTCTTTTCTGTGCTCTGGACCACTCCTGGTTTTGGCCTATAAATCCTGATGAAACATACTGATTACTGACCTTGTGAAAGTGGCCACAGATGGGTGGATAGGGTGCAAGACCAAAATGGAGGCAGCCGCATCCCTATAAATCATTTCTAGGCTAACAACCACTTGGACAGGTCATCAATATGTTCCAGAAAACCCTCAAACACACAATTACATATCACTTCATCATTTACCACAGCTGTGCCGACTACCATACCCTTGAAAAGGGATTCCAACAGGAGTGCTCCCCATTAAGCCTACGGTGACAAGGATACAGGTACCAACAATACACCCTCTTACTAAGTTACCTGTACACAGTATTTTTTGGATAATGATATTAACCGTCCTTTTACCCAAGGGGTGACTGCACCCTCCGCTAAAACTGTACATGCACGTATTTATTCATCTTATTTTTTTATGCATTTATTCTGTTAGTTCCTGTCTCATCCAGACCAAATAATTATATCTTTTTATGTATATTAACCCGCTATTAGGTATATATGCATATACAAGCTCACATTTGTGAAATTTCTCATAACAAACGCTCCTCCAAAAGATAATATTTTTTATTTGTTATGCATGCAGATCTTCTACATTTTACATTATTATATATTTACTATATATATATATACAGTACAGACCAAAAGTTTGGACACACCTTCTCATTCAAAGAGTTTTCTTTATTTTCATGACTATGAAGGCATCAAAACTATGAATTAACACATGTGGAATTATATACATAACAAACAAGTGTGAAACAACTGAAAATATGTCATATTCTAGGTTCTTCAAAGTAGCCACCTTTTGCTTTGATTACTGCTTTGCACACTCTTGGCATTCTCTTGATGAGCTTCAAGAGGTAGTCCCCTGAAATGGTCTTCCAACAGTCTTGAAGGAGTTCCCAGAGATGCTTAGCACTTGTTGGCCCTTTTGCCTTCACTCTGCGGTCCAGCTCACCCCAAACCATCTCGATTGGGTTCAGGTCCGGTGACTGTGGAGGCCAGGTCATCTGGCGCAGCACCCCATCACTCTCCTTCATGGTCAAACAGCCCTTACTTTCAAAGTTTTCCCAATTTTTCGGCTGACTGACTGACCTTCATTTCTTAAAGTAATGACGGCCACTCGTTTTTCTTTACTTAGCTGCTTTTTTCTTGCCATAATACAAATTCTAACAGTCTACTCAGTAGGACTATTAGCTGTGTATCCACCTGACTTCTCCTCAACGCCACTAATGGTCCCAACCCCATTTATAAGGCAAGAAATCCCACTTATTAAACCTGACAGGGCACACCTGTGAAGTGAAAACCATTTCAGGGGACTACCTCTTGAAGCTCATCAAGAGAATAGCAAGAGTGTGCAAAGCAGTAATTAAAGCAAAAGGTGGCTACTTTGAAGAACCTAGAATATGACATATTTTCAGTTTTTTCACACTTGTTTGTTATGTATATAATTTCGCATGTGTTAATTCATAGTTTTGATGCCTTCAGTGTGAATCTACAATTTTCATAGTCATGAAAATAAAGAAAACTCTTTGAATGAGAAGGTGTGTCCAAACTTTTGGTCTGTACTGTATATATATATTATATTTTTTTTCTTTTTGTTTTAACCTAAACATTTTATCCACGGATCCGTTTATTTGTATATACACTATAGTATCGACCTTTGTGTTTTTTAGACTTGATAAAGGGGTCCTGCGTACCCCGAAACGCGTCGTCTTTATCAAACAAAAATAAAAAATACTTTGTATCCTAATTGGGTTGTGAACTGCGCCTTGTGTCCATCCGCTCACCGCACGAACCCAGTGCAGACGAGCTCCCCTTCATATATCACAATACGCACCAAAGTGGTGGCTTGGCTCCCGCCCATGGTTAACTTGGACGAAAATCGGCTGCACCAACCCAGATTTACCCCTACTCTTTTATTTCTACCAGAGCTGCACTGCACACAGTGCAACTAAACCAAGGTGAGTAACAATCACTCACCCTGGTTAGGAGTAAGTAACAAGATATCTTGTTCACCACTACCTATGAGCGCCTTCTCCCTTTTCTTTTTGGCCATTTATTCAAGCTTGAATAGAGGCGGGGGGGTTAGACATCTATTGTCTGCTACATACAATGCTGTCTTAACACCTTTTTCTTGGAGGTCATTATCACCTACTGACTCCAATTAGGATAATGGAATCAACACCTTTGACCCCATGCTGGGTACAATGACCTCTGACCCGATGCTGGGTATAATTACCAGATGTTGATTCAGTTACATATTTATTCCCAGAGAATTCTTGTACAGTCACTCAGAATTGAGAAAGCTCGTTGGAAGAACGAGTGAAACGTTTTCAAGAAATCTACAGTAAGTCCAGTTGCCTTGATTTATTCTTTACAGATATAATATATTACACTCCAGGCCCCTCTTGAAATATTTTAGAGAGTTCACCATCACCACCTCCTCAGGTAGAGAGTTCCATAGTCTTACTGCTCTTACCGTAAAGAATCCTCTTCTATGTTTGTGTAGAAACCTTTTTTCCTCTAGACGTAGAGGATGTCCCCTCATCATGTTCCAGTTCTAGGTATAAATAGATCCAGGTTGAGCCCTTTGATATATTTATACATAGTTATTAGATCTCCCCTCCAGCTTTTTTCTAAACGAAATCCTCCTAATTTTGATAATCCTTCTTGGTACTGTAGTCCACCCATTCCAGTTATTACTTTAGTTGCCCTCCTCTGATCTCTCTCCAGCTCTGCTATGTCTATCTTTTTCACAGGAGCCCAGAATTGTACACAATACTCCATGTGTGGTCTGGACTATGTTCTCATCACGGGCATCTATGCCCCTTTTGATGCACCCCATTATCTTATTGGCCTTGGCAGCAGCTGCCTGACACTGGTTTCTACAGCTTAGTTTGATGTCCACAAAAATTCCTAGGTCCTTTTCCATGTCAGTGTTACCTAGTGTTGTACCATTTAGTATGTACAGGTGACTTGCATTATTCCTTCCCATGTGCATAACCTTACATTTGTCAGTGATAAACCTCATCTGCCACTTATCTGCCCAAGCCTCCAATCTATCCAGATCCCTCTGTAGTAGTATACTGTCCTCCTCCGTGTTAATTACTTTACACAGTTTAGTGTCATCTTCAAAAATTGATATTTTACTGTTCAAACCTTCTACAAGATCATTAATAAATATATTGAAGGGAACAGGGCCCAATACTGACCCCTGAGGTACCCCACTAGTGATAGTGACCCAATCTGAGTGTGTACCGTTTATAACCACCCTCTGTTTTCTATCACCGAGTCAGTTGCTTACCCACATACAGACATTTTCCCCCAGTCCATTTTATGTACCAACCTTTTAGGTGGCACAGTATCAAATGCTTTGGATAAACTAATGTGTCTGGTTGTCTGGTGCAATCTTTCAGCGCTCTAAACCAAATGGTACAACATTTATTGTGCCATTTGACTGTTAGTGCAGCGTCAGCGTTAGTGCAGCATTACATCACCTGTTGTATCCCTGTTCAAAGGCTGGTTAGGTGTGTTTTATACATCCCCCCACTAGAGGGGGATAGCACTCTACCTAGCAAATACCTTAGTCAGGCCTAGTCGGTAGGTTAGTTGTTGTGGTGGTTAGTGGAGTGATTCAGTTCAGGTAAGACTTCACATCACAGAGTAGTGAGTGGAGTCAGAAGCAGCAATGTGGTAGTGCCAAGGTATGAGGAGCAGGAGAGTGTTTTCCTCCTGTGGTCCTCTTAGTTCCTTTCATCCTACAACCAGAGGATAGAGTTTCGTCCCTGGAAGAAAACCAAGCAGAGAGACATTGGTGATAACAGCCACTACCTAAGGCTTAACGGGCACCTTTGCACATGGTGGAAGACAATCTAGCTACAGGCAGCCTCACCATAAAGTATAGAAGACAGATTAGCTACCTGTTCAAGAGCTTGGAAGATACAGAAATTATAGGACTAAGCATACCTGAAAAGAGTACTACTGAACCACAGCCTGAGTCAGGACCTAGCCAAAACCTATTAACAGTGGATCAACAGAATTCCTCTATATACCAGGAGACTGTATTCTGTCTGGATGTTTATTCTGCAACTTAAACCAGCTACAGTAAAAGTTGTGAGTTGTATCCTACCACTGTCTACCTTATTCTTCAATACTACCAAAACTGGTTGTGCCACCATAAACGGTACTGGCGTCACGACAAATATAAATATATGTATTACTGCTCCCCCTCATTGGCCCACCGTGCACCTCACGTGTCGCCCCTGCGGTTCTGGCACGCCACATCTGAATTTTGGCGTCACGAACAGGATATTAACCCCTGCGCCTTATTTAAAAGACTGTCGCATGAGAATAAGCCCCTTTGCTTCATTGAGAGACTTTTACTTATTGCACGCTGTGTTGGGCCACAGAACTGTTTAAAGTATTTGGAAGTTGCATGGAAGTGTTATACCAGTCTTCAGCATACAAATCGCAGTGTCAAAAGTGAGAAAATCTGATATTTGTGTGTTACTAAAATCGCTTGCTGTAATTGAATGGACTGTTTCTATGCACTTAAAATGGGCACCGGAGGCCTTCTTGTTTAAAAAAAAATACTGCGCCATCACTGTGGATAGGTTAGTAACACCCCCTGAAGAGGGGGAAAACCTAGTGCCGCCCATTTATGCAAAATTGCCCGGCCAGCCCTTCCTACCTTATGCTGTGTTAGTTCTGGGAGGCCGATCCTATATGCAAACGCAGCGCCGCCTCCTCTGTTTGCAGCCACATCAGAGTGACACGCCGCGCACGGAAGGAAAGTGTGACGTGCGCATACCCAAAAGTCGCGAGACTTCGCATGCGAACTAAAGAAGAGAAATTGATCGTATCACTAATTGTCCTTCCCTGAATATAAAAATTCTTCCATTGAACCAAATGGGTGGAACCCTGTGTGGAATATCGATGTGCCCACTTGTTGGATGTTTTGACAAAAATGCAGCCTCTCATGAATGTCCTAATACGGAAGAGACTGTTGAATCATCACTCGCATTAACTCAATTATCGTGTGTGTCACCCAGCCACCAAACCCAATTGGAGTACTGACTGACTGCTCCAGACGCCCGACTCTCGGAGACCGCCCCTTGTACGGTGAATAATGGCTGCGCCGCCCATATCATTCATACAGATTGAGAAGGCGGGCCCAGCATTCAGGAAGAGCGTGACATGCGTGCGCACGTTAAAGAGAGAGACGCTGATTGCTGCCTAAAGAGGGAAGCGTGCAGCCGAAGCAGCATGGCTGAGAAGCGAGTGAGCTCTGCAATAGAGACAGGACCCGAGCGAAACATTGTCGCCGCACCGACGTGGACCCCTGCGCCCATTATTCCCGAGCTGCAGGTCCGTGTCCGGGACCTTTGGGATCGTCACTGGAGGGAGCTCAGTGTGGGTCGCCCTGCTGAATCGGCTGATTACAGCACAGCTCAGCACGTCGCAGTGATGCCGCGAAATCGGGCCCAGATATGTGCCGAAAGGTTCGGCTACAGATTCCTTCACCATAGCGTGGCCTACTACTGCACAGGCCGAACTTTGGGCCAAGTTGTCAGCGGAAATCAAGTCGGCTCGACTCCCGCGCACACACGCCTGTAAGAGGTACAATGACGCCCGAGATTGTCTTCCACCTTTGCACATGGTGGAAGACAATCTAGCTACAGGTAGCCTCACCATAAAGTATAGAAGACAGATTAGATACCTGTTCAAGAGCTTGGAAGATACAGAAATTATAGGACTAAGCATACCCGAAAAAGAGTACTACTGAACCACAGCCTGAGTCAGGACCTAGCCAAAACCTATTAACAGTGGATCAACAGAATTCCTCTATATACCAGGAGATTGTATTCTGTCTGGATGTGTCACAGTCGTTACCTCTGGCTGTGACCTTCTGTCTATGCTCTCGCTGCAGCTCCGTTCCTGTGTGTTATTTGTGGTTCTTTATGGGTTAACTCCCCTGTGTCTATTAGGAGTTAATCCTCTCTGTCTGCTCCATGGGTGTGGCCTCTCTGCTGCACCCATGGAATCTGTATATAAGGCTGAGGTTTCCTCAGTTCTGTGTCAGCTCTCCTGGTGTGTGTTGTCTTGTCCTGCTCCTTGTTTGTACTCACTCTCCCATGCTGCTGATCCATGGGATCCGTGTCTGTCTGTGCTCTGTGGGTTTCCTACTTGTATTTTCCCGTCCTCTTTCCTGTCTTTCTGTTATCTGTTCTGCCAGTTATGTTTTAGTTACCTTGTGTGTATTCATATGTCTCTGTTCAGCAAGCCCTTGCTGCAGCGTGCCTAGCTGCAGAGTGCTATGGGCAAGGCCACGCAGTATACCACTGGTGGAGCTAGTCCTTCTCTGCTCATTGTCACTCCTGTTTCCTTGCTATGTACTCCTGCTTGTGTTTTTAGTTGCTGTTTGTATTTGCCTGCTTGTTATGTTTGCCTATGTACCGTCGGTACCTTCTGGTACCTGTTGTCCGTTTGCTCCTGTTGTCACTGTCTAGTTCACGCTCCAGAATGGACCCTGGCAACTCCCTGCGGCAAAGCCTAACTTTACCATCTGGGGCCCTAGTGAATACCAGGAGTTGCTTAGTCACGCCCCACTGGAGTATTACTAGACAGTGGCGCAGTGGGGTTTTTCCTCCCACTGTGCGGACGGTACATAGAGCTCTCAATTTCCCTGTGTTTCCCTCCTTGGATTCTGTTTGTGCAATAAACTCTTGTGTGTCTGTACCTGATTTCCATTTGTTTTTGCTTGACAACGCAGAGGTCTCTCCTGGGACCTCCAACTCGTGACAGGATGTTTATGCTGCAACTTAAACCAGCTACAGTAAAAGTTGTGAGTTGTATCCTACCACTGTCTACCTCATTCTTCAATACTACCAATACAACTGGTTGTACCACCATAAACGGTACTGGCATCACTACAAATACCACCAAGGGACCCAGCCGCCACAAGAACCCTAAACACCGCTGTCATCAAGGGCACCCCAACCTCCATCTCTGCTGGTGCTCCCCTACCACAGAGTGTGCCCCGGAAGGTTTCGTGCTGTCTTCCTCATCACTATGCTGCCGGCCCAGGGAGGCTTTCTGCTAACCGTGAGTAAACCGATGAACTGTATTACTGGTCCCCCTCATCGGCCCACCGTGCACCTCACGTGTCACCCCTGCGGTTCTGGCACGCCACATTAGGACTAAAGATATGTAACTCTAACATGCTACCCTGAGAGATCCTCTATAAACAGCATAGGAACTGCATGCCTATTTTTATGTTGCCTATTGTTATATTGTATATAGTGTCAATTATTGGTGCTTAGTAGCCTACACAGAGGTGTATGGATAATTTATTTAGCATTTTGGTCAGACACATGCTGCTTTCCACCTGGTGTTATGTGCCGACATCCTGTGGATCAATCACTTGCTTGCCTGAGGAGCGGTAACCACTGGCACAGGATCAGAAAATGAATCAAATTGTTTGATAATGATATAATTACTAGTGCTCGTATAATGAATTAGATAATGTTTCACCTATTAGTCTGTTACATAAGATAATGGTACCTGAGGAAGGTGACAGTCCGGGATCGAAATGCATTGTATCTTTTATCCTTTGACGTCTTCTTTTATATTGTATTTATTTTTTTTTTTATAAATTGTTGGTTCCAGTGCAGCACCTCATTATTCCCTTTTTTATTTTTCCTCCTTGTACTTCTGTCTCCAGTTTCCTGGCAGAGTACCCGGTAGGAGGGAGCAGCATCCTGTGATCCTTTGGATGAGGCTGTTCACACTTTGCCCAGGTGTTGTGCCTGGTGTGTGCAACTACATCCGGTAAGAAGTGGTCTGCATTGGTGCAGGGATTAGTTCTTGAGGTGCTATGTTAGAGGAGAGCCCTGGTATTTTCTTTCTCCTCTGTTACATAATTAAAGGAAATCTGTCACCTTGATTATCTCTATTTGTGTAAAAATATTGCCTAATAGCGCATAGTACCTAATTTCCAGATGTAACTTTCTTTCTGTGATTCTTGTTTTCTATCTTCAGAAAATCCACTTTGTTTGGTATGCAAATCAGCCAGTAAGGTGCCTAGAGGGGCGTTATTTTCACTTGAAGGGGCCCATCTAGCGCCCAAGCCCGCTCTCATGCAGAGCTCAAGCACGCCTCCTCCTCCTCACTCAGACATGACGCCCCTGCTGCACCATGTCGCTCAGTCACAATCAAACCATAACCTGCCCGCCACCTCCTTGATCGGAGCATGGCCAGTTCCATAGTTGAGGCAGATGCCCTCGGTGGGAGACGAAAAGTGCAGATGCAGGCAGTGTTCACCATTGCATATGCGCAAGATTTGGAAGCGATGATGCAAGAAGATGGTGGGCGGAGTTATGGTGACTGAGCGGCAGGGTGGGTGTGCTTGGGCTCTGCATGAGGACGGGCTTGGGCACTAGATGGAGGTGTTCCTGGGCTCCTTCAAGTAAAAATAACGCCCTCTGGGCACCTTACTGGCTGATTTGCATACCGAACAAAGTGGATTTTCTGAAGATAGAAAACAAGAATCACAGAAAGAAAGGTACACCTGGAAATGAGGTACCATGCGCTATTAGGCAATATTTTTACATGAATAGCGATAATCCAGGTGATTAGATAACTATGAAAAAGTTATGGGGGTCAGAATATGGTGATGTAAATTACATTTTTTTAAAGTTTACATTTATTTTTACACTATTTAGACATTAAAAAACCTATACATATGGGGTATCCAGAGAATGAATGGCATGGGTCAGTTTTGCCGCAAACAAAACACTGTGGGAACAAAACCCGCAAAACAGTGAAGAAATTGCGTTTTCTTTTTTCCAATTCCACCCCATTTGGAATTTTATTTTACCGCTTCCCACTACATTGTATGCCAAAATTAATAGTGGCATTAGAAAGTACAACTTGCCCTGCAAAACCTGCAAAAAAAATAAGCCCTCATACAGTTATGTGAACAGAAATCTAAAAAAAGCTATGGCTCAAGGAAGATAGAGAAGAAAAATGAAAACGCAAAAACAAAATAAAATCTGGTATCCTATGGGTTAGGCCTCATGCACACGGCCGTTGTTTTGGTCCGCATCCGAGTCGCCGTTTTGGCGGCTTGGATGCGAACCCATTCACTTCAATGGGGCCGCAAAAGATGCGGACAGCACTCCGTGCTCCATTGCTCCGTTCCGTGGCCCCGTTAAAAAAATATAACATGTCCTATTATTGTCCGCGCTTTGCGGACAAGAAGAGGCATTTATATTGAAGGCTGTCTGTGCCGTTCTGCAAATTGCGGAACGCACATGGACGCCATCTGTGTTTTGCGGATCCGCGATTTGCGGACCGCAAAACAAACCACGGTCGTGTGCATGAGGCCTTAATAGCATGAAAAGCTACAACCTCTAAAACAACAATAAAAATTTACGGTACAATATCTAAAAATAATCTAGAACCTACAATACAACATTCCAGAATAGCAGACAGCTGTTTCTATACCTGTGGAGATGTTCCAGTCTATCCCCCACTGCTGCCTCTCATTGTCACCTTGTATTATCTAATTTACCATCACACATGCTCCTGTTTGAACCAGATTCCTTCTCTTAATTCCTCTCCTCACTAGTTCAGTGCTTGCAAAATGTAAAGGGACTTTTACACGGAAGGATTATCTTTTGAATTCTGGCATAATAATTCAAATTTGAGAAATTTTCTCTGCAACCAAGGGTGCTGCCACATGCTGTGGCTGTACTGCATTTATGGGGCCAGCAAAAAAAAAAAAAGAGCATAAAAAATGCATGGGGTTTTTGCAGTAACATATCTGCATTTATGCTATGTTTCCTTCCAGCAAAGAATAAAAAGCACACATAGCACAGCCGAATTATATTAATTTCAAAACTGAGTTAATGTAATTAATTAGTAATTTAATTAAGTAATTTAAGTCTCCTGTGTGTTTTCCCTTGCTGGAAGGGGGCAACTAACTCTCCTTAGGGAGAGAGCACCTTAATCAGTGGTGCTTATAGGCCATACATGCTCCTCTGGAATTCTAGGAGGGAAGGGATGAAAATGAGCTCTTAACAAGCTCTGCCTCTAATGCCACCAGATGTAAGGCAGGCCTCTCACCCAGTTAAGCCAGTACTCTCTGCTCTGCACTGATGAGGGGCAATCACCCCGAAACAGCTCTCTGCAGATGAGGTGCTGGCTTATTTAATATCCAAGTCATGTCTCAAGGCTTATTTTAAGAGCTGAACATTGACTTATAGGATAGCTGCCTTACATCTGGTGGCATCAGAGGCAGAGCTTGTTAAGAGCTCATTTGCATCCGTTTCCTCCCAGAATTCCAGAGGAGCATGCGCCGGGTTATTACCTGAGCGCTGCGCGTACTAACAAAGTGAATAGGGATATACGGGGGTTGAGCACCTTGGCCCTGTCTCCTCCCCCTGTTTCCTCCCTGTGGTTTGACCTCTAAACACTGAAGACAGCACACAGGGGGCGGAACTATGATTTAATGTAATGCCCTCTGACCGGCCCTTCCGATGGTGTGACGTCGGGCATCACCTGACTGCCTTACATATAGCTGCCTTACATCTGGTGGCATTAGAGGCAGAGCTTGGTAAGAGCTCATTTGCATCCCTTCCCTCGCTTGCTGGAAGGAAATGCAGCATAAACACAGACATGTTGTTGCAAAAACCACATACACTTTGCGTGGTTCGGACAAATCTGTCTGACTAAGGCCTCATGCACACGACCGTTTTTCTGGTCCACAGCCGAGCCGCAGTTTTTGCGGCTCGGATGCGGACCCATTCACTTCAATGGGGCCACAAAAGATGCGGACAGCACTGTCTGCATCCGTTGCTCCGTTCCGTCGCCCCGCAAAAAAAATATAACACGTCCTATTCTTGTCCGTTTTGCGGACAAGAATAGTCATTTATACAATGGGCAGCCTGTTCCGTTCCGCAAATTGCGGAAGGCGCACGGGCAGCTTCCGTGTTTTGCGGATCCGCAATTTGCGGACCGCAAAAAACGGAACGATCGTGTGCATGAAGCTTAAGTCCAAGTTCACACTTCAGTTATTTGGTCAGTTTTTTCCATCAATTATTGTGAGCCAAAACTAGGGTTAAAAATACAGAACAAGTGCAGATCTTTCTATTATACCGTATCTCTATGTAGGCTTCACTACGGGTTTTAGCTAACAATAAATGATGGAAATAACTGATCAAAAAACTGAAGTATGAACTCTGCCTAAAAAATGATCATTAGTCACCACTCGATTCCATCATCTAATCAGAAATGTGCCAGTCGTTATCAGTGCTCTGGGGGTGTTTGAGCAACAATTGCAATAATGAGAAAACAGAATATTTTTTGTGCAATTGATGTCTTTTGAGTGCAACCGACTTGCTCAATCTCTGCTTGTTGCTTATTAATGATAAGATAGCTGCCTGTCTAAAAGGAATCCTAGACTTCATCTGCTCAGGTTCAGGAGATCATTGGAACTGTAGCCTGCAGAACAGGGCACACCTCTAGAGAGCTTGTTTATGGGGAAAGAGTGTAGCGGAAGTGGATGTGGATCCATGTTTCACTTAAACAGATTTGGCCTGGACTTCACGCTTTAACCCCTCTACAAAGAAATAGAAAAACCGCAGCACTCTCTTGTATCTTTAAATCCCTTTTATTCCGTCAAATACATGCGACGTTTCGACCTGTGTGGTCTTTCTCAAGCTTGAGAAAGACCACACAGGTCGAAACGTCGCATGTATTTTTCTATTTCTTTGGACACTTGGAGGGACGCTACGGACTGACGTTCAACACCGCGTGCACCACCACATCAAGGCCGGTATATCCCGAGTGCTGCTACACCATCAATTAATTGTTAACCCCTCTACAGGGATTCGGACTCCACTCCAGGGGAACCACTAGGCTGGTACCTCTTGGAGCAGTCTCTGTTCAAGTGACTGCCGACTCACCGGGTCTATAGACGCCAATGCAGAACACCAAGGGATCATGCAAAAACTGGCAGAGGTCAGGACAGGCACAGTTCCTGTGATGTAATAGACAATCCGTGGGCAGCTCAGGGTCAGAACGGAGATCAGGCAGAGGTCAAATCAGGCAGACAAGGGTCAAATCTGGGAAACAGGCAGAACATGGGCTGACAAATGTAGAAAGAGCATACCTTTGCAAGACACAAACGAGAACAACAAATGAAAACCTATTGCTGTGTTGTTCGTGCAGTGGATGTAGTGCACCTCTGAAAGAAGTGCAGGTAAATGGGCCAGAGAACACCCACTTGAGCAGCTGGAGTGTGGTACTAGAGCCACTGGAGGAGCAGTGACTGCCTCGTGGTCCAGAGTAGTGTATCTGTAGGAACATGACATCGGCACCTGAGCTATCCCTGCAACTGGCTAGATCTCAGATTCATTAGGTACATGTTGAGCCAACATGAGTCAATGAATGAGACCAGAGTCACACATTGAAGTAGCCCAGCAACACAGACTGATGAGGACCCTTGGTGTACAGTCTGTCTGAGCACAGCGGGAGATTAAAGTTTGAAGGGTACTCAAAACTTTGAGCAGTTCACTTATAATTCAGTTCCATAGATAATGTTAGTAGTGGCTCCAGTACACTTCAGTTCCTGACACTATTAAAGGGGTTATCCTATGATTAATGTAAAAAAAAAAAAGAAAATCAGACATCATGTAGTTTAGGAAAATGTCTTACTTACAAAGCTAGAACCAGCTCTGTACCCCACATAGATCCAAAGATCTCCCATTTCATTGCTCTGCCACACTTATTTCAAGCTGACAGCTCAAGGGTGCGTCCTTTCTTCTGCAGTTCTCTCCCTGCAAGGCCTCTTTCACATGTCCATGTCAGTGATAAAAACCGTGACAAGATGGTCAGCGGTTCATCACAAAGATGTCCATGAAGGATCTGTGTTTGGCCTGTGTGTCTATTTTTGCCCTCCCCATGAGGCTGAAAATTAATTTCCAGAACAAGAATTAGTGAAAAGCACAGACCAAACACAGATGACACCGGTGTTGTGATCATGGTTTTCACAGACCCATACACTACCATAGTGTGCATGATGGCAAAAATAGGACATGCTTCCATGGTGTCACCACAGACCCACATTCCGTGGAAAACCACTAATGTATGAATACACACATTAAAGTCAATGGGCATATGGAGACCATGAACAGCACACGTCTGCGATTCACTGAGGTGTGAAACAGGCCTCACCGTCACAGCTTCTAACAGAAGATACAACTGGTGGCAGTTGGGATAGAACTGAGCATGTGTGTCCACCCCAGCTTGGTGAACAGAGAAATAAGGAAAAAAATCAAACAGCAGGTGGCGCTATACAGATACATTTTATTGAATAACTCAGTGACTATTCTAAATTTTAATTATATGTACAGTACACTAGTACAAGGGGTATCTATAAATATGCAATGTTAGTTACTGGAATTATTTGTAATGATTTACAATGCTATGTAATGTGTAGTCAGCATGGCTTGGTGTAGGCACGGCCAGGGTTAACAACCCTCTTAGGCTCTGTGCTCTTAGGGGGTAGGAGTGGGCTGGTCTCACCTTTTAGTCTAGAACAGGGGAGTCTGAGGAAGAACTTAAAGAGGGAGGAAGCAGACACCATGTGCTCCTCTCCTCAAAACCTCTGATCTCAGAGTCTCACAGTTCTTGCATGTTCTTGAAGAAAGAAAGGAAAACAATCTAGAAGACTGTATGGCTGAGGGAGGAGTAAGTCAGCAAGGTAACATGCTTTTACGGCTATTCAGACTTTGCTGTCATGGAGGGATAACAAGTTAAGATACCCTACACACTTGGACAAAATTAGGCCAATTGTAGTCAGTTGGACTTGCAAGCTGCAGTGCGAATTTCAGGGATTACAATCACCAACCATAAATTCTACTAAGAGCAGTATCGGACTGGGGTACCTAGGGCCCATCAGTTATATTTATTTTGGGGGCCCACCGTACGGATACATTCAAATATAATAAATAATCTAACAAGTTTTTTATATGAACATAAGCTGGTTGAGGTGCTGTACATTGAATATATGTATGTAGTGCAGTAAATCTAATGTATTATGTGCCACTTGTGCAGGGGGTGGGAGACTAGGGGCCCACTTTGCTCAGGGGCCCACTGGGGGATTCCCCTGTACCCCTGTGGGCCAGTCCGAGCCTGACTAAGAGAAACTTTAGCAAGATAGTGTACAAAGAGTGCCATCATTTCCAGCGTTGCCAAAAGCCATACTTCGCTAACTGGGAAAGGAGTTTCAGTATGTACAGATGAGACTGTGTTTCCTTGTTGTTGGATGTACTACTACTCGGATTTTGCACTACAGTAAAGAGAGATGTTTATTCTGTTTAAAGATGGCTTGGTTTACTGACTTCTAACACACCCTGCCTTCCACCTATATGAACATTTAACATCAAGGGCATCTTAAACTACCATCAGACAGGAACTCCATCGACAGGCAGAGCCCCGAAGGAAGAAAGGCTGCGCCCTTCATCCACTACACTGGCCCTCGGAAGAAACAGCCTGAGGGAAGCTGCTGTGACAGAGACTGTATCGCACCAAGAGCCAATACCACTCCCATCCGCCAGTCTGGCTCCTCAAGGGCCCACTGCACATGCAGTTACAAAAGTATTCAGATCCAGGTGCTGTTAAGTACAATTTTATTGTTAGTTCCCATTTAAACACATCTTCTCTAAAATTGAATTAAAGAAAACGTTAACTGCACAATTCTGTCTAACATTTAGGCAGTCTAAAGGTGCATCAAATTTACCGCAGTGTCTGATTCCGGATAAAAATTTGGTATACACATTTGCCTAATTTTACACCCACTATTGATTAGCTAGCACAATTTTGGCACAAAGGGGGAGATTTATCAAAACTGGTGCAAAGGAAAACTAGCTTAGTTGCCCCTAGCAACATATAATCTAGGGTTCAGAAGGCCACTCCTCAACTCAGAAAGCAGAGAAGACTGTAGGAACCAGGATAGAGGTATATGCAGAAACCTTCAGTGGTCAGTGAATAAAAAGCTGGTATATGTGAGTTACCACATATTAGTTCCCATTTGTGTGCCCATAGTCAGCATATCTCCCTAGGGTTGGGTTGCCAGCGCCTGGGGAAAGCCAAGTACTGCACCCCCTAAACTGTGGACCTGCCTCTTTTGATAGAACCATGCCCCATAGTATACAAAGAACAACATTACCAATAATAACACTATATAAAGGCCAAAAGTACCACCACTCCATGACCACATAGGATCAGAATATTACCACCCTACTGATACTGAATAAAAAACACTTTATATTACCCACAATAATGCTATACAAGAGACAAATAATACTGCCAAGACCATGAACTTGTATGACCACCACATAGTGCAGGGCTGCATAGGATGTAATATAATAAATATGAAGGTTCTCTTTAAAGGGGTTGTGCAGTGGCATAATATTAATAGCCTTTCCTCAGAATAGGTCACCAATATCAGACTGATGGGGGTCTGACTCCCGTTCCCCCACCAATCAGCTGTTTGACAGGTTTGTGATGATTGTGCGAGCACTGCATC